>NC_136689.1:103349848-104784848 GCF_903797595.1 Erithacus rubecula
TTTTCCAGGCATTAATGGAATCTGATTTCCGCAGTTCTGTTCCTTAACGATAGAGCCCATCCTTTAAGAAATTGCACTCCAGCTTCTAATTTATATATCCTGATTTTCTTTCCTGCTGCTGCGTGTGAATGTTCCAACACAGAAGACAGCTAAATAGGAATTGTGTCAATATGATTATAAGATCTTTTTTATTTCTTTGTTTTTGAGAATACTGGGTTAGAATAGTGGTAAAGGGAAACAACCGTCTTAAATTAATTATTGTCATAATTTGAAAAATGCCCTTCCTTTTCCCAGTAATTAATTTCAGTTCAAGAATTCAAAAATCAGCTGCAGTGAAGTTTAATTCATGTCTGTAAGTGCACAAGAATGGAAAAACATGCAGCTTTTCATAGGCTTCTAGCAATACACAGAACTGTGTGTGTAAATTTCCAAAAAGTAAACTACAAAGGCTCACATAAGAGAGAAGAAAAAAGAAAACAACCTTGGATTAAGACTCTCCATTTGTTTCTGGTGCATGAGTGGTATAGTATATATGGTATCAGATATCACTCACTTTCACTTGCTCCATTATGATAGCATATATGAATGGGAAATATTAGGTACCTAGTGAAAATGTTATGTGATGCAACTCGACATCAATTTCATGATTGGAGCCTCTTTGCAATGGATAAAATGGTTTCTGCATTTATATTTTTCAAATTTTCTAACAGTACAAAATTTTGCTACAGTAGATTAAACATAAAAACAAGAGTTTATGAAATATGACCTCCAAAAGACTAATTGCAGAAGAAATATTCATTCCCAGTCCAATAAATCCTTAATTTTAAATGTCAGCTGCAAAACATAAATCCCTTTAATAGATTTCAAACTGTGGTGACGAAGTTGTAATTGTAGGGTCCAGCCCACTCAAAATCAGTCCAATGCACTCACTTTGCATTAGCCAGTCTTCTGTGTTTTGGGGTTTTTTTGTTGTTGTTGTGTATTTTAATCTCATCTCTGATCTTTTAGGAATTTTCCATTGCATTCCTGAGCCTGGTTCTGGATTACTTTTGGCTCAGACTGAATTGAATCTTGTGGCTATTCTTCAATAGATGTCTGGAGTGCAAAGTCTACTTGACCATAACTTTCTGTGTCGTTTACTGCAGGGTAGCATGCACATAAAGACCCTCAAGTCATGTGAAATAAGAGCCTTGACCTCAAGACACAATAAAATTGGTTAGTTTAGTTGTAGCTCAAAAGGTCACTTTTTCTGAGACTGCCTCTGAGGGCTGTTTTAAACTAATTATTACCTTTGATTTTAACTTATCGTTTGCTAACAAAAGAAAGAAAGGAAAAAAAAATACAACCCCCAGTTATTATAATTTCAACAGTTTGACTGGCATGCATTTAACATTATGGACGTATGAAAAGACAAGGTCCCTACCTGAGGAGGAGCTTACAGTGTAAATTAGACAGAGAGCACTGAATAATAAAAGCAGGCAGAGGAGAGATTTGTATAAGAGTGTAGAAATAGTGGGGAGGTGCATAAGAGAAATATGCAGAGTTGAGAAATATGCTACCAGTTGACACTAATCATGATACTTTTTTTCCTTGTTCTGTGTTCATGTACTTACGGTAATAGTTTTGTTTCTTCTCTATTTGCTTGCGTGTCACCGAGCTATTACACTGCAGAAGATCTCCTGATTTCTGATTTTTCTGTTCTAGATTCTACTACAATAGGTAATATAGGTATATCTTTATTCTTCTGCTCAGGAAAATAACACCGAAATCCCACAAAATGTTATAGATACTTCCCTTGGCAGTCTTTCCACATCAGGCTACTGAAAAGCATGATCCACTGTTAATAGAAAGCATAAATTAACTTGGAAATCTGGGCTTTTGACACTATCATCTCCCAAAAAACTTCTGATACATCTTTAGAAGTTTATTTGTTTTTTTTTTTTTTTTTTGTAATAGGATGTTTCCAAACAAAAATTGTGTTTGCTGTCAATGTATTTTTCCTTCTGCCTAGTAGCATTAGACAAACAAAAATATAAAAAGAAAAAAAAAAAGCTGAACAGCTTCTTTTCACTGTTCTTTAACAAAGAGAATGTGATGCTTTTTATGTGTTGAAAGTAGTATGATATTTGAAACAGGAATATCAGAAAAGGTGATGGATCAATCTGAGAAATTAAACTGCAATCAATCAGGAGGACCAGATGGTGTTAGTCCAAGAGGTCTGAAGGAACTGGAGACCAATGCAAGTGAGCTGCTAACAAAAATACGTATTTTATCACTAAAAACAGCTACCCTACCAGAGGACAGGAGGGTGGCCGAGGGTATACCTATCTCTTAAAAAGGTTCTAATGATGATCCTGGGAATTATAACCCGGTAACTCTTACTTTAGTATGAGGAAACTGTTCAGATAATCAGTTTAAATAATGGGCTTAAGCACACAGGTAAGAAGTAAAATCTGCAATGCTTCTGCCTACATTTGCTCAACCCTTCTAGAGCTACAGGAAAGAGTTAATTAGTAGTCGATAAAGAAGAACCAGAAGACACAATTAATTTAGTGTTTCTCAACATCTTATGGTAAGGTTTCTGAAAAGAAAGACACAACAGATCCAGAATTAAAATCCATCTATGTTGTAAGTACTGAATAGCAGAGGGAAATCAAACCCCAAAAATTTTAGAATTATTAAAATTGTAATTAGAATTTTGTCCTCTGAAAGCATTTTATAAACACTGTCAGATTACTACAACTTCCTAATGAGCTGATCGTGTTCAAGGTGAACTTATCTATAATTGTAAAAGCAAGATGTGTCAGAACCAGACTTCAGTTGATGAGCACCCAAGTTCCAGAGCTGCATTTAGGTGACTGGACAGCATCCCTTTCTCTAGGTACTGCAGAAGAATCAGTGGTCAGTTGAAACAGAGAAAGAGGTTAACTCTGAATTGCCCCTGGGATCAATAGTGGCAATAAAGAGGGTTTAGCTCAACTTATTCATTAGAAATTTAGAAAGCTTGGAAAAAAAGCTTCTGAAATAAAGAGTGTAAAACTTGTTTTCACTGCAACAGTCACAGCTTGTTTTCTGGTGTTTAAACCCAGTGCCCATTGCTCTAACAGGAAAATTCATGGGGGTATTTGGCCATTTATTAAGTTAACTGAATTTAGACCAAACTTGAAGAAATTCCACAGCAAGATAGTGAAGATAAAGTAGTGACATGATGGCATGCAAAATTAAACAGACTAATGCCAAGGAGTGTATGCTGGAAATTATTTTCAAGGAGTGATGGCTATTAATTAGCATAGGAAAATCTAAGCACCATTTACTGAAAATGCTATCCAGGATATTGCAGGAGCTTAGAAAACATACACAAGCAGAGAAGATATTTAGTATGAGCAAAAAGATGGTTAAACATAAAATATTACTATGCACTTTCATGAGTAAAAACTGCCTTTCCAGTTATTATTTTGTATTTTAGCCAGTGGATTATAAGACACAGTGTATTACAAGACACGGCAAACCAAGGAAACATACAGAGAAATGCAACAAACATGACTAATGAAACAGGGCAAAGCACCAAGAGGGAGATTTAAAGGAAGAGAACACTTAATTTAGAAATAGAAAGTGGTAGAAGACTTTTGAAGAGTTTTAGGGCCACATAAATTTCCAACTGATGCAGAAGAGCTCAGGTGTTCCTGTCTGGTTTCTTGCTTTTTACAAAAATTAAGTGGGAAGCGAAGCATATGTAGAGATGCTTTTGTTTCATCAGAATATATAGTTAAATCCTGGGATTTATTGCTTCTGCATAGGATTGAGGAAAAGAGCTTTGAGGCAACGAGGGAGTAAAAATTAGAAAATGAAAACAAAAGGAAGTGAAAAGAGGAGAGCTAGCTCTTTGTCATGTCCTCAGTTTCCTGAGGCTCTTCAGCTGCACCTTCACACAAAGAGCACATGGCCAGTGATATGCAGGTTTGGTAAAAGGGCATCTCAGGTTGCAGAGGAAGAAGACCTGAGAAACAGCCATCCCATGCAACATGGTTTTCTCTCTAAAACCATTGCTTTTTCAGGCAGAAATCCAAATAGCTGCTGCTATAGGTCTGCCTAAGTCCCACGGCTCGGTCTGAGCAGCCCTTTTGGTCTGGGGTAAGGGGCAGAACGAGGCAGGAGGAAAGAGTGGCCAAACTTGGAGCCTGACTCCCCTAAGAAGCCTAGGACTGTGCTGCTTGACATCCTTTCCAGCCCTGCCAGCCTCTCCACAAGCATGCAAACTGTACTCCCCTGAGAGTACAGAAAGCAGTGGGAACTCGATGTGATTCTCCTTGTGGAATTTCTCAGCACTTTTTTCTTCCTTGGGATTTTTCCCGAGAGACTGGAGTATTTAGCCCTTACTTAGCTTTATCAAAGTATTAGACATTTATTTGATTAAGTACAGCATCTGCAGCCACACTAGCTAGAATAAAAATTATAAGGGCTATCAATCCTCATACTTCAGGGCATAAGCTGATCACCAGCTGGGGTCGAAAAGAAATTTCCCTCTGTGGTATAGTATTGCAATTAGGTGCATTAGGAGGGGGTTATGCCTTCCTCTGTAGCCTCAGGCGTTGGCCAGTGTGAGAGGCAGAGATACCAGGCTAGATGGACCACTGGTCTGCTCCAATATGGCAATTCCTTTGTTCTTAGGGCTGAATGTTTCTGCTGCCGAGCCGCCCTACTTTGTCATAATGTCAAAATCCAGCATTAATTATAATTCTGAAAATGAAGGAATATTCATGAATTATTGTGCTGGCAATAACTGCGTGTAATGCAATAAAGACAAAAACAGTGCCTGCTGCAGAGTAAAAGGAAGTTGACAGCTTCAAGCACAAGGTGGTTTCTGTTTCCAGTTACCCTCCAGAACTCCTTGCACCCCAGAGTCAACACCTTTGAGAATAATGAAGTAATTACAATTTTATTTTACCATATTCTGACAACAGATTTGATTCAATAGTGTCTGCACGGTTCAGACAAAGCAAAACACTCTAACAGTTTGACTATAAAATGCTGATAGTTTTTATGTGCTCAAATTTAATCCTCCAAATGTCATGATGGTCTTCTTGATAAACTAAATTTAAATAAAATTTTCTTCTGTATTACTCTGGTTCCATCAGCATTTTGATAGAAATAAAAAATTAAAAAAAAAAAAAAAAGAAAAAGAAAAAAAAGAAAAAAAATCCGATAGCTGCTTCATTCTTGTCATGTTCTTTTTCTAAAGCAACTCTTAGAGATGATTGCAAGAGTACATTAAAGGCATGCATTTTTGAAGTTACTCAGTTGTCAAAGTGATCCTGAAGGTTGACAATCACATTTAAGACAAATATAGAAATCTAAAAGAAATGCTTACAAGCAATTCTGTATTCTGGGCAATGATTTGGTTTGAAAATGCATCCAGTTCAAGGGTTAAATGAAAGCAAAAGCAATCACTTCAACCATGTTTTTGAAGAAAATAAACCAGCTTGATGTAAGCTAAATGAAGGGGGTCTGTGACTTAAAAGGAATGGACAGATAGAGAAAAAGGTCAGAAGATTAAATTTTCCCTAAGGGAAAAGTCATTCTTTGGAATCATTAACCTCCTTCTAGGTCACTACTGAAAAAAACAGCAGGAAATCCTACTGCTCCTGGAAAGATGGGTGCATCATATACCACCCACTGACCTAGCAACTCCATGGCAAACATAATTGTGCTTACAAATTCTCCTCCAGGCAGAGGAGAAGTTGGTTTTACTATGCCCATTTTAAAGCAATATGATCTTTTAGTTGAATTCTGAAGTGTACCTATAAAGATAATATTCCAGGGACTTGGGAGGCTAAAAAGAAGGATCACTTCCTTGAACGTCTTTTTTTTTTTTCTTTTCTTTTTTTTTTTTTTTTTTTTTTTTTTTTTTTTGTAACAGAGAGAAATCTAGAAGCAGAGTTTTTTAATTTGAAAGCTGGTCAGTGACATGTTTTATCCATTAACCATTTCTGTTTAGGACTGAAATGAATCATGGTCATTGTTGTGATGTATTTTAGTGACTTTTTACACCTTAAAGCACGTTGCTGGGACCAACTGTAAGTTTTCAAAGTATCCTCTTCTCTCAAAGAACCTGCATAAGAGTGTGTTTTCAAGGTTTCATTGTCAGCTAATTCTGCTGCCTCCTAGAAAAGTCAGAGAGTAAAGAGTACACCAAAGAGGAGAATTGGGATCTCATGTAAGTCTTCCAGAAAGCATTTGGAGGATGTTCTGTAGCATTTGTCAGACAATATGGATATGAACAGTCTGATAAATGGAAACAAGTTTTTTGTTATGATCAAGCCTCAAAATAAGCTAGGGAAACTATCTCTGGTCAGTATCTATCAGAATACTTTGTGGAAATTCTCACATCTTCATTGAAATGTGGTCTCTGTTTCTTCCCCTCTTGCAACAGAACTCTCAATCAACATAAATGCAAATTCATATTTGCTTTTCATGGAAGCTCCAAATCTGTCAAGGATTGGCAAGGCAGTGGGATGCCTGTAGCTCTGCAGAGTCCCTTGTCTGCTTGGAGACTGTAGGGAAAGCCTGTATCCTGCTTCAGAATCAAGGACTTAATCTTAAGAACTTGTATTACTGGAAAATATTCTGGCAATTATCTTAAAATTTTTTGTCTTTGGTCAGCCAGTTTTTTTTTCCTAAAAGAAAGGCATATTCAGAAGAGAATTTTAATATGGAGAAAAGACTTCAGCACTTAGAAGGATGTTGCACAGTAAAAACTGAAAATTTTGGATCTTCTATGAAGATATCTCAAATCTCAGGTCTGCTGGATGTACACTGAGCAATACTTAATTTTATGTTGTCTCTTTTCATACCATTTACATATATGGAGAAAAAAAAAAAAAAAAAAAACAAAAAAAAACCAGAAAAAAATCACAACCAATTGACTGCCCTGGAAGCAGAAGGTGTCTTGATTAGCTTAAATTTATGAAATTTTGCATTTCATAAAACACCACTTTTCACATGTAAGCAAGACCTTTGAAGATTTCAGAAGACAATGACATGACCCCTGGAGAATAAAGGCATTGAAAGAAGTAGCTAAGAGAAAGACAAATAAAGCATAGTTTGTGGAAATTAGCACCCTTTTCAAAGCCTCAAATAGGACAGAATCACACAGAGTTCACATTCTTCATGAAGCCCATGATTTTTACTCATGTTCGCACGACTGAATAGCCAACGAGCAAAAATCTCTTCCTGAATGTTAGCAGCTCAATTACCTAATATGAACAAGGTACAGAGGTAAGGATTTCCTGATATGTGCATGGCAAGGAAAAGAATTATATGGCTCACTTGTTTTCTAGCCAAAATGCATTTCAGAGGCAGGAAATCAAAAACACATCACAAACCTTGCGAGGAGACTACACACATTCCCTGTGCCGATATTAGTGCATGTCAGGAGGCTGTCAGGCTCAGGGAGTCACAGCTCCCTAAAGCAGAGCTTCCCCAGTGTCTCCTCCCCAAAAGTGTGGGTTTGGATCATACTTTGCTAGGAAATAATGAGGAAATATCACAGTGCTGCAGCTGCTTAGACAATTCCTCAAATTCAATACAAACGGCACTCCAAAACAAAGCGACCCAGGAATGTTGCAGCAGACCTCTAAGCTGAGCAGCAAGATGTAAGATTTATTATGACACAGTGCAGGGGATATCTGAAATTGAAGTCAAAGCATTAATGTGTCTTTGCCTCCTCTCCCCCTCCCCATCTTCTTTTTTCTTTGTAATTCACGTATGTGTGTGTATATATATATAATCACTTATTTTCTCAAGTGACATGGCATCTAAAATGATTGAAAATTTTAGGAGGTGAGGATTTCCTAAGATCTTTTCTACTTGTTTTTCCTTTTTTTCCAGTGTTCTCTACCCACAGGACACTGAAATGTTGAAATTTCAGCAGTTCATCTGTTTGCCTGCCCACCTCTTTAATAAAAGGGTTGTGTTTCTTTTCTGTCAACACCTATTCTTTAGCACACATCTCTGTTATCATCCAGGAAAATGTTGGCATAGCCTTTTGGGGGATTTGTTGGGGTTTTTTTCCTCATTTCTATAGCTGAGCTTTTCCTTTTAAGTCCCCTTAATTTCTGTCATCAGTTGCAGCCCCAAAGTTCTCACTTTCACAAGACAATAAGCTATTTTCACACATGTAAAAAGCTCTGTAAAGTGGAATCACAGATGTCACATTTACATGTTTATGTTTTCTGTTTCTTTTTTTTTTTGTCCTTCTGTTGCTCAGTTCAGCCCTCCAAGTCCAAGACATTTCAGTGGAGCTGAGAGACTCTCTCAGTTCCTCTGCCCAGAGATCTAGCTGTACAAAACAAGCAGGTATCTCAAGCTACGTGGCTGCTTCTCTTCCAAGGATAAAAGCAACCGCTTTAAAATCCAACAATGACCCCATGCACAAACGCTCACAGGCTCTCACACATGTGACCCGTAAACCACTGCAGTTAATTTTCCATACGGTCCTGTCCCTTTCTGTGTGAAAAAGAAAAAAAAAAAAAAGAAAAAAGAAAGAAGAAGAAACAAAAAAAAAAAGGCTGTGAAAGGTGAGTTTTTGAAGAAGAAATCCCTCTGAGGCTCCTCTTGCTGAGATTCCCCGCTAGGATTTCAAGGGGCAAGAGGAGTCCTGCTTTTGGCTCGGTGCAGAAGAGGCCGTGGGATCTGCCCCCAAATCTGGCAGCTCGGTGGGACGCCGTGACCTCTCACCCTGGCGCCTTGGCAGCTCAGCCCCATTGTTCTGGGGGCAGGGGCTGGCCAAGCCAGGAGGGGGGTGAACATCACCACAACTTTTGTGGCTCTGGGAAAGGAGATCACCTCCACGTGGAGACCTGGAAGATGTGAGCTGGCCTGTACTTGCTGGTAGCATTCAAGATTTTCAGGGTGCTCAGGTAATATAAAAAAGAACCTTGAAAGTAAAAGGATGGACTCACTGGAAGTGGCATGCACAAATTTAATTTACCTCCTCCAGTATGCTTGCCTGCATGTGGATGAGCTCCTGGTATTCTCCCTTCAGCTCAGGGAAACAGAGAGACCACGAGTGAATCACTCTACCCTGAGCTTCAGTTACTTGCTCCACTCTAACCTGCAGCTACCTGCTTCTCAGATTTTTCAAAGGCTTCTAATTTGGCCAGATCGGGGTCTTTTTTCACAAGAACAAAAAAAAGCTCATTGCTGTCACCAAAAGTGACACCCTCCTCATACATCTCCCTCCCCCTCCTGCACATCCAATTATCAAGTCTCTTTTCCAATGTATGAGATCTCTAGAGCTTCTCAATGAAGGGTTTGTAATAATTCTTTTAACATGGCAAAACACCACATTATTCCCTAAACATTAATGTTGCATGAATGCGAGACTTCTTTTCCCCATGAAATTTCCTTTTTGATTTTACAAAACAGAAAGTGCAATTTAAAACAATGCTAATGGAGCTCATATCTTCCATGATCTAAAATTATTTTCTGTGGTGCCAATAACTAGCCTGCTAAAAATCCTTGTCTGAGGAACCAACCTGACCTTGAACAAGGACACTCAAGCCCTTTCTTTCATGACAGTGTCCTTCTGAGCACCCAGTAAAATAACACATGGTGTTTGGCCATTTGTATACTGAAAGGTAGAATTACACATTTCAGATCTGCTTAACACCCTGTGCTACTCAAACACTTGTTACTAGCTAAATTCCCACCTATTGATATGTTTACATTCTCCCCACACTCTCTTTCAGTTGCTGTTCAGGACATGGACCATTTTTCCCCTCTGTGGTGCTTCATTCAAGTAAAAATGTCTGAACTCTTGAGCAATCTGAAGTATGGAAGCATTCACTTGTAGGAGAAGGCTGTGCCACATTCAGGAGGGCAGATACAGGAAAGACAGAGGAGCTGTAGAAGTTTTCATGATTTTGCATTCTCTTGAAGATATGAAATTAAGGGGTGTCTGGTCAACAAATCATATAACCAAGAGAGGATTTACTGAGGAAAGACAATATGGATATGCACAATTAACTGCAATAGAATTACATCATCTGAGGAATTATTGTCTTTCTCATTGGAACCAGCATCTTCCAGTTTCTGTCTATAGAGTTAATATTTAAAGATTAGAGCTGTAATACACTTGAAGACACTTTCTTGATTTCATGGGGTCAGTCTATTGTATTTTCTTGTTTATGTAAGTTGTAAATGATGTATCTGATACGTCCACCCTGAAAATTGTGTTTTTAACCAGTTTGTGTCATTAAATCTTAGCACTACATTCCGTGTTGACATCTCATAAAAACACCTCCATGCCCAGTTTTCTGCTTGGGTGTCATCACTCAGTGATCATGAGAGCATGAAACCAGATGCTGTTCCAGGTCGGTGTAACTATGGTTTGGCTAAACAAAAATAAAATGGCTTTTCATGCTTATTGATCTTGATTTTTTTGGCCATTTTTACACTTCATTGCCTATAAGCTCAGTAAGGATGTGCTTCGTAAAAGGAACTGAAGTTTCTTTTCTCAGTGGATTAGATATTTCACATTTTAGTGACTCCCACTAACATTTCCATGCCCCCCCTCCCAGATGCAGCCCCTTTCCATTGACTTTAAAAAAAAAAAAAAGGATTGATCTTTAAGTAATACATATGATATTAGTTTTTCAGTTTTAAAATAATCACATTATTGCAGACATTTTAATAGCTGTAGAGGTTGCTATGTATTAACATGATTCATGGTCCTTGACAGCAGTGTCTCTGAAAATCCCACAGGAATGCAAAATACAAAACTCCACACACGTTCAAATTTTACTGCCTGCAGCTAAAAGAGGGGAAAAAAACTTAAAACTGTTGAAACCCTTCAACTTTAAAAGCATTAATAGATGGTCCCAGGGGATTAAATCTAAATCTTAATGTGTAAAAATCAAGTTAATAACCACAGAGATTAATATGGTTGCATTTGATTATTGTGATAATGCAAACAATTAGTACTGCTAAAGTGAGATATATTAGCCTCCTACTTGCCCCACACACATCTGCAAAGCATTGGAAATAAATGGAAATAAAACATTTTGCTCTGAAAGGTTTTTCTTTTTTCTTTTTGCCTTTGTCTTATTTTCTCTGTAGCTGACTCATTTTTAAACTGTAATTGTTAACATTTTATTTTTAAGCCTGTCTTTTTATAAGACTCTCATAAAATTGGTTGCTATAATCATTCATTCCATATTGTCAGCAAATTATGCATTCCTTGCCAATACAAGTAAATAAATAAATCTTCTAGATAAATGACACAACACTTTTTTTCCCCCTCTTTCTCTTAAGGACAAAAAAAATGCCATGCAAATGTATTAGCCTGAGGAAAATGAGAACTTCTTCCTAGTCCACTATTGGTTTAATCCAGAATGCCCTAGGACTGGAACCAGGCATCTAATTCAATCTATATTATAGGTGGAGTTGGAAGTGCCACCTATACTTAATGCTTGACACTTCCCATTATAAAACCCTTTTTTCAGTTGCAAATAACTGTGCCAGACTTTTCAGTGTTCGACTAAAATTCCCCTTGCTGGATGAATGCCTCACTTTGATTTATTTGTTGTTCTAAAATCTTAGTTAAAAACAGCTCAGCAATTTCCAAGAACAAGATTATAGAAATTATATTAATTTCCCCACATTAAAAAAAAAAAAAAAATCCCTGCAACTATTCAATCGATTAACTCTAAGATACCCATCCCTTGGAACATGGACATTAAATTTGGCATAGAAGAGGATCTGGTGTCAAGAATGTGACTTTGGCTAAATGCTTAGCCTCTGCTCAAGTTCAGTAGACATTCTCAGGAATTTGGCAGCAATGTCCTCCAGAGTGTCTGTCTGTACCAAGCACACTCCAGCTCCCAAGCTGCAGGCTCTGAGCCCTCTTATCTCTGCTCCTAGGTTCTGTGGTTACATGTGTTTAGGCAAGGGATGCAGAACTGCAGAGAAGTGGAAGCAGAAGCCTGGGATTAGATGTTAATGATTTGGGAGTGTGGAAGGAAGACTGTCGTCCTGACTTGGCAAGAAGCATGTGTGCAGAAGGAAAGGGAGCTCAAGAAAGGGGTCCAGGGGAGAAGCTTGGTGACTTACTGCCTTATGGTATAGCAGAAAATTAAAATCAGGTTGAGGAGCAAGTGGATGAGAAACTGAGACTGGATCTGAGGGTGCTAAAAAAGTGAGCTGCAAGTGAGAAATCCAGTGAGAAAAGCCTGGTGGTGAAGGGAGGAGGTACCAAGATCAAGGCTGGAGGGTTGGAAAGCAAACAGAGTGGGCCACTGGCTGCTTGTATCCAAAAGTTGGGATGGACCCCAATAATCTGGGATTGTCTCCTATGCACCCAAGAAATCACCCACAAAGTGAATGGCTGGTGGCTCTTAAGCTCTGCTGTGCAGGCAGGATGGCATCAGCCACTTTCTGCTACCTTGAGTGGCTGAGGTCAGCCCTGTAAGTCTGGAGGTTTCAGCCCTGCAGCTAAGCCACCATGATGGCACTTGTGAGGGGTTTCCAATTTGCCTTTTTAGAGAAGGTTATAGGATAGTAAATGAGAAACCTTTAAAAGCTAGAAGTATCACACAACAAATCTTTCGAATTGTAGGAACAATTAAAATTATATATGCAGCCCTAACTTGTCCTCCCCTTTTTTGTTTTCCTGCAGTATGACATGGATGACCTGACAATCAGTTAGAAAAAGCAGCAGAGAAAGATGAACATATGATGTATTGCAAAGCTGGAGAATTAGGAATAAACATGCAGGAAGAGGAGGGAGGGCTTCCTAGATGACATATTTTAATGTTGTCCTACACAGAGGGCTCTGTCCTTGCCCTTTCCTTACCTGCAATGCTGTGGAAACACCAGGATCAGGCTGTACATTTATGGCTACTTTCTATGTTTGGAGAGCATTTGCTTGGCACTCCAGCAGCCTCCCTTCCCAAGTGCCTCTTGTGACTCCATCTGAGCTGTGCACTGACAATACACGTGCTGTACAGTGCTGAGCTCTCTGACAACCCAGACTATGGTGACTTAGCTTGGCCCTCTAGAATCAGTGTGAATGCTGGCCTTATTTAAAGTCTTGTTGCCTCAGTTCCCCTCTTGAAAAATGAAAATAACACCAACCTACCTCTTGCATGAGTGTTGTGAAAATGAATGAATTACTATTTATGAAGTACTGTAATGATGAGTGCCCATGAGGAACAGCCCATGAGGAAATTAATTATTCTATCTTTGGAACAGGGTTTGAATAGTGAGCAGTAAATAGGATGTAGGGCCATTACAGTGAATAATGAGAATGAGGCAGATGAATACTGTTCACTCTGTTCTGTGAATGAGGCAAGGAAACAGGAAATGTGGTGGTATGGTAGAAGACTATCCCGAGGTGTGTGCTAGAAGAAGGTAACTCTGCCATATAGCAGCTCTGGAGTGCTTGGGCCCATGTCACCATCCATGTCAGCATCACCCCAAACCCTTCCCATGATGATGGACATGTACCACACATGCCCCGTGAGCTCACCTTCCCTCTCCCATGGCTCCTAACACAGCTCCTGAGTCCAGCCAGCCCCAGTCTCCTCCCATCTGACTCACAGCTCCACTTTCCTTGCTTGGCCAGGCCCTGACTCAAAAACTGTTTCAGCTTCCCTCCCTTCATCCACAGCCATTAACCCCAGTTCCTATAATAACAGGAAAAAGCACATTCCTAACCCAGAGACACCTTCCTCTGTGAAAATCCTAATGCAGCTCTGAACCAAGCAATAGCAGAACTTCAGAAAAGACAAGTAATAATCAGAAAATAAGCAAAACTGTATGCAAATATGCAAATCTACATACATATTCTAGCCTTGGTAGCAACTATAGGTTTACAATGACATCAGAAACTTTCCAAAATTGGTTCAATATGATTTCAGCCCAGTATTTATTTGCAGTGATATAGATTAGAAATTACAACTGAAAATCGGATTTTCCCCTAAAATATCTCAGCAATCACAATCATAATATCTGGCAGTCCTTATCCTTCTTGCATAATATTGTTAATACTGGCATG
Organism: Erithacus rubecula; assembly: GCF_903797595.1. Taxonomy (NCBI): domain Eukaryota; kingdom Metazoa; phylum Chordata; class Aves; order Passeriformes; family Muscicapidae; genus Erithacus; species Erithacus rubecula. Next base: position 103,363,905 of record NC_136689.1, read on the forward strand.
CTTAAGAAAGAGAATTCAAATGCCTATTTCCCAGCCTTGTAGCTGGAGGGTAAATACATCTAAATGGTAAACTATTTTTTCATAAAATGACCTCAGCAGTAAGAACCAGTCAAAGCCAAATACAAATGTATTTCATCCTAATTTCTGGTATGCCAAACTTTAAAGAAACCAATGAAAAAGAATCTTTGAGTACCTTTTAGCTTGCAAGCTCAGGTTTGAAAACACATTTTCAGAGCAGTTCACCATTTATTTCATTACCTTTCAGGCCAAATGCCTCTCAAGATAATCTAAGGCAAAGGATAATCCAAGATTTCTCATTTTAGGTGCTGAATTTATAGTTCATCTCTGAGTGAGTTTCTTAAATGCAAGATTTTATAAACTTTAAAATTGTCTGCAAAGGATTAATGACTATTTTGAACACTTGGAATTAATAGTTCTACTGTGCTCAGTGAGGGAAAGAATCTTAAAAAAGGCAAGAGAAACATTTAGGAAGAAATGTCTCTTAATGCTAGGCAAGCCCTTCTGTGAAAGGAAAGGCAAACCCCAATTTTTGGCTAATGCTGTTGGGTGGGAGGGCCACCAGACCAGCAGCTGCATTCCCCCCTCACTGTTTAGAAGAATATATGTAGCTGATTCTACTTCCACCTTTTATGCAAGATGCTTGAGAAGCAAGACATGAAAGAAGAAAAAGGAAAGGGAAAGAGACCCAGCTTATTACTCCAAACCTTTACTTCTGCCTTGTCAAAGAAATAGCAAATAGCAACCAGCAGCAAGTGTTGCAGCTCAAGAGGAGCAGTGGAGTAGCTGTGCAGTCAGGGTCAGAGATCAGAGGTTTTTTAATACTGTGGCACTGTGCTTTCTGGTTGTGCACTATTAGGTGGCACATGGAGCTCTATGTAACCCATGTCACACAGGCAGTGCTCACACCTTCAGCATCTCATTGGGATGTTAGCATTGTAGGCTGAACTGCAAATCCATGAAACCTTTTGATCAGTTCTTCCACAAACAGCCCAGAAACAGTTACCACTATCCCACTTTGACATGACAGCCAGTATCTAGTGCAACTAAGATGGCATGGTCTGCTCCAAGCAGTAAATTCAATCCCCTGCCCTTGTGAATAAATAACACTGATGATCTGTCAGACCCATCTGCATTTCATGCATTTCACTCCTGTAACACCATCCCAGCACGGGATTCATGTTTTGTCTTGGAGTCTGTGAGGCTGGTCAGTCTTGTCAATGGATGAAGGTCCAGGTAGTCCCAAACACAGTAGGCGGAAGGGAACACATGTGTTGAAGGGTTTTCTGTCTTACTCCTGATGATGGGGCAAGTCTGTTCTGAGAAATTTATCTCAAGGACTGTTGCAGCATCTCTGATCTAGTCAGGAACCACTATTATTGGGAGAGGCTGTAGGTACAGACTTCATGCATGATCTCCAGGCTTGATGACCTTTGCTGTGACATATCCTGTCATAACACACCACAGAAAAAAAGACCACTTTGTGACATTCATTTCACTGACTCAGCACTGGAAATGTGTGAACAAGGGCATGAAGGAAGCTAGTCCATCATCAGAGAATCCTGACAGGGTGAAACTCCAGGACTCCTTTGCATCCAGAGTGCACGACCTTGGCATCATCTAATCCAGCCAATTCACCAGTCTATCAATCTATACCTATTATTCACTTGTTCCAGTGCAGCAGTGTCTTGCTTGATACAACTTCTGCTAGTCCCTATTTCATCCCAGCCAAACTCCCATTCTGATTCCTATGGTGTATTGAGGGTTGGAGCAGAAGGATAGGCTTCTTGAAAATGGCAAACTTCCTGAATCAGCCATAAGAGTGTGCCCTGGCAGCTAACCATAAAATGGATTGGGTTGGAAAGAACATTAAAAATTCTCTAGTTCCAACCCACTGCCATAGGTAGGAACACTGTCCACTAGACTCAGTTGCTCAAAACCTCATCCAGCCTGGCCTTGAACAGTGCAGGGGTGAGGTATCCACAGCTTCTCTGGTCAGCCTGTTCTGGTGCCTCACCACCCTCACAGTAAAGAATTTCTTCCTCATAATCTCATCTAAACCTACTTTTTTCAGTGTAAAGCCATTTCCTCTTGTTCTGTCACAACATGCACTTGTAAAAAGTTAGGCAAATTTCCCCTTAGCCACTTGGAAAGGGACACAACTGTATCACTGGCATTGGTTTTGGTTTGGTTTTCTCTTCTTTCTCCCCTCCATTGTTCGAAGATTTAAGGAGTGAGGCCATCATTCCTTTTACACTAAGCTGCCAGGTTGCTAATGTTCCCATGGATGGCTTCCTGTATCCTCCAGATATTTCTAGGAGCAAAGTGAGCTTGGCAGGGTGACACCAGAGGTGAGTGGGAAATAAATCAGCCATTGGAATGGGTAGCTGAGGTGGTGCCTGGAGCAGCAGCTACTGCTCCAAGTTGCTCTGGGTGAGCACTAGAGCAGGAGAGCTACAAATTCACCAGCATCTCTGCTGAGCAGGGTCCTGAGCCCTCGATGGATAAAGGGAGGTGGAGCAGAGTGAAGGCAGGAAGCACAGTGCCTCCTGCCCCCCTGCTGCTCCAGGGATGCTTGATGTCCTCTGGAGATGTGGGGAGAGGCAGCAGGTAGGGGATGGGCTCTCATGCCCTGGGGGATGATGCCAGCTTGGTACCCCAAAGCAGCCAGAAAACCCAACACTTCTCTTCCTTGAGCATGGATGAAGAGGGATTCCTGCTTAACCCAGAAGGTGCTGCCTTTGTTGGAGAGTGGGGATGGTGCAGAAGAGGGCTTTTGCCCTGTCTGACAAAAACTAGAAAAACCTGCTGGGTTCCCAGTCAGGGCTCCAAGCAGGTTTGCTGCCAGAAACCAGGCATCAGGGATTCTGCACTGGGGAATTTTGTCAGTGTCTGTGTATTTAGTCAGATTTTCCTGTAATAAAACTACGTTTTAGGCACTCTGGTTTTGATAACATGGGAACTGGCAAATAATTTATGTTTCCAGAGCTGTTTCTTCCTGATCTTGAAGGAACTGCTTCCCCAATATCTTTCATGATCAAACCTTCATTTTGTCTTTCAGTGCTTTTTTTCCCCCATAAATTTTAACCATTGTTTCCAGTGCCCTTCTCCCTGGACTGTGCCCAGCCACAGTGGCCTGGGTTTGTAATTATGGCAAAAACTTGTCTCATGACTAGGCGATGACTAGAGATAATTCCCCAGAAGAAACACCTACAGAAGAATGCCATTTCTGCACTTTTCCTCTGCTTTTGCTTGGACTCATCAGGGTGCTGCTCATCCATTACTTATTATTTTTAACCCTTCAGCTGTATATTTTCTTTTGAAATTAAATAATTCTAACTATTAGAGTGCATTTACAACATGAAAACTGCTATATTTTCCATAATAGTCCCTAAAGTCCTAAAGTGAGTATAATTCACAAATTAATATCAGCCTGGTTGCTTATCTCTGAGTTTGTCAGTAAAAACAGTATGTGTGTCTGACTCATTCTGTATGAACAATGAAAATATCTGAACCTTTTCCAGAAAAATGGCAGGAGGTATTGTGCTTCTGTGTGATTTTAGGTTAAGATGCACCTCCACTGGAGAGCAAATACAAAGTCCTGCACTCAGCAGGAAAAATTGCTGGAACTCCATCTTTTCTTTTGGGTCAGTTTGTTTCATAGCTTAGTGTTTCAATGGCAAATCTGGGTGATTTTTTTTTTTTTTTATGGTCAATATTTAGAATTCAGGGATTTAATTATCAAATATTCATAACATAATCTGGATATAATTAGAATAAGACTAACATATTTTCACAAAAACACAACGTGCATTTTAATGTTTTTCTTGATTTTCCTTTTTTTTTTTTTTTTTATTTTTTAGAGGAGAAAGGAGCTAAATGGAAAAAATGTACAGTGAAAATTGAAGTGCTGCATTTTCTGGCACAAGTCGTGCATCTCCTCAGGGTGAAAAGCTTTTTACATCACAAGACACATGTTTGACTGTGACTTATCATTTCCAGGTTAGGGACATACTTGAGTTCCTTGACATGCTACAGACCATTCATCATTTCAACCCGTGTTACTCTTGTTTTAGGCTAACTTTTTTGTGCTAGTGAATTTGATTTAGAGACATCAGCAAAGGAGTGAAACGCCTTCCTCATGGCAAATGTTGTATTTCAGTATTCTTCACTGAAATTCACTGTGTCCTCACCCCACTGTGTGAACACAGAGGTTCTACACTGTGCCAGGTTGGGGTTTTTTTGTGTGTGTGTGTGTGTGCATGTGCACATGTCAGGCAACCTGGGCCTGACAGTATCATGCCTGAGTCTGTGTCAGCTGATGCATGAGCTGAAGGTGAAAAAAATCCTAGTGCTCCAGTTAGGAAGCAGCAACCATAAGTCACCCTTAGGCATCCTCGTCTGGGGAGAAGGGAGACTGACACCGTAGCCGTGGAACGAGCAATTCTCCTTGAGCTGTGAGAGCAGAACAGCTAAGGTGTCCTCTGGGGAATCCTCAGCAAATTCAATGGGTACTTTCAGCTGGCTTTCAAGTGACTCTGTGTAGCTGCTTAGCTGTAGCTCCTCTGTGGGACTGAGACCAAACTGTGCACGTGTGTGTGTGTGGGGGGGGAAGTGTAGCTTCTATTCACAGCAAAATTAGCAGTTCTAGAAGATAAACAAGGATTAACTTTTCACCTTTTTCTTTTTTTTAGCTTGGGAAAAAGACAGCTTTACTTTTTTTGTGGAGTGGGGGAAGGTGTAAAGACAACAGTAGCAGAAGGATCCTATCTCTGCCAGCTCCACCTCTACACAGTGCCCACACATATGATTTCAAGCACAATGTAAGCATTGTTGTTGTGGATATACCTCTAAGAGATGTAACTGAGATATGCTGAAACAGTCATTAACACTTTGGACTCTGAGTCAATCCAAAGATCCACAGAGGAGAAATGGGAGCTGCAAATATTCTGGTCAACTTAAGGTGGTTTAATAACAAAGGATATTTTAAGTACTGGCATACACCTAAGTAGTGTCAGATATTAACTGTAGTATTGCATCAGCGACCTTAATCCTAGTAGTAACCAACAAAAAGTCTCCTCCCCCTCAATGGGTTGATCCCCAACACCCAGGTGTGGTGCACCTTCCCAGGGGTGCCTGAAGTAGCTCTGAGCCACGAGCAAGTGAGCAAGAGACCAAGGGGATCACCCGGTAAGGGGGAGCCTATTTATGCTGCTGAGTTTTAACAATACAGCTGGAACTTGTAGCTCTCTCTCCTCCTTCCAGTCAGCAAGGCTTCTTGTGCACCAGCTGCCATCTGTGGTGTAAAGGGGAGCCACTGGGCTCTCCAATGGTTATACTGATGTTTAGTCTCAGTCTGAGTCCAGGATCAGGCCAAGGCTGCTTCAGGGACACAGGAAGCATAATTTCTGGCTCCCACACAGCCTTCACCTGCAAAGCTCTGAGCAGAGTCCAAAATATATTTTGCATACAAATTAATGAGATACATTTATAGCACCCCTTAGACAGCTTTATTCTGTTAGTGCTTACCTTTATTACTGTGTAACATACTCAGCTCTCATTGTCATAAATTGTGCTCCACTTTTGAAGGGGGAGAATAATTCCATATAAAAGATAAATAAATATGAGGACCAAAATGTTGTCAATTCCTATGAGGCTACAAAAGCAATGACAAAGTCATCCCATGCATAAGTAAAACAGTTACCTGGTAATTAGAATCTTCCATCCAACTTCAACTTGGTCAACGTCAGCATAGTTGAGAGCATCCCTGTGCCTTGTGTGTGCGTGAGGCCCTAGGACAGGGCATGGACCACTGCACTTTAGGGGCTTCCACAGGCTTCAGAGTCTCTGGGAAAGCTGCTGTTGTGGCCTTGAAATCATCTGTACAAGCTAAGTGAAGTTTTATTTTCAGCAATATCCAGATGATTCCAAAGATAGGTAGCACAGTTAGAAACAAATGGGTGAGAAAAAAGGCTTTCCTCCCCTCTTGGCTGACTTAACCTGCAGGATTCTGCTCTGTGATGTGAAAGTGTCCACAGGATATTTGCAATGTTTGCTTTTGTGCGTTTTCATACGCACATATCCAATACCAAGGGTTTTCACTATGCCCAGGCCAGTGAGATAACACTCTGCCTGTCTTGAGTTCAATTTATACAGGACTAAGTGATGGCAGAAGCTCTGCTCTGCCACCTCAGCAGCCCCTTGCCCCTCTCCACTGAATCACAAGTCTCATCCCAGCAGATTAGGGTAAAATTTCAATCAAGCACTTTAAATGAGCAAATTGGACAATGAACCACAACATCTGAGGGAAGGCAAACACAGAAATTTTGCTGCTTCTGAGGTTTCCTCCAGCAGGGAGAGGAGCAGGGCACCTGGGGGTAACCTTCTACCTCACCCCAATGTGATTCACCAGGGCTCATGAGTCACAGCCATTAGACATCAGGTGAACACATGTGAGTGAAGGTTGCAAGGAAAGCTTTTAAGTTATATTAGCCTATGTCTGGGAAGTATTTGTAAAAATTTCACTTTCTCTAAAAAAAAAATAAAATTTTTTTTTGATCCAATATTTTACAAATACACAGAAAATATGAACCATGTGGACTTTATAGGAGTTCTCCCAACACACTGTTTTTAGCAAAAGCTGCCTCATTTAATGGAATTTTGCCTTTACATTGCAGCAGTGGTGGGTACTGGAGGAGACCCACACTCCACTGGGAACCCAGGTTTTTCTGGGCAGTGTCATGGAGACCTCTGTTCTCTGCAGGCAGAGCTGCTGGTGTTTGGCCATTCATAGTAGATAGTAGCAAATGATTTGAAATGCCTCATCAAACTATTCAGTTTAGTCTTTTATTATAGTCTTGCCATGCTCAACACAGGTCTTCAGATAATACATCTTCTTTTCCAGTCCTACAAATGTTTAATGATACATAGACAAAGTATCATGGAAAATACCCCAGTGCAGGTAGTCCTGTCTTTTCAGAAAAAAATTGCATTCTTGGGATCTAGCATAGCATTGAAAAAAAAAAAAATTCTGTGTTTCCTTACAGACTCGCTATTGTTTACCATTCATAACTAACTGCATTTATGAGTAATGGAATAATTCCTTACATGTGAGGATAAATGTACAGTATTATGGCATAACCAGGTAGGATGTACTTCAGCAGAGCTTTGAGTAAGTGAAATATTGCAACTTGGAGGTTATCTGGAAGATCAAATCCCCAGTCAGAAAGCTATATTGTTGCCTTCATTTTCCTTTCCCAACCCCATGAAGGCTTAATTGGCAGCTAGCTTACATTGTGATCATCTGGCTTTTTAGAATTTTCTTTTTTGTTACAGTTATTTTTAATGAACATTTTATCAAGGGAATTAATTATTACTTTGACTGGTATATTCATATATTTCTATCAAGAAGTTTTATAAATTACCAAACTCTTGACACAGTGTGCAACCACAAAAATCACAAAGAGTATCTGCAGCTCCTCCTAATCATATTAAATATTTTTTTTTAATCTGAAGCTTATTCTCCTCTTTGTTAAATGGCAGCATTCAGTCAATTGCTGCTAATATCTAAAGTGTATGTGCTGTGACACTGCTACAGGTTTACCTGTAAGAAGAAATACATGTCACAAAGTTAAATGAGCTCAAATAAATGGTTTCATCACCGTATGGGCATCATTTTTGCGGAGAGAATGCGCACTGCAGGCTTGATATTTTTTCTGCTTTGTTTACATTTTATGTAGAGCTTTTAGAAGCATGTTCACTGTGAGGCACTCTGTGGGAAAAAGAAGTTTCAGCACCAGTCACCAGATAAGGAGGGGGCTATGTCCCAGGGCCTCATCTCCATCTGTAGACAAGCAAACTTCAGTTAGTTCAAGGACCGAGACAAGCCCAAAGGTTTGTGCAGTTACTTATCTGTTGACCTTTAAGGAACAAAATATTCCATAGCTGTGTTCCTCCAGAGCCAAGTGTAGCACAACAGCCACATGCCTGTTTGAGTCCATTCTTGATCCATGGAGAAGATGCTGAGTGTCCTTCCTAGTCTTCACAAAACCTCCCTTTTACACTCTTTTTCTTTGACTCCTTGTTGCCATTGCCTATAAAGTTGCACCTTTTTTTTTTTTTTTTCTTTTTTCTTTTTTTTTTTTCCTGCCTGGAAGCAACTATCACAAAAGTCTGTGTTTCAGGCATACACATCAACATTTGGTGCCCTTCCCACTCAAGGTTCTGGGGCAGAATCTTCCAAGCCCAGTGTTTGGTTTGGTTTTGCTGGCAGTAAACTCTCTGTAGAGCTGGTTGGTACAAGGAGGAGCCTGGGGATGTGGGTCCTGTCACCAGCCTGGGCTCTCCCCATTGAGGTCCTTTCCAACCAGTGAACCTTCCACAGGGAGTCCTGAGAGTCTCCAGTGGGCATTAATGAGGAGGCACCTTGTCTCCTTCTACTTTCTCTCCTTTCCAGCTGAACTGGCTTGCTAGAATTAAAGTTACCCTTGGTGTTCAAGTTACAGCTTTCCCAACAAATGAAAACAGCAATTAAGGCTGCCACTTCATTCCTAAGTCACACCATTTTGTCTAATTGCAATATATATAATACATAAGATCATGCTGTGCTGGGGGATATATATGCAATAACTGAACACAGTGGCATGATTTAGGACAGACTGGCTTTGAATTTCTTTGTGTGAGCAGGTGGTGTTTCCACACTGCCTCAAATATATTCATCGTGACACTATAAGGTCAAACTTACCCCTTCTGAGGGCTTGGCTTTATTACTAGCCCACAAACTTCAGATGAGGCTCTCTTTCCAGGCTTTCCACAAGGTATTCCCTGGTTTGCTCTCAGCTTGTCCATCTAGTGGGTATTTACACAGGCCTTAGGTTTTGAGGGACCTCCCAGGACTACTTTAAGAAAATTGCAATAGGTAAACTAGTTCCTGGTAAGATGTTTCTGTCCATCAGCTGACAGGGGGTAGTCGTCAGTGTGCTCCTTGCTCACACCATCTGTCAAAGAAAGTATTAGCTTACACCCTCATATGCCTTATGAAGAAAGGGAAATAAAGTGCTCATAACACCCACTTTAAGAAAGGGGAGAAAGTGCTTGCAGCAACTACATGCCCTATTTAAATATAATCTCAACAGTATGCAATCCTCGAGGAGAAAGGCACTGAGGTAAATGAAAGATGGGACAGGCTGCAAGGTGAGTTTGCCAAAGGCTGATTGTGGCAGAGTAACTGGATAGCTTTCTTCTCTGAGATAACAGATTTTCTTGACTAAAGAAATGCAGTAGGTCTCATCTCTATGGACTTGTGAAAAGTAGGTAATAGGGTGCCACATGGGAAATTATTAGTTAAGCTGAAGAAGATGGGAATTAGTTCAAAAAGTATAATGTGGGTAAGAAACTAACTAAAGGGAGATGTCAACTGATTGTGTTGAAAAGGGAGATTCAGTCCTGGAATGAGGTTACCTGTTGCCAGGATGTGGGCTTACAAGGTTACTAGGACCTAGCCTTTATTTGTGAGCCTCATTTTGAAACTGTGGTGCAAAAAGTAGGACTGCACTAAAAAAAATTAAAATTGCTGGTCACAAAAATCTGTGAGACATCATTAATGAAGAAAGAGCTAGAAGAACTGATCCACACCCGAAGTGCAGAATTGTGTACTTGGGGGTCAACCTTGCACGAACATTTGCTTTGCAGCTAGAAATGGCATTGGAAAGACTGAGAAGGTCCTGCTGTGGCTCTGAGTTGGCAAGGAGATAGTGGCCATAATCCCCACAGGGGTGATAATCCCCACAGAGGCACAGCAGTGTCAGCAGCACTGTAAAGGCCCTCTTCCACGTTCAGAGAGCAGCTCTGGGTGCCCAGGACCTGGATCCTGAGAGAGGGGCACAGAAAGGCTACAGGGCATGAAGGAAAACCAGAACCCATTCTGGCTAAGGAGTCACATGAAAATGTGACCTGTGCAGTCAAGTAAAACATAAGCTGAGAGGGGAGCTAATTGCTCCCTGTGAAAAAGGGGGGTAAACACAGGTAAGAAAAAAATAGGTATTACACCTAAAGGATGACATTGTTGTGAATATGAATATACACACCTATGTATATACATGCTGAATAAATCTAGGCTGAATATTAGAAGCAGATTCTTATCATTAAAGTCTTTTGTTTCTAAAATTGTCTTCTGTCCAAAGTTATAAATCATATCCATTTGCTTTTAATAGAAACCTGGTCAATTTCTGAAGTGGAGCTACATGACAATAGTTGATTATAATTATCACAGGGGATAAGGGCTAGTGACCAAAGACATCTTTTCTAGTTCTCTTCTTCTATGAAATGATTTTTCCCAGATTAAGATTCTACTTTTCTAAAACTGTTTGACAGACCCAATAGAGAAATTCTTTTAAAAATACATTACATTAGTAAAGAAAAAAAAGAAAAAAATATTAAAAATGTATCCTGTTTTACCTACATGCTTGTTGGTAATGATTTGCTCCTTGCCATCTCTATGCACTTCTGCTAAGGGGATTCTTAGTCTTTTACCTCTGCCTTCAGTGCCGCATGAAAAACTGAGGACCCAAGGGGAATAATGTCATTCTGCTATGAAAAATATACTAAATAAGGATGGAAATATTCATGGAGATAACTCTCCTAAATGCAGATACCATGGAAATATCTCCTTTTAACATTTGTGTCAAATGTTTCAAAGTTGGAGCAGTGCAACTTCATGCCCATTTTTGTCATTTTGAATTATCATACTCGCTCTTTTGCTATATCTGTACTAATCTTTTTCTCCCCAGATTGTCTATGCCAGTTCAGATTCCTACCCCACACATTGCCAAAATGAGCCAATGTCAAGCCAGAGCTTGCATAAGGAAACAAGGTGGGTAGAGACATGTTGAAATGTTAACCTTTCATTGCTGGTACTTCCTCTAGTGGGAAAATAAAGTGGGGGGAAAAAACGTGGGCAAAGTGTTCAAATATGTGATTTTAGCACAGGTGGATTGGTGAATATTTTTATACAAAGATGGCAAATTTAGTCCAAAGGTTTTTCACTGTGTGCACTGTCTCCATGATCGGCTTTTGCACATTGGTGCGTGCTAATCAGTGGTTAGGGAATAAGGTGAGCATGACTGGTAAAAGATAACTGGAGAAAGCTCTTAAAAAATTCAAGGCCCCTTCCCATGTGTGATTTTTCCTAAATGACTTTGGCTTGCTCCTTCCTGTGGTGCATTGTAGGGGAAGGGTTTGAAGTTCCCTGCATTTGCATGTCTTTGCTGGTCAAAGTCAGAATTCTTTGTTTCCTGTACATTGTGGGAGCACATAAAGAAAAAAAACCTACCCACTCACACACACAAAGTGGGCCTAGGGCACTTAATATTTTATTCTCACGAACAAGCTATATATAAAAAAAAAAAAAAAAAAGAACAAGAAAAAGAAAGAAAAAAAGCCACCTTGTGATGTGAACCAGTCAGTTTGCCAGTTTGAGCTGAGGAGCTGGAGTGACGGAGGCAAATTGGTTTCCAGCAGTTGCAGGGGAAACCTCAGGAGACGGCTGGCTCTGCACAAGCAAGCTAAGCTGTGCTTTACAGTTATGGCATTAAAGTACAACCCTCACAGAAGTGAATGAGCATCTGAGGAAAGTTAATCAGAACTCCAGGTAAAGGACCTTAAATCTGCACTGCACAGACATTGACCTGGACTTTTCTCTGAAGATTTACTAAGTTTTGAATGTCCACAATGTATAGCAGGGTAAAATTCATTATACACTGGTAAAGGTAATCAGTAGACCATCTGGTTAAATTGTTCCAGGCAGAAGAGTGAAGGTAAAATATAGAGGAGCATATTAGGATTTTATTTCATGTTGCTTTGTGTAGGCTGAACACAACCTAAACTGCTTTTCCTTCTTCATTTTTTAAATCTTAACTCCTTTGAGCCAGTGTACAGTGACCACATCTCTTACAGAACGATACAGGGTGAAATATGAATTCATCACTACTGAATATACGGAACTATCATTATATGAGTAAACCTATCACATTTATAAACTATGTGCATAGAAAAATCATTATTTTAGCATTTCATTTGATAGCAAAACATTTATTTGAAAGAGCACTGTTATTAGCAGCCTGCTTTCAATTAAGAATCTGTTTCTTTATGACTGTTTTTTGAAGACTTAATATCATGGCTGTTACATAAGTCTCATCACATTTTTGGCATAAGCATTCTTAGACCAGATGCAGTAAGGTTTCATTTGGGTAAATTGTTCTCCTAGTAGAAGACACAGTTAAAAAAAAATAAAACCCACAAAAAAAAAAAAACCAAACATGTTTGGGTTTCATCTAATTTTTCTCACTTTTAGAAAAGACAAAAAAGGGTAAATTTAATAATGAAAAGTTATGGTGATATTTAAGAAGATAATACTAATTTGTGCTGTGCACTTGAATGGTGGTGTGAGGTGAACATTTGTCTTTTATAACTGAAGCAGAACCATTAAACCTATTTCACATAGGCTCTCAGCCATCCATTCAGTGGCAATGCCTTTTACTCACAATTAAGCAGGCTACTTTAAGCTTTGTCATTTGTTTCACTTAAATTATAAAAATAAAAATCAAACCAAACTTTGCTTGCTAAAATGAATGTAGGTAGGAGAAATATTTCAGCTTGGGATAATACATCAGCCTACTACAGCTCAAGACAGAGTGCAGAAATTTGGAGAGACAAGACCAGATCCTTTGGGGACCAGTATGAAAACTCACTGCAGAAACAATTCTTTTCCTGTCCAAGTTGTTGGAGCTCCCTGATGCCTTCTACAATAGATGTGAGGCTCTGGGACCAGAAGGTCAGACATCTGATGAGATGGGTGAAGGTCCTGCTGGGATAGTGGGATCTCCTTAAATGCCACCACCTGCACCCACATCAAGACCACATCTGTCAAGAGGAAGAGAAGGGTGGCTGTACCAGGAGACTCCCTCCTGAGGGGAACAGAGGGCCCCAACTCACAGGGAAGTCTGATGTTTCCCAGGGGCTTGGATAATGGACATCACTGGAAAGTTCTTGAGGCCAGTAAGGCTCTCTGATTACTATCTGCTGGTGGTTGTTCAAGCTAGCAGTGCTGAAATAACAAAGAGAAGTCTGAGAGCTATCAAAGGAGATTTCAGGTCTCTGGGATGATTGGTTGAAGGATCAGGAGCACAGGTAGTGATTTCTTTGATTCTTCCAGTAACAATGAGTATAATTTATATGAACAGGCAGATCCATTCAGTCAACCTATAGCTCTAAGGTTGGTGTCAGTGGAAAAGTTTTGGGTTTGTCGACCATGGAAGGATCAACTCAACACCTGGTGTATTGATACCTGACAGGACACACTCAGCCCCTCTGAGTGCTTGGACAATGCTCTCAGGCACAGGGTGTGGGGATGGTGCTGTGCAGGGCCAGCAGCTGGACTTGATGATCCTCGTGGGTGCCTTCCAACTTGGCACATTCTGTGATTCTGTGCCTTTTGACTCATTAGCTCTGCCTTCCTCCCTGCTTCCATACCATCACCACCAGCCCCCTCAGGAGGGACAGAGTCACCAGAGGGATATGAATGCACAGCCAGACACACTGTTCTGTGCACAACTGAGGAACAGCAGAAAAATTCCCATGCACCTGACCAAGGCAGCTTCTCAGCTGCTCTGCTGTGCCTAGCTTGCATAAACCCTCTACCTGGAGAGGCAGTGGGGGAAGGAGGAAGCAGAAGGAATGAAAGGGACTCAGACACCCAGGCTGATGCAGAGGTTATTATTATCATGATTTTATTGACAGTCTATCAGGTTTGGATGAAAAATTCAAAGATAATGCCAGTATCATGTTAATGGGAAGTTCTGTAGTGTGTATCACAGGCATTGTAAGGATGCCAGAGCAAATCCTCTTTCAGTGGTGAATTGGGTAATCCGTTGCATTTTTAAAGGCCATTTGTCCTGAGAGATTATGAATTTATATTGCCTAAGGTTGTATTCCATCATTACAAAAGTGCTAGAATCCTCCTTAAAATTTGTTTTACCTGCAGTAGCACTGGGAATTTTGTTTCTTGTGCTACATTTACTAATGCTGGCATTTTGACATTTGAGAGTTATCTTTTGGTTTAACACGCCGCAGGAAAAAATTAGAGACACAACTTCTTTTAATAATGCGACTAGTGGTTCCACTTACTCAGTAGCCTCAAGCCACTGACACCTTTCTATACTTTCTATACAATCATCTTCATGTACAAAGGTCTACTGTTAAATGATTAAATTGGTGATCAAACTGTGATCTCTGACTTAGCTGAGATTTTTCTCAGCTAAAGGGAAATGTCATTTCACACTTTCTCCTACAAAAATTTGTATATGCTATATTCCATTAATAGAAGGAAATGTAAAGAGAAAGGGTAAATATAATTACTGTACGGTACTACTGTGCAGTAGTCTAATATTTCAACCCAAAAATGCCATGTATCCCAAATGTATCCCTTTTCAGCATAGATTCCCTTTTATTTACAGTCATTCCCAACCCCGGCTTGGCAACTAACTCACTATTGTTTTGTGAATTCAATTTTGGAAGAATTTAAGAGCTGATGTAACCTTGCCGACCCATTTTTCTCTTACATTTCCCTCTGCTATTCTGAGGAATTCTTTGTTGCCAGAAAGTTTGTGGAAAAAAGAAGTACCTTTTGAGCAAATGGAAGAAAATATTGCAAAGAGTGAAGCTTAAATCCACTTCAGATTTGTCTGAGAAAGGGCAGAAAGGACATGCCCCCAGGAAGGAACAAGCCCCAGCCACAGTGACTCACCGGTAGAAGTGATTTGCCACCAGGACTGATATTCTTGCATGCTTATCACCAACCAACATTCTCTTCCTCAGCCTGGCTTCAGACAAAGGATCGTTTAACCTTTCTGTGTTAACTCTAAACATTCTCAGTGTTTCTGGGTGTGCTGGACCTTGTAAGCCATCTTCTGTAGGACCTGGGGGTGTCTGCTGAAACACAGACAGTGCATAGCCACATTCATCTAGATATGAACATCCTAGGCCCAAAGTATATAATAAAATATTATTTTAAGTAGCACAGAGGAGGCACTCTGTGTGTTCTTGATTCTGCCAACTCTGTTAAGTTTTGTGTTTTCTTTCTCCCTGGACACCAGTTATTAGTTTATAGAAAATTATAGGCAATACAATTCATTTATTCTGTACAAGTATTGAGAAGAAAAATTCTAGGATATCCTAATCTATTAAAATCTTAATGAAAAAAAAAAGTGTTTTCATGGTCTTTTCAGAGAGAATATGACAAAGATTTTCCAGTAAATTCTGACCAATTGCCAATGATGTTTTGCTATATCAAACAAACTTCCGTGAGATTAAGCTCTGTATGCATGGGAAGTGCTCACATCTGGAGGAGTCCTTGATTTAAACCTGAAAACTATGGTGTGGTCCTACAGGGGAAGGCTAAGAATGTTCTGACACCTAGGTGCTGCTTGTAACCCATATCTGACCTGTCTGAGAATTAAAGCTTGGTGCCTTCCATGCAGGCTGAAGAAACAGATGCTCAGTGCTAGAGAATTGATCTCCAGCATATGCCCAGTGCATCTCCAAAACATTATTTGATTAAGCAATGTTTTACAAGTAGGGCAGAAAAGAATTTGTGTTGGAATTAAAGCATTTGGCCAACACCTCTGCAACTGCCCTCTCAGCTTAAGACTCCTGTAAGTGTAGTTGTTGCAAACGTATTTCCTCAGGGCTTGCACAGGTAACATCTAGCTGTTATCAAGGTTTCAATGAAGTTTCTGCCTAAACAGGGGCCTGTGAAGGTCTTTTAGCCATTACCTGGCACTACTGTAGCTGGAAGGAAAACCAATGCAGAAATACTTCTGATTATTATGAATAGGGTATGAAACAGAGATTTATCTAATGCAGTAATAAAGAAAGACAAGGATCTACTGGAGAGGGTCCAGCAGAGGCTGCAAAGAGGATCAGGGTCTGGAGCATCTCTCCTGTGGGAGGAAGCTGGGCCTGTTTAATCTGAAGAAGAGCAGACTGAGAGGAGTCCTCATTAATGCTTATAATTATCTCAAAAGTGGGTGCTAGACTCCTTTTGGTGGTGCCAGTGACAGGATGAGGAGCAGTGGCCATAAACTAAAATGCAAGAAGTTTCACCTCAAAATGAGTTAGAATTTCTTTATGGTGAGGGTGACAGAGTACTGGAACAGGCTGCCCAGAGAGGTCGTGGACTCTCCTTCTCTTATTCAAAACCCACCTGGATATATTCCTTGTGTCCAGCCTTGGCAGGGGGTTGAGCAAGCTGATCACCAGAGATCTTTTCCAACCCCAGTAATTTAGTGGTTTTGTGATTCTGTAAAGCAGGTGAAAGAAAGTCCAATAAATAGAAGTGAAAAAAACCCCAGCATTCAGACAACCTAAAATTATAACTTATCTGTTCAGCTCAGCCACTTAAGAAGTAGGGGTTTTCTGAGAACAAAAACATCTTTTAGTGCCTAGGTCTGCTTTATTTTTTCATTTATAACATTCTAGGGTCTGCAGAATGTGTTGTGACAATGGATGTATGCGATTTGCAAAATGCTGGGCCTTGGTGAAAGAAATGGTGCCTTTACAAGGGAACATTTACCAGACTTGCACAGGATCTCACAGCACTTGTGTTTGATAACACGTTAGAGGTGGGGAGACACATAAAACCCCAGATCTGTGAGATGTTGCAAGTCCTTCTGACGGTAAGGGAGTGTCAGTGACATGAGCCTGCTTCTCATCCTCTTAACACCAGATGGAAATGCCAGAAATAAACAAATATTTCAGCTCTGTGTAAAAGTCCTTGGGAAAGGCCAGAACAGATAAAAATGCTGGAGAGGGGGAAGAAGCACAATGGAGAATGAACCAAACAATAAATGTGACCATGTGCACTGTGAACCACCTGACTAAACCAGATGCCTCTGGAGAGGAAACGGCCAAATACCTCTATATCCCCTGGAGCCATCAAAGGAAGCCTGCAGTGCAGGGCATCAGCATTATCCTCCCAGGTTTAATATCTGATGTGTTTGCATCTGTGCTGGGGAACAAGGCAGAATTCCTGTTACAAAAGTGCAATAGTTATAGCTCTCCTACAATCTATCACTGCTCTGTACTGGGGCATATGCTGGACTCAGATGTGTCAGAAGAAGGCTTCCAATTTTTTTCCCTTAGTATTGGAAAAAGCATTAAATGGAAGCAAACTAATACTCTGTATCTGCTGCATCTTGAGAAAAAAGTTTCAGCCTTTTCTGAGACCCATTGCTGTTCATAAACAATGCTGTTGGTTCAATTTCATTCCCTTTCTGGCTCATTGTTATTTTAATAACTCTTTTATTTGCAATATTATTTTAAGACAGTAGGACAGCCCATAAATAGCTTTACTGCATTCATTTAAGTTTTCTGGATGAAAAAATTTCTAATAACTCTACCAATGGGTCAATTCATTCCCTACTCACAACAACTAGCAAAAAAGGACGGGAAACTCCCTCGAGGAATTTTCTGCAGACAGTTCCATCAGGAAGGCATTAAGTGTATATTTATCTCTTGCCCGCCCCTGTTCCTCTTGGAACAAGCAAAGCAATTGGGATCTGGGAACCAGGATATCTCAAGAGATCTGCCAGGGGTCAGGCATTTCTGCCTGCAGACCCAGAGCCTGTGTGCTACCCATACTCCCTGCTGTTGTTTCTGAGCCCTGGCAGCACAGATCCAGAATACAGCCAAGGCATGGAGAGGACTTCACACAATGTATATTTACTCTGGGGTAGATTCTTGATTGTTTCTGGATGAGAATTTCGTGAAACATACCATACCTCCTGGCCTGAAGATGGAACACACCCTTTTTCCACCAAGTGAACAACTCCAGACTCAGGACCAGGCAGGGGGAAGCTGATCCTGTAGCCTCCTGTCATGGTTGGTTTCACATGGTCTGTGAGGGGTACATGACCTAAACATGCAATACCTCTACCAGCTGTCCACAATAGTAAAGAATAAAAAAAGGGATATAAATGGCACTGTTCTCCTGATATGTTCAATAACATTGATTTGACTGGAAATTAGTCAGGACTTACTCATGTCATTTGTCATTTTCTCTTTGTCAGCATCACTGAATACATTTGCAAGTTGTTGACCCAGTTAAACATTGTATTTCTATGCCTTACATCACTGGGAAGGAAGTTTTTTGAAAGAAGGAGGCTCTGTAGAGGTACAAATGCTCCACAGTGTTTTGAAACCTGAGGCATATGGAGAAGTCAGTCAAAACAAAATAATAACAATAAGGTAGCACAGTGGCTTAAAAAGTCAGGAAAAGTGGAGAATTAACCTCTTATATGAGTTGCAAGTAATCACTTGAATAAGGAGTACATGATTTGTCCCTTGGTCATGGTAAAGGCTGAGATTCCTCGGGAACCATGAACATGTGGATGTAAGGTTGTATCACCAGAAAAGACAAGATGTGGCAAACGGGTGAGGTGTTTTTGTTCTCTTCAAAGGCAGAGTTCTGCTTTCTGGAGGCCAGTCTGTCCCTCATTCAACTTCATTTTCTTTTCTCACAGTAAGAAGCTGTCACACACGACAGGTATCTTATCATCATATGAAATGCAGTAGAGAATAGGAAAAAAAGTTTGGGGATAAATAATTGATTGCTTTAGGAAAAAGTGACAGGGAGTATTTTTCTGTAAATACAATATATGTTAGAAAGGAAAAAGGCACTGTTCTGTAAGGACAAGGACAAGAGAGAGATCCCAGCAGAGGGTGCTCTCACTTATCAGAATTTTGCCTAAGGGATAAGGAGTTTTTCCCCATAGGTGTCCATAGGAAAAAGAGTATTTTTGTCAGCTCTGTGATGCCTGGTTATGTAGTTGTGTAGCAGTTCTGGGACTGTCAACCAGGAAATCACCACAGGGAGAGCATTCAGTCTTTCAGAGCAAGGAGGAGCTGGAGGAAATCCTCCTGCCACCCACTCCCTTGCAGTTCTTCAGATGCACCTTGCTGTCTGTGGGGTGAAGGAGGAAAATCAGTGAAATGAAGGAAGAGCTGAGCCCAGGCAGCAGCACAGCTTCATGGTGAGCACTCTATAGGCAGACCTGAGTGCCTGGGACATGCCTGCCCATCAGCATCCTGGAATTCAGATTTCAAGCAGCACCCAAGGAAGACACTTGCTGTGTCTGGTCCAGTACCAGCAATCAGAAATTGAGCTGTTTCATCTTGCATCTACAAATGAGCGATACCTGTGAGCTAGGACAGATTCTTAGTATTGAATTTATAGAAAGTAAAACAAATTTTCTTAGCTATGGGGACATGGCAATCCAAAATCAAAAATTGTTTTTACAATTCCTCTACTTATCTGAATAATTTATCTGGACTGAAAAATTAAAGCTACAATGTGCATTATGATAAAAATACAATAAATTTTTGGAAACAGGCAAATTCACAACTCACAGTTTAGCTGGGTTTTTACTTCAAGAAAAAATGACAGAAATAAATTTACAGAACATTTTTCAGAGTAGCTTAGTGATTAGCCCCATGCTAGACATTAAGAACATCCCCTTTAGTTTCATCTACTGGATTAAGAAAAACTGGAATATTGAGGACTTTTTCTTGGAATAGAGCAAATTAAATTTGAAAGGGGAAGAGGACACTCTGCAGCCAGAATTAAAAATGCCTGCAACAGGGAACTATTCAAGAGGAGACATTGGTCTGTTGAGTCTGAATTAACCTGTCCCTCGGTATGAGGAGGTGAGATCCCTGTCAGGCAGGAGGAGAAGGAAAGATCAGCATCTGACTTTTGTACCTGTGTGAGCCTACTGGGACCCCTCCAATGAGTAAGAGTTGTACAGCCACAGAGCAGGGGAGGAAATGTCTCAGTTCAGGTCCATAGGTGCTGTGTGGTGGGAGGTGGAAGTGCCCTGGCATGCCTGATGGGAAGGACTGAGATGAGTCATTTTGCTAGCAGCAACCTGGGCACATTGTTTCCCTTTGTTTTTGCAAAGGTTTATGTTTTGTTTGTTGTTTCTTGATTGTTTTCTGCAGTCACTCATCAACCTGAAAGCAGCTGTTTTGGTCTTGCTGGTTTGGACTACTCATTAGGTGAAGGGAAACACATTTGGGCTCTTCACATGGATAGGGATTACTTACCTGAGCTGAAGAAAAAGCCTGAATGGCTCAGGCTTAGATTCCCCAAGGAGAGGCTACTTGTCAAAATTAATGATAATGATACCTTTCAAATTAAGGCTACAGTCAATGAACATTCTCTGTCATAGCAACTCTTTGCTATGTATGGGCTTTTGGGGGGCAAATACCTTTGACTCATCTCTGCTCTTCTTTAATCCTTTAATATTGGAAACAGGAGGGTAGAATTCCTCTTGGTTTTGCTAACCCCTGAAGAATACAAAGCCAAGACCAGAAAATCCCAGTACTGAAATATTTTTTTTCCCCATGACCCTACTTGCAAAGTGTTTGGTATTGTCTAATTGCATTTTTCACTTCAAGTATTTGCATTATTGGCTGTAATAATGCTGTATCTGCTGAAAGTATTAAAAATCAATAATGCGCAGTTGACATATAGACCATAAAAAGGTAGAATTGTTCTGGAGTACAAAAAGAATATGAAAGCAGCTGAAATTCTTGCCATCCCTTTTAGATAAAATAATTGCCCAAAGATCTATTTATATTTTACACAATTATTGGCTTTTTCATTCTTAGATTAACATTCAAAATCAATTCACATAAGGGTGGGATGATGCTGCTAGTGAATGTAGTAAAATATCTTCCAGAGAAAAATTACACCTCTCTCTTCTTTGAAAGTCATAGTTAAAGGTGCTGATAGCAAAAGGGTCTTTGGCAAAGTGGAAATCTCAGCTGCAGATGGGAGGTTTATTGCCTTCCTTTGCATTTTATAGCATATTCTGTAAATCAGATGGGGAAAGCAATGGACATTTGCCAAAGCAGAACCCCATTTGTCTAATCACCAAGTATACCCACAAGCTCCACAAGAGAATATATCCATGAAGCTCTTTACATGACTGTCTGGAGTGTAAAACAGAAGAAATGAGGGTGCACTAGAGTTACTGTAAATGCTTGAGTATTTATGCAAGTGTACTTTTTCATTTTCCCCTCAAACTTGTGTATAACACTCCTACTGTTAAAATCTTTCTTTCTTTTTTTTTTTTTTTTCTTTTTTTCCTCCAGACAAAAGAAACCTCGTAAGATACTGGTGAAATGCAAAAAAAAAAAAAAAAAAAAAAAAAAAAAAAAAAAAAAAAAAAAAGAGAAGATATTTTTAAAGATATCTAACACTCACCTCCCTTGTACCCCAGGAAACCTCATTGAATTTAGAGCTGGAAGATTTTACTGGATCCGAAAACAGAACAGATTCTGCTCAGCACAGCACATGCAGTGGCAAAAAGGCATCCTCCAAACGCCCTGGACATCCTGAGCTGGAGAGACCTTCTCTAGGGGTGAAACAGTGCTTTGGTCTCGGTGCTAATTCAGCCCTTGTCCTCTCTGCTGTGACTGCCAACAACCGTATCAATTAGTGGCACCAATTGTGATGGTGATTTCTGTGATGCGAACACCTGTCCTCTAGGAGCTGGGCGAAGGCGACCAAACAGTTGTCAGATGGTAAGTGTAATGCTAATTGATCCAATCCATAGATCTGCCTCTATATAATGCTTAGTGCCAGAAAGTTACACAGCCAGACATCTGGCAACTAGATGACCGTCTAACTCTCTATCAGTTTGACTTTGGCAGGCAACAAAGTTGGTCTAGTTGTGTATGCTGTGGGAAGCTGAAGAAAGTTAAAACATTGTTTTATGCCTGTTGAAGGCCTCTCTTGCTGGCTCTTTATTAAAATTGTAATGCTAAAGTGACCTCTGGTCAGTATCAACCTGTCTCAGATATGAACTGATAACCTAAGAGTGAAAGGCTCCCTACCTAGTTAATCTAGTTGTCCTGTATCTGCTAAAACACTGAAAAATCAATGGAGTAGTGATAAAGACATATAGTGTAAAAAACCTGTTTTATTTTTTACTTGAATACATTTTGCTACTTGCCTTGATTGTATAGCCAATGGGGTACTGATGAAACCTTCCAATTACAAAGGGAATACTGGATTAATATTCATGGTTAGTTTATTAGCAGTTGCACTTGCAGCTTAATGTTCATGAGTCCTATATTTGGGAGCAAAGCATTTCTTACATTAAATACAATTAGAGTAGCAGTGCTTGCCTATTACATTCAATGCCACATGTAGAAAAGGTGGGAGCATCGTTAAAATGGAAAGATAAATATAATAATTTTTGCCATCTAGTATTTCTTCCTAGCAACTTCTGTATAGCACTAGATGGTAAAAATAAAAGTAGCTTCTATCCCAAGGAAGTTTGAAAGATCAGTATTGGCACATGAATTTGGAGCAGTCTACATGAAAGACTAATATAACATTTTCTTTCATTCCTTCCTCTATTATGCTGAAACAGAGTGTGAATTGGTATCAGTGAGTTTTGTAAACCCTAAAAGAGAAAAACCAGTGCAAAGATACAGGTTGTAGTTTGCACATGGAACATGCATCCTCTGCATTGACCAGGAGCACCAGAAGAAGCATAGGAATGAAGAAACAACATTGCAGGGCTACAAGCTACACAGAGGGAGGCATTAAGAAAGGAAATAAGGAGTGTAGTCCTGCAAGGAGGAAGGCAGGTATGAAAAACTGGAATTTGTTGTGCTCACAGGTACTATGGAGAGATGTGATACAGTTTAAAAGAGAGATAAACAAGGTAATATTGGTGACTAGGTTTTGAAGGAGGTGAACTGCATACAGGCTGCAGAAAGGAAAAAAAGCAAGGGGTGGCAGATATGAGATGTGGTTATTAAAAAGAATATTTTATCATAAAGAAAGTAACATAATTTCTGGAGAGAGCAACAGAAAGTGTTTTTGAGAAGCTTGAAGTCTATCAGAAATGAGAGATTTTGGAAACAGTCTTGTTATGGCATGAACAATAGTAGGGAGCAGCAGGAAGAAAACCTAGAATAACTTGCTTTTATCAATATGTTTAATTTAATGACAATAATTTACCAGAAAGACAGGTACAAAGACCCACAGGGAAAACAGACAAGTACATTTGTGAGCTGTCAGCACTGAGATAAATCTTCAAGACAGGCCAGTCTGAAGGCACACAGATGTGTGTGCACATGCACAGAGTGCCCAGAGCAGGGGATGGGTCCCCCTGAGGTTTTCACCAAATGACTGGCCCTGCACCTCCAACCCTCCTTAGCACACACTGTGACCATTTAAAGAACCAGACCAAGGGCCAGTGCTGCCCAGGGAGGGAAGGCAGAGCTGGCACCCTGCTCCACTCATAGCATCCACTCTCATTTTTTCTGTGTCCTGGAAAATACCAGTTTGATACCTTGCCTTCCAGAGGCACTGAGCTTAGGCTCTATCAGCTTGAACCATACCCTCAAAACTCAGCCCAATGGATGGAAATCACTTTTACTATAGAGGGGATGATTCTTTTTGTTCTTTCTGCAAAACACAGATAATTTGAGGGGAGAAGTGGGTAATCTTTAATGTACTCATCCAAATCAAATATTTGTCTCTGTGGTTTTGGAGGCTATCTCTCCACACCATCTGTTGAATAAGAGCTCAGCAAAGCTCATACTGAAGGAGATGAATAGTCCAGGGAAAGGGATTCCCCCTGGATTTGAAGCTTCACACTTCAGGGGTATTTTTGTTGTGTGTGGCACAAGGCTGTAGTGCACCATACCCAAACAGGAGGGGAAAACAGTTTTATTTGCAGAAGGTTTGAAGGAGAAAAGATTTTTAAACAAGATTTCAGAGCACTTCTGTGGTGCAGGAAATGGCAAAGATGATCACCCTGAGTGTATAGCTCTGCAAGTAGTCTGACTTCCAAAAGCTGTTACACTGTAAGGAATCAATGGCACCATAATGATTCTGCTCCATCATTGTTAAGTCCCACGCAGGCATAGTGTCATGAAAATAAGACATATTCAGACATGCTGAGGATAAGTTCTTGCATTTACCTCCAATATAAAACAGGAAGAGAAACGACTGCATATCTGTTGCTTACTTGGGCATCAGGGCTGATAGATGGAAACATTCATCAATCATCCCCACTGAAACTCTTCAGCTTTAGTGTCATCAGTTCAGATTATAAGTAAAGGATCAGGAATGGGCTGGGCCAGCCTTTACCTGGGAAACAACTTGGACAGACCTAAACCACTACAAGATTCTTAAGGTAACAATCCTCGTGATGCCTTGTGAACTATTCTTCCATATCCTGCTTCTGATTTCTTGAGATGTTTATGACAACACTGTGTCACATTTGATGAAAGGAAGATGTTAACTCCAATTCTCTGACCCCATCTCCATCTTTCATCTGCTCCAATCCATCCCTCCTACAGCCAAAAAAAAAAAAAAATTAATGGTGTGGGGTTTGTTTGTGGTGGTTTGATCTTTTGCAGGGAGTATACTTAAAATGGCAGCCACTGTTCTACATCACAGACTGCAATTGTCACAGGCCACTGAAGACCTCTTAGCTGACAATAATTTTCAGTCATTTCATTAGCCACTCAGGCTCAACTTCAGCCAATGACTTGGACGTGACAGGTTTTGCAATATCAGACTAAATTCTGGAACCATCTAGTTCCAGATATTTTGGAGGTGGGTTTTGTCAACATAGAAATAAAAAAATGTTGGACTTTCCCCCTCTTTGTCATGTATAAGGTACAGTTGATGCATTTTTCTTGAAATTATGAAATTATGTTGCAATGGAATAAATAATAATGTAGGAAGTATTTGGTATCATCCAATTCTCTAATTTTTCTTTTCTACTTATAAAAGTGCAAAGCATTTCTCTCTTCAGTGTGACTGAAGCTTAAACATTGTTCAATATTTACAAATTACATTGTTAATCTATGCTCAGTCTAATTTTAACAAACTTGCTATGTTCCTTCAGTCTTCACACAGGTCAAGTATTGTAGCCTTAGAAGTAGTCACATTGTAAGTCATATCATTAGTGAGATTAATTAGTCTGGAACACAGTGATAATTGTCTCCTGCATTTTGCAGAGAGCCCTGGGGAAGTCCTCCTCAGAAGAAGTGCTCCTGTTTAAGCCCTGGGGTCAGTGTCTGAAGCAGACTGGCCCCATTTTACCTCAGGGAGGGTGGAAGGTGTGTTGTCCAGCAATCCTGCATGGCTGTGTGTTTTTGTATCACTACCAAGTCCACCATGGCAGTAGCAACTTTTTTTCAGGCTCATCTGGACAGCAGTGATAAACTCTGCATGTAAAGTGAGCACAAAACCATTTCAGGAGTAAGTGAATGGGCCATCATTAGTGGACTACACTGAGTTCTATAAGCACCTCAGGAATGTTTGAGCACTTCGTAGGTGGTCTCATCATCCCAGTCACAGCAAGATCAGGGTGTTTGCTTCTTTTTCCAGGAACTGAGGTTTGTTTCTCAGCCCAGAGCTGCTCCAGAGTTTATTTGCCAGGTCTGGAGGCAGCCAGCAGGAGCAGATTGACTCACTTTCCCTTGGGTGCAGGGGTCTCACTGCACAGTGGCAAGGGGTGAGAAAGGTCTCTCCAGCAGATGGGGGGATGCTTTGGGAAGGAGCAATGGGACAAAGCCACTTACCTGCACATCCAGAATCGACCTAATTCTCTCATTTTATTTCACTGGCTCTTCAAATGCTGCAGGAAACAGCCTGGTTTTCTTCTTGGCTCTCAGCTGTGCTTGGTGCAGCTCTGACTCAGGGCTTCCTAGGCAGGGCTCCTTCCTTTCTGCTGGGAAGATAGACCAGCACCTGTCACTGCACACAGCAGTGTCCCATACTCCAAAAGGTCTATTCATCTTGTGACATTAAGTTTCAACTACCAAGGTCACGTCTACATAATGGCTTAATTTATTTTTTTTTTTAATTTCCCAGTGTTCCTAATTCTGGCTTAGCTCCACCAGCACTAGCAACATGAGGATCCCAGAGGTAAACCAGTTGCCAGCACAACTAATACCACATAATTTCATCCCACTCATAGCAGTTTAATCAATACAGCATTAAAAATTCTGGCAGCAGCCAGGATGCAGTAGGACTCCCCATATTACTTATCTTGATGGAGGCGAACTTGCAGAGAGCAGGAAATCTTCAGAGGGTCCTCTAAAGATAAACGAGGCCTGAGGGATAGCACTGGTTTGGCTGGGGAGTGAGAGCTGGTTTGTAGGGGTCTTCTCATATTGAGTGTGATGTGTATCAACCCAGCTCTGGCAAGTAGGACAGGGAGATCACAGCCCTAGCCCTGTCACAGAGGGGGCAGGATTAGTAATGTGCTATGTTCATGCTCCGTTAGCATTGTCTAGAATTTCTAAGACAGAAAAAGAAAGCTCTTTTTGCCCAAAATGCCAAAACCTGAGCACAATAGAACTACATCAATTAAGTGATAATAGACTATCTTAAGTTCTAATTTACACCAAGAGGTTTTAGAAAATAGGGGGGAAAAAAATCAAAGGAAAACATTTTGAGTGGGGAAAAAAACGACCCAAACAAACAAATGAAGCAACTCTAGAAAAAGTCCCTGTTGTTTCCTGTGTGTCTCAAGCTTCATCTGCCCACAGAGCACGTGTGATGGGCAAGTGAAAGAAGACCATCTCACTTGCCAGCTATTTACAATAAAACTCCAACAGCAGTTTTTGTCTGAGAGCATTTATGTCCATTTTATTAGTATGAATAAAGGGAGTTCTTTCACATTTTGCTATATCCAGAAGGGCAATAGTCCATAAATCAATACATGGCATGGCTTTGCTTTTCCAGTCCATCAGTATAATTCTTTTGGCTGCCAGTGCTACTCTCAGGAGTCATCTCTTTTCCCATTTATTCAAATTATGTAGCGAGTTGGTGAATTCCAATACCAGCACTGCTGCAGCTTTGTCTAAATTGATTTCCAGGACTAACTCCATTTATCTAAGAACTTTGTTCCAGAAACTGGCTGTTCTATAGCTGTTTCACATCTAAAATATAAGGGTACTTTTGTCAGCACTGAATCTACAACTTTGAACACAGATTGAAGTCAACGAGTATGCACAGATCTTGTAAATGATTTTTCATGTTGGTCCCCACTGTTTCGGTCAGCAGAGTTCTTCTGAGAGGGGGATAACAAATCTATTCCAATATGTTCATTTCCTCTCTGGCTTTTGGAAACTAGAGTTTGGTTGGAGTTTCTGATCCATACTAGGAGTCTGAATACAAGTAGCCAGGACAATGGGAGCTTGCTCAGTGTTCTTTATAGTAAAAGCACTGCTACACCTCTGTAGGTGAGTAACTAATTATGGTTGATCAGTTCTGGTGAACACAATGAGAGTGCCAACTGAGTAGAGATAATTTATTGTAATAGTCTGTCTAATCCACTTGCTGGCATATTTTATTAATATAGACATTCACTGATCTGTAATTGTGGAGAACATACAACATAAGAATATATAAATGTATCTATAACATATTAGAAATGTGATTTTTTTTTTATGACTGGTTGAGATTACTGCAACTTTAAATATTTTCTTTCAGATTTTAGTAGGATTCTGAGATCTTCAAAAACAGCTGTGTGTGTAGCTATGTACCCTTTGTTGTTCCAGTATTGTAAGATTTCAGAAGATAAATTCAGGAATAAGTCACACTGTAGACTACAGTAAACCAGCAAATATTTCAAAGAATTATTAAAAGGTGGGATCATCATCTTTAATTTTCCTTGTAACTCTAAAACTAACGAAGCTGTGAGAGCTCCATTACAGACCATATGATTCTGAGCAGGCTTATGCTTGGTTTCTCTGGCTTCTTGTACAGTAGGTGTTTGTCTAGTATTGTCATTGCAATTTTTATTGCACTGCATGATGTGTGCAGATGTGCTTCATCAACATCCCATGAGGAAAAGATGCTCTGCTCAGTATCTTTGCTCCCAGGTGACATCTACCTTATAGAATAACTTTCTGGGCTACTTCCTCTGGGAGCAGGTAGCCATTTAAATTCTCTGGATTTTGGTGTTTTAACAAGGATTTAATTACAAAGGTAAGTGTATGCACCTGCTAAAGCAGTACTAATTATTTGATAATGGGGCAATCTTTCTCAATACAACCAGGTTTTGTGGTGGTAAGCTACACTAATGAAGCACACTGAGAGAACAAATCCTCTCTATGTTAAAAGGCTTATTTAAATTAAGGAAACCTGTGAAGATTGAGAGGGGGTTTTTTGTCATCACAGATATTGACAACTGTGGAGCTAATGTTCATGGAGCACATCCATTACTGCTGGTGGATGCTTACTTTTGAGTTGTGTGACTTCATTAAGTAATATATGGCATCATCAATGCTTTTTTTCTGACATTTTTATCTCATCTGTTGCTTTTGAAAGCTGGTTTATATCTAGAGCTACTCAGTTGGAACCAATCAGTAACATTTCAACTGTGCTACTGTACTTCCTCCATCCAGTACATCTGCTGCAGGCCTGTGTAGTATGCACAGGGTCAGTGGAGTGTTTCAGTTTTCAGAAACTCACACCTTATTGTGAGCCCTTTGCCAATTTACAATTGCAGAAGCCAGAAGCTAAACTACAGTGTTACAACTTTATAATCTCAAGCTAATAAAAAAAAGTGGGGGCTCCATAAGCCAGATGGGTTCCAATGCCCCTGTCAAAAGCTATGTTGATCATATACCACTAGGTTTTTTTGTTTCTTAATAACCAAAAACATGTTAGCATTAAAAAAGCAAATGCACTTGACAGCATCAATTCCATTATGGTTCCCAGTCATCTGCTTTATTGGGTTTGAAGGAATTTAGCCAGAGCGCTCTATTTTCACTAGGATGTCATTAAAAACTTTGCAGCTTAGGCAAATGGTGAGCCATTTGGAGGGAAAACATTTTTAACTCTCATTTTGCAGAAGGGTTTTATTTTTTCACTTCTTTCTAAGATATATTTTGCCTATTTTTTTGTGTTTCTTCTTCCTTTGCACAAAGAGACATCACTTTTTAAATCTTCAATGCTTTTCAGCAGTGAAATGAAAAATATTGACATATTACAGATGATGAAACATGGCCAAATTTTATTCTATTTGCTGCTGAATGGTAGCCATGACTGTGGAAAGGATGAAAACAATTCAAAGTTCTAACCCTGAGGCAGACCCCAGATTATTGGAGGCCAAGCAGAAATTTCAGTATTTGGCCCATAAATATCAGAAGCTAAAAAAAATGAAATCAATTAATGGCACTGCTTAGAAACTGTGTACAAAATCCACAGCCTAACAATTCCATCTCTATTCCTGACTCTTCTTGGACAATAAAGCCTATATAGTAAGTCCTTGTTTCTTCATCTGTTTCTTCTCTTTTTGCTCATCTTAAAATAAGAAAGTGGTAAGAATGTCCCCCCACCCCTCAAAAAAATATAATAATAATAATAATAAAGTAGACACATAGGGAAGAAAAGGAATTTGTCTTCCTCTGCAATCCAAGCAGCAAAGTGAATCTTTTCAGCCTATTCCTCAGTGTCCTAGAGATCTCTGTTATTAATGTAGCTGGGGGTGCATGCTGCTGATAATTACTGTTAGCTGGAATAATTAATAAGAATAATTGCTTGCTATGGTAAGAGAAGGGGAAGCTCTGGGAAGGGGAAGGAATAGGCTGGAAGAGTGATAGACTCCCTGAGCGCATTTTTATAGACAGGAAGTTCAGCAGAAAGCATCCTGAGAATAGAAGAATTGTCTGGATGCCAAGGACAAAAGTTAAGACACATAAGGCATAAATGAGATAGGGGCAGTCTGGAATGCTGCAGTAAGATCCTATCGTGGATGTGTAAGAGAAATGAATGGTTATAGGTTTTAAAGAGGTGTATTAGTGATTGTGAGGCAGTCTAAAATTAGTAGTGTAGTCTTTATTTGTGGTACAAGACCACTTGAGACAGACAGAAATCAGGCAGAATAGAGAGAAGTGTTGCCTCAGAGAGGTTTTCTGGAGTTTATCCCAGCTAGAGAGAGGACAAACTAGTCATTAGAAACAAAATGCAGGTGCCAGGGGTGTGGAGAATGGCCACAATTTTGGTATAATAGGTTAAATTTTCTGCACATTTTTCACTCAGGGAATGGCTCTCAGAACTGTCAACAGGGGCAGTACTGGCAGCAGGGCTGGATGCAGCCCCCAGGGATGGGCAGGCTATTTGGTGATGCAGTTTTTACCCCCCATGCCTGCTGCAGAATTCTCTACTCCAGGTGATGCTGCTGCTGGACCAGAATCTCCTTCAGGGACGTATCCAAACACTTCAACTACAAAGAGCCACGCTGACTGCAGCACCAGCTGCCCCAGCCCACCCCAGCTGCCTGCTGATTTCTGCTCCAACCCAGCCAGATTAACTCCTCATGCAGACTCCTCAATCCAGTGCAGAAGCATGAGAGCTTCCCTAGCAGCTTGTAACTGGGCCTGATGGCTGCATGAAGATGGGCTGAGAAGGATTGTGTTGGGCTGGAGGCATAGGAGAAGAGTGGAAGAGAAACTATCCCCAGAGAAATGATGCTAAGGTGATAATCCTCTTTGGCCAGAAGAAATAAACTGCCTCTGAATTCTCTCCTGACACCATCAGACACAGCCCAGAGTTTTCCATGGGTTGAGGCAGCATCTCCATTTCCCAGCCTCCCAAACTCAGGAGCTCAAAGACAATCCCTTTCATTTTGGTTTTAGTCCTTGTAGACCTTTAAAAACAAGGATTTTCACAGCACTGTTGTGGTTTGTGTGAAGATGTATTCTCCTTTCATTAGCTTAAAAGTGGAACTGTGTTCTCCCTCTACTCCTCTGCTCTTTTCTGAAGAGCTTGGCACTGTCTGTACACATATCCCATGTATAACTACCTTCCTACAATGAATTCAATGGGATATACCTGGAGAAATTGAAGTAAATATGGATAGAGGAAACACAAGTGGGTATGGGATGTCAGAGGCTATCTAGCAATCAGAGCAGTGATAATGTCATAAAGAATGAGCGTGCTTAGAGTGACTTTTAGTTTGGTGTTAGTCACAGAGATATTACTGTTTGCTAGAGACAAGTACAGCATTTAATTCTGTCACAGGAGATAGGAAAAGCTTGTATGGACAAGGTGTGACTATGTATGATTTCACCTTCCTAATATAAATCTTTTAGGGAAGAGCAACTGAAACAGAAAAAGATAGATATAGTTAATTACTTCTGTCTGGCACAGGGTAAAATCCCATTACAAAGGCTTCAGCCTGGATCTTGTCTTCCCCCATGACGCATACTACATAAATTAATTAGGGTCACACGACAAGAAGAGATGCCAGCCTAGCAATGCAGAAGAGTGACACATTATCTTTCCCAGAATAAGGCTGAAATTGCTGCTGTTGCCATGGGCTTCATCCTGTTCCCATTCCTGCTTTAGTGGCTACTTCAGTCTAAGGTCAGTAGAAACTATTTTAAAGTGGTATTACCAGAGTCTTTTCCCATTCCTAGCAGCCAACCTCCAAAAGAGGATAGAAATTGTTAACAGCTTTTCCTACAGTGATTGAAGGGAAATGATTGTACAGCACCTGTGTGACTGGCCTTGGTCCTGGCTGTCACCCCAGTATGAATAAGGGATCTTATGACTGCTGCCAGCTGAGGGAATTCCTTCCTTAACTTAAAAGGACACATTTTCTATGTGCAGTCTCTGTCAGAGGCCTCAAGAGAGGTAGGAATGAGACTGACATGAAACAGCCTTTATAGGAAGAACTTTCAAACTTGTATCTGTGAGAAACTCTAAAACTGCTTGTCCCAGGAAACCCCTGATAATTTATATCAGGCCTATCCATTTATTTAGGGATGATGTTTTCTTCATCTGGCCAGGCCTCGGTGCAAGCAGTGTCCTAAGATTTAACTGGTTTGACAGAGCACACAAAACTGCCAGCCGGCTTATTCACATCCCCCAAGCCAACATGACTAGAGCCAGATAGTTTAGCTGATATAGGAGACTACTATGTGCAGTTTTACAAATCTTCATTTTAAGATGTTCACATCTGTCCAGAGAAGCCTTTCCCAGGTACTTGAATGCAGTCCCTTGTTCAAGTTAACTTCTGATCACCCAAGCTGTTATAACAACCTGATTTTCCTGGTCAGCACGTGTCCTTTGGTGCCACAAAGTGGCTGCAGAACAGTTTGGTTCTCAGGCAGGTGGAAGCAGAAAGGAGAAATTTGTGATGGAGTAGTGCTGCCGTGCCAATATCCTTGTGTGCCTTGGGGCAAAGGGGACTTAGCTCTTGTTTTGTCCCCTTTCTCTCAAGCAGTTGGGAAAGTGACTTTTTCCTCTTCATGTACTGGGCAGGCAGAGATGCATCGAGTGTCTGGTGAGGATGGGTCATCTTCCCACCTCTGAGCAGCAACACCAAGAATATGGGCAGCTGGGACAGGGAAGCTGAATAAATAAATATGTAAAGTAGAGGAGGCTCTGACCATGCAAGATGCTGGTTACTGCCAGGAAAGGACTGAGCACACACAGTTCTCTCTGAAATCAGAAGGAGAGGCTGGAAGGCTCAGCAATGGAGACGCTGCACGTCCTTGTGCAGCCAGACCCTTATGGCTGGCTGTGTATCGCCTTCCTTGTTTCATCTGGTTTGGTTACCCTCTCCCTTGGCCCACGCCTGGATCACTTAAATCACACACACCTCGAGGTCAAAAGGCACCACGTGCAAAGGCATGCACTATATTAAAATCAGTGGCTGAAAAGATACTCCCCTAAAAGCTTTGGGAGGGCCCAAGGCTGTGTGCTGTGGGACCCTCCCCTCCCTGCTCAGCCAGAGCAGCCGCCCGCGGGTAGCTGGCGAGGGGCTCCTGGGGGACGCTGCTCTGCAGGGCCAGCCAAACAAAGCACTTCATCATCTGCTTAACTTTGAGCACCTGACTAGCTCCATTGAGTTCAATACAACCCCCTCACATGCCTGAAGTTAAGCACATGCTTAAAAGATTTGTTGGATTAGGGCCCAAAAGATTAGAGCTCTATAAAAGTAGCTGTGATCTTTAAAATGACAAAATAGCTTTCTCAATGGTAAAGAGAAAAATATTAACAACCCTGGAACAATCTGGTAAAAAATAAAACCCTTTAAGCGTTTCACATGTATGTTATGTATCAAGAGGTAAGGAAAAGCTAATAAAAAATTTTGAAGAGGTTACAGCAAAGAAAAAAAAAAGAGTAGGAGAACAAATACGAAGAGATTTTTCATGTCATCTGCAAGACAGTGGAAATCAGTCAGGGAGAAAGTTAGAATACAATGGCACAGGAAATGAAAATGAAGAAGGTAGTGAAGGCTTTCCTTCACTCCCACCTCCCCCCACCCTCTTTAAATGAGGTATTGACTGACTTTGTCAAACTGAATCTTAAAAAGGGGGACTAAGTTAACTACAGGTCAACCTGTGTCAGGGTCACTAAGGCCAGTGGAGGAAATTACCTAAGGAAACCAAAATCTAGGACATATCCAGGACCTGGAGGAAATGATGCTAGATGTTAAAAGACATCTGGAAGGAAATCTTTGATTTATTGTCATAATTTAAGTGAGTTCTTAGAAAACAAACAACCAGCGCATAAAACGCAGGCTTAGGAGAAACTCAGCCCTCAAGCCATCATCCTGCAACCCTTTATAAGACACAGTACAAGATATACTCCAAGGTTTTTCCCTATTTGCCACCAGGGCAAGGCTGAAGGCAGGAAAACAGGGCAGTAAGAGCAGAAGAGGCTTCATGTGTAAGCTCCTAAGCCTGGGAGCAGGTTGTGGTGCGTGGTGGAGGGGCACGGCTACCGCGGTGCTCTGGACAGCCCATGATAAAGTGCCACATGACAGTCTGCTACTGGAGCTGAAAGCAGCAGGAGCTCAGAACAGAAGAGAGGAGGAGATAAAAACACAGTTGAAAAACAATGTCACGCTGCAGAGAAGCGTTGAGTGGGGCCCCTGCAGGGACCACTGCGTGGACCTTTAAGGATTTCATGTTTGCATGATTAACTAAGATGAAGAGGCCAGCTGCAAACTTTAATTTCCTGATGACACAAAGGGCCATGAACAATATATATATAGGGCTTGAATTTGTAATGGCACTGGGCTATTACATAGTAAAGCCTATTCAGCGTAGACAAAAAAAAAAAAAAATGCTGTTCAGGTTTATTGGTGCTTCATAACCAATCGAGGAGGTGGGTTCCCAGATAATGTTGCTCATGGACAATCCCAGGGAGACACAAACAAGACAAAAACTCCAAAACAAACCAAAAAAAGTCCAACGAAAACAACCCCAAACTCACCAACAAAACAAAACAAAACAAAACAAATCCACAAAGGAAAAAAGACACTAATCATCCCTCCTCTGCAAACCCCAAACAAACAAAAAGAAAGAAAAATGAAAAGTAATAATCCTAAAATCAGAGCCCAGAATGCAATTACCTACAAATATTTTGTTATTATCAGTCCCAAGTAAGGATTAAAAATTATAGGTACTTCTCAAAACTGATCAGGAACAGATGCTTGTAATTCAAGAGAAGTAAAGGCTGCTCCAAGACAGTTTCCACATGTTGGTCCATGGAATGAAGAAGCAGGATGAATGATTGTATCTGGCAGCTTTACATTTAGCTCATGCTGAAACATATTGGGGCAGATTCTAGACCTACTCTGGTGGTTCAGAGGTGCTGTAATGATAGGTTATATGTCTCCTTGGAACTGCACATCCAAAGAGTGTGGCAGGTTCCAAGTCACTTAACCCACTAAATTAGAACTGGCATACAGGAATAGGAAACATATTTTTATTTTATGACAAAGAAGGTCTCCGATTAATAATCACCAATGCTGGACACTGTTTTCCTTCTGTATTCTCTCCCATATTCTGTTAGCATTCAGTATAAATGCATATATATATTCTGAATAGCAAAGCTAACATGCTTTGCTATGACTCCATATTCAGAATCAAAGGCTAGGGAGTGTGCTGAGAGAAGTGATATTGGTAAAGACGATATCTCTACCATATTTTCTGAATTTCACTGTATAAACTTCTTTAAAACCCCAAGGAAAAAGCAAACTCCATATTTTTGTACATAACCAGCTTCACATAATTTAATATTGTGTGGGAGGTGACAAGAAACAATTAACCTATTTTGAGAAAATACAGGAATTTATAGGAGCAATATAACTCATGAAGCAATAATTTAAAACTGACCTTCTAATCCATTTCCCCAACCCAGAGATAAACACTGTGGAATGTTTCAAATTATAAAAGAGTCTGACTTGATCTAAGTGGCTTGAAGAGTCAGACTAAAAGTATCTCACATAAATTCAAACCACAGTTACAAATATTCCTACTGCAATACTGATGCATGAGTAGAAAAGTTCTGGCTGGAAATTTTTAGAAGGAAAAATGTCATTTGATAAACACTATTGCAGCAGTGTGTTGATTTCATGTTGATTTCAGTGAAATGTTGTTTGGAAAGAATAACTGAAACCCTCCTTTAAACTTTTTTTGAATGGTATGCTTCTTTCTTTCTTTCTTTCTTTCTTTCTTTCTTTCTTTCTTTCTTTCTTTCTTTCTTTCTTCTTTCTTTCTTTCTTTCTTTCTTTCTTTCTTTCTTTCTTTCTTTCTTTCTTTCTTTCTTTCTTTCTTTCTTTCTTTCTTTCTTTCTTTCTTTCTTTCTTTCTTTTCTTTCTTTCTTTCTTTCTTTCTTTCTTTCTTTCTTTCTTTCTTTCTTTCTTTCTTCTTTCTTTCTTTCTTTCTTTCTTTCTTTCTTTCTTTCTTTCTTTCTTTCTTTCTTTCTTTCTTTCTTTCTTTCTTTCTTTCTTTCTTTCTTTCTTTCTTTCTTTCTTTCTTTCTTTCTTTTTGTCAAAACATTTTTCCTCTGTTATAAAATTTTATCTAACAAAATAGCTCGAATCAGAGTGGTGCATGTCCATTAAGCCAATTTGTCAATCATTGTTTTATATGAAACTCTACCTCATTCTCATTGGGCACTGGAGCAGAAGTAGCCAATTCCTCCCTGAAGGTGGCAAGCCCTGGGTTCCCAAGGTGTCCTGACAGCAAGTGTGGGGCTTCTGCTCACACTGGCAGCATTTTCTGACCCCCTGAGAGTTCCTGAAGACTGCAGGTGGATTAACCATGTACCAGTGTGGTTTGCTTTTTCCTGCAAAGAAAGTCGCTCAGAGACTAACATACCCAAACAAGCTGGAAATCTAGTGGTAACTAAACCAGTGGCAATCTATAAAACGGAGCAGATACCTCTCAAATATTCCTTGAATGGTCCTTGAAACCATCCATCAGGCCCTTTCTGAAATTAGGCAATTGGTGGGTGTGCTAAATGAGAGACAGCAGCTCATTGTCTGCTGAAGTCTATCGTAACATTTTAATTGCCACTTAAATCACACTTAACCAAGTGCTGGGATTTGGGGCAGCAATCTTAGACTCTTATCTATCCTTCTGACCAAATTGTGAGATGAAAAACAAGAACTCTCAGATATTTCCCTGGAAAGTGTTAAGAATAAATAAAGATACCGAGGAGAGAAAATGCTATCTTTCTATCACAGGTTAATAATTGGCTGAAGATGTTTGTCTGAGTTGTTGGTAATGATAGCCTCTGGCAGATCAATACAAGTGGAATACATGCTGTCTTAAAAGAAATACTGAAGGAAAACCTTTTCTAGCTCCCCCTGCCCCCCAAAAAAGAGTGATATCATAGCAAGATGCTGTTAAAGGTGAAGTGCATTCCTCAAGACTTTTATTTTCGAGTGGACCAGCCTGAGTACTCCATGCTTGGTGCTCAAACCCACCCTGTCAGTGTTATTTGGATGTTGCAGGTGTCAAGCGCCCAGATGTTCAGGAGGAGTGGAGCAGGGTAGGAAGGGAACACACTCTTGCACATTTGATTTTCCCTGGACCCCTTTGCAGGGCTTTGCTGTGGCATTTTTCCTTTGTTTGGAGGGGTATTCCCTGGCACGCAGCTCTCTGCCAAGGCACTTCTGTGCGAAGCTCGGAAGAAAATGGCCCATCAGGTGCTGAGCTCCTGTCCCTACCAATGCTCTCCATACAATGGCAGTGACGGCAAGGCTGCTGGAGGAACAGATGCTCCATGTGCATACACAAAATTGCATCAAAGCAAGCGCGCTGCCCTAGCCCTTCCTCCCATCCGTGGAGATTGAGCTAATTGACGGGAATGAAACTGCCGAACCGCGAGTGTGAGCCAAGGAAGTGTTGGGGGTCCAAGAAAAACTGCTCTTGGCTTATGCCACCAAACAGCTTAAGTTTCAATTTTGAAAATTACTTCAGTTTTACTTAAATAATTCTCTCTGCCAAGCAGCCAGTTTGGGGAACTGATGAATGACAATGTCGCCCCATCTGCACCGAGTGCAATATCCATTTTATATGACCTGTAGCGAAAAAGGGAGGAAAGCATTATATTCCCAGCTTCTCCCTGGCACTCTCTATAAAACTAAATGGGGATAGGGTAGAGAATTAATAAAAGACTAGTTTGCTCACATGGGAGAGGAACAAAGGAAACGATTGCCTCCTGCACTGGAGCTGTGCTGAGTGCATCACTGCACAGTTTCTTTTATCTGCATGCTTTGGGACTGGCACAGCCATGTGAAACAAGTCTGATGCTTTTATTCTATATGGGTCTTATATAAAGCTGAAAAAACAGAAGATGAAGTATGAGAAACCTCAAGAAACCAGCTGAAACTTCTAACTGAATGTGAGTTGCACAAGCAGGCCACACAATCCAGCAGCAAGTTATCACTACACCATCATGCCAAAACTCCAGAAGCTCAAATTAAAATTAAAAAAAATTTAAGCCAAATTTCTCAAACTCTGAAGTTTTTCCTTTCTAGGTACCAGGATAAAGTATAAGCCAGAATTTTCCAGTCCCAGAGGTTGTAAGTAAAATATAGATATGCAGCTAGTGAAGTGAATAATGTTTATTTAATTTATGGATTACCTGGGCTGGGGTAGTGCTGCTAACCTTCCAGTTAACATTATGACCCAATTTTTTTCTTTCTATTTTGTTTTTCCCTCTGTTCCTGAAGGCATAAAAATTTCAACATCAGCCCACCACCTAGGAGTCCAGACAAAGGCTTATAACTCAATGCCTTTCATCCCAATCTCTACGTGAAGCCACAGTGTTGGTGTCGGAAACACCAGAGCATTTTTTTTCCTTCTAATGTGTGCCATTCTCTCAGCCTTAGTTTTTTTTTTTTTTTCATTCTTTCTTTTTCATTAGAAGAGTAAGGGTACCAGCATCTTCTCACTTCTCACTCAAGGTGTTACAACATACCTTGAAAATATTTTAGATAATATTCTTGACATTAAAATTTTAATAGAAAAAAATTAAATCTTGTGCTGAGGTTTACAATGCAATAAATCTACCTACCCAAGGTCAGGTAGACAGGCTCCAATTTTGGACTGGGGACTGTTGAAATGTATTCTTATTACAACTTTATTTGAGTGCAATAAGCAATGAGTGGAGAACCAGCTACTATGAAAAAGAGAACCCCACGTGTAAATCAGATGACCACATTAAAAAGATTAAAATGTCAATGGCTGCTGAAGTCCGAAAAAGGAGCCTACTGAGACCTATAAAATTAGCACTAAGAGAGGGAGGTGGCCCTTAAACTTTTAACCAGATATTCTACTGTATGAATGACCACATTAGTTAATTTTTGTCATGACAATCTAATTTTTCTATTGATTATTTGCTTTTATTAATCGAGTCTCCTAAGAGACCAATAAAGTTTGAGAAGGCCCTTTCCCCCCCACCCCCCACCCTTGTAATGCTCTTTTTGAGAACCAAAGAGCAGGCATTAAAAAAGCAGGTGATGGTCCTGGTTTTCACAGGGTCTCGAGGGAGTTATGTCAGTGAGGCAGCCTTGCACTGCTACGTCTCAAGGTTCTCACTCAGGCAACTGGGATTTTTATGTGGAAGGATGGAGAGAGGACAGAGGACTTCAGGAATTGGCCCCTGGTGAAGGATCTTATACGACACGAGCATTGTGCTGCATGCACAGCCAAGGGCCCGCAGAGAGCTGTCTGAAACAGCAATAGACACAAGGATTTACAGCAAGAAGCAGCAATTGCAATATCTGGCGCTAAACATTTAATCTATGGTTACAGTTTTTACTTCGGATCGCAGCTGAAGTCAGCAGAATTAAATCTTCAAGTGTATTTCAGCAGCCCTAAATCCTTCTGATACTGTTAACAGTGGCAGACTTCCAAAATGCATTCTGTTAATAAGACAGTAAAGTATAAAACCGAGTTATCTTCTACAAGAAAAGGGGAAAAAAAGAAGAAAACTAAGAAGAAAGGTTGTTATAAAACTGCATTTGTGGCATCCTGGCCATTTTCTGGCTGAGTTTCTTTCCAAATTAGTTTTTTAACCCATTGCCCTTAGTGAATAAAAGAACTTCTACTAGGAAAGAAATCTTTCCCCCAAAGCTTCAAATTTTCCTCTTATTTTTACAGGTTAGAAGAGGTGAAGAAATCACCAATCAGCTGGTAACATGCAGTACCAATTCTCTGCAGGCCAGCAAAAGGGATTCAGCAGCTGTTACCTTCACTTTTGCACTTAACATAACTTTTTGTTCACTGGCAGCTAAAGAAGATTTATGCAGAGCACACTGGGAGGTTGCTCAGCTCCCCAAGGCAACTCCATTAGCTTTCCCAGGAGCTATATTAAATGTGTATTAAACCATACACACACATACACACACACAATCCCTTCAGCTAATGCACTAGTTCTATCTTCTGACAAAAGTGAGGATACTTACAGAAAAGGCCCAGATGACCTCCTTAATTCGCTGCTTTATGCCTCAAAATTACAGAATATAGGGTAAAGTCTTTGCTTCTCTGAGTTTCACTCGAATTCTTCTTTGGTTCACCCAAAGTAGATTGGCAAGGACATTGCATTTGAAAGACCCAAGTGCTCTCTGTGTGTGTTTTTGTGTGGGAGGGCTTCTAAAAGGCAGATTAAAGAAAAAAAAGAAAAGGATAACATCTCTCATTTGCACACAAGTGTTCACTTGAGCCATTAAATTCATGTTGTGCTGAATGAATGGAACTATGGTGTACCTTGAGAGCACACACCTGAGAGTCTGAAGGCTGTGTTATGGTCGCATTAGCAAACACTCTGGAGGGGAAGCTGTGGGAATCAATGCCCCAATGCCATTTGCTGGAGGCTCCTGCCTGCAGAGGGCTCAGAAAGCAGAGCACAGCTGGAAGCACACATGGAGAAGGAGCAGCTGTAGTCTAACCCCAGCTCACCAGAGCCACTGGCCTGGAGGAGAAGTCCTTGAAAGGGTAAGGTGGGATTTAACAGTGAATGCCAGTCTCACCTCTGCACTCTGCTAACTGGTAGAATCCTTTGATGTATTCCCTGGGATGATTGTAAATTTTATCAGAATGCACATCCTATTCAGCTCACCATATTTGGAGGAGCTTTAGAATAATTTTTTGTGCGTTTCAGTTTCTGAAGGGCCCCGCTCATTCCTTGGAAGAGCTGTTCTCAAACACAAGTCATCACTGAAGCTGCTGACTGATGTCATCAGCATGATGTCACATTCCCTCAGGTTTCAAGTGTATGAATAGTCCCAGCATGACCTTGGCTTTCCAACAAGGTGAACCCATGCAGTGGTGCTTTGGTAAAGGAAAAGAAATGGGAAATTCACTGCATTCTGATTCTCCCACAGAACAACCACCAAGAACAGTGAAAAGATGCATGCTATGCCAAAAATTATACTTCAAGTGTCTTATCAAACTTGTAAAAGGTGCAGTGAAAAAATTAGGGTATGGGAGTCCATCCAATCTTATTTCTGCTACCACAGATGGGTGTTTGCATATGATACAGTTTTCAAGTACCTGGCCAGGAAATCTTTTCCCCAGCAGCTCTCTCCTTCCCTTAATATGACCCTTCTAGAAAATTTTAAGTCTTCTCCCCAGGGTACAGGAACACTACATTCAAACTGCATATATGTGTATTTTGCTTAAGCATATTTCAGAAAAGAGCAATTTCTTCTGCATTAAAATTGCCCCCAATATTTTATTTGAAAAAGGTAGCTACCATAGAAAAATTGGTTTACAATGTTAGAGCTTGACAGATTTACGAAGAATTCAATATGGAATTTTACAAAGTGAAGTGCTGGCCACTTACCAGCATTCTAATTCTTCTTAATAGAAACTTGTTTCCTGCAGAGAAATCATCAGAATCATTGCAGTGCCTTATAGATTTTCATGCCAAACTTTTGATACAAAAGCCTTTGGTATGATGTTGATGGTCAGATCACTCTTCAAAGTCTATTTGGATGCTAACTGAGTGATATCACCCAGATTAGCCAAGGCTCCTGGAGAATTGCTCTGGGTCAGTCACACTTTCTGCTTGCAGCATTGCTATCAACCAGTGCAGCAGGAAATATGGGGCAGGTGTAAATGTCCATCCAGAATAGTTCCTGGCAGCCCTAAGGTAAATTGAGGCAGTGTGGACCAAGGAGAGAAAGACAGTTTGATGATAATGCCTGTCTTTGCTGTGGGCAACAAGGATCTAGAAAATCTGCTCACTTGTTTGTTTGTAAAGACTTCCTGGCTTAGGACATACTTTCACTATGGAAAGGGCATTGACAAAGTTTCATAACCTTAGCAGAGGAACATACTCAAACTTTTACTCATTTTCTTGAATAAAAATCAGAGACATTCTTGCAGTGAGTCTTGTGATTAAATTTTGACCTGAGTTGCTCATTTCTAAGTCATAGTTAATTTAAGTAGAAGCAATTTTTCTGTTTTGTGGTTTGGACAGTGGCTTTTATAAGTCTGAAAAAAATTCTTCCAATATTGTGTCTATCTCTTTTTCCATTTTTTCAGTGAAAAGCAGTTAAAATTACAGATTTTCAATAGTTTTCTCTGCTACAGGTGCAAAAGAGTAATAGGAGATGAGTGCAACATCTTAGTAATTCTATCTATGTGATCCTATTTCTGTAGGGCAACATGCTTATGAAAAATAATTTCATATGTGCTTATGAAGAAGAGGAACACAAGCAAGGGAGCCTGGCCAAAAATCCAGAGCTGTTTTTCAAAATTGTCTTACAGCAAATATTTTAGATCTATTATCACCACTACACAAGGAGCAGATTTCTACAAGAAGCTCTCATTAACAGTTTTCACTATTCACTTCAGGCTTTATCCTCAAAGTGTTTTGTGTTTCAGCATTCCTGCCCTGAGCTTGGCTTTGGAATAGCAGCCCTGAAGACCCTTAAATAGAGCTATGTTTGTGGGCATGGACATAATTCCTCCAGCTGTGCAAACAGTAAAACAAAGATAGCATCTCTTCTGTTGCAGCCCTGCAGATTGCTGAATGATAACAAGGCTGAGGATTTACAGTGGATTCAAAGTGCTTCTCTGCTCTGGAATTCCTTCTGACTCGTCAAAGAGATGACAAACAAGTCCCTCACTCCTGAGGTGTCACACACAACTTCAAGGAACATAAATATCCAGTTGCATTTCCTCCATCAGCAGCTTACTGTGTGGTGTATCTCAGCCATGTATGTGGCATATCATTCACTGCACCCTTCTCAGACCTCTGCATAAGGTCCAGTTCTCTGGTAAGGAGAGTTTTGGAATGTTCTTCCATGTTCTGATGGACTTCAGATGAAAATGAGCTTTTTTAATGAATGAAGTGAATAGAATCTAGTTCTGCAGTGCATGCCATTATCCTTCTGATTTTTATTTCCATATGAATTTCTGTAGGTCTGGTCTTTTTCTCTTTTTGACAGTCATACAACTCTCTTGAGTTAATAGAGTTACTCCTCAGTGCTGTCTCAACATTTTTAGTTTTCTGTATGTTACCAATTTTATATTAAAAGACCCTCAGAACATTGTTGGTGTTGGCAATGGAAAAATTAAGGTTTTGGCAGTTTTGTGAGGTAGCTGGGTCTTGGCCCACAGGAAGGTCTCATGATTTGGGGCTGTTGAACAAGCACATTACTGAGAGTTTTCTATTGCAGTTATAAGCACGTAGCTAATAGTGCTGACATTTGCATGGTATGTAACAGCTGAAATCCAAACCAGATTAAAAAGATACTGACTTGGAGGGAGTCAAAAAATAACCCAGGCCATCTTCCATGGCTAGTACTGCACGTTTGTCTCCTCAGAAGACAGTATGCAAAGTCTGTGTGAGCCACTGGGGAGGGCCTGTTATGTTCACACCATGCTGGAAAGGGCTGCAGGTTTGGTGATTCCATGTTCCTGCTTGTAGTGCTTTTAGTGTTAGCTACAGAGGAATGATGAGTTTAAGATACTGCTGGATGCAGAGTGATATGGGTGGGATTTGGACAATCCTCAGAGCAGTGGTGAAGGGGGGGGATAAATATTGACTCACCTTGAATTCAAAGTAGATGTTAACCTAATATCCTGCTAGCCAAAAACGTTGTGTCGTATGGTGCTGTAGATTTTATCTTCCACTATGTTTTATCTTACACCATAACTATGCTGTAGGTTTCTGGTCAAGATTGAGCCACTAACTTACAATTAAATAAACTTCAGTTTCTGACTAAAATGTTTGATTTCTCTTTGCAGAATGGTAAATAGAAATTTGCCCTATGAAAAAAAAAGAAAAAAAAAATCACTATTACCAAAATGCGGCTTTCTAAATTCATATCACCACTAAGATCTTTGATAGTTTGTAAATTAGGAGCAAAATATGGACCCTAAATGTTTCAAAAAATCCCAACCTATTGAAAGCATTCTCTTCTATTAATCACGCTATATAATGGGCTGAATCAAGATGCTGTATTTATTTCACTCCAGAGGAAAGATCACCATAACTCAACTGCATCTTTGCCACTCATGAATTATCAAGTCTTGCTTTGCTTGTGGGATAAATATATCTCAGTTATGTATGCTCTTCTTTCCTCTCAGTGTATCTATATATTTTTTTGGTGTCAATTTTTATTTATATGCATATACCTGCAACGCTCACAGTGGAGATTGTTACTTTGCACTAAGTCGAAGCAAATCAATTTGGTCTACAGACACAATTTATTTTCCTACTGCAGCATTCTCCAGTATCATTGCAGGAGATGCCTCCACAGCCTTCACTGTAACTGTGAAAGTGGGCCACATGGCAAAGATGTGAGGGGGTCTAGCATTTGATCAAGTTGACAGGGAATGTCAGGTTCCTGCTGTTAGCTGCAACGCCAGCATGATGACATGTATTTGATGTCATTTCAATGCAGATTCTGACACAGGCCAATTTATGGTCCAATTTATGTCTTGACTCTCATACCAAGGCCAAGCAAGCTATAAAATGTAATAAGAATTTCTTCAATCAATGTCCAGAGGTAAAACAAATCACTCAGTTACTGACACAATATTGCATCAACACTCTGGTAAAGTTCTCACAAGTGTGTGACATGCCCCTAAGCTATGGCCAACATGTGGAATAAAAGCCTGGGCATGACAACCTCACATCTCTGAAATGGGACCCCCTCAACTTAAGAGCTGTTTCCATGTCAGTTATTCATCTTTGTAGCTTTCTAGTTTGTTAAGAATGAAATCCTTCTCTCTTTGCTTCCCCTTTCCTTCCCAGCTTCAGCCTTTCCTCCATACAACTTTTTTTTATTGTTGTTTTTTTATGTATTGAATACTGTACCTAGTTAGCAAAAAATCTCAGCACAACGCCTAGACAAAGTTATGATGGTCAGGTGATGATCTGTCTATAAGCCTCTTAAAAGCTTTTATA
This sequence comes from Erithacus rubecula, assembly GCF_903797595.1. NCBI lineage: Eukaryota > Metazoa > Chordata > Aves > Passeriformes > Muscicapidae > Erithacus > Erithacus rubecula. Next base: position 103,408,708 of record NC_136689.1, read on the forward strand.
TTTTCACTTTCAGATGCTCTTAAATCAGACAGAAACATCTACCTCCCTCTTCAGCTCCTCATAATCAAGACAATAACCCTGTCTCAGCCAGCTGTTAGAAGACATTGTCAATGGCAAATAGGCATGTACAGCACATATTTTTAATTGGATCTGGAATACAGGATGATGTGTTTTTTCAAAAGTAGTGGTATTGCCTCTATAATGTGGAACAAATGGTTTTGCCCTGTGGACAACATAAAAGCATGAGAAAATGTATGTGTGGTCTACACTGTATAACATCTTTCCATTATTCCTCTGGTTCTATACATTTAGGACTATGAGTGTGAGCATTCTTGGTTTTCTGTAAACCAAAACAGCTGACAGGGGACTTATTTTATTTGGCAAGGTCTTTGCCCTGGTAATTTCAGTGAAGTTGCCGTGCAGATGCAGCTGGATCTTTATATGGTTGTGAAAATGAAATCAAGGTGAAGGGAAAGCACTCTACACCCAAACATTTCTCTGCACACATCCAAAAAATTGCCCTCTGAAGCTTGCCCAGGTACATTACAGGTAACCCTGCCAGCAGGATGTTAATGTGTGTGCTGTGCACAAATGGGCTCTGTCCTGGCCAAGGGCAGGGTGTTGGGTGTCATGTGGAGTGTCCTGTTGAATTTCAGAGCCTTTGTGAGGCAGGGGCTGAGGCTCATCCTTAGCTGGTAGAGGAGCTGCAAGACCCCAAACAACCTCTGCTGCCACTGTGGTCCTAGCAGCTAGAAAGCAAAGTGGTTTGCAGAGGTCTTAGACATGGAAGTTCTGCCAAACCCTGTTCTCAGCACAATCCTGGGAAGCTGATTTTCTTCCACATGGCTTGAGCATCTCATACTATGTGAACTACTGTTCACATCTCCTCAGGTTTGGTTATCTGGATATCTAAAATGGTTTTCTCTAATAATTCCCTGGTACTGCTACCAAAACATCTTTGGCCATAATTCAAGGTATTTTGTCTTTCTATTAGCATCTCTTTGGTCTCAAATTTAGTTCTTTCTGCTTGTCCTTATATTTTCCTCCTTTCTTTGCTACTTTCTTTATGAACTTTCATGTTCTGTCTTCATTGCCTTCATTTTTCAATATAGCACCTCCCAGCAGTGCAGCAAACAGTGACCAGTATCTGTCAAACATAAATCAGTTTTTCTCCACTTCTCCAAAGGAGCAGGACCACTTCTCTTAGTGGAGTAACACTTTTTTTTTGTGATTATACTGAGTTTGGCTTTGTTTGTTGTTGTTGTTTTGTTTTGTTTTGTTTTGTTTTGGTTTGGTTTGGTTTTTTTTGTTTGTTTGGTTATTTTGTTAGGGCTTTTTTAGAAATATTGATATTGTTTAACATTTTTATAAAGGGCAAACATGTGTGTGTGTTATACTGAAAAGAAAAAAAAAAAAAAAGGGACTATAAAAACAGCAGAAATTTCTTTTTCCTGAGGATTGTAAATTGCTGATATTTCATTTTTCTGCATCTCAGAAAAACCTGTGAGTTCCAAAATTCTTTTAAAATGAAGATGGTTTGCTTTCAAAAAGAAAAATTGAAACAAAGGTTATTCAAACCATTGCAGATGGGTAATACATTTTTAAAATATATCTTACTGAGAAAAATAGAACCAAACATTCATTTTGATGGTAGAATTCTCGATTTTCTCCTGCTCCAATATACATTCAAATGCCAGTGAAATTTTGAGCACCTTAAGCTGTGTTTTGTTGGAAACAGGACTGCCAGACAAGATTACAGAATAGCTTCTCATTGACTCTAGAATCTCTGAAAATGGAGATGGCTCCTAGACCAGAGCCTAGACTAAATTCTTGCTCCTTGAATCCTGTGCAAGCAAGCCTTACTGTTCTGGAAAGCCTTACTGTCTCTGGCTCTGGGAGCAAAAAGGTTTCCTTTGATTCATCACCCATCTCCTCATCACAGCTTGGCTATGGCATTGTTATGTGCCACCCTACGTTACTTTGCACATTTTTTGGAGAAGAAGTGTTGGGCCATGTTCAGACTGTCTGCTGTGGCTCCAAAATCTGAAAAAGCAAAAGATAACTTGGACCAGTCCAGGCTCCCTAAAGAGAGCTAGGCAATGTTGTTTGACCCAAAGTGGCTCCTTTGGACTTAAACAATGTTGTAAGCACCTGAGACCATCTTAGCCTTCATGTGTCTTTTGAATATGTCTCCTTGTGATTTTATATGTTCATTTAATTAGCTTGTCACTGTGTCAAGGTCTCCCACAGTACATTTCAGTCACTATACAAATAATGAATGATGGCAAAAATAGGCATTTTTACACAATACAGTCAATCTTACTGTACTGGCTAAAAGAAACACTAGAGCACACGCAGTTCAGTTCAGTGTTACACCTGATATCATTGCAAACACTCGTGGGCAGGCAAGCACAGAAAACTCTTGCTACAAAGATCTTTTTTTTTTTCTTTTCGTTGCATTTCTAGGATTATTACCCTCTCATAGTTGCAAAAATCACATCTAAACTGTTGTGCTGTGTCTATATTTTCGATGCTTGATATCAAAGTGATTCTCCGCCCACAGCGGATATCGCTGCGAGCACTCGGTGGCTGAGGTGACTTTGTAATTGGCCCTTTTCTCTTCCCATCTTTCAGTGCCAGCTTAGAGGGCTCACCTGCATACACTAATAACAGGGATGTGGCACATAGATACAATGAGCAATATTTGATCCTGTGTGAATTCCAAGGAGGAACTGCCCTTGAAATTAAGTTCTGCTCTCAGTGGTATCCTTGCATGCTCAGTGAGTGGATGATTGCAGCCAGCCTCCCTTAAAAGCTGAAACTAGTCCAAAACAATCAAACATCCCCAATCTACCTAAGAAAATCTGAAAAAATGAAATCTAAGAAGTTGTTTTATAGTTCTGTTTATAGCCCCTTTGTTTATACAGAGGTAGGTCAGCTGAATTTAAATCTTTAAACCCTTAAGCACCACCTACAACGTTAGCCTGCAAAAAATAAGTGTTACAGAAAGCATGATCAAGACTTGTTATACTGTCCCTTCCAAGCATGAGGCTCAAACAATTTTTTAAGCACATACAATTGATATCCACTTCTATTAAAAATCTAAATGAATTTCCTCTCTCTCTAGTGCACTGCCACTCTGAATACTACCATCAGAGTGGTAAACCAGCAGCTTGCTGTGTTTGCACAAAATAACTGCTGCAGTGTGCTGAAAAACATCCAACCTGCACTTCTGCTCTGAGTATGTTGTTTCATGCTGTATGGTCAATAAGTATATGGATAATCAGGAAACTTGGCCCTCCTGTTAGCCAGAGCTGCTTCCTCCTGAACCAAGAAGCCTCTTTATAAAAACACAATTTTATACCGATGAAGAAACCGCAGTGTGAACTGACAAAATGGGAAGCACTTTCCCACCTGGGATTAGATGAGAATTTTTCATGATATAAGGGATGAGACTATCAAGCAACATAAATATGTAAGTTTAAAACATACTAAGGATGTGCAGTGAACATTCTGTGACCTCTTGTTCCCTTCATTGAAGGAGAAGTGCAGAGGGCTTCAAACACAGTTAGAGCTCCCTGTCAAGTCAGGGTGGAGTTTACGTGAAGACTGCCTTTTCTAAACACAAAAAGGAAAGGAAATAAATTGAACTACTGGGAAAGTAAATTGCAAAATATGTGCTATGCATTGTTATAGAGTCTCTCCGAAGGGTGGTGTGATAAACCAAAGATTTGCTGACACTTAGGGAGAAGCACTGACAAGATAATATTGGCCTTCCTACCCCAAAAGTAGCAACCTGGCCAGCTGGATGTTAATTTATCAGAGCTGGCAGAAAAGCACTGGGGAAGACAGCAAGAAGGGAGAAGCATCTTAGTAGAGCAATCACTATAAAGAAAATCAGACTTGTATTCTTTGCAGCCGTAGGGGCAGTATGGTGAGGAAAAAAACAAACCAAAATATAGACAGTCTTGTTTGGGGAGTCTTATCTTTTCAGAAACATCTTTAAATTGTTTTCTGTATAATTATATTTTAATCTACTTGCATCCTCCTTGATTGCTTCTTTGTAGCGAGGCTAAATACTTTCCTCATGTAGTAACATCTTTTGAAAATTTGTCTTATATTAAACTTGTTCAGGTAGATGAATAGGATAGATACATTTTTCTTCTATTTCTTTTACTAATTGGGTGATCTTTGAACTCAGTCCTGGCTGGGGATGAACTGAACTAGCAAGGGAAGAACTGAGGAAAATCAGGGTGTCTTCAAATCACTCTGAGACACAGGAACATAATGTCATGGCAACAGCAGCAAACATGTTTTGCATATACAGTCTCCAAAAAATTACCAGATCCATTTTTCTTCTCTGTTTAAGAATACAGTTTGGAAACCCTCCCAAGCTGCTCTGAGTTGCTCCCCAACAGAGCCACTAACTTCCTTGAGTTTTCCTGAGAAGGTGTGGAATAACCTCAGTATTTTGCCATGCTAACTAGACATCACAGGGCTTTGCCAAAATGTGTATGCCAACTGGGCTGATTTTGGGGGGTTACCTTGACACGTGCCTCTGAGGTTTGGGTTCCTTTTGTTATGTGCTGCACTGAGCCCTCCCTTTGCTTGCTCATGCCATAGGTGAAACCACAGCAGAACCAGGTCGAGGTGTTCCCATCAGATCTGCTGGCTTGCTCTGTGCATCCACTCATGAGGGGCCCAGGGCTTTGACCATCTGTGCAGCTCCCTGATGGTGTTTGTGTGCTTCTTGTTCATGTGGACACAAGGACAATTGAATAAGATCATGGCAGGAAACTCGGGAGTCTTTAGTGTTTGACTTGAAATGGCTTGAGGGAGCCTGTTTGCTCAGGACCACTGTGTCAGGCTCTGATGGTTCACATTTCAGGGTTGTCTGAAGCCCCTTTTACCTAGGGAAGATATTTTGGAGTGAAAAGATAAGTTAAGAATAGACAGATTAATAGCATGTGATTCTTAGGATTTTATTGTGCAGCTGAACATACTAGTCTGGAACGAGGATCCCTGTGTTTTTCATTCTGTATTGGAAATTGCTGATGGTACATAAAGCATAATGCATTGCACGATGCATATAGGTAGCTGTGCAATGATCCAGTGACCCAGAGTGCTCAGGATCTGAGTCTGCCTTGGGTTGCACTCATATCTATTGCCTGGAAGTTCATGGAAGCATGCCAGTGTAAAATTAGTCTGGGGTCCTAATCAGGCAGGGAGACTTTAATCAAGTCACATTCCAAATCAGAACTGAAATCTCCTTAACAAGAAAATAGTTGTCTGCAAAACCATTTCTCCATTTCAACACATATATCCCTTCCTGTAGATGTCTTCTGAAATTCAGTTTGGCTTATATATTGTGCAAATCATTGTGTACTGCAGCCATCCTACACAGTCTATATGGTCCCACCTTCTAATGCTAAGGAGACAGGAGAAGGACTGTTTATCCTTCTCTGAGCAGGCTGTGACTGGCAAACAAATGTACACAAAGGATGCTATTTGTTTCATTAGAATTGAGCATTTCTTGCATTAGTCAAATTAAATAGAAAATTATTTATGAAACCTTTGGCAAAGTCTATGACATTCTACTATAAACTTAAGGGGTTAATTTGAAATCCAGAGTCCCCCCAAAACAAGTTCTGGAAAAGAAGGCATTTAGGGTATGGGAAATTCAAAGTGGCACTTCTATGGCTGGGACATGAATGGTGAAATCTGTATTTTTGAGAATATATCAGAAGTTTTTCTGGGTATGTGATGGGCAGCATATAAGTTTAAAAAGAAGCAAGGCTATCACCCCTCAAACCACCATTCATGGAGAGAGCAAACAGATGTCAGCGAGATCCAGCATGGAGACAAAGGACAGGTTCCTTTGCATAATTTTCTGAAAGCTACAGAAGAGAGCAGCATTAAAAAACTGACAGGTGGATGGTGAAGAGCAAAATTCAGTAACCCAGAAAGTTACCAGCAGCTCAAGCATCTGCAGTTGTGTGAATTTTCTTCAAATAATACCCATTCCTTTACATATCTCCCTGTAAATCAGTGGAAGAACTGTTTTTCACAGAAGAGCTTGCGAGAAACAAGCATCAGTTGTGTGTAGCCATTAATTTTATGAATGATTTGTTGGAAACTGCATTAAATGGCAACATCAGCCCACAAATGAGCTTTGAAATGTTCTTATTCCAAGCCTGTGCAGATGGGCAATTTGCTGTGTAATCAGTTTTCATAGCCACCCTTTCAATCAGGGTCACTTGTCTTATAACCGTGCTCTTGTTTTGCAGGTTTGTATTTCACACCATCTCAGAAATGCTGCATGTACAAGTCCAGTGACCAAAAAATAGGTAACTCAGGTTATGTCCAAAAGCACTTTGAACAGGGGTCTCAGCAAATATAATACTCTGAGAGTGTCAGTGAAAGAGAGAGGCATAGCTGAAGAAGAGCTATCTAGCAACCAGTAAGGGATAGAACCTGAGGCTATTATTCCAGCTATTCTGTGAAACTCACACATGTGTGTTGTAGCCCAAGTAAATTACAGCAGTGGTATTCTTGTGTGCAATTAAAAAGTCTCATGTGAAAGTAGAAGAGTGATAAGGCAGCTATGTAAATTTAGGACGATGCCATTCGAAACACTTTATGGCTCTCCTATCGCTTAGACACTGCACTGGAGAACATACAGAGATTAACCACCAAAGTGATACCAAGATCAGAGTATAAAACATATGGGAAAATATCAGAGGAACTGAATTTATACAGAGATCACTCACTGGGGACATTACCAATATGTAGAAGTGCCTTTAATGAAGTAAGGGAATTCTTCACATTAGTACAAGAAGGTAGAACAAGAAGCAGCAGCCTCAAACAAAGGAAGAAAAAGTTTAGGTTAGATACCATGATTTTTTTCCTTAAAACAGGCAAGCTGGGTATTGAAATAGGCTGCCCACAGAGAGGCTACCTCCTTAAGATATGAATGAGAGTAGATAAAACTCCACATGAGAGGGAATGACACAGCCATGAAAGGTGGAGGTGTCAGTTTGAGCCCTGCCAACACTCTCAAACCAAGAATTCACCTCTGGAAGTAGTGGAGAGGGGTGACACATATGCTGTGACCCCCGAGCACCCATAGTGTGAGGAAACTCCAGTGGTTGTTCACAGGAGAGGGGTAACACTATCACACCAGTAGCTCCTAGAGCCTCCAGAGGGTCAGGTGAGGCAGCCCCATGCACTTCTGAGAATTTGAATGACTCAGGAGTTTTCTTCCAGTCCTTTGTCCTTGGTTCCAATGGACAATAAATTACATATCTTAGTGTGTAAAGATTATTAATTCACTCAGTGATGCAATAATTGAATGAAAGACAAGGAGGAATAGACAGAAAAATTCCACTGAAATTTTTTCTTTATTTTCTTTGAAGACTTTCATGTGGAATCTATATTGAATTTTCTCACGCAGGAATTTCAAATAAATAAAAATAGCATTGGAAAGTCATGATGGAATAGGTTTGAGGAAATTTTCACTGTGAGTTGAGAATAGTCAGATTTGCTCCAAGTAGTGAAAGTACAGGTAAAAAATCTCAAGAAGATATGCAGATTTTTTTCCTACTGCTCTGCACCACTTTTTGGTTCCCTACACACAAAACTGAAGGGGTCTTGGATATTTTGTGTGTTTGTATATTGGCTTACATTCCCTTAGCAAGGGCATTTCCTCCCCGCCCCCCCCCTTTTTTTTTCATAAGCCTCATTAAACAGGACTCTGAAGGCTGAAAAAATAAAACTTCTGCTTTACAGAAACCTCTAGAAAGTACAAACCAGGTTCATATTAATATCTGATACCTCAGAGGTAAAAGCTCAACTGTGGCCCATTAGAAATATTCCATTTGCAGGGCACCCTTCTAGCCCTGTTAGCTTGTAAAATACTGGACCATAAATGGGTCATTCTGTGCATGTTTTCTGTCCCAGGACATGTTTGATGGTTTTTTTTTTCTGGAGGAGGTGATGAGGAAAGAGGTACTGTTACTCTGCTGGTTGCTTTTTTCCAGTTGTTTTTAAGGCACCCTTTTGAAATCACTCTCAGAGGTTCAGAACTCTAGAAAAAGACCCAAGCAGAGAAATTAATAGGGAGGATAGTGCAGGTAGGGCACTGAAAGGTACAGGGCAATACAATTATCACGTGAATGTAACCAGAGCTCTCTGCCAAGCATGATTTGATTCATGTGGACACATACACATGTACGTGTGCACACACAGATGTGAGCGTGCACAAGTGTGTGTGACAGGAATTTCTTCTGTGCTCCACATTGAGGGTATTCATTGCAAATGATGTATGAAATGAAATCCCCATGCTCAGGGCACACAGGGAATATCAGACAGAACTCCACAATCACTGCAGAGATGGGCTTTGCTATTGGCAGATCAAATGCAGCCAGAAGAGCAAACCAACCTAAAAGACTCTGGGGAAAACAAATATTTTTTTTTAAGTTATAAAATAATGTTCCCACCCTTTTAATATCATTTCTCCCATTTTCTCTCCCTCTGGCATTCCCCTGGGCAGCCAGCTACATTAGCTGGAGCCTTAGAGAGATAAGAGCCCTCCCCACATGTATTTCCCCTTAAAAGCCCTTCACAATGTGTTAAAATTACATTTTGAATAACACTTTCTAGCTTTTTTTATTAAATTTTTAACGTGTTTTTACCATCTGAGGTTTCTTCTTAGCAATAGTAGTGGGCAGTCATATGGGAAAGGGGGGGTTGTCCTCTTTTCTCTCCCACACTCACCAGTACCACGCATTAGATGTTGCCTCTTTGAAACCCAAAATAAATAAAACCATGTCCCTGCTATGCCATGAGTAATAAGGGGAAAATATGACAAAAGGAGTGGCTTCTCCAGGTCTTCCCATCCACAATTCCTGGGCCATGGGGAAACCTTTAACAGGAAGGAGGAAGTATGGACATATCCCTTTTTGGGGTGGTGGGGTTTCCCTCTACCCATGGCCAGTGCTCAGGGACACCTTAGCATTTCCAGGCTGCTCTGTATGTGGTGGGATCATTCCAGCTGGGCTATACATTGCTGAAGAAGGACGTTTATTTATAATATGTGGTGTAGGAAATTAGGCCATTGTACTTCTGCACAGGGGAAAGATTCATAAAAAGTCACACAGAATTATTCTTATATAAGTGACAATGACATCGTTGTAAGGAGGAAGCAGAACTTTATTTGTCTTACTTAAAATGATATATAGAGCACTTGTCTGTTTATTCCACTGCAAACAGCTTCTGCAAAAACAGCAGTAATTCCCTAGGGGGTTCTGCTGATAGTTATAAGTTACTTGAGCAAAATCTCTCAAGTGAGCTACTGCCTTACAGGTAGCCATTATTCTAGATTCAAAGGGCTTTTTGTTGTGTGTGTGTGTTTGTTTGTTTGTTTATTTGTTTTTTAAAATTATGTTCCTAGTAATGCCGCTTTTTAAAATATAAATTGTGTCATAACATTGCTACTTTTCAAGCAGGTAAGTATCTATATCTAAATCAAAGGATGCACTGCCAAAGCAGAAACCAGTCAATAAATTGGCCTCACAATCAAATCTGGCTCAGGTTAAAGCAAAGTTAGTTTGATGGATTCAGCTGAAACCTAGTAAATAGCAGCCTACATAATTAAGCTGCTCTACCTTCATGCAGTCTCCCTGGAAGCTTATGGGCATCTCTAAGGCACAGGAGTGACAATCAGCAGCTAAGCCGAGGAAATGAACAGGCAATATTGCCCACCCAGACGTCATTCCTTACCCCCCATCACCATTGTCTCACCTCTCAGAAGGATTAGCAAAATTTGTCTTCGATTCTTTGGCGGGACTGCAACATCCTTCTCTAATTTAAGAATGGATTCTGGGTCTGAAAATCAAATAACTGATATTATTCAACGGGCAAAAAATCAACACTGAAACTTGGTCTTGCTCTGTATTTCTCATTTATGCAAGCTTATGAGCCTATTGTCTACAAAGTCTCAGCCTTCAGCAGCACATTTGGAAGGTGTTTTTAAACAGATGACAGGAAGAAAAAAAGTGGAAAAATAAAATGAAGTCTTGTAGTCCTCACAAACCCATTGCATTTACTTTTCCAGGGGGTAGGAAAGAGAGTAATGAATTCTTTGATGAGGCCAAAAGAAATGGAAATTCAAACTGAAGCTGACATGAGTTTGCACCATATTTTTATTATTAATTAATTGCAATCATCAAATTATTTCTCAAAGTAACTTAGCTTTCCATAGGTCATTTTCATTCTTTGGCTGATATTTTTCTGATTGCTCAGCAAGAATGTAAAGTGCAAGACTTGAGTTTCTTTTTAGTGTTTTAGTCCCAAACAAGAAGTTTTCAAAAGTAAACAAGGTATGAAGATTGGCTTAATTTATTCATCAGGAAAAAAAAAAAAAAACCTAAATTAATTTCCAGGAGATTAATGCAAAGTTTCTAATTTACTTTGAGAAGCCATCATCATTTCATTATTATTTTTGGTTCTTTGGTGACCCAGGGAAATTCTCTTTCACTATGACAAAGCTTCTTTTTCTGTAAAAAATGGTAATAATAATTACCTGCTTCACAGCAGTGTGGTAAGATTTACTTAATTAGTGTTTTCGAAGTGCTTTGAGATCCTAGGATGGAAGATGCAATAGAAATGCAAAGTATTATTATTATTCAGAGTTAACAACCAAATTTCAACCATTTGCACTTATCCATCTTAACAGCATGTACTCAAGGGAAGAAAACACATAACTTGTCAGCAGACAGTCCTCTTAATGTGGGTTATAAAACCACCTTCTTGATTACCATCTGGAGTAACATTCACAAGTGAGGGATAGCAGATGTGTGCACATGGAGAGATGCATCCCCCTTCCCCAATCCTTTGGACACATCACTGTTCCAAATACTGTAACATCCAGCCCACCATTATGCCTCTGGCACCAGCCACTCTTGATGCATAAGGGCAAACAAGAGCCACTCTTGCCTTTCCCTCCATCTCCTCAGAAAAAAAAAAAAAAAAAAAAGCAACAAACAACATAAGCTCTCCTTTCCTCCTTCCACTTCCCTCTCTCATAATAACAACGCAGCAGCCAACTGTGCAAAGCTCAACAGTGGATGAAAATGTCTTCCTGACCCCTGTGTGCAATTAGTTTCCTCCCAGGAGCATGAGATTTGATTATTTTTGCCGTTATCTTCGCTTGTACAGCCACAAGTGTTATTATCTCTTCTCCATTTTTCAGATATGCTTTTTTTTTCCCCCTTGAAGATTAGCCTGAACCTTCCAGAGTCCTTGCAGCGAGGTGCCCTGCGGTGCCCTGCAGAGATGTGCTGCCTCCATAGCAGGAGGCAGCACCAGTCTGCAGTTGGTTTTGCATCCCTTCTGGCCCCTCAGACCTCTCCAGAGGCCTGCAGGGCATGGGTGGGAATCCCTACAAGGATGTGGAGGCAGAAGAGCTTTGTGAACAATGTGCAGAAGAGAAATTTTACTGGGATTTAATGTTAAGAAGTGGGTGGCTTGACTTAATTTGATTCTGCTCAGATCTTGCTGCCATTCTGCCCCTTTTTAGAGGATGAGGTTGTGGGCACACAAAAAGAGCAGTTCTGCAACTCTCATCTGTGTAAAGCCAGCACTGTGCACGTGTGGTTTAGTGGAATACAAAGTGCATGGTCCTGGTGCCATTTTATTTGCATGCCTTTAGTGGGAATAAATTGAAAGCAATCCTGCCCTCAGGACAGAAACATCAGCCCTCCCAAGCATCACACAGTGTGCTAAAGGATCCACCCAAAAAGGCAGCCTGGGTGGAGAGCAGGCACACATGGCTGCTGAGGATGGCATGGGCTGCGCCATCAGAAAGGCTTGTGCAATAATATCCAGAAGTTCAGCTCCAGCACAGGAATTCCCAGAGGTGTTGTGTCCAAGATGCCATCCTTTTCATGACTGCCCTCCCTGCCACTCTGTGTTTTATGGGCAGGTGAGGCCAATAAAACACCTCCCACTTTCAGGGGGTGACTTTCTGCTGACACTGGTAGGCTTCAGATCAGGCCCCTGCCCTAAGCCAGGTGCTGACATTCTCAGACTAGGGAGTAGGAGTGCTGGAATACTTAACTGAGTGCCAAAGAACTGCTGTAAGAAATGAACTAACAAAATATTTATTAAATGAGCTACTTCCTTTTACTTTCAAATTGTGGTAAAGAGGAAAAGATTTATGGGCGACAGAAAACAATATTAAAGTCAGTCAAATGCACAGAAGCCCCTGGATCCCCAGGACACCACTCAGGATAGTGACAGGCTATTTTAAGTCAGTGAACCTGCTTTGTTGCAGTGATCTCAAAAAGCAGGAGAAAAGCCTGTTTTGGCTGAGCATGTCTCTTTGTGCTGCCACGTGGCTTTTTCAGTGGTGAGCCAGGGTTCAAAGGAGCACGGTGCATCTATCACTGCCATAGTTAATCCTATCATTAGAAGATATAAGCAGCCTTCTCCCACATTAGCAATGTTTACCTCATATTGCTCCAGCATTCATTTTCACTAATATGGTACAAAAGTGTAATGATGTATAAGTGTTTTTTAATGTTAAGTAAGTGAATACAGGTGGGTAATTTACCACTGGCTCTATACAGATTGGAGCTGGCATTTCAGAAGGAAGACTCTGGACTCTTTCTTCTGTGTTTTTAATATATAATTTTTATTTTTGCAGTGCCTGCTGCTACTGTTCATAGTTTATGCCACTAAGTCAAAGCCATAAGTGCCAGTTAGTTTGAAGCCAGCAGAATGAAATATATGTTTAGAAAGCTTGCAATTAGTCATGGTATGAGTAGATTTGATGTGTAAGCAGATATTCTTTACTTGGATTTGTGTTAAGAAGGAATATTTTGTGTTTTGTAAATTACCTAACAGTGCTCCTGGGGCATGATCTCTCTTGGAAGAATAAAAGCTCTAATGGACCAGTGTTTTCTGTGTTGTAAGATGGAGGATGCACAGGTTTCACACCAAATGTATCAGTTACCTGATTTTTACTTTCAACGTAGAGTACATTCTTGTTCATTCATTCCTATTAATATACTAATGCCCAGAAACACAAATCAAAGATTCTCTCCGTGAAAAAAAAAAAAAAAAAAAAAAAATCAAACATGGAACAGGGAGAGTTTGGACCAGCAACCCAACCATCCACATGTGGATGGTTCCCTACATAAGGAATAGACAGGGGCTCAGGAAGCAGTGAAGCCAATGGGTTTTGTGGGGTCACACAGGTCAGATCCCACAGGGAGACCCGTGTCTGTGCAGCTTCTTACACTCAGGATTGGGCTTCATTTCCACTTCAAGGGAGTTCTGACTCCCAAGCTAGTGTTGCAAGATTATTTCTTTTTTTTTTTTTTTTTGACTCTGTTCCTTTTTTTAGAATTATTTTCTTTGAAACATTTTCCTTAGTAGTAATTGCTGCTAAAATTTCACAGAACATTTGCAAAAGTGACAGCCTAATTCTAGAAAATTTCAAACATTTAAAAGGCATTTGTACAGAATTTTGGTGCTGAAAAGCTTGGTTGGTGAAGTTTTGCTCACTGAAGTTAGCAAGGCAATTTTTACAAATCAGAGGATTTAAAGTTGAGTATGCTCTGCTTCCATGCATTTTCTTGCTATATTTGGCATAACTGGAGGAAAAATTGTATATCAGAGATTCTGTTTTAAGGCACCAAATGGGGATTTCAAAGACCTTAGAAACAGCATTGAAAGTATTTACTTAAGACTAAGAAATTTCCAGTGAAAACCCTATTTAAAAAAAATCTGGTAGCTTAAAACATTTTTTCACGTTTGCTTTTGCACTAAATCAGGGTGCTAATTAGCTCTTGGTGTGGGAAAAAAAAAAAAAAAAAAAAAAAAAAAAAAAAAAAAAAAAAAAAAAAAAAAAAAAGATGTTATTTTACAGAGTCTCCCTGTACTTGAAAAAGCCCTAGACATTTCCAGGTGGGCTCTGCTCCATGGGGATCAGAGGAGCCCACCCCTGAGGGGCTTCATGCAGCCTTCTCCAGGGAAGCCCTTGTGTCCACAGCAACTGTGAGCACATCTGTTCTGCAGAGCTTCCCAGCAAAGAGGCCAGCAAAACCTGCCATGTGTGAGCACAGCCACGGATATCCAGAGCACCTCTCCTAGGGGCCAGGGGAAAGGATGCACAGCTCTGTGAAGCTGCTGGGGGCTGCAGGCTTTTGCTGGCTGTGGTGCAGTGCATGGAGCTACCCAGAGATGGGGACTGCCATTCCCCCTCCCAGCCCAGCTAAAGCTCCATTCCACTCCAGCCCTCTCCTTCCTTTCCTTTGGGCTGTAGCCTTTCTTTGTTATTTTCCTCTGGGGCTGCAGTTTCTCCCGGCCAGCCACAGACAGTATATAAAACACGTTTTACTAAAGTTCTTCCAACAAAAACTTCATTGAAACAACTTTTAAAGTTGTGAAAAAAATAACAGGAAATTCACACTTAGGCCCTTGAGGATGAAACATGACATACGTCTTCCAACACATAGGCACAATGGGGTGCACTATAAAAGTAAATAAGGATCACACCATGGTGCCTAGCTGTTGGAGGACATGCCTTTTGCCATTAAGTTATCATTTCCTTACTTTTTTTTTTTTTGTCCAAACTCCCATGTACTTTTAATTGTTGACTCCAGCGACTAAATTAATCTTCTTTCTTTTATTTTAATAAAGCAATGTGTGACCTGCCTTAAGGTTAGAGACTAAAAATTAGCACAAGCATTAACATTTAATATACCAAGCAAAATGAAGATTTACATTGCAAACGGATAGGCAGTCTAAATTTAGGCTGCTCACAAAATGAGGCTATACACAAATGTATTTCATTAATTATATATGTCTAGGAGAACTTAAATACAGCCAACATTTATGCACACTGAGTACATGTGCCAAAAATGTTATAGTCTTGCAGTGGTGAGTGCAGTTTTAATTTGCATGTGCAGTGTGTTTTTTTCAATAAAAAAGGGAAAATTCCCTATAATCTGCCCATGCTTTCATTTTCCATTTAAAATATTGACAAAAAACATCTTGGTAGTAATGATCATAGCCTTCACTATTAATATCTAGGATGCATTTCATTCATTTGAAAACCTCCCTTGTGAAATATTAGCACCCATTTGGAATCTTTTCATTCTCCAAAATGATCAGCTCTGGGGGTTTCCCTCCCTTTGGGAGTTCTGGTGTGTTTTTAAGGCCAAGACACTCCTCAGAACATGGCAGAGAGGTAGAAAAGCCATTAACTATCATAGGGTTGCTCTCCCACATGACAGTATCACATTACTTATTACTGGAATGCACTTGTGAATTCTGTTTTAAGAGGCCCATTTACAGATGAAAGTGTGCACCCCAAGAGCCTCAGGCTTCTGCAGCAGAGCCAGCCTTGGTCTAACAAGAGACCTCCCTCTGGCTCTGCAGATCCCCTGCATCTTGCCATTCCTGCAAAACCCAAATCCTTAAATGCCCTGTATTTTTACCCAGCAGTGGAACAGCAACTTATCCTTGAGATAACCATGGATGGTTTCTTCACATTCCTACCTGACAATTTCATGCTGGAAGGGGTTAGCAGCTGAACCAGCAATCTCATTTCAGTTCATTTTGAAATATTTTCATATTGCTGGTTCTGGGGTACTTATCCTGAGTGCTGGGCTGGGTATGCTGCATTGGGAACCCATCTGATTTCCATGCGTGGTCTGATGTGCAGAGGGACATACCCTTCCACTCAGCTGGGAATTCAGGCCTAGAAAATAAGGCAACTGACAACCTCAGCTAAAGGGGAACATAAATATACCTGTGATTTGTGGAGCAAACAGCTGCTGAGTGATTAAAAACTAAGTAAAGCTGAACCACTTATTCAGTTTTTAAAGTTGTTAGCTGCAAGCATCCTGCAAAGTGACAGATTTTTTCTGCTATATAACAAAACATAAAATGAAAGGAGCCTTTTTTACTTCATGACAGCTTAAAAGTGCTGTGCATTTTTCCCCCTCATACTCTGGAGTGGTGTCACTTCAGGAGAATAGCTGTGCCAGGAGGGACATGCTGTGCCAGCATGTGAGAGGGGCCCATCTCCTCTGAAATGGTACTCAGCATTGCAGAGATGAGACTGACCCTTCAGCAAAGGAAACTGGAGGTTAAATACTGACAATGAAAAATTATCAGGGATGGGTCTGTTAAAGAAAAGCATGTTTTGGAAGAGTATGTCCAAAAAGAGGGATGCCCAGGACAGCATGGGCAAACTGTGCTTCCAGTGATGAACACAAGCTCCTGAAACCCACCCCAAACATCAATACTGCCCCTGGGGCAGTGTCTGCTATTAGCAGAAGATCACAATCTAGCCCTGAATAGCAATTATAAATATACTCCCTGCATTATCAAGGAAAGTCCTAACACCCTTTCTAGTTTATGTATTATTTATGTATTTATGTATTATATCTATTTATGTATATACAGAGGACCCAGAGCCCTCACCAATGAACTATTATGGGTCAGAAGAAAGTTGCCCATCAAAACTGGGCAATACTAGCCACAATATTTACCACAGAGATTCTGAGAGATGCTTATCTATATCTAGCATTCTTTCCATTAAAAGCTCTTTCTATCCATTGCTCAGAAATTATGTGAGAAGAAAACACTTACAGACCTGGTCCTTCACCTCTCAGGTTAGTACAAAACACTGTCCACCAAGGGAGCAAGAGCCATCTTCTGTCTTTAGGGGATGGGAGCATTTCCTCACAGGAAAAGAATGATGCACTGCCTTATACTCAGGCTGTCAGAAGAATGCAAGGGCCATCAGATAAGGAAGGAAACCTTCCTCTACCCCCCTGCAAGAGTGTCACAGATCCAGACACCAGGGCTGAGCTGCATCTGCTTATCATTTTGGCCAACTCCATAGGAGTTCTCACATGGTATCTGCAAAGGAAATGAGCATGTCTAGTAAAGTGACTAGACTGCTAAAGAAGAGGAGTTTGCTGCTCTCGTGTGAGGCTGTTTCTTGGGAAAGAGAGAAGCAAGCAGATGTAACTTCAGAAGGAGAGTCACAGGATGTGATGGGTCCTTTCTGAAACTACTTGGAAGCCAAGACACTGAGATCCAGTCACTGACATTTCTATCTTCCTGCTAGAAGGTGCACAGGAGAGCTTGGTTTGACATAGGGATGAGCATGAGATAAAGTAATGGGGAACTGTCTAAAGGAATCTGAAGAGGCATTTGGAGCTGGAGTGACATGACACTTTCTATTTACAAGGAGTTTTGATCAGAATCCTATCTGAATCAGACTTCAGGGCTGATTTTGAAAAAGTTTGGAATTCCACTTTAAAATTTTGATTCAAATCAGCTCTAGGTCTGAACAAGAACACATAATGAACTTTTATTCAGCTAAACTGATGAGTTTCCTGTAGAATCTGTAGGGCGGCATACTTCCAACATTTATTATTCATAATTAATGAATAGAATTAATTTATTCTTTTATCATCTATCACACCATCTCCTAAACCGGGGCAGCTTTCTGATTGATAGATAAAGCTTCTACCCTCCTCTTCAAGCTTCTACTTAAGACAAACTTCCACTGCCACTGAGTTAAGCAATAGCAAGTTGGTAAAATAAGTAGGTAAGTGGGATAGTCAATATATATATATTAACTGGACCTCCTACAAAGCTTTTTCCATCTACACCTGAGAATGAATACTTGTCTCACAGACTTTCATGCATTACTCATCTGCTTAAATTGTTTGCAGCTAACCCAGTGACTCAGAGTTTTCTGCTGTTCTGTGACAGCTGAATACGAGGGCTGCATGAGAAGCACAGCACTTGCACAGCACAGCAGCCTGTCAGAGATGACTCAAAGTGAGATGGGGTCTAGACCTCCCAGTCCCACTGAAGGGAAGAGCTGGGTCCCTGAGAGGATGGGAACAAGGAGTCTTTGACAGTCATCCTTCAGGAGGAGCATGAAAAGCTGAAAATCCTTCTGGGGCAGATTAAGCTTCTGCTCCTTTTCTTGCAGGTGTGGCATGGAAAGGACTTTACTGCAATGACTGCCCACAGACTTCTTAAAGTCAGCTGCTTTATAAGGCAACCCCTGCTCACTCAGCCTCTGCCTGGATTGTTTATGCCAGGAAAAGAGGACGGGTGTCCCTATTTTTATCCCATTCTCATGCTCCTGTGGCACTGGGGTGGCTGCTTCATGCCCCTGCTAGAGCCCCAGAGCTCAACATCTGGGTCTCTGCTGGGTGCTTTCTCAGAGCTGATCAGTCACTCCACTCCACTGGCCTCTCCTTCCCACCCCTCTGCCTGGCTCCACAGCTGTCTCTCAGGCAGCTCCTGCCTCTGTGTGCTTCACAGACTCTCTTTCTCTCATCTCAGTATTTTATCTTTTTCTGTGGGAGGCAGCTGGTTATGAAGAACCCCTCCTGCTCTTTTGTTCCCCAGAGCTGGATTTTCTAGGGCACATCTCTGATTTCAAGTTTTTTGTGGGTGAAAGAATTGGACATGCTGGATATTTGTTTTTTCTCCAAGAAGATATACCTTCTCTGGGATCTTTTGCTAAAGAACTAGCAATTTTTACATCAACTTACTGGTCTTATATTCTGAATCATTGACCAGCTGCCCAGAGGACCTGTTGTTCTTCAGGTGGAGTGGGATGAGCACAGCCACTCTGACTGCATCCCAAGCATGGTAAGACAGCATTATGTCTGCTTCTTGGAACTGCAAAATAAATAAGAAATGGGGAAATTATATTGACCTCACAGTCAATGTCCCTTTCATGAACTGTCTCTTGGTTTATAACTCTGTACACAGCTTGCTGCTATAAATATCTCAGTGATCCATCCCAAAACAATGTACATAAAGAGATGTGAGGAGTTTGTCTTCCTTGTAGCTCACCAAGAAAGTGTGATTTACAGCAAGACCAGCACTGTTATACATTTAAAGCAGGCAGTCCTTGCAATCAGAACCTGTGATGGTAAAACACGAGTGCTGCCTCAATATTGTCCCCAGTAGCAGTGTGCAGGCTGCAGCCCCAGCACAAGCAGCAGGGACAGAGAGTACAAGAGGAGGCAGGGAAGCAGCACAGGATTGCTGTGTTTGTCCTTGCACAGTGCTCCCAATGCCTTTTGTGTTCTCTTCTTCAGTCCCTGAGAGTAACTTTAAGTTTTAGGAGGAAGGGATTGATATGGCTGCAATGACAGCTGTGTGTGCGGGGTACTAAAGCACTTGTTATCATAGATACTTCAGGTTTTGTTGCTACCATAAGTGCACTTTCAAAAAGAGTTATTGATGTTTGCAGGCAAGGCCTTGCATATAGAATTTTAGGTCACTGATAACCTTCTATACTAAAAGACATAAAGGACAACTTTGGATAATGACAAAATATAATATTTTCATTCAATTTTCAGCTCTGATAATTGTCTATGTTGTGGTAAAAGTCTCTGATAACAGTCTTTTAGTTGCTTAAAGATATTAATTCTGGTTTTTGGGAACTGCTCAATGAAAAAGTCTGTCTTCATGGACACCCTTTGGAGAAACCTTGCAACTTTACTGTTGCCTTAGTTTGTATTGTACATGGACATCAAGCTAAGATTAAACTATGCACAAATTGCAACTATGCATACATTTAAGGCTGGAAAAATAATCAATGACTCATTAAAAAACTTAATTCAACTCGATGAAGAGTAGAACTGGAGTGTATTTGTTTCTTTCTAGAGCTCCTTTCTGAGCTCCCATGCAGATAAAGCAATTTGCTCTCACACTGGAGGACAGGTGAAAATTTGTTCTTGCCTGTAGCAGCTGGATGTGAGCTCTGTATTAGGAGGTCTCTATTAAAAATGCTCACACAGCAGTGCTAATCTTGGGGGGAGATTTTAGATAGGGCCAGGCACACAAACTGCAGAAAAGTAATATTAAGGGAAGAGCAATCACCCAGAAATTTCTGTTTAACACTTTCAGAGTGCTGGATAGCCATGAAGGTCACATTCAAAAGGAGTCACCTTCCATGTGGAGGGAAGATCTAATCTGCCAGGGTAAAGACAATGGGAACTGCCCAGTCATGCATCCAGAGGAAGCCTGGAGCAGGACAGGAGGCCCAGGGAAACCTGTCCCCTCAGCAAGGACACTGGGGCACTCTTACCTAACATGATCTGATGTACAAATACCAATAGTGGCACTGTCTCCTCAAACACTCCCATTTGTTATCCTGTCTTCTGAACCATTTATATTTTGAACTATTGAGAAAGACAAAGTAAGGTATTAAACACTTAGAAATTGCTGAGTTATGGAGGAAAACACCACCACTAAATCACATATTCCTTTTTTCTCTCACCTGTGTTTGCCTTGCCTAATTTGACAGTAGGTATCTTTGCAGCAAGTCCCATCTGCTAATCTGTGTTCACATTTCCTATAAAATCCATCCTTTTTGTCCACTGAAATGTAGACATTTTCTTTACTATACACTGCTAGGAACAAAAAAAAAAAAAAAAAAAAAAAAAAAAACCAAAAAAAAACCGATGTGTTCACAGAACTTTTTGTCTTGTTAGTATCACACAGGAATTTTGCCAGACCAAAGAAAATTCAATCTTCTTCCTTCAATTTTTCAGTCTGTTGTAGTACAGATGCTGCAATGTGAGCAGACATCAGTGGGACACAGTGGGAACTTGAAGATGAGAGGCTGGAAAAAGTAACTCTACCTTGGCAGAGAAGGTCTGAGGGAGTCTTTCTATCCTCAGATATTCCAGGAAAAGCGTGATTCATCCTATCTGACTGTCAGCACTTATGTTTTAGACACTCACCTCTCTCTGGGTAGGCACCCTTTGGAGATAAAGGAAGGAAGTAGACATTTTCTCCTAAGATTTAGATTAGATGTTTGGAGGAAATTATTTAATCAGAGGGTGGTGAGGAGCAGGTTGTCAAGAGAAGTTGTGTATTCCCCATTCCTGGAAGTGTTCAAGGCCTGGATGGAGGGGGAGCTGGGCAACCTGGTCTAGTGGGTGGGGGGGTGGAACTAGATGATCTTAAGGTCTCTTCCAGCCCAAGCCATTCAATTATTTTATTACTTCAATGGTGCATGACCCCGGGTTTTGAGTCTACTTTGGGAACTGCAATTGGGATCTTTTTTCTTTCCTTCTCACAAGAAGTCTTTCAGATCGATGGTCTGGAAATATCTGAAGTGAACAGTGAAGTTTCACTTCAACAATGTATGTACCATCTCCTGTGGAGCTTGGGAAAACGTGTTGTGGGAGGAAAGGCTTTGGAAGATAAACCATTGTATCAATCTATATGTCCACTGTCAGGATGCTGCAGATGTGACTGTGCAATAAGTGATCCTGTTAATAAAGAGAAGGTTTATTCCTACTGACATGGAATCCATATGGTACATGAATATGATGCCAGTGAAATCCACAGGACACAAGGAAATGTGATTAACTGCTAAACACAATAGGCTGGAAGGGAAGCAAAAGAGCTTCACAATCCATGCTCTGGAATTATCTCAGCATTGACCCCCTGATGTTGGACAGACCTTTATGACACCCATAATCTCTTGTACTGTACCTTACTCCATGACAAGTTACAGTTGTTGGATTTCTGCTATTATATCTCTAATCTGCTACAATGTGGTAAAAAAAACCTGTTTTGGCCTGAGGAAGCAGATGTTCTGTTGATCCTTCTGGATGGGCTGCTGATTGCAGGGGTGAGTGCCTGCTCTTGGAAAAGGCTGGACAAAATGCCACTGTTAATTCCTTTGATGTTCCAAGTTTCTGATGTTCCTAGCTACTGGGAGAGAGGACAGATACCAACCAAATATTGCCTTCATGGTCCAGCACAAACATTGCAACAGGCAGTGCTCACACCAGGAAAAAAACCTCAGGCTATGAACAGCAGGAAAGGGATACATAATCATGCAATGTCTGAATGTGTCAACTCCCAGAAGGGGAAGAAAATAGCAATGATTGCAGAGTCTAAGGGCATGGAGCTGCCCAGTGGAGAGAAGGCTGTCTACCAATAGGCTGTTGACAGATTTGGAGACTCAATTACCACACATGGCAGAAGAAAGAATCTAGACATTTGCAGCTATGCTATTAGACTGATGACCAATTATATCCCAGCTGGATTGTTTAACAGCTGGAAGATATTTCCAGCAACACTGATAAGTCATGATATTAGGCAGAAGAAGTATGACCATGTGCTGGCAACGTGCAGTCTAAACTATTTTGACATCAGTGGGAAATATGCATTGCTGAAGAGAAACCAATAAACATGAGCCATTATCACTTGACTATTTTTATACAATATGCTGGGGGAAGGAGATCACCTACTGCTGGGTCACTGGTAGAGCAGTGGTTTAATCACAGCATAACACCAAAATGCAATTGAGAGAGAAAGTATGGACCAGGCCAGCATTCTAACAACTGACAGGGACATATTCATCAGACCACAGCAGCTTGAGGGCACCATGATATTAGATCCTCAAGGGAAGCCCTTGGAAAATGCAAAAAGTCATTGACTATGGTTGAGCTTCTGTAGAAAAAACAGCAGCACCATAAAGATGCTTCTGTACAGCCACCAAGATTGGTAGAGCACCAGTCAGCAGCCCTGGGCAGACAAAATAGAAGTTATTGGGGAAAAGTCCCTCTCCACGACCCTCTGTTAATGATAATGTCTGAGATATCAAAGGTGAAAATGTTACCACTGGTGCAGTTAGAAGCCAGATATGGCACACAAAGGAGAGAGACATTATCCATTCACCCACCTGACCAACTTTTTTCTCTTTTTGGCAACAGGCAAATGGATCTAGAGTGCTTCCAATAGGAGCAGCACAGAGGAGGTTGTAAGAGATCTGGTTTGGAAGGAGGCTCCAGGAAACCAGTATATGTCCATGTGACTGTAATGTTAACAGAGATTTCTCCATGTTTATGTTAAATGTCTTAGTCAAAAATCTGCTTCATCACAGAAATGTGAATCTTTTATGTGGTTAGCAACAGGCAATACAAGGGACAGGCTAACCCAAGGCATTGTATGTTCTATGGGTGTAAACATTTTTCCGACTTCCAATACACACATTGCCAGTGTGGCATGTGGTAGAGATAACAGGTTACGCATTATAGGCTGTCTCCCTTTTTCTCAGCTGCTGAATTTCATTAAAAGATGGCTAAAATGTATTAATTACTTCCTTAATATTCCTGTAATTGCTATTGCTTTGCCACAGGGAGGATACATGATAGGAAGTAGAAGAGGAGGTGATCTTTTCAGATGGGAGAATGGGAAGGGAAGTGTTCATCAGTCAGTCCTATTAAGATGTGATCCCAGATGATAAAGGAGTTTAAGGACCCCTGCTGCTTTAGCACATCTCTGTGTTTTCATTATTGTAGCTAGAGAATGAACTGTCAGGCTCACAGAGAGACTGCTTTGTCGCTGAGCTAGTCCCTCGATTTGACGAGTTTTACAGCTTTGTAACATTGCTGATTTCAGCAGAACTGCCCTTAGTTTCCAGCAGTATAAAGGAAGGGGGCTTTGTCACCCTGCTTTTATGGAAACTGAGGCCTAGTAATATCTTTCAATGCTGACTTTTTTCCCCAGCTGAAGGTGAAGACATAAAGCCATCATAACACAGGAGGCAACAACCTTCCTGTGGCATCAGCTGTCAACATCAAATGTTCTGTCTGTCCTTACAACTTTGTACTTCTCCAGTTGTTCCAGGAGGAGTTACCTTGCTTCTGACTAGGAGCAAGGCTGGACTGTACAGGCACCTACCAAAGAGCCTTTTGTCTTGAAGTAGAATTTGGATGAACCAGTTCACAAAAGTGTGAAAGGCTTCCCATTGGCCCACAAGTGATCATTGTTATAGTTAAAAGGTGCTTCAGCTGGAAGGTGATGCTAACAGGATTTACTAAACATTTACAGAAGGAAAAAAGCACTGTCTATTGTCTATTTATTAAATACACATATAAGCAAATTTTTAAAGCCTTTCCCCTGTTTGCAGTACATTTATATTTGATAGCAATGTTGGGTTCTGATGGTGATAAAAATATAGCTGATTGCAGCTTTTCTGCATGTGTACAAAGTGTAGCTGTTCTGAATCTGCTCCTTCCACTTCTTTCACCAGACTGCTACATCTTTGTGTGTGGTGAGCTCCTTGGAACAGGAGCTCTCTCTGTAGTTACAGCTGTGCTTCACTTACTTAAAAAGCAAATTGTTAAGTAGTAAATTTGTGATATAATAGGAAATAATAGGGACAGGCTTTGGAGACCCTGTGCCTCCAGGGCTTTCCTCTCAACCTGCATTCAGCTCATGTTGTTAAATTATCTGGGGCCTCACCTATTGCCAAATCACAAAGACTTGTTACTCATAAATTGATGCAGAGATGACATCTATTTCAGAGAGATTACTAAAACTGCTCAAGAAATTTAAGCATATCTCAGAACCAAGGCATTTTTGAAAATTCTGCCTCGTTGTTGTTTTGTTTGTTTGTACTTCTTTCAATACTAATATTTACAAACATTGCACACTATTCTGGGCACATTATTCTACTATGTGTGTACAAAGATCAACACAGTAATGGGCTCTCTTCTTGTTGAGAAATACTAGGCACAACTTAGCAAACAATAAACCTAAGGCAAATAATAGTACCTGTAAGTGCGTGCCCACAATCCAATAATTCTTTGGGGTTTGGGGTGTTTTTGTGATCAATTAGGTTGGAAAAGACCCCTGAGATCATTAAGTCCATCCTATGATGGAGTACCACCATGTAAATGAGACCATGGCACTGAGTGCTATGTCCAGTGTTTCCTTAAATACTTCCAGGGGTGGTGACTCCACCAACTCCCTGGGCAGTCCATTCCAGTGTCTAATTTGTGAAGAAGTTCCTCATAATTCTTCCTAAATCTTTCCTGGCACAGTTTAAGAGAGTAATTTTGTTCCACTTGTGACCCTTAACTGCAGTTCAGACACTGGAATCAGGGAAGGGCTCTTAGTGCACAAGACTGAGCCCAAGGGCCAGGAATCTCCTCCTGGTGCCAAGGTTTGGAAAAGAAAGTAGAAATAAAGTCCTCTTTGAGGAGAACCCCAAGCTGCTGCCTGATTCTCACAAGTGAAAACAGGATACCTTTTGAAGATTTACACTGTCATGCATTTTAATGTCTAGGTATGGTTTGACTCACTTCCAAATCAAACAACATGGTAATATTCTCGAAATTAATAAATGTGAGAGTGAAGGATGTTTCTTGGCAAAATCCTGTGCGTACCTATTGCATGGCATAAATAATACATTGTGATAATTAATAATGATAAATAATAAATAATGCAGTCAGTTGCAGCACTGGGGACTGTGAATAGGCCTACATTTATAAAAGTTGAAATCCTAAGCTGAAAGGATAATGTTTCGAGCACTAAGCTGCAACATTTTGTATTGTTGTACAGTTCAGATCATTTAGTAAAGATATTTTACTACTCATCCAGTTTTTTAAGCACATAACACAAAACATCATCAACAACAATTCATGCCTACTGCAGGCCTTTGAGCATCAGGTTTACATGTCTGCAAATCTATTCCAGTGGCCTAAACTGCTCCCACAAAGCAGGAATGGGCATAAAACTGCACCAAAAATTGTGTGTGCCCTTAGAAGTAGGGGTACAAAAAGAGAGAATTGATGCAGCTCAAAAGTAGTCACAGAGCATTTCAAATTTTGTCTTTACATAAAACATACTTAATGTTTACCATCCTATCCTATTCATAAAGTCACTGTATTGCCTCTCCTCTTTCAGTGAATTCACTTGTCGGTTCTGCATATTAGCCCCTGTTCTAATAGGAAAAGGGAGAGCTGATTGACAGCTGATTGAACCAGATACTTCTTAAGGGAAAAATTGAAGAGGTTAATTATAATATCTCTTACTGCTTTAGTATTTCAGTGAGCCACAGTGTAAATATAACGTAAGCCTGGAATGGAAACCAATATTTTCCTGACACCTCCCCAAGCAGGCACTCTAGGTTTTATGATGCTGAAGAGTCAGAGAATTCCAAACCTATTCCTCTGTATAGCAAAACAGGGACCTTCAAACAGAAAAATAAATTTGTTGGCTTTAACAATATATATTTTTGGTTAACTTAGCAGTTTCAAAAGTCCCTGCTTTCCCATGAATTCAAATGGGAGCTGCATTCACTGAGTTCTGCTCTGCTGCAGACTGTCATGTTGGCAATCTGTAAGTCATTTATTTATTATTTTTCACTGTAAGCACAGCATCTTTTTCAGTGATTTGATTTTTTAGTCAATTATATATAGTGGTTAGAATGGCTGTTGTATTCCACTGCCACTTCATTTAAAGATACATTGCTTGGGCCTCCATTCAGCCAAGTACTTAGGCAGGTACCCAACTTAAAGTGCAGCACCATCAACATTGAGTCATCTGTTTTAAATTAGGCACTCTAGCTGAACCAGGGCCTTAATTAGGCAAGCACAGTTTTAAGGACTCTTTTGCTTTTTGAGGCATAACCCACTGTCATCAATGGAAAACTTGCTTGAGTGCAGACTTTGTATTTCCGAGGCATAGATCTCCCCAGTGATGGTGTTTTATCATGTGTTTTTATCACTCCATCCCTAATGTCTTTCACTGCACAAGAAGAGAAATGAAAAGAAAAATGCAGAGACAGGAAGGTGGCAATTTAGGGACTCTGTGTCTGTGTGACAGGCATCCTAAAGGAGAAGAAAGAAAAACATTTAGGAAGTTCTGTGCAGCCACTGCTCAAACACAAGACCCCTCCACTGCAGGTAAGAAATGAGAAATTTTGAGGGCTACTGAGCACTGACTCTTCACAGTGGATCAACATTCAAAGTTATTTAGCACAGGTGTTGCTGTAATAGTGGCACATTGATAAAATTCCGTGTTTACTGGCCCTCAAGCACCTCTCTCCCACCTGTGCAGTGGTCTGCATTAGTATGCTGAGGCTGCAATGAAAACCTCATCATCAGCTGAGCTGTGTCAAACCTTTTTCCTCATGTTGTGCATGCTCCTCTCCTCCTCTGGGCATTGCTCTGTGCATTTGCAGCTTACACACGGGTTTTGAAGGGATTCAGATGGCTGTTGTTGTTGATCATTGTGAGTGTAGTACCTCTACACAGACAGCAAGTTCTTTTTTCTACATTGGTATGGTCTGAACTCCTCTTTCCCATCCCTGCTCCAAGGATTCCAAATGACAAGGAAGTGGATGCATGTTATGCAGGGGAGAAACAGGAGGAACTGATGCTCTGGGCAGATTTCTGTACAGGCTGAGAACCTGGGCTGTTTGCAGAGTAGAGAAGCTCAAATTTCTTTTCCTTCCATGTGGCAGTTGACACAGCATTCCTTGGTCTTTAACCCAAGGTTTCTGATAGCCCTTTACACAGACATGGGATGGGGGTGGGGTGGAGAGGGAGAGGAGCAGATAAACTGAGAGAGGGGAAGGAAAGAAAGAAGAGAATGCAAACAAGAAAGAAAGAAAGAATTGAATATGTGAGATTTTTTAAGGGAAGGTAATAATTTTGTGATAGCTACTGATAAACTAAAAAAATAGCCTGCAAATGACAAGTTATTTTGCATCTAACGAAGTTCAAATTAAATCCACATGGGGAACATTTACCTGAGCTGCATTTCATTATATTAGACATGGTGGTTGGCACTAGAGTCACCAAGTGGACTTTCCCAGGGACTTGCTTATGTTCTAGCCTTGAGGAGAAATCAGTGACTGTCCCATGGATGTGTGGACAGATCTTAACTTGGCTGGATCCTGCCTGGCCCCGCTGCTGCATGTTGAGGTCTCCCAACCCCAGTCCCCAGTGGCCCTGACTCTGCTATTACTTCGTGCAGCACCACACTGGATGTCCTACAAGCCCAGCACAGTTAATCTGCCACCAGATTCATTGCTGTGTGGATACTCAAGAGCTGACCGTAATATAATAGCACTTGTATAAAACAGGATTTTATCACTTTTTCCTTTTTATAGTATGGGAGTGACATATTTGCTCCATTTCTCTTAGGTATAGGATACTTAGCCTGCTGCACTCGAGTTTCTAATTCTTTCCCCATCCCTACCTATGAATCACAGGGTTTTTCACCTCCTGTTCCACTGACGCACAATGTGCAGCTGGGATCCTTCCTCATTTACAGCTTCATACTCCTTGAAGAAGTGCTGCCAATGCTACCAAGCCAACACACAGATGTCCCACAGACAGATGTTAGAGCTCTTAAGACCCAAAGAGAATGTGTCTGAGAAATTCAAGAGCAGTACATGGGAAGATGCATGCTCTCTTCCCATCAGTCCTAAGGGGAATAACACCAAGTACAGCAGTGTAAAATTAAAACCAAAGGCAACATGTACTTAACATTTGACAGATGGACAAGACTGACAAATAGAAAGGACAGACATGGTTAAAGTATAGAAAGTGTTTGA
The DNA here is from genome assembly GCF_903797595.1 of Erithacus rubecula. Classification (NCBI taxonomy): domain Eukaryota; kingdom Metazoa; phylum Chordata; class Aves; order Passeriformes; family Muscicapidae; genus Erithacus; species Erithacus rubecula. The sequence goes on from NC_136689.1 coordinate 103,437,143, forward strand.
ATAAATAATATTTATTCTAATATTTCATCACCAACATATCAGCTAGACACTTTGTTGGTGGGGAGAAGAGAAAAATAAAATTTATCTTGCCATTTTTGCTTTACAAGGGAATATGTAACAGTTGGCAGTGTAATACACTTTTTATTTTCATGAGTTATGGATGTGCATGGCCATCCCTAAAAAATTGAAATAAAAACTGTATTACACCGCCAAGTCTCATATACTATATTTATACCATACCAGAGGAGGTGTCTGCAGAGCAACTATAGATATAAACTTTTATTATATCTATAGTTTCTCATGTTATTAGTATAGTTGTGAAAATAATAGGATTTACTGAAGGTTGTTATTCCCCCTAGCATCACTGATGTGGTATGAACAATATATTGACCTTTTGGATATTTTTGAACCATTCTAATGGATTTGAAAATGTGGCCACCTGACATGAGCAGCCAGAGTCCTTGTCCTCAGTCTATGACAATGGGCTCATGGTGTCTTTGTAAGCAATACTCAGGTTGGTCTTATAAAGTACTACCAATGGTGTTTCCCTTTTGTCCTTCTCCATGTGTAGGGAACACTAACCCAACACAGACCTTTAAATAATTGCAGAGAGGGCATGAAGGTCCCAGACTGCAGCAGACTGCAGGATGGGGTAGTGCTCCATCATTGTGCTTAGGTTTCTGCAGCAGAACAACACAGAAATTTGCCACAGAAATGGGTAAAACCCATAGGCCTTGTTAAGCTAGATGATTCCAGGTTTTCTGGGTGGCATTCACTCTTCCTGTCTGATTTTTCAGCTTCTCTCCAAAGGCAAATCCCTCGCCCTTTAAGGATACATTGGCTACCCTATTTTCCTCAGCCCTACTGGTTCTAGCAGGAGAAAAGGCAGGAGCAAGCACCCGTTCAGTCCTGCCAGGGAAGTCCTGTGGTGCTTGTTGGCAAAGAATCCACACAGGAGGAGCCTCTGGGCACTGATGACTGGCATTCCTGAAGATGTTAGGAAAAAACAGAGAAAGGAAGCTGCCACAGGTGCTCACTGTAATGCAGGCTTGCTCTGCCATCCTGCACACACTGTGGAAATACTGCTGATATTCTCTGAAGCAAAGGGAACACTCCCACTGATAAGTTGCCTTTGTTTCCTGTAGGTGCACAAAGGTACTTGCTCAAGTTTTTTTGAGCTTGGAGGCACAGGAAAAGCCAGGAGCACCTGTTTACTGATGGGAAATGCCAATAGAAATGGGTCTGAATGAGCAGCATGTTTATAGTCTCACACAGCACCATATGGTGCTTGGTAGCAGAAATCATCAATTGAGATAGATGAGCAAATGTAAATTTCAGCTTAGATTTGATTTTTTTCTTTTTTTCTTTTTTTCTTTTTTTTTCTTTTTTTTTTTTTTTAGCAAGAATTTTATTTAATTTGTTCTCTTTGTCTCTGAGTGCTCAAGCTGACTTGGCTGTGTCTTGCCCCTTGCCTTCTGGAGAAGGCTGTAGGGGCAGACAGCCTTAATTGTTTAAATAACTCTGTATATATTGGAAGAAGGGGAAGGGAAGCCATGGAACAAAAGATATGCCTGGGGATGATAGGCTGAGAAGCTGAAGTCAAAAGGACACATAGCTCAGGCCCCCAGGACTGGAAAAGCAGCCCTTAGAAATCTGGGGTCAGTTGGGCCAGAGGCAAAACTGATTTCTTTTTAATCAAGCTTAATTGTTTATATTAATACATGAATTTGCTCACAATGATTCAACTCAGCCTTTTAGCAGATCACTAAAGAAAAATTTTGAAAACCTCTTTTATTTTTTTAATTTTATTTTTACAAGAGTGTCTCTAAGCCTAATTCTGTAAATTACCTTTATAAAGGTTTATAAAGGGCTGCTGTGGTCCCTTGAAAATGCAGGAGTTTCCTTGCTATTAGTACATATCCAGCTCAACCTGAAAGATTCTTGATTTCCCACCCTATTACCATATCCCTGTTCATCGATTTAAAACCAGTGTAGCTCAGCTCTTCAGGATAAGCTCCCCAAGTTCAGTCTCATCAGAAGTGACCATGGGGCAGCAACAATGGGGCACTGCCTTTTGTGCTGGATTGTACCATCCCTGGCTGGCACACCCCTGTGCCACCACAATGCAAGTATTGGATAGCTCCTCCCTACACAATGTCCTCTGAATACATGGTCTGAGTAATCTTGCATCAATCTTTACCACCTTTCTTGGCACCTCAGCTCTAGAGATACAAGATGGAGGATGAACTTGCATCCCCTGGTGGGACTGTGCCTTTGGATCAGGACAGAAGTGTCTGAGGGTGTCGCTGCAATGATGCCTGCAGTGGCCCAGGGCTTTCTTGGCAAGTAAATAGCATCCTCCAAAATCTGGGGTTCTCAATCTGCTACATACCTCTCACAAGCCACGTGCCCAAATGCAAAGGGCACACTTTTGTTCATCTGCTAAGGTAACTGATGGCTCACCAGGAGGCCCATGTAATGATTGTAGTTTTGCTGATTTATTAAGTGCCAATGGTGTTTTAATATTGTTTGTGTTTCAGAAATAAAGATAGTCATTGCCCTGAAGGCTCACAGTCTGAAAGACAGATACACACAATACACAACTCCCCATGGATACTCAGAAGAAAGATTTTTTTTTATTAAGGAGCTATTCTGATTTAATTTGGTTCTTTAATGTGATATTGGAGCAGTGCGGGGTTGAGTGTCAGCCAGCTGAAAGCACTCCTCTGCTGGGCTATAAAGACTACAAGACAAGTATCAGCATGTGGAAGGAGGGGACATGCAGCCTCTGTCTGACTCAATCAAAGCTTCAGGACATGAATTCCCAGTGACTTGTTCCTTGACCAGCAACCTCCATCAACCTGCTGCTTATCAGGGACTCACTCATTGCCCAAGCCAGGAAAGTTAAGCTACAGGGAATGTGCTAAACTAAAACTTGGTGTTAAAGGACACGACAGAGAGGTGATGTGAAATTCTGCTTGTTTCACAGTGGGGTTGAAGCAGACAGTCTATGTGGCATGAGTAGGCAGAATGGCTTATGGCTTTATAGGGCCCTCATGGGCTATGAATTTGGCACCCACCTAGAGTTTCTATTTGCTCTGTGGCTGGGATTGCCAGGATGGATGAGGTCAGTGGAAATGGACCAACATTCACCCAGCCCCTGTGGCCCAAAGAGCACTTGCAGGCTGCCAGAGAGGCAGAGGAGGCAAAGTGGCACAGGTGGTACCTCCAAGAGGTTCTGCACCAGGGCATTTGTGCTGCATGTGCACCTGGATGCGTGTACACACCCATGAACATAAAATGATGGGGAGACCCACAGTTTTGAGGGGCTGGCAGAAACTCCTGAGGCACTGTGCAGTCAGCACTGGTGAGAGCTGCATTCAGGTGGGTGTCCCTCCCCAGCATTTCAGGAGACTGGCAAAATTGCCTCCTGTGGGCTGTGTGTGACTTCCTCCACTGCTGTGGCCAGAACGACTCCACCACTCATTTCCTGCAATTCCACTCATGGCCCTGAACTCCCACACGGAGTGAGCTGCGGGGGGAAATGTTAGTCCTTATTCTTTCACTTAAATCAGTGCCAAAATCAATTTTGAAAAATCGTCTCAAAGTTGCTTTCAACTCGATCTGGGTGTTTCTTTACTGCTAGAATATCACCCCATACACTGGAATCGTTATTACATCACACTAATCTAATTTAAATGCATTTTTACTGTACTTGGTTTAATGAATGTGGAATGTGTCACTATGAAATTGCACCATTAATTTGATAAATAGGACTTGAAGGTATAATTTTTTCCAGCATTGCAGACTAATGAAGCTAAAATACATATATAATAAGAAGTGTAAATAATAAATTATTCTTAGGAGCAAAAAAATTAATTAGATCTTACCACAAATTGCATCTCAATGTCAAAGTTTTTTTACACTACTGACTTTCAAACTAGTTGGAACATGACTGAGATCCTTGGAAAGTTTCTCAAGTAATTACTGTGTGTACACATATTTGGGAATTTACCTCGAGAAGCTACCTGAGTTCCTACTGGTCTCTCACATGCAGCTTTCTCATGCTCCCTGCCATCACACCTGAATTTTAACAGCATTTAGAACAATTCCTGTTATTATTTGTTCTAAATTTCAACATCCTCTTTATTCTTGAAGACTGGAGGAAACTTTTTTTTTAGATTTCTGACACTGAAGAGAGAGCAAAATTAGGACACACCACATGCAAATTCTCTGCAGAGGCAACCGTGCCCCCACTGCCAGCTTGCTGCCTCTGCTGCTGAAATCAACAGGAGTTTTTGCACTGACTTCAATAGAAGAAGAGACTGCAGTACAAAGCACACCACTTTTCACCTGTAATGGAAATGTCACAGCGGTGCCATTCAGGAAGGAAACCAAGTGGAGGGAAATTAAAGAGGAAACTCCAGTCTTGTGCAGTTTAGTTGCTGATAGCTCATCTCGCTCAGCCTGCTGCACCCTCAGCCAGTTACACAGTGCTGCCTGGTTTAGCATTCTTTGTATCTTTGTCATTTCTTATTGAGCCCACAAAGAAAAGTTTTATCTCATTCCTCGGGAAAAGAAAGCACCTAGAGATTGAAGAGATCAGGTGGCATTTCACCTCTAGTTTTCTTTATTCCCAGCTGGAGAGCTTTGAATGCTCTTCACAGCCAACTATTCTCTGACTATTCTATAGCTAGATGAAGGACCATTGGCCAAAATGTCATCCTTAACCTTATTTTCTATTCCTAGTTTCTAGTTTAACAACCAACATTTCTACTTCCCGTTGTTTGATTTGCAGCCAAAATTCTGACGTGTTATCAGTTTTGTTGCCAGATAGCGCATTAAGCCTTACTAAGGGGTAAACATAATGATCTTCATTAAACCTTCTAAATGAACCCACCTCCTGCTTCTTCAGGTGGAGGAAGGCATTGACAAGGAACACTGCTGAACTGTCTTACAGCTATTTTCCCCTTGCAAGCAGAAGAAGGGAGAGATGAGTGGCAGCTTTTAAAGAAGAAAAAAAAGTTAGATAAACATGAAAGGGTTTGTGAGATTTCCTTTCTTAATGGCAAAGTTTTCCAGTAATAAATCACAATTCAGTCCATGCCATTAGTTTTGGGGGCATTATATCCCCTCATTAAAGTGCATAAACAATTATATTTATTGAAGGTAATGTACTGTGCAGTGCATTATAACGACACTCATTAACATATGTAATCATCATTTGAATGGGCTTTACTACAATGTAAACTGATAATGGCATGATTACCCACTGGGTTATTAACTTTTCAGTCTTAAGATAATAAAAGGTGATACAAGAAACAAAAAGCACATGTGCATTGCCCTTCACATGTGATTTATGTGCTTCACTGTGGAGCTATGAACACAGGTACCCATCATTGGGGAGACTGGCTCTTTATTGCACATTGTATTTGACAGAATAATAAATGTAGCTGAATGGTTCTTGGGTGGGCATCTGGGGAAAAAAAGTCCTGTGAATAAGGCAGGCACTACTTCAAACTGCAACACCCAGCAAAGGAAATAATTTTGTGTGTCTTTCTGTCTCTGACTAGCACTCTGTGGCTTACAGATCTTCATATGCTCTGTCAGACTCACACAGATTAGAGGGGGGGAAAAAATCCATCTTCTTTATATGTTCTTCCTCCTCCTTCTTCAGCCCACCATGCGCTCCTCTCTGCCTGGGCTATAATTGCTGTTTATGAGAAAATGAAGGGATGCACTATGCTAAGGTACCTGTGTGCTAAGGTATTCATATTATGCTAAGTGTATGCTTGTATCAAACAGATGGTTTCAGGTATTGAGATGCAGCTTAGCTGCAGTGTCAGAGAATAGATTTATCAGTTTGCTGGAGCTTCTCTTGTATAAAATGCCTATTTGGAGGCATCAGAGGTATTATAAATACAGCTTATTTGTGTAATTTATCAGCCCTCTCTGGGGTTTGTCTCTGTGGAATCTCAGCGCCTTAATTTTAATGAATGAATCTGAGTTTGTTTTAGGAGGGGATGAGTTAAGAAATATTAAAATAAAAAAGACTCACGATCAGCCATTCAAAAAACCACCAGTTTCAATAGACAGGGCCTCTCCAACATTAAGTGGCATATATATGCTAAAGTGAAAAATGATGTGTGAATCTGCAGTGCCTATGCTGAATTGAAATGCATCAGCCATTGTGGTGCTAGTAAGACCAGTTTCTGCACTCTATTTTGACTTGCAGACAAGGGGCAGAGATGTCAATAGTTGATGTGAGTTTGCCCTGACACAGTGCCAGTGCAGGAGCACGTGGAGCCAGAAACTACAGAGTTCCCAAGAAGCAGGGGAACAGTCCAACAGCTCCAAGCCAAATTCTTCACTGCTTATAGCATAGAGGGTGTGACAAGGACAAGAACAGTGGTGGCCAGTGCACATCTGGGCCCAGCTTCTTTAACCACCATCAGAACCATGTGCAAGAAAGTGCACAACCTTGCAACTGTGCTGATCAAAGTTTGCTGCCAAACAGACCTAACCATGAAGGGGTAACATTAAAAACCCCTGTATCCAGAAAAAACCCAAACAATCAAGCCAGAACCTAGAGTTTGATGGCAGATGCCACCAAGAAACACCATTGAAGAAGAGTTGATGTTGTCATTAAATAATATTCAGGTTAATATAGTCATCTCTTATTTTAGAGGTCCTTTGAAACTAAATTGTTTGGAATTTCTATTAGCTCGGCATTCCTTTAAGGACTCCTCTGTCAGTCCCTGGCCTTTGAAGAGGCTAAATATCTGCACTTTCAGCTCTCCATGGAGTTCTAGAAAGCTCTGGGATGGTTTATGGTTTTCCATTAGCCAAGGGTCTAATAGAGACCTGAGATCCGTTAAGTGGGAAATTCTTCTCATGGAAAGCAATATACCGTAATTCTTTGCTAAAATCTGAGCCCACACAAGAAATCTGAGCTTGTGGTAAAGACCGGGGTGCAGTAAGTTTGTGCAGGGAATTACTTCATACTGTTTGCTATTGGACTATTTATCCATGACCTTTTAGACAACAGATGCAATGGACTTCATTCACTCCTGAACCAAATAGGGCAGATGCTCATTAGATGACTGGCCCCATGGACAGGAGCTTTAAATCACACCCTGGTGCTGCAAACACCTCGTTAGCGATTTGGAAACTGCTGAGGGGCTAAGCAGGATGAGAACACCCTTCTCTGCTCCGCTGACAGCATTTTTCCAGATCAGCTGTACTCATTTAGAGAGTCACCAAGGGCTGTGAACCTTGCACCACTCTGACCTCCCCCCCGGCTTGGGCAGACTTTCTGCCGCGGTAGTGCCAACAGGAGCATAAGTGAATCAAACCCATTGTTCTTTTCTGGCCATGATAACTGGACTTACTCTTATGATTGAACTGTTCTGACAGTGTATGAAAACTCACAGTGAAAAACACAAAATAAAAGAAATGTAGTATGTGAAAATACCTTGTACCACCTGCAAGCTCAAAGAGTCAGTGGTTGCTTTTGTTATTGCCAGTTCCAGCTGATAGCATCAATGCTTATTCCCACAATCTTTCTTTTCTTATTTCCATCTGTTCAAATTTATGTTTTAGTTAGGAGAAGATTAGAGACTAAAATAGTTTTTTGGTAGCATTTACAACAACTTGGGAGTTTAAAGGTCTCTGTGTTTCCTTCAAAGCATCATTCTGTATTGTGGATTTTCGGATGCCTCACTATTAAATAGCTACTACATAAAAACAATATGTGATTTAATAAAAGCTTTAAAATGAGGAAAGTAGGGAGAACCGGCATATGCCATCCAGAAGTCCGTCTGCTGTCAAGCCTTACAGCCTGTCTGGCAGTGCTGGAAAGTCAATTGGTTTCAAAGGTCTGACCCTCCCCAGGGCAGGGCACTCAGCCCCCTGGAGGAGAGGAAATACTTGGCATTGCTCTGGAGCAATTCCTGCTGCTTCCTATTCACAATAGCAGTGATAGCTCTGGGGACACGGGAAGCAAATTGCCCAGCAGCTACAGCAGAAGTTGTGCTGAGGTGTTTGGAATGGGTAGAGAGAACCAAGAGACTCACACCTATGCACTTGTGGCATTGCCCAGATTTCAGAGCAGCACAAATACCACATTTACTTAGCTCACCAAAGCAAAGTGTGAGCAAGCATTTACTGATGAGGAGGAGGTACAAAACCTGCCTCAGACTCCATCTGCTCTTTGCCCTCAAACTGTTTTGTAGTACTTTGTCACATGAACAGCCATTGAGGAACCTGAGGATTGTGGTTAATCCTGGAAAATGAAGGAAGGGAGGACCTCATGATAGTTTTCACTCTAAGGAGATATTTTCTTTCCCCTTGTGCTATTGTTCCTCTTGTTTTCAAAGTCTCAACACAAATCTAAGAGCTCTGCATGAAAGGTACAGTAGTCTGGGTATAATTACCACAGCTGCCACAGATGGCTCATTTTAACAAGAGACCCTAGGTAAACCTAGTTGTTTAGCCTGCAGCATAAACAACAAAATATTCTGCTTAAACAAGTCGATCTGGGTCTGTGGAGGTGAAGCTCAATTCTGCCTTACTAATCTCTGCCATTAAAGAAATGCAAAAGATGTTGGCAGGACAGGGCCCAGCTCAGGGCTCAGTTTTGGTGTGTACCTGTGTAATCTCCAAAGAGCAGGAAGGATGTCAGGGTGTTGGAATGCACTTTGCCCTTTAGCTGGGATCCCCTGAGTGCTGCATTTGAAGTGCAAGGCATGGTCCATTCCCTGGAAGGGAAGATTAGGAAAAGAACAGAAAATCTTAAAACTTGTGAAATTTTCCAGATTCATCTACCTAGTCCCTCTAACAAATCACGTTGCAGGACAGAGACCCCAGAGATCACATCCTGTTATACTCTACTAGTTGCCCACTGTCAGGATTGAGGTTAGTATGCTCTGTGGATGAGGAGCTAGAAAGACTCCTCCTGCTTGACAAAAAAGCAGTACTCCAAATCAGGTCAAAGAAGATGGGTGTGCAGGAGACTCAGTAGAGAGGACATTAACACCTTAAACTGATTTCCTCGTGGGAGAAAACAAGAGAAGAGAAATGATTTTTAGCTTTCTGTATCTGTTCCCATTTGTGGACCTCCAAATCAATACACATATTCCTTCTGAAAACTCACAAATTGGTATCTGCAGGATACCTTTATTTCTTCCCGCCCTGCATCTCCACCTGCATCAGCAAATTCTCCTCACAGAGGTCCTGCTGGCACCAGCTCATTAGCACAGAACTACTAATCTTCCTTTGCCAAATCTTCCATTTCTCCTCTGCCTGATCATAATGTCCTTAACCTTTCAGTCATGTAGACCCATGTTGCATTGACCATTTTTATTTTCTCCTCCGGAACCTGTTGACTGTGACTACGGGGCATTTCCTAGGTACCATGCTTTGCCTAGTCCATGCTGTGGACTATCACAGCCTTTCCCCTCTGCCCTTCAGTGCTGCTGCCATAAGTGCCTACCCCAATTCCAATTTTGTCATTTTACCTGCTGCTTTGGTTTCCCTATGGGTTGTTAAAATACATTTCCTCAATGATCTGCAAACATAAAGATGGGCATTTCTGCCCTTAACACCAAGGTCCATAATCTCTTTTACATGTCTCACTTTTCCCACAGGATACCAAGTACCAACTTGGCACCTCTCAGCCTGTTTGTTCCACAAGCACCTTTACCATACAGCTCCCCATAGAAACAGATGCCCCCATGCCATGTCCTCCTCTAGATCCCATCTCATGGCACATGTCCATTATAACAGCAGCATTAAGCTCACCTTGACTCCTCTGCAGCAAGTCTACAAGCAGGTAATGACAGCCTGCAAAGATGCTGTGTACAACATATAAGAGGTCTATGTTATAGCAAGGAACATTCAAGCTCCTGTTAAAGGGAAGGGCTAAGAGGAAACTGCCTCAGAAGACTGAAAAATCTCCATCAGTAAAAATTATTAGGAGCAAGATACATATAGAGACTTATATTAGTGATTAAATAGTTAGAAGGGAGCCTGCTGTAGGAGAGAAGCATGTATGGGATAACATCACAAGTCCCTTTCAATCCCATGACTTTATCATTCCTTTGAAATCTGTGCTATCATGTGTATGTTTATCTATCCCTCTCTTTTTCTTCCTGCTCTTCCTTGAGCAGGCTTTTCACCATTTCCTGTTCCCTGGCTTTCTTTCAACAACCTTACTACTTATTTCACCTACCTCAAGAGAGGCCTTGGTCCCTCTTGAGATTTCTGGCCATTACTCTAACAGAACCACAAAGATGTAATAACATTAAACCTTTGATTCATTCTGTATCCTAAGCTGTTGTGCTAGTGCTGCTCTGTACCAAGGAAGAAGCTGCATTTTTTCCTTTCCTTGGTGAAGGGATTCCTGCATACAAATTTTTGGAAAACATTTAGGCAGTCCTTTGGGAAGAACAGCACTTAATAAATGTAAATTATTATTATTATTTCACCAACAGGAGTTGCAGAATCTTCAACTGGTCCCACTGTTTTAAGAAAATATCCAAGTGGGAAATTAGTGGGATGTGGTCACACTGGGCCATGTGAAAATTAAATTCTAGCAAAATGAACTGAAATGAGATTGATCACTGTATTCTAAGGCACCACAGCCCTGCCATACTGTAGCTGTCAGCAGTAAGAGAGGAGAACTCTCTCTGACTTCAACTACTCCTGTTAACTGTAAAGGCAAAAAAAAAGCTCATTCAGCCCAATTCACTGGAGACCTCTTGAGAAATCAGCTACAGAGATCAGCTATGATCTGAGTAATTTATTTGTGTGTTTCTTTATACAACTATTTTCTGAACTTTGCATAGGCGACCCTCATGTGGCATCCAAGGCTGGAGTCCAGTTTTCTCCTTACATAGAATTGAATGGCAAGTGGTGGTTTTAGATGTTCTCAGAGAGCTTCAGGGACTTGGACTCCCTGAGAGAATGGTACCTCTGCAAGGAGCTCTGGCACAGCTTTTGGATGAAGCCCTAGGCATGGTTTCCAGGGCTTTGGATCACAGGCATCCCTCTCTGAGTAAACCACTACTCAACCCAGGGACTGATGGGCAAGAAAAGGTCAGAGCACAGAGCCTGACACTGGGTCCTGAGCCACTGGGGCTGTTTGGAGTGGGGGACAGAGCATGGGATGAGCACCAGACCTGCTTGTGCTCCCTGAGAAGGAAAAATGCCATAGACCTGCTTGGGAAATGGGGAATAGGGTCAGTTGAGGAGGCCTGAGGAGAGTCAGCTGTTGGACTGAAGCCCCTCTTTAACACATAGATGGAAAACATGCAAAAATGCACTCAGCCTTCTCACCAGGGTGGGGGATAGGATGTTCCCAGCCCCACAGGTAGTGGGGGAGGATGGCTACCCTCAGCACAGAGCTCTCCCTGCCTGCACTGAGAGCTGCCTGGGTGTGGCTGTACCAGGCATCTGTGCAGGGAACACGGCTCCGTGTGCTCGGGGTGGCTGCTCTGGGATCTTGCAGAAACCCCTCCAGAGGGGCTGTAAGAGAAACAGAAAAGTGGAATGGGTTAAGCTGGTGTGCCAACAGGCCTCTTATCTGAGAAGGCTTTTCCTTTTTCTTTCTTCTTCTGTTCCTGTATTTTATTCACAATGATCCACAATGTATATTATGTATATACACGTATATGGAAATATTAGATTTGGATAGGAAAATATGGGCTGCAGGAGCCTGTGGACAATGCTCCCTTTTTAGTTGTTATAAAAAAGAAAATAATTGTGAAAGCAGAGAGAAATCTGCAGCTGCTCCAGGCTATTCATACCATAAGAGATCCCATCAGGCTTTCTTTATTGTTGCAGTTTTGGCAAATTATTTTCTTATCACACACAACCTATTCACTTCTGTTCCTGGATAAGCACTTAGGCTCATAAAGCAGTGGGTCAGCAACAGTTTAGCATAGAGCACATGGAACTGCTGACCTTGGGGACTGCTGGTGCCTGCCCCTCCAAAAAGCAGCAACTGGAGTCAATAAAAAACTGGCCAGGCCAGTCCATTAGTGAGCCCAGCTCTGTCACTGCTCGCATGGCTCGCTCGATGGCTGTGCAGCCCACTTCTCCTCCTCCTGCCATTGTGTCTCACCTTGCAGAGTGCAATCACAGCTCCTGCCCCAGGAGAGAGGGATGTGTAGCTGCCTGCCTCCCTGACGAGGTGCATTTTCCCAGGGGAGGCACAGGTACCTACCCATGTGCACATTCTCCCATATGCACCGTGGGCACGACTGTGCCCAAGGAATGTGTGATATAGATTAGATCAGCAGCAGTGCTGCACTGTCTCCAGGCCAGGCAATGAGTTTATTGTGCCCAACACACATGTGCACTGGACAAATGCTCTGGCATCTTCAGCGTGGGCAGAGAGCATGCTGCTCCTATTATACTAGCCCATTAGGGAAGCAATTTGAAGAAAAATATTTAGCAATTTGGAAGGAAGCATGGTTCCAGAATGGCTTGTTTCTGTGTGACAGCCTGCCATGTACAGATGAAAGGGAAGGCTTGTAACAAATTTTCATTACCCGCAAATAAAAAAAAAAGCAACAGCAGGCAGAGCAAGTGCTTTCAGCCTGAGAGGTGTGGCCAGAAATCCCCCCAGGAGACCACAAAGGAGCCTCAGCAAAATAAATCAATCAATCTATCAATCACTTACACTTGCATAGCGCCCTTTATGAAAATGGCAATCAGTGCCTGACAGCCTGTCAGACTTTGGCCTTCAAGTCTTTGCCTCAAAACTAGTCATTAAGTTCACCAAAATACAAGCTACAGCTCCCTGCTCTCACTCAGCATCCTTGCTCACCTTCCTTCCCCTAGCTGCTGTGATTTCTCCATAGAAAACATTCTTTGCTCAGAGCAGCTGTGACCAGGGCTTGTGACACAGTGCAGCAGAGGAGGGTCTATAAACAACACACGTGTTTCAGACTTGCTTTGTTCCCATTCTCTGCTGCAAATTTGGACCCAGCATTTGGCATGGGAGCCTGTCCTGCAAGCAGCAGAGCCCTTGGAGGCAGAACATATCATCCCACTGCACAGTGTCTCACGCCACTCACCTTCACTTGAAAATTTCTCTTCAAAGCAGAGTTCAGAGAGCGCATAAAGTGCCTTGGTGGAAAGAGCTGTCCACTAACAGACCATTTCTCTTCAGAATCACAGGGAAGCCCGCCTGCTGTGAGTGTGTAGATGAAGGTAGCCCCCTAGATACAACTTCTAGGCATGTCAGTCACTTTGCTCTCTCGCACTGAAGTGTGGCACTAACCCTTCCTCTGCTAGTCTACAGCTTCCCTCCCAAAAGAGCTAACTGAAGTCTCTTGACTAAATCCCCACACAAATAAAATTTTCCAAGAGAAGATATTTGTTTTTAGAGGCAGCACAAGAACATGAGGCTGAGGCTTTATTTTCACTGACAAAAACAGGGTTAAGGCACAGATTCTGGTTTAGAAACTCTCCAATCTGGGAAGCTGTGGGTTTATGCTGCATAGCCTTCCACAGATGTTTCTTTTGTGATTTTTATCCTATTATATTTGGGACCAACATATAGTATTAGCCTTGAGATTCCTTGAGTTTCTTACTTTTGTCTATTTTATGTTTACTGCCCAATATTTTATTTTGAAAAGCCCTTTTTTTTTTTTTTTTTTTCATTTGGGGAAGCAATGATCAGCAACATCCATTTCTTCATATGACTTCTCTATGCTTTTATAGACTTCAGCCTTATCCCTCCTTGATCATCTTTTTCCAGCATAAATATCCAGCTCTGTTTAATCTTTTCCACATTTGGGAGCTGCTCCACATCATTTATCACTTTTGTCCTCTTTTGCCAGTTTTATGGCTTGATTGCATCTTTTGAGATAGAAGGACAGAAAAGCATATTTACCACTTACATACCACTTTCTATTAATTTCCCATTAATACCCAAAATTCAGGGTTTTTTCCCTTTTTATGCTACAGCTAAACACTTTGAGTTAGCAGTTTCATAAAGCATATCACGCTGGCTTTAAGACATCTTTTTGAAAATACCAAGATCCAATTTTGATCCCAACACCTTGCCTGTAACCTGAGTAATATTATATATATATATATATATATATATATATATATATATATATATATATATATTAGTTTGCATTTATTAGCATTGAATATGTCCTGCCATTCTATTACCTAGTTGCTCCATAATCACTGTCATGAAGCTCATCCATATCTCAGTGAAGTCAGGTTTGCATTTTACTACTGAAGATAATATTACAATACCAGTGAATGGCATTGTATTAATTTTCATTCTCTGTTTTATGAAGATGATGCAAGGCAGAATCTTGGCAGCCTGTCCTTGCAACTCCAGAAGGAATAGTTGCCCCGGAAAGTTGTGGATGCCCCATCCCTGGAGGTGTTCAAGGCCAGGTTGGATGGGGCTTCAAGCTGCCTGGTTTACTGGGAGTTGTCCGTGCCCATGGCAGTGGGTTTGAAACAAGATGATCTTCAAGGTCCCCTTCCAACCCAAACCATTTTATAAACCTATGATTCAGTGATAACCACCTTGGTGCTCAGAAAAAGAGTGACTGCCATAGTCATTTTAAAAATTATATCTAATCCCTAAATACATGTTTTCACAGTTTCATGTGACATGGCACCATTTGCACCAGCTCTCCCTTTGCCTGCAATTCCTCTAATTGACTGAGGGGCACTACAGGTCACAAAGACAAAGAGTTTTGAAAGGGGTAAAAAAGAAAAAAACATAGAGGGAGCCATGAATATAAGCCAGAGTTTCCAGTTTTTTGTCCACTTCTGCGGGGTTTTGTAATTAGTGTCTTGTGCAATCTGATTTTTTACTGCACAAAAATGCTTCCACTTTGCTGGTCCCTTTCTCAAAAAAGAAGGCCAAGTAAGGATAATTAATAATGTGAGCAGCATGAGGCAGAATTAGGGTCCCCAAGATAAGCCTTTGTATTTAACACCTCCATTCATTTCCTCTCTCTGGAGATTTTGGAAACCTCCACTAATGACTGAAAATTCTATTGGGATGTATTTTTTTAAAATCTTCTTTAAGTGAAGAGACAGAAGTCACTGCTTCTTAGTAGCTATCAATTAAATCTGAATCTTTCTTCTTTTCCACTTAGATAATATCTTCTGATTATATTAATTCCTTTTCCTTTCTTGCCTCTTTTGGCTAATGGTTTTGATTTCCTTTTAAGGACTTGCAGAAATTGAAATTATGCAAACATTTAAACAAAGTGAAAAGCTAAAGTTTTTAATTTAATGTTTTCCTCATATTTCTTCCCTGCATTCCTGTTTGTCTTGCCAAATATTATTTGGAATAATATTATAGAGGTAGGGAGATAAGCCACTGGACATACAAGTTTGAATACCATGTAAAGAACCAGTTTATATGTGTGTATATTTGTGCAAAATAACTTCAGAGCAAGTGACATAATATTTTTTATTTATCATTTACTTCAAATTACATTTGAAATTGCAGAGTTGCTAGAATTTAATCACCCATGTTCTCAAAATAACTGCAGGTGTTTAAAGCTCTTGTTTTTCAGAGGAAGTTGACCTCTGCTTTTATAAACTATTAAATAAACTATTTTTAAAGTATGTACTATAAAGTAGATCTGCTGGATTTCAAGCTCTTCACAATGTAGATGGCAACTGCATTCAGCTCTGCCTTACTTATATTGAAGTCTGCACCATGCTTTACATGGTAAAAAAAGTCCTGATCTTTGTTGTGGGTGTTAATACTATTATGACATGAATCTTTGTATGTATCTGTGTGTACTAAAGCAACATTTTTTTTTTTTTAACTTGATCACATTGTCAGAGCTTTTCTTATACTACATCCTCTGTACTTAGAAAATAATCTAAGCATACATGCAAAAATTGCTGGGCTGTGTTAAGGAGTGAGCCAATGCACTCTGGTCTGCTTACTATGTATACAGCATATCTCTGGATGATGAGGAGGAAAGAAGAAGATATTCCTGCTAAGTCTTGGAAGAGCAGGAGAGTTTCATTACAGAGAATGTTTTTTCCTGGCCCAGGAACTCTACCCATATATGCTATGAGGAAAAGGATGCAGTAGCCCAGAAAAGGATTGCCACTGTCTTGTTTTTCCACCTGCTGCTGTTGCATGCATTCCACAGCAGTGAGCATGCATTCTTCTCATCATACACACAATATAATTAGCATGTGTAAATACATATATGTACATATACTTACACAGCTCACAACACATAAATATCAATTCAAAACACAGATAGTTATGTGCACACATACACATATACATTGTCATGTGTTGTCTGAACCAATATTGTTACACTCTCACATATGAGGGTCACTCTTATTAATATAAAACTATTTTTGATATTGACATTGTGTCTAGGAATAAGGTTCTTGTCCAGCAAACAGAAAGATACTTCATCCTCAAAACATTTGCAGCCTGAATGTTATCAATTTTCTCTCAGTGAGTTAATTGCAGGTGCTAGCCCATGAAAGGAAAATATGTATTATTAGCTGATATCCACATTGCTAGGAGATGCTGAATTTTACATATCCCTGGCTGCAGATAGTAGAAGAAAATTTTCCAGAGGAGACAGAACACTGCCTGTTTTAACTTCTGTATCATCTTAATGCCTTGTCCAAGTTATCTTACAACTTCATGTAAAAAAAATTAATTTTGCCTAAATCTTCAACAACGTTGAAATTTCATTTCACTGAAGAGTAGAAAGCATTGGACAAAAGAAAGTAGAAGTCTGGTTGCTATTCAAAGGTTCATGCCATGTCAAACTGAGGGAGACACTCATGTCTTTCCACAGTATGTTTAATATTTAAGGAGCAGGGAAATGACAGATTTTAATTTAAATTTGCAGTTTTAACCAATTTTACAATGGGTGATTTTTGCTTAAGAATTCTGGTAGTTGAGCAAAAGAGAGAAATCATCTTCTGACAGATGAAAATGGGAAGTTGTTGCTGGAACCATTGGGATTTTCTCAAATTTTTGGAAAAAAACAGACTACAAACCTGCAAATTTTTTTACCATTTTCAGCTGTTTTGTCTATTCAAGTGATAAACTGCACTTCCTATGTCTGTATTTACATCAGATGTTGATATGCCACCTTCCTACAAGATTTTTAATTATTTTTTATTATATTTTCAGCCATTTTCTCTGTAATTTTATGTTTTATGTTATACTTTAGCTTCAATGAACTGCCTATTAGCTTACTGCTCTGTATGGAAGCTGATGCATTCGAAGATCTCCTTCGGGTCCTCCATATAGCTCTGTTCCACTGGTGGTGTTTTTATTTTTTTTTTTTTTTACAATTACATTTGATTCATTCTGTACATCTAATTTTTCCCCCATAACATCAGTAAAAGAGAATATGGGAGGGGGATGGTTTCCTCCAAACAGGGGGTCTCCCTCTTGGCTTTGATTTGCTTGGCAATCAGAGATTTTGTGTACAATCTTGTACAGCAAAAGGTGAGAAATGCAGAAGCACTGGCTTTTAACAAAAATACAGACAGCAGCAGGAAGTCTTCTCTGCCCAATTACAAGGTGATCCCAGTTCATTTTTATGGTTTGATTTTTTTTTATCACATATGTTTCCAAACACAGTCCTGATATCCTGTGGGGATGCTTTTGTAAAGAGCCAGAGCTTCTGATTTAAGGAGCTTCAAAAATAGCTCTCTGCCTCTTCTGTCTGGAAAAGAGCAGTCATGTAACAACACATTTATTCTCTTTGAAAAATAGAAGGATGTCAAAAGAAAAGTTCACAGTGAAATTAGGCTGATTTGTTTTGTGGTCCTGTGATTTTGGCTTCAGATGTGGGAGGGAAAAAACAACAGTTTGTTTAATAGGCAAAAGTTACTATTACAACAAATTTTGTGCTCAGAAAATTTCTTTACCAAATAGGCACTGTCATCAATTATACAAGACCCCTGGAAAAATATAAATAAAAAGGCAAGCTAGATACCCATGGATGGATTATTTTTCCCCTGTAGTCAGCATACATCTCAGCCCTCACATTCAGAGAGGGAAAATCTCATTAATTTTGATAAAAATGATCAGCATTTCCCACAGATTTCCTCTCCATTGTGATGGATGCTAACTGGGAGTCTTCTGGTATCTCCCTCACCTAGTGAGAGTGGCTTCCACTGGTGCCAGTCAGGAGGAGCTGCCATTTGGGACACAGTGAGAAGTCATCAAGGCATTCCTAGGTGTGATTTCTTTCCAGGCAGGACCACCCAGAAAAGCACTGCTCAGAGTACCAGCAGAGCTCACTCTGTAAATTTTATGCAGCTTCCTCCCACTGCATCATCTGAATAATTGCACCCTGCATATCTGCATTAATGAATTCACCCTCCAAGAAACTCACAGAGTAAATTATCCAGATGGTAAAAGAGAATGGCATGGCCATCTTCCTCCTCAGTGTGCTAAGTCAGCCCTACATGCACATAATGATGCCAACACACGTGGGAGGTGGACACCCAGACAGCGCATGGTTCATCCTCAGCATTTCCACTTGTGTGGCAAGTATGATTGTATATCCCCTGGAGACTTATTTCAGGCTCACAGGGATGCACCACGTAGTGCTTAATGATAGACAACTTTCTCCTAATGATGTGGCTTACACCAATTTGTGTTTACCCAGCAACATTTCCCTTTTAAGCAGGCTGGACTCCTCTGTCCCTAGGTAGCATTCCCTCTCTCCCTCTCTCTCCTGCACACAATGTCTCAAAGCACCACATTAAAAATAAAATACAAATCAAACAAAAAATGGAAAGCAATTTTGATGGTCTTGGCTGTTGAAACTGAGACCCAGCCCAGAATGTACAGAGTCCATACAGAGTGTCCAGATGCCTGAAGGGAAGCCCCCTCTATTCTCAAGTGCAGCAGGGGACAGGTCACTGTGGGACCATCAGTACTCTGCAGCCTCTAAAATGGGGTCAAAAGTAAGCAAAACATGCTTCTGGTACATGCTCCTCTAACAAAATTCCTCCATAATTTTTGAAAGGCATCCACAATTTTGCATCAGGGCCAGAATTCCTACTAGCTTTAGGGTCAAGCCTGTAATTTCTCCAGGTTTCATCCAGGCTGCCTATGCAATGGACATCCTAACACCACAGGCAGTGTTCCCATTCCGCTTACTTCCTGGAAGCTTGTCTCCATTTCAGATTCCCCAACAGAAGCCAATAGGAAAATTCCAAGTATTAGTAGTGATTTTTGATGGTGCTGAAGGCTTTTTAAAATGTAAAAACAAACCTAAAAGTCCATTCCCATTAACTCTCCATTGTTGTTTTCCTTGAGCTTACTGATTTCTTCAAAGGGCATGTCCAAGAAAAGCACCATAAATATCTCCATGAATAATCAATGACTCATCATATAAATAGTTGCAGAACATAGGAAAAAGCCATACAGAGCATAACCATTTACAATGAAGACAGTGCATTTGCTAATAGCATGCTGAATTCTTAAATTATACAACTAGTGAGAATATATCAACCAAGCTTAATAGAAAAATAGAAATTCCTTGTAAGTGTTCACAATTAACAAAAAACAAACCAAAGAACCTCTGAAATGTTACTTCAAAGCATGGACAGTTATGTCAAAAACCATGAAAAAGTATGTGGCTGGGCAGGGACAAGCAGCTAGAGAAGCTGTTCCAAATTTGGGGAAAAGTACTATTTGTGAAATGAGAAGGGATGAAAAACAATCCAGAATTTCAACCAATAATTGAATGGTGCTGTGTTGGGTATTTTTATACGTGCTGCACTCCCCACTTCAGTCACCAGGTGGGGTGTGAAGAGCTTGTGTAGGAAATGCTATGAGTTGAAAAGGAAGGAAATGTGGAAGAAAGAGAGAAAGGCTCTGCTGCAAAAAAGTGCTGGAGCTAGTGCACTGGAACCTGCCATTGTTTTGAAACATACTTGTTCCGACAGCAAAGTAAACAACTTAATTTATGCATATATGAAGGGAGGATGGGCACTTCAGTGCTTCAGATATGCATATATGTGCTGCACATGTGAAAGGCCCATTGATTTTCCATTAGTTAAAGAGAGAACATGGAAAATATGGCTTTCTACAAACAAGATTTGCACTTCTTTTTGTTCTTCTTATTGTGATGACATTAAATGCAACACATAGTTACACCTAAGAATTTCTGCAGTTCCCTCTTAAATTGTTCAAATTCCATAAAGTAGCTGTTATCTATTAAAAAATTCAGAGATGGCAGAGAGGGAGACC
This sequence comes from Erithacus rubecula, assembly GCF_903797595.1. Taxonomy (NCBI): domain Eukaryota; kingdom Metazoa; phylum Chordata; class Aves; order Passeriformes; family Muscicapidae; genus Erithacus; species Erithacus rubecula. The sequence goes on from NC_136689.1 coordinate 103,457,403, forward strand.
TTTGTGAGGAAGGGAGCATTTCTGCTTGTGTCCTGGGTAACTGATCATGCACCTTCTCCCTTGAATGCCCAAGCAATAACATCATGCTCCCCAACCATTACTTGGGAAAGCAAACTAAAATAGAATAATTGTAGCAAAAATCAGACAAGTAAAATCAGAGCAAGTAGTCCCCATGTGGAAGGACATCATGTGTAACACATTGAAATAACTTCTAAATGATGTGAAAGTATTTGGGGTTTGTTTGTGGTAGATCTGCCACTGTCCCCCTTGTGATTTAATGAACTGATAATCCTCCCTCTTGCTGGAAGGTGGTGTCTTAGTTGATTGAGAGTCATTTTTTCTCACCATTACATTGGTACAAGATTCCAATACACAGCCAGCTCCACTGGGAGGTCAGCATAATCCAGACAGGAGAAGCAGTGATGATGGAAATGTGTAGCATATAGCAGTAATATATCTGCCAGGACTCCATGGTATGTTATAAAAGCCCTGTTTGATATCTTTATGATTTTTAGATTTATACATGCCATGCTGTATCACTGATCTGGTTGGAGACAGATAAATCCCAAGTGAAATGACCTCTGTGAAACCACTCTGAACCTCCTATATATTTATACAGTCACTTGGTTAATATAAGTTGCACAGCAAAATGTTAACCTTTTACCTTTCTGATTTGGGCACCACTCCAGATCAGGCCAAAGTCTAAGAGAATTTCAGATCTCAGGATCAATTTCACAAGCTTTTGTTAGCTGGTACTAAGTCTTTATACATCACTTCAGCTAAACTTTCACAGATGTTGGAAATCAGAAGTCCTTCATGCCAAAGTAATTCACTATAATGCCTAATACTGGTGTGGATTTCACCTTCATCTTTATGCCCATGAAGTAATTGTGTGAGTGCTGTTAATTTGTATACAGCTAAAGATGAAATATGAAACCTTCCTTCAGCGGCAGTCACCAAAATTCTCCTACTAAAGCCAAGTCTCTTATAGGTTAGAATTACAATACATGAATTATAACACTTAGCACCGATACATACCTTTTTATTCTCAAAGAACCTTAGAAACATTAACTGGCCTTTCCAGGCTCCCCAGTGAACTAGGTCAATATCATTATTCCTGTTTTACACAGGAGAAAGTGGGATAGAGAACCATGCCACTGGTCTGTATTGCCCTTTCCCAGTGAAATATGCAGGCTCAGACAGACTCAGCAGAGCATCCACGTACATCTACATTACTTCTCTGCATCTCTCCTCAGGAACTCTTCCACTGTGGCTTCCAGAAGTAATTTCCTCTCTATATCTCAGCAGTGAGAAAAAACGGTGTGAGCACAGGGCAGCCTGAGTCTGGCCAGGGTCAGTGTGAAAGCCTTGGGAGAGGGGGAGCTAGCACAAGTGATGGTAGTAGGAGCAGACATGGATGTTTTAACTTCCCTGTGGTCAGTTCAAGCAGCAATAACAGAAACATTACAATGGCATGAGGGCTGGTGTAGGACTCGCTGCCTGGGTTAATGGCCATGGTGTTTTTCCTTCTTGCCCACAAGTGCTCCACTCCCAGCTCCACAGTGCTGTGCAGATGTGCCCCACAGCTGAACTGGGACATAGCTCAGTCATGCACTCACCAGTTTGTTTACCCTCTGCTGGCAAAGGAAAACTCCCCCCAAACCATCCAGCTCTCTTTGCTTTGCTAGGGTTTGGCACAACTGATTCTAAATGATCCAACTATTGATGCTTACTTAGATCATGGGAAGTCTTCCCAGATTCTCAGAAATCTTCCTGGTGGGAAATTTCCTGTCCTCATCTTTTTCCTGAGTCACTCTTCAATTTTTTTTCCACAGGTTTAACTCTCCTTATCCAAATCACTCTCTCTAGGTAGAATCATAGAATTATAGAATGGTTTGGGTTAGAAGAGCCTTAAAGATCATCTGGTCCCAATCCTCCTACTATGGACAGGGATACCTTCCACTAGATAAGGTTGCTCAAAGTCCCATCCAACCTAGCCTTGAGCACTTCCAGGGATGGGAGATTCACAATTTCTCTGGACAACTTGTTTCAGCTTGTCTCATCACCCTCACAGTAAAGAATTTCTTCCTAATATCCAATCTAAACCTTCTCTCTTTCAGTTTAAATCCATTCTCCCTTGTCCTGTCACTATATCCTTGTAAAAAGTTTCTCTTTTCTTGTAGGTTCCCTTCAGGTACTGGAAGGCTGCAATTAGGTTGTCCCAAAGCCTTCACTTGTCCAGGCTGAACAGTCTCAATTTTCTTAGCCTTTCCTTGCAGTAGAGGTGCTCCAGCTCTCTGATCATCCTGGGTGCCCACAAGCCATTCCTTATCTTATTTAACAAAGCTGGAGAAATTAGGTCATTCCCCTTTATCATTTTTCTGTAGTATATCTGTCCCTGAGTGCTTAGTACAGGTTTTATGCCTATACACCAAACAACCAACTGCAAACAAGCACCAGCAGAAATAAGAAAGAAGAACACTAATGTGCAATGGTCTGTCCCTGTCTCAAATCCTTGATGCCACAGAACCAGGGCTAGGCTTCAAAGTAATCCATATTCAGTTTCCTGACATGGGGCTCTGCAGTGTGTGTTGTGGGATTTGTCCTGCTGCTGTTGTGAGACAGTGGCTGGCAGGTGATGCTTTTCTCTCACAGGTCTTTTCTGGCAGTGGACATTCATGGTCCTGATCACCCATCCAGCATTAAGCAGCCATTAAGGAGATGTTACACATCTGAAGTGAGTAAAAGCAGACACCAGACTTCAGCATATTAAAAGTTATTTTCTGCAAGGCTGTGCAGAGCTCACTTCAAAGCTTAGTGACAGAAAATCTCCTGGGGAGCTCTTACCTGCAAGAGCACAGACTGAGGTAACAAGCTGGGGGATAAAATGATGAGGTTATAGTGAGGAAATTGCACACTGCTAGCCAGGAGGTGCTGTTGGTTGGCCAAAGGAAGTTGAGGCTCCCAGGCTGTGCTGTTACACTGAGGTCCCCACACATCTGTTTTCTGCCCTCTTGTATAATTCATAAACAATTCATGTTATGATGAGTGTTTTGCCATGATGCTTCAAAGCCTTTCTAGATCACCATGGGTCCCACCATTATGTATGGTATCTTTCTACTGGTAGCCTAGGAAGGCTGGCAATATTGGCCCATGTAAGAGCAATGGGCTGTTACCCTACAGAGACAACTATGGAAATTTTTACTCCAAGTATTTTTGGATACATCTCCCTTTTACCCTATCCTACTCCAGTTTGTGGACTGCACTTGTGGGACAGAAGGACAGAAATGTTTCTTAGAAGTTGCGGATTACATTTACAGGCTGATGGTGAAATAGGCACTGAGGAAGCTGACAGACAGAGGAGGGAGGTGAACATCACACCAGGAGGAGGATGAGCACTATCAGCCTCCCAAGACTGCATGCCCAGTTTCTCATGAACTTTGTGAGGATGGGGAAGGGAACCTGGGACACACCTGCTAGGAGTGGTTTGCTGACCTGGGAACATTTTGCACAGCCAAAGAGGAGTCCCTGATGAAGAGTTACAGTTGTGCATAACCAGAGGGACAGGGTGCACTGCATTCCCCTTTGAATTTTATGTTGTCTCTGTAGACAGAGACAGCATGTGCTTTTATATAAGGCTTCATCCAGGATTATCACAGACCTCTAATTCATGTGAACGTGCAGCATAGAGATACACGGACTTTATCAAGATTCATATGTCCATTTTATGATATTTTTTGTGGGGATTTTTACTGTACTGCATAGCTGGATTTTATTACCTTCAGTGTGTGTTTTTTATGGCAGTGATGCCAAGAATTTCAATGAATTGTGCAAGACTCGGACCCATGAATGCAAAGACATCTTCAGTAATTTCATAAATAACAATAAATACACTAAAATGAATGTGGAAAATAATTATCTTTTACATGCTACTATGCAAAATTAATAGTTATTAAAAACCCCTGTAGTTAGACAGTTGTACACCAGCAGTCATTTTTTCCAGGGCTTAGGTGCAGCTGCAATATGCCTATTTATCTGTCCATTATCAGCACCTTTGATATATATGTCATTTTCTCAGACATATCCTGTCTTCTTTTTTCATCAGATTGGTGTTACAGAGGAGGAAAAGGGGAAAGGGAGAGAGACTAAAAATACACTAAAATAATGAGAAAAAGTAGCATTTCTCAAATTATTTTCTCAGAACAGTATAAAGATGCTTTCATACCTGTTCTGGGATTTTATTCCCATGCCACCCTTGTATAAGCTTGGGACAGCTTTAATTGCCCCAGGCTTCTGTAATGTTGCCCACCCCAGCAGTATGCTTCCTCTGTTTCTCTCCCTATGCCAGCACTAGCCCTCATGGCTGCCCATGAGGAGGCATCCATGGAGAAAGCCTGCAGATTTGGTTGAAAGCCAGTCACAGATTTCTAGTGGGATGAGGAACAGGTAAGATATTTCCCTAGCCCTCCACGTGGGATCTCCAGGCTTGCAGGGCTGGACAGTGACTCACCATCAGGGATTGCTGGGGCAGTCTGGGGAGAGGATGAGTAAGTGCCTGTGAACTGCAGTTGCTGCTGCTTGCCAAAACATGCCTTACTGGGAGCTGATAGGAGCACAGAACCCATCCCCACAAAGCTGCTCTCTTGGTGTGATCTTTGAGCCAAAGAAGAGTATCATCTTTGCCTGAAACTCCCATCTGCAGTGCAATGAGCTGCAAAGGAAACTGCTCTGCACTGGGATCCTGGGGTGGGATGGGAAAGTTTTAACATCTCTTTCTTTGTTTGTTTTAAACTGAGTCCTTGTGGAGTGTGGGCCAGGTGATTTACCTTGTGGCTGGCTCCCAGTGAGAAGTGCTAATGGCACAACATGCCAGATTCCACTTTCTGTCTCTGGCCTGCCAACAGAAAGTGTCACCAGTTGAAAACATCTCCTGTTAAGCCATTTGGCACTCCTGTCTTGGGTGGAGGTAGACTTTGGCCAGCTGGCAGAAAAGGCAGCTGTGAGTGGGATGCACAACCACACAGCACACTGGGGCATGCTGGGCTGTTAGAGAAGAAACACAGAGCACAAAAATTTGTCAACACCCTAGTAGGAATGTCATTTTGACCAAAATATCAGCAAGGGTATCAAAAAGTGATTGACCAAGATGACATTCCCACAGTGCCCAGAACATCTCATTGCTGAGTCCCCTTGGTCGCTCTATTGTCACACATCATGTAATGCTTAGTAGATATGATCTCCTCTGTGGCCTCCACCTCCTTCTAGGTTTTGATGTAGGACTTTCAGATCCACCTGCTCATCTAACTAAGGAGATTTTGTGTTTCAGGGGATCCAGAAGAGAATGAGTGACCTTTATTTGTCAACAAAACCTGCCAGTTTCACCAGAGATCCTACTGTGCTTGGTTTTACAGTGCAGCCAGTTCCCCTGGTGTTGATGTGGGTCCCTTCTGTCCCTTTTTCTGGCCTTCCTGTGATGAAAGGTCACTTACAGATGGGACTTTGGCTGGATATACACACACTGCATTCTTTAGAGATCAACACCCCTGAGCAAAGGAACTTAAAGTAGAGGGCAAGACATGTCTGCAAACTGTGGGAATCTACAAGTAACTCCTGGGAGCTGGGAACACAAAAGGGTTGGCTGGTTGTACCAATACTCAGCATTACAGTGAGAGCAGGCCTGGCTGACCATGGAGCAGGAGAGGGTGTACAGGTAAATTAACCTGTTGCCCAGGGGAGGCAGGCAAAGCAGAACACAACAATTTGATACAACAGGCAGGTACATGGCCACTGTTCTGACTCAGGGATGCAGCCACCTCTCTTTTGCTGTAGGTGAACTTATCACACTCCCCTCTAAATTGCGTGTCGTGACATTTAGGAAACTGCCAAGGAATAAGTGTAGTAGAAAACCAAACAATCTGGCATGAAATAATTTGAATAAGGTCAAAATACATTTCAGTGGCACGGCCCCTGGCCATTTAATTTTTTGGGTGCAATGGGCTTTCCACAGTAGGAATCAAACCCTGTTCTCCACAGGCTGCATTTCAGCACTCCTTCATCTTCCCAGGTTTTGAACACCCAACAGCTCTTCCTAGAGCTGTAAGAAGCTCTTCAGGAGCCAATACTTTCTCAAGCATGTCTGCTGAGGGCTGTATCCCTTCTGTCCCTCACAGGGATGCAAAAAACTAATGGAAAACAGAATTTCTTCCTGTGGCAGATTTGGCTTCAATGAAGAGAGGGAGAGTACATGTGACAGGAGCAAATTCATATGGCAGGACTGTGGACTAGGAGAAGTTACACGCCCTGTCTCTGGCCAAGACTATGACTTCAGCCATGCCTCTCTGTGTCCATCTCTGCTTGCTGTACAATGGGCAGAAGCACAATCCAAGGGAGAGCAGGAACTACTCAGAGTTAACTCAGGCATGCAAATTACTTGAAAAGAGTCTGCTTTCCTTAGGACTGACTGCCACAGAACAATGTCACTTCCCTGCCTCCAAGCAAGAGGGAACCATCACTCCCAAGCAGTGCCATCTCTCCTATTTAGCCCCAGAGTATTTTGCCAATAAATTACAGCTTGGCCCAAAACTTTCACAATGCTGTCTCTGCCATGAGGCCTTGCTGGACCCTCTCTGTGCACATATTTCAAAATCCAAGCTCTGAGCCCTTCTCCCACCACAGCTGACCCAGATCAGCTCAGGCACTAGTAAGTCAAGGATTAGGCCTTTTTTTTTTTGTTTTCCTTGCACTTTGGAGTCTGTAGGGATTCTCTTGTCCAAAGTATTTTTATTTCTGCTCCACCCTGCTAATTTTCCAGAGGTTGGTGGGTTTTTTCCTCCATCCAGTCTTCTCCTTATTCTGAGCTTTTGTTTTCTGTGTTCACACTCCCACACTTGAGGCCAGACCTGCTGAGATACTGACTTTTGCTTTGACATTATGGTTTGCTTTTTATTTAAGACTCTGTTATGGGTCAATGCTAGTACACCCAAGATGATAAAGGCTCTGTTCTGAGATTACAGCATAGAGCCACAATGTCCAATTGAGGTTACACAAAAGGCCATCAAATTTGTGGTTTTATCTTGTTTTACACTGGTTAAAGGGACTTTTTCCCTCTGTTTTGTGCAAAGTTAGCAAAGCTGCAAGTTTGACAAGTTTGCTTTTCAAGTACAATGGTTTTCTGCAGCTCCAGGAAGGCATTGCAATGCATTAGCTAATGCAACAGAGGTCCTTCCAAGAAGTTTGCAGAGGTCAGGTGATTAACCTGTATATTTTACAGAACATTTAAAGGCACTGTGGTCTGAGTCTCATAAAATCATAAAACTACCACTCAGCTGTGAACCATGGGATGAAGCACAATGCTGAAATATTGCTGCATTAGAAGTGGGAGGAAACAGAGTGAAATTTCCCCTTCTGATCCACACAGCTGATAAAAGCTCCACAGCACAGCCTCCTACTGCATTTTCCACAGCCAGAGCTCACACTGGGCCAAGTTCAGCATGTTTGCAGAAGGGAGGCATTCTCCTGCTGTGTTCTGCCCCACTTTTGCTGCCCAGTTGGAAGAAGTCATACCTGTACTGCGCAGCAGAAGACAAGTCCTTACAGCCTCTGCACTGGCAGGGGCACAGGGACTGGAGCTGGAAAGGTGCTCACAGGGTCTCCTGCAGGCACAGAGGCTGCATGTCCTTCTCTTCTGCCTCCTTTCACCAAGGAGGAGCAAACACTTCTGGGAGGCTGGCTTCAGATTCTGAGCTAACTGAGCCTTTAAAGCCCTCATACTCTTACCAGCAATGTCCCACAAAACTTCAGTCTTTTAAACTCTCCTCCTCATCCAGGACCCCCATATATTTTCTTCCATCTGATTAGGAAATGTGTTTCCACCACAGTTTATTGAGACTTTCCCAGCACAACTGGGCTTCCTTTCAGCCCCTTCACAAATGGAAATTAGCTGATCTTATTAAAGAATAGCTCTGCTTTCCTAATAAGGGAAATGAAGACAAAAAAGAGAGCTTATTGTACAACAAAATCACTTTCTACCCAAGTTCCATTTCTCAGGTAGTATCTGTCCTCCTTGAGCAGTCCCAGCCAGACCATCAGGCACGTTTCTTGATTCTTTGCTGTGGGGAAAATCTTTGTATCATGGATTTTTCTAAGTGACACAAATAAGTTCCATAGAGTTTATTTGCATCCCCTACAAAATTTGCATTCCAAGCTGATGTGAATCCAGACAGTCTAACTCATTCAATCACCCTGTGTTTTTAATCTCTGACCCATCTCAACATCACAGTCTTTGGGGGCTTTGGGCTTCCAAATGCTGCCTATGGCACACAGCTCACCAAGTGCTCAGCTGCAAGAGCTGCTGGAGGACACTGGTGGCATATGAGGTAAGGTGCTGGAAGCTGGGAAGTGCCAATGGCACGCACAGAGCTCCACGGCACCTACTCCCATTAGGAGCACTGCGGGATGTCATTGTGGCCAGGGAGAGCTGCCAGAAGTAGGACTGCAAGACTCATTGCTGTGCAGTCCAGACATATGGTTGCTATCAGGAATAGGGCGGTGTAAATAATTGTTTCACTCCCTAAACCAGAAGAAAAAAAAAATAAAAAATAAAAAAAATAAAGGAAGAAAAAAGATTTTATTCAGATCTGACTGAACCAATTTATTTTTTTTGCTAGCCAAAGGAGAAGTGGAGAAAAGCATAATATCAGGCTGTAAGAAACATTTTAGTGCCTTTTGGGTAAGATCCAGAAAGGCAGATATTTTCCACCTGTAAATAATTCAGCAGAAGAAAAAAGTCATTGCAACTCAGTTTTTCCAGCAAGACCATCAAGTCAATTAAGAGAAACTGAATAGTCTTGTAGCCCTAGAATAAAGAAGAGTAAAATGTCGAGTCAGAAGAGTAACTCCCATCATTGTTCTGGCTTCTTCATGTGTCTTGTGTGTTCAAATAGTTTTTCACCATGCCCTTAGCATGGCCAGCAGAGACTGCACTGGAAACAAGGACAGAAGTCCACCTCCAATAAGTAGTTTCCATGGCTGAGTCCTAAACTATCATTCAAAATTCCTTGACCCTCTTTATTCCCCAGTATTGGATATTTAGCTACTTCCAGATGTCAGTCTGGATGGTTACACTTTCCTTACATAATAGCCCTCCTCCCCTTTCCCCAAATCAGAGTTGCTCTGGATCTAACCCCAAACCTGTCCTTCCAGTCAGCTGAGCCAACATGAATGTGGGGCTTTTTTGGGCTCTGGCACCACCTTCCATTCTCCTCTGTCAAAAGTGTATCTGGTATGATTGGCTCATCATTAATTCAGAGAAGCAAGATGCCTGTGATGAGAAAATACATTTTATAAATTATACTTTCTCCTGTAGTATTCTACCACAGCTATTAGTTTCTGGGTATCAGAAGGAATTTAATAAATTCCATTCATCATGCAGCTCTTCCCACCACCTGAAAACATATGTTTTCAGAAAAAAAAAAGTCAAGAAAAAGGAAAAAGGTTGAAGTGTGTTCTCGTCATGAGTATTCATCACAAGCAAAACTTTCTTATTTAAGTATGGTAACTAATATATAGAGTATGAGGCATGAAATACACCAAGTATGAAAATTCAGGTGTTTGATTTTTGTCAATTGACTTATTTTTTAAAGTAAAAGAGCAAAGATCAAATAGTTGAAAAGAAAAGCTTGATATTATTGACTTGTAAAAAAAATGGTTATATCAGTAGAGCTCAGGAATCTCATGCAAATAAATACCTTTTGTAATAATGCAGACACAAAAAAAGTCCAGATTTCTAGAAAGCTTATAAGAAATGAACACAGATTCCCTAGATATGCCCATTAAGATGCACTGGAGACAGACTGATACAAAGGACCAGCAGAAATTGAACCCATTACCTGTAGATCCAAAGTATATTAGACATATTTCCCTAATATTGCAAGCTTTGAAATAAAGTTACTTCGTTTCAAGTAGTCAGTGGTCACAGAAAGAATTTCAAAGGAACAAAGTTCAGTTGTAAAAAGCCCATTTTAAACATTACTCTAAAAACTATTTCATTGCTCCTTCTGAGGGGAAAAAAAATCCACACACATCTTTATGTTCAGGTTGTCAGGGTTTTTTTCAAAACAGACCTCAAGGGGAAAAATTGTTTTCATTCTTAGAGGATTCTGGGTTTTTTCTGGCCTTACCACCTCTGACCCAAGGAAGAGAAAAATCATTATTACTACTTTGCTGAATATTGGGAGAATGGAAGAATGGAAAGATCCAGCGTGCAACACTCTTTCCTTCACAAACTGTTGGAAAGCCATGACTTCCATCACTGACTGGGGTCATTGGCCAGCACTACAGGGGAAGAAAGAAAGAGCCAAACAGAGAGTCCTGTTTCTTTATTTGTTTCTGTAGCCACAAACCTTATTCCTTTCTCTATTTCGTGATGTAATTCCTTTAAATGGCACATAACAGGAGTTTTCTTTGGGGTTTGTTGCTTGGTTTTTTCCTTTTCTTAAGGTCTTGTCTTTAAACAATCTGGAGCTCTTGTCCTTTGAGACAAATCCTGTACCACTGGACCCACTGACTGTTTTATCACTGAGGAGGAAAAACTTTATTGGACCCGACTAAGATCCAAAACTAAATAGATATGAAAGGCTGACAAAAGAGAGCAAGCGAGAAAGAAAGGGCAAGGGTTAAAAAAATAAAACTAAATGAGAGTTGTATTATGTGGTGAGTGAATCATACGGATTATGGACCAAGGACTACATAATTAAACATGTAAGGTATCAAGGTAAAGTACCAGAATACATAAAGAGGATAATTTCTTTAGTCAGCAAATGGGCAATAACAGGAAAGAATTTTTGTCTTGGGATAGTGAGCAGTTGTATAAACATATGATGCAAAGGCTTTTTCAAATAGACATAACATTGCCATATGTTCCATCAAAAAACTGCAGAGGGACTTGGGAAAATCAGAATGATTTAAGAGGGACTATACACATTTCTGCCACCACTTGGTTAGCTGAACACAGGCAGCCAAAGGTAAGGAGTGCCGTTAAACAAGGGCATGTTAAGAGACCAGAGTGTGCCCCAGAGATTCTCACACTGAGATAATGAAAGCTCTCAAATGTCACCACAGAACTGAAGCGCTCCTTAAAAAGTGGCAGAGAGACTCTGCTTTCTCTAGGTGCTGGGAGCTGACATTGCATATGGGATAGCTCTTCCCAGTGGACTCCAGAAGCCCATTAAAGTGGCTGGCTATGATTGGAATTACAGCTACTGCAGCAGCTGAGACACACTGAGGTGCAAACTGATTTGCAGAAAAGAGCTATGACAGGTTGAAGGTCCAGGGAACAAATGTATTATGTTTGCTGAATTTTGACATATAAGCAAAAACAAAGGAGAGGTTTCAAAGGATATTCTTACACTTTTCCTTTTCTCCAGAAGCTTGCATTTTGGCATTAACAAAAAGGGATGCCTGTGTGGTAGCCTGCAGTCAGAGGAAGGGCTGCTATGCAGCCCCTTGAGGGGAAGATTCTCCCAGACACCTGTCCTCAGGGAGCAGGAACCAAGGATCCCAATGTCCCCACTCTCCAAAGCAGCTCCAATGTGGCTAGAGTGTGATATCAAAATGGTTTGGTTTGAATCAAGACCTGGTTTGGATATTTCCTTTCAGGTACAGAGCCCTCTAAACAGCATTATCCATTATGTAAAACCTGTGTCCTCTGATAGATTCTTCTCTAATAGGTATGAAGATGAGCTCCCAAAATCCCTAAGACTAATTTTATGTTTCAGAGGGACTATTAAAGTCAAAAAGAGAAAATTCAGGAGCTTTTTAATCTTCTGACCATATATTCTGCCTGTAAAGACCAGTCTAGTTAACAGGTGGCACTGACAGATCATGATCCAAACAGCTGCAAAAGAAACAGTCTGGAGCACTGGAAACAGTTAGTTATCCATTTGGGGAATGATTTTTTCCCCCCTTATATTGAAACATTAATTGATTCTTTTATATTCAGAAGCTATTTTCACTTATCCCAGACACTTAACAGAAAAATAAAAAAGAAATAATGAGGAGTTTTGATGTAAAAACACATATAGCCATAAAACAGGTTGATTAACTTGCAGACTTTAAAAAATTAATGTCCAATGGAAGGAACTGCTGACTGGTTAAATTAGATCTACTTATTACAGCACTGCAACAGAAACTAAATTAATTTTAAGCTTCAGAATGAAAATTTTATTTTTAATTTTTGTGGGTTGTGGAGTTGGAGGAACTGGATACTTGGGAAATTAAAAGTCCTCTATTTATCATAGGCTAGATGCAGTACAGACAGCCATAACACAGGTTTTTCTCTCATTGCAAAATCTCTTGGCAGTTAAAATAGAAGAGCTGTCATGAATTCTAGTTCAGATATAACATTTTCATGATAGCGTAAACTTGTAAATAAGGACTCATCTCAGATGTAAACACTTTTAACCAAGATTACAGGAAAATCTACAAGTCATGCCAAAGTTAGAGATACTTATAAATGTTCTTTGAAAAGTAGATTTGTTTTTCAGCTAGAAAGCTGGTCAGATCATTGCCATGTCACTTCCAGCATCTATATGTAGACAAGAAAAAAATCTGACCTTTGGAGACTGCAAACATCAAGGACAAAGGATATTTACTCTGGTATAAACCCATGAAATAAAAGACTTCTTTCTCCATAATTTCTTGATAGACTTTAAGTGAGGAAATAAGCTTTACCTAGAATCATTCAAGGAATGCTGGAAGGAGTGCCAGGAGCTTTACTATTCATTAAGGAGCTACAACAGATGATTTGTCTAAGGTATAAGTTCCATCTTCTCCTTTCACTTAGAGGAGCCCATGGTCACCTCATTGGGGAAGGTCAGTGAGGGAAGGGAGATGAGTCAGCATGAACTCCATGGGTAATCAAAAATTTCAAATTTGCCAAATAAAGTGAATAAGGAAAAAAAAACCAAAAACAAAGAAAACAAAAACAAAGAAAACAAACAAACAGAAAAAAACCCCACATAAAATACAGGGCAGACCATACCTGTCTCCAAGAGAACTGCAAAGACCTAAACTATTTCTAATTACTTTGATCTTTCTTACCTTCTCTCTGGGGTTGAGTTAGAGCCTTTGTAGATTTTAATCTTTTGTGTTCAAGGCATTTCTTTTGTTATTGAGTGCTATGATGTTTATAAGGTTGCACTGTTGCAGGATTGTGCAGAGAGGATGCCATGTGGATTCTGTAGGGGTATAGCCCCAGTGATCAAGGAGCCCTTTTTACTCCCATGTATAACAATTATTCACCCCCACTGACTCTCCAAGCAAAACAGTGGCTTTGCTGTGACACTGCCTCTGAACCTTCAATAAATATTTTTCCATCATCAATATTTTAAGAGGTCCTGCAAGCCCCTGAGCAGCCTAAGAAGAGGCCAGCATCCCCTTTCCTCCCCTATCAGACCCCGGAAGGAAGGTACCTCTTACACCCTCTTCAAACCCTGTTTGTTAAATCCCACCACACCAAAGGAGATGGGGTTAGATCATTTCTTATTTAATGCTTAAGTCTTCTGCTGGCAGCACCAATGGCACTGATGAGTGACAGCTACAGCATGTCATTTAAATACTTGCATAGGGATTAGAGTGAGGTCAGGTGCTCCTTTCCGCGGTGATCGCGTAATATTAACAACTTTCGGTCACTATCTAATCAGGGCTGGATCCAGACCTGTGACTGACAGATTTTTAATTGCTACTCTCCTAAGTCATACAGTTCTCTCTCACTGGGAGGTGTTACCTTCAGCTCTTACTATGATGGATAAGGGCAAATTCTACACTGTTAAAATAAATCTTTTGATGTAGATATGTAGATACCTAAAGTGTTGCTTTGTCTCTTTGACTTAGGGGGACTCTTTTTTTTTTTTTTTACAGTAAGAATGAAGAAGATAAACATATTGAAATAATATACTTTCCAGAAAGAAACAAAAATAGAAGTAAATCTATGTGTGTGTACATCTTTCTTTGAAATCATACTTTTCTCTCTTGTTTTACTGCAAAAATAAAGAACATAAGAATGCAGGAGAAGTCTATCATGCCTCACCTCTTTTGCTTTCCAGTTTCTATTTGCTCCTTTATTTTCCATACTTTAAAATCTCATTTAACATTCTCTTGAGAAGGAGAGCACAAGATTACAATCTAACGATTGTAATGAGAATGGGTTACGTTTGTGCCATTTCCCATTTTCATTACAATCTTTGTGGCAAGAGTAATGTAACAGAATTTTTAATGTCTTATATATTGCATGAACTTTGTTTTTTTCAGCAAGCTCCTGCTACATTTCAATGGATGATGCTGCTGCAGAACATTGCAACTTTGATCTTTTTATAGCTTGCATTACGATCACATTGGCAATTTCACCCACTTCCCCAAAGTGGAAAGTATTTTGATATACAGCTGGCTGCTACAAAAGCCAGTCATCTGCACATACTGTACATACCTAGAAAATTGTTTTCCCCAAAATCCCAGCTGTGGCTGAGTACAAGATACTGACATCACCAAAGATGTGTGTTTCTCTGAGTGGTATTACGGGAATTGCAGATTGCAGAATCTGAGCAGAAGAATAGAGCAGTTTGTTTCTTGAAAGGCAGGAACAGCTCTTGGAGAGAAGTTGTTTCACATGTTTGACATGGCACTGATTTTCCAAGTGTATAAACCTCGCTATAAAGCTTCTCATAGTGATCAACAGCTAAGGAAAAGACAGGTGATGGACCAGGACAAATTTTTAATAAAAAAGGGATCAGAATGAGTTTGGCAAGAGAACCAGTGGTTTAAGCTATGCTACAGAAGCACCAGGCATCACCTAGCAATTTATCTTGGTTTGTTAATGCAAGTGATTACCATGAGTGATTCTTAACACAGGAGGTAACTAGGGGAAAAGAGAAATCTGCCAGAATAGCTAACTCAAGAGGAGATTGGTACAGACCTCGTGTGGCCAGAAAGGCTTCAAAGGGAAAGGCATCTACAGCTAACAGGAAGATCTTCCTCAAATTCCTTGCCTTCCTTTATGGGGCAAAAAGAGAAGGATGGTATTGACAAAAATCTGAGATATCATCAGGCTTTTATATTGTGGAGGGCTGAAGAGTCACAACAGCCTCAGACTGAGCGGGTGGTGAAGACCACGCTCCAGGTGCATCAAAGAGAGCAAGCACAGATTAGCATGGATTAGCAAAATTTGACTGGGTGTGAGTGGATCTACCCTTCAGTGACTGGAAACACTTCCCTTTTAGACAATGCAGCCTGGTGGGGGAAAAAAAATAAAAACAGAGAAAACGTTAGGGAGATGAATGGCCTTGAATTTGAGCATAAACTTAACCTTTGGCCAGTACTATAAATTCTATTGATGTATAGATCTTGTTGATTAATATAGACTAATGATACTGAATTTTAAAAAGAAAAAAATTTTGAAAGTAGCACCTCCTTGCAATATCAGAAGAGAAGACAATATCAGCATATTTCTGAGACAGCCTGCATCTGGCAGACTCATGCCCCAAGCTTTATTTCCTTGATGCATAGAGTAGAATCCAGCACTCTTTAGATCAATGCCTATGGAGATATTCACAGCATGGCAAGGCAATGGATGAGGGAAAATGACATTCTCATTATGATAAAATTCAACAGACAACTTCCAGATTTTGAAATTTCTGGACAAAACCACTCATGAAAAGATGCACAAGGTTAGATTTCACACTTAACCCACAGGAGTTGAGTTTTAACCCTGCCTCTTGTCTGTTCAACTTCTGTTACACTTGCTATAAGCTGGGCACATCTACACTGAGGCTAGAATTTTTTTCCCTTTGAGTCTAAATTTAACACTGCAGACCCTCAGGATAAAACCAGTTGAGCCCTTTGGAGGGAAAACGTTCATCCTCTTTATCAGAGTGGCTTTCCCGGTGGCTTTCACTTCAGCAAGAAGAGTGTCTGGGATAATTGCTCTTTCCACAGAGGATCAATACTGTGTAATTAATCAAGATGAAATCATTCTTTGCACTTCTCCAGGTTTCATCCTTGAGACGTATTCTCAGATTCACTGGCTCCTGGAGATAGCAATGCTCTCCTACTGCACTACCCCAAGACACCCTAGGGGCAAAAACATCACAATCCAGCTGTCCAGAGTCTAGCCTGACATATCTTAATAGATGAAAAGAGACAAGAAGGCCCAGATGCCTCTTTATTAGGACTGTCCTCTCTGCAGAGACAACAAGCCCTCAAAATCTACCACAGTCAGTGTAATGTTGGCATCAAGGGAATCTTATTCCCTCCCAGGAAACATGCCACCAAACTTGCAGTGATTACAAAGCAGAAGCATGCACTTTAGAAATACACCTAACAGAGCCCCAGGTCACAGTGAGAATAATTCAGCTAACATTTCTACAGTTTGCAGAGTTTGCTTAGCTGAGATTGATCACATGAATCACACATTCCTGTTTAATTTCTGTTACAGGGCGAGCATATTTTAAACTCACTGCCTTGTATGAAACAACACAGGAAGTAATTTTAAAAGTACATTTTCTATGGAAAGCAAAAATATGAACATTTAATACTAAAATAATTTTCATCTCTGCCGGGTCACTTTTTTACCCCAAATTTCAAAATGCCAGAGGGCAAAAAGAAATGAAAAGGCTATTGAATCAGTTCTAATGGACTTAAGACAAAATGAAACAATTCAAGCAGTTCATTTGACCTGGAAACAATCTCCTTTTAGTATAAATACTTTTATGTTTCATACTAATTTGGGCTAAAAAGGCTAGAATTTCCCACAAATTCCAATCATCTCCATTTATGTTCAAGATTCCTCCTGCCTGTCGGGCTCTTTATTTCTCTCTATTAAGCACAATCAAGACAAAATGACTCCTAAAAAGATTGCTGGCCATTCTGGTATCACTGAAATTAAGTAGCTGGTGAAGACAATTATAAATAATACATACAATTGTGTTTATTACAGAAAGATATTAAAAGAATGACTGGAATTTTCCATTGGTTTGGATAAGCAATGAAGACATTTTAGTGGACCTGAGCTGAGAAACAGCATCGGCTCAAGTGATTGTGCGTTGATTCAGTTTACATTAAATGGAAGAACAAATAAAAGTAAGGCTGGAACTAATGTTCTCCATTTCAAAAGGGCATGGACTAAGTGCTCTGAGCTCTGAGCGCCCCAGCTGCCAAAGTCAACACACACTGTGTGTCTCTACAATGGGATGGGAAAGAGGCTGGAGGATTCTTCAAATCACTGGTGCTTACAAGATCTCAAAGCTGTATTCTAAGCAGGAGGAAATAAGCCAGTCATCCATGGACCTGCAGGATAAAGAGACACTTAAAGAGCCTTTAGTTCAAACTTCAGTAAGAGTAATGGCACTGAACAGAAGTGCAAGGGGAATATATATAATGGGAATGGTTTTACTACATCAGAAAGAGAAGCAAAATAATCTAAAAGTTTAATTGTATGGGAATGAGATTTTACTAACTGGAAACAACAGAAATAATCTAAGAGCTTAATTGTCTCCATTTGGGAGGACCTGGATTATCTCATTCAGAATTCAGACAGAACTGGCACATGAAACTACAGGAACTTGCAGGTATTCAGGATGAGCCTATCTACTCATGGGATTAGAAAATAGTAAAGGTAGTATCTACAGTTAAGTGAGGGAAGAAAAGAGATTTCACAATTACAAGTTAGTCTGATCTCAAATGTCTGAAGGCTTAGGAACAAAATTTGAAAGAAAGAAGTAATTTAGTCATTGAGATAAACTGGAAATGGACTAAAATATTACCAAAGGGTTTCGGTTTGCTAATGGTAGGTTGTTTTAGACTAACTTGATAGGATTTTCAAGAGATAAAAGATTTTTTAGACAAAGGAAACATGGTAGATATAATTTATCTGAGCTTCAGCAAAGCATTTAATAAAGTGTCAGGTGGGAAATATTTTTTTTTTAGTTAGAGAAAATAGGGATGCACGAAGGAAATGTTGAGTGAGAGCCCACTGAAATGATCATTTGCAGAACTGCAAAAAGAACAGGAGACATGAATGAACTTTCTTCACATTCAGTTTTGCAATATTTCTACTTTCTCTCTTTCCTGGTAGCCTGCATATAAATAGAGAGAGTCATTACTTCTGGGATTCTGATTGGGATACTAATTGTCCACAACTAAAAGAAAGTGTTCATACAGAAGAGGATGAGGGAAGTAGACAGAAAGAAATGCATTATAGGAATAGAATAAAATAAAAGCTCATTCTTTGAGGGACTTGTACCACAGCTGCTGTAAAAAGAGCTCTCATTGGTAGAAAATGAATGAGACAAGTTAAACTGGGACAGGATCTATGGAGAACGTGAATGACTCTAAACTGCCAATGGGGGCCACCCTTGCAAAGGCAGAATCCAGCCCATGCCATGCCAGGCAAGATAGTCCCAGCAGTAACAGGAAAGTCTGAAGATAGCTGTGTGAAACTACTGAAACAAGATAAATACTTGAAATACTGTCTACTCTTTTGGCTACCCACATTCAAAAACCAGAAGTTCAAACTGAAATTCATTTAGTGAACAGTGCTAAGATGCTTGGGCTATTAGCTGTACTAAAGAAGCTGGAGCTTGGCATTATCAGCTAGCAAAATTAAATCTTGAAGGCACAGAGAACCGCCCTATCTTGGATAAACAGTTTGTAAATATCTGCTGTAGGAGAAAAAATAAGCTATTCATTGGGCAAGAACAACTGGATAGAAACCAGCCTCCCATAAATTCAGAAAACTTAGATTCTTTTTTTTAATGGGGGAAAAGGTTTCTAACAGAATAGCAACATTCCACATGGAAAAACAGGATCAACACATCAAGCTAATGGTGCCTTTCAACAACAGAGGTTGGTATCCATATGACAGGATTTATATGACATGGTACTTGAACAGCATGGTGTTTTCTAACCCTCTGCTAGACCAATATTCCCATTTTGAGTTATGTTTTGAATCAGAAGTACTTCCCTCTCCTCCAGAAAAAGACTGCAGAACTGTTCTGCATATACACAGTCATATAACAACCTATAATGTGGCAGAGATTGAGAAACAAGCAGCAGGAATTCACCCAGGCAGGGTAGGACAAGGTCACTGTTGTGGGCCAAGAAAAAATTTCAGAGATGGCAGATGGTGGGAACATTGGCTGAAGTGGTGTATACCATTATTATCTTCTCTGCTCATGAGTCTTTAGCACTACAAAGATTAAGATGTAAGTTATGGATGGCCCTATGAAAGGCTGTTGAAGAAAAGAAACCCAAACCTTTATTAATGACATTATTTTCCCTTGAAAGCATAAATACCTTGTTTCTTCAGGTACTACAGATTAAATAGGCTCAAATGTAGGTAGAAATTACATTTGATGTTGTGAAAATTGCAAACATTGATAAAATATGTTAGTTAGAAGATAGGAGGAGAAAATAGGTGTAACACAGAACTGACATAACAGCTTAGAAATACTCTTGGTGTTCACAGGGAGGAAAGAAGTGGTAATAAAATTGGGAAGCCAATTAGTTAGGAAAAGGGCACAAAAATGTATAGGAGACAGAAAGTATAAACACGGGGAAAAAAAGCAGTAAATGAGATACTACAGTATTACAGCAACATCCAAGGTAACCGTTCTATGAAATACCTAATGAAATCCCATGGATTCACCTGTCAGAGGTGAATGGAGTCAGTGAAGGCTTCCCACTAGCTCAGCTCTACCTCTTCTGGCTTCTGGTGGTTGCATCTGGCTGGCAGCTGATCTACAGGTACAAATACACCGATGATGCTGATGCTACAGAGGGCAGTTGCCTTCAGCAGAGAGACAGGACAGATAGTTGGGGAGGAAGAGGGAGACAAACTGAGAGAGATGTTAAAATTCTGGACCAAGACACTCTAAAGGTTATGCAGGAGCACCTCTACCAGAACTCAGGGAGCTGGAGCATTGCCATGAGAACAAGGGAGAAAAAGGATTTTGGAAGCTCCACAGAGGGTGAAGTAAACAAGCAGTCAGCTATGACAGAGAGGCAAAGCAATGAAGAGGCATAATAATATATAATGCTATTTCAAAACAACAGATGGGAATAGGGAATTGATAGTGAAGCGATTAATACCAGCAATGAAAGAACTAAACACCTTTAAAATGCACAGTTTTTAATAAGAGCCAAGCCAAAGACTCACAGCAATTCATAAATTAGCAAAGAGTGACATACACAGTGGCAGGAAGGGAGAAAGAGCAAAATGAACCCAAAGATATGCCAAGTGCCTGTTGATGGAAAGGAGGATGATTTTGAGGGGTAAGACTGAGCCTCAGGGTAACACTTGGTACAATAAGAGAGCTGTGTCTCCCAACACAGACAGCAGCTGGGAGCCTCTGTAACACCATAGGAGAGAGAACAGCCTTCACTGCTGCCCCAGTTGCACCCACCCAGCCTCCCCCAGCAGCTGTGGCTCTCTAGACATGCAGAAGAGCCTCAGATGCCAGGCTGGTGTTGTGTGGGAACTGTTCTGTGCTGGAGCATTGCCAGGGCATTTCTCTGAGCTCCCTCTCACCTGGCACTTGGTGGGGATGCTCAGGTCCCACCTGAGACCCCAGAAAACCAGCATGAACCACGGACAGGGCCCCATGGATCGAGTTTGGGCTCTGCTTTGGTCCTTTAAAATGGAGTTTCTCATGGAGGTTATGGAGCTCTTCAAGATTTTCACCCCTCCATAGTTTCCTACCAGTCGTTTTTCCTCATCTGCAAGTTTTATACTAAATTTTACACTAAATTACTTGTGTTCCAGTAGCTAGTGTTGACATTATAAACAGCACAAACAAACTCACTGATTCCATACACAAATTAACCCAGGGGTGTGCACTTTATACAACTCAATGATTGCAACACAATCTATATAACTATGAGGGAGCTGACTGAAGGGAAGCAACTACAAAGGCAAGAAAGAAAGAGGGCTGGAGTTGTGTGTTTCTCCTGGTGAAGCTGTGGGTGTATCACCAATATCAGTCATTTTGGAAAACTTGGCTACAGAAAATCCTGAGCACAATTGCCAGCTAATGCCCAGCAAAGAAACAGAGGCAAAGGTGCAGAAGATTAGAAGTGATATTGCCAGTGTCTTATTAGAAAGCCTAAGGATAAAGGGTATTCATCACAAGTAAGAATTTGAAGTTATTTCCTAGGTACTCCTAAATGC
The DNA here is from genome assembly GCF_903797595.1 of Erithacus rubecula. Taxonomy (NCBI): domain Eukaryota; kingdom Metazoa; phylum Chordata; class Aves; order Passeriformes; family Muscicapidae; genus Erithacus; species Erithacus rubecula. Next base: position 103,478,620 of record NC_136689.1, read on the forward strand.
AAACAAAGAGATTGATGCAAACCACCAGTGCCAGTTAGTGCAACTTCTACCTGTTTGAACTGTGCCTGGACTGGGACACCTGGTGACCAGGGTGCTGAACAAAGGTGTTTCCCAGCAGTCTAGGGGAAAGGTTGGGTCAGATTTGTTCTGGTTTTCCTTTTTGGTTGTTGCTTCCAGTTAGATAGCAAATTCTTCATCAGGTTGCCAAGATTTTCAATATGACAAGAGTCATTTTGTGTGGTTTTGCTTGTTGGATATGATTTTAAATTGCTGTAATGGAACCATTTGAGAAAACAATAGGGAGAAATTAAAAATATGTATTTAAAACAGAATTAAAAATGAAAGGAACAGATGTGTACCATGCATGACACAGGAGCTTCCAAATGCAAAGGAAATGCATATATTACAATGAAAGACTAAGTAGTACATATACATCAGCATTTTCCATTCCTTTTTCCTTTATACATGTGTTTTAGATATACATAAATTATTTTTCCTTTTGTTTTATCCCTTTTTAAAAATCAGAATATTCAAACATTCTCTTTAAGAACCAGAAGAGGATGAAAGATTGCATTTGGCAGGTCTCTTTTGTGCTATAATTTGTTTCTTTGTGGAAATGCAGCAAAGGGTGACTTTTATTATGTGTTAGGTAAGAATCTGCATAGAGCAACTTCCAGCTGTTGACCATGCGATTAGGCCATTAAAGTGCAAAAATCGCTGTTTACAAATACCCATAATTACTATAATTTTCGTGCAAAATCTACACTCACCTAAAACCAGACCACATGCCAGTTCTTTCCCAGCCAAAATGGCTATTTCTTTCTGTCTTGAAGACTCAGTCACATATTGGAAAAAATATCTGCAGAATAGAATATATTTTGACTGCAGAAATAGATTTTGCATGAATAGACTCCTGAGGCATCCAACAGTTTCAATAATGTTTTCTATTCCAGGGGAGCAAAAAATATTTTTCCTTGATAGCATTTATTTTATATTCAGTGCACTGGAATTACTTTTCCAAAATTCTGCCAGCAAAGACTTATCGTATGTGGGTGCCATTGCTGTAACATAAAGATAAGGATGGAGGCTTATTCCACTCATAAGCTCATGAGTCTGTAAATTGGAACTATCCTTCATAGTACAATGCATTTTACCAGTCCAAATATTTTTCTTAAAGACAAGACAGGAGTTTTTTCTTGGAAGTATTTTCCTTTGGTGACTTAAGGAAGCATATTCATGGACTACTTATGAGAGGAAATACACAAACAATGGGACATCACTGGTTTCTCTGGATGAGGGAAGAGTCCGCATTATCCCAGCAGCTTCAGAATCAGTCATTTGAGCAGCATCCCTAAACAGGAGAAATGTTGTCTGGGGAGCAGCAGATAAGGTAAGATAGACCCAAGGACCTCAGAGGACAGAGCCGCATCCTAATTTGATGATCCAGGTGCAAATAAATGACTCCACTCATTTCAAAGATGGGACAGGTGACATATCTGGATCTGAATTTGGATTAAATCATCAGAAATGTTCAGGCCTGTGAATTTGTTGCTGGCCAAATGACTATGATTATTACAACCAAACGTGACAATACAATGACATTTTACCTGGGGGCAGGAATGCAGGGGAGATTAAAATGAGAACTGACTGAAGCCTTCACCAGGAAATTGAATCTAACCCTTTTTGAAGTTAAGCATTTTGATATAAAATTTCTCATCGTATGGCTGACCTGCATAAAACGACTGAATTCCCTGTGCACTGCAAATGCTTTGTGTGCTGCAGTTAAATAGTTCTAGAGATGGGAACCAGATTAACTTTGAAATTTCCATCCTGCCCTCACAAACAGCAGTTCAGCTCCTCTCATGGCAGCAGAAGTTTGCTGCCAGCCTGCAATATTTTGATCATGGTCCTGCCTGGATCTACTAGGAGAAGAAATAATGATATAGTCACGAGAGCCCTAGTGGTTGGCTGATGCTGGATCCCTCTCCAGTACCATTAGTGATGAGGCTCGAACAATAGCAACCGCGCCAGGGAATTGAAGGGAAGAAAAGGCTGGTGATGTCAAGACCCGTCTGGTTCTCTTCAAGCCATTGTGCTCTGTGTTGCAATATTAAAACTCTCCTACATTAAGGGCTAAATTATGGGCTTCTCAGAAGTTTTTGACCAGAGAGGGACAGCACATTGTTCCACAGATTTCTGGCCAAAAGGGAGCTATAAATTGTCCAGTCTGATTTCTCTCCCAATTAATCGTTAAGAAGCTGCCATATTCCATCCACGCACTCTTGAATTGGCCCAAAGATGTTAGATAGACAAAATTATTTCAACTTTTTGAAGAAGGCATGAAGCCTCTGCAGCTGCTGGGGAGCTGTGCCTGGCCCATCTCTACTGGAGGGAAATGTCTGGCTGATGAGTCTCATCAATCCATGGTTGAGCTCTCTTAAAAATGAACTGGAGGTACATCCAAGCCTCTTCTATTTCCTATGGGTTCTGGCACCAGCTCCCCTGCTGTGTCCTTACATCCACAGCATGGCAGCCTGAGTTCTGAAGCAGAGCAGAGGTGCTCCCTGCCCATCCTGTAACATCCTGCATGAAAAGCTCAGCCCTTTTTTTACCCTACAATAATCAGCTGTTGGATCCCAGGAGGACAAACTGGCACAGCAGTATTTGCCTTCCCAAGGAAGTTGCACTGTTGCTCCTACAGGCCTCAATATAGAATTAAGTCTGTTGTTGTAGGTCTGGACCACCAAACCACCAGATCTGTCCCAAAGAGCTTTCAGCAGACACAGGCAATGGAGAGAAGAGATGATAAACCAGTGGGGGAAGCCCAAGGTCATGGTGAGATGGTAATGATAGATGTAATAAGCAGTAGTAACAACACACAAACTATCATGCCACTGCCCTTTTTTAGCTTTGATTTGAACCCTTGGGCTTTGCTAATTATAATGACACAGTAAAAACTAAAAGGGGAAATTACCCACACAAAAAAGTGCTGTTAACCACTTCATCTCTACAGCCACACTTCATATTTTTTGCTTTGCTCTAATTGTTCAGTAGAGGCTCCATTAAAGTCAGTGGAAAGTCAGGATATCCCTCGTGGATTATGCTGTAGCAAAGTAGTTTAAATTTAATCTAGGGTTGGATTTAACACATTTAAAAGAGAGCAAATTCACTGTTCAGTCTAACAGACCAGTCAATACTTGAGGCTGATGGTTCTTACTCTGGCACTGCATTTTTATATTCTGACAGAAGGCAGAAATTATGTCCATGATCATCCCATCATTAGTGGCTCCAGTTGCTTTTTCCCAAACACAAAAAATAAAGGCAGATGCCCTGTGCTCAAACAACCTTGGGATTTTGGTGTTTCTTTGACATTTCCATATATGTTCAGCAAAAGGTAGAAGAACAAACCAGAAACACAAGTTGTGGAATATTCTATTTGAACGTGGAGTTGGAATAGCTACTCCCTAGCAATAGCCAGCTCCAAAACTGTTGATGCAAATAAATAAACCAGTTCAGTTCTATCATAACAATACTTTTTGCTTCCACTGCCCTAACCAGCAGGCCATTTCTGAACCTCACTCCTCTGTTGTTAAGATGCACCAAATTTCCAGCAAGAATTTATTCAAAATTAATTTATACCCATGTAGTCTTATGTAAATTTTGCCTTTTAGATGTCATAGGTGTCCCGTTTTCACAGTGCTGAGCACCCACCAATTTCCAAATGAATGCCACTGTTGTGAATATATAGTAAAGCAGAAATAGCCTTCCCTTTTACACTGACCAGAAGAGGAGTGGCAGGGACAGATCAAAAACTGGTGGGAACTTGTTGCATCTGGTGTTGCTTGGGGCGATAGCAAGTAAGAGAGCAGGAAGGGCCTTTGCAGGGGTTTCACAGAGATGTTTATTTCAGCCACGCGTGCGCATCGCCCATGGTTCAGGGAACAAAGGCCAGGTACCTTGTAAGGGTACAGGTTAAATACATGGGATGAGCAGGGCAGGGAGAGCATCAGGGAGCAATTAGCAGGGGACATGGGGGTGGCACAGGGTGGGTTAGGGGAAAGGGCCAACAGGGAAACAGGGTGGGAGTGACCGAAAGGCTGACAGACAGGGAGGGGACAGGGTTGACGCAGGAACAGAACAGAGGCTTGATTCTGCTATCAAGAGAAGGCAGCTGAGAGAGGCCTCTCATTTTCTCTAGCTGGGAATGCCTTCAGTCTCCACAGGAACTGGTCAGAAGTTGGGAAGAGTCCCTAAGGCTCACCCAGGGAGGAAAAATTTGGGTAGAGTGGGAATGGCTCTGTGAATTTCCCTCTTTCTCCGCCAAGACCCCTTCCCCCAGAAAGAGTTGGGGAGTCCTGCTGTTTCTTTCTCCACCCATTCGCACCCTGCCTTTTCCCTGCAAAGCCCTGGAGCGTGGCTGATGCCATTGCTCCTGCTCCAAGCCGCCCCTGCTCCTCAGACAAGGCCGCAGCCTGCTGCCCCAGGCCTCTGCCTGAAGACTGCCCGGCTCCTGCCATCTGCTGCTGTTTTTCCAGACAAAATATGCTGTTCCTGGGTTTCCCACAATAGGATAGCCCCCCCACCCCCCTAGTCATTCTGGCAGATCTTTTTTCCTCCAGTTCCAACTCCAGATCGGTTCTCCTTACAAGTATTTCCGAGAGCTCCTTCATGCCCCAAGCAGCCACAGGCTGATACGCCCCGAAACCACCCCCAGTTTCTCAGCATGCTGGTGAGATGTGCTGTGTCCCCTTTGCCCACGCTCTGAGCTACACTTGCTGTGATCCAGAAGCTGTTTGACGGCAGGAGTGTTACAGTATTCCTGAATTAACACGCTCTGCCTCCCAGTGGGCCTTATTAGCTCCAGCACAAACCTCACTAACACGGCTGTATGGTTTCTGTCCCAGAGAAGGTTCGGATCTGGCCAGTCTGCAGTATCCATCCATCTGCCCCTTCCATATAGATACAGCATAGTACTCCTGTGATTAGACAGGATATCTTGTCTCTTGCCTTTTCAAGGCCCTTGCTGATTATTTTTATCTTACAGATAAAGAGGGCACTCTGAGAGCCTGAGGTGTATCACACATGTAGTAGGCATGCACTACGCACCAGAGAAGAACTCTACTCCACTTTAACATCTGGCTCTGCCTGTATATCACTCTTTCAGTAGTCACACAGTTAGTCAGACAAGAAATTTATTTTTTTTACAGAAAATCCTGCCATTCGTGTGCTGCTATCCCCAAAACCAACTCAGAACTACCATGAGGCATCCAGACACTTCCCCCGACCTCGTGGCAGTGGGGCTGCTAACTCCATGGTATGAACCACACATGGCTGCACAACAAAGCCTCAGTAATTATGCCACAGCCTGGAAATTATGCCAGGTATTTCAAATCTCAGCCCCATCAATTCCTGCTTCACAGCCTTAGAGTTGTATGTTCAGCAAAGGCAAAAAAATACCTGTGCTCTTGATGTGCATACCTTGGCTGTGGTTGTGCCTACACTTCAGCACTTCTGTATCATTGGAGTTAACGTTACCTGGGCTAAGGTTCTCCCTCCCACTACTTAGATATGGTCTAAGTGGCTGAAAATATCCATGAAATGGAGATATACCTCTTCATTTAAAACCAGAACCTTTCTCATGATTACATTAACACCCAGGCTACTGTAGACACCTGAGACATCCTTGGTCCTAAGCAGTGCAGCCTGAAGAGCCCGCTAGTCAATAAAATAAAATACCCATTCTCTTTAATTAACATATGAAATAAACACAATCTGTGACACCTAGTGTGCAGCAGCAATTAAGAGGCATTGCTTAGTTAAACCTCCTAATACCTCATTTAAATATGCAATTAAGGGATAATTGCCTTCAATCAATAAAAAAATGGAAATATTTTGCAGGGACCTCAATTATTTTTTTTGTGAAGCTTTCTGCTTTGTACTTGGTCTGGCCTAAGTCTCCAAGTCTTATACCACTTGTTAAAGAAACATTACTCTTTTCAGGATTGCATTGCTTTATGGCTTTTATTCATTCTACAAGCATCATGTGAGCCTGATTCTAGCACTAAGCCCATGCAAAGCATTTATTTTTGTGTAATCAATGGCTTCTATTTGATTCAAGCTATCCATTCTACGTTCTCCGTGGATCATCTCTCTTTTCGGGTCCACACAGACCAAGAGTGTCTCTTTGTGTAGGTCTTTACACATGGAGCCTCCTCACAGCAACCTTAACAAATCTTTTGTCATGCAATTGTTTCCCCATTTTTCAGTATCTTCTTGCAAACAAGCAGTACTTCACTTGTGCACAAGTGCTAGCAATTCAAACCGTATATCCAGCCCCACTCCCTGCCTACACACAAATCAATCCTTAGTAAAATGAGACAGATCTATGAATCAAATGAGGAACAAAGTCAACCATTGCCTTTCCTCTCAAGGCATGAAATTAGCAATGCAAATATATATGCTCATCTAAGAGCTCCTTGAGTGCACTCCATCATGGCACCTCACACCATCATCAGCCACAGAACAATCAGAATACAGGGGAAATATTTTCATGCTCAATAATTGAATTATGTAGTTGAAGAAACAAGACCTGTGCAAGTAGGTGAGATGGGAGGGTGGGGGGGAAGCAGGAAATAAATTCTGACAGGCATTTTCAGGCATCTAATGAGCACCCAAGAAAGCAGCATACTATACTGACAGGGAAACCTTGGTGCAGGCTAGGATTCCTGCTATTTTACATGTGTAGGCTGCTAAAATCCCATTATCTGAACTTGTTGTGGCAATCATTGCTGAAGTCAAAACCCCCCTCTGGACTTTTCCTGTCATGGGGAAAGGCCAATGAGGAAGTATTGCTTGGATTTAATAAAAAAAAAAAAAAGTTCAAAATTGATCTCTTGTACAATTGTAGTTAAATCATTTCACTTCTTCAGATGTCTTTCCCATCATGCCAGATCTTTGAGCCAGAAAGGCTTGTTGAGCTGGTGTCAAACAAGGGTCACATCCTTGTTACAGCTTGTCACTTATCTAAGTGATAAACTAAGCTTAGACTTAAGCTTGTCTCTAATTAACACAAGATACCAAACAAAACAATACTAGATGTTGCTGCAGTCTCTGTAAGGTGCACATGTTCTCTGCTGGGAACATTTGGTGGTGTTCAGAGGTTTTAGGTTTTGCAGTTGTGACATCAGTATGACCTATATGGGTGTCAGCTCCAGATGAAAAACACTCCATAATGTAAATCGAAGAGCACAGATGAAGTTTTTTACCCGGTTTTTGATACAGAGTCTTGCACAAGTGTTACATTAATTTGTGTTTCTTTTCCTCTTGCTCCTGTCATTACAATATGTTGTTACTGATTGTTTCATTGTTATCTATACAGTGTTATTTCAATATAGTGAAATACATACACAAATACATGGTACATTCAGAGATCATGTATATAAGCATAAAGATGATACAATGACACTACTTAACAAGGTGAGGAACTCCCACAACTGCAAGAATTATTAGGAAGACCTGGAAATCATCTAAGAAATTATTAGCTTTGACCTCCATCACTTCTGGAGCCCCCATTATTTCTTTTGTTTGATTCACTCAGAGGTCTGCCTCTCTAGAGAGCAGGTGATTGCTATCTTTAGTCAGATGACTGTTTCTGTTCCAGAAATGATTTTTCAAGATAATCAACTTTTGTTGATTGTTTGAGAAACAAATATTTTGCTCCCTTCTAGTCTGTACACAATGGCTGTCATCAGGCACCCACTGTTGTTTTTAGACTCTTAAAAGGACAGATGTTCTGCAAAGAACTAATGATTCTGTGTTAGATGATCCATAGAGGAGCAGGATACCAAAATGTCAATCTCCAGAACACATGACATGTTGTGAGATAAGTAGAAGAAGATCTCTTTGATGTCATAGTACTTGTTAGTGTGGCTTTTCTCAGTGTTCTATCCATTTCTCATCTCATCTAGCTCTTGAAGGCTCACAGGCTGTGAGCCTTTCTTTTTATGCAAACATGTTAAAGTTTCTAATAATTGTGAATATGTGTCTGCAGCCATAAGTCTTTATAAAAAGTCAACAAACAGGTCTCTACAAAAAAGTTTTTATCAAGACATGCTTCCAAATAACATGTTTAAACCAAGCAGAAAGCTCCACTGAATATTAGACAAGAACTGAATGTTAAGATACCTTCAACACTTGCCCCTTCTTTGGCTTGTTCTTATCTTTATATTGTTCAATTGGTTGCATGAAGGTTTACTGTAAACTTCAGAAAGCATCCTCAAGAGCCCTGGGAGAAGGTAACTGAATGCAGCCCAGGATTGCTGCTCCCCCACCTGGATTCACTCATTTTTCCATGCTTGAACATGGGGGAAATGGGGGAAATGGGAGTTCAGCTCTCTTAAGTTCAGATCCTTACTGTTGAGACTAGAATGGGATATGAACTGTACTTATTTTCTGTGATTTCAGATATGGAAACATTCTGTAATAAACCCAAGAGGTATCTCTGTTCTCTAGGAATGTAACACACACACACACCAGGCACCACTGAAGAGTCATCATATGGCTCCAGCTTTTACCCAACAGTATCCCACGTTTAACTTAGGGCAAGCTTGACCAGAAGAGATCATCATCCAGTTGCCAATTAAGTGAATGGAGCCAGTCCCTTGAGGCAGCAATGAAGCCATATAGGATTACTGCTGTTAAATGATGATGATGATGATGATAATGGTGATGATGGTACAGGCAACCAAGCCCTGAAGAACCTCACTCATTTCATTATAAGGTCACAGAGTAAAATATCAGCTGCTCTCATTTACACCTGTCAACCCCAATGAAAGCAGCAGAGTGGAGTGGGTATAGCTGAGAGCAAAATTAGTCTACAATGCATAAACATTATCCTGTGTTATTTGGACACAGCTCTTCACGTGTGGATTGATACATCAGCTGGGTAAATGATGTATCAGTTGAGACTCAGATAGAGGGAGAGAAAGTGTAGTTTTGCTCTGTCATCAGTCTGCATCAAAAGTAAAATAACTGACCTGAAATCAAACCAGTTTTCAGGAGTCAAGCTACAAAATGTCATTATGCAGCTCATCTCTCCAGTAACTCTCCAGGAAGAAGCAGTAGCCTCAGAAACTCTTTTCCATCTGGATCTAAATTTTCACAGAGAATCAAAACAAACAACACTCTGAATATAGTGCTTGATAATAATAAAACTGGCTATCACTTCATTACCAGCAGCTTTGATTGTTACAACACAAGCCTTGTCTTTCCAATAGACATGGGACAAGAGATAGTTCGTGGTCCAGAAAGCCACGAGCCTTCCCTCAGGGATGTGCTACATCTGCCAGCCCTGGTGGATGTCTTGGACACCACAGGGCATCAAAAACAGCATTTGAAACTTCTGATTAGGCAACTGAATTCAGTCCTTATGGTGAGACATATCTTAAGAACATGCTGGAGAAACAGTAAAAATACGATGTCTATTCAAGGTTAGTTTTTATGGAAAAGCTAAATAAGACTGCAGTAGGAACCTCAGGGCACATGGAGTAGGCTCACAGAGGAGACTGAGTTATAGAACTGTTCTTTTGTTCAGGTCTGAAAGCATGGCCAGATTAGATGATTTAATGCCATAAACCCTTTGGCAAGATCCATTAATCCTATGTCCTGGCCAAATTGTGTTTGTGCTTCAAAGCCAATTTGTGTTCAAAATTATTTGAATTAATTGCTCTTCCTTTTTTGAACTGCTGTGTGGTATTTCTGTGTTCTTTCAAGAAGTTTTCCACTGCAACTCAAGGAATATGAGACTATTCTTCCACGCCAATATTCTTACCATACCTTCCATAGTAACTTAGTTTCTCTTTCTTAGCAAAACATTCCATGAGAATGAGGAATTAAAATAGGCTGAGGGATTTTTTTTTTTCCTTTCAAAGTGAATCACAAGAACTCCTTTCTCAGTCCTACACCACTAATGATACTAAAGCACAGGGATGTTGCTTTGTATTTTGAATGCACAGACTGAGGCCTTTGAAACAAATAATCTGCTTTGGTCCCCAGCTATGATTGGGAAGCTTCACACATCCCTTGTGCATAGCATAGTGGCAGGAAACAGCTCCTAAAGGGCCACAGATTTGCTGTTTAATTTTTTTTAATTACTGCTTATTTAGGAAACATAAATACTTTTACAAATCATTACCATGTAAGTATGAACTGTGCACTACTTTTAATTGAAAAATGAAGCTAGCACTTTTTCACTGAAAGGAACATTGTGAGAGACATAAAGCCACTCTTTCATAAGGCCTTGCAAGGACAAATATCTTCATCACCTCAGATGCCTTCATTCAGGGATTTTTATTTGTCCTGACAGGCAATGCCATTTGCAGTTCAGGAAATCCTGAGTTGTGGTAAATGGTGTATGAATCTAAAGCAAATTAGAGACATGGTGTATTGGTGTACTTGGCAGTGCTGGGTTAATAGTTAGACTCAATGATCCTAGAGTTTTTTTCCAACCTAAAAAATTCTATGATTCTGCTGAGCTTGTCTTCACCAGGAGAAAGCAGACCCGTTGTTCAGGAAACAAACACTGGCTGCCCTAGCACTTAAGCACCTCCTCAGAGACTTGCTGTCTCTGTGTGAGAGGAGTTGATATTAGTTGCTATTAAGATACAGCTGGGTTTAGAGCTTTCCAAGGTGAACACCTCTAAGAGATTAGTCAGCTAGTATTGGAAATCTGCATGAAAATGTGGGTGTTTTTCTTATGGCTGAAACAGCCAACTCTCCTCCACCCTGGGTGGTGGTGTTTTTTGGGTGGACTTTTTGAAGTAATTTTCCCCTTTGTTTTTTTTTTTTTTTCTTTTAATTTCACTTTTTTCTATTTGTATTCAGCTTAACTGATGGGAAAATAATAATAAGAATGCTGGAGAACCTAAAATCCTGAGGAAGCCCAAGCTGTATGCTAAGTTGGTGCCTACCAGTAGTTTCATCTCAGTTAGTCCAATTTGTGAGCGTTTGTTTTTTTCTTATTCACTGCCAAGCTAAAAAAAAAAAAAAAAAAGACCAAGATAAAAATAGTTATCTCCAGGACCATTCCCGATCATCACCAGGTCCATTGTCTGGAAGGCTGCTCCTTCAAATTGATGAACTTCCTTGAGAGGCAGGGAGGTTTTCCCATGTCAGCTGTTCCAGAAGCCTCTGTCCTACATGAGAAGATCCTTAGAAAGCTGTGCTGTCCCACTGTCCCATGCTGCACAGCATGACATTCAGGGAAGATGGCAGATCTCAAGGCTTTTGTGTCCCCTCAGTGCAGGAGCTCAGAGGGTGACATCCAACCTCTTCCCTGCAAGGACTACTCTGCAGATCTCCCATTTGCCTTTGCGTGGTCTTTGCTGTTATAAACCTGCTTTTGCCTGTCCTGCACCTCGAAGGAGAACCATCCTTGGAGAGGATGAGGTGTGTACCCCACTGGCACAGAGGACAGGGCTCATGCTGAACTGCAAGCAGGGCCCTACACAAGGACACGTGGCTGCAGCCGGGGACTCAGCAGGCACTCTGCTCATCTGCCTCTGTATAAAGCTTGTCCCATACACTGCAAAAGCAGGGCTGGCAGCTGATAACTGCAATCACAGCCTCAATAGCTGCATCATCTCTGAGTCCTCATCTAAAGCAAGTAGAAAAGCTTTCCCTAGAGAGTTCTCATGTATGTGAATGGTGAGTACTGACTGCAGAAAGAGTTTGACAGGGCAGATGTTTTAGCTGTTCCATTGATTCAGAAGTGATCCTTCTACAAGAGAAGAAATACAATGCAAACCACTTTGCTGTGGAGTCAGAGAAGCCCCTAACTTGTAGCACACCTAAAATATGTGAATAGAGCTGGGAAAGGATGAATCCAGTTGGGGGTCCACAGCTGTGCTGTACACTTACTGCCCTGAGCAAAACACCCACCACAAAGGCTGCTTTTCATTTTGTCTCTCTCTATCCCCTATCCAACCAAAAGAAACTCAATACAGGGCTACCCAGCTGTTGCTTTCCCTGCTCCAGCCACCACCATCCTCCTCCCCCAGCCCCAAATTAATGCTCCTCCCAGAGCTGTTATCCTCTGTGAATTCTGTCATTTCCAATGAGTCTTGTGCTGTAATTTAAAAGATAACTCACTCCTGTTTCCAGCATTTTAATGCATTTTATTTTTTCTACAAGCAATATACGTGTGTAATTAATAAACAATTTAGTATGTTGAGGAACCTAGGAACTTGGCAAATGTTCTGGGGATATGAAATCTCAGGAAAAGCAGCACATTATAAGAAATAGTAAGTAATTACTTATGTAAGCTTTTCTTTTTAAATTCTAAGAACATTAGCTACTAATTACCTACTAATTACCAGTACTTCAGCAGGTGTTTGCACTTAACTGTAGGCTAAAGCCCCTGTGAAAAACAAACTCCTCACACTCCCTCTCAAGATTAAAGCTGAATCCCACTGGACTCCATAATACAGCATAGGTGCAGCAGAGCTGTTTACATGCCAGTCCTTTAACCACTTGGCCACTTACGGTGAAAACAGCCTCCAGTTTATTTCCCCTGTATTTTCTGCCAGAGCCAAGGTTATTTGCTAGAGTGAGTAACTCAAGAGGTAATGAAGAAAATCTAAGGGTTAAAAGTAAACTATGATTGAGACTTCATCCTCATTTCCACATTTATCTTGCTTCTGTAGTGACCTGACAGAGGAACATTCTATTTCTAACCATAAACATTGCTGGCTGAACAATGTGAGAATAAAGCCTTGTCTGGGAAAAGTTCCCCGGGTTAAAAAAAGAAAAAAGATTATGCAGAGCCCTCAGCTGATGCAAAATGATTTAGTTTCACCAGTGTTGATGCTCAAGTCAATACTTCATGCCACTTGAGGGACTGGCCTGCACTTCAGATCCAATCTGTTCATGACTCTTTTGAAAGATTAATTCATACAGGTCCATTTTACTAAAAGGAAAAACAACAAAACATTTCTAGGCAATGAATTTCAAATTTATAAGTGTTGTTTCAAGTTCATATCCTTCACTGCTTAAAATTCAGAATTTTCATTTACCTGGTTATCAAAATATACTTTACTATCAATAGAACGAAGACATCAGATCTAAGAAGTCCTGGTAAGAGTGGGAAAGATAAGAGGTGCCTTGTGCAACCTGTCACAGTGCTCAGGTTGTACCTTCTGCACAGCACCTTAGGGACAGATGGAAGGATGGAGAGGAGCACCTTGGGGCAATACTTTTTATTAAGACTGTTCCCAGATTAATAATTCCAATAATGCTGCTAATATATTTTTGCCTTTTACCCTCTCTGAGACTTGCAAGATCTATTCAAAGTATATGGTTGCTTATTTCACTTCTGCAATTACTTCTTTTCCACTGCAAATAAGACTCAAAGGTTGGCAGTGGAGGCAGTTCGGAACATCACCATTTTTCCATGCATGCTAGTTAAACTACAAATCCCCTCTACATCCATTTTTCACTGAAGTAATAGAAGTAGGACTGTGCTGTGAAGTGTTAGCAGCAGTAGAAGTGCTCATGCCTACAGCTGGGAGCTAAGTTTTTTGAACAGCACACCTCTATTAAAACAATAGGAACTGCAGGAGACTGGAAACAGTTGAAAACCTGACCCTTTCATTCAGGTACTTAAAGGGGACCTTCTGGCTGCTGGTGATGTTAAGACTTGAGCCCCATAGCTGAGAAATTAAAAGCTGCTTTGACATATAAATGAACAAAATGAGACCATGAGGCTTCTGAGAAAATTACACAGCTCAACCTTGGTGCCTTCCATCTGAGCCTCTCAAAACAATATACAAAAATTAACAAAATAGCATGCCTTGGAGGTAAGTCATTGATCTTTCACCAATCAACAAGCTGAGGCTTTGCACAGCAAAAGGCCCATTTGTCATTTAAAAAGAGGATTTAAATGTCATTTGTTCTTCCTGTAAAAATACTTCCTGCTCATTTATTTTCCTGCTGAAGGCCTATGGTAAGATTTCCAGAGGACTTGAAAAGTGGAAAGGGTGGCAGTGCTCTGGTCAATAAGCTGATCCAAGGTTCTGAGTGAGGCTGTTTCAGTCCCAAGAAAGGACTCCTGTGCCTGGAATCTGGTCTGACTGTTGTCCCAAGTGATCCAATAGAAGATCTTGCTTCTCTCTATATAGGCTTAACTGCACCAAATGCTGAAATGACACAAATGTAGCTGCTCATCATATCCATTTAAAAGACAGCACCATTCATGTCCCCAGATGAGGACCTTACCAAAAGTTATTATGCAAGAGAGGGAATTAAGGGCCAGGAATATTTTGGGCAGAGCCATCTGACTCAGTGCTGCTCCCAAGAGGCGAGCTGGAAGGCAGCCCTGCTCTGCTGGAGTACCATGGGACTGCATCCCTGGTGGGTGAGGTCCCTGCCCTGCCGACTGTGCTGCTAATCCCGGCTCCCAGCATCCTGCAGCCCAGCCACGGATGGAAGCACTGGGGAAAGGGCAAGCAGGTGAGCTGGAAACGTGACCTGCCAGAAATAAGCTGCCCAAGTGGCCTATTAGTCACTCCTTAAGTGCTGGGCACTGGGGAAGCAGAGGGAAATACTGATGATGCCAGCACAGAGCAAAGGAGTGTCTAAAACATCTTGAGTTTCATGGTTACATTTGTTTCAGTCATAAAGATTTTTGCTGGGGTTTTTACCGATTTTTCCCCATTTTCATTGTCTTCCAGGCAGTTCCCTTAGGTGGGATTTCACAGTCCCAGCATCAGCACTGCAATGAAGTCAGAGCTGGAACACCTTTTCCTGCATGTGCCACAGGTACTGTGTATGCCATGGCCCACTGACATAATTTCAGGGGATACAGAAGCAAATTGAGGAGAGGGTTTTTCTCTCCTATTCTCTTTTCTTTACTTTAGTTTCAAAGAGGATAGGAAAAAATGCAGAGACAGGATTTTAGCCCTTCATTTTATAATGTAATTGAAATGCCAAGAGACTGAAAAAATTCAATGTTGATGAAGAAACGGATGTTAGTGCAATGAAGAATAGCTCTGTCTTTGTCAGTCTGCAGTCTTTTATGTGTCACAGGCTGTCACTTTCTATTGCATTTCAACTGACTAATTACCCCAGTTTATTAAAAGTGAATATGAATTCACATTTTTTACTTTGCCATGTTCCAAGTGTTAGTGTTATCAGGAGCTATTACTGAATGATAGATCCCACAGTTCTAGGCTTTCTCATGTGGGCAAGTACAGAGCAAATCTACCTCAATATCAATGAAAACCAGATATATTCATTTAAGGAGGAAATATATACTATGTGCAGTACATGTTCACATCCAAGCATTAATCACCCTGGTGTGTCCCACATGGCTCAGTGTATTATTAGAACCTCACTCAAAGAGCAGAAGAGTGTCTGTAAGTGATGATGTTGGAAGGGTTGGACTTGAATTAAATGTACTCATCGCTTCCTAATAGGGAGGTATTTTCTGACAGCTGTAATGAAAACTGCTGTTCATCAAAAGGTACTCTGTGTCCTAGCTCGCAAATTCAACCTCAGCTGCAAGTTGCACATTTAAATTTCAAAGTTTTTATCTCTAGCCACACTGGAGTGCACTTATAAGTGCAGTGGAAGGGTCAAATTAGATGAAATCAAAGCCCTGCTTCTACTGAAGAGGCAATTTTAAGCTTTTGCAGTTGGAGCTGTGTGTTGTTACAGGCTCAAAAAACCTCATCATCAAAAATAAGGATTTCTAGAACATGATAATTATCACTTTGATCTGTCCAACTCAGATCCAGCAGTAACTACGTTTGAAATTCCCCATTCTGTATAAAATAACACATTCAGATAAACAGGTGCATAGACTACAATAGTTCTAGCACAATTGGTACCCCATTTCTTATTGCTAGCTCTTCACATCTTCCCCTACCTTTATGAATGAGTGATCAGTTTTCTTGTGAGGACATTTGCACTGTGTTTGGAAGAGCTGCATGCTGATATAAGCTTTATGTGTATTGGCAGTAATAATCAATAAAAAGAAATAACAATAACTGGGGAAGCTATGTCAATAGCAAGTGCTGGGAAAAAATGGTGATTCAGGTCTTAGAGGGAAATGCCATTTTGCCTGAAAGCAAAGCACACATGGTCAACAGGAAAAGGGAGAGGGTTTCATTCTTCTAGTGTTTTCCTAGTGAGTACTCATTGTTTTTGACAAAATCCAACTATTGTATGTTTTCCTATGACTTGAGATATTTACTATTTCACATGCTAAACAAAATGTTCCTTCATTAGAACATAACATAGTTGGAGGGGAAAAATATCACATGACTGGCTGCAGTGGCAGGACTGTCATATTCTACATTTGCAAAAATGAGGCAGAAGAGTATTTTTTAAACATGCCTGCCTGAAGAGAAGCAGTGAGACATGCACTCACATCGCCTGGACTCCAAGCAGGTCAGCTTGATGAGCTAGCTGTGATGTGAAAGCTGTAAGGTTCCCTTCTCTGGTGTTTTCAAGTCCTCTGGGTATGATGAATTTTGTATAGGATATTTAAAGGACTGGCTGAAGCTATCTCACTGGGGGGTTGTGCCCAGGCTGATGCTGATGGCCATGAACAGAGGATACCCCCTGGAGCATCCAGCCTGCTCCCAGAGAAGAGCAGCTCTCTACCTCTCAGCTTAAGGATGGAGTGAGATCACTCTGGCTGTATCCATATGTTAAGACAAGCTTTGACGTTGGTTTGCACCAGGGAGGTGCATCTCAGGTGGGGAATGCTGATTCTGGATGACTCAGACCCTGCACTGGGTTGGATTTACAAGGAAGGAGGCCTCTCTCTCCCTTCCAGTGGGGAAGGTAGGAGAGGTGCCTGTATCTATGGGGGTCCTTGGTGGCAAGCAAGGAGCTTCAGGGAAAGAAGTCAGGAGGGCCCGAGGACACTGTGTGTGAGAACACCTCTAAGCACAAAGAGACTGGCTGCCTAGAGCAGGGAGCAGCACCATCAGTGGAGAAGGAAACAGCCTTCCCACAGGTAGGGATGCAGTGGGCTCCCTCCTGAGGCAGATGTGGAAATCAAGAACAGGCATGTTAGCCAGGAAGCAAAAAATATTTAAATCCTTGTGCTAAGGAAAAATCATGCACCCGGCCCTAGGTATGAGATTTACCCAGCCCTTCTCCAAAATAAGGAATAGCTGAGCTGCTGACCCTCTTCTGATGGGAAGAGAGGAGGTTTGCTGTTCACTGTATCAGGGAAGCAGGTGTGGGAAGAAAGGGATGCTGCCTGCCATAGCCTGATATGCTACTGGAAGGTGTTCAGGTTTTCCTGCTGCACTGGCTCCATGCTGTTGATCCAGCAAACTGCTAACCTAGTTAGAAGAGCTTTAAAGTAGGATTGAGGGAGGGGTTGACTAGGAAAAAAAAAAATAGCACAAACAAGAGAAGCCTGATGGGAAACTAAAATTTCAGTGATGTTGGTATTCAAATAGGTTCACAGGAGAGACACGGGGAGTAGTGAATCAGTCCACTGAATACTTTAGAAGTCTGTATACTAATGGAAGAAATATTTGGGATAAACAGGTGGAGCTGAAAGTCTTAATACAAGATCAAAATTACGACTTAATTGGTGTAACAGAGCCTTGGTGGGATAATTGGCATGACTTGAATAGTAATATGAAAGGAAGAGCAGGCAAGGAGAAGAGGTATTACCTCAGTTTGGATCTATTTATTTGCTGGAAGCCTGGCATGTAGAAAAGACTAAAACCACCTGAAATTTTTATAGATAATAAATATAGAGGAAAAGACTCAAGTACTTACATGGTGGGATGGCCATAACAACTGGCCATGGAACTGATTGAGAGAGCAGCTTTCAGTGGTAGCAAAGGGGCTTTGACAGTGCTTGAAAGTCCCTGAAATAGCAGAGAGACTGACCAGAATGTGCACAGAAGGAAGAAGTCATGCTCAGATACTATGGATTGAATGTGAAAGATTACCAGGAGTATGTAAGCACAAAACAAGAAAAGCTGGAACACAGACTGAACCTCTATAAGGTAGCAGCACCAAGGGTAGGAAAAAATCATTCTTCATGTGCATTGGGAGTAAGAGGTAAGCCAAGAGCAGTGCCAACAGAACAATCATGAGGCAAAACAGTTGCAAAAAGGATGCAGAGAAGGCCTTTGTGTGAAGTGGGGTTCCTGCATCCTCACCAATTGCAAGGTCAGTTGTGAGCATGCAGCTGGCAGGATTAAAATCAGAAACAAAATAAAAAGAGCAAGAATATGTAAAGGATATTAATTTAACTTCATTTTTTAAAAAACTGTTTGTGTCTGATGAATTTTGTATGGGATACTTAGAGGGCTGTGTGAAGCTCTCTGAGTCATTAGTAGTCATCCTGGGATCCCATGGAGAGGGAATGAAGAACTAGATAGCTAGAAAAGCACAATATTGTGCTTTTTCTTAAGCAAAAAGGGTAATTGAGTTACTGAAGAAGTCAAATTAACTTCAATCCTTGGAAAAATTCTGTAAGAAGTAAAGCATCTGGAAATCAATATTTATGTATCATACTATGTCAAATGAGCCTTATTTTCTTTCCTGCCTGTGTAATGGGCCTTGTGGGTAATGGGAATCTGTAGATGATACGCACCTTGACTTTAGCAAGGTTTTGACACTCTTCTACCTGAAAGAAGAGATTATAGGGAAGATAGAGATTTTTTTGCATTGCAATTACAGTGGTTTATGATCAAAACAAAAGTATTTATCATGAAATCCTGTGAAGGTCTGCCTCAGTGCAATGCAATGAATGACATGGCAAGTGGCAGTTAAGTCTTCAGTGCAATTTTAACAAAATCCAATTTTTTCTACCACAAATTAATCTTCTATCTCTTCTCAGAACTGATGTTGTGGCTGAAATGCTGTGTATGGCCTTGGGTAGGGACAGGGAAGGTAACTTTGAAAAAGAACAACACAAAAAAATAAACCAGCATAGAGGAGGAAAGGGATGAGAAAAAGGTGACTTACGAAGAAACATTTTAAAATCTAGTATTGTTTAATCTAAAGAAGAAAAGGCAAAGAATGGATTTAACACCAGTCCTCAGATATGTAAAAGGTTATTACAGGGCACAAGAATGCTCTGCCACATCTGTGGTGAATGAGTTGAATAACAGAGCAAGTCTTGACTTTAGGAATGCTTTCTAGCCAGCACTGTAATGAAATGGGAGAAATTGCTCCTTGAGGTTGCAGTATTTTTTTCAGCAGAGATCCTTAAGCCCATCTCAGAGGTGGAATAAACAGGGCAAGTGCCACAGAGTTACAAAGACAGAGTAGTAGAATAGGAAATTTGTAAGATCTCTTTCTGACTTTTCCATTTTTATTTATTTTAAGTTTTCAGCTGTAGGAGAGCCTAATGATCCAGTTAGCTCCACTTTTGCTCCTGAAAAACTTTTCACTTGTACCTCAGATTTTCAGAAGACTTTATGAGGATGAATTTAAAGTCATATTTACAGAGAGGTAGTACCTGAGCAGCTTGGGCAGGGACCAGCATCAGGTGTTGTTAAATATTGTGAAAATCCAACAGCCCGTTGCAGCAATGTACAACAGCCACCATTTCCTTTTGCTTAGGAGCTGGGCAAGTCCCCTCTGAAGCCCAGCCCCTCACCATCAATGTCAAGTTTTGATCTCCTACTATCCTTCTCTAGCAACATTTTCCTATTTTATCTATCATAGCAACTTTTTGTCTCTCTCATTAGAAGAACTTCACAAAAATGCTGTGTAGTGTTTTTGGCAATAGTAGAGATTTCCAGGGCAGCTTTGAATGTGGTAGTCAGATCTCTTTTCATGCAGTTAAAATACGATGGACACAAGGCAATCCACTTTATGTGAAACATTTGGTGAGAGGGGACATGGGAGCATTAGAATGAGCCATGGGAGAGAAAGGCCTGATAATAAACTACTTGTGTGGCACTGTGCACCCATATTTCCCAACTGAGCTGTGAGAAGTGCAGGATTAGCAGCACTGCCTCATCCTATGGAGTAGTTCTGAGGATAAATACATGAGGTGTCCAAATATAGCAGTAACTGGGATGAAATGTGCCCCAGTAACTGGGATGCTATGTGTCCCTGAGGTGGATTTCCAGGTGCAGGTGCAAGAGGACAGTTTTTGATTTGCATTCCTTGTATTTGGCATGTTGACTACTTGGCCAACACAGGAACAGAAGGAGATGCACAGGTGTCACAGAGGCCCACACTTTTAATTCCAAGATGGATTCAGTCTTTGATTAGCTGAAAGTTCTTGCTCTTGTACTTATCTTTGAGCAGCTGGAGTGTCCCAAGGCAAAGTATTTATATAGAAGGGATGAGATCCTGCTCTGTTGAATGCAATAGGACTTACATCCTGGCTCACTCAGCTTCCATCCCATTCATTTTAGGGATGTTCAAATACATGCTTGAGTACTGAATCATGATGATTCTTTGGGAGGAATTGCATGGAGAATCAATGGACGTGTTCCTTGTCCCCAGGTTGTTGTCATTTCAGTGGATTCCTGCCCTTAGGACACTCCAGCTGCCCAGTCCCTGCCTCTGCTGGAGCACAGTGCCTCTCCAGATCATTCAGTAGGGCACTGTGAGCTGTCCCTAGCCTGACTTACTGATACCCAGCTATGCCAGGGGCAGGTTGGTGCAGGTACACCTGTAATCACAAGGAAATGTGCCCACAGCCACTCAGGTTTGCCTGAACTACTTTGGTGAACAGCACTCTTAGCAAGAGAAATTGACTCTTTTTTTGAGTCTTTCTTTGTAGAAATCTGTTCTAAAACTCTATGCAACTCTACTTGACATTTGGCACTGCCATGAGAGAAGTGTTACTACACCTCTCTCCAAAGGTATTGGCTAAATGTATTTATGCTCCTCTTAGAAAGTTTCTGCTCTGTCTAATGAACACTGCTGTGTATCTCAGAGTATTCTTCTTTGGTCTTCTGCCTGTGTTGAATACATACATTTTATAGTATGTGCCCCAGCAGTGCACTTACTTTGGCTGTCTAGAATGGCACAGGAAACAGCTGAGTTACTTCCTAGGCTTCAAGTCCACAACAGAGTTAAGAAAATGCTTCTAACATTCAAAAAAATGAACATATCTTGAGATATTTTCAGATATTATTTTTTCTGGAGAACTCTCATATGAACACTGAACCTTAGACTATCAAAACCTGTGTGAGCATAATATACAGTGTGGTGAAACATTCCCAGGAGAACATAAACATTTAGGCAAACCTGCAACAAAGGAAAGCAATGCTTCTTAACATTTTCAGCCCACACTTAAATTGATTATGGATGTTTCTCACCTTGACTATAAGTGTGACTTGTTTGGCTCCTGTGCCTCCTGAATTCACTCTGGAATAGCAGTTATTGGGCAAGGAAGGACCTGGGAACAGTCAAAGCTGCTTCAGAAGTGAAGTGTTTCAGAGGCTATCTTTTATTGCTCTATCAAAACCTGCAGTTACACAAACATTTTTCTTGATTTAAGCAACTCATTCTTCTTTCTATCCCTGCTTCTTCCTCCCTCTTTCTTGAATCTGTTTGCAGGTCTTGTGAGGTGACCTGAGTTTAAAACAACTCTACAATACTCTGCTGAATGTGGCTGAGCCAAATGTCCATGAAAGCAGAACCTGATATGATTCTCTTAATAAAAGATGCTTGAGGACAGAAAACCAGATTGAGTTAAAAGATCTGAAAAATCATTCACTTGCATGCAGTTTCCTGTCAAAAGGAAAATACTTTGTGGAAGCATATCAATTTTGGCAAAAATTAGGTTGGAAGAAGGAGAAATGGAAAGGAAGAGAGAGATAATAATGTGTCTCTATATATCCAAGTAACAGAATAAAACTATCTCAAATCCCAAGTGAATGTCCTCAAAACAAAGTAATACTTCATCTGACTTGAAGTCGCCCACAAAAAACTCTGTAAGAGGTACAGTAAAAAGATATGGGACACTACTCAGAAAAATTCTTCATGGCTTATTCACCTTCTATGAAGAGGTTTATTCTTGTCAACTCCAGAAATCTTTGCTCCAGTCCAAAACATCCCCAACATGATCAGCTGTGTTTCACTGGTAGAAGACATATAAGGCAAACTTAAATGTAAAGGTTTGTTATTTCAGCATGAACCTTTTTTGTAGATATCAGGTATCAGTATGCAGAGATTTTATATGTTTTTTTTTTCATTTCTTTTTACTATTGGACTCATTAGGCAATATTTAATCAGTTACCTGTAAAAACATGCAGAGACTTGTATAATATTTGAATACACAGTAATTACACATCAGCTGATGTATCTGAAGATGTTTTGGGAAATTCTTGTATTTATAGGTTGTTTTGACTTAAAGCTGTACTTTTTATTGTATTGAAGAACAATAACACCTGGGACAGCAGGAGCTGGTGGATCATGAGCAACGTGGGGAAACAGCAGCTAAACAAAATGCACTAACTTACAAAAGCTGTTGAATAGGCTTGAAAGGGGTCAACTGATGATATCAATCATTTGCCAATATTTTTTGTAGTTACATGTTTTACTGTTGTTTTGGGGGGGCTTTTCTGAATTAATCAAGAGTTATTAATATTTTATTAAATCTTTTCTGTTTTTGCTTCCATTATTGTTGCCATTTCCAAGAGAAGAGCAGCTTTCCTATAGAAAAACTGCATAGAAGAAATCAGTTCTGTAAAGTTTCTTTCACATACCCTCTTACCTGGAGATTTCAACTTTTAGCATCTCCTTGACTTTCCTAAATAATTAGAAAACATAATTATTTATTTTAAATTCTGGCATTGGCTTTCAGAAACCTGGACCATTTTTTTCCCTTTTCTTGACAATCATATTGCCTGCTTTCCAAGTCCATTTCTTATCCTTTTTACTCTCTGTTTCTGTCACAATTTTACAGTTAGCCATTTAAAAATATACAATTAAAGTGCCAAAGCACCTGTTAGCCCCATGTATATGCATGAAATAGAATTTTGTCCCCTCTGGGACACTGGTGTTGTGACTCTGGGGAAACGGCTGAGTAACCATGACAACACATCTCCACCACATCTTATTTCCAGTGAGAAAAGCATGATTTACCCTATTAAACAAACCATATTACAGCTTGCCCACAGCAAGTGGTGTCAGCTTTCAGTAGAGGCACCAGGTCAGGAGGGAGAGCAGCCCAAACCCATCCAAGGCTCCCCCTTGCTGATGCTGCTTCCCGGTTATGTTGCTGGTAAGAGGCAGGATGAGACACATGTTCAGTATTTCGCATTTCCACCTCGATAGGTGAGATGAAAGGAGGGGAGGCAGTGCAGCATTCATTAGCTGCAGGCACAGCCCAATCCCCAGCACAGCAGTGATGGACGGTGCAGGAGAACCCAAGGGCAGGGCGCAAAGATTGGCGGAACCAACGCACAATGATTCTGGGGTTAAAATTAGATAATTTCTGCATCTTCTTTCCTGCCAGTTTGCCAAGGCTGCCAATACTTAGTGAATGCCAGGGAAGGCTACCAGAAGTGGTTTTTCAAAGGCTGCTGCCAGAACACAATGTTAAATGATTTTTTATAAGCTTGCCTATGCTACTGATTAGACTTGATCTTATTTAAGGTGATTTTAAAAATCAAGTGCACTCTTCATTATATATTTTTGATTTACACCTTGCCTAATTAAGGAAGGTACCTTGCTATTACATTATCTATAGTCATTTTATAGGGAAACTCTCCTCATTGGATCTTGTCTACTAGCATAATACAATATTTGTTTTATTAGCCCTTTGAAGAAATATTTAAATCAGCCAAACTAATAATTTAAATATTGCCTTGAAAGTGTTTGCATTAACCCGCTTCTTTCCAACACATTCTTAAAGAAAAGTATAAACCTTAATTTTAGTTCTTAATCACTTGAGGGCACAATTTGATTAAGAACAATAAACAGAGAGGTGAAGAAATTAAAACCACAAAAGTCTCAGAGAGAAAACAAAACTGGTGTTTAAAGGTCAAGTACATAGACATAATTAGTTCTACTTACATGAAGAATTGCAATTAGCTTTATGAATTGCATTTTGAAATTGCCGGGTCTTGTGAATCCTGGGGCTTCCTTGGAACATCAACTGCTAGAAGCATGTGATTAGATCTGACTCTCAGCTAAGAA
Organism: Erithacus rubecula; assembly: GCF_903797595.1. Taxonomy (NCBI): domain Eukaryota; kingdom Metazoa; phylum Chordata; class Aves; order Passeriformes; family Muscicapidae; genus Erithacus; species Erithacus rubecula. Next base: position 103,502,767 of record NC_136689.1, read on the forward strand.
TGAAAAAAGCTAAATCATGTTCAGTGCAAACAACTGTAAGGGGAGGTTGAAAGTACTATCTGGGCTTACCAAAAGGTGACTAGCAAATAATAACCCAGTATGCATCAGATTATTCATAACCTGATTTATGATTGCTAAATTATTGGGATCGATCCTTTCCCAATTCCAAACATAACCTGTAGAAGTCAAAGAACAGGGATTCTGCATTTACTGTTGAAGGATGGATTAGTTTCTGTTTTAAAAACACCAAATACAGAGGTGGTATTGGTTATTCTAGCAAGTTCTTGCAAGACACTGACAGCTGTTCCCAAAAAAACCCAAGTCCAATGGAAATCTGATTTCTGCTAGAACATGTTCATGCAACAAAAGTCAGTGTTTGGATTTTAGAGCCTCTTCCAGTCATTTGAATGCTGGATGGTACGGAAAGATTTGTCAAATATTGTTGAGTTTCCAGATATCCCAATCCTGTCACTGCTCTGGGCTTCCCAAGCAGCAGGTTAATGGAGAAGCACAGCTCACATTTCTTGAAGGTTCTCCAGTTGCCTCTGGGTGCCTGTTCAAAAAGCATTGCAGATCTACCCTCTTTCTGGTGCTGTATGGGAAACCTGTAGTAGAAGTAGCAGAGTACCCAGATTAGTTGTTTGGAGTTCTGGACTGAGCAGATCTGTCAGAGCACTGGGTTTGCTTTTGCTCTAGCTCTGATTGGTTTGTTTGAGCGTGTGTGTGTGTGTGTGTGTGTGTGTGTGTGTGTGTGTGTGTGTGTCCAAGGTAACAGTTTCCTTACCATCCAGAAACAGGCTGCATTGTGAGTGGAGTGTTCAGCAAGAAAGAAGGAACCTGAAGTCAAATTTTATACTTCTGCTCAGACCCCAACTTGAATAGTAACTTTGGGCAAGTAACTTGCAGCAAACTGCTCTAGAGAGTGTCTGGAGCCTTACAGAATACAATAGAGAAATAAAAGGGGGAAACACTGCATCTCAGTTTTCCTGTCTGTAGCATGGGACTAATACTTACCAACCGACCCCCTTCACAAGGGAGATGCAATAATTAATTAGCTAATGTTCCTACAGCACTTTAACTCTGTAAAGTGTAAAATAAATGTTAAGTATTATTGGCACTTAGATTCTACAATGATTGGTGCCCTACAATTCCCTAAGCCAGACAGCTAGTTATTGCTGCTCAGAGCTACAGTAGCTTACAATACATCCTGCATTGTCAGCTGGTTTCTAGATGGTTATGTGCCAGTGTGCCTTACATATACCCTCCCACATGTGCCAGATGCCACACAGGGCAATTCTGAGGTCCAGGATGTGATTACACATCACAGAAAGTGAACTCCACAGACACTCTGTAACTGGGCAGTCCCTTTTTGTATGGTTTTATTTCCTCCTCTCTGAAGCAGATTATTAGGTAATAACCAGTACCTGAAACCCACTGCCCTGCTGTATAAATACTATTTCATCTAATTTTGTCACTTGACTCATTATTATCACTGAAAGTATCCAGGATTTCAGTATATTCAATGTCAACCAAACTAATTGGTAAACTGTGTAGAGCAATTCAAAAGAAAAAAGTGCTTTGTCCTTTTTCATTTTGTTGCTATATACTTCTTAGCTAAATTTTATTTTAGTGAACAAGAAGATGGCAGCTTCTAAAACTATGTCTGAGAGATGGATATGTAGGTAATATTGTTTAATATTAACTGCTGCTACATGGGTTCATGAATTCCCATCAGTACTAGCTTTTATGGAGTTCCTTATGCTAAAGTCTCTTTCAACAAAGATAGTGGAAAGAGCCTGGTTTGCAGCTCAGTAGTTCAAGAAAGAATTGCAGCTTTGCCCTCTCAGTCATAGCCTAAGAGATTGGTATTGAAGTCTCTGCATTTACACTATATACAATTACAGGATTTTATTTCAGGTTAGATTCAGCCTGGTCCTCTGGGTTAAACTTCCTTATCATGCCCATGTTTCAAAGCCATTCAAAGCACCAGTCAGTTATTTGTAGCCTTGTGACTCCATCTGGGTTTTGAGGGCATCTAATACAAACCAGGAGGAGAGTTGCTTATTTAGTTTGCTCTCAGAGAAATACAAAGCCATACTGTAAATCAAACCAGTAAAAGGTAAAAGGAGACAACTGGAAATTCTGTAAAAATTTGATTACTACTTTCAAGCAAAACACTAGTGAGATGAAGTCTCAACCCATATGATACTATTTCTGCTGACTTTGTAGGAGGCCATGTGGACAATAAGTAACCAAGCAGCCCAGACCACCACATCAGAGTTTTAGAGTATACCCCAGCACAAACACCATTTAATTCCTTCACACTTTCTTGTACTGTTTCCCTAAGCATCCCCTATTTGGCTTTGTCAACCAGAGGCTACTGGGCTAGAGAGACATTCAGTTTGAGCAGCCAGGATGCACTCATACAGAGTTCTGCTACATCCAGCAATATAACGAGGATTCAAATATTGATATGCACATTGGAGATAATTCCAGCACTCTACCACTCTACTATGGAATATTGTACACAGTGTTATTTAAGTAATAGCATGCATGGGAATTGTGACTGGCATCCATAAGGACTGGAGGAACCTGGGTGGATAATCAGAGCCCTAAATTTGACATTGGGTCCTTGGAGCTGTATTTCATATTGAGACTCCGCCATAATAAATACTTAAAAGCTCATAAAATTTTGTCATGATGGAGGTGAAAAGCATCTCATTTATGTATTATTAATGCATACTCATTCAACTTGTTAATTTAATTAGTGAACTGGATAAAATTGTCTCTTTTTGTGATCTTCCTATGAAAGCAAGAAAATGTACTTCGTGTAAGACTAGCTGGTTATCACCAACACTGTACCACTTCACTTCTGAAGTTCCTGAGAGTGAATGACTTAATTTATCTTTGTTTGTTTGGCACTCAAACACTGAATAACACCTAGTGCAAAAGAAACCCAAAAATATAAAATATTTTTATGCTGGAGTAAAAATCAATTACTCAGTGACTTTTTTTTTTTTTTTTTTCTTTGTTTCAGATGAACAGATCCCTTCAAAAACTTTCTGAGCTTTAAGGCATGTCATAAGCAATTTCAGTTCTTGTTTTGCCACTGCCCATAGAGAGGATGCTTGAAAGTCGATACTATCTCTTTGCAAAATCCTTCCCCACATCAAAATCTATGATACTGATCTTTGCAAGCTTCTCTTACAAACTGTCAGCAGTCTGAGTACATCTCTATTGCAGTTTTCTTGAACTTTGGGGTTAATATTAATTTATGAACTTTGAGCCACACAAGGAAATGCCACACAAGACTATACATACATTTTTGTATTGTTCTTATTTATAAATCCATGAATTAATATCTGACATATTTCTTGGTTTGTAAAGAATCTCACTTTGTCACCCAGTCCAGGATATTTTAAAACAAATCTAAGTTGTTTGTTGTTTTTTTTTCCCTGTTTAGCAAAAGCCTTTGTTTTCTCTCTTCAAAAACCAAAGAAGTGTGATAAGGAAGAAACTGAATATTTGTTTTGATATGCTTTAAATGTTGGTATTGTTTAGATGGTTTAAATGGGAGATGCACACAGTTTCTTTATGAAAGACAAGAGCTTTATCAGGTATCCTGTATTCGAAAAATTTACAGGGAAATAACTGAAACCAGAAAAATGCATAAATATTAATAGGAACATATTCTCTTCTTCCCATCCATTTATAGCCCCTTTTACAATTTAATTATCAATGCAAAGTATTTAAAGTAATTAGAGATTTTTATTACTAATTTACGTCTGTAAATCAAAACTGGGCAATTTTAAAGTCTATCATATCCAAATGAATGTAAGTACTCAGCACAGTGAGTGACTTGGTGGCATTTTCCAGTGCAAAGCTACCCTGGTTTAACTGTAAACAATAAAAACACACCTACAGAAACTAAGCAGTGAGTGCATCACTTATTCTTATTTTTTAAGTTTCAATAAATTGTTGGATTACATCACTAAGGAAGAAACATGGAGATATGTCAATGTGACTTAGCTTCAGGGAAATTAAAACTGGATATAAAGCAACATTGGAAGGGCACTCTAGTGCTAAGTCTTGGAAGCCCTCATTCTGTAGGAATATGAACAACAGTTTATTTTAATCTCCATTTGAGGACCATTGGTGTTAAGATGACAAATTTGTGAGAGCTGCTGAAAGCATCCTGGTGAGGTCCCAGTGCTGGGGCTGTGTGCCCCTCACTGACACCTCCTGGCTCCCAGAGCACACACACATGGCCTGGTGGCCTGGATGGCCCCTGATATCATGTGGCACATAGTCCTCACACTCCTTTGTCACCTGCTCCTAGCTGTAACAGGAGCACGGATGGACACCGTAGGGAAAAACACAGCAATTCAGCCTTCCTGTCAAAAGCTTAAGGGGAAAATTTCCTGACACAGCTACATCAAGAAATCTGCTCGCTGAAGCCTCAAACAGGCCTTCCCAGTCCCTAGAGCTCAGCACCTCACAGGCTTGAGCAGCCCCTGGACCAGCAAAATGCTCTCCCAGGTTCTGCAGGGCGCTGTCAGGAACCTGGGGTAGTCTCCTGACCTTTGCATCCTGGCAGCTGCTGTGGCAACTGTCCTGGAGGAGCCATGGCAAGGGCTCCTTTTGCCCTAAGGGCCAAATGCTGAAATCCTGCCCAATCTGCCACACACCTAATCCAGACAAGTCCTCTGTGAATGAAATTAAAATTCTGGTTGAGGAAGGACAAGGGAAGGAACTTGTCACTAAGTAAAACATTGAAAACAAATTTGAAGAGAAGGAGATTGTATTACACTAATATCAGGTGCTGAAGGTGTAGACCAGCTCAGAAATTATAAGGACTTCTCAAAGCAGTTGCTTTGTATTTATAGAATGTTTCTCATTCTAGAAAATGAAAGTATTATAACTTGATAAAGAGCCCTGCAAGAAAGATCTGTTTTTCCCAGAACTAAAGGAAATCATATGTACCTACTGATTAAGAACTACATAAACAGAGAAAGATTTAGGACTGGAGGGTTTTTTTCCTTCTTTTTTGGCACTGCCAGGTGAAATTAGGGTCAAGAAAAATGTGACTTCCCAAATTGGAATTCATCCAGGACACATCCCTTACCCATTTTTTGTGCTGCACCAAGCAAGGGAGAATAAAAATGATCACGCTGCTTCAATAAAATGTGTTCTAATATTTACAATAAACCATTTTGTATCAATAGAAACATAGTTATGTTTCCACTACATTGCTTCCCATTTTTCATCTAAAATTTCAGTACCCTAGGTTTAACACATCTCCTTTGCCTTATGCAGAATTTGGCCAAGATTAGAATTCTAGTGAATTCCAGAAAAAATCTTCATGACTTTGTGATCTTTGGATAACAGAGTAATTGCATCTGATGCCAATATTTCATAGATATTGAAAACATAGAGCATTTATTTTGGTGACTGTTGCAGAGATTCCATTCTAAGGGTCTAGCAGATAATAAACAATAATTTCTTTATGTTAGTTACAAAAGAAGTTTCACAGTTGAACATACATCAAAGTCAGTTGCTGAGGGCATTATATATAATATGCTAAATCTGTAACAGATGGACTATACAAGAGGCTGAAAAAGTGCTTGATTAGAGCTGTGCCTCTATGGCTCTACAAAACTTCCAGATGCCATCATGTTGTTAATAATCTGGGGATCTCTCTTCACCATATTGGACCTGCTTGTCATCTCTGCCCAATTAGCAAAGATAGCTCCAAGGTATGAGCACAATTCCTAGGGCGGTGATTTTCAACATTTTTCAATTTGTGGACCCTTAAGGATTTATCACTGGAGATGTGGATCTCTGCACAGCAAATGAAAACCTATTGGCAGTGGGCATGCTGGTTTTGCTTACCCTTCCTAGTCCCCAAAGTAGGAGTGCTGTGACCCACAGGAGTCTGCAAGCACACCAGACTGAAAAAGACTGTCTTAGGACAACATGTTTCTCATAAAGAGGCTTATGTTTTTCTTGGGTCTTCGTAGCTGAGACTTGAAATTTTCAGCCACATGAGAGAAGTCGTTAATACTAAGAAATCAAAGCATGGTAAGAAAGCCAAGCAAGCACTCTCAAAAATGTTTGGGAATAATATGCTGAAGTAATAATTTGTTGGGGTTTATTTTTTGCTTGACCACAGGAAACTTATAGCTTCATTTAATATTTTGAAAATATTTTTAGAATGTTCATGTATTGAAAGTAAAATAAATACCAGTACCTCAGCAGAACTGCCATTTAAATCAAATTAACTTTACTAATTAGAGGGAAGAAAAGAAGGCATTCAGTATCAGGAATAATTTGTGCTTATAGAACTTCACACTTCAGGTGATATACTCTGCCTGAGAGATAGTTAAGGAAGCAATGTACCCATCAAAATGGGAAATCAACCATGGCTACTAAATTTTTCAATTCACAAAGATTTTTTTAAAAAAACCCAATTTGCCCAGAGGACTTTTAAGTCTTCAGATGAAACCAAAGTCATTATATTCAAATGAGTGAGTATATAGAGTTAGCCAGTGATACTGAAATGATTTCTCATTGGGCAGCTGAAAATTATGGATGGAAATGCGCTTGTCATAACACAGTACCTGAACAGTCGTGTTTAATGCACGTTTGCCAAGACTCTCAGGCTGCTTCTCTTTTTGACAGCTGAGACTGTGCAGTGGTTTATCTACTGGCAGGAGAAAACTTTCCAGCATCAGATGATAAGGGAAGAGCCATGGCACTTGAATGCAACTTCTATTGCCTTGCCATATTTCAGGTACGGCCACATGTGCCAGGAGCTTTACAGCCCTCTTCTCCCTTAGGGGCATCCTATGCAGCATCACATGCAATGTGCAGCTGGTTGACAACACACTGTGACCTGCCAGGGTGTGGTGTTGGGCTGTGGAGGCAGGAAGAGGCAGGGAGAGGCAGGGAAAGGCAGGGAGAGGCAGGGAGAGGCAGTTCCTGCTGCACATTTTCTGGAGGCGCAGGAGCGGTTAGAGGAAAGCACGCATCTGTGTGAGCCTTGGTTTCAGTGCTTGGGCCTTTATGGGTTTTATGGCTGCATGATAGCATAATGATGCTGTAAATCATGCATAAAGGTCCTCTGGAGAATTTACCTTATGCAAGGAATTTCTCAGACTGGGTAAAGACACTTCCATCAGGCTTTGGCATACGCAACAGGAGAAAACAGACGGAACAGCGTGACTGGTAAGCCTTGGCCGATGGCTGTTGTTGTTCAAATGAGTCCTCAGGAATGAGGGCTCAGTTAGAGCAGTGCAGAGCCAGTCTCAAGATGAATTCTTGCCAAGGATCTCCAGTAGCCTAAGAATATGGTGCAGAGGCAGCTTAGAGTGATTATTAACTTCTGTCCTCATTCTGCCCTTGGTTGTTGTCCTGAGTCCAGGAAAAGGGGAAAGGAGAATTAGGAAATCTCTGCTTCCATACATGTGAGCTAATAATGATTTGTTCATAAGGTTAAACAGTGCAGGAAATGGTGATCAATATTGGATGGTTGTACCTTAAAAGTGCAAAGGCCATTTGTGCATTCTGGCCTGCCATGGAAGGGACTACAGCACCATCAATAATTGATTCATAAACTATGCTTCTTATTCCCAAATGCTACAGGAAGTAAATACAAACTAAAGCTAAATTCTAGGTAGTAAAAATTTCTTTCTTTAGCTTGCACTTGTTCTTTCTAAAGTGCAGATAATTTTTCTTTTAATTCTGAGGTTCTGCCTACATTATAGGACATATTAGCTGTTCTTAATAATCCTATGCCTCTGTAAGGATGCTTACCTAACTTCAAGCTGCACTGTCTCGGCAGATTATCTATACCATCTGATCATGACAGGAAGAAAACACCAGAGCACCCCACAGCAGCACTTCCAGCAAATACAACCTTTCTACTGACACCCCATTACTGGCTGGATTTCTACTAATTGTATCAGTTACCAAACATTTAATCAGCACACCTTCAGTAAGTAAGTTTCTGATTTTGACTTCTAATATTAATACATCATGTTAAAAAAAATTATCCTTTTTTTTTTTTTTCCTTTTTTTTTTTTAACAAAAGTGGTTCATGAGCTTGGCATGGATTTTCAGCTAATGATGCTTTCTTGAGGGAGAGAAACAGAGTAGAGGTTTGGTTACTTACTGAGCCATCCATCATTTTGATAGTAAGACCTGGCCTAAGTCTTCCTTCTTCAAGACATTAATTTTCCACCTGCCCTTCTTTGCTCAGAGCAGACCCAATCCTGCTCTTTTGGAAATCAATGACAAAAATCCTACTAATTTCAGTGGATTAGTTCCAGTATCTCAATTTACATGTGATTAACAGTAATTTCATCTACTTAGTGCTAAAAAATTAATAATCAAATTTACAATAAGCTGTGCACTGATTTTCTAGGGATCCCAGCTTATTTCATAGGCTTCTAATTTCAGTGTTTAATCACTTTTTGGTTCTAGCCCAATATGCACCAACTGACCATGGAATATATTCCTAAAAGCTCCCCACAAAGTTGCTGGTTTTGTAGCTGATGGAATACGAATGTGCAGAATTTCTTCAATACTGAAGTGCTAGAGTAGCTTTGCTTGTCAGACAGTCAGTCATCCTCCAAACACTTACTCGACTGAAAGCCTTTTTATACTTTATTTGCATTAGCTGAGGTGAATGGGCCATGCTGTTCAAAGTTACATTATGAGTCCTAGGAACACTGGACAAATGTGAAGCCTGAATTTGAAAAACATTAAGTTGTCCTTACAAAGAAGACACTTGCCTAAATTGAGAGGAGATTTCTGCGAGTTAATCTAAACCCATCCATCTGGAATGGTCATGCTGCCATCTCGGGCCATCCTAGTTGGAACAGTCATCAATCAACCAGGGATGATCCCTCCAAAAGGGTCCCATCTGCAGTCAAAATAGACCCTGAAAACCATAAACAATAATCCACACAGACCTGTCTTGGTCTTGCATGGTGCCCAGCATACCTGAGTGCTAGTGCTGTGAGCCATTTCCTCGCAATCTTCCTGGTAGTGGAGGATTAACAACACTTCAAAGGATAAAATCACCAGGGGGTGATTTTAAAAAGATGTGACTGAGTCTGGTGCTCATTAAAACGAGGGACTAATTGCAGTGGTTCAACTCCAGTCAGGAGTGCCTGAGCAGGTGTTGTGTGTGCTTCCCCAGGCAGCTCAGGCAATGCACCTGCACAGAAACTGCCATCCTGGTCTTGCTCTCCCTGGGTTTATTCTGTGAGAAAGATCACTATCAAGTGTTTGGCATCCTTTAGGGTAGGCTCTTCTGAGAGCCTTTTCAGAAACAGATATCCATTGTCCCTCAACAGACTTGTATTGCTCCAAATAAGATTTGGACATAGGTTTGCATACGTGGAAGGCTAACGCATAAGGATGAGCAGTGAGTTATATCATTAAAGGCCTGTTGGTGTTAACATGTCAGGGTCTGAAGGACCTAGACTCCCACCTCCATTTTGGCATTTTGACCTTCCCAAGCCTAACCAGTTCCTTCCCAGCACTGTTCACTGCTGGTGGCCTTCAGAGCTGCCATTTGCAACCTGCACTATGGAAACAGTAAGAAACTTTCCAAATTGCTTTTTTTTTTTCTTCTACATATGCTTGCCTGGCTAAATACATTATTTGATACTTATTCTTTAATTTATGATAGTGAAAAAGCACTACCAAGCCCTGCATATCCGAGCTCATTGCTGTGACTCTCTCTGATCACTTTATCAAATGGAACCCTTTCTTTGAGCTGTTAGCTAAATGTCGCGTGAAGTTCTGAGAACAAATTGTTCTGCTTTGGGACATTAACTTCACATTAATTTGGCTAATCACTTCTACTTGATAGAAGTTTGTTTGAAAAACAGGATACTTCAGCTGCAGTGAAACCTGCATGAAAAGTCATGTAGTAACAGCCATCCTCTCTAGTCGTGGGCAGTAAATTTGCAGGATGAGCAAATCCAGAGTCAAAGATGAAAATGCACAGAGAGAGTGTTTTTGTGTGTGGCTCTGCATAACAGAATGGAGATCCGGATCAGGAGGAATTAGAAAAAAATTATCCAACAGAAAGGAATTAAAGCTTCAGCTAGGCTCAGACCTTGTTAGCATGCTTTATTCTGCCCACGGACAAAAACATGTGCAGCATCGCCAAGTTTTTTAATAAATTCCACAGCAGTTGTTGTCTGTTTTCTTGCACCCCATTCCCTGAAGTCAATAGATTTGTGTAAGAGCTCTCCCTTCCTCTCTTCCTTCCCCCTGTCCAGCAATCTGTAATGCTGTCGGGAATAGCCCTGGAGACCCTGGCCTCTGGTGGTTCCAGACTCATAAGGCACAAAGAACACACTAGTTTGAATATCCTGTGATTTTACTGCTAATCCCATGATTAATAAGTGTTCAATGTGTAATTTCTGAGTGTTGAGTGTGAGTCCCCTCTCCTGGCAAAAGAGATGATGGACAGGGGCACCAGGTGCTGGGAAGGTGAAATCCAGCAGCTGCAGCCCTGAGCACATGGTAAGCACCACTTCCAGTCAACTCCCCATCCATTATACAAGAGAGGCAAGTGTGGCTGGAAGGACTGGTTGCTCTGTATTTGTGTATGCAACCAGTTATCTACCATGCTTCTCAGTCCACACTCACCCAGACAGCCATGGTGAGAGGAGAGACCATCCAGTGGAAGACAGCTGTAAGCATGAAGTAGAAGAAAAGTATTGCTGCACCCAGAGCTTTCAACCTGCAGGAGGAACAGCTCCCTGAAAGGCATGAGAACAACAGATTGAAATTGCCTTGTTCTACTCCCATGGTCAACACAAGGAAAAGGAAACATCAGCAACATTTCTGCTGAAGTAATCTCCCCTGAATTTCAGTTCCCATGCTTAGCTCTCATGCTTGGTAAACATATTTCTTAATAGGAATGATGCTACATGGTACGGCAGATGTACCTCAGGGGGGAAAGGTGAGAGGATCTGGCCACACCTAATAGATAAATTATCTAAGGAATTCCTCTAACTAGAACCAACTGGGATAGTCTGAAATCTCAAGAAAAAACAAGAAAATCAAGAGGCTTTCTGGAAGTGACTCCATCCTAAAAGGAGGCCAAAGCACTCCAGTAGGCTCAGCTGGAGGCAAAAAATCCTTCCCCCTCAGGATGTGAGGGGCAGACAGTGTTCCCTGCTCTCTGCTCTGTGGTGGCAGATAGAAGGTAAGCCAGGGAGGAGCTGCAGCAAATATAGACGAAACTTTGGAGACTAGACCCCAAGAAAACTGAGTCAAGGTCAAAACATTTTTAGAAGTGTGGGGCATGGGAGAAATTCAGGTTCAACGTGTTTTGATTTTACCCAGAGCACTTTCAAGGTCTGCGATACAGAACTTCAACTACCACTCCAGGGGTTTGGCACTTTGCCTTTTTTCTGATGTTATCTACCTGCTGAATGGACTAGATACTGCTGTCATGTTTAGGAAAGGTCTGTGGGTCTCCATCCATATTTGACTGGTTTCTCTTGCAGATCACAGAGGGTTGCCAGTTATGTCTTGTCCTCAGAAATATGCTTTGCCCTTATGCAACACTATTTCCTTCAAAAAAAGCCTCTACTTGCATTTGAACTTGATTTAGCAGTCCTTCCTGCAGAGAGACAAGCAGACTTCTCCTGATACCAAGCTTGGAGCCAACCAGCCCAGGCTACTGCTTGAAGCAGGAACCTGCATTCAGAGCACAGCCAATGATAGCATCTACAGAGTATCATCCAACATCTTTTAGAAGTGCCAGGGCAAGGCTCAGGGTTGTGATTAGCATATGCTAATGACTGATTATAATATGTAAATGACACACTGGGTCAGAACTGCACGCCCATTCAAACTAATGAACTGTGCACTTTTTTGTAAGTGGCACCAGTAATTGGGTGCATCATTTTTCTGTAGCTGCTAGGCAGAGAATAAGGAAGCCATCTGTAACGACAGGCCAATGTTTGCAGCAATCCCGTTGAGAAGTAAAGGCAAGGACTGCTAATTTCCAAGTGTCCAGCAGGGAACCAGTACACATGCCTCCAGTCACCATCGTCACAATCCTTAGTATCTGAGCATGTAATTATACGGTCATATTTTTAGAAGAGATCAGCATTAAAGATAACTGTTGAAAACTCCTGGCCAGAGCAGCATGCAGAGATCTATTTGAGCACCTACTGCCTAAAGTGCAGAACACCTGGGTTTTGAAAATGCAGTTGTATGTGACCTTGCTGTAATGAAGAAAATATTAATATCTCATTTGTGGGGTCTGCTCTTCCCTCTCAAAATAAATTCTCCTGTAAAGTTACACCACTCTCTCTAAAGTAGGCAAGAACACAGTTTAATATTAGAATGGATAGACTGTGATACTTGCCAAAACTCATTTATTTCAGCCCTCTCTATTTACTTATTCTCTCTATTAATTAAAATTCCTACTCTGAATCTTTATCAAGACTAAATTAGTAAACAGAGTGATTCATATATGAGGTGGGTTTTTTTTAAAAAAAATCAGATACATTTTACAAAGGGATATGATTATTCTTTTATCCTAATTTTAGATATGAAAACAAAGAACTGAAACAATTTGTGTTAAATGTCACACGGCAGCCATTCACCAGAGCTTGCAATAGAATGGAAATTGCCTGGGTCTGTATCTCTCCTGCAGATATTGCCCACAATAGCTGTAGAAGTATGGTGGAGTGACGTGATCAGACTCCAAAGCTGACAGTGTACAAGGCAGATCTTTATACACCTCAGGTTCAGGGCAGTATCAATGCAGGATATCCCAGATAGAAGCCCAGACTAGTAACTCCACACAGCTTTACACTGTGCTACATGGACTTGCTTATTCAGCTTTTTGAGGTTCATGAATTCCTACAGCAGGTTCTGGGTTTTGGTGTAGACAAATCTCTTCCTCATTAGGGCATCCCATTGATGTCACTTTTGGAATTAGCTCTTCCATGCAGTGATTTTCAGACTCTCCTACTTTGTTCTCTCTGCAGTTCAAACATATTTATATAAAGTCACTTGTGTCCAATCTTGGCCGTTTTAGTTTTTTTCATGCTGGGGTGGCATTTTGAGGACACAAGCATGCCATAATGCCTTTTCTATTATAACTAATTTAGAAAGCTCATTAAAAACATCTATTAATCCTAATTCATCTGTTCACATAGTCATTCTGACAGTGAAGGTATTTCCCTTCTGGCAGTTTTATTAAGTGCGAGGAAGATATCAGCTCTGAATTTCACTGCTTCTAAGTCATCCTAGAACACAGGATGTGCACAACATCTTCAATAGCTTCATGCTTATTTGACTCAGATTGGTTGCTCAGAGAACCCTTGTGGGTGGAAAGGTCAATAATGAGGCATGAGGGGAGAAAAAAAAAGATATTTTGACAAAACTGACCTAGTATAGCATTCCCAGAAAAACTCCATCAGAGGATATCTAGCAGGCTTTTGGGTAACCAGCAGTGACAGGAAAGGGCAGTAAATTAATGGTTGTGATTTACTAAGTTGAAAGGCAGTTCTGTATCAGTGTAAAACCCAGCAGATCTGATAGCAATCTGCAGATGGCAGTGTTAAACCCTTTGCATATGGCTCTCACTTTTGATGTCAATAGAAATACCAAAGAGATCAGCACTGGGCCAGAGACTCCCTATTCAATACCTCTGGACACAAAGTCTAAGTAAAACATCTAATGTTCCCAAAATTTAAATACATAATTTGTGACTTATTATATGTATTTGCAGCTGGCATTGAGGGGTGATATATTGTTAATATCTTCCTGTAAATGTTGATGAATAGTTATCAAGACCCTACCATCTATATTGGCATTCATATAGCATAGTCTAAAACTACTTCAATCTCTCTCACTAACTCGCTCTCACTACCCTCTAAAACTATAGGTTTTACTATTTTTCACATCATTTGAATTTTTATTACATCTAAATAATAAAATGCATTATTAGGATCAATCTAAATCCATGGTATTTGCAGTTTTAAGATTTTCTCCACAGATTTGGCTCTGCTCTCCAGAATCTAAGCCTTCCCTTTACAGAACTGAACTTTCTCTTGCCTTTCTGGTTGCAAAGGTATCTTGGCAAGATTTAAATGCTGTACCTCTGCAATATATGGCTTAGTGCTGAGCAGAGACGGATTGAATTCAAACTTTCAAGTCACATTCCATTTATAAAATGAAGTCTAATAAAAAAAAGCTTATTTGGCAGCAGATAGAATAGTCATGTTAGCAATTATGTTTCAAACTCTTTATAATATTTTTTAGGGCTTATTTAAAATAAAATTAATAGAAAATGAATATGATAGATGCATTATTTTTCAGTTGCAATGAATTTGAATAATATGTAATAATGTATCTAAAAATAATTGCTGCTCTTAATCAAAGGTTTTGCTTCAGTGCTATCTGCTTAAATGACCCTAAGTCATAGAGTACTTTTTAGTGTCTCTTCCCATTTCTTAAAAATTGAATTGCTCTTGCTAAATGAGTGGTGGCTGTCTCTATTCCCTCCCCACAGACCAGAGGATGAGAAAAGAAATATTATCTTGCTTCTATTTCAGAACATTTAACTAACTTAAGAGATCTTCTTGACTACCTAGGAAATGCTCTGGTCAGAGAGGCTGTGCTGGCTGGGAAATGGTGTCCCAGTCATTCAATTCACCAAGAGCAGCTTGGGAGATGCAAGGAACCACCTCCCCAAGGTCCAAAGTACCCTGCCACCTTACCAGCAGGGACCAGAGGAACACAGTACCACCACAGGGTCATCAGCCCCTGGCCACACACTCACTGGTCTGTCATTGTTAAGAGACAGTATCTCTAGTGCAAACAAGATGAAATCTTTTTGCTTCTTGGAGAAAGAAATGTGCTGCCACAGTATGTCTACCTGAGTGACCCATCTGTGGGCTCTGCCTGTGACTCTTAATCTTCCTGCACTTTGTGTGAAGTCAGTGACAGTGAATGAAAAACCACTGCAGCCCATTTCACAGATGCAGCCCAGCCAAGTGATATGAAGCCTGATTCCATGACAGGCAGGTGTCACACATCAAGAGAAAGGACCAAATTTCCCATGGACTTCTTGATAGCTCACACCTGAGAAGAGCCCTGGAGGCAAAAGGCATGATTTCTCCAAGGACAATACAGGCCTAAAGCATGATAGGACAGTTCAAAGATTCTTAAACTCTTGAGATTGGGTACTGGTTGCAATTCACCCATGCTAGCAGAGAGCATTATTCTGACAAATTCACCCTAAGTGTCATAATCCAGGGGCTTTGTGTGTCCATCGTGGCCTCTACTGGGAGAAGAAAAGCATGACCTCTACTCCACTGCCCATCAGGGTTCACCACCTTTCAAAGTCCCAAGTCCCCTGAGAAATTTAGGCAGATGTCTACTTACATACAGGAGTTTTAAAGCTGCCTTACAGTCTTTTAAAAATCTCTGTCTTAAAACTTTTACTATGGCATGTGTGAAGCGTAGACCTGAATTTGGGTTTTCCATCTGGGAAGAGAGGGAAGCCAGAGGTTCAATCACCATGCTCCAGAGCTGTGGAGCTTGCCTTGCAAGAAGGTACACCTGGGACCCTCAGGAAGGCAGTCCCAAAAGATCCACATAAAGCCTGAAGGCCTGGCAAAGCCCATTCATCCATAGTGTTGGCTTCAGACCAGACTACTGCTCTTGGCAGTAAAGCATGCTGTGTATTTAAAAGGTGGGTTTTATTTGTTGAAAGGATTAAACTTTTGTAAAATGTTTGACAAATCAAACCTTGATTCAAATAAAGATAAGATGGCAAAAGCACTGCATATATTCAGTGCTTGGATGTCAAAAGGCATTTTAGCTCCAAAAATACTTCAAATCCACTGGTTTCTTTGACTCCAATCTTTATTGGTTTTCTTTGCAGATTTTTCCAAGGACTCCTAAGTGCCACTACAAAATGACACAAAGTGAATTGTTAACCTACAGAGCTCACAAATCAGAGCACAGGCAATAATAAAAAAGCAAGTAAACAGGCAAAGAGTAGAATGACAACTGGTTAAAGACAGCAGAGTTCCAGAAAACATTAATTACAGAGATATTGATGTTCACAGCAGGCTGCCATTTCTGCCAACCCTGTTTCTCATGATTCATGTGAGAGAAGTGGGGTCAGTTTTGCCCCATATTTAACACTGATTTAGCATGAAGTACATATTAAAAGGATTTTGTACCACATGCTCTGGCTTCACTGAAGTGAAAGATACCAAGCAGCCTTGAGACCTATTAAGTACCAAAAAAAATACAGAGGTTTTCACTGGACATAGAGTGCAAATTATCCATTCTGAGTCTCAAAGAAGCAAAGCTACTATCAGCTGGGTTTCCTGAAGTTACATTGCATGGACCAAAACCTGAAAATTCATCAGAATATCCATATACCAGAATACTTAGGTGGCTGGCTAAATCAATAAGTCATTTACATTTTTAACATTTACTGTAGAATGTTGGAGCACACACATTCTGCAGTAAAAAAGAAACTGGGGGAAAATGCACAGAACTCCTGTTTTCTGGGAAAAGATGTAACAGCATCCAATTGCTTTTTCCCGGTACAGATTTTTCAGTATGTACTAATTCCAAGCAAATATGGTTTGGACAGGTTTGATACTGTTCTTTTCTTTGTTTTACAGCATGACTCTGGGAAATAGCCAGGTGATAAATACATTGACTAGCCATGGTTCTTGCCATCCCTACAAAGTTTGCTTCATTTTTCCCTCTTTACTGGTTAAATCCCATCAGCTTATCCCCATCAGTCAAGCCTTATGTGAAGTAGTGATCTAGTCAGCCTCAGGCTATGTAAAGCACTATTTTGGCCCTGTCTGACTTTGGTTGTATTGTGTTACCTGTGATATTCTCCAACCAATAGAGAATTGAAGAGCTATTGAGAAGTGGCACAGGGGCTCATCCCACCACAGCAGCCTGCTTCCTGAGAAGCTAGCAAGCAGTTCTAGTCAAGCTGAAAGTGAAATTTTAATATGGCCTTGGCAACGCTCCATTGGCATGTCCCCAAATTTACACTAGTGTAACCAAGATCAGTGCCTGTGCCAGCATCTGTATTATATTAAAGATAAATTGGACAAGATGTGTTCATATCTGAACTAAACTCAGCAAATAAAAACTGAACTTAACAAAATAAAATCAGATGGTCTGACTCATCCTCTTTTGAGAGATCCTGATAAAATATGGCAGTTCCAGAAGCTCTGATGTGATCTTAATAAAAGATGACACTGTGAAAAAGGCGGGGGGGAAGCACGGCAGGCGGGAAACTTGACAAAAAGAAGTTTTCACTGTGCCTGGATTCCAGCTCATATAAATGGAAATAGATGAGAAACCTCAGCTTCCTTCATTGACATATGCAGCATAAAATCACTGCATAGGCAGAACACTGTGAGCATGCCCAGTAGGTAGGCACCAGACTATAATTTCTTGTTTAAAATACCAAAATGAACCAGTTTAACTGAAAGAATGAGAACATGATATGAAACAGGCATGAGGTAAAGTACAAAACAGAAGGGATGACTGGAGCCCACCTCCTCCTACTTCCGAAAAGCTGCCTAATCATTAGCCTGGGGAGTCATGCTTTCACTCGCCTTTTCTCCTTTTCTCAGTGAATTCAAACCATTTTTCTGCACAGTGGTGCAGCTTCATGAGGAGTGGTAAAGCATTCCCAGAAAAACCTATAGTCTAATGACTAGAAGTGTGTTTGAATTCTTTCCAAAGAGGATAGAAACTGAGAATGGATTTCCTACTTTCTAACCCCTAGGCTGATGCAAGATAGAAATGGTGATGGTTGCTTTTCCACAAGTTTTTTAAAACACAGTGAGGCCTTCAGAGAGTTTTACAAGGAACTTGATCAGGCTACACTAGGCATGCTCTGAGAGCATCTCCAAAGCCCATCAAGGGGCTGCCGTGTCCTGTTGTTCGAACATTACTGTGAAGGAAGGGGTCAGGCAGACAATTTGTTTTCATATCTTGATGGACTAAAGGGATGGTAGTTAAGAGGGAAAGCATAGACCATAACAATAACGGTGGAATTATTTACTCCAGAACTGCAGAAAGTATTTTTGGATCCCAGGTAAAGGAGAAGTCACAGCTCTATAGCCATATCCCACAGTGTCTTACTTAACTGCCTACTTCCCAAGTGTTTGGCCATATCATTTTAATAGCAACATTCCTTCATCTGTCTTGTTTTACATACCTGTGTGTCATCTGTAGGGTTGTGTCCTGACATCTGGGCCCATCCTGTCCCTGTAGGGGACAGTCTCTCCTGCTGCATGCCCTGGCTCCCACGGACATCAAGCCCAGGAGCAGCAGCCAGAGTGAGACCACAATGTTCTTGAAATTGTTCTGTTCTATGGAAGCTGAGGATGCAGACAACACACAGGACAGGGATGCACTCTACAGATGGCCATGGGTGAGACCAGATGCAGCCAGAGAATCCAAAGGATAAGTCAAATGTTTCATATGGCACCTCCTCTCCAATGGTATTTAGAGCCTTGCAAGCAAAGTCGATGTCCTTTAGGGCTTGAACCCAGGACACAGTGTAGGAGTGCTCCCATGTGAACTCTAGCAGCCCTTTATCAGAAAAATCAAGGAAAGGGAGACGATAACGCAACAGGGCATGAGAAGACCTTTGTAATGGGGTCATTAAGATCAACCTGAGAGTACATTCACAAATATCATGACAACATTGTGGATGCTAAGTGCTATCTAAAAAATGCACTCCTGTCTAAGTGCTAGTATTAGACAAGGTGCATTCTTGTCAAATACTGTTTGGTCCAGTAATTGAAAAGGATCATTAAACATTTACTGAAAGTCAAACTGGAAACACATGGATGAATGGAGCTGTACTTGAATACCCCATAGCTGTCACAGATACCACGGATTAAGTGGCAGCATGTTGCATGTTTCCAGGAGTGGAGAGACAGTCTTCACACACACATACATGCATCTACAGAAGGTGACATTGAAAGGCAACACTTCATCATGTGTGATAATCCTCTGTGCTCTTGTCTTAGAACACTGGATGTCAAGTTGTAGCAAAGCATCAATATCTGCACTTGCACTCCATTCATACAGACACACCTACAGATTTCTTTCACATGAATATTTGATATGACAACAGATTTGATATCAAGTAGACAGAGTTTGAATTATTTAATTGTTTTCCTAGAGTATTTTATTTTTATTATTTAATGAATGCTGACATTGTGATTGGAGCTGGACAACCACGAAGTGAGCCTTAACTTCAGTGTGCACATGAGCTGACCTAATGAAGTCATGGAATCCTAGAATGGTTTGGGTTGGAAGGGACCTTGAAGACCACCTAGTTCCAACCCAACCTGGCCTTGGTGGGACTTCATGGCTTTGAGGAATTCTAGCCTCCATTAAATTCTGATGCATGATGTTGTGTCAACACGATCTTCAAGATTACCAGACCATCACCAAACCTACGGCTGAACACTCAGATAGTCTCCTGGTAAAACAGACATGGATCAGTGAGAAACCCAGGGTCAGGGTTTCTGCAAACTCCCATCTCCCTTCTCCCCTTCTCTTATCAACCCCTTAGCTGCAGCAGACAGAATTTTTCTCAAGATTTGATGTGGCATATTTAAGATGTGAAAACAACAGAGGAAAAATTAAAATGTTTGTGATCCATTATGCAGAAGGCACATATTCTGCATGAAAATATTATTTACTTGAGTTTTCTATTCTAAAACTTGATTTTGCATTCAAGATTTAAGGTCTCCATGGAGGTGGAAAAACACTTTGAGACTCTGAGGCTTTGAAATGCTGAATTGCCTTGTATAAGATAAAATCGATATTTGGGAAAAAAAAGCAAAGTGGAAATTAATGTTCTTGTAATAGGTGAGTAGCTTTTACACAATTATTTCATGGTGATAGACTTGGTTTTGATGTAGCTTAATTAGCAGAATATAAATTATATATGTTTTTTTAAAGATGTGCATATGTATATTACAAGATTTTTTTTATTTCATTGTGGAGCAAACCATTTGATGTGGCTCTGCAAAAAGCTCTAATACACATCAAAAAGCAATCAACAAACTCTTTGAGTACATCAAGCAGGATAATTTAGATGGTTTTTAATCAGGATTATGAAAATATAATTAGGTGGTTTCATGTTGGTTGGTGAGTGCATAGGGAAAAGTGATTCTCCAAACAGAAAAATATGGATAACATTACCCAGGAGCCATGAAACAACCACACACACATGCATACACAAACCAAACAGAAAAGACTTCTGGCCTGCTTCTCTAGTAGATCAGCAGGTAACATGTTTAAATAGAATGTAATTTCCTTTAGGATATCAGGAAGATTCTTATTTAACAGACAGATTACACAGAAGGAGCTTTGGAAAAATGCCCCTTTTTAATGTGCTTGAAATCATTAGTCTGCAGTTTAATAAAATAAAATCCTCTTTTCAGAATTTAGTCAATGAACAGAAGATGCACTTTGGGTCTAATCAAACTAGAGTTTTACTGAAGGAAACAAGAGAGTGCTTTATCTATGTCTGAGCCTCTAGTGCCAGAGCAAATGCTTCATCTGCTTGCAGGGTATTCAGGAGAAGCCTTCTCTCTTCCATCACTGTAAATGCCTGCCATTCCTTAATTCCAAGGAATGCTGACTAAAGACTCCTTTCTTAAGAGCTGCCACATCTAAACAACCTCATCTTTGCAGGTTCTCTTCTCAGGTACTCATTGCTCAAAGCTTCCCGGTGCTTTCGGTTCTCTTTGATGTGCTGATCCTGATGTCTGTTTCCCCAAACCTAACTTTTCTCTACAGTTCTTGAGTAATCCTGAACACTGTGTGCCATGTGCCCTGATACTTCACCCACATACATGAAAGTATCTTAAATATTTGAAGTGTTATTCTCAAGTCCTTTGCTTTTATGTGCTAGCATTGCATTTCTGGTTGTCTGTGAGCACTGAGCAGATGTTCTCACTATTCATAGATCCATCTCCTGGCTGGATGTAGATAATCCATAACCCCACAGTACCCTCAGAACATGCCTGTCTGTACATAATCCTCACACCAATATTCCTCTGTCATGTTCTTCCCTCATCTGACTGGTTCTGGCAAAACAAGGTTACCACTGTCAGCTTGCCAATACATTAAAGAATTAGAGAGACACATTTTTTACATTTTGCTGTAGTGAAAACTATCTAGTTTGTCCTTCTCTCCTCACTGGGTCCTATTCCTTGCACTGAGAGAGCAATTATCCCTGTAGTGAGGGCAAGAGATATCTCAATAATCTCCAACCATCTGATGTGGATCCCTAACAAATAATCTCTCCATTTCACACCAAAGGCTAGATCTGTTTTTAGTGACTTAGAGGAAATGCATCTCATACTGCTGTAGTAACAAAAAAAAAAAAACAAACAAACAAAAAAAAAACCAACAACAACAACAACAAAAACCAAACCACTTTTGATGCTTTTTAAGCACTCTGATAACTTAAAAAAAAAAAATTAGATACATAGTTTTGATAGGAATCCTATAGAATCGTGTATTGGGGGGGGGGGGAAATCAAGTTTGTTGATGTCTGAAAGTGGTTTGGGGTTCTTTGTCAGCTAAACATGCATTACCAGCATCCCCTTAGAGGCTTTTATAAAAGAAAATACCCCCTTCAAGTCAGTTAGTCTGAAGTCAAAAGTAAAGTACTCATGTGCTGAAATAGCAATCACAAAACACAGTGTAGGTGAAAGTCAGAAATTGTTTTTTTAAGACTAAATGAAACAGCAATTAAGTGCCCTTTAATTTAATGGCAAAAGAAACAATAGTCACTGCCCAGAGCACGGCTCAGCTTCACCAGGCAAGAGCAAAAAGGGCAGGAGCAGAGAGCAGACCCAGCAGTTCCCTCGGGTGAAGTTGTGAGTGAAACAGTTGGAGGGGGGGGGTTATGTTGTAGTAGGTTGATGTGTGAGGAAATTAAAAATAATGAGAAAAATGAAGATATCGGGAAAGCCACCTGCAGGAGTGGAAAGGTGCACTGTCAGAAGATGAAACAAAAATACAGTTCTTCTTGACTGAGTGCTCCCTAAAAAACGACTTACACTTCAAAATATGGAACTACTTTGCTTGCTCCTGCCTTGCTGTAATAGCACTTTGCTGTAACAACAACCTCTGGAAATAAGCAGGGCCTTTCCCAAAGAAGTCCTGGATTCCTATCATCTTCTTCCATTCCTAATGCAACAAAGACAGCAAGACCCAGATTTTGCATAGCTACTTGCACCATGGGGACAAAAATACTAGCTGGCATCAAAGCCTGTGCTGCACAGATTAGATCTTCTTATCAAGAGTTAGAGAGATGAACTACTGCTCTCTGCCCTGGAGGATGGGGTCCATGCCTTCCCATGTGCTCTTGCAGGCAGCATTGCTTTCTTCCCTCTGGAAGACTGCTAAAAACTCTGGCCTGATCTGTTACTGCTGAAGTGAATGGGAGTTTTGCCATTGACTTCAAGGAGACAAGAAGAGAATCAGGCCCTCTGCTTGCAAATCCAGTCTTTTTAGTCTTTTCCAGATACTAAATAAAACCGTGCTTGGAAGTCAATTGAATGCCAGCAAGCTGGGCCAGTTTGCCATGGATTTCAAAGATGCCCAACAATTTGATGTTTATTAGGATACAACTAAAGTGTCTTCTTCACAGTGCAATGCGCAATTTGCTCCTCAGTAAAAATATAAACGTGCCTTATGTGCAAACAATTTTAGCATTTCTGTTTTTATGCCATCTTACTGACAAGAAACTCCCAGCTGTTATAATTTGTCTCATCCTTCTCTCTCTTGTAGAACCAGCCTTTGTTCCTTTTTGCAGTGCCAGGGACTTGCTGAGCTCCACCTGATGTGATTTGTCCAGGCATTAATAATGCATCTTCAAGATGCAAGATGCATGAATTCCTTTAGTAACAGATCCGCCGGCAGACTGCCGCGCCGCATTGTGCCATTTTCCCGAGATGGGGGAGGCAAGAGGGCCACGCAAGCCTCATGGACCCGCGCAGGCCACCCGGGGTCCTGTTGTTACCAGGGGGTCGCTTCACCCTCACGACGAGATCAGGCCGAGGATAATGAACATTACAGAAGACATTCCTCCGGCAGGCAGGTCCATACCCGCCATCCAAGGAATCCCTGTGGGACTGTCCACACTGACAGTGCCTTCAGGAGAGCTCGCAAGCAGGGGTCGAGTGCTGCCCCGCTGGCGAGTGCTGTCCCCAAATATCACCAAACCGAATCAGCTTTGCCTCCGAGCGCTCCTGTCGGCCTCCCCTCCCGTCAGGACAGCGGGGCCGGGAGCTGGGCACCCGGATGATGCGCTTTATGGCCGGTGTGCGCTGCGGAGCGAGGCTGCCCCGGGCAGACACCGCGCCGCCTGGTGCTCACCCACTGCCGGGGCCGCGGAGGGATCTGACGGGCACCGTCCGCGCCGCGTCCCTCAGTGCCGCTCTCCCCGTGCGCGAATGTGTATGTGCGTGTGCATATACACCTATATCTATATCTATATCTATATCTATATATCTCGTTCAATCGATACGATCGCTCGCAGAGCCGCACTCCCTCACCGCGGCTCGGCTCTGCCGGCGTAGCCATGGCAACGGCTCCGGCTCCCGGCGTGGGGCCGCCCCGCGGCGAAGGCCCCGGCCAGCCAGCACGGCCTGGCACAAGCCGGACACAGCAGCACGGCCTGGAACAGCCCCGGCACAGCCCCGGCACAGCCCCGGCACAGCCCCGGCACAACCCCGGCCTCGTCAGCACAGCCCCAGTGCAGCCCTGTTCCTGCCAGCATAACCCCGGAACAGCCCCGGCACAGCCCCGGCACAGCCCCGGCACAGCGTGGGCCCCATCGCGCGGAGACGTCGTCTGTGCGAGTACGCTTAATGTCCCTGCGTGTTTGTGTCCCCCAGGACTCGCAGGTGTCGCTGGCAGTGTTGAAGGAGATGATCCTGTCTCTCTACTCAGCCCTGGTGAGGCCACATCTGGAATGCTGGAATGCTGTGTTCGGTTCTGGGATCCCCAGTAAAAGAGAGACATGGAGCTGCTGGAGTGCAATGGAGGGCAACAGAGGTGACTGAGAGGACTGTACATCTGTCTTACAAGAAGGGAATGAGGCAGCTGGGCCTTTCCAGCCTCCAAAAGAGACAAGTCAGAGGGGATCTCATCAATGTGTATAAATATCTAAAGGGAGGGTGTCCAGAAAATGTAGCCAAGCTCTTCTTGGTGGCAAGCAATAGAATACAAGGCAAGGGGCAGAAACTGACGAACAGAGAATTCCACCTGAATATAAGGGAGAACTTCTTTACTGTGCAAGTGACCGCATACTGGAACAGATTGCCAAGAGAGGTTGTGGAGTCTCTCTCAGTAGAGATATTCAAGAATCATCTGGATGCAATTCTGTGCCATATGCTCTAGGATGACCCTGCTCAAGCAGGAAGGTTGGACCAGGTGATCCATTGCAGTCCTTTCCTACCTTACCCATTCAGTGATTCTGTGATACACACGTACAAGCAGCCCGTTTCCAAAACAACATTTCTGATAATGTTTTCAGGCTTCCCCGTGCATGGCAATGCATCCCTGATGTCCGAGAGGAGATCCTTCCCTGAAGTCCTTGGCAATCAGCAAGGGAATTATAAAGCAGCTCAGTGTGACTGCAGTCAATACTGACAGCCAGTCCTCTCTGCCATCTAGAAATATTGCACAAAATTTGCCATCAAAAGCCACTGAATCTGGTGCAGGCAAGCCTTGCACAGCTGTTGTGGTGTGGGCTCTGATCAGCAGTCACCTTGGGCTGATGGATGTCAGTCATGTCCTCTCTGCAAACAAACACCATCAAGTCTGATGGACTGTACTTAGCGTGACACTTTCCTCTGTTCAATGGGCTTTTGAACACTTCAGGAAAAGATATGCAGCTTCTTTTCATGTTCAGAGAATCACAGAATGGATCAGGTTGGAAGATAGCACAGTGGGTCACCTGGTCCAACCTCCCTGTTCCAGCAGGGTCATGCTAAGAGCACATTGCATAGGCTGTGTCCAGATGGTTTTTCAGAGAGGGATACACCACAACCTCTCTGGGCAATCTGTTCCAGTGCACAGACATCCACACAGTAAAGAAATTCTGCATGTTCAGGTAGAGCTTCCTGTGCTTTCTGCCTGTTTTTGCCTGTTGCCTCTTGTCCTATTGGTTGGCACCACCACTGCCTCTGCCCTTTTGACATCAACCCTTTCCATACTTACCCAGGTCAATGTGGTCCCACTCTCAGTTATCTCTTTTCAAGGTTGAACAGGCAATTTTTCCTCTTACATTCCTAAAATCACATTGCCATATTGTGTTTCTTTTTGAATAAAAGCCTTCCCCCAGGCTGTCAGTTGGGAAGGATATAAAAAATTTTCAAGGTATCTCTGAGACCAGTGAGGTGCCGACAGCTAGGGGAATAATGGAAAAGATTGGAAAGGAGGACAATCTCTCTGAGGATGTTTTAAGAATCCAAGAAAGACAAAAATGAACCAAAACCCTCCACTCCTGTAATTGGACAATATTTTTCCCATTTTATCCACAGTGAACTTTATGGGATACTTTTTTATTTGAGTCAGAATATTTCTGTTGCTTTCAATAGGAGTTAGACAGGGTTTTTGCATACACATAGTAGGATAAATGTTTGTACATAAATTTATATTAAAAAAGATGGTGAAGCAAATACTCCTGTGAATTTTGTTCCCAAAAAGCTTCCAAACTGTCTGCAGAAGTCATATAGAAATCACTTTATATTTTTGAAGACTATGCACCTAGAGAACACAAACAATAGACTGGAATGCTACTGATCCTTCATGTGCAAACTGAATTACAACTCACAAAAACTCTGATACACCATTCAGTCTGTAAGCAATACATAGGCTAAAATATATTCAGATTAACAAGTCACAGAAGAATTTATGCAGTGAATAAAATTAATAGAAATTAAAATGTGGTCGTTGATCAACCACAATTAGGAAACAGAGCTAAATTCAACAAATCAGCTGTTTGCAACTAATAGTTTTCCTAGGTCTCATGATAGATGTGGGTAAATGTTGACTTACTAATTATGACAACAGAACTGAAGAGAGAGCTGAGAAATCAAAATTAACTAGTGCCTTTCCTGAATTAGTGTTAGCATCTGTTGACACAGGTCTGGAGTGTTGCTGTGAAATGTCCCAAGTTCGCAGACAGGGCTTTTTTCAATATGTGGTTTGCAAAATCTTGACTTTCTCTCTTGATAGAGGGAAAGAAAAAGGCTTATTTTTTAGTATTAAAAATTGACTGAGTTATGGGCAACTGAAAAAGTGTTGCATGCTGTGAGATATCAAACAGTCTTTCTAACTCCATCATTTACTCCATTTTGAAGAGAAGAATTGTACCTGGCTCCTGTGAGTGGTGAGCTGGCATTGCAGATCCTCCAACATACCAAAGAAAAGGAGAGACAAGGAAACAGCCAAAATATTACCTGACAAATCTGGGCTTGCATCAGGCTGGCTTCAGACTCAGAAATTATCAGAGGCAATATTAAGCTCCCTACCCTCAGCTTCCAGCTTCTTAGTTTTAAGGGGATTTCTACACATGCCAAGGAATGTTTCATCAACCTGCACCACACTGGATCCACAAAGAATTTTGTGTAAGGAAATCTAGTTATGTAAGTGCAAAATACAATTTGAACATCCCCTCTGTTCCACATGATTTTCTTCTTGGTGTTCCAGGAAGCTGGAAAGGATACTACAGTTTTCCTCATGTTAATTCTGGCAATATTTTATTTTAAAAACTTTGTAAAAAAATCGTTTAAAACTGAGTGAAATGATGGAAAGTGCCTTGCAATGTTCCTGTGTCACATATATGAATATTCTGAAAACAGTCTTCCTATTGTGTCAGGATTGGAGATTTTGAGATATTTTCTTGTCGTATACTCAGATCTTTACAATTTTGCATGTTCTGCTGTTCCAAGAACAACTCAATATGGATAAAGCTGAGAATTTACTGTGATGGGTTTTTAAAAAGATTTATTTTGCCTTCAGTTTTCATTAAACTTCAGTAGCCCTAATTTACTGGCACTTCAATTAAGCAGAATGGTTTGTTATTCATTATTCTTTCTTCCCAAAAACATTTTGCATAACAATAACTCGATGAAGTTCTTGCTTTGTGAACCCTTCTGGTTTTAATGACTTTTGATTTTCACATTTTTCAGAGCATGGTGAAAATGTTTAACATTTCTTCTGAATGTTGGTCTTGTATGTAGAAATTGGAGCTCCAGGTTACACATGACAAACAGAACTATCACAATTTGCATCACAGTGGACACTGTGGCCAGCCCTAGTGCATCCTTCCTGGTCCACACAGAATGCTTCCCAGAATTGCTGAGATAATCTGTTTCCTACATATTTCTGTAATCCTTTTCATCACTGTCAGATGTTCTTTGAGATCCATCAAATGTTTCTCAGACAAATGTCATGCTAAATAACTCCCTTTCTTACTGAGGAGGTTTGTTCAGAAGTCCTCAACTAGACAGCATCATTTGCAAAATCTGTTTCTCAGGAGTGGTGAGCTCAAGGTGAAGTAGCAAAGGGACTTCACAGAGCTCTAGATGGGACAGCCTCACAGGAACCCTGCCAAAAACACAGCACAGCACTGACTTGGCCAGCAGCTCCCTGACCAGGGAGCACGGAGTATTAGTGGGGAAAGAAAACAAGTCTTATGGGAGCAGCTGAGGGAACTGGGATTGTTTAGCCTGGAGGAAAGAAGGCTTAGAGAAGATCTTACCATTCTCTACAACAACCTGAAAGGAAGTTGTAGCAAGGCAGGTCTCTACTCCAGAGAAGTAACTGATGGGACAAGAAGAAACGGCCTCAAGTTGTGCCAAGGGAAGCTTACACTGGATATTTGGAAAAAAGGGCCCTCAAGCATTGGAACAGGCTGCCCAGGCAAGTGGTTGAGTCACCGTCTCTGGGGGTTTTTGTTTTGAAGAGGAGTAGCTGGAGCACTTAAAAACATGATACACCAGAGTTGGCAGTGCTGGGTTAATGGTTGGACTCAACCTTAGAGGTCTTTCCCATCCTGAAAGGTTCTATGATTCTGTGATTTCAAGACTTCTGTGTGCTGTATATTCCCCCTTCCCTTGCACACTGCTTGAAGAGTTGGACAGAGCTGTTGATCAGGCATAACCCCATGAATGGCCAGACATGAGAAGGCACAGCACCTCTCATCTGGATGTTGTGCTATCGACAGTCACGGGAATGACCGGAGGGTAAGCACTACTAAACTCCAACACATCAGGAGCTGGGAAGAGTGCCTGCTTGCAACTGCCTGCACCAGGTCCCAGTGGTAGCAGAGCTGATGCATTCAGGCAAGGTGATACAGGTCACTGTTGCTGGAGTAGCGAGGGAAAGACAAGTGAGAAGAGAAGAGCATGTCTGCCTTGCTGCCCAGGCCTGTCGGGCAGATAAACCACAAGAATGCAGGCAGCCAGAGAGCCTGGCTGGCCCCAGTGGAGGTGGTCCCTTGACATCCCCAAGGCAACCCAGGCCATGGCAGAGGTTCCTACCATCGAGGAAGCAGCTGGCCTTGGCAGGAAAAAAAAAAACCAGAAAATCAAAACAGAACAGAGCCAGAGGCAACAGCAGTGGAAGAGACGGGGGGAACCGGTGTAAGAGCTGTTTATTCAGAGACACTACTGCTGCCCCTTACAACCCACCACAAATACAATCCATTTTTGTAAGTATATGCATTTTATAGTAAAAAGTTACGGAGCTTTAATATTTCTTTAACTTCTCTCATCTATAAATATTAGTAGGCAGACTGTCTTTTGTATATACACAGTTTTGTAACAATAGAGTGTATCACAGCTTTGCAAAGCCCTAGTAATCTATTTGCCTTGGGGTAAGTAATTTCTTAAAAGAAACAAGAGTATTCAGACTTCCTTTCTCAACATTTACAGAAAAACAGGGAGATTTGGGGACTCAGTGTGGTAAATGTTCAAGATATCAAGAAACTCACAACATTTCAATATTCTAATGATCTCCTGAATGTTACAGTGTTATAGCTTTTTTGTTGTTTATTCGTTTAGGGTTAAAATCATTATGTAGCCTGGTATGATACCATTTTCTTTGCATCAAAGAATATCAAACTAGAAAATGTACAAAGGAGGTAAAGGTAACTGTTTCTACTAACTATTTAGTGCTTTAACTAAATTCTACTGTATACTGTGCAAGGATTTTAATCACTGCACTATTAGATGAAAGGACGGTGGAACTAATTCCCCCTTTTCTCCCCTTCCCTCTGATCTTCATCACAGGTATCAGCAGCAGCATTCCACTTGGAGACTGAGAAAGCCTTTGGTTTGCAGATCTCAGAAAAGATTAGACTGACACAGAAGCCAAACGTTGCCAAGGTTGTTAAAGGTGTTCAGAGAACATGAACTCTAGAATTCCACTATAAGGTGGATCTTTAGCACCTCCAGACATATTCAGGGGTTTTAGGGTCACAAGTCTAAACTTGGCCACATGCAGGTAGACTATGAGCAGTATTAGGTACCTGACCTTTTTTTTGCACCTAACCCCAAAGTACATTTTAAAGAGTACAGGATACAACTCCAAAGGTTTGACCATGACCCTGATTTAATAATTTCTTGCATATTGAAAAGCATTTGTTCTTAGGTCAAAATTCATCATCTCTCTCAGTGGTGGTACCACTGCCATGCTTTGAACTGGTTTGCTAGAATTAAGTCTCCACTTCAGAGAAAAAAAAAACCCAACAAGTTTTAACTGGCTTTGTTGCCTTTTTTTTGCTTAACTGACTCCTTTGTCCCTTCAGTTTTTAAGTTGCTTGTGAAAAAAAAATATTCATTGTCCCTGAACTGCTGTGGTGAGTGTGCCAACAGCCTTTTCAGAAGCCTCACCATCCTGCTGTCTCTAGGCTCAGATAAGCAAGGCAGTCAAGCACGTGCTTTTCTTCAGGTATGTGCTTAGTCCCCTTAGCTTGCTGTTTTCACAGCAGGTTAGAAAAGCAAAGCACATACTTAAAGGTAGGCATACACTTACCTTTCCTCTTCCTTATTACAGCACTCAGAAACAGTGAAGAACCCTAACTGTATCCAAATTTCTGTTTCTACTAATTCTGAAAACAAGCAAAAATGTTTACCTAAAATATTAATATGCTTACCATATCTTATCTTTGACATAATTGCTTTAATTAAAGGAGTTTATAAAAACTAACATTACGCCCACATGCCCTAGCAGTAATGTGTGAGAATAATGGAATTTAGAGTGGCTGATTTATTAATCTTAAAATATCTACTTGGAGTGAAACAGGTAAAATTGTAGATTGGGGGGAAATACATGTGAATGTTGGGATTTATAATTTAGTCTTGGATGAGTTGTGCTTATACATATATAGGTTTATACTATCTGATTAGATTTTTACATATTTTTTATGTTTATAATCTGTAAAATAGAAAAAATAAATATAAAACATGTCATTTTACTGCTTCTGATAGAATTTTTTTAGATTGCATTGCCCTTTGATGCGGACAGAATTTACAAGGCAAAATTACCAAAATTTTTAATGCTCTATGTACACCAATATTAATATTGTGTAATTCATATACTTTTATAACCAACCCCAGTCTACTGCTCTGTCCCTACACACATCACACGTGTCTTTCTCCAATATATTTTCTTCTCTGCTCCCCAGAAAGCTTCTTTCAATCTGTCTCCCTTGTTTTGAAGTCAAGTGAAGTTTTCATTGACATCTTCATAGCCATCTCTGCCCTCCTTAATCTGTGAACAACTTCCGATATTCTCCTAACTTTTTCTGGAAATCTGATTTTCCTTTGGTTTCTCTCTCTCCTTCTACCTGTCCTTCTGCCTCTGTTTTGTTTTTTTTTTTGGTATGTCCTAGTGCTTTGCAATCATCACTGACCATGTTATCCAACCCCACCTCAATGGTTACTTTTACTTCCTGCCAGCATCCCTCAGTCATCTCCTGCTTGTTAAGTATACTGAAAACACATGGAAAGACCCATCTTCCACATTAATAGAACACTCAGTACTGGTCTGAATTCTAAGAAGTACATGTTAATGTTTGGCTTCTTCCATGTGACATAGGAACTACCTGAAGCTAAGGTTATATTTTACTTGCTAATTTGTTTAAGCAATTGTTCAAGGAATGGCAATGTATTGTTTACACGCATTTGTTTCATGTCTTCTTTATGACACTGCCCTATCTAATGTGATTATGCAGCAAAATAAACAATGTCAAGTCATGACTTCTTTGTAGGGAAGTCTAGTCTCTTAGACTACAAGTCTGGCATAGTAGCCAAAAGCATACATAATTTAAAAGGCACTTTGAATGCTGCCAGAAAAATTGTGTGAAATATTGGTGAGCTTGAAGGGAAGAAACTACACAGAGGTTAAGTTGCATGAGAAAATATTTTTCTCAACTACCAAGCTATTAGAAAAGAAATTACTTTTTTCATGTGCATATATCCACATGAATAGTGAGGTGCTTCTCACAGACTAGAAGAGATCCTATGTCAAGAATGTATTTGTTTGTGTCCCCACCTATTTGGAAAAGCACACAAACAATCAGTGCAAGAAATACAATTATGTACTCTGAGCAGGAGTGCTGGGGTGCTCAAGGTTAGTCAAGCTCACTGGACAGGTCATCTTTTGATACAGATGTTCTCACTCAACCACCTTCACTCCTTACTAGCATGCTCAGCCAGGTGAAGAACTACTAATCCAACAAGAGCTGCATAAGTCACAAAGAGGAATGCAACTTTGCTTCAGCCTTGAGTCAGTCTAGATATAATAACTGCACACAGAAATTTAATTTGAGAATTACAGATTTTGAGTTTAGAGAACATTTTGCTGTTGCTTATCTCTGCCCTTGCCTGTGAGTTCTGAACTGGGGTTCATAAGATCATTAATTCAAATAGCAATGGGAAAGCAGGAGGAAGAGACACATCATGGCATGAAACAAAAATCTGAAAAGCGAGAATGATTCAATGTTTAAATCCAATCTCCTTTCTATTATGTTAGGGAATTTGAGATAGACTTTTTAAATCTTATCTTCTAGGATTTTTTTTTTCCACAGGAAAACTTCCCCATAAATTCACAAAACGTTCTGGCACTTGGTATGGTTTTACACCCTGAGAATTTATTATTCATGAAATAGGTCTTTTGAAGTACAATTTCTAAGTGCTGATGTTTTATCTTTAAGCAGTGAACATGAGCAGAGGCTTAAAGGCCCACTGACAATCACTCAGGAATAGCTCAACTGCTCGTGTCTCGGCGAGGTCTTCCCCACACAGGGAACCTTTTGTAAATATTAGTTACTAGAATCACAACACTAATACATGTAGTTAATAATTATCACAATGTGCCAAAACTGCACAGTTTGCTCCCTGATTACAATATTAAATTGCTATTGAGCTGTGGTATTTGCTTCAGGCAATACTGCTGAGAAGCCTCCAAAGACTTTGGTTGGCCTCCCTACACAAGCTTGGGAAATGCATGTCTGCACAGAAAGCAGAGGCAGTGCTGGGGTTTGCCAGAAAACAAACAAACCTCAGACAATAGAAGGAAAGTTTTATCAGAGCTGAAGTGTCCTTTCACTTGGGAACTGTCATCTCATGAAAGTAAAATTCACACATGCACTTGATTAGGGCTTCTGTGGCAGACCATTACCAAGAGCTAGGTGATTCAAGCTGTGTGGAGCATCCTGCACAGCCAGCTCTGAAAGCTTTGTTTTACTTGCTTTTGATGACATCTAAAAAGCTGCTAATCCACTTCAGAAAAGTCCAGAGTTTTTGCCTGACGTGTTTGCATTCATCTATCAATGGGTGTTTTCTGCTGATACTTTTGTCACTTGTCCTGCAGATGAAGTAGTTTGGGATGGCCAATGAGAACCACCATTGTTCATCTTGGCCATGCATTCAAAATCATGATGGGTTAAACACAAACCCTAATCTTCTGGTCCTGATTCTTTATCTTTCTAAATCCATGAACCAAACCGCCCAATTTGCAGAGTTCCCGTTTGAATATAAAATTTTTTAAATGGTTCAATTCTGTCTACTTAGATTTTTGAGCATTGGGACTGGTATCAACATTCAGACAAGCTTAGGAAAGGGTCTAAAATGTACAGTGATGTCTCAGCCCAGATCAGGTCATAGATTAAAATTTCTGCTTGAGAAAAAGAGTAGGAAAATGCCTCTGCACTGTCGCCTGACTAGCACTCAGTAACTGCTATGTAAATGTAGCCCTTATTTGGTGGGAGAAGGTGTGACAAATCTATCAGAAGCAGAGTTTCAGACTCAGGATTTCAGACTCAGGATTCTTCATCTGTGATCCAAAATGACTTTGCTGTGATTTTTCTAAGGTGAATGCATTCAATGTTTAGTGAAGTTCTGAAGACAGCTTAGCCAGAAAGATTGTAGTTTATTAGGGTGTCAGTAGCAGTAGCCCAGGAATGTGATTTGCAGGTACAGATTCCAATCCTTGCACTTAGAAAAGGCTGTTGGAAGAGAGAATGCAGGCTTTTTACTCCTTCTATAAAGCAAAGCCAGGTGTTTGCACTTGGAAAGTGCAGGTGCAAGTTTTATGTACTTGAGTTTACCAGGCCCAAGTTGAAACCATATCCGTTATGAGATCATAGGCTATTGTCCAGCTTCTGCATTATTAAGGCATGCTATTCACTTAGGTTCTGGAACTTAGTCTTGAAAGCACTGTGTTGGGTTTTCTAACTCATTTTTTGGTGATTTTTATTGTTTCTTTTACAGAGCTATGTAAGTTACATGGGGCAAGACTTCCATGCTCCTTCAGAAAGCATATGTTAAATCGAAATAGTAGTAATATTATAACCCCTAGAAGGAGAAACAAAGAAAAAGGGACCCATGTTTGCTGGCTGCTTGCCTGAAACCAGGCATATGTACCTCAGCTGAATTTAGTATTTCATTTCATCATTTGAAACTTACCTCTGATGTTTCCTCAGAGAAGATCCTAGCACTGCTTGTCCTTTTTATTTATGTACTTGCTGAATTGCAGAATGCATGTTTCAGGTCTCAGCTGTCAGCCTTATACCATGGGTCTCTTGTCCAGAATGAAATGTCATTCTTAAATCCAATCACAAAGGTGTTAAAAAAAAAAAAAAAAAAAAAAAAAAAAAAAAAAAAAAAAAAAAGGAAAATTTTGTCTCTAGACTGTTTTCAGGGTTATTCTGAAGCCCAAACATAAAATCAAATTGAAAGAAACTGTTGTGCCGTTAAATCTATCCTGCTGTGAGCTTCTGCTTGTTCCCTAGCACCTATTTTATGGGACATTATATTGCCTTATTTTAAATGTCCCAAGCAAAAATTGGATCTATGTGTTCTTTTGCTTCATGCAGTAAACTCAGAATAAGGTAGATACTGTCTTTTTCTTCTGATTCTGTCCTGCCAGGTACAGCTGAGATATTTTATAGCCCGTCAACAACCCCTCTTCGAGAATAACCTGAGAAAGCAGGTAGGCTATTACACAAGTAACAAGGGTCTGCTCTCTTCTTCCAGTTTCTTCTTCTACAACAGCTAACACAGAAAAAGATCAAGGATTGTCGTAAAAAACAAAAAGCAGAGAACTACCTGGTGTTATCTGTTACATTGGCAGGTATGATTAATTATTAATGCAGTACCATGGGTAAAGCAACAGACAGGTCAGGTTCCTGAATCTGCTGTCTGTGGGTGTTTTGCTGATGTATGTCAGCTTCATTCTAGGTC
Organism: Erithacus rubecula; assembly: GCF_903797595.1. NCBI lineage: Eukaryota > Metazoa > Chordata > Aves > Passeriformes > Muscicapidae > Erithacus > Erithacus rubecula. The sequence continues at coordinate 103,537,614 of NC_136689.1, forward strand.
AAATATTATGGCCCCATCGTGCTGCCGACTGTATCTGTCTTTTATCTGTGAATTTCCACCAAAGGAAAGGCATAGAGCTGGCAAGAAAATAGCTTCTCAAATAGCATATATGTGTTTTGTTGATTCTGGATTGTACAATAATTTTCATCTGATCTTTCAGCCTTGATTCTGGACAGATATTATTGGATTTGAAACTGTAACAGCTGGAATAGTAAATATAATTTTCAAGACAAAACTAGAAATCTGAAATCTTTATAAAGGCTAAAATTAAGAGAAAGAGATAAGCAGGGATTTGTAGTATTTTGAAGTTTATATGAAAGTTGTTGGTAGCTTTGTCCTAGCTTTTCTTTTTATCATTCTTTCCAATATACCTCCCTCTTCCATTGACTTCTCACCAAATTTAGAGAAGATCTCATCCATACCCTTAAAACTCTCATCCTGTATTTGATAATGATCCCTTACCACTATAAGCATGAACTGAAATGGGCTGTGAGCTCCCTATCTGCTCCTCCTAGTGAAGATCTGCCATCAGTGCTGACAAGCTGCAGCAGCCTCTCTGGTTACACAGAACATCTCACTGGCAAAATATCCCATCAGCCAGTATTAGTCTGAAGAGCATGTCCCTCCCCAAAAGCCCTGTCGTCACCACAAGTTACAATGTGAAAGCCCTACCATCAGGGCATCACTCAAAATTTTTTCTTAGGCTGGCCTCACATGTTAACTTAGCACCAAACTAAACTCTTTCCTGAAGGGCTAGAGCTTATATTCACAGAGGGTGAAAATTGGTTCCACTGGGAAAGCTTCAAAGTCATTTCAGCCATTAAACTGTGGCTAGATGTATCATAAGTACAGGAGAGGTCGAGGCACTGCCTGTGAACCAGGGGACTTGGTGAAGAAGTTCCTGCTGAAATTGGCAACTCAATTTCGTATTCTGTTTCAGTGCGACTCTGCAGCAGGAGCAAGTCACGTTTGTACATGAGACTCATTATGCTTCCCCTGTTTAACATACCAATTACTTTCTGTATTTACCATGTTTAGAGCAACTTCATGTCAAAAATTAATAATGCTAAAATAAAGAGCTGTGCTGATGTATGCTAAAGGGGAAGCATGGCAAACTAATAGAATGTGTAATGGAAAGAAAAGATGGATTTGCAGCCATGGGGGATTATATCCAGATGAATTTCACAGTGTGCCATTGGGGAAGGGTGGGTTCAAAAGAGGCTCCTGTGCTCTTTAAAGCACACTTCAGACTGTCTTAAGTGTATATCTTGAGAGGTCACAGCGCCTAAGTAATTTCACCTTGTAAGTAGTGCAAATATGTAGTGGTGCCAGTCAGTTCCTCTAAGAGCTTCACTCCTCCAAATTTCCTGGCTGTCTCTCCACATTGGACAGAAGTGTTTGGAGAACAAGTAATTAAGTTTAGGGGACAAGAGGTTTTTGCCTTTTTTAACTGACCTTTGTACAAGCTTGGACAACTAAAGAAATCCTGATTCATCCCTGCTGGTCATGGGGAAACTGTATTAGCAGCAGATCTCTAGACTTCAAAACTCAGGAGTCCACTAAGAATTTTTACCCAGATTCCCCAGAGAACCTGACAACTCCATTGTATTGACCTTTCCGTACAAATTTTGAATTCAGCATTTCTGTGGTACTAGGGCTTGAAATACTGTCAGAGTCTCTAGTAGACATGGATAAGCTGTCAGGCACCGAGGAATATTTCCTTCCTCATGTTGATCAACACAGGCAACAGAGTGGCCAACCTCCTAATGGGAAATAACAGTAAGGGGACTATTGATTAGTGGTGTTTGAACAGTTGTCATTAATGAAGACCATGAAAGCAGTGACAATATTTGTAATCATAACAGATAAGAAGTTTATATTTTCATTAAAAGAGAACATCTGCTTATGAAGACCTCAACAAGTACCTAGTATACAGGCATGCTCTGTTATTTGTTACCTTCAGTTTCAGTGGGGCACCTGCTCTAGGCTGGTATGGGAACCTGGCTGGCTTCTGAATCACTTCGCTCACAAGCTGTGATGCCTTTCTGAGGAACAGTAAGAAGGACAAAGGGGAGAAGCTCTGACTCTGCCTACTAGCTTCAACAGTAATGGATAGTGTTTTAATATTTTCCTGTTTTTCTGGCTTTGGAAAGCTAATCCATACCTAAGCAAACAAGTTGTTTTTACGACAACAACACACTCAGTCTGAGAGCTTGCCTCATGTTTGCCCTTTTGAAAATACAGCCTCAACTAAGAAATCTGTATTTGATAGTCCATTCAGAAAAGTTTTAAGAGATGCTTTATGTGCATTAATTTTCTCAGGGCCAGATCCCAAGCTCTTTGCTCACTTCTTTCCCATTTGAATTCCCATGTGCCTTAGCAGAAGTTTGTTTTTTGTAGATTTCTGCTATTTAATTGTCAGCTAAACAAAGTTCTTTCTTACAATGCATTACTTACATGTCATGAAATCTCTGCTAGCAAAGATATGCAAGCATTTTTGTTGTGCAAACATTACTGGTCTCTTACACTAGAAGAAATTTTACTCATGCTGACACTAAATGGGAAAAAGGGAGATACTTAGGAACACTTGCTAACAATCAGTGAGTGTGTTTACTGACTGGCTGATTAACTGATAAGGAGTAAAGGGTTTTATTAATGATACAATAGAGAAGAACCAGCTCACTTGTCCTGAAGAGGGTTGGTTTTGCAGGGCTAAAAACTTTTTCGTTCTGAACAGAGGCAGCAATGGTCCACAATACACAAGAGCAGATCTGCTGAGTAAGAGGGTATCATTTTTATTATACTGCTTACAGAAAAAGGCATACATCAGTCTTACTGTTAAACAAGCTCATTGTTTTTCTTACAACAGAAAGATCAAAAATAGAGGATAGGAAATATAAATCACTGTTTCATCTTGCTTGTAGGGCTACTTGCCTCTTACTGACTATATGAAAGATAATACAAGTGCAGGAAAACCTCAGATTTCAATACCCTCCAGAAGATCTTTTTCTCATGGTGTGGTGAATGATGGGGTAGGGTTACTAGCAAAGAGAGGCTGGAAGTGTCATTACTGCAGGTAGGAAGCACAAAAATGAACACCAACTTCATGGCCAAATGTTGCACCCAGCCATGGGAGGCACTTTGCAATACTTTATATGCTGACCTCCAGAAATCAAGAGTAATAAACCCAACAGATTGAATATCTGTTTGTTTTTGCAGTTAAAGCACTGTTTATTTTTCTGCACTCAGGACAGAAGGGTGGTGTCAGCACCTGCTGTGTAGGTGTAAGAGTTAGCCAGTCTGTGGGGGTGTTTCTGCTGGGTGACAACATGGGGCTATTGGACCCTTGCACTGAGGTCTCTGCTTGCTCTGTAATGCAGTCCCTAAGAGCAGTCACTCCAGGGTTTGTCTCAAATGGATGAACTAGTGTCAGTCAGCAATTTATTGATTCTACAGACCAATTGTCTAAACAAACATTCCAGTGAGAGGCCTTCAAGGAGGATTTTCCTCATGTCGTGGTAAAAATCAGTCCATCCAGTGAGAGCATTCATTTAGTCTAGAAGACACCATTCTTGAACATTTTAATCAGAGTAAGGACTTTTGCCTTATCCAAAGTGATTTTTTTTCATTATCATCTAAATCAGATCCCAGTTTAGAAAACAACACATATTTTCACAGTGCTGCAAAAGTAATTTCCCTGCATGCCCTGAGTTTTAACTCACTAAGACATGCACTAAAAGCTATCTATATCATAAATTACGCTACAAAATCTAGCCACTTGCTGTAATTACAGGATTCAGTTAATACCAGTAATTTGTAACTGCTCAAAGTTGTGAATAACTCAATAATTTCAGAGCAATTCATTGCCTGGGCCTGGAAGAACCTCCTTTGAATCCTAATAGGTATTTTTAAAGTAATCTCATCTCTTGCCAGCAACTTAGCAAAAATGTTAGGTGGAAGGGTAGAGAATTCAGAGGTTCATGTGAGAGTAGCAGAGATGCAATGGTGTTGGGGTTCCTGAAAGAAAACAGAAATCTCACACCAAAAGTCTGGTAAATAACTTAGGGACTAATAACATTTTACTGGTCAAAAACATACTATAATTTGCATGGGTCACATTAGGAATATTCTACTGATTTCATGCAAGTGAAGATAATGAAGGAATCTGAATCTGAAATCTGTCTCCAGCAAATAATGTGCACCTTCCTATGTGATAATTGTACAACTTGAGGCCATCTGCAAAATGCAAACAGAATAATTAATATCTCCCTCATAACATAAAATGGTGGGATGGACTAATGTTGTTTGATCTCCTTGAGTCCTCTCCTTGTAATCAGCTCTTATTTTGTATTGCATTATGCATAGTATATTCACTCATGCTTCACTGTTGCACTGTTTTCTACCAAGATGATGAAAATACAGGCCCCCTTTTACAAGAGCCCACACCACAGATTGCCAGAAGTAGCTTACATCTAACCTGAGGCCAATAGCTGCTGGGAAGTAATTAGTTGTAGTGCTGCTATAATCCCTTAGTAAATGTAAGCACAACTCCTATTTGTGCTGAAGGTGAAATGTTTGTGGTAACAAATGCCCTTTTCTCTGAATAAAAATGTATTTACTTTTAATCAATCAGGGACTCATTATCAGCATTGTCTTCATCTCCCTAAACCTTGGCCTTCTGTGTATGATTTTAGTGTTGGAGAGAGCGCCTGCAAGGTTATTAAGAGAATGTTGCGAAATAGCTCTAATGACCTGAATCAGCTAGGGATAGGCAGTCAGAAATTACAAGGCAGTCCTATTATCCTGGCACCTCCAGGCTCTATCAGACCCTCCCAGTCCTCAAAAGGAGAGGAGGAGGACATTATTGCTGTTCCTGTTGGAGCAGTGGGCACGTTCACATGTTGCATGACGTGCACATGAACACATTGAGTGAAGAGCAGCCCCAGAGGAGGAGAGGTGCTCTGGGTCTTTGTTGCTAAGGACTGGGACCTGCAGACTTTGGAAGGTGACATGGGGAAATGGCTGCCTTAATTTAGGGCATGGAGCTGGCTGAGGAGCTGGGGGAGGGCTGGGGGAGGTCTGTGGGAGCTGAGGAGAGCCTGAACTGTGCAGTCCAGGGTTCCAGGCTGGCCATGGGGCTGCCCACACCTGCTGGGCTCCTGTCTGCAGTGATGAGTCTGCAACACATCACAGACCCACAGGGGAATGGGGTCTGGCTTCTCCAAGGCATCTCCCCTAGAGTGCTGCCAAACCAAGGCATGCAGCCAAGTAAAGGTATCCTGGCCACAAACCCTTGAAGACCCTCTAGATGGCTGCAGCCCTTTCCCCTCCACCCACCTCTGCAGAGACATAGCATCCAGAGCAGGGCTGGAAGTCTGAGCCATAAAGTTTTGCTGCTTTTAAAATCTGAAAGGGGAACTCTGAGAATTGGTTGCCATGAACTAAGGCAGTTTCTTTAGTTATTTTCAGTTTCCCCAATACACTTTTCTTGGCCAGCCCTGGAAATAAAAGTTACAAATCTATTACAGTGTGTAACTTCCCAGCAGAGGCCCTGCTGTGTGATAAGGCAAAGGGTCTTTCCAGCATTCTTTTCCAGGACGTGCCCAGGAAAAGAGGAGAATCCTGTGCTAAAAGCACATGAATGATGCTCCACCTCACTCACCTTCCAGGTCTTCATGTTTGGCCCCAGAAAAGCACCATCTAACAGGCATGTCATCAGGGATGGGAGAGTATTGCAAGAAGTGTGAAGAAAATAATTGTAGAAATCCACTCAAAAGAAAAAAAAAGGATTTTCTCAATTTGTGGCTTCTTCAGACAGCTGTAGGATAACCTGTTCTCATGTGTGGTTAGCTTGGCAAGTCATTTTTCCCTCCCTGTTTTTTGGTGTCCTACTCACAGCAAGGAGGGATGTGACTGATAATGCTGGATGAAAGAAACACTGACTTCAGGTATGGCTGCACTATCTGGTATTGCTTTGGCAATTTGCTTTTAATTTTTTCATTAGTTGAGATTTCAACATTGATTGTGAAATATTATGAGCAATGAGAAGGGGGAAATCTTATTAGCAAGCTCACTTCAGAGAGGAGAAACTCAGAATCAGTGTCTTTTCCCTGTGGAGGTAATCTGTTATCCCTCAATATACAAACAAGTCTTTCATAGACAAATGAAATGGCAGTGCATGGCATGTGTGTGCTATGAAAGGAGCACAGAGCTATGGTAGAAAGTGCATGTGTTGCAGAGGGAAATTTTGATTCTGAACACGTGTGGTTAGCTTTTGATACAAAACTCCACCATGACAAAATGTGGTCTGGACTCATTAGTACCTGCTTCTAGGATCACTTTCTATAACATCAGCAATGCTGAATTAAGGCAGCATATTTGACTTACAAGAACAGCATAAGCAAAGGGTAAATTGTGATAAAAATTGTCTCCTTCCCTGTTTCTTTGTACAGTGCAGATCAAGTGATACACTCTCAGCAGTAATGTAGCCTGATCATTACTGAGCACTCTCCCTGGCATGCCTATGAGCAAACTTTCTATTGTTTCAATTAGATGATCTGGGGCATTCAGGGAATTTAATACTGATGGAGCTCAGCTCCTAAAATCCTAGAAATTAGAGCCTGAGAGAACCTAGGGAATCATCTTGTCCATCCCCTGACAATGCAGATTATTTTCTACTGTATTTTTACTGTGGTTTTTTTCCAGTCTATTTTTAATGATTCTAGCAACGGGGTTTTCATCACTTTTCCTGGGGGACTATTCCACATTCTAATAGATCTCACTGTTAGGAAAATTTTCCTGATATTCAGTCTAAAATTTCCTTTGCTCAATTTCATCCCATTACTCCTAGATATGCCCAGTAGAGGCGGGTGAAAACTGAAAGTGAGTAGGCAAACCTGACACATTATGTGTGCTCAGAGCCAATTTACAGCAGCGGGTAAACTGATAGAGTCAATTTGCAGCATTCTGTAAGTGACAGAGAGGGTCTTAGGGCATGCACTCTGTGAAAATGGTTCTGAATCTTGATGAAAACCCCAAAGTGCAGAAAAATATCCAGAAGCTGTAATGACTTTATATTTTTTGCAACACTGAGGTTGAGCACAACAAGAGTCCTCTTTGAAGAGATAACAATAACGGCACCTTGTTCGTGCTATGGCTGCCCATAAAACTTAAATTTATACAGACATCTGAATGGTGTGCATTCCATTGCACTAAACACTGCAAATTGTCATTTACTTGTACATGCTAGACAGAATTAAAATACATCTCAGAATATTTGATCTGTTACCCACTAGATAATGAAACACAAGCTGAAAACTGCATTTATGTTGTAAATGTTCTTGTGTAAGTAACTTTATGCATAATTTTCTAATACCCTGCTAATAAACTATCTAACAAATGAAATTTGCTAAATCCCCTCTGCATACATGCACGTTGCTCTTTTTTCCTAGTTTCCCTTTTTCTTCCCCTTTTTATCCTTTTGTGCACTATTATGGGCCTTATCTCTGTTTTCTTCCTCATTGCTAATTCATTTCCAAAGAGGCATTCAATCCTTCAAATACTTTGTTGCCCATATCACTAAACCTTTCAGACAATTCACCTGCTTTTCTTATGATCTGTAAAGTTCATAGATGTCATCTCTTTATTCTTGGACATACCTATAACCTTTCTGTCCCACCAACTTGTATCACCATTCATCTGATCTTCACCCTGAATAATCTTTCACAGTTCTTCAGTTTTTTCTTAGTTGTAACTCAAGATACGTGTTTTGAGCAAAACAAAAAAACAAACAAACAAAACTAAAACAAAACCAAAAACCTCTGCATCATTATTGATCTGTTAAATTAAGATGCTGTCTCTCCTTGTAGCAAACTGCTATAGCTGAGGGCAGCAGATGCATTCAAACTGGAATTATGGCAGTGTCTGGGACAGTGATCATCTCTTGTAGGGAAATTTTACTCCAAGAATTCTGCTCTAAGAATTCACTTCTCATCAAAGTCCTCTATATGCTTTACCTGTATTGCCCTTTTGATTGTCCTCTCCCAAGGGTGGGGAAGCTAACAACACTTAACAATAAGCAGTGCTCTTTATCAGAAGTTGTCCTGGTACAGAAGAGACATTAATCCTTAAACGTATTTAGGAATCAGAAGAAGGTGTTGTATCAACTCCATCTGCCTTTGTTGTTTGTTAGGGGAACATTCACAATCTCATCTTTGCACTCCTTTCATCGTGTTTCCCTCATTGATCCCATATTTCTCTGACTCTGCTGCTCACGGTGCTCCCTGTGACCCCTTCTTCCACTCTGCTCTGTGCCCTCTTCCATGCCATTTGAGCTCGCTTTTCCCATCTCCTTCCTCCAGGTCTTGCCTTAAAACCCATGTGAGTTCTGTCCTGAGATTCTCACCACTTGTGTTCCCAAGCCCTTTTTCTTCTCAACATTGATTGTTATTTGTTTTGATCTGTTAACTCATGAGCCCTTTAGGCCAACAATCTTGACTCCTCGATTCTTTTGAGTTGTCAGATCTTTTGCTAGCTAGCTGATGAAATGCTCTGTCTATGTGGTGATAAGTACCAAGCCTAAATTTCAATGTGGTCCTTCATTTAAAAGGAGGTTAATGCAGGTCTGCAACTGAATATGGGACATATAAAACTTAGGAGTGTTAGAGATAGAGAGGATTTGCTGAGATAGAGCTGTGCAGAAGAGACAATGTACAAGGAGAAGGAAGATGCAGCATCTGAACAGATCTAAGGCACAGTTTTTCAGCATTGCTGTGCCTGTCTTAGGGAACAATCCTCTCTCCTGAGTGCTATTGTATGTAGGGGCCCAAAATAGGCTCACATTTGGGGTTGGTCTTATAAGAGTCATTAAAAGCAGAACGCATTTCACCTCTAACCCCATCACACAGTTGTCTACTCTACACTATTTAGACCTTTTTCTGCTTGTCATTGGTTTCAGAACATTCCAGTTTTGTCCTGTCTGTGACTCTTTGGCTAGTCATACTTACCTCTGTCTGTGACTGGAGCAAGTGTCTCCTTTAGGTGTTTTTGCCTTTGGTGTCCAGATCTGTGACCTTCCCACAGGCCCCAAGGAAAGGATAATAGTGGTATTTTCTTTTTTCTTTTTTGACAGGATTCTGGCAGAAACTGTGGGCAAGAAATCTGTGCAGGATTAACACTTCCCCTAAAAAAGCAGAACTTTGTACATTCTTATAAATTATCAGAATTGTATCTGAAGTATCTCCCTCATCAATTTCTCATTCTAATTGAAATAACCTGGTCAGGTCACAAGATAAAAGCCTCGTGTCAACACTGGGACGCCATTCAGAGAAATTATGACCTCGTATTCTTCTTGAATCAATAACAAATCTGGTCTCAGAAAGCAAGACTAGCCAAAAAGAATTAAAGCAAGACCAGAAGGCGCTAAAACAAGAGTTGGATACTTTACAAAAGGAATTACAGCAGTTTCTAGAGGTTTCCCAGAAATGGCTGAAGTGATTTGCAGCCAAAGGCGAACTTTCTGTTGGAGTAGCGATTACAAAATGTCCTAACAAATTGAGAAGACCAGCCTGAATTGGTAAAGACAAAAAGGTAAAAGGCAACAACACTGCCATAGCTACTTTTATGCAGGGAGTCACCAGCTGGGAGCCCACTAGCAGGGATGAAGAGGAGCAAGGACTCACTAAAGTTCAGCTCCAGGAAGAAATGTCTAGTCACAGACTCATCATGGTAGCCTTCCATCTGGATGTTCAGCAGGGCCAGTCAGAGAGTTTAGGCAAAAACATTTACTGCATTTCATCTACTTGGTGCCAAAGTCAAAGAGTCCCATCAGAGAGGCTGGACTTTCTGAGGTCAAATAATGCAAATACCTAATATCTTTTAGGAAAAACTCTGTTTGAGACTTACTTTACTAAATATAACATTATGGACTGAATGAAAGCTGATGAATACAGAGAAGAGTTCTAGCAGCAATCCTGAATAACCGTGCCCAGAGAGTGGCACAGCTCTGATTTCCCAAAAAAAAACGCTTCAGGCAAATCTTTGCTTCTTGATTAAAGCCATCCACAGATCTGAGCTGGTCCAGGCCCAACTACAAGTCAGCAGAAAAAGAAAAAGGAAAGAGAAAATCCTAAAGGAACACCAAGAGAATCTGCAGAAACTTGAGTTTCTGGCATGGGCAGATAACAGTGAGGATCGTTCAAGCATCAACTGGAGAGGAATCGATTCAAAGGTGCTCAACTGGACTTAGGCTTTTACTAAGGTCAGGGAATGGCAGCCAAAGACACTGCAAGGGATTTCTGAAGTTTACCATGTAAATTGAGATTCTTCTCTTGCACTTGTAGACCAGAGGAAGAAACAGACAGAAAATTTCTAGTGACTGTCTTTCATCTCTTAGTGCAGTTCTAAGTGCAGTGACAGGGAAAGAGATTACAAATGTGCCTCATGATGTTATTGAAAAATAATAAAATGATGAATTTGGCCCAGTAAAATGGAACAGAGGTGAAGTTCATTTGAAAATTGGGCCTGTGAAATTAAATATGGCCTGGAGGTTGTTCTGTACCACCTCACATCATTGCCAGGGACGAAGGGACAATCTTCCAGTCAATGATGGTTGAGTGGCCGAGTATTGTCAGGATTTTTCTCATCATACAATGGTGAACAATCAAACAATGGTGTGAATTGTTTGCCTTTTGTACCCTGTTATAATATTTTTGCTGTTACTGGTTTTTCTTATCTCATCACTGTTTCCAGTAAATTGTTCTTACCTCAACCCATGATCTTTACCATTTGTGCTTCCAGTTCTCCTCTCCAGCCCAATGCAGGGGAGGGACAGGGAAGAGGGGAGTGAGTGAATGGCACTTAGTTTGGAATGTGTCAGTGGGAACACTAAATTGGGGAACTACAATACCTGAGCATACCACCATTGCTTCATCAAGAACTTCTCTTTCAGCTCAGGGAATGGATGGACATCAAATGGAACAAACTCTTGCTTGTGTAAAAGGAGCAGCTCACCATTTTCATTTCAAGCTGGACAACTAACAACAATAATGGGAATTTTGGGGTTTGAAAGTATAATAGAATTGATGAAATGTGAAGGAATTATAGACATTGCCTCAAACCTTACATTTATTAGACCAGACAAGCCAAAAAGACTGGGGATTTGGGAGATTCAAAACAGAACCTCCTAATTGATTTCAAATGGAGAGAATACCTGGGAAATGTGAAGGCATCCAAAACTGGAAAAACAGATTCAGAAACTGGGACCTCTGTAATTTGAACAAGGAATGTAAGTAATTGAGGCAATAGATGAACTAATATGTGAGATAGAGTTTATCATAGCTAGTAACAATAGGAAAGATGTATTCCAAATATGATCCTTTTGAAGATGCAGGATAGCTGAAACAAATCTATAAATGTGGGAAAACTTAACCTTCCTGTAATTTTGTTTTGTTGAAATATGGGAAAACTTCATCATGACTTTTACTAAAATAAGGTGGCATCATTTCAGTTCTCTGAGTTGAGGAAAAGGATGTAGGTTGTCTCTTTCAGAGCACTATGTCTAGCTATCAGCCTTTAAGAGAACTTTAAGAGATAGATAAACATGTGTTTTCATCCACGATAGAAAAAAAGTGACACAGAAAAGAGGCTTTTCTTGGTGTTTTGGGGGTTTTTTTTTGAGAAAATTTGGGGTGGTGTAAAGCCCAAGTAGACAAGACACAAATCAACCCAAGAGCAAGAGAAAGGATACTTTTATTTTCACAGGGAGTTGCAAAGAAACTTCAAGCAAGGAAATTGCCTGTCTCTGGATCCTTCTCATGCCAAAAATCAGGATTTGGTACATTTATTTAAATATACTACAAGTATATGAATGAACATATTTTATCAAATACACAATCTCCATCACAAGTTTCCCCTCCTAGTTAAAATTATATAGAAATTTGGCTACCTGCTCACATCTAAAGGAGTCACAAAACTTCCCACCTTGATAATGTGATGCAATGCAATAAAGAGTATCAGTAATAACAGATCCATGTTTTTGAGCAGAGAAGTTAAATACAAAGATCCAGGTTCAAAAGGATCTTCTGCCATATTCCTTACCAAATTCTTCCATGAGTTTATGAAAAGTTTGGTTCTTAGAAGAATAATCCAAATTTAAACACACTTTTTTTACTAGTTGCAGGATGTAGAAAACAACATACATTTGAGTAGGAAAAACTCACAGAAACGTAAAAAGTGATGTAGAACGACAGGGTGGATATTCTTTACTGATAAGGAGAGACAAGTTTGTGAGGAGGAAAGCATTATGATCAATAATCAGCCACAGTTCAAACTGAGTGGCTGAGAAGCAAATTGAACAAGTGGAGCAGCACCTGATGTGGCTTGTTTTCTTTCCTGATGGACTGCTGGGTTTGATCTTTGTGTAAAACTCTTGGATGATATCTACAGAGTCTAAAAAAGACATCCCTGAAGTCTCACCTATTTATTCCTTTTTTTTGCAGATAGTCTGTGGAGAGCAAGGTTTGATCCACAATAGAGGATCCTTTGAGTTGTAGTGTTTACCATGCTATCTCAAGACCTAACCACTTCGTTCTTTGTAATTTGATTATTTGGTCACGCCCTGGAATGCAAAGTATTACTCTGATGTATTTGTATAAACCTAGGCTCTTAAAACACAGTAAGTAGCTGAATGATGTATGTTAATGACATGCTCTCAATAATTTTTATAATGCGAGATCTCAGCCCAGATTTAATGCTTAATATCCCTGGGATTCACACTGAAATTATTACACACATTATGTATTCCATTCCTTGGACTTAGAATTAATTTCAAAACAGAGCAACTCAAAAAAGAGCAAAAGTGCATCCTATTTGTTTCCTTGAGGGAGTTTGCATCGGTAACAGTCTATTTATTCTGGAGTTTCTGAAGTTAGAAACACCTTTTCCCTTTGATATCTTTAATCTATCCTGACGAATTGTGCAGAACATTTCATTTCTGTGTCTTGTCTTAGTTATGTCATATTCTCATTCACTTGAAAAATATTTACTGTAGTAAAATTTACCTCCTTAAATAAAGGACACAGGTTGTTACAAAACAGTCTCAGGGAATCTTAGACATAAATCTGTCTTCCAAAATAAGCAAGAAAAAATAGCTGTTTCTCTAGGTTCCTTTTGTGGAAGACTGCATAGGAGAATTTATAATCTGCATTGCTTTGATCGATCAGTCAATCTTTGCATTGGTGATGTTTCTAATACAGGGGCTTAGCCTCTGGAATGACTCCAAACAGGATGGAACAAAGCAGCTAAACGTGTGTTAGGTTGTGATCTGAGTACTCTCAGGCAATAAATCTTTAATTTGCAAGATTGGCAAGTGTCTCAAAATTAGAATTAAAGGAACATTTAGCATTAGTGATGTTCTCCGTGTTGTGAGGAATTGCTTTCCTAGACAATTTTTCAAAGACTGGGTCTTACTTCCAAGCATACTTCTAAGGTACCCTCTAAACCACCCTTTTGCTCCCCTCCTCAAAAATCAAGCCCAAAAGGCAGCACAAAGATGTAAAAGAGGAAAGGGAACTGAGGCTCATATTTATTATAGTTCTGCATGATGGGACGATTTGTTCTAGCCGTGTTTCTATCCATCCTCTTGTCCCTTAGCAGGCCTTATAGCTTGAACAGTGTGGAGAGAAAACCCCAGAGTGAACTGCTCTGCTTAGGAAAGGGGAATTTTCCCTCAGGCACAAGGACAGCACCGTAGTAATGTTGTTTGTGTGTGTAAAGGCAGAACAATCTCCCACCGTGGCTGAAGGAGGATTGAGTGTGTACCTATGCAGGTAGGCTTAAGCCTCAGGTGTGCATGGTTGCTTGGACACACAATCCTCCTAGGCCATAGAGGGCTCTAATTTCTCCTTCAGGCCTGCTAAACCAAAATCTATCTGTTTCCCAGATTTCTCCTTTCTGCTTGACGTGTCCCCACGCACAGGTGAGCATCACACAGTTGGGATGCTGAAACAATCCCACATATTTCACAAAAAGTGCCAACAGGCTCCTCAAAACACCTTATCCTCTCCACCCCTGATGAATGCTCCAGCAAGTATTCCCTTTACAGCTCCAGCATCATACCAGGCACAGCAAGTGGGGGAAATAACACCTCTTCTCAACTAAAGACTCCATGAAGTTTTTATATTAAGTAGAGCAGGAACTGAAAACATCCCAAGCGAGTGTCCTAATCCCCCTGCCTTGTCTCCATATTTGCTCTCCCTGGTTACTTAATTCTCTCTTACAAAATTGAGCTGCTTCACTGGTGACAAATTGGGAACAATCCCCTGCAGTCCCTGGCCTGTTAGTTATGGTATTCCCCCATGAGATACAAGCTTGAAGCTTTTTCCTGTAGAGAAGTGAACTAAGGTCTCCTACAGCCACTGAAATACTTCTCCTAACCATGAAATGAGACACATCTCCAAAGAACTGTGTTCCTGCCAATGTGCCTTTCCATCTGCAATTACCTTCTCCCCCTGCTCTGCTTTGGGATGGGGAAGAAGTGGGAATTTGGCCCTGAATGAAAGATTATTAGCTTCTTTCTCAGCAAGGGAAAGGACAGGGACATACAATAAGAATATTAATTTTAATGAGAAACTCAGACTGGCAAGAGAAGTTTATTGGCAGAAGTGAAATTAGCTTTTCTACATAAACAGTTAGTGGTGTCAAGGGACTAGTCATTCATTGCCCAGAAGGAAAAAAACAAAACAAAACACAAGAGTCTTTAAGGGTCCTTACTCTCAAGAATGCTCTTCACTGTTTAATACAGAGAGGATTTGCTTTGTACTTCTGAAAAAATCAAGTATGAAAGATATCGTCCCTTTCCAGCATTTTGAAGCAATGAATATCCAAATGGAGCAAAGTACTTCAGGCTTTTCTCTTGACCCTTCACCTTCTTCCACACAGACACATGTTCACATGCTCTACATATTTATTTTTTAAAGCCATTTCCCAAGGCAGAAGGTGAGTTAAGTGTAAAAATCTTCATGTTCACAAGCCCATCCAGATCCATTTCTGTTTTGGTCCATTCTTGCAAGGCTCACTTTTCCTTGTCCTGCTTTTCCACTTTCACCCTCCCTCTTGCCTTTTTGATCATGGAAAACAAACCATTAAGGTTGGACCATCCTTTTTTTCTGCTTTCCCCTTCCCAGCTTCCCTGAGCTAAGAGGAATGGAGGGGGCAGCAGGGGATAAAGGCTCCCATTAGTTGACAGATGAGAGTCCCCAACTAAAGGCTGGTTCTAGCCACTTGTACCATGCATATTAAGATAACATCTGCACTGCCACGTGCCAGCTGTGTAGCCTACTCAGTGGTTTCCTTCTGTGTGTGTTCACTGGTGGGATGGGATTTAACCCACAGAGTAAGAAACTATGGAAGAATTACAGATTATACAGTATACAGATTCCCAGAAGGAAGGTTTTATCTTGCTCCCACCTCACATTGTGAAGAAAAATAGCAATTTATGTTGGAGAACAAGAGTGCAGCCAGCCTGCTGCAAAGGGTGCTGTGTAGTAGAAGTGATCCTATTTTATACTTGAGAGTGGAGCCAAAAGGAGAATAGACACTCAGGCTTATTTCCTCACAGAAACTGGACATGTCTGATAATGTCTTCTTGTTGTTTTTTGGTTTGGTTTGGTTTGTTTGTTTTTTTTTTTTTTACCCCAGCACAGTAGGAGGCAAATGCATGCAGATGCTCTAATATTTCCATTTCTGTAGCATCCAGCCATGGCTGCTGCTTTGCCTGTATCAGAGGCCAGCAAAGCCAGGATGGCGAGGACATGCAGGGTGAAGCTACTGCTGGGAAGAGGTATAAGAAAAAAAATCAAAATAGCCACACCTAAACCCTGTAGCTGTTGCCTGATTTCTCTGGGTTCCAAGTAGTAGCAAGATCAATAAGTTCATCTTTTGAGGGGTTTCCCCTTATTACATCCCAAAACCTTGCTCTGGTTTCTCCCTTCAGGGCCAGAGCAGCCAGGCAGACACATCTGGTTGCCTTGCCTCTGCCTCTGTGGTGCCAACATGCATGAAGGGACACTCATTTACACCAACAAAAAAATGGCTGTACATCTATTGACTAATCAGAACAGTTTGTCAAGGAAAAATTATTGCTTATGCATCAATATTCACTTCAGGTTTTTTTCTGAAGATAAACTAAATCCCATTTACATCCAGCTGCCATATCCTGGTAATTTTGAGCACATTCATTTTACATATAACTTTGCTCATCCTTTTTCTCATCTTGAAAACAGGATAAAAATGTATCTCAGAATATATTCTGCTATAATTAAACAAATGCAGTCAAGATTCAGAGCCATCTGTATTTCATACCATGCTTCGTAATGTCTCAATATCACAAACTCCAAGGAGTAACACTATACATTAATGGGAACATGTGTCGTATCTACTTGCTCTTTATGACTTACAGGCTATCTATATTATCCCCATGTCTCCAAATCTCTGAAAACAAGTGTAAATAGTAATTCTTATTAACTGCAGAGACACCTGCACTGATATGGACAAATCTGGTCAACAGCAGGTTCCCCTGCTGTTTTACTAAGCCTGCAACATGCTCCTGTCTCTGGCAGATGCTCCTGTTTTGTATTACTTCTAGGCAGATATCAACTTTATGCACTTTTTGAAATTCCTTTCAGGAACCACTGTCCTTCTGGCTATCAAGGGCCTTTTGCTGGAACAAAACAATGAAGAGATCAGGGAGGTACCAGGAGACTGAATTTTGGTCCTGAAAATTATTGGCAGTTTTTGTAATCTTTTCATATCCCTTCTGCTAGGGATTAGCAGCAGCAAGAAGAGTAGGTTTACTGGGGAAGTCTTGTAAAATAAACAAACATTACCAGTCTAAGCATCCACCCATTAAATACCAGTCAAATTACCAGTTTAAGCATCTAGGATTGCTAAATACCTTTCTTGAGCACACTAATAGGTAATACTTCTCTTCTTGAAAGCTCTGAGTATTTGTATGAAGCAAAAACATCATGAGGGAAAAAAAGTAACAGAGCATCAGCCTGGGAAAATACAGCAATAAACAAACCCAAATGAATCATAAGAGGAACACTCTCCACAGTGGGTTTTGACTGTTCTTGCAGCTCATGGAAGCACAGTGCTGAAGGGATCCCTTGGATCATTTAGTGCAGAGCTGGGTGGTGATAGACGAAATTTAACGTCATTCTTTTCTTAAAATGACGGAGCAATATCGTAACACTTTCCAAGGTCCTGTCCCATTTTTTTTTTTCTACTAGATGTTCCCAAGCCATACTGCTGGTTGCTTGCCTAGTGTGAGCCCTGAAGGGACATATGTCCCTTGCAGAGACAGGGTGCTGCTGGGCAGCATCAGAGGCAGCACAGGTTTCCATGAGGCATTGCTCCTTCCAACTCAGCTCCATGTCCCCATGGCTTTCCTGGCACCCCATCTCTTTTCAAAGTCTTGAGGCTATTGGAGCAGTATCAAACATGAAGGGCTAGAATCTTAAGAGAGCCTGAAAGTCCTGAAAAATTTGCTGGCTTCCATTGCAGTGGGCCATTTTCCTTCTTGTTGCATTTCTTGGGTTTGCAAGGTCTTTAAACCTTTTGTTCCCAGAGATACAGAAGGGGACAGTGAAGAGCTGCACACCACAGACTGAGATCTGAGCAGATTCACCCTGAAGGCACAGCTCTGCCTATGTCACCCAGCTCAGGACTCTGGGACCTTTGGTACAGCCTCCCACAGAAAGGTGTTTCTGCCCCAAAACCACCATGGTTAAATCACTGCATGGTATTTCCAAGTAAATGTGGCCAGCCAAGGAAAGGGAAGAGTAGCTTGTAAAGCTATGTAGAGCTTTCCTTTGTTCAGAAGCAAGAATAGATCCAATACAGATACATAAACTTGCTACTTCTATGTCTTAAAGAGAAATACAGATGTGATGTGTACTAAGCTAGAGTATACAAGTGACATGCTAGCATGGCAATTAGGAGCACACAGAGAAATGAATACAAGCAGTGAAATTAAAAGGCAGCATTGTTGGAATTGTTAATTGTATGGTAATTGGAAGTCAAAGCAAGGACTATTTAAAAATCCAGGTTGTCTACTAGGAGTTCACAGACCAACAGCACGTCAACAAAAATTAGGAAAGGAGTCCAGATTTTAATTGTAAATGGGATACTAATCAGCAGCAGCTCAGTTTCCCAAGTGTCAGTCAGAGGTGGTTGCTTGACATTTTACGTTTTACTTTCTGCTTTAACAAAAGCTCACCAATGGCCTGTATAGGGGAAAGTTCCTAGTAACTGGCAACTACTACATGTTTTAGCTACACAGCAAAAATATCTACTTGGATAAATCTCCAAAGCCTCACATATAAATGTCTCCATCCTAATTATGTAATTAGGGGTGTGAATACGTGCAAGATGTCTGCAGCAAATAGTTGCAACAGCAAACAGTGGCAGAGGAGTCAGCACTGCATGCAACTATTGCTACTCATTTTTCCTGCACTCCAGCTTTGCTGAAAGACAGGTCTGAGTACTATTCTTTGTTGTATTTCTTGGGAAAGATTGCAGAGTTAAGCACCAGGGCTAACATGGGTAATTGTCTGAAAGGCAGGTATTAACAGTTCCCTGATTCCTTTCTTGTCTACACAGGGAATGTACAGCATGTTTTCCTGGGGTCACACGTAGGGGTTTTCACTCATTCCTTGGGGTGACACCTGGGGCACACCAAGAACATCTCCCTGGAGACTTAGACTAAAATATCTACTACACTCTCAATGTAAGTATCCTCATTTTCAGCTGAGAAATTTAGCTCAGAGGAGTTTCAACCAGATGAAGATTATCTACAAATTGAGGTAATTTCACAAGGCAAACTCCCCACTGGAGCTGAGATGAATTTGTCTCATCCCACTGCAGCTAAGTGCACAAGTAACTACCTCCTGGCATCAGGTATTTCTCTTCTGTGTGCAGGGATGACAGAAACATGATCTACAAAGCCTCATCCTTTTTAAGTAATTTTCTGCTATTTTGTACATTAGCAATGGGAGAAAACCTGGCCATTGCTGAATGCCAGGTAGGCAATTAATGCACCCATTTATTCTTTGTTGCTTGTCTCTAAGACTCCAGAACTCCTCAGCAGTTGAGGATTAGTACAACAACCTCAGTCACTATGACTGACTCAAAAACTTTGTGTGACCTTGTGCTTGGGCATTTAGGTCTTCCATTTTCTGAGGCACTCTGGTCACCATCAGGTTTGACAAGCAGCACAGACAATAATAACAATCCTTAGAGTCCAAAGTTTCACCAAAACATACAGCTCCCAAAGGCTCCAATCCTGAGTGATTTATTTCTGCTAATGATTTTGCCACAAAATATTGTAATAGCTACAGAGCTTTTTCTAAGATGACTTTACAGGTTATCTCTTGTGCAGCCTGGGCTGGGCACTTGGGAAAGGTTTTTGGGATTCATTGATTTCCAATTTTCTGTGTAAGCCATCTGGCTGTGTGTGTACCATTATCCTATACCCATCATCATGGTATCTAAATGCCCTCTTCACGTCCCTGTTTATATTCATTATTCACAAATCTTTGTGCACACAGCATTTTACCTTTGTGGAGGTTTGGAGAAGGACTGCTCTTCATAAAAAATGGCCACATTCACATGTTAACTTGGGTGTCTGTGCACAACAAAATGTTCATTAACAAGGCCCATCAACTACAAATCATTCATTACTCTGTTTCAAATGTTTCCTGTACCCAGCCAAGAGACTTCAGTGACTCAGCTCAGCACCAGGAATGCAAAGTAGAAAGGAACACTTATGAAGACCTCCCCCAAACCACAAACACCCTCTTATAATAACACCTAACACAGCTGGTCCCTCATAGTATTTGCCACCATCCTAGAGCTGCTCCAGAAGAAATTTGTGTTGTCTCACCAGCAGGCAGAAAACAGAGAAAAAGTCATATTCCTCAAGCAACTGGTTCAAAGTACCAGAAGGAAACAATGGGCATGATTTTTCTTCTCATCAAGGGTTCTGTGTGCCCAAAACACTTATAGTTTACTGTCTCATGTCCATTTTCATTGAGGGATGCACAGAGAAGTGAATATGTGTTCAGAGAACAAGGTACCATTTTCATACTGAAAGGACTGAGGCCAAAATGGGAGATTCCATCTGCAGAGTGGTGACAACCCTGCATCTCCAAAATCAAATTAATGAGAGTTGCTCTGCTATCAGAATATTTGTACCTAAAGCATCTGTCTAGGATTGCAAATATTGGTTCTGATCTCTACTTTTTTACTTCCCATTCTGAAATCTTGTCTGAAGTATAGTCCTGTAAATCGACTGCAAGGTCAAGGCATAAAACTTAGCAAGTGAATAGTGCAAAATCCTGAAATAAACACCAATGAATGCAGGAGTGCCAATGCAAAAATAGCAATAAAGAGCATTTAAGTGTCTCACATAAATGGCTAATACAAGCCTGATGACATCCTCTTGAGCAGCCATGCACCTCAGGCCATGCCTTTGCAAACAGTCAGGTACAATGAACTTTGCAGGCACATTTGCTGGGAGTGCAGTAGGAGCTTGAGTCACACAGGGAACATGATGCATATAAATACAGGCCAAAACTGTTTACTGCCACGAGTAGCCTGCATAAAATCAGATCAGAGAGCAGGAAAAACAAAATGTGGTGAGAGACAGCTGAAAATTGGTTTGGACACCTCTCTTTATAGTGTACAAACTTAATGCCACCTGTTTGTTCAGTAGCAAGCAGAATCCATGGGTTAGTTTAAAAGGTGACTTTCAAAAATATTTAGCAGGAAGAGATGTAGTGGAGCAAAAGCTTAAATCTCCCAGAGTTGCTGTCTCGCCTGTGCAAGGATGTTGTGTGGCCTCCACAGTCTTCCAGAGTGGCAAATGCTTCCCAGGATGCTGTGGGAGAGCTGACACACTGAACTAATCTTTAATTTATTGATGTACTACTTCACTGAGAGATGTACTATATCAATAAATGGCTTTAGTTAAGAAGCTAAGGTCTAAGAAGCAGTGGTAGGTGCTCACAAAAGTACATCAAAGCTTACAGAAAATAAAATCAAGAGCTTGTGAGAGAAAATTGATATTTAGGAAGGACAGAAAGAACAAACAAACATTGAAAACTTTTAAGTAGGAGTTTTACAGTCTTAAGCATTTATGCATTTTGCTGGTTTCTACTTTCTCCCCAGTTTTCCAGCAGCCTATGAACAGATTATTAGGGAGTAAATAGCAGCAGTCACCAGTAAGAAAACCAGTCGCCTTATGATGAAATAGGAAATCCCTGTCCCACCAAGGGCAATGTGGCCTGGTAACTGATAATTTTTTTGCAAAGATAAACCCAAACCACTTAATCTGCTACTGCAGTGGGCAGCACTTGTGGTCTTGTTTGGCTTCATGGTAAGCTCAGAATAGAGAAATAGAAGTAAAAGCAAATCTGTGCCCATTCAACAAAAGACAGTATTTATGGCCTTCTTCCTTTAACTCTTTGATTTTTTTCTAAAAACAATGAAAAATGGGAACAGTAGGATATCCACAGCAACTGCAGAAGTGGAGTACCTCCCTGCAGCTGGTATCTCTGTATACATCTGGTTTTTTCTCATCATCTGCACATGGGAGTGTTAATGGTCTCCCTTTGCCCAGCCCATGGAGGAGGTGCATTGCCCTGTGCCCCATTCTCAAAGTGGTGCTAGCTCAGACCTTTCTCTGCATCACTCCAAAGGATGTGCAGCTGGCACTGGACACAGGAGAAGCATCAGGTCCCTTCATACAACACACTGCAGGTGAACAGGTGAATCCAAGAAAAGCCATCTGGTCTGTATTTAGCAAGGCCTGTTGTGGTAGAATGAGGGGTAATGGTTTGAAAACTAAACGAGGATCAACTTAGATTAGGTATGAGGAAGAAGATTTTTACAATGAGGGTCATAAAACACTGGAACTGGTTGCCCAGAGAGGTGGTGGATACCCTGTCCCTGGAAACATTGAGTCAGGTTGCATGGGGCTTTGGGCACCCTGATCTAGTTGAAGATGTCCTGCTCATGATAGGGAAATTGAACTAGGTGGTCTTTAAAGGTCCCTTCCCAAAATATTCTATGATTCTACAATCTGTGGTGCAGAGAAAAGGATACCCCTCTTCTTTTTTATAAAATAGTTCCTTAAAGCAACAACTGTAGGGGAAATGCTGCTGTTATTGTCTTTGCTTCTGGAAAGCTGCTGGAGGTAAAGGAAGAAGCTGTTTCAATTGAAGAGATGGGCCAGCATACTTGAGGCAGATATTGCTCCTTGCTCCTGGACACAGCTATTCAGAAAAATGGAACTGCAACTGCTTTCCCCCCATGGGAAAATGCCATGCTACCACCTTGACACATTCCTGCAGAAAACAGCTGGTTTTTTCACATTTCTCTGCTAGAACTGGACAATTTTCTCAAAAACATGGTGTTTCCTGTCACCTTGATTTCCCACCAGCATTCTCCTGCACCACCCTTAAGTTCTTGGGAGCCCCAGACAGGACAGGGAATCTGTGTTGCCAAATGCCAAGAGCTAAAAACAGACAAAAAGAAGCCTGATTCTGCTGCCTAAGAGTGGCATTGCTGGAGAAGATGTAGGAACACAAGCTCCAGTCCTGTTTTTACTTCTGCTGCTCCTACTTTTTTGGGCAGTCATGGAGCACTGAGTCCCACCCCACAAATTATCTAACTGAGCTGCAGGACGGGCTTAGGCCCTTGTACCAGGCATGTCCTTGTTTTCCATGATCCCTGGTTCAGTGTGTGGATGAAGTGAGGAGGTCCCTGGACAGACAATGAGCCTGATCACTGATGAAATTTTTGATTCAAAATAAAAACTGAAAAGCCATGAAAATAGTGGTGCCTATTCTGCTGTTGCTGCTTCTTTTCCCTACTTCAGTGTTCTCTTAAAAGCTTTTCCAGTTCTCCATTCTTCACTTGAGCTTTTCCTCTGACATGGCCCTTTCCCTGCAGCCTATGCCATCTGTAGGATGCTCAGTGGTCTCTTCTGGCCTTGCTGCAGCTCCAGCTCTCTCCCTGCAGCTCCGTTTTTCCTTCAGAAGAGTTAAGACAAGTGCCAGCTAAGGAAGCAAGGCATATCCCTGCTAACAGCTGCTCCTTAAAAACTTGCAGAATCAGTAAGTGCTGGGAAGATTGTTCATCCAGGGGTTACAGCTTCAGAGAACACTCTGGCCCCAGCCCTTTCCTCTCTGATGGGTTCTTGAACTCGAGTAGAGCTGTTGAACAATCCTTTACTGCATTCTTTTCTATGCCAGACACATCTTCTCAGATGCAAATCACTTATGCCCCAATGCACTATTTTACATTCAGGAACACCACGGCTCTCATTTATCGCAGATTTTACTTGTGCACAGCCTGTATTCATGTTGCAAAGTCATTTAACACATAGCTCTGAATGTCACAGGCATCTCCTAGCATTTTGGGCAGGACATCCAGGTCAGCTCTGGAAATGTTTTGGCAGGTGTGTCTGCCCATGGAGGTCTTTGCTGTCTTGAGCTCTCAGACACCTTTCAGTATCACTGCTCCAGGTTGTGCTTTAAATCAATCCAAAGGTTACTAATTTCTACGATGTCTTTGCAGTTTCAAAGCCTCCTCTTGAGTTTCATATTCGGGCAGAGCTGCCAGTGAAAACAATGAGCCATTTGCCTGAGTAATGAGCATAAAATTGGAGCTGAGGTCAGTAAAAATTATTGCAGGAGAAAGGTTGCAATAGCTGAGCCTAGGCAGCACTCCTGTTAGCTCCCTGTCGAAAGACTAAAACTTCCATTCTGTGAATCTTTTTATAAACCCTCTAGATTACAATTTTCTCTATAAGACAACAATGGATTTAATTTGGCTTTTAAAGAACAGAAGGAGAGGAAACACCCTGTACCTGATCTGCATCTGAAAGGTAAAGAGGGAATTTTACATAAAACAGAGCAAGTCAGAACTTCTTTATTTCAGTCTTTATTGGGGCTCTGATTTTACGTCAGAGAGCATTTCATAGAATCCCATATTCTGCAGGTTTTCTTTCCCAATGATATGTTTTTAATCTCAGCTTCACCAGCAGTCAATTGCTTCTCCTGTCCCTTGCTGCCCACCCCTGCCTTGCTGTCAGTATTTCTGGCTGACTCTATTCACAGCCCTCCCTTGCTGAGCTCCATGTCTGAGCTGAGATTTCTCCCTACAGCCACAAAGCCAAAAGCCTTAATATAACCTGGAAACCAAGAAAAGCCAGTGGCAAGAGACTGAATGGGAGAGGGAGAAAAAAACCACTGAATGTGTGCACTGAGCACTCAATTTGTGGGAACTAGAAATAGACACACTAGAAACTGACCTGAAAACATGAAACAAGTGGGGGGCAGGGGGGTTAAATCCATATATTTATTTTTATGGTGCGAAATCTATTACCCCTATAAACCATTAGTAAGGTGGGTTGGGCTAAAGGTTCTGAATTTTTTGTTCTAAAGGGTAAACTGTGTCTGTCTTAATTTTTCAGGACTGTGTGCAGCTGACTACAAAGCTGGCATTTCTGTCAGAAACATGACAGAAACTAAACCTGAAAAATTGAGGGTAACATACTTCTACTTAGAGGATTTAAAGCTATTACTTTTATTTTTTTTTCCATAGAATCTCTTTAGCATACCCAAAATTGGCTAGGGGAAAAGATCTCTGCTATTCAGCATCTAAATTAAAGGCTGATAAATCTGATTGTTCTGAAGTGTTCTCCTTTAGCTCGCCAAGGTGATCTCCAGAAAAAATGGGTAAGACATTTATCCTTGTCCTTATGTATCAAGTGGAATGAAAGAAAAGTGTGAAAACCTAGAAATTCACGTTTATTATTTCATTATGCCTGTGCTTTATACAACCCTTTTTTTCACTTATTCCAGGCACATTCCAGGATGCCACTTGCATAACTTTTAAGAGGGTCCACATAAAAATGCCAGATTACTTTTACAAAAAGCCTAGAGGCAAGTTGCACACTCTTCCTCTCACTTTAATGGGACTAAAAGTGACAATAACAGTACATGATTATGACTTTGGACAATCTACAGAAGAAGCACACAAACTAAGAATGAGAAGATGCCATGCTCACTTTCAAAATTTTTGGAAGTACTCTGCTGGAAGTTGGTACACACTTGACTTACAGGTCCTTAAAAATTTCAGACTTGTTTTGCTCAATTAATTCATTCAACCTCAGCTTTGTTATGAAATGGCTTTGGTCAAATAGAAATAACATTATTTAGTGAATAAAGTAGATTCAGCCTAAAATCTTTCTTAGGTCTTCTGGTGGTTCTCAATATTCAACTGGAAACCGAAGCTTTCCCCTTGTCCTTTCAAAGCCACCAGGAAAAACAGCCATGATACCTGAAGGGCATGTGCAACAAGAAGGTAGCAAAATTCTATTAAACACTTCATTAATGATATACAAGAATATTTTCTTGTGAAGGCAGATTAATCTTAAATTCCTTCCAGGAGGAGC
This sequence comes from Erithacus rubecula, assembly GCF_903797595.1. Taxonomy (NCBI): domain Eukaryota; kingdom Metazoa; phylum Chordata; class Aves; order Passeriformes; family Muscicapidae; genus Erithacus; species Erithacus rubecula. Next base: position 103,563,136 of record NC_136689.1, read on the forward strand.
CCAGTTCTGAAGAATGCTGAGAACATTCAGGCGTCTTCATTAAAAAATGCTAAGGGCAGCATGTAAGTTCCTCACCACAGTGAGTTTTCTTAAGGAGTGAAAGAGAATTGAAACTGTTTTTGAGGAGACAGTTATTCAATATGTCTTGTGCTAACAGTCTGCTGTTCCAGAGAAAGTCTTTGGAGAAAAGAGTGGAGGCAAAAAGACCAACACAGAGGCACCAGCAGCAACAGGCTCCTTATGTCTAGCTGACAGTTTTGGCAAAGCAGAAGACCAACTGGGGTTAGATGTCATCAGCTATTTTAGGGGATTTGTGTGTTTATTTATGACATTTTTGCATTTTGAAAGGAGAGAATTGTGCTGCTGCTCTATTGACGGCAGTGTGCTCTTTTTTGAAAGTCTTGGCAAATTTTAATACCCACAACCCCACCTAACAATTAATAGGAGCTGCATGCATAAGTTCTAATTCCCCATTCAGATTCCTCTTCCTTCCCACAAGAAATGTGATTGCTGAGAGGTAAGTATTTTCTTTCTAGGGAACAGAAAAGAAGTCTCCTGGCCTCCCGGCTGACTGGCATTGCCTGACCTCTCATTGACCTTGCTGCAATTGCATATCCACAGCTTAGACAAAAAAAGCCACCTTTCAAAATAGGCCATTAAACACTGTGCTCGGGGAAGATGATGGGAAAAGGAAGCACTACCTGTTCAGTTTTAACATTTTAATAATTCTACAAAACACACAGGAAAGAGAGACAAAGCTCTGGAAATGCCTTGGGCTAAGTTTTTTTTCTCCGTTACCAGCATCCTTTCTCTTGTTCTTCCATGAGTTTGTGATCCTACTATGCTAAAAGTCAGAGCAAGAAAATGGAAGAGTTCTTTAGCTGCTGTCTATTTGGTTGCTTTCAGAAAGTGCAGACAAAACTCTTAAGATCAGTAGCTAATATTTTTCGTAGTGAAGCTTGAAAAAACTGATGCCTTTAGGAGACATCTGGACAGGTGACTCACACAGACCAAGCTCTTCAGACAGCAGAACACAAATCACTTTGGATCTCCTTTATCTACTGGAGCTCCTTCATGACTAATTTAGTTTTCTGGATCTTGAGTGTCTTTACCTGCCATTGGTAATTGACCAGCGCTCCCCAGTTTTCTTGTTTTAAACTCCTTTTCCAGAGAAGACAACACAAAACAATAGGGTCTTGTGGTACCTCTGATGAGTTCCCCCTCATCCTCTGTTCCCAGCCCCACAGGCCCTCTTTCCCTGGATGGCCAGGGACCAAGTGAGACCAATGCACAGGGGTGTATGGGTGCCCAGGAAATTGTTTCTATAGCAACAGCTACTACATTAAAACATTTTGAGATTTCTTCCTACTCATCAGGCTTTAAGGTTTCAAACGTTGTGGAGACTCTGATCAGGCAAATGCTATTTCCTCATAGTGATCTCTGATTTGTTCTCATCAAAACCAGTTTTGTGTTGAGGGGAATTGTGCTTGGGACATTTAAAAGATGATGTGGCAAAACAGCAATAAATAAGCAGCTGAGAACAATGCTTGCTGTCCAGGGGAGGAATGAGGTAGGATGATCTGTTAGATATAGGCCACCTTTAGGACCTCTGTTCCAGCTGTGTTTTACTGTTTAAAACCTCATATTATATGCAAGTGACCTCTTCTGTGGCCTGAGTCTTTGGAGAAGAGAGAGTTTATGTAACTTAATGTTCAATATTTCCTTACCATTAATTGTTATTTAAATGAATGTTCCGTCTGCTTAGTAGCTGTGCTGTGTGATGGACTAATAAACACAAAATAATACAAAAATGGGTATTTTATGTGGTATCTTCCTCCTTCAAATCTTGCAGATGTTTGGGTCCCAGTGATACTTCTTAGAGGATGGAGTTTGCAACTGCTATAATTAAGCAATATAGTACCGTTAAGTCACTCGAGAGGAAATTAGGAACTAAACTAGTGCTGTGTGCCGAGGATGCCAAAATTGTGAGCTGAGATCTTAATTCAGAGCATGAAAGTCTGCCTTTTTTCCTAGTTTACTTTAAAAGAGGCGTTATTCCTATTATACACCATCAGAAGATGTAAAAAGTGAGTTAAATCTGTATTCAATGTTTATTTTACATGCAAATTGGATCTCAGAGCGTGGGAAAAATACATTTTTGTCGCCAGTGCTGTCTGTTTTTCTAGTACTGTATTAGTTTTTAATGGGAAGGAGAAATGTGCTGATTTGGAGTCTTTCCAGGGGTTTGGCAGTGTTCCACTGCATCAGCACTGAGTAAAGAAGATGTTATTCTTTCTTGTTACAATAAGAACCGGGTAAAGGCAGTGCCACTTCTCTGAGCCCTCCTGGCAGAGCTCCACCTACGAGACCAAAACAACCATGTGAGAGAGGGAGATGCTCTGTGGTGGGAAATGAGCTCCCAGTAACCTGTCTAGCCTTGTGCACATCAGCTCCTGCTGCAAACATCCTAAGGGGTCAGGAGAGCTGCAGCTCATGGAGGACACAACTCCTGTGTCTGCAGAGCAGGGATAATGCACAGGAGCCTCACATCAGAGGGTCTGCTGGCTCATGTGGAGGTTTACAGGGCAGAGGAGAGCTCTCCTGATTGCTTTCTATGATGGGGATTTTAAGACAGGCAAGGTGACCTGTCTGAGTACAACTCAGTCTGGGCACTCACTTCTGTGTCCTACCAGCATCTCTGCCAGATTGCCATCCTCTTGGTGATCCACTGTGTGCATCCCCACAAGGAGTGCTGCTTTGTCCTTGACAGCCTGCAGGCAACTTTCAGCTGGGTTCTTGACTTTGAAGCTCTGATTATCCCCCAAAGTACCACAGCATTTATTTGTCTTGAAGAAATCTTTGTAGACCCTGAACTTGTCAAAAATACTATCCTTCCTCTCCCCTTTTCAGGTGATGTGCTTTTCTCAGCTGCATATAGAAGGACCAGTAAGATATTGATGTACATTTTGAATTTAGTTCTGGGAGTGATCTTTCTGCCCCTCAATTGCCATTTCAGCAAATTTCTCTTCTCACTTGTCCTGACATACATCTCCCCTGATCTTGCACTAGGCTGCAGTTTGGCAGCTTTCATAGATGCATTATCTATTCTTCCTCTGGTTTCCAGGCCCATAGACACTCTTCATTCCTCTCTACTTACCTACCTTGTCTGAACAGAATTTAAGTAAAGGGAATCTCTGTATTTGCGTACAAGCAAATAAATAATTCTACCATGGTCTAAGTGATCCCAAAATCTTGCTGCTCTCTCATGAACGTGTCAAAGGTGCCATTTCCCTCTCACACTAAGGTAAAAATCTTCTGAGGTGACATTTCAAGCTTGGTCTCTCTGGAGTGAGCTATTCATTGCATTGCAGCCATGACTAACATCACCCTATTGTGTACAATTTTGTGCAAAAACAGAAAAAAGAAAATGAAAGGGAGTCCTCTTCTGCAGGGCCCAGCAAAAAGAGTCTTACACAGTGGTTGAACCCACAAAGAGAGTAACCAGGTAAAGTTTATTCTGTCCTGTTTTTCCTCAGTGATAGGCAGCACTCTCATTTTGTTGTCCTACAGTGGCATAACACATTCAGTGATAGTAATCATCCCACATTTGTAGTTAGAAGAGAGAGGCCTCAGAAGGGGAGGGGGAGAACCTGAACCTATCTGCAAAAGGTGTTCTGTGGAGTCCCTCTGCACCCCTCCAGATACCTTCATCTTACCCTAAAAGATGCTGCCACTGCCCAGAGGTGCACAAGTCCTCTCTGTGGTCTTCAGAGGTTCCAGGAAATGAGCTCAGCTCAGACCCATGGCTTGTCACTACTTTTACTGAAAGACAAATCTCACCATGTTGTGACTTGAGAGCAAGTCTGGCACTGCTGGGAATCAGTCTTTTCCTAGCCCTTGCCTCCTGGAAGAACATGGTAATTTCTCCAGAGGAAATAAGTCTTTGAGGGTTATATATAAGGTATGGCAAGATAAAAAAATATCCCCTTATTTGGTAAAGTCAGATTTATCATGACAGTTATTAGAATGCCAGACACTGCTCAAAGAGTTTTGAAAGGCAAAAATCAGCTTTGTCTCATACCCAGTCTCTGCATAACAGGGAAAAAAAAAGCCTTGTTTGTCAGCTGCTTCCTTGATTATGTTCAATAAGATACACAGAGCTGTTTTTATTTTCACTTGGCAATTTCTGTGTTGCTATGACTTCACTAATCTCCAGTCCATAAATCATTTGAGTAAACAACACACCAACAAGCTCAAATCCAGAGGAAATTTCTCCAAGGCAAGTCTTTATTCATCTTTCTATTTTAAAGGGAGAACACGAGAGATTCCGCCTACATGGGATGTCACCATGAGAAAAAGACTCCTGACATTCCTGAGGTTTAGCTTTGAAGCATATCATTAAGTGTAGGTATTAAAGTGAATAGAAAATAGTACAGTATGGTCAGCTGAATATTTTTCTCTCTCTGAGTTCTGCTCCCTCTTGACCCCTACATGAGGATCCTTCTGTTGACTAGAGGGTCTCTGCTTCTCCTCCCACTTCAAAACCCTTCCTCCTAGCAACAGAAAAACTATCGATGTGTGGAGGCTTTCAAGACAGCCCATAGCTCTGCTCCCTGGAATGTCAAAAGGGGTTGGTCTCACAGCTACAAATCAAACATCATTTTATTTAATAATATATTTCGTGGTGGTCTGTGTCTCGTCTGAATTGTTTAGTTGCACATCTACCTTTTGAGTTTTCTCTATAGCTGCAATCCATTGCAAATAACACGGGTACTGGGGAAATGTGCATTGGTTTTATAACACAACTTAAAATATAATCCCTCAGGGAAAAAACACTTTACAGGAATCAGAGGCAGAAAAAGCAGCATGCAGAGATGCACTTACATGAACAGGTAGTCAGCTGGTCTGAGTCTCTGCTGCCTTGTATCTGGCCATTAACACGGCGTAGAATGAGTTCAAAACACAAGGAAAACAGTGAAAGACCCAGAAAGTAATATTCCCACCATTGCCCACTTTGTGCAGATGTTAGTAGCCACACAGTGTGAAAAGCACAAACAGATGTGTACCCAGTTTCCTTCATAAGGGGGGTACGAAACAAGATAACTCTGCAAGACAATCAGAGTTCTTAGAATGTCTTTTACAGGTTGTGAATAAAGATTTCACAGGCCAGCCTCTGGGAACTCCTTGCCTGGACAGATTAATGTTGCCCTGGACTGGCTAGAGAAGGATGCCATGAGTGCCTTGCAATCCTCTTCTGCTGAGTGAATTCTACAGTCCTTCTTTGTAATCCAAGTATTTCCATATTAGCTGACACACAAATTGACAGGTGAATGACCTGATGTCATCTATGCCTAGGTATGAGTCAGACCTACTGTGTGATGACAACAAGAAACTCAATTCCATTGGCACCTAGTTTACCTCTCTGTAAAATGGGGTTCTTATTTTTCTCATAGTAATTAACAAGCTTGAGGATTTCCTGACACTGCATTTCCTTTCTGCTCACAGAGATTAAATAACTTTTATTTCTAGAGTAGATACTCTGGTCCTTTACTTTCATCCTGAGTCCTTTGAGTAGAAATATGACAGTGCGCGGTCATTTCAGGATCTGTTTTCTTTCTAATCACTAGCATGCCTAATCCTCTTCCTTAAAAGTATCTATACTGAATTTTTCAGTGTGTCAAGATGTTTTCCTAGCTGTTTTTTGTCTCTTGCCTGCCACAGGAGACAGATGTCGAGACAGTATTTGAGAAGCTTTGTTTTCTCCTCATCTTCCTGCACATGTGGCTCAATTTCCTTCATTTTCTGGCTCTTGGCTCTCTTCAGCATTGCTCTAAGTTCACCACTCACAGGAGCCATAGAGGCTTTCTGGCCTGTCAGTTTTTGAGAGAGTTTGCTCTGGCATATCCTTCTGAGAGTCTTCAATATCAGTAAGAAATCCCCAGTACAGAGCGATTTAAAGGATGGTAAGAAGGGAGAGACCTGCATCACAGAAGTCCCAGCACAGAAAGGAAAGTCCCAAGACACAAATCTCTTTTCTGTTCCTCTTAGGCATATTTCCTCTTTGCTTTCACTTCCCTTCTTTCACATGAGATGATCTGCCAGAAAATATTTCTTCAACTGTCTTCAAATGTTCATCTTCTTTTGACTACCCCAAGGGCAAACTCAGTCCCTCTTTTATTATCACCTTTTTTTTCTTTTGTTTTTCTTTTTTTTTTTTTTTTTTTTTTTTTTTTGCCACAGAGCCAGCATAGAGCAATCTCCAAATAAAAGCACTACTTTTCATCCAAAGTTGTCAAAGTGTTTTCCAGAGGTGAGTGGGTGATGAGAGTCCCATCTGCCCAGCACACAACAGGATGTATCAGAGATCACACTCAACTTGCAATTCCTCATCCCTGTCCCATCAGGAAATGCTGCTAAATCCATACATTAAGCAAGCATAAACAGAATATCTAGGTAAAAGGTTGAACCTGCCTGGGCAGAATGCTGCAGAAAGTCCTCTAGAAAAAAAACCCAATGGTTATTCAGGAGGAATAAGTTGTCTCTAGCAAATCTGAAACTGCGCAGAATTAGTTATTCATTCTTCCTTTTAGGAAGAAATTACATTGATTTTTTTCCCTTCTTCATGCCATTGTCTTATTTCTCTGAAGACTCTCAATAGCATCACCTGTTTTCTCTATGGGGAATCTTTATTTGTGGATGTTTTATGCAGCTGTGCTGAGCCACTAAAGGAGAAGAAATTAGGTTATCAATGAAAATCAACTAAGTATTGTCATTTCCTTCTAATGTTCTCTCCCCTATTCTTTGAAAAGTTTCCCCTGCACAATCCTAGTCCTCTTATTCTTCTGCCTCTCTCAATCCTTTTTCTCCCTCCCCCCAAAAAACCCACAACAAAAACCAACTTATTACCTGAAACAATGGTCATACATCTAAAATCACTTATTCTTTTAATCTAAGTAGGATGCTATTCTTATTCCAATAGTTTTCTACTGTGTGGAATTTTATTTCACTGAAAATTTTTGAGCATCTCAAGATCTGTTAATAAAACATGTATTGATCTGCTGAGATTTAAAATAAGACACATCTGAGAGGGTCAATCTTCAACAAAAATTAACAAAGCAAGCATAAACCAAACTAATATATTCATTTTTAGTATTTAAAAAATGGTAAATTACTATTTATGGTACTGTTACTATGGTAAATTACTGTTTCTTTAAAGACAATTTTACAGCAGAAGTTTGCAAAAATTTCAAAGACATTTGTGGTGAAAATTCTCAATTAAAAACCAACCTTTTGGTCAATTAATCAATTAGAATGCTGCCATTGTGGACAAGTGAAAAAAGCCAATAAATGTGTATGTATGAGTCTTAAACATGTTGGTTTTCCTCATTTATATTTCCACTTGTTGATCCCAGGCAGTCAGAACAGGGAGACAGTGGGCAAAGGGAAGCTTGGACCCCATCCCAGCCCCAGGGCTGTGAGGGGGAGGGACAATGGAGACTAAAAAAGAAAATGTTGCATTGGCCAATTAATTATCAGTTTTTGAAGTAAACCAAATGTCGTATAATCACCAGCTAATTTAGATATTTGTGCAGTTGATTGAAAATATGCAAAGAAAGCAGCATTATTGAAAATTATTTTTAAATGTTTGGAATTTATTAGAGTTGACTATGGAAAAGAGATAATTAAGGATGCTAAATATAATTAATGTGTTGAGTTATAAAAAGCACTGCTTAGGTTAGGGGTTTTCCAGCAGTTAGAGAGATGGCTCACACTGTAATGACAACTTTACATTTAAATGTGTTTGCAGTTCACATAAATATGTATTGAAAAATAATTTCTCAGTTGGTGTATAAAGAATATACCTCCATTTTCATATACAAGAACCCTTACACATGGGCAAGTACAGGGGAGAGATGAGGCTGTGGTAGAGAAGAAAACCCAACTGCTGCATGATATGGATTTCCTTTGCCTTCAGCATGTGCAGATTCCCTACTGGAGCAGGTAAGGTGAGGTGTTAATTTCTGGAGGTGCTAAATGTTGGGATTTAAATAAAGTTGATGCACATACAATGCAAAACAAGGTGAGATCAGTTGAAGAAAACAAAGGCACCTTTTGCTGATTTGTTTTTCAATAATGTAAGTCTGCAGAATTTTCACTTCGATTCTCTTGAGGGAATCCAGCTCATGATCTTTGATCCCTCAGGGTTTAGAGCCTTAGGGGTAGGGAGGCATCCTCTAGCAAGAGGAGGTTCAGTGTAAGGGCAGGTCAAAGCAGGATGGCAAAAGCCTCCCTGCAGAGAGGTGAGTTTTGTTCTGTGCCTGCTGTTGTAAGGAATGTTTAGGTTTCTTATTCTCTGTCAGCTTTACCTGTGCATTCAAACCCCAGTGTAACTGAAGCAGAACTGCAAAATCCCAAAATCCCAATACCAGCATGTGCAGCAGGGAGCCACGAAGGGTGGGTGCTGTGGGTCACCCATAGGCAGGGCATCAGCCTGAGGAGGGGTCCAGGCACCCAGACACAGAGCAGAAAGACATCCAGACTGACTGACAGACTGCATCAAACCATCCAATGCCAGCACCAGGCACTGTGGATCTTCTAGCAGGCTGTGAAGCTCAGCTGAAGGACTGCTGCAGGTGCAAACAGCTGCAGGCTGAGCTTACACATCGGCTCTTGGCACAATAAACACTTTAAAAAATAATTTTAAAATGCACAAAGAATTACAAGTTTTGGAATTTTGGGCTTTTCTCACTAGAAGCCTGAGATTTAGCATAAAGAGACTTTGGCACTGTGATTTCCAGTAGGTTATAGGTGCTTGAAACTCTGTGCCACCACTTAAACTGGCACTTCACATCTAAATCTATCAAAACATGGAGTTTGCCATCAGGTACAGTGAGATGTTGTACTTCACCCAGCAGGAGGATGAGGCTTGCCAGATTCCCCTGCACTGTGCTATTTGGTTTTTGTGTTCATCGATCCTCAGGAAAAGTAAATTCAGACTGTGCAAGGGAAAGCAAAGCACAGATGGCGAGCTGGAGTCTGTAGAAGGAAATTCATAGAATCATGGGATGGCCTGAGTTGGAAGGGACCTTAGTGATCATCTTGTTCCAACCCCACCTGCCATGGGCCAAGGACACCTTCCACTCTCCCAGGTTGCTCCAAACTTTGTTCAGCCTGGCCTTGAAAACTTCCTGGGATGGGGCATCCACAGCTTCTCTGGTGTCCTGGTTTGAAGGACAGGTGTCTGACAATAAAAGCAGAAGCTTCTCTTTGAAATGGAGAATGTAAACCCCCTCCCTCCATATTATTATTATAATTTTTGAAATTAAGGGGCTCTCAGGCAAAGATATGGGAATAGGAATAACAGTTCTTTACTAGGAAAATTAAGATAAAAATATAGTATTACAAAGAACAATCCCAAAACACTGACAGAATCAGAATACAACCTGACACCCTGTCAGTCAGGGTGTTGGCAGCAGTCCCATTCAATGGTGGGTGCAGTCCTCCTGCAGTGGCAGGTGTGGTTCAGCTGAAGCAGTGCTCCTGTAGAAGGTGCAGTTTTCCTCAGAAGAATAGGGATGATGTGGAAAGGTCTGGTTTTCCTCTGGAATCCAATGGAAAAGGCTGCTTTGGTGTCCAAAATCTCAGTTTTTATCTAGGTAGGAAAGGCTTAGCTCCTCCCCCTGGCTGGAGCATCTCCCAGTGGATGATATAATTTTATCAGTCATACAGTGTGACTGAATGGCCCAGCAGCAGATGATATCTTCCTGGAGGGAGGATGGGTTGTGGAAAAGATAAAGATGATTGCCCCACCTGGTTTTAAAGATGGCTCATTAGCAGATAATTTGTGCCACAGAGATAAGGAAATCACTGTCCCGCCCAGCTTCAACAGAGGGTGATAGAATACACATTTCTGGTCACATCCTGTATTACAACCCAACACATCTGGGCACCTCTGTTTCTGTGCCTCACCCTCACAGTAAAGAATTTCTTCCTAACACCTAATCTCTAATCTAAACCTACTCTCTCTCACTGTGAAGCCATTCCCCCTTGTCCTGCCACTCCAGGCCCTTGTAAATAGTCTCTCTCCATCTTTCCTGAACCTCCCTTCAGGTACTTCATTCTTCTCAGAAGGAAAAATTATAGTATTGCAAACAGTATTTCCACAAATCAGATCAGATAAAAGAAAAATTATTTCTGGGCAGACTAGTACTGCATTTCTTTAGGGTTTGGTTTTTTGGGGTTTTTTTGTGTGTGTTTTAAGATTCTTACTGTATCTTTGCTATTGCCTGAGTAGCTGCTGCTGGAAGAGCAGCTGAAGAGCTGCTGAACATGAAGAGCCTTCCTGATGTTTAAGATAAGCACTGAGCCTCCTGGAGAACAAAAGCAGTCAGGGTGAGACTCATGTAACCTTGACAAACTGAAACCAATCCTTCCTGTAATGACTTTCCCAACTTTTTGCTTTTGTTTTTCTCCAAGCCAAGGAATATGTGTGAAACTCATAATACACAGTTCCCTTCCATGGTCATTCCATTACTACCCTTAAAACTAGAACTTAAAATCACTATTTGAAAGTCAGGTTTCCTCTTCCCTAGTGCTTTAAATGTGGATTTGAGGCCATAACTTAGCATGGACTTTAAATGAGCTTGAGAGTACTCAATGCTCTGTGTTCAGTTTCAATGAACACAATCTAAATTACTGAGGACAGAAAGTTCTTCGAGTTGATGTTTTCCACAAACATCTGAGATTTAAATACTCCTAAAAGCCACTCATTGCATAAACCTTCATTGATTACAGCAGCATTCAGTGTCTGCTGTCTGCTCCCACTGTTGCTCATCTCCTTAATTTAGGATATCTTGGTTTTGAATGGGGATAGTGGCAGAAATCCATCTGACACCCCAAAATGAGTGGGATTTTGCAGAAAATGCTCCCTCCCCTTCCCCTCTTTCTAAGATCCTCGGGAAAATCATTTGCTGAGGTGTGAACAAACATAGAGCTGGGGCTGGAGGGCTCAGTGCCACCTGTCTTCTTTAGATCATTTTCCCTCATTGCAAACAGGGTCTCTCAAGGAGAAAGACAATGCTTACCTGTCCTTCTGTGCAGTCATGAAAGGAAAATATATCCTTAAAACCTTATTACTACTAATGAAAGATAACACAATGGAAAGGAAGGAAGAAGATAAAACTCCCAGGTACATGTTGCCTGGTTGTAGGGCTTTAATGGGAAAGAAGAGGCTGCCTGAGGGGTTAATTTCACTCAGCTTATTCTCCAGTTGCAGTCCCATTCTGGTATTTGGCAGAGAAAAATCCTTTTTCTGTTGACAGTGTTTCCCCCACTAGAATCTAATGAGATTCTGCTTTTGGGAATAAAACACAGGGAACTAAGGGGTGGCTTCTCAAGAGACCAGGTCTTGCATTGCTCCTGAGATGCCCAGGGGAGCAGCAAGCAGTGCTAGAGGGCAGCACAGCAAGCAGCTGCCAGCCCTGCCCATGGCATCCTTTCACCAGCCAGGTGTCCAGGAGCCAGGAGCACCTCAAGGGCTCCACTTTCCCCTGTGCCATTCCACTGGCAGAGGAGCACTGCCCTACGCTGCTCTTCCACGTGGGGTGTGTGGTGGGATGTCTCCAGCTGCAGAGCCAAGCTGTGCTTGGGGGCTGTCATCCCCCCGAGAGCAGCACCAGAGCCCTCCTTGGGGATGGACACACGACCTGAAAGGGCAAACCTCAAACATCATGCTCTTCTTCTTCCCACAGAAGTGAGGAGGAGCATCTGCACTGAGGGGAGAGCAAATGGGCACTGGCAGGACCCACAAACCACCCACATGTACACACACACACACTCTTGATGTTGTGCTTTCTCAGGTCATAAACTTGTGTTTTTGTAGGCAAGAGGGGGACTGAGCTCAGCTGTGCTTTCTGTACTCCCCTGGCTTTGCTTTTCATCCCAATCTCTGCTGTGGTGTTACCCATTTCCTCTCCCACATCTGATCAGACTAAAAATAAGCCATAAAAAATCACGATGACTGCAGTTGGAAACAAAATAAGTTATTGTACCTTTCTGGAGCAGCTGTTCCCCTCTGCCTGCAAACCCCAGCTGGCAACTGAGCCCCACACAGCCCCTCCCTCACTTCTCCCTGTGGGATGGGGAAGACATTTGGGATAGTAAAGGTGAGAAAACTCATCAGTTGTGACAAAAGCAGTTCAGTAGGCAAAGCAATAGTTGCACACAAGCAAAGCAAAACAAGGAATCCATTCACCACTTCCCAGGGGCAGGCAGGTGTTCAGCTATCCCCAAGAAGGCTGGGATCCATCACACCTGACAGTGGCTTGGGAAGACAAGCTCCATCACACTGAGCATCCCCTCTTCCTGCCTCATCCCCAGCTCTTATTGCTCAGAATGATCCCAGTTGGGCTGGATGCCCTTCTGGCCAGCTGGGCACAGCTGTCCTGCCTGTGTCCCCTCCCAGCTCCTTCTGCACCCTCAGCCTCCTCCCTGGCAGGGTGATCTGAGGAGCAGAAAAAGCCTTAATTTTGTGTAACCCCAACTCAGCAATGGCTAAAACACCCCTGAGCTATCAACACTATTTACAGCACAAGTCCAAGCCATAGCCCCTTCCCAGTTAGTATGAAGAAAATTAACTCTACCCCATCCAAAACCATCACAGGAATTCATCAGACTGAAATGAAAACCTTGGAAGGTGGGGAGGGGATTTGCCATGGAACTCAGTGCCAAAGGGTTGTGACAAAAGGTCACACAGACGTGTCTGCCCCTGGCTGGGGCTGGGGGTAGCTGGATCTTGAACTGATAGATGTCCTGGGGTTTTAGAACCTGCCCAGCTCCATCCTAGATAGGTTTCAGACATATACCTCTGGCTTCCTAATTAAGGAAGAAGTCACAAGCAAGGCAGAGTCAATCTTTCAGAAGTTTCTCTCTTCTGCAGTTGTTTCTGTCAAAGGGAATGATTAGGTTGACTATAAATGATATTAATGTTGTTCTTAAAAAGTCATAAGGAAATCTGCTGTAAGTCAGCCTGCTGCTCCCCTAGAACACAGAAATGTGCCTGTTTGTTTCCCAAACAGTCATTTGCTGCAGACAAACAGAGTAAAAGGAAATAAATAAATGGCACCAAAAAGTGACTGAAAGAGAGTTGGGGAGCACTACTGGAGCAGCAGAGCCAGAGCTCTCCTGCAGCCCCATGTTCAATATCAGAGTACACTAGGTGGTTCTTGGATTTGTCATCGTTTTGGAGCTGGTGAGAATTAGAAGAGTCACAACAAAATTTTCATTTTAGGAGTTATTTTGTTCCCATATCGTATTAGCTGCATTTCCCTTTTGTCATTGTCATTTACAAGAATATTGACATATAAACCAATGTTTGTTTTGTTTAGCTCATTTTCTCTTCCAGCCTACTTCCCCTCTGAAATCATGAGGTGAACTATTTGCAGAAACAATATAGTTGATAAATAAACTCCTTTTCCTTTTCACAAATTATCTGAGAATAGACATTGATTTTTTATTACTTTGTTCATTATCTAAAGCATTTGTCAAATTCTTTCCAATAAAATTCCAAACCATGCATTGCTGTCACAGCTATCATTAACAATTTGACTTAGTGATTTACTTTCTGGAGCTGGATCTTGAATAATTCTTCATGTCATTCCCAAATCCCACAGACATTGTTAATTTGCTTTGCAGGAGCATCTTCTAGTTCCTGCCATGCATCAGGATGACACTGTGCTAGGTGTTGCATAAAAGATCAAAAAAATTCTTATTCCAATACCCAGTCTAAGTCTAGAAACAGCTGGATAGTACCAGGAAAGCCAGAGCAAGAGGTGGGTGTGATGGACACTGGTGCAGCATGCAAGCAGTCAAACAGTTGTCACATATTTTGTAGGCATTATAGCAAAGAAGAGTCTGTCTAAGCAGAGACCGAAAAAACAATGAGGTATTTTACATAAACACTGAAATTCTTTTGGTTTATTCATTGATCTGATAGTTATGGCCCCTTATATTATTTAAGGTTTCTTGAGTTTTTTCCCAGACCTTGCAGGCTAGCTGCAGGAATAACTTTGGTATCAAAATGTCTAGAGAAACAGATTTGTAGAGATATTTGTCATCTCCATCAATATTTCTTGTAATTACATTTTCAGAGAGTAAAAGAGATCACAAACACAATCAGAGCAAATATAAGAAAATGTACTTTCTCAACCTTTAGTTTAAAAGTCAATTTCCTAAGTTCAATCAGGAAAATTCTCATTTTAACTGTAGTCTTCCTGCCTGAAAAGGGAAGAGTTTGCAAAAAGAGACAGAGAAAAGACTCCATGCATGAAGAATTTTCCCCATAATTTTTCAAGAGAAGCTCTCAGCTCTTTAAAACTAATAATCATCATTTCAATATATGAAATCAAGCTTAAGCAGAATCAGGCAAGAGCATATCATATGTGACTGCTGGGATTATATAATGGGAAGGTTCTCACTGATTTTTATAAAGCATTGGATCCCAGAGATTTTAAAATTAGGCACGAGGCTGACCCAGTTTGGGTGGAAAAAGCTCACAGAATCCCAGGGAAAAGCACAGCCCAGGGAGAAGTCTCAGGAGGTGCAGTTATTTTTAACCTTTTGGACCTGCAAGACAAAGAATGAATTCTGAAAACTCTGGGTGGAAAAGAGGTATTTAGTTTTGAAATTTTAGAATCTTCTACCCCCTTCCCCTAGATCCTGACCCTGGCAGAAAACTTGTGTAGCAAACTTTTTTTTTTTTGTATTAAAAAAATCTGGTGTAGATTGAAGCTGGCATTCCCCTCATCCCTTCACAAGCATGGAAGATAAAAGTAAAACATTTTCTAGGATGTGATTCAAAGAAAGAACAGAATATACAAGGTTAGACCACCAAAACAGAAAGGGGTCTTGCTTTAGCTGAAAATCAAGAAAGTTAAATTTATAACCAAACATGGCAAAGAAAAACTGCTGAATAAAAATATGAACTTACTCTCAGAATTAACATTTTTAAAATGGTCTAAAAAATGCTGCATTTTCCCAGTGATTAAGTGTTCCTCATTAGATGATTCAAACATAATTTGACCTGGACAAGTATTCTTTTGAAATAGCAATTGAATTTTCCTTCAACATATGAGAAGGTTTCAGCCCTTCTTATAAATATGAAGGGACCATTATCTGAACAGACTCTTTTATATATGCTGAACAGCATTTCAGATACAAATTTATTTTCAGTGGAATATGTTAAACAGGCATTTGTGTTTTGAATCAGGTGAGGATGAGATGCTTGTGTTGGTACCTGATCTTATTATACAGTGCACATATTTTTAGTTGCTCTGAAACAGGAAGAGGACTGAGTAGACTCTTTTTGTAACAATTTTGTTATATGGTACTAGCTAAATGCTTCTGGATTGAAATCCCCACCACTGTTTCAGCCTCATTTTACCACATGAGAAGGTAGATCAGGGCTTCAACATGTTTCCTTTCTCTCATCCCTAAGAACAAGATGTACAAACAGAAGTAGAACAAGGATGGATACCTTGGTCCAATTTCCAAAGAACCTTCTAAAACCTGGGGCACAAATTAGAATGGGGAGCTCCCAGTGGAACAGAGGTGCCCAGACTTGCTGGTGTATGACTTCTGTAGCATCTCCCACAGTCATTTAAGGGATGCTTTTACTAGCCAGTGTGGAAATTTTACAGAATGGGACTTTGGAGGAGCTTTTGGCCAAAGAGCCAGGAGAACCTTTCTGGACACGGAGCTCAGCCCTCCCTGACCCTTTCCACTCCTGGCCACGCTGGGATCTTCCCCAGCCAACCCCAGCATGCCAGGCCCTGTGCAGGCAGGACAGGCAGCCCCAGCCTTGCAAACCACAGGGTCCAGCACAGCTGTTTGCTGCTGGCACTGGGGAGCAGCAGCAGCTCAGCAATGGGCAGCTTTGGGCAGTCCTGTCTGGGTTATCCCCTGCATCTGCTGCCTCTTCCTGCCATTCTGTGCCTGTCAGCTGTCAGGACAGTACTACTGGCAATAGATTGAGGGATTCATCTTCCAGTTTTGGTTTGGGTTTGTTTAAGGTTTTATTTTTCTGCTCAAGCCAGATGAAATTCTGGACTGTGCCTGGCACCAATGTGAAGACAAGGCACTGCAGTGCTGGTAGAAGGTGGTGGTGCCTTAAGCTGGTCCTGCCAGTGAGGACACAAGCAATTTTTCAGAGGGAAATCACTGGCCTCACAGCCATATTTTGTTCCTCATTCATTGTAAGTTGGCTTTTTTTGAGTCCTACTGCTGATTTCCAGTGGAAGAAAAATATTTATACGTCACTGCCTCAGAAATTTAGTTTTGGTTTGTTTTTTGGGGGTTTTTTTGTTTTCCATTATAATCTTCTGTAGCTCTTGCAAACTTTTCCTTATTTATCTACAAATGTTAGTGTTGCCACCTTAGCTCAAAAGCCAGCACTGCAGTCCTGCCCCGTTGATCCTCAGCCATCTACTGAAAGATACCACAAAGCACACAACTGTGGATAGGAGTTTGGACAAACTTCATTCTGAGGCAAAGACTCAGATTTCATTGATCTACAACTTGACATTCGGTTCCTGCAACTGAATAGAAAAAAGGCATTTATAACCTATTAAAAACCCAAGGATGATTTTAGTATTTTTTTTTTCTTGTTGGAGAAATCAGTCTTTCAGAATAGCCTGGGAGTTGCAAATAAAAAAGAACTTTGCTATGTTTATTTAGAGAATCTAACCCCTTGGAGCCAACATTTTCACTAATGCATTTTACATTAGCGGGCTGCATCAGGAAATCCTGACTTTTGGTGCCAGGGGGGTAATTAATATCAGATCATGTTTGCAAAATGGTTGTGTTTATGTGGGAATGAGGACTGAGCTCTAACTGGCAGGGTTTGAAGTACTCAACTTTTGCTATGAAGCTTCCATAACTTGCTAGGATGGGGTGTTGAAATAAAGGTCTTGGTAACTTGGTAGAGCTACAGCTGCTGAGGAGAGATGCAGCCTTTAGGATTCTGTTCAGACACCTTTGAGGGGAGTCTGAAGAGTCTTAAGAGTGTGAGGAGATTGGAGGTAACATACAAATAGTTTTGCTCCTGTGGTTTCAGATGTCTCAAGAAATGCCAATATATGCATACCAGAATTGTTTCCCAGTATATCCCACCTCCATTGCTCCCAAATCTTTGTGTTTATAGATAAGGAGTATCTGTAAGTGGTACAAATGCATTTTATCAGCACACCTCAGAAACAGTACTTGCTTTTGTGCACACATCAGCCAGCATAGTCCAAACAGGTGGGGGTCAGTAACTTTGAAACCCAGTTTCTCCTGAGCTCCGTGTCTTGCAGGGGATCTGTGGTGCCAGTCCAATGCTCCCCTTTCTGGGAAGTGCAGCTCACCCTGCACTTGGCACCCAGCTGCCCTGCACGCTTGCTTCTTCCTCCAGAGAATAAGAAGATCTTCTTTACCTCCTCTTCCTCCCAACTCAAAGCCAGGGTATTTAGGGAATGGGAACTCCACTCGTGATGGTGATTCAGCCTCCTTCCCTAGCACAGGCACTTTCTGCAGCTCCAGCTGGGACACCTCCAACCCAGCTGAACAGGATGGTGGAAGGACATCATGAGCAGCATTATGTTCTTGGTATCAAAAAGAGAGAAAACTAGATAGGATGGTTTGAGCAACCTGATCTAGTGGTAGGTGTGCCTTCCTCTGGCAGGGGGTGGAACTATATGACCTTTAAGGTCCCTTCCAACCCAAGCTATTCTTTAATTCTAAGATGGTGCCTCAGAACAGCCTAATTAGTAAAAACCTTGGGTTCTCACCTCCCCAGAAGTCACAGTTTCTTAACACCAGTTAGGAATCTTGGAATAAAGCTTAATAGGGTTGACAAACACTCAGGAGTACAGGACCACTGAATCATACCATTACTAATTGGTGTAGGCAAAGTTTAAAATTAAAGAATATTTTCTGAAGTTGAAAAGAGGAAGAATGCAACTGAATAACAGCAGCAACTGATGTCCAAAATGGATTTTATCTGCTGGTTTCCCAGCATCCATTTCCATGGGATGTGGCAGCTGGCAGGTTCTCTGCAAGATCATTTATTTACTCTCTCCCCATCAGATCCTTTGCTGGAAGTTCATGACTCCCTCAGCGCTGGTGGGGATTAAAAGTAAAGGTGTAATCTATGTTAGAGCTAATATATGTTTTGTACTATAATGAGCCAATATACTATTATGGATCTTGTGGTCAGCTCACTGTGTTTGATAAATATGATCAATAGATGTTATTCCCCTCTGAGATGCCCCCACCATCATCTTTCCACACTCACCTCTTGCCAGTAGTCATTTGGGGATAATTATCCCCACCAAGATCCTACCTCTAATGTGCCCACTGTCTTTTCTTCTGTCATAAATTGGTCTGATAAGATAACAAATCTGAACTCTATTGCTGTTATTGCTGTTATTTTACTAGTTCCTTGATCCTAGAATAGGGCTAGCAATCTTCATGGCAACAATATTAAAATTCTATGTAACTAATGAATTTCTCCTCACCTGGTATTTGGGTAAGTGATTATTCCTGCCTAAGTCTAGGAAAAATGTCCTAAGCTTGAATACTCTTCAGCAACACTGTCTACAGCTTTTGTTCTCTGAGAAGTAGTGGACCACCTCTTTTTTTCTTTTTTTTTTTTTTTTTACCAGTATCTCTCAATAATTATACTTCATTTTGTTGCTTGCCTTGATTTTATTTCAATGTGTTCTACTGTTATTTTAAGCCTATTCCTGACAATGAGAGCCTTCAGTGCACTTTCTCCTTTGAAGGCACTGATGAGCTCTGCATCCTCCACATTGGGATAGTTTGTACATCAACCATAGTGTAATTTTCTTTAGAGACTTACCAAGTCTTCTGAAATCCATTTTGAGACCTTTTTTTCCCCCATTACAGTTTCCTATGGTAAAATCTCACCATGATAACTGCATTTGGTCTCTTCCAACTTCTTGTTGCCATGCATTCTCAATTGGTCAATTTTCCATTGAATTTGCCTCTGAGAAAATGTACTGCCTTATTCACTAACAAAGTGCCTTATACACTGACAAAGCATCTCCTCTCTTCAATTTGTAAAAAAAAGATGTGTGTATGTTAATGTTCAAAACCAATAAATAAATAAATAGAACTGTGTATCTGTTATGCCTATGTAGCTATAGCTTCAATCATGCACTTAAGATCTTCCTGTATATTCCTGCACTTCCTGCATTTATACACAAACATCTGAAGTTTTAAGCTTCAATTCATTATCCTCATTCTTCTTCATCCTCTAATCTTATAATATAAACCTCGTTCTACAAAATCTTTGGTTCCTGACACTTTGTTTCTGGGCACTGACATCTTTGACTGTTGAGGACCTGCAGTGCTGTGTCCAGGCTTGTCCTACCCTCAGCAAAGGAAAATGATGAAGAGGACCAAATTCAGTGGAGGTAGCCCCCAGGCTGGAGCACTTGCTGCTTGAGAGGAGGTGGTGGGCACAGGGCTTGTCCAGCTGAGATGAGATGGTTTGGGATGGGACCTAGAAGCAGTGTAGCTCTACTGCATGGAGGCAGGTTAGCAACATGACCAAGCCAGGAATGTCATGGCAGTGCCTGGTTGGAGAGCAAGAGACAACAGACATGAGCTGAAGAATAAGAGGTTCAGACTTGCTAAAAGAAGTAACTTCTTCACATGGCAGAGGTAAGTCAGTCAGAGGAACACAGTTCCAGGGAGGTTGTGCAGTACCTGTTCTCAGAAGATGGTGAGCCTGATCTGAACCTGATCTTCGAGCAGGAGCTTGGATTAGAGACCTCCTTAGGTCCCTTCCAAAGTGTTTCAGTTTATTATTTGACTTGTTGCCTTCTGAGAATGTCATCAGTCATCAAAATTGTTGTAAACTATCAAATTCTCCCCTTTTCCCATCCATATTGGCACTGGTGCTACAAGCCCTTCCTAGTCCATGCAAGTCTCCTGGGTTACATTAAGGAACCCTTTATGCTTATTGGTGTTGCTAAATTTTACCATCTGTTCTTCTTCCTAAGATTTCTATTCCCTCCTTTTACTCAAACATTAGGTTTTTCTTTTTTTGCTTTGAGAGCCTACATAGCTTTCAGGTTCATCAGTGTGCAGTATGGTAGATAAATGGAATATTTTCATGACACTATGCCACAACAGTGGCACAACTTTCCAGGGCACACTTAGGGAGCCACTCTCCTTGGATATTTATTTATCTGGAGAAAAGAGGAGCACTGGTCCCTCCCACTATCAGGATCTTCTTGTGCAGAAGATGGTGGAAAGAAGAGTGTCCCAGTTTGGGACAGTGAGGTCAGTCAGTACATCTGTGAAAATCTAAGAATCCTCATACAAAAGGAGCAGCAAACTCATCTTGTTGATGGCATCACAGGTGCTCACATCACTAAAAACTGAGGATTCGATACTGGGATAGGTTCCACACAACCTTACAGGTTTTGCCAGGCAAAATTTGCCAAGGCAGATTTTGTTGTCCATCTTCCTTGCAGCAGACTTTCCCACTCCTAAGTCATCAGTCAGTGAGCAACAGAATCAAACCTCTTGGGCATCCTTTCCCTCACATGCACTGGTGCTTGGAAGATGCTGTGATCTTTTAGAAACTCAGGGAAAAATTCACTACAGAAATCTTCACCCAAAGGCCCTGCTCCCAAATATAGTCTAAATTCCACTAATCCACAGCCATCTCTTGGACTCAGAGCCTACTCACAACATTGGAGACAGCTCAAAGCACACACCATGTCACAGGTATCCCCCAGTTATCTCCAGCAGCAATTTTTCCTTTGCATCTTTGTCAGATGTCCAGGAGAGTCTTGTCTGTTCCTTTCCTGTTCCCTTCTAGAAGATGAGCATGGTCAAAAGGTAAGCTGTTGTGGCTTCCAACAACAAACAGATGGCCAACATGGTCCCACTATGAGAAACAGCAGCAAAGGAGAAAGCTTCTTAATATTCATCTCTATATACAAACTGTCTGCACTACATGCCATAACATGGGGCAGCCTGCAAGTTACAGAGTGATTGGATCAACCTGTTACAAAAACACAACCACACACTCACCAGCACCACAGCACACTGCAGCATCCTCCTGCAACAACTCAGGGAAAAGCAGGCAGCCCAAAAGGTGCCTGGACCCACGAGCTCCCTGTCACCAAACAGCTGATACAAGCTGGACGTGCAGCCAAGTGCCAAGTGTCCAGCTGCTGCCAGTGGTCACTTAAACAGCGATAATGGGGCACAGTATCAAGAAATCCTGGACAGCTGGTCACCTCTATCGTGCTTGGCCTGCAGATCTCAGGTCTGCCACATTTTAAACTCCAGATTTCTGAACAGTCAAAAGAACTACTGAAGCAGTCAAATCAATTAGTCTCAAGTTCCTTGTCAGTGGAGTGAGTCTCATGTAAGAATCCTGCTTTTCTGCCTTCCTTTTTTGCAGCCAGGAGCCATAAAGCATGAAGCAATGTGAAACTGATGGGCAAATAACACAGGCAACTTAGAACTAAGCTTCTGAGGCAATGGATTATCAGTGCTGTCTTTACAGCAAGACCACAGCACCAGCTGTAACAAGCACCAATGAACACAGGCTCCATTAGACATGTTAGCATGCACACAAGGTTCTTGTAGCCGTGACATATCCTCGTATCTATTTCGGTCCTAAAATCCGCCTCTTGCCATCCACCAAAAACTCTGGGGGATACAACAGAAACCTTCATGCTGCCTCAGGTTTGCCACATCCCTACCTTTCCCGAGCCTACATGGGCACTGAAGAAGGCAATAAATACTAAGGCAGTGTCACTCTAGCAAATACTTCATCATACTCAGATGGGCAGGACCTCTGTGCTTATGAAATCAGAAACTTTGGTGTTTATAGGCAGAACTCTTTTTGCACACCGGTAAGCTTCTAAAGAAGCCATTCTATGATAGAAGGCAAACATTTTTGCCAAGCTGGAAACAGTGTTGTGAGCATATACAGTTATCTAGGTCCACAAATAAGAGCTAGCTCCTAAATAACCTGCATCTTCGCTGGGGTAAAAAAAACTAAAACAAAACAAAACAAAACAAAAAAACCAAAAAACAAAACAAAGCAAAACAAAATCACCAAAACAAAAAAAAACCCAAACCAAAACAAAACCAAAAAGCCAAGAGAGAGATTCTGATTAACCTTTGAGACTGACACTGCATCAACTTGCCAAAAAAAACTATCTTAACAAGTAAGGCCATAATTTGCATTTGGAAATAAACTCTTTAAGAGCTATGACACTTGTTTACACCATAGCCCTGTGGAAAGAAAGTCTAAAGGCTCTGGGCTGAGAAAAGCTACTTGCAGAAAAATATCAATATGGGAACATAATACCAGAGACCAAAAATTCTTTACTTGAAATTTACTAAAAGCACCAGGAAGTCCAATTGATGGAACTTAATTTCATAAAAACAAAATGTGTGTTTCTACCAAGCCTGCCTCACAAATGGCATTTTTCTGTAAAAGTATCTGTAATGAACCTGTGTCAAGATGCCAGCGCACTTCTGGCAACACCAACTGCAGCAGGTGATTAGAATTTATGCTGTGTAAAATTAACTTTGAGATTAAATGAAAATTACGAACCAAAATGCAAAAGCATTCATATGGCAATTCACCTGCACCATTTGTTTAAGAAGTGCCAAGGCAAGTGAAAATAATGCAGTGCCCTGAAGAGTTCACAGACTATTGGGTCTGGCTATTCCAGCAGCTTCCTTTCCAGCCCCACAGCTATTCCCACCAAAAACCAAGGTGTACCTATGTGAAGCCACTGACATACTGAGCTACCTTCATTTCCTAAGACCAACAGGTGAATAATCAAGAGAAAATTAGAAAACTTTATCTATAGAAAACAGAAAAATCTCTTGTAAAATCATCAGATCTCAAGCAGGGGAAAACAGACATTCTGATGGACTAGACAGAATTTTTCCTGAAAAATTATGTCATGGAAAGCTTAAGAGACTGAAAGTACCCAGCCAGCATCTTACAAGACTGAAATACAAGTATTTCACTATTCACATTATTTTGGAGCTATATTTCACCATAGTAAAACAAAACAAAAAAACAAAGAAAACAAAACCACAACCAAACAAAACAACAACAAACTCCCCCCCCCAAAAAAAAAAAAATCCCAAGAAACA
Organism: Erithacus rubecula; assembly: GCF_903797595.1. NCBI lineage: Eukaryota > Metazoa > Chordata > Aves > Passeriformes > Muscicapidae > Erithacus > Erithacus rubecula. The sequence goes on from NC_136689.1 coordinate 103,586,338, forward strand.
AAACAAAACAAAACAAACAAACAAAAAAACCCTACCACATTTCTGAATAGAACATTGCTATCCAAGTTCAGCTCCAGTTTGCTTCTGGAACATACACCAAGCCTACTTCCAGGTATTGCAGAGTGGCATTTTAAATGTGACAGTTATAAAAATATCAAAATATACTCCCAATATTTGCTGTCATGGCACCAACAGAAAAATACACTCTACACTCTAGAATGCTGCTTATTTCATAAAGCTGTGAAACATGAGATTTTGATATTCTTTCAAATTAAGCTTTTCATCTGCCCTAATTTAATTGTTCATGTGAAATGAGGCTGTAGCAGAGTGGGGGTCAGGCTTTTCTCCCAAATAACAGGTAATAGCACAAGAGTTCTATTCTACCCTCACCAACTTAATAAATTGCACATGGGGAGACTGGATATTTGAAAAAGTTTCTCTTCCAAAAGGGTTGTCAAGCATTAGAACAGGATGCCCAGTGAAGTGGTGGAGCTGGCATCCCTGGAGGTATTTGATAGAGGTGGCACTTGGGGACATGGGCTGCTGGTGGACTTGACCGTGCTGGCCTAAAGGTTGCACTCAAAAGTCTTAAAGGTCTAACCAATTTTACATTACTGTACATCTATCCAGTTCATTTTTTAATCCTACTAAACCCATGGGGTTGACTCCTGACTGCTGAATAGCTGAGTAAAAAGGAGTAAAAAGGCACAAGTAAAAAGGAATTACCTTACCCAGTACAGTATTTGTAAACATCAGTAATTTCTTAAGTTTTGCTTAAGAAATGGAACTGCATATTCAATTGCATTTCTAGTTTTTAAGTCCTGCATAATCTAAGTAGCTCCACTTCTACCTCATGTTGCTATCAAAATACCTATTCTTTTCTTCAATTTATTTTTAAGTGCTAATCAGTGATCCCTAGAGAGCTCCAGCATAGTTTCCTACCAACCTCCATGTCTTGTGACACTTGTCATTTATTCCTCTTCTCCCTTTGCTGTCTTGTCCCATTCCTAGTGCTTCAGTCAACCTTACTCCATTCTTTATTTTTATGACAGTAGGTTCTCAGAGAAATTTATGCATTGTGAATATAAAGATCAATTTCATCAAACTGTGCTTGAGTTGTTGCTATAATTCTACCAGACTGAGGGTCAGCTTTTATTGTCTTTTTCTTTTTTTTTTAATGAAAATATAATTTAACTTAGGTTGTTTTTTTAACTTACTACTTGATCCAGGTATCTGCTCTTGTCTGGAGTTTTGTTTGGCTTCACTTCACTCTTATGCTTCTGTTTTATGATACAGCAATTGTTGTTCATGTAGGGAAAACCTGCTACTTTTTTCTTTAACTTCTTCAGGGCTTCTGGCAGATCTCCACCTAGACTTGCTGAAGTAACAATTTCTCTTTTGTAAATTTAAGTATTCTTTTTTTGAATCTAAAGTCTGACTTTTTTTATCACATTGTAGTCTTTCAGCATCCTCTGTGGTGAAAACTGTAGAAATACAACAGTATTTTTGCACTGAAGTCCTTGCCCCGCTTTAATCAGGTGCATTTTCTAAAAAAAAACCCCAACCAACCAAACACTAATTACTTTGCACATTTTACAGTAATTTAGGTATGAAAATGGAAGTGTGTCTTTTGCAAAATGATACATTTACCCTGCCTATAAAGCAGCACATTTGCTTCCTTATGGCCAACATTGTGAAGTCAATTTCAGCTGAAACACGGAGCCAGTTTCTCCCTTCAGCAAGTCATTCACAGAGCAGAAAAGGAAATAAAAGTCTGAATAGAGAAAAATACAACGGCAAAAATCATAACCCTATAACTCAAAGTCATTGAATGCATTAACCCCTCCTCTTTACTCTCCTAACATTTTTATCATTTCTGCTCCTGTATTTGACTTGGTGTGTCAGTCCCCCTCTTATTTTTTATATTCTGAATGTAAAATGCCAGTTGCAACACCTTTTTTACTAGTTTTCTGTTGGCTGGATTTTATTTAATAAGGAAGACTTACTAAAATGAACCTTGTATCTTGCCATTTCCTCCTGGACCTGTCATGCACCCCTGCTTCTTCTTTTGTTTAGGGAATGCAAGTTCCTTTTTAATATATAGTTTTAGTAGAAATACTTCTGCATGGAGCTATCTCAAGTTGTTCTTTTGGCATAGTATCAGAGGAATAAGGTAATTTTTGTCACCACCAATTAAAAAGTTTTACGAAACAGGACTGTTATAAAACAATTAAACCTTGCAAATGCAGTAGTCTCTAGGAGGGAAACCCTGGAGGAAATTCTGCTTATTAAAACTGCAATTTTAGTTTCCATTAAAAAGGAGAATAAGACAACAGAAGATGGGTTGGCAAGACAAATTATTTCTTAATGTCAGTTGAGCCTATTTCAAATGAGATAACATATCTACACCAGGTTGGGTTCAACACATTTTTGCCTCGTCAACTCATTTATCTAATTCAGTCATCTTGATTACAGCCTCATGGACCTTCATTTTCAGAGGAAGAATTTCTTAACAAACAACCTACACAACATGCTGATTACTGAACAGTTAATTCTAATTAACTTGGCTATGGCAAGAGAATTTTGATAAAGTCCTAGACTGCAAATAAGGTTTGGTTATTCTGGCCAAACATCTTTAAAATCAAAACCCACAGCAGAGTCTCCAGATGAGACATCAGAGTGATAGGGATCTAATTTAAAGAAACAAATGAGAAAATTAAAATCACAAATAATTTATTCTTCCGTTAGAATTGATGGAGTACAGTTTTAAATAGCAATGAAGTACACAGTGGTGGAAAATTGGCACAGAACCTACAGCTTTTAATTCATAATAATGTTCCTCATGCCATATCTGTTCAAACCTTGATGTGTATTTTCTATTGACTTTAAGAAAACTGTTTTCCCTTTAAAAAGGATGCACAAATTGAAAATCTTGTCTTCCATATATAATGTCATACTATGAACACGGTTTTTTTTCTCCCTGAACATTGATTGTGAACTGAAAAAAACCCAAAATATTATTTTCCTCCTGGATTAATTTAAAGTTTTATCATTTATAAAAGTTCCCAGGGATTCTTGTATGCATATATGTCTGCAGAACAGAATATCCATTTATTTATCTGATGCACAGTTGCAGGGCAGTTTCAAAACCAATTTTTTTGTTATTGATCAAAGTGCTGCCTCTCTCTCACATGCAACACTATAAGCATTAACGCAGTACAAAACAAAATTTGGCATTTGCCTCACCAGAGGTGTTATACTTGATGCTGTAAAATATCCCCTTGGCCTCATGCTAATTAATAAGAAAAATGGGCACAAACAAAAATGCCCCTCTTCTGAAGTTACCAACTGCCATTAGGAAAGCTGTCCTGGTTCCGGCCAGGACAGGGTTAATTTCTGCAGTAGCCAGGAGGGGACACCTCGTTTTCCAGGGACCCTTCCAGGCTGTGCAGTGTGGAGTGGAACTGGGCTCTGCGTGGTGAGCAATCAACGTGTGTGAAGCCTTCGCCTCTTTCTTGCACCCTCTGGCACTGGTATTGTTGCTGCTACTTTCATTTTCTTATTTCATTGCTGTTTCCAGTAAATTGTTCTCTCAAGCCGTGATCTTTACCTTTTGTGCCTCTGGTTCTCCTCTCCAGCCTGCCACAAGGGAAGGGGAGGGAGAGTGGGGAGCAAGTGAGTGGCACGTGGTTTGGAGTGTCAGTGGGAAGACTAAAATTGGGGAATACCATTCCTAAACCACAACAAAAGTTTAGATAGGTTTTACAAAGTCCTCTAGGCTATTTTAATACATACAAATTATTCAACTAAAGGTTAAAATACACTTATACAATACAGTCCTGTTCTCCATATTCTTTTTCAAGTTCTTTGCATATTCAAGCCAAGTAAAATTAACACTTGTCATTTTCTTTGTTATTGCAATTATTAAGAAGGATTACAGCTTGCTTATGCAAAGCTCTGACAAAACACTTGAGAAATAAAACCCAAACATTTATCTTGTTACCCAAAAAATGTTGCAAAAAATTGTCAAACTATGTTAGAAACAATTTTTACAAAACCGCTTCACTCAGAAAAATTGGAAAGCTTAAAAAATTCATCTTTGCACAAGACTATATTACACTGTCCTTAATTATGTTCCCATTTAGGTAACTGGGATTCTCAATCTTTGTATGTGAACCCATCAGTGACATAGAATGCTCTCCATCTTTTCACTGTTATCTTTATTGTACACCATTTCAAGACTAATACAATCAAGCATTTACCATGCCTCTACCCATTTTTTTAACAGTAGATTTGCTATCCTGCCCAGCGAGTAGTGTACTGTCTTGCATATTCACCACATGAAAAACATAATATACAAAATATTGCTGCTGTAAAAAGTGTGCATTTCCCCTTTCCCCCTACAAAAAAAAAAAAAAATCTGTGGAAAAAATATTAAATTCCCATAACCTTCATAAACATACAAAGCTGTTCGCACCTCTCAGTCTGTAACAGTATATTTGACATACAGTTCTCAACTAACTGCAAATTGTTATGTCACAGATTTTCTGTCCAATATTGCCATCTAGAGTAGAGATGTGAAACTAGTTTCTGAGAATCTACAGTCTTTAACAATTAACCCATAAAGACTGTATACCATAAAACAGCCACAAGATTTTTCCAAAATCTAGATGGAATAGGAGGTTCTCATCTCGGGAAGATGTCCACAGTGCTGAGGAGACAATATGGCTGCTAAGAAATTTTGCCTACTGGAATGTGAGTACTTTTTCACTGTTGATAATTTCCATATTGACCCTAAAAAAAAATTCAAAATACATAATTAGATCACAAGGCATATTTTCCTACATTTAAAGCTGTAATTGGAAGACCATCCAAATAAACTGTGATTGTAAAAGGTGGAAACAAGTAAAAGTAAATTATATACTGATAGGAGTAACTAGTGTAGTTTCATCTCACTAAAAATACTATGTGCTTTAATGCAGAAGTAAGATCAGAGACATGAATTTAAGGCCAGGAACCTAATTTGCTCAAAACAGTATACCTTTATATTCAACAGGCTGCTGTGAAATTAGCAGAACATCATCAAAAAACAAAACATGGGGATTACTTCCCACTTAAACTTTGAAATTTATTTCTAAAAGTCAAGGTGACCTAAATTCACAGTAGTTTAGAAAAATAACCATGACACAGAGGTATCTAAAATTATTAATCTATCAAGCATTACAGAATAATGGTACATGTATTTAAAAACCAAAGCACATCCCAGTGAACATCAAGAACTAGTCTACGGGTGGCAATTATTCCAAAGATCTGATACACAGAATTATCACCCTTGTTGATATTCTCTACTTCTTTTGAATTTCATGTACTGCAGAGGTGGGCAGGGGTGAAAGCATCAATGCTATAAGATTACCATGATCCTTCACCACAGGGTTCAAGGCTTGCAGTAAGACTGTACTAGAAGTGAACATGCTCCAAACTGATCCTGCCACCATTCCATGTAAAGTACTACCACAAGGCAGCATTTTACATTTTAATTTTATGTTGCAATGTCAGTTATGTTCCATTATAATGTAACAATCAGTCATGAAGAAGAGTTTCACAACAGCTGCCAGATGAGAATTTAAGCAGCACAATTCCTAAGGGAATGGCCAGAATGAAAGAGAGGTCTTCTATAATTGAGTTTCCCAGTGGAACTCAAGACTGCACAAACTGGAGGAGCACAGCCTATCAGCAAAGAAGGTTATCCACTTCTACTGTAAGGAAATCTGGAAAAAACTCGGCAAATTGTGATTAAGTTTGCTTGACTCTATGCTGGCCACAAGCAAAGAATTCTCCTGCAGCTTACTGTTTTCAGAGGAAGTTACTGGTTCAGTGCATAAACACTTTATCTGTTAAATAATTAAAAGTAACTGCATCTCTAAACTACCACATTGAGAGTTTGTTCCTTCTTCCTTGTCTACTCTAATTTCTGTAGAAAGCCGCCCAGCTATTCTTCAAAATTGTGGGCAATTCTCACTTCCTCAGGTAAGTTTTCCTAGAAAAAGTCCAACTGATCTTCTACTGACATAGCAGAATTTTAAACATCAGAACCTCCACTTTATCATTTAGTAACCTTTACGTTATTTATACTAAGGAAAGTAATAGTGTACATTTTAATGACATTTCTGAATGATTTATAGAGAAAAAGATTTTTACAAATCAGTACCTTCTACAGGAACAAAACCTGTTTGATCCTTTAATTTTAAGACAGCTTTTTACATGAGCCCTTCACTACAATTCCAGCCATAAGTTTTGGTGCTAATTGTTTGCTTGCTTTAATCTTGTCTTAGCAGTGATAGGAATGAAGCAGTTGGTTTTCAGGTCACTTCTTTCCCAGGTTCACTGCCCCCTTGTACTGCTCAGAGAAAATCTGTGCAAAAACAGGTTTCATGTCTCCCCATAAGCTCTGAAGCTGAAGGACCTCAGCTGCATGCCTGAGGTGCTTTTGCAGCTGAAGAGGAAGATTTCTGATTAGGATTTGTGTTTGTGGAAAATAAATTCAACCACTTATATTGCAAAGAAGTAATGAAAAATGATCCACCATGAGATTTAGAAATCTCATCTTTCATATTAGTCATTCACTGTAAGGCTATGAAACACATCACCTTAATTTTTAACATCCAAAAATACTGCTGGGAATACCTCACTTTGCCAAATTGCATTAAAATTTAGCAAACTCAGGAGAGAATGACTAACCACAATTCCATACAAATGATTCTTGGTAACTCACCAAGAAATAAACTCCATGAGAACTGTACGTACATACCTGAAAGACTGTCCTAAAATACATTAGTTTAAATGTCCAGAATCTGAGATTACCAAATGAGTGTGTAAGAATCACAACTTTCTCATCAAATGAAAGAATACCTGGTCATATCCATAAGGCCTCTGCTGTGGTGGTTGTGGTGGCCCAGGCTGTGTGGGTCTGTAGCCCCCATACTGCTGTCCTTGTCCTTGTGGATAATTGGGATACTGAGGCCCTGGACCACTCTGGGATGGACCTGGGAATCATTAAATAGAAAAAAAAAAAAAAAAAGAAAAAAAAAAAAAAAAAAAAAAAAAGAAAAAAAGTGCTTAATATGTTGGAAAGAAGAGAACAGGAAAAACCCTGAATTTTACAGCTAACCAGGACTAAGAAATACCACTACTGTGCAATTAGGTCTTTTGAGTGGCCCACCCCCTCCCCCTGGAAAGCACCTTTGCTGCCAGGGCCTGTTCTCCAATCAGAGAAACATTTACTTTCATTCATATATTCATTATCTAATATCAATGCATGTAGCTCTACATACAAGGTCACAGGACAGAGAACAAGGCAAGAAATGACAGACATGAGCCCTTTCCAGGATTTGGAAGGCAGTCCTCTGATGTATGCTGCTTCAGTTCCAGAATTTTCTAATGCCAAGAGCAGCCAGATAATCAGCTTTGTTTAACATTTGGACTTTATGAAGAGACCAGCAGTACTATGCTGCCAGAAAGTGAAATCTCACACCAGCAGACAATCACAGACAGGGTGTCAGGCAAGCAAGTCATATATGTATAAAATGTGAGATGTGATAACAGTAAAAGCTACTGTGAGATGGAAAAAGCACCCTCTACTCCATACTCCTTTGGTAATATTAACTTTCCAGAAAAAGGCTATGAAAAAACCCAAATTTGGACTCCAGTCTTTTTTGTCTGCAAAAAAAGCAGTTCTTTTGCAAGTATAACTTTCTGTCACTATTCACAGGGCCTTGGCCTGTCTAGCATTGGAAGCTGCACGTTACCACCATTAGGTAGTGCAGCCATGTTCCAAACAAAATTATCTCCATCCCCTCCAGCACTGGCAGAGATGTACTCTGTATTTCAGTGGCACTCTCTGTGAATCCTTTGCATTGGATCTGTTAGCCTTTTCAACACCACCCCTTAAAAACTTTTAGAGCTGAAGATTTACAGCTCTTCAGAAGTGCTTTTTTTTAAACAAACCAACACTATTTTTCCCCTCAGAAGAAACAGATGTGTTTTAGCAATTGTGATTCAGTGCTACAGAGGGCTAGTTTTAGCTACAGACATTGGACATTAAGATGACATCAGCTGGTACCTCCTTCAGTAATTCTGAATCTATAAGACAGTGAAAAGAGGAAAACCTCCATAAGCTATTACCATTCTCCTCAGGCCTCAAATCCCCTTGAACTATGCAGTTTCAGCTTTCCACAGTGAAATAAAACCTTAAAGATTGATAATAATGGCTGAGATATTGATTTATTTTTGAAAATTAGAAAACAAATGAATATTAAATTGAGCAAGAATATGACATCCTAGAAGTGCTGTGTTCATCTGACAAATGAACACGGGTTTATTTATTAATGGTAATTCTTTATAGCTGAATTCTAAATATTCATTGACACATTTCACAGAAAAAATGGAACTTCAGTAACAATTTCTGCTAAAAAACAGAAACTGAAAAATATGTTATTCTGTTTTACAAATTATGTTGAGTAAGTGGCTCCAAAAGATTTCCTAATCCCTTTTCTTATAGTATTTCTTAACCTAAACTTTCAGAATAGATCAGATTCTATTTCTTTACTTACAAAGTTCATCTACATGGACCTCCACTCTGATCTTTAGTCTATTCCTATATAATGTTTAGCAGAATGTAGGTACAAGTATTACTTTAGAACTAACAATTCATCCATAACCTCCAGAAGCAGAACACTTGGGAAATCTCAGTGGATCCTCTAAAAACTTAACTCTGTCTCAGCATAACTGGATTACATGTGAATCTGGCATTTATCTACATGGCAAACAAATTACCCACACATTTCCACACATATATGATGCTGAAAGCTTTAGCATTGAAGCCTGCAAAAGAGCTGAAAGCTAAAATACATGGAATTCATGGAATTTCAGAGAATCCTTCTTCTGTCATAAATATATATGACTTTATAGACTATGCAAGCAAGTAAAACTTAAAGAGCAGTAGTTTCAGTATGGTCTGCTGACATGAAGTTTTTTAGAATTAATGCAGCAAAATTACATTCTACTGCTTTAAGTTTCTTTTTTGGGAGTTTTTCCTTGAATCCAGGGATTTGTGGCAGAGGATTTCTCATTTCTGCTGTGTATCAGAAGGTTTGGACTACTAGTGCAAATTTAAGGCACAGTTTCTTTAAAGCTGCACTGTCAATGCTTACAGTCATTTCTCTACTAATCAGTATAAGAATTTGAAAAGAATGATTCATGTATGTTGAATGAAGTTTTAAACCAGTTTTTCAAAGACTGTTTTATCTGGCAAATCAACAGATGAAATGGGTTCTTTGTCATCTTTGTAAGTGCGTTCAGCTACAGAAGACAGAAAAGAGCAGAATCTTTCTGGGTCCTTCTAAATTGCAGACACCCATTCCAATGCTGTTTAGTCACCTGCAGTTTTCTGTGTTACCACACTCTCCTAGACTGCCAACAGATCTAATTCCCAAAAGATGCTGACTTCTACGTTTTCTTGTATCAGCCCAGTGAAACTGAAGGCACAGAGCTGTTCTGTGCAAGCCTGGTCTCAGGACACAGTCTAACAGGGATGGTGTAACACACAACAAGGGTCTCTCTTAGTCTTTTCTGTGACAGCTCTCTGTGTCTTCAGGTTCTTACCATAACCCTGCTGTTGTCCTGGATAGCCTTGTTGGCCGGGATATTGCTGCTGTTGTGGTGGATAACCCTGCTGTTGGGGTGGTCCTTGATATGCATCTTGCTGCTGACCATATTGTGAGTTTCCTGTAAGATCATTGCAAGAAAGCAAAAACTCATAAAGATACCTATTTTATCATTTTTTTTCCTTCTAAGATGCACAGCCAACAACACAAGAACAAAATGAAAATGCAATATTGATTTCAAAAACTGAACAAAACAAAGAAAACTCAAACCAAACAGAAGGAACTCGGCCAAACAAACTGCAGTTAAAGCCAATTTTGCAAAGTTGAACTGCAGCATTTTCAGCATCTCTGCCAAACGAGCATTACATTTACTGGAACATCACAGTCATAAGATCATGACTATGCTAAATAAAACAAAAATAAAAAAAAAGACAAAATTAAGGACAGCTACAAGAGCACAGACTAGCTACACAAGATCAGCAAGCTGTTTCCTAACGGCACTATAATTATACAAAATATATACACACACAAAAAGATATACAACTGAACCAACAAATTTATGTTAAAATAAAAATTTCCATTGAGGTAAAAAAAAAAAAAATCTCTAGAGTGTTTTAGTCATTTTACTGTTGTTAGAATGGCAAATTGTGGTTATATATTTTAGGTGTTTGCAAGAAATTATTCTGAAGGCTTCAGGTTCCCTGCCATTTCCAAGACAGCCAGCAACTAGTATTCTACAAGAGCTTTGCATGGGTATAAGTTGTGTTGTGCGAGAGTGTCTGTTCCCGTTGAGGGTGGGGGAGGAAAGGGGATGTATGTGCGTATGTGTGTGAAGGTATATAGATACCTCCTTCGTAGTAATGTTGTGAGGAATCCTCATAAGGCCTATCGTAGCCTTGTTCAGGATACGACGGTTGCTGATAACCGTAATCATTATGACCTACATCAATTCGACAAGAGACAGGAAGAAACGTTAATGGCCTCTGAGTGAAAACCCTAAAAATATTTCATTTCTCAGAAAAATGAAAAAAAAAATTCAACTGGATATACATGAAAAAGAATTTTCAATTGTATTAGCCAAAGACTAATTAATATGATTTCCTTTTATATTGAATTAACATGTGACAGGGGAAAAAAAAAAAAACTTAATGCAGTAGCTCTAGAAACATCACAGCAAGGGATGGTCTTAACCTTCCGATAATCCTTGTTGGGGGAGTGGGGGGGGAAGTACTTCATCTTTCACTCAAAAAAAAAAAAATGAAAGCATTTAGGCCTTTCACATGTAAATAACCTGAATTAAATTAGAATGAACAAAGAAAGCAATTATCATACTTTGTCTAACACCTGTTCTGCTGATCTCCAATTCAAAAGCATATGCTAAAAGCAGTGTGAAATATAACAAATAAAGCTCAATGAAGTTATGAACCATCATCTACAGTAAATTCTGTTTTTGAATGACAGAAATAGAACACTCTCAATGTTTTCCCTATAAACAGAATTCCTACTGAAAGTGCTAAGAAAACTTTTCCTCTTACATTCCAGTCCTGAGCAGATTCATTACAAACAAACCTTTCTATTCAGAGACTACAGGCATCTTCTGATTAAGAAACCAATACATGCAGTAAGCACCCCACCTGTTGTTGGTTTTAGTACACATACATTTTGTCTTACAGATGATCAAAATATATCTTATTTGATAGCTTGGTCGAGAATACGTGCCAAAACTTTGTTTACATTCGAAATTAAATAATACAAACTTGTAATAAAAATTCTAGATACAATAAGGAAAGGAGGAAATAGTTCTGAAACTCAGTGGTTTTGCTATTAGGTCTGCAATTGTACAATACATCACTGACTGAATCTTACATGCATACATAACCGTCAAAACAAGTCTGAAAATATGCTCCTTGTATTATACATAAGAGTAATAATGAGGTAATGATAAAGGTGACTCCTTAGAAGGAATAGATCTTAGAAGTAATCCATGCTGTCACAGAGCTCTTGATAGTTACAAAACTGCCCTTACTAGAGCAAATTTACAATTTAGCATTCATGTGTGTACATAAATGTTCCAATATTAAAGCTGAATAATTACCAGTTAACGCAACTTGTAAATTAGTGCTGCACACACACCTCCAGAAACTAACATATTTAAGCTTATACAGATGTGGCTTGATGTATCTTAAAATCAATTTGATGGAAATTAAATTCAAATAACTGACTTGCATCCCTTTAATTGTTATGAGTAGCTGCTTTGGCAATTACACAGCTTTGCTTTGTATACATTTTTTAGGCATTAACATCTACCACATTTCTTGAGCTTTATAAGATACCATTAAGTTGCACACATGGTTATCACAGTAGTCAGGAGTCGGCATCTTTGTTCTCTCAGTCTCGGCTCAGCCTGAAAACAAGTTCATTTCAACTTGCTAACTTGTAATACAATTCAATAGTCTTCAGCACTCCATATTACAAAAGGTAGGAGGACAGATTTTTGAAATTCAAAGTTTCAGTCTTGTCTTAAAAGCATTGAGGAGACATCTGAAGAGGATTCACATTTCCAATATCCTCAGGGCAGGGACCACTTTATTCCTATAAAAATGTTAAACTGAAGGCCCATACCACATCAGCAATAACACATTTGTGCGACTTACATGTAAACGAAACACTAAGTTAAAAAAGTAGAGTATTTACAGAAAAAGCCCACATCTTTTTAGCAAGTTTTTTCAGTTCAGTAAAATTCTTAATAAAAGGATATCGCCCCCTCTCTTATTGATAACAAAGTTATCACTGTTTAAATTCATCTCAATTATATTAGATATGCTAAGGAACTCTCAATTCTTTGAGAGAAATCAATTATTTCCATTATTTTGAAATACTAAAACTGCTGTTAAGAGTTTCAAATGGGAATTATACAAATTACATGTTTTAAGTTGTAAATTTAACTAGTCATAGTAACTTAAACTGTAGTAACAATTCTGAATTTGGAAGGTTTTGTAAATGTGAGGTATGATATCCAATTACTATTCTTGCCTCATCTCCTAATTTTGGGCATATGACTACATAAGTATTGGGCAGGTATAGAAAATGGCAAAGTTAACATTTATGAGAGATTACCATCAGGGTAATATTGCTGGTTCATGCCTTCTGGAGGACCTTGTCCACCATGACTGTATTGGTCCCCATAATAGTCTTCCTGGCCTGAGTACTGCTGTGGTGGGCCTGAAAAACCACAACCAGTCAATACGTAAATAACTTGTTTTCTCTGTTATAAAGCCTGCTAATTTCTGATTTTAGTATGAGAAATATTTCTCAAATGTATTCCCCACCCATATTGTTGCATTACAGACAACGTATGTAATCTGGTTTATTTAAAAAAATAAGTAAATGTATCTATCTACATATACAAACACACAGTTGTTTGGCTGCATTAGACTGAGACTATATATATATATCAAAATTCAGTTTTGAGCTCATTTTAGGAATATGTTTATAACAGACTAGGGTGTTAAAAATAAAATTATTCCGTGTTGGAAAGGACTAAAAAGAAAAAAGAGAACCAGTATCGTGGAACATAGTTCCTTTTTTATAATTGAATGAGTTCAGAACCAAGTAGGTATTGTGTTCCTTTTCTGTACCTATCATTTAAATATCAAAACAAAACTCTGCATCAGCATATCTGAGATGCATAATTTCAGAATGCATAATCTCAGAAAGAAATCAAAAGAAAAAGAAATCAAACTTGTCTTCACACTTCATGGTGATAGCAATAATCTCTTGCTGCAAGAACCACCCTTAAAAAGGGTAAAAAAAAAGAGTGTGCAAACAAAGTCTGTCACCAAATGACTCGATAGAAATTTGGTGTAAGCAAGGAAGTGATGTAAAATGGTTTTAAATGTGGTTATTTAAAATCAGTGCAAAAATACTGAAGTGAATTCCTACCTTGCTGTGGTGGCCTGTAGGGAGGAATCTGTCTCTGCCCCATCATGTGATTTCCTTGGTTAACTTGGCCCATCATTCCCATGGGTGGCTGTTGCCCCTGGTAATGCTGGCCACCTGCCTGTGGCATGTTGTATTGCTGGGAGGGAGGTTGCTGGTGCATCATTGGACCTGCAAAAGGAGAAGCAGCAAAAGTGTCAAATATGCAAAAATGATTTGTGATTAAACTTTTACAAAAAACCGTGGAAAACCTAACCTTTAAAAATGGACCAAAAAAGGCTCTGTATATCCACTGCTCTGATAAGGGTTTGCTGTTTCTGGACCTATGCTAATGTAGGTGAACAATCCAGTAACCAAACTACAAAAGAGAAGTCAGCCTAAATAAGGTTGCTTTTTAGATGATTTTTCTTAAAACCACAGGTATTAGTTTACACATACACTAAGATAACTGAAACACTTTTACGATTTTTTGTTTTAAAAAATATCCTCAAAAAAGGTGTGGGTGAAAACCTGATGGTGAAACCTTGGTAAGTCACAGAAAAATTATTTAATGTTTGTGATCTCCTTAGAGCATAGTTTCAATACACACATAGTTGCTGTAATATTCCATCAACAAACCACTAAGCTGTTATCAAAATCAACAATTTTATTTAGCCTGTAAAGGCAAACCCCGTGAACCAGACAGGCAATTACACAACAGGCAAATGCAGAAGACCCACAGAACACAGGCTCTGCCTGACATTGAACTCTCTCTAACAGTCTGTAACAAAAAAAATCTTTCATACCAAGTTACACCAGGTTTCTATGAACCACAGGAAGAGACCAGGAGGGATCAAGTACTGTCCATGTTTTACCAACTCACAAAATCTGATTAAGGCTGTACTTGGAGAAATGCAAATTTCAGTAATGAAAACAGACAGTTAAAGAGCACCCTACTGACACCACACAGCAATGAAAACGATGATTACACCATTTCATTATATGAGATTGCAGGTTAGACTGATGTAACATTTAACAAAGACCAGCCTCTGTGCCTCCTCTGTAGTACCACTTCAGAAAAAAGTTAGTCCAGTATCAAAAACATGAGGAGAAAGCTGTGACAAGGAGCTAAACTTTTTTAAACAACAGATTTTTGTAATGCATTAATTCAAACCACTTCACACATATTGCCCAGTCTATAATGGTAAAACCCAAAGACAACAAATAACTAGCAGTCTCACTTAAAAAAAACTAAAAAATACCAGGATATCAAACATCAAATTAGCAGAGCCACTCCTATGTGTCATCGAAGAAGAAAAAGGAAAATACCACCAACTTTCCGTATGCTTAGATTTTTCCATTCCATTTAGTATTTTTAAATAAGTAGGTGCTGAAGCACAAGCAGAAAGTCCTGTGTGAAACTACAGTACTGGAAAAATGCCTAGATACAGTGAAGTGACAATGGATTTATACAGGCAAAGGAATATGTAGTCATTTAGATCCTGTCTATGCAGAGTTATGAGGGCAAGTTAAGACAAATTAATTAATGGTATGAATTCAAAGTGCATTAGTTAAAACCCCTGTGTGAGATCTCTTCTTGAGAAGTAAAGTGGTCTAAGCTAAATTCTCCTCTAAAGATAAACACTGGCCACTCTTAAGAAGATTAAGTTATGCTGCTATCCTTCATGGCAAGTTTTGGTGTCCCAATTATAAAGTTAAAAAAAAGGGTTAAAGATGTACTTGTGTTAGTTATTCGCAAAATACTTTTCTTTTTTGATCTTCTAAACAAGCAGGTAATTTCTATTATTCCATTTCACTGCTCCTCCATTTGGAGCTACTAAGAAACATTAGATAGTCTTGAAAAAAAAAAAAGAAACTTGTTGCCATAATATTCCTAGATCTCAAGAAAGCTTGTTAATTAACAATATTAATATTAGTCACAATACAATGTGATAAAATGTGTTGGGTCCCCATGGTGCAATGTAGAGATTTTCTGTTTGCTTTTTAAATTAGAACTTCATTAACGCTTTGTAGAGCCACAATGAGAATTCACTACCCTGTATCAGGCTGTGTGTTGTGCTCATAGCAGACGGCCTGGCGTCCTTCCAGTTTGGTTCTTCTTATTAAGAAGATACCACCATGGTTCATGCCTCATGAAACATAACCATTTATGCAGCAGTTTTGAGGGATGAGGGAACTTTCAATTTATTCTTCCATTTGAAAAATCTAGCCTAAGAAAAAGCTACGTTTATTCATCGTGCAATACTTAATATGACATAAAATCCCAAAACGTAATAAAAATCTTAAGACTATTAATTCATTATATACTTGGACAAGGACAAGCTTGAGAAGTGGGCCCAAGAGAACCTCATGAAGTTCAACAAGTCCAAGTGCAAGGTGCAGCATCTGGGTTGGAGCAAACTCAGACATGAGTTCAGAGTGGGAAACCCACTGAGAGCAGCACTGAGAAGAACATGAGGGTTTGCACTGATGAAAAGCTGCATCTAATCTGGCAATGTGGGCCTGCAGCCCAAAAAAACAACTGTATGCTGGGTTGCATGAAAAAACATGGCCAGAAGGTCAAGCAAGGCACTTCTGTCCCTCTACCCTGTTCCGGTGAGGAAAGACATAGGAAAGACACAGACCTGCTGGAGTGAGTCTAGAGGAAGGCCACAAGGATTATGAGAGGGAGAGAGCATCTCTCCTATAAGGAAACACTGAGAGAACATGGAGAAGAGAAAGCTCCAGGGAGACCTCACTGTGGCCTTCCAATATTTTGAGAGGGCTTTATAAAAGGGAGGGAGATGGACTTTCTATACAGGCAGATAGTGGCAGGACAAGGGACAATTGTTTTAGGTTGAAAGAGAGTAGGTACAGATTGGATATTAGAAGGAAATTCTTCACTGTGAGGGTGGTGAGGCACTAGAAGAGGTTGCCCAAAGAAGTTGTGAATGCCCCATCCCTGGATGCGTTCAAGATCAGGATGGATGATGCTCTGAGAAACCTGGGCTAGTTGTAGCACAGGCAGGGAGGCTGGAACTATGATCTTTCATGTCCCTTCCCACCCAAGCAATTCAATGATTCTATAATGTTTTGTAGTATTTGTGGCACATATTTTTACAAGCACCCTAAAACACAGTTCTTGAATCTCCAATCAGGAAACAACAAATTACATCTGGTGGAAGTCACAATCTCTTCCAGACCTGGAGGTAAGACTTTCATATATAAAGCTCACATAACTGTGAGCTGCAAGAGAATGCTCATTGCTTTCAAAAACTCTCTATATAAACCCTGTTTTTTTGAGTTTCTAGAATTATTTAATCCAGAGAGGACAAACTATCTTGTTTGTACACAGTTCAAAATGCATCCAAAGAAAAACTGTGTTAATATTATATCTGTAAAATATGCAAGTGCAGAATTTAACTGGTCTACATTATCAAGAACACATATTTTTGTTTAGTAGCTTAGTAGGTGCAGGCAACTTTGAGCAGTTACGGAAAAAAAGTAACTTCTGCTATAGCCAGTATCTCCTAAGGAGGCCTCATGTAGATGGAAAAAAGGGTACGTGGATTATGGACTTCTACCTGATCTTCTTGGAAGTACAGTGAAGCAGCAGAAATCTCCTGACAAGAAAGGACTTTAGGAAACTGACAATCTAGTCTCCACAGAGGTAAGATAGAAAGAAACAGAAATACAAGCTGAAAGTAGGTCCCAGATAAAGCTTACAAATCTGAGACCAGAAGTGCAGAGGATAAAAGAGCTGCAGAAAAGTTTAGTGTTTAAAAACATCTCCTTAGCATCTTCCCTTATGCTGAAACTCAGACACTGGTAGTAACAGTTATGAGAGGACAAGAATAACCACTGACATGGTTGAACCTTTTGAAGAAGCAGAGAAGTGAGGAGGCATACTCACAAATGAACTGGTGACTGTGCTGTTCTGACTGAAGACCTATGGGAATAGGTGGGTATGACCAAAAACCAGCAGAACAAGCTATTGATTCTTCAGTCTTCTAAACTACACTGGTTGTGTTGCCCAGGGGTCTATTCTTTAGGCATTTCACAATGCACACCTGCATAGATGAAGCAACTGGATATCCATACCTACAGTATCAGCAAAGCCCACCATGCCAGACCTACCATGGTCAATCTCATCATTGTGTCTACTGCTGCAAAAATAACAAAATATAGATCACTGCAGCATCCCTCAGCAAAACTTTTTTGCTGTTTTTCCATAGTTTAAAAAAAACAAAAACAACAAACAAAAAGAAAGCAGCTTGTTTTTTCAATGATGGTTTTAAGCCTTGAGAGAGCTATCTCAGGAACCTATAATGTAGGGTCAATTTAACTTTACAAACACTACAGTTCAGATGTGCTTAGTCAAATGAACCACCATCCGAAAGATGTTTTAACATCAGGAGCAGTTTAAACATTATCTCAAAAGACTTTGACGATCCAAAACTTTTGCTACTCCTAACGTATGATTCAGGCTGCAAACTGAAGACAGTAGACACTTCTCCACACTTTATTACTCCACAAACTTCTCATCTCAAAGTGAACCATAATTTCAGGTATGATTTAAAAAAAAACTAGAACACAAAATGTCATACAAAAAATTCCCTAGTTACCAGCATTGCCTTTCATGTTTTACCCCAGGGAAAGAAGATGAAAGCACAAGCTCTGTGGCAGCTGTTTATATCTTTTGTTTTTTTCATGACAAAACTACAGTGTCTTCCACAGTTGGATGTCCTACACAATGCAGCTATAGCCTGATGGTGTTTCAGAACATGAAGGAAATTTTATTTCCCTTTTAATAGACTAGATTTAAAAAAAATGAGACTGTCCTGCTTCTTCCATAACATCTTGACTACTGTAAGCAGTCAAGGTACTGAAACCTAACAGTCTCAGCTTACATGGGAGTGAACAGATGGCAAGACATTCACAAAAGGCAGTAAAACTCAGAAATCACTTTATCCTGGTCTGCCATACCCCAAATATGCTTATATTTTAGCTAACATTGGATATTCCTATCTTTACATTCCATTCTATGTGCACAACAAAAGAACCAGAAGCTGCATCTGCCTCATCTCTACTCTTTCCATATCTTCATATTTGCTCATAAGTGAAAATGGTCTGAAATTTTAATGTAATTTTTCCAAGGTTATATAAATCAAACTATCATTTAAAAATTTCAGCACCAGATTTGATAACTGGTCTCCAAATTACTGGCTCAACATGACACAGGAGCCACCTGTAAACTAGCTCCCTTCCCTTACCACAGGCAACATATAATGGTCATTCAATAAAGACTGGGAGTTTGGCAACTTTGTGTCAAGCTCTTCTAGCAAGGGAATGCAATCCCAGCAAAAGGATCTGAGAAGTAAGAAACACAGTCTGTGGGATGGCCACATATAACAAACAGAGTTTCTTATACGACCAAGCTACAATTTCTTGGTTCTTACTTGTAAGATGTATTAATTTTGCTATCAAATGTTATTCCCTGAGTGTGAAAGATTTGTTCAACATAAAAAAAAGAGGAATTTCCATGCAAGTTTCAGGTTTCAGAAAAATCATGCTTACATCTCCCCTCTGAAAAGTCAAGTACTGGCAATACTTGAAATTTTTTTTCAACCTAAGTAGCTTGCCATACACAAGAAGAAATGCACCCATAAGAACACAGCTTCTTCCAATTCATTCAGTTTCTTCTGCCTCCTATCTTTTCCAAAAAGGTAGCCAATATTCCTTGCAGATGTCCCGGGCTGCTGTATTAACTTTTCAATTATATAATCTACAGAATCATCCACTTAAAACATTTTCTGCTTTTTAAGTCCAAAAATACTATAATTCGTTTTTTAAAATGGACTGACTATATAAAATTAATCCCATGAAAACTTTGCTTCTCCTTTAAAGTATTACTCTGGATAGCAAATCAATAATGAGTAGAGAGTGGATATAGGAAGTAAATCCAGCAAACAGTTCTGTTACTATGCATTTTATTTCTTAATTAGTACTTTTTCTTTTTTTTTTCTTGCTAACACCATCTGGTTCACAAGGTGTATATACAGCAAGATGTTTTGGTAGTAAGTGCACGTAAAGAGGTTACGCTCAATCATAACCCAAGTGTTAGAGCAAGCCTTTCTGAGTGTTATGGTGGTTTTACCTATTATATAATAGTATGCTTTTTTTTTTCCCCCTAGAAGTATTAGCTTCATTCAGTACATGGTAGGTATTACTTACTGAAAAATTATTTCAGTATCTTGTTTCTTCCTAATAGTTCATGTGAGATATGATGCCTAGTCAAACATTGAAGACAGAATTATTAATTTATTCATAGGTTTTCTTATGGCACCCATAAGTAATTTGTCCAAATCTTCATAACGAATACATTTTCACAACTCTCCTGTGAAATCAGATGGTATCATAATCTTACCACCAGATTTATTCCTCTACAGATGAGGAATCCATACAGGGAAAGATTAAGGTCAAAAACATCTACTAATTTTTAACAGCCAACTTGAGATGCTAAGACCTCATCTTGCAGAATATTTAGCATTATATTTAGCTAGTGATGTTATTAACTGACAGATGTAGTAGGATCTCTCATTTTCAGTATGGATCACTCCTGTAAGACAAAGAAACAAAGCATACTTAGGGGTTCACAAATGTCTCCTGACAACAACACTGAGGTTCAGAAATTTTGGTTCACTTCTGCTTCTGAATTGTTGCACATGTGACTGGTTAAGAAATCTTAAAGTCATAATTCATTTATACTCCTTTTGTTAAACTGCACTGAGTGCATTTCCTAACAGCTCATTCTTGTTTCTTCACTTAGGTGAGAAGCCTGGAGTGGTCATGCCTGGCTGAGACCTCTGCCCAGCCAACTTGGGCTTGGCTACCTACCTCTAAATTTCTCATGGTCTCACAGATTACTCTGCTGTTCTATGCCCAGCTGTCTTGGAGTCACAAGAGAGTAAAGATATAAAAAGATTTCCTCTAATTCATCATCAAAATTCAATACACATGTAAGAACTAAGAGTAGAAAATGGAGGAAATGCACTAAGCAGACCTGATTGGGAATAATCTTAGATCAAAATAACAATCATGCCCATCTACAGACTTAAGACTTCCTCTCTCAAAGATATTTGGATGAGTATTTTCATTTAATAGCAAATAGCACTTCGCTTGCATAACAGACAACTTTCAAAGTCTTGCTGCCCTCTGCTTCTGTGAAACCTCTGCAAAAACCAGAACCAGCCTTGAACCAGACACTTGGAAAGGAAAAAGTCTCAGTCTAAAGGGTCAAAACTTGGCAGAATTAGTTACTCAATGTGAAAGCTTGCTGTGGCCCTAATGGCAATGGTACCATTGTTCTAACTAAACATTTTGCTCTTGTTCTTGAACCTATTTGGTAATACTGTTTTATTCTTTATTCCCTAAAGTCACTTCAGTGCCATTATTTGATCAGAACAAAAACCTTTTAAGTCCATTTCTGCTTCGTAATGACCAATTTTCAAGTTTGACAGAGTACTGAAAACACAACAGGGCAATATTATGAGGAAGAATAAATAGTGCTACTTTGAGACAGAATCATCTCCCAAATTTTAGGCCAGAAAATTGTTTTCCTGTGGAGTGACTTGCTAGATGGCTCTCTCACACATACTCCTACATAATTATTGCTAACTGTGCAACTAAAAAATCTGAACTGAAATGGCATAGGGTTTTTATACAGCATCTTACAACAGTCACAAAATTACTATACTATGTATTGCCCAGAATACAGAGATAACTTGCCCATTCAGAGAGACAGTCAAAATTATTCCCACTAATGATTTCCTCTGCTATGTGCCTATCTTCTTTTCTTCCGCTGATATACTTTAAGAAAAATGCTATCAACTATGTGGATTTTGAAGGCCTCAGACCTCCTACTTTCTCTAATGGTAAGAGAAGTGCAGAAACAGCTTCTCTCATCATGCCTTTCTTTTAGCCTCTCATTAAGTTAGTCTTTTGTCTGTTTTGCACCTTTCTGTAACCATCAGTATGACCTGGTCTGTCTGTACACCTCAGGAACAGATGGTATCCATATATAAAAAAGTGGAGCTTCGGTTTGTCATGTCTTCTAGCAGGTGCTATATACAGATCCAATGCAGTAACAGACCTAACAGGTAAGCTTAAAATACTGATCTGACTTGTAAAGCACCTCTATAAGAATATGCAGTACATATATACAACTTAATAATTTGGTGTGTTGTTACTCCAATGTACATTTTAATTCCACAATGTCCTCGCACTTCAACAAGGACATCAAAACACCAACGAAGATACCTTAGGTACAAAATTAGTTTTGATTTTTACTATATACACAAGGACATCTCATGAAAACAGAAGACAGTACTGGAACTGAATTTTGCTTCTCTAAGACTAAACAGACATTCCATGCATACAGCAGAAAACAAAGACTAACTACGTATAACACTTTGAGGGCTATATGACTTTAATTTTTCAATTTAACCAAGAGACTTAAAAGCAGAGATTTCTTTTATCAACTTGAATAACAGTAACGCTTAGGTAGAAGGGTAAAGTTTGAAAAAGAGTAGTTTCATCTTATAACTGATGAAAGTAGATTCATTCCCAGATTCTCACATAATACTTGAAAAAGTTCAGTGTCTGCAAATCAACAGTGTCACACATACATGGGAGAAAAGAGATGTAGAATCCTCCAAACATAGGTCAAGAATATTCACAGGGTATTCTGAGATGATCCTTCCATAAGGATGATTGAGACCATGTGTTAGGTAAATAGCCCTCAGGGTGACTGAAGTCACAACCTTAGTGCCCTTAGCACCATACTCTAACCAACTGAGCAAATCTCGGGGTACAAACACATTTAGAAAAGGAAATCTACAAGATAAGACCTCTAAAAAAATCTGCGCCCAAGATGTTTTCCTTTTACCTCACTTACCTTGGTTTGGTTGCATATTCATGTTTGGTCTGGGCCCATAGTTGCCCATTGGCTGACCCTGGCTCATTGTCATCTGATTCTGCACTGGCATGCTCTGTGATGATGGCACTGAGTGATTATAGCCACCCATGGACCCATGGCTACTTGAAGGCATATTCATGGAACTGTTTGTCATATTGAGTTGGTTAGGTCCAGGTCCTTGCATAGGCATATGGTTGGGTCCTTCAGAAAGAAAAACAGGGAAAAAAGTTGTACATTAAGCAGCATAAAAGCAAATGAAAATAGTCATCCTGAATCACAAAACTGAACAGAAGTCATTAAACACAATTACATGAAAATACTTTTAAAATACAGTTTGCATTATCACATAGTTAATCTTCTATCCATACTCTACACAAAATTAGTCTTTTTAGTACTTGCATAACACAGCCTGAATTTCATTCTGAGTGGCACAAGACCAATGTAACAGACAGCTTGGTAACTCCATCAGAGCTGTAATTGTTACAATGGCTGCAACATTTCTGTATTCAAACAACCCATGCTAGACAATTTTTTGAAACTAACAATTATTATTATTCTAAATGCAAGCAGTATTAACATGGCATAATTACATAGAATCATAGAAACATTTTGTTTGGAAAAGACTACTAAGATTGTCAAGTCCACCACTAAATGCTAATTTAGGCTAACTTTTATTCAAATGATTATACAGTTATTCATAGAAGAAAGAGGTGACAGGCACTGACTGCATGGATCACTGATATAACAGCAAAGGCTTTTACAGAAAACCTGTGAGCCAAACTGATTCTTCTACAGAGTTGTTTTAATGCCTCTGTAGATAAAAATCTAACCAAAAGTTGTTCACAAGAAGACAACTCCTGATTTTATCTCCTGAGATGGGAATGAGAACAAATCTTTGTGGTAAGATATCAACTTTTTTTCTATACTTCAATCATGACCTTTTTATAAGAATGACATGTAAATGGAAAGCATTTAGTGACCTATGTAGTAAACACATCACCTTTCTGTGCATACGTAAAAGAACAACCTTGGAAATCAGAGAAAGGTGTGAAAAAAAGGAGTAAAGAGGAAATGTTACAATGTGCTGCATCTTTTCTACTAGCAAATAAGGTGGAAAATTTCAACACAACAGAAAATCAATAATTTTGATTTCTGATGGACCTAGCATTGCAGTGATTCAGATAGTAGGAAACAATGTAGAATAAAAATTACTGAAGAATTGTTTAACATTTTTTATCATATACTATATAGCCAATATTCTGCAACTGTATTTGCATATAACTAGAGTGGGGGATGATGATTTGATTATCAGTTAACTTGTGAAGATGCAAAGGAAAAGCAACTTGTTCATACAACCATGAGCCAACAACATCTTTTCACCTTTTATTTCCCTTCTTCCTGACCACAAAGGTTGAATTTGGATTATTCTCTGAATATAATCTACTCTCAATAGTTATTTTTAAAAGTATGACATTACAATACCACCTGGGCAGTTTACTCATTACTTTAGGTAGAATAGGTGAACAGCTACTAGAACTAAAGTTAGTAAGAGGTGGGACTAGATATAATTATGACAAGTAAAAAAAGCAGATGAAATGCATGGATTATGCCCATGACAAGCACCACATGAAGACCTGATGAAAATATGTACAACCAGAGGACATGACAGACCAGGTCAACTAGAAACAAGGCAAATGTGGATATGTGAAGGTTTCACCAAGAAGATGCTTCAGGTTTTTAGTTAAGCTACAAAGTCTAAGAAGAGGAATCTAAAGGAAACTGCACTAGTAGAGCTGTAGGAAGGCACTGATTTGTTTACATATTTCCCAGTGAAAATTTTTAAAAACACACGCACACGCACACACATACACAAACACACACACTCCCCTCTGCCTTCAGAAGTAAACAGCTCCTAAGTCCCTGGCTAATGAAAAAACTGCACTAATCTACGGTAGAATGAAAGCAGAAGCAAGGACACAGCTGCACACAAGGTCACAGAGACAATACTAACTGACTGAAACAAAAAGATGCAGAAGAAAAAGATAATGATAAATGAACATGGCTACTAAAGTCAAAGTGAAGAAACACAGAATAAGTTTAAAAATATGTTTATCCTCTTGCCCTTTTTAAGACACCTCACTGAAATAAACACAAATCCACTTGGTCAAGGAAAGTGTAAAAGCTGAAAAAGATTATCAAACATGCAGTTCACCATTCCTGCAAATCAAGGTGGGCAGAGATTGCTGAAATATATAAAGGCAGGTCCACCAACAAACGGAGAAAACGTAGTTCAGTGGATAGGATTATGCCCATAAGAGTACTACAACAAATGCCCATACTGCCCCTCTTCAATTCAGCACTGCCTAATCCTGTAATAATGAGAACATGGAGACAGTTTAATTATAAAAAAGTGAGCTTGTCTCTAACCATGAGCTCAGTCATGAATGTGCTCTAAGGTGAAGTAAAGCTTCCTACTGTATTGCCAAGAAACTACTGCAGAGATGCTAGAAGACTACTTTCCTAATGAAAGGAAGGAATACAAGGGTTAGTGTCAGAAAGTTAGGGCCTGGGAGTGCTTCCGTTTTTTTCTGATTAAAGGAAGGCATTCTCAGTGACAGATTTCAGAGAATTAGGCAAGTACACAGGGGAGCAATTTTTAAAGACTGGTAATGTAAGAAGCAAAATGGGGAAGGCAAAATCATTGCAAGAGGCAACTTGAAAAAATAAAAAAAACTTCTCTAAAAGGCTGGTTTACACTTCATGTTTCAGGTAGCACTAAAACAGTAGAAAGCAATCATAAGAGGAGCTGCCATATGAAATGCGATGTGTTTTTTGTATTTTCTGTGGTCAAAATCTGGGGGGTTTTAGAGAGAAGCTAGAAAACAGACAGAAAAAGTTAAGACCACAGGATCAAAAACCTTGCAAATGAAAAATAATAATACCACACTTTACATATAAATTTTTTTCAGTTTGTCAAAACACTTCATGGAGTTCCCTTGCATATAAAGACAAAAAAAATTTATCTTCTTTTTTTATATGGATAAATGAAATAGGAAGAAGAGAATATGAATGAACTGTGAGTGAATTAATAAGGTATGAAGTATGTATCTCCACTTTAAAATAACTGCTTTAAATGCTGTACTTAGATATATATATAGTTATAATTAGATTTGTGTTATAAAGAAGTTAGCAGAGTAACTATCTATCCTGAGTATAAACAGAAGCACTTTTTCCTCTTAACCATCTCTGCACAGCACCTTACCTCCAAGAAGCTGTAATCCAAACTAAATAGATTTGAGACTACATTTGCAGACAGGAAGAATATTCTGAGAGAACTTGTTTGGAACACACAAACACCTGTTTGCATAGAAATGCTATTTCCCAGTTTACCATTTCCACTAAAACACTCCAAACCACACACCACTTTGCTTGCTCCCCTGTATCCCCTTTCCTGTGCTGGGCTGGAGAAGAGAACCAAAGGCACAAACAACAAAGATTACAAGTTGAGATAAGAACAATTTACTGGAAAAGCAATGAAACAAGAAAAAGTACAGTAACAGCAACAGTATTAACTACAGTGTACAAGATGCAAAGGATTCACAGGCAATTGCTCACCACCCAGAACCCCCAACAATATCCTGCAGGTCAGAATAAGCTCCAGCTCTACTGCCTTCTCCTGGCTACTGCAAAAACTAACCTTGTTCTGGCTGGAACCAAGACAACTTGTTATTCAGGAAGGTCACCTACCAGTACCACAACAAATGTCAGAGACCCCTACAGCTAGTCTTACATTTCAACTTTTTACATGGGAGAAAACAACCTCAAGGTATCAGGAAGACAACTTGCCTCTAGCACATCTTAGTTCATCATCTTTCAAATCCAGATCACCCTCACTTTCCATCACATAAACTCAGTCAAAGTAACTCTCCAGACAGCATTTTTTTTCAGCTAAAAACCACAACCTGTCACAGGTACAGATAACACTCAAGTCTATCACCAGCTGAAGAAGGTTTGTCATGACTGGCAAGAAAACACAGACGCAGATTTGTCAGGGGATGCAATTAAGGACCTCAGCAGCACTTCAGGTTCTGTATTAACCAGGACACAGGTACAAGAAAAATCATCCTTTGCCCTACAGGAAAGGGACAGATCTATAGCAGAACTTTAAAATTACTCATGGCCTGATGATCACCAGGCAGTTCTTCTAATCCTCTCATCAACCTTTCTCTTCTGGCCATACTCAGGTCTGTGGAAGCCCCTGCTCAGGTAATACCTGAAATCCTTAGTTGGCATTTTTAAGAGCCTGCATTTTATTTTTTCCAGGCTGGTCAACTGATGCCAGACTTGGATTCTCTCAGTTTAAGATTAATGACTTTACTCCTTTTATCAGATCATCTCTACAGATATTTAAGATTTTGTATCTGGTTTTCAGAGTAAGTGCCCTAAAACCAGAAAGCAAATGCATACACTGCAGAAATTATTAGAAATACATCTCTGTGAAATAAAGAAAGGTTCACAAGCAGGTAAACTAACACACACTTGAAAAGATATGTATAATTCAGCTTAACAAGATGATTCTGTTTCCCTTTTTCCAATGCCTACCTGTGAAAGGATTTTAGCATGCCTTTCTGATATTAAGAGATGCCCTCATCCTAAGCTGTTTATCTTTACATCCTTAGAGAAAATTTCAAACAGAGAAGGAGAGAACAGACATTCAAGAAAGAGAGTATGTTGGAGGAAAGGCTAAATTAAAGCTTAGTTGGAAACTGTATTTAAGTATCTGTCTAGGTGAATACCAAAACAAAGCTATTTACCTTTCACATATTTTCCTAAGAGCTCTTTTCTTATTCTATCTAATTACAAAATATGTATGTTTAAGGAGTGACTTTTCTCCCCCGTGGCTCTGCAGTGAAATCATTACGCTCACAATTGTGACTTAGTAATCCTTCTCCTTGGAAAAGATCACTACAATAACAATAATATGATTACACTTGAGGGTCAAAGAGACTGATTTTTGAGAGGCAACACTACTCTCCATGGGAACTGATGGATTTTAGATGGATAAAGGACACCATAATCAGAATACCTCTGCCCTACTTAGGGAGCAGCATATATATTGCTCTTTACACTTCCAAATGCAGACCATGACCAACATGTATGATGAAACTAACTTCTCTAGATCTTTCATTGCACTTCTTGCACATGGCCTCTGGAGGCTATTCAAGCTGCTCTTTCACAAAAAATGCAATTATCAAGTCCATTTTATCAAGATCTGCACAGAAATTAGAGACTACAGCACTTGTCATATTTTTTGTTTTGTATTAAGTTTTGTATAGTTATTACTGTATTTGCTGTCAGGAAGGTTATCCTCGGCACCAGTGAGAGTTGAATTTTCAAAGATCCTTTGACAGTAGCTCCCTTTCTTGAAAGTATCAATACCTTGAGGAGCTTTTGTAAGAAAAGTTCCTCCATAACCAAAAAAAAAAAAAAAAAAAAAAAAAAAAAGAAGGGATCCTGAACAAAAGCAATCCTGGGAATGCAATTTTAAGCCGAAAGCCATTTCACATGAAATAGACAGTATGATTTTACAAGTGGAAATTCAGGAAAATAGCCTCTATATAAAGAAGTATGCTCTTCCATTGCCTACTCTACTCTGATCTGACTACTAAAGGGAATAGTTACCCAGAAGCCAGTATTGGTAGGTACAGTATGGAATTTTATCATCCTCTTTCTCTGCTTTCTTTTTGTCTTCCCAAGTACTTTTCTTTTTATTATGAAACAGGATGGCATAGAAACTGCCTTAAAATTTACACCTAGAACAATAATCTGGAGGACATTTCTTTACAAATCCCTTACAATCCCTTACATCTTCAATAATAAAGAACACAGAAGATTAGTGGAAGCTGTATAAAAGCAATCCTTTTTTCTTTTAAACATTTACCCAAATCAGAAACAACCTCTTTCATATGTGTCTATTTTATTATTATCTAATTATTTAGCTACAATGATTTCACATTATCTTTTTATGGAAGGATTTGTGTTCGCTCAGCCACAGGCCAATACCTTTCCTCAGTAAGCCCTCTAAAGCCAGCTGTACTGCATGGTTTCAAACAGACTAAATTTAGCCAGTTCTGTTCATCAGAGGAATGCTGTGTGTCAGCTACATCAAAGCCCAAGGGCAGCCTGATAAACACTGAATACAGGTCACGTAGCTCTGTAGCTAACAAACTCTAAGAGAGCTTGTACTCGGGGGCATTCAAAGCAGTTTTGTCATCAACAATCTAGTATCCCTTGAGCCCCCATGTCGTTTCAGTTGCCAGGCAACGCTGGTGTTAATGTCTTAGAGGAGAAAAACTTACCAGGCATCTGGCCGTTCATCTGGTTCTGCATGTGTGGTGCAGGAGGGCCCCCACCTACCATACCATCTGAAGACATGTTGTGCGAGCGCGGCGGTGGGGGAGGGCCGCTCTGACTCATCCCGCCCGGACCCATAGGCATATTCTGTGTGGGTGGCTGAAAGGAGACACTTTAGTCAAACACCAGAAGCAGTTAGTCTGACAAATGTATTATATGTACATATGGTACAGTACTTGCCTATATTGTTCAACGGCGTATGAAAGAAAGCGCTGAAACGCATTTCTTTCTCTATCTGATATGGTTAACTCCTCCCAACATTAATTCTGGCAAAACGTTTAACATTTTAATCAATTTTACATGAAGTATTACATGCAGACAACTCCACAGCACCTTTGAGCAACATTTTAAAATAAAAAAGAACACAAATCAATGCCTCATTAAAAAATTACATCTGAACAGTTTATGACTGCTGAAGTCACTCCCTCACACACACACAAAAGCTTTCATTCAACAGAAAAATAAGTCTTCACTGTAATTCTCTCACATCAACAATTTGTTGCTGTTAACAGACCTTGCACCGGGACAAAACAGGTACAACATGAGATTAAAGCCTCTGAATGTTTATAGACCAGCAAAAAACTTTCACCTGGGTGTGGTAAAATGCAAGCGATCTCTTCCCCACTCTCCCCCAGAGCGATGAAGGCCTAGTTCATAATTCTGTGCCAAACACCCCCTACAGACTGGAAGCACATTAGTGCTGGCCTCCAAAGGTCCAGAGACAGCTGCCTAGAAAGGATGTTTTTGGCAAATTTCCTAATGAAATTGTGAGGAAAATAACTGAATAACCTTGAGAGTTCAGAGAGGGAGAGAAAGAAAAACAATAAATACAAGGGGGAATTTACTGGTAGGTTCTACTCATGGCAATGTAAGGAGACACAGACACTGCTAGTAGCCAGCTTTGTTTTCCTACTAAAAACACCTGTGAGACTCCACCATCCTCCTCACATACCTTAGCCAAGCACTTTCAGGGGAGCAAAAACCATCTCAGTGAGAGCAAATTCCTGGCTCTCTGGCTTTTGAGGACTCTGTCTACAGGTTATAACTATTCATGAAAAACCCTCCCCATGAGACAACCCCGTGTGTGTTTTTCAACATGTCTCCTCACAGACAAAACCAAGGAGGTGAACCCTAAACTCCTATCCAGCCCAGTCCCTGCTTATGCCTACACTATTCATGAGGTTCATAAAGACAAAATAAAACACAGTAGTAAAGAGTAAGGTTTTTCCAGCAAGTCTATGTTGGACGTGGTAACAGCAGGGTAACAAAGACACACAGACATATTCACTTGCCAGGGGAGGGAACAGTAGTAATTTATTGTCTCACCATTTCTTCAAATACCTCAAGCAGGTACTATTTTCCCTGCAGTACTTTTAAGTGAAGGTTTGGTTTTTTCCATGATGAAGAGAACGACATTCTACAAGAAAGTTCCTTCCTCAGCCTATGGCAGAAGTGACAGAAGGTGAAGAAGGTAAGAGTGAAGGACAGCTCTACCCTCTGAACACTGTGACTGACATGCTGCTCCATTTTGATTGTTCTTCCTCCACTAGTGAGCAACCAAGGCAAGTCTGCTTCACCTCAGTTAAGTCTTCCATCCCTTCACCTGAAAACTCACTACCATCCTAATTCTGCATCTAACAGAATCTAACAAATTATCTAAAACTAATACACATAGAAACAAACAAAGAAAGAAAACAAACAGATCATTTTCACTTTCATTTGGAAAGTATGTTTCAGGAATACTAGCAAAACCAACACACTTGGTAACCTCCACATGAACAATGAGAGCTCAGAATCTGCCCCGCATCAGCCTCAGAGCAGTCCCATGCCAGCAAACTGAGAGCAAAGTCAAAAATCATCCAAGTTGAAATAGTTTTAGAATTAAAATTAACTTCTTCAATTCCAAGCATAAAAAATCAGAAAGTCCAATGAAGTACTAAAGAAGATTAGCTCATACCTAGGTTTTAGCTATCCCTGTGTATACTATTTTACAAACTTGGGCATGCCCTTATCTGTGGAAAGATGGACAAAAAAGCTCCAAGGATTATTTAGACAAAACGATACATATTCCAACTCTACTTAGTCTTAGAGAACAAAAAAGTGTTTAAGGACTTTAGAGACAAAAACATTCAAGAAGCTTCATAAACCACATGGAATTAAGAAAATTGACAGAGCAACTAAAAACACTCAAAAAGGTAGCACGCAGCAGGCGCTTCTGGATATGGAAACAGCCCAAAGACCTGTGCGAATCCATATCAGAGTCTTGAAAATAATGCAAGAAAAAGGTCCAAGCTGCTAAAAAATTCCATCTTCCATTAAAAGAAACTACTCTATCATATGACTAGAAGGCAAACAAGCACTGTACCTCTATTTATAAAAAAAGCAGTAGGACCAATTCTAGGAATTATGGACCTGTGAGCCTTGTTCTCAGAGCTACAGGTAAAATTATGAAAATAATTAAATATCATAAAATTCCAAGGGTGATAAGGCTGAGTTAGTAAAGTGTCAATATAGTTAAGTCAAACATTTCCAATTTACTAGAAATTTTTAAAAACATAAATTAAAACACCTAACTGCATAATTTACAAAAAATTCGTAACACAAGTTTTTGACAAAGCCTTTTGGATCAATATATTGTCCAGTGGCACTGATCAGAAACTGCCCAAAGGGAAGTTCATGAAGTTCAAACAGTAAAGGAACATACAGAGCTCTCCTGAAAATATTTTAGCAAATGTAAACGTGTGAAGCTACAGCAACACTAATGAAAATATGAAAGAAAGAATAAGTAGAAAGTGTCAAATGATGTGAATAAATATATGGCAATTACACTGAACTGTAAACCACTTTCTTTAGAAAGAGGAAGCTCCTATTGCCATTAATCCAGAAAAAAAACTAACAAACAAAAAAGAATTGACCACAATCCAGACAGTTCGCTGGGGGAAAAAACCCAAACCAAATCAAAAAACCCAACAAAAGGAACAGAAAATTCAAAACCTCATAAAATCTATTCATAATACCTATGGTCACTTTCTGATTATCTTTAGTAATATCCAAAGTGAGTTAGAATATTAAAGAAAAAAAATGCCAATGTATTTGATACCATAATACACATTCAATTCAGGCAAAGTAATCTCAAAAAGATACTGCAAAAATAGGATTCTAAAGAGACACAATCAGTGATTAAAAACTTTGAATGCTTATACCTGAAACAGCAAAAAGGACAGATTTTTTTTTTTTTTGCATATAAAGGAATAAAATGTAAGAGGATATGACAGAAATACAATTGAATGTATGATACATACAAAAAGTAGATCATCCAATTTATGGCTTAACAAGAAAGAAAACCTCAGGAGAATAGTCAGTAAATTGAGGAATAACACTAAACATACAAGACACCCCATAAATCACATAAACCTGAGGTATTCATCAACACAGTACACTAGAACTAAGTTTAAATAAGATTAAGAGATAATTACACATACATATATGCAATAGAAACAGCTATATAGGATATTATAAAGGATATTTTAAAACAATATTACAAGCCTTTTTGTCAGATCATAAACCAATCACTACCTGATAGCAATTAAAATGAAATGTCTCCTGCAGATATAATTATTCCCCAGTGAAATTCCTCCAGAGTATTTTTCTAGTGGATGCAGACAGAAGAAAACAAGAAAAAATTGTTTTTAAATGGCAACTTCCCGATTTCTATTGGACTTTATCCAGACTTTTACAGATAACTTCTTTAAATTAACTTTAATTTAAAAAGCCTGCAACAGCAAAAAAACACCCCCACCCAGCTACATAAACTAGATTATTTAACCTTTTTTGTTCTTTACAGAAGTTAAGAAAATTTACTATCCCCAGGAACATGCAAAACATATAGAAAAGACTTTATAAAATGCAAAATGATCACACAGTATTCAAAAGAAACAACCCACCCTTTATGAAAAAGCTTTCAAATGAAACCCAAAATGAACCCTAGCCATTAAGCCTATATATGAAGGGTAAAATTATATCCAAACATAGTTAGGTAAACAGAACCAAAGGAAAGGCTACTTCTCTTATTCTGCTGGATGTGTGACAAAAATCACTGCTGGTTTTATTCCAATTATGTAATAGAAAATACGTATTTCACTATCAGTAAAAAATAAATTAAAGACTTAGAAAATGTTAGATATGGGTTCACTTGCTAAACACTAACTTCTGGCTCATTTCCCCAAACACACAGATTACACATATAGCCGCTAAGAGCATTTAAAATTTATCAGAGCATGAAAAAAAATAATTATAAGCTATTTAGTGAAACTCTGGAAATCTGAACTGGAAAAAGACTGAAATTGACCCAACAGTTATGACAAGAAAAAGAGACAAGAAAAAAAAAATTAAATTTTAACTGACAACCTCCAGGAAACAAAATCTACTGAATCCAACAGCTATTTGAAAGCATGCATTAAAGACAACAGCTATACTGCATTTTTAGAGGATTTTCTTTTAAATGATAAAATAGATCAAATTTAAGACCCAACAATAAAATCTCCTAGGATGGAAATGTGCACCTGAAGATGATAAGATATTTCTAACCACCACCAACAGGTTCAAAGATTTGTTTATGGAACATCTATTTTTATAAATACTGAGGTTGAATACCAGGTCAGTCAGGGGAAAAAAAAAAAAGAAGAAAAAAGAAAAAAACCAGGAAATACTATTAAGCACATTAAAACACAATATTGCTGATACATACAACTAATTATAGATATTTAAACACTATCAAAAGTACAGTTTTCTTGAAATTCTATCAGAATAACAATGAAAAGCTACAGGAAATGCAAACATGAACAGCCTTTTTTTTCTTTCCAAGAGAAGCCCTAGCTCAGGATTTAATCAACCACCTTTGTTTTGAATTCTCAAATACCTTTCTGCAAAGCAAAACACCCCTTCCCAGGGGGTACTCTGCCCTGCTCATATCCCATTGCTAATATCACAGGACCTGTCCCAGTCTCAGAGAGTTGTACTCTGTTGATAGATGCTGACGGCACCTGTGGAATACTTACTGAGGTGTCAGACTGGGAAATAAGATTGCAAAGGAGTAGGGGTTTGAAATTTGAAAGAGTAGAGATTTCATTGGGTTACAGCTTTTCTTCTGCATGGTACAGGGTATTCTAGTACTGAGTATCTTAAATGAAAAAATATACACCCTGTATCAATTCTCAGTTAGTGTAGTATTCGGGGGTAGGAAGGATTTCTACAGGAAAAGCATTTACGATCATGTCTAAATAGTGAAGTTAATTATAAATGTAATTTGTGCCTTTGCTGTTGGATTACCTGTTGTGATGCTCAGAGTAAAGAATTCTAAATTTAGAATGACAACCAGTTTAAACATCTTGATTTACATCAGTATTTTCAAAAATCAGAGAAAATTTTACTTAATATTTGAACAAATGTTAAAATAGTGCATAATGTAATACTTAAACGTTCTGTTTAAAGAAGAAATTGGAATCTTTGTTTCAAATTGTATATGTCACTGCATAAAATTATTTCATTGTCCCAATATTCTTTAACAAACAAAATTTAACCCTAAAATATCTGATGTCCTCTTAGCAACAGCTACACCAATACTTAAAAAAATAATCTCCCCAAAAATTCTTTGAGGGGCTTTAGGAGAACAAAAAATTATTTTAATCAGAAATTAAAAACTGTATGAATTCATATGGGTTTATTATAAGTGATCATGAATAAGTTAACTGTGGATGCTAATTCAGGGATCACTGAATTATAGGAACTAGACAACTTCTGAGGTGTTCTATAACTCCCCCATAAAATGCAGCTCCTGTCTCTCCTCAGAATCTTTGTGCTCCATGGTCCTTGCCTCTTTTGCTTTTAAGATGGTTTAATGTTTGGTCTGATATTTGCAGGTTTTGATTGCATTTAGTAGCCCAAGAGGAAAAAAGAATGTCTATTCTAGCTAAAAGGCTTTATGTACACTCAACTTAAGCAGAAAGAATCCCACAGAACCCTCACAGCAAGGCGTTTAGGAAAGAGCAAAACCATACAGACCCTGCACCTACATTACCAGACTGCTTGGTACAGCTCTTAGGAAACTGCCTACAGTTGAAAAGGTATTTATTGTGCAGATACTGCACTACAGAGAGGCAAATCACATCTTTGAGTATGAAAGAATTACACTTTAGAGCATACTCCTCATTCAAACTGCCAGTGATTTTTACTGATTTCTAAATCAGCCACAGAAGTTCATAGGCAATAGAAGTAGTTTTTTGTGTACAGTGCACTAGCTCCCCATGTGGACACACCTGATTAACAATACATGCAAAGTAGCTTACAAAACTCAGAGCAACCCTCTGCTTTAAAGTGGCAGCTAGTGGGGTCTGAATTCACTCCTAATGTCTATCAACTTGAATGCCTGTATTAATTTTTTTCTTAGTGCAGTTGCTGGGTTAAGAAGCTCTCTCCAGTGACTCTCCATTTCCAACAACATCCTTTCAGTTGTGCCAACACAGCCATCTTTCTCTCTTTTATAACATCTTAAGAAACTATTATGTTTTTTTCAAAACTACTTAACATTTAATCAAAGCAATTATTCTTCAAAATCCAAGCTCCAGTAATGACTAATACCTCCCTTGCCTCTTGACAGGAAACATTCAACCTTCCTTTTGCTCTGTTCTCTATTAATTCAGTCTACAAATAGTTGAACTTGAACTGGACATGGACTTGTGTTCTGAAAGGCTAATGAAGAATTATGCACCATACTGCACATACCAGAAATAGGTTTTCTGCTATGATGCTACCTGTCCTGATTTCTGCTGGGATAGAGTTGATTTTCTTCTTAGTAACCAGTGCAGCACTGGGTTTTGGATCCAGTAGAACAATGCTGATAATACACTGATGCTTTAGTTGCTGCTAAGCAGTGCTTACTCTTAGGACAAAGATTTTTTGGTATCCCAGGCTCTGCCAGCAAGGTGTGCAAGAAGCCAGCAGGGAGCATGGCCAGGACAGCAGACCCACAGTGGCCAAAGGGTTAATCCACACCACAGGGCATTAGACTCAGGCTGGGCACTGGTCTGTGGTTTTACTGCCTCATTCTTAATTGTAATTATAATCTTACTGTAGTATTTCATTTCAATTATTAAACTGTTCTTAACTTAACCCATAGGTTTCACCTTTTTTTCTGATTCTCCTGCCCAGCCCACTGGAAGGGGAAGGAAGGTGTGAGGGGTGACCAAACAGCTGCATGGTACTTAGCTGCCAGCTGGGTTGATAGTTGAAAGCTATCAAACTTTCCCAGGCATTTGGTACAGAACTGGACAAGAATCTCATTAATTTAGGATTCTTTTCATCATCAGTAACAGAAGTTTTATTTCAAAATTTTATTTTGAAGTGTGAAAACATGCCACCTTGCTTTTTTCAAGAAAAACCAAGTCAAGGTAACTCAATTAACATATATTTTAGACAAATATATAACCTTTTTGAGAGTGCACTGCTCAGTTCTTAAGCCCCCAATTTTTTCT
This sequence comes from Erithacus rubecula, assembly GCF_903797595.1. Classification (NCBI taxonomy): domain Eukaryota; kingdom Metazoa; phylum Chordata; class Aves; order Passeriformes; family Muscicapidae; genus Erithacus; species Erithacus rubecula. The sequence goes on from NC_136689.1 coordinate 103,622,838, forward strand.
ACAAGCACATCACAACTACATTAAAACCATAGACTGAACATTACGCCTTTGAAAAATAAAGTGTTCAAATTTATGTTTTCACTGTTTGAGTGAAACCATGCTTATATTGAAGATTCCTATTTAGCCTGCAGAGCCTCACAACTCAGAACATTAAACATCATTAATAACACTTCATGAAAGCTTGTTTCAAGTTAATTTTTGGAAGCATTTTATTATTTTGTGTACTGGCAGTGGCTGTCTTCTGGGTTTTTTTTTTTCTATTAGTTTGGTTTGTTGTGGTATGGGTTTTTCCTATCTCTTGAAGCAGTTGCCTTGGAAGTAACCAGCATTTCAGTGCTTGTTGTTATTAGGTGTTTATAAAAAGCAACCATTATCTTATAGAGAAACATTTTGTAACTAAAGTGGCATGGACTTCTCCCTAATCTGTGTGACAAATGTGGGAACAGCACAAAATAAAGGATTTCACAAGCCCTACAAAAAGCTTTATTTTTGAAAGAAATAACTCAAGAAAAAAAATAATCTTTTCCCTTTTTTGTTTTTTTTTTGTAACTAGAAAGTTGATTAATAACTTTTCCAATATTATGAAATTTAGAAAAACTATTTAATGCAATATCCAGATTCTTCTACAACTTGGACACAGTAAGCTTTCTTGGAAGTCATTACACCTACAGACTGTAAGTTAGTACTGGAAGAAACTGGCACTTTCAACATAAAAGAAAGCTCTATGTTACACAAGTGAGTAATAATCAGAAGCACGTATTTTCAACACCTCCCTGAAAGACACACTGAAATCCCATGCTCTGCATGCTGACAGAATGTAAGTAAGGAAAACGGAAAAAAAATCACTTCCTAAACTAAGAAAAAACAAAACAAAACAAACAAACAAAAAAACCAAAACAAAACAAAACAAAAAAAAAAACCAAAACAACACACCAACAAAAATCTACCACCAAAAAACCCCAAAAAACCCACTAGCAAAAACCCACACAAAAATGTTCCCAAATAATTCCTGCAGACCTCAATATCTTCCTATTATAAAACGGAAAGTTTCCCACTGCACACAAAATAAAATTATGATCATGGGTTGTTTCCTTAAAAATATCTGGCAAAATGAAGACATATAAGAGAGGGAAAATGTCCAAGTAGAAAAGCTGAGGGTTTTTTATTCAGTAGTCTTCAGTGACTTTTTAGGGGCACTAAACACTTCAGAAAACAAAAAAAATATAACTCAAGGAGGATAAGATGCTTGTTCTGCAGTTTGAAATTTCATGTGTTTAGAAACACACACACACAATACCTCACCACCACTTCAGTTGCATCTTTGCTCTCTATGGTTCAAGGACATCAATATCCTGCTGTAGCCTCTCTCAAAAGCAGCACCAGTGAAAAATCACAAGAAAGCAAGTGTTGTGCTCCTCATGGTGCAAAAGCCTTTTCTGGGAAGGTAGCTTATCAAATAAAGTGATGGTAAAGAGACTCTTGACTGTGATCCAAGTACCTGCCACAACTCAGAAAGAGAGAACAAAAAGTTGCATCAGCTTCACACATGAACTTAGTCACTGCTCTTATCCAGCTGGGAAGACACCACATAACAGCCCTGTTCTTAATAACTCTGCTGTTCACACAGCTGAGAGAAGACTGGTTGAGTCAAGAACCTTGCACTTTGTCTTTCAATGTGAAAGAAAGTGTCTTACTCCAAAAGTAATAATTTAGTACTCTAGCAGGCATACAAGACCACAGGAGCTTTGTTATGACACTGGATTTTCAAAGTTTTCCTAGTTCCCTTCACCCAGATCCTGCAGTGCTTGCTTCACTTGTTCTACCTTTTCACACTTCAAGGTCCCAGTTATATAAACACTTCTCTGCACGGCACCATTGGGTCACTACACTTTTTGCTCCTAAGGCAATACCAGTTTCAGAAATTACATCAGTCATTTTGTTAGAACAGTGAATTCTGAAAGACAAGGGAAAAGGCACAACAGCCAACTACAAGCATTTTTCCTAAAAATATAAGCATTAGGTGTGAGGAATATTGCTAGAGGACAAAATTAAATTCTCATAAGGTTAGAGTAATTTTTGCTCGTATTAAAATTTTCAACCTGGTCACTTATGTCTTTTGTTCAGTGTGAATGATACCTAATCAGGACCATTCTCTTTCCAACCTCACTTTAACACATAACTATTACTTTTTATTAAATGTTTTAGAAGTTGTGAAATTTCTTGAGAGCATATTTACCTGATTAAAACAATAACATAAAAAAATTTAAACAAGAAAAATATAGTTTACTAGGGGGTAACAATCTTCCAGAAATGAATAGGTGAGACATAACCCAATTTCAGAAGCTATCCAAACTCAAGGTCTCTTAACTTCTAGGGAAAGAAACTGCAATAGAAACTGATGTATTTTAGTATTAAAAACAGATGTCTACACACACACATTATCTTGCTCTGTATTTAACTGTTACCATCCATACCTTAAATTTAAAAGACTGATCAACTGCTGATACACAAGTATGGTAAAGAGAATCATACTACTTCCAAGTGAGCATGAATCCCATCAGCTCCTACATGAAAAGTCAGTGGAGGAAAAGACTCTGAAGTAGTTCATCTTGCATTGAAAACAGAAAGATAACATGATAGCTCACATGTTCCAAAATTCTGTTAGCTAAAATTTACTAGGAAGAGGGAAAGAATTCAAAGAATGTTTTCCTATAAACACCAAAATAATCGTCTTGTCTGATTATGCTACATTTTGGGACAATCTTCAAAGATGTCAGAGCATCCACATTCAGGTAGACTGAAAAATCTACATTTCATTTAGCATTTTTGAAAGAAAACCCAAGAAGCTACCTTAATTCTCTTCCTCACCTGTCCAAAAGAGACTGTCTCTATCCATTCACACACTATGCTACTTTTCTCAGTACCATGGAATATTCCTGACACTGAAGATGAGAAACATACTTCTGTCCAGATCTGTAAAAGCCTTTCCCAGCCCTATCTTCATTTTCTTCTTCTAAGAGAATGTCATCACATTCAACTTTAACAACAGGGCTGTCCACTAGGGACTAGGATAAGGTCAAATTCATTTTCAGTTGTCATCAGAACCGGGATATGAATTAAGCCTCCAAAAATGTATTATTTGAGGAACACACACAGCCCTCTTAAAGGTTTCTCTCCCTCCCCCTCAGCTACAAGTATGGATTTATAAAAAGAGAAACCTCTACAGGCACAACAGGTTGGACATAATGAAGCACTGCTTCTATAGTCCTCTAGGTACCAACTTGAAAGGATGCTTCGCTACTAGCAATGATTGGAGAACACTTCTCCAGAGACCAAAGAAAAAGTAATTCAATTTCAGTTGGTGAAAACTAGTATCTAGAAATGGCTGTTTTATAGACATTCTTTTTAGCTTCATATTACAGAAATGAATCAAGACTATATTAATTCAAGAAAAGTCTTATTACCAAAAAACAAAGAACTTCCTTGTGTTACTCACAATCAACTCCCCAAGCTTTCTGATTAGCACAAAAAGCAAACAGATAGCAAGCTATTTTAACACTGCTGTTTTCTATTCTGCTGGATAAACAATGGAAAAGAAGAAAAAAAATTGAGGCATCTTATAAAATACAGAGTTCAGGAATACAGACTTAGAAAAAATTCAGACTGAAAAAAGATAGCAACTAATATCCAAGACATGTAAAGTGATGCATTGTTTTAAGGGCCCATGGATCCGTATTTCTTTCATACTATTATAATCCACCTTAAAAAAAAAAGGTTGTTTTCCAATACAGGAGAAAAGTAAAGAATTTGAGACTCACCCAGAAGGTGGAAAAGCAGAAAAAATTTACCCAGCCTCCTTCCACTGGGGCAAGCGAATAAATGATATTCCAATGAAAAATAAAAATATAAGAAAAAAAATCACACTCCCTCACCCTTCCCTAATCTAAGAGGAAAGAGAGTACTGCTGTAGTTGACTAAGAACAATACCACTATGGTTCTCAGCTGAGGGGAAAAAAATAAAAAGGAAAAAAATAATTGTCTTTGAAGCAGACCAGATAGTTGAGTATTGCATATCTCATTCACAGTAAGAGCCTACAGTCAAACAATTTCAAGCAAGGCCTAAGCAGTGTGATTACTCCAAATACAGCATGAAGAGACAGCATCATGTATTTACTTTACAGTAAATCAGATGTCAAGTCTTTGGCCATTATCACAAACATTTGGTTGTTGGTTTCTGGTTTGGTTTCTTTGTTGTTTTGTTTTCCCTTCAGGAATCCAAATGAAATATATTCCCTACTTTTACACTATTTTGTACTTACTGCTGGTAGTAGAGACTGCATGTTCTGGTTGGAGTCAGCTATAGTGGCTAGGTACACCAAGTTTGTATGCAGCATCTGCTGGTATCTATCAAAATAAACAAAGGAAAACAAATTTTAATTCATAAATACAGTAACATCAGAATTTACTCTAATTCCACAAATGTAAAGAAAGTTACTTATGTAAAACGAGACTCAAGAGGCTTACAATACCATTACTAGAAATATTCTAGGAGCCCTTTCTCTCACACTTATCCAATCTTTCCCAATATCTCCATCATATCTGTGCCTATCTGTACTGCTTTCTTGCTACCAAAAAAAAAAAAAAAAAAAAATCTAAAGCTGGGTGACACTGTTCTCACTTATTTCACTTTCTGCCTTAAACTAAATCACCAGAAGACATAGAGGTACTGTGTTTGTGTCTGGTATAACTTCCACCACAAACATGAGAGAAAAAGAGCTGTTTATTATGTCCCCATATTCAAGATGTCATAGACTTATGTGAATTGTGACCACATTTCATCAGGACCCCCAGCTCTGGAAGTTTGCTATGGAATAAATTTTTGCTAGGGAACCACAGTCCAAATTCTCAGTATCTACCCCACAGTCACAAAACTAACCTTGAAAACTGAAGCAGATTACAAGTACATAACTACACGCTTGCAAACGAAAGCAGTCCCTTAAACCAAAAGCACCAATTATTTATGATGTCCCTCCTATTCTCAGACTACCAGTTCTCTTGGCAAGAAACTAAGTTGTCCTATCTGTCCATATTTGTCTGATTATATGAGTGCCATCATCACCTAATGCCAGAAAAAAGTACTGGGAAATTAACACTCCCTAACAGTTCACTCCTTCTACAGTTCTCCAAGATCACTCTCCAAAGGCCCCACTAGACAGCAAGTCCATGACGGATGTTTTGGCAAGCCAAATTTCTAAGACAAGGCTTTTTGTTCTTGGGCAAGTGAAAAGCAGGTAGTTTTTAAACATACCATCAGGAATGTTCCATCAGGAAGCAAAAAGGTCCATTTCCCTATGCGATTCTGAGAATTCTTCAAACAAAAGAACCTCTTTCTAATAATGTAATTACAATATGGAGGGAAGATATCCTTTTTGTACAGTCCTTATTTTTATGAGTATCATCATCACAACATCAACTTGCAGTAGGCAAGCTGCAACATTTCAGTGACAGAAGAGATACTCATAGAGCAAATATAATCCACCCAGCCCCCACAAAATTTCAAGTGCAGTATCTGTAGCAATACTTTTCTTCACAGCACAGTTCTCCTGTAAGGTAAGATAAACAAATCAAGAATGATGATCTAGACAGAAATTCACCCAGTCCACAGTAGGTATGGATTAAGATCTTACTGAGAGCATTCAGAAGTCTTTCCCTTGTTCTGGTAGTCCATTATACACTGGATAAGATGGTTGTTTTCATCCAACATCTGAAACAATAAAGAAGTTTGGAGTAAACTGCATGTTCTTTGTGGAAAGAAATTGAAGATAAGTTTGAGTCTTGAGTAATGCTCCTCTTCTTAGTTTTAAAAAACAACAAAAATGTTGTCATCCAGAAAGTTCTACTTCAACAATTACTTACCGAACACTGCTTTGTTCCCATTTCACCTCTCTGATTAAACTTACAGGTTTTGGCTTAAGGACTTCATAGCACTACCATCAGCAGCTACATTTGTGAAGCATCCTGTTAAAATACCTATGCTGACTCTGCACCAAATTCTAAAAAAGTTTTAAAAGTTTTCTGCATTCCTTCATCTGACTGATAACAAGAAATTCACTTAAAAGACTATGCCCCCAGTTTCCCTTCTCCTTCTAAAGCCTGTAACTGCTTATAAATTTAATTTGAAAAGGCACTGAAATTGTTATTGACAAAGACACAGCTGACCAGATTTGTTCAAAGCAAATGCACTGGAAAGCTGGGCAATACTTACATGAAGAATCTCTAACTAAGCTGCATTTTATAAATATTTGGTATAATGGCATATTACAGTTTAGGAATGGTGTTGCCCAATTTAGTGTTTCCACTGAAACACTCCAAGCCATGCAATCCCTCTCCCCTCTGGTGGTGTGGAGGGGAGAACTGGAGGTACAAAAGGTTAAGATCACCAGTTGAGATAGCAAAAATTTACTGGAAATAGCACTGAGATGAGAAGAAACAGTAACAGCAAAAATACTATTAATGGAGGGTACAGGAGAAGCAAATGATTCTCATACAAACACTCACCACAATGAGCCCCCAACAATACCTGACCACACCACACTAGATGACCCCTTTCCCTATCCCTGGAAAATGAAGTGAGGTGCTACAGAATAACCTCCAGGTCCATGCCATGACCCCTCCTGGTTACTGCAAGAATTAATCCTGTGGTGGCAACAACCAGGACAAACAGGCACAATAAATCTATTCTACTTCAGAAGCGTCCATGAAAATGAGCGCCTGTTAACTGATTTTCTAACAAACAAAGAGAAGTTCTAAAAATCATGGGAAATGGCCAATTTCACAACTTTCTACATGAAGTTCATGAAGTCAGTGTTCCAAGCTCTACAAACAGAAAAAAATATCACAACCTAATCTCCTAGAGTGCATGTGTCCACACACATCTTTCTAGCTCATGCTCTGCACTCTGATTGGGCAAGATTCAGTAGAACTATGGCTAATCTGAGCCACCAGCCAAGTTATACAAGTCCAACTTAATGAAATGGAATATTTACTGCCAAATGCAAAATTCTGCATCAATTTACTCCTTTGCTTTCTCTCACTAAGGAAAGTTAGTTTAGATCCCTTTACCCAGCTGCTGAATTTCACAAAACTAGCAGAATCTTAACATCCCAAATTCTTTCCTTCTTCCAAACATGGCTGAAACTAGCCGTGACTAGACTCATCCTTCCACAAGGAAAGCACATCATTACACAAGCTTTATTTCCCTAACAAATTCTACAGAGAGGGAAAAAAAAAAAAAGAAGTAGTGACACTTTTCTTCTGACCTAATCCATCTCTACTATGAAAAGAGTGTGGAGTCAGAAACCTTATGCAGCTCACTCAGGACTTCTATCCACATAAGAACCAGCCAGCCAGCCAAGTTTTCTTAAACTCTAAACAGTAATTCACCAGAATGGACTAGAATGATCCCAGTGCAAGTATTTTGCCTGAAACTGCTAGATCTGGAAAGATGCATTAAGCACTAAAAACAGACATAACTGCAGTATTTTCAGCTACTATGTGAGCCTCAGAAAATGGGCAAAGCTACAACTGCACTTTCTGAAGAGGCTCACAAACCCACTGTTACACATGTACTAACTTAAAGTTTCGTAAGAAACACAATGGCCATTTTCACCAGAAAAAGAAGGAAAAAAAGGAGATAATACCTTAGATACCAAAGTCTAATGGAGCACTTGCAAAGGAAGCTGTGAATCAAGGCTCTCCTCAGAGTATCTCCCACAGTCCTGAGGGGAGCAGCAGATTCTTAAGGCTTAGCAGACAAGCAGACCTTGACACTGCCCATTAGATGGTTGCACTCTTCACTACAGCCATGTAAGCCAGACCTCTTGGGGAGGAAAGGACCAGAGGGGGGCAGGAATGCTAGGGCTAAGAGGAAATGGAACAAGAAGGAATATAACTGCATCCTAGGTGGGGCTGCAGACAACTGTTTTATACAAGTTTAATCCAGTGTTTGCAGATAGAAAATTGAAATAGTTATAATATCTACCATCGAAAGAGAATTTAGTTTCCAGCTGGATGAAGATACCTTCAGGGCTTCTGAAAACTTATCTACATTACAAAGATTTTTTCAACTTTAATACCAGGATTTTGCCAGCACACCACCACCAAACTAATAGTTTGACTACAGCACAAGAAAAACTTAATCGTCTGTATTCTCCATGTGCACCTCAGCATCCTGAAGTCTACTAATCAGCTTTGTGTGGCTTTCCACCCAGTGGCTATGTACTTTTCATCTACAATTCCCAAGCACTGACTTCTCCTACAGTACCCTGGAGGTTCCCACTACAACTCTAGGGCCTTCTTTGAGGTCCATATTGCTGCAACATCTACTCTGCAGAGGTTCTAATTCTTTACTAAATCAGCGGCTAGCTCTATCTACCCAAAGGACTCCTCTGGTAGCAATCTGAAATCTGTTTGAGCCATGGCCATCCACACCAACGATGGTACAAGTCTTCAGTAAAGTTTCCAAACACCACACAGTGATCAGTGAACTTGAACATGCTCCTTTGTTGCTGCTAATACAAGATACTGTGGGTTATTATAAACTCTGTGTGCGCTTTTCTTCGATCGCCTTTAGCGAGTTAACTTGTTCCCTCCCACAAAAGCTTAGGTGGAGTCGTCCGGAGCCGCTGTCATTGGCTCCGACCGCAATACTCTCCTTCAATCACACCTAAGGTTTAGTGGGAGGCAGCCTTAACTACCAGGTCGACCAAGTTTGGGAACTGGAGCCGCCTCCTACCCCGCAGCGCCCGCAGTCATGCACAGGGTCGGAACAACTCGGCTGGGTCGCACTGCCAGAGCCCCCGCAGGAAGGACTTACTCAACTCTTCCACTTTCAGGCCGAATCCTCTCGGGTTAATTCAGGCCCACGGGGGCGATCAGGGCAGCCCAGGGGGAGGAGGAAAAGTGAGGGCTGGGACATCGCCCGAGACATCGCCCGCCTCCACCCAGCACCTCCCGCCGGCCCCGGGACCCTCCAACAAGTGTCCGAGCGCAGAGAGAGACACAAGCGCCCGCCGGGGCCGAGCCCTGCGCACAGCGAGCGCGGCCCGGCCGCCTCCCTTCCCCGCCGGGGCCTCGGCGCTCCGGGCCTGAGCCGCCGCCGCCGCCGCCCCCGTTCCCCGCGCGGCAGGAAGCGGCAGCTGCAGCCCCCGGGGCCGCCCGGGCCGGGCCCTCCTCCCCGCGCCCTCCTCACCTTCTGGATGGCGGCCGGCGTGATCTCGCCCTTGCCCCGCTGCCTCGGGGCCGCGAACGCCACCGACATGTCTGGCGGCTGCCGGGAGGCTCCGCGTCCGCTCCCGCCCGTTCGCGCGCGCGCCCCGCCGACCCAGCAGTGGCGGCGATCCGGGAAGAACGCGGCGCGCGGGGGGGCGGGGGCGCGCGCCCGGTGGGACGGCCCATCCCCATCCCGCCGGAGGAAGGGGTTAAGGAGGACCGGCGGCTCCTCCCTGCTTTTTCCCCTGGCGAGGGGACGCCTCGATGAGACCGCGGCCGCCTTGCATGGCCCGACCACAACAACTGGACCGAGAGCCGACGCTGAGCCGCTTCGAAAGTCATCCCCTCACACAGTGCTGTCACGCGGGTTTCTTGGCTACCCCCTCTCCCTCCAGTGCATTGGTACGTTCCGGCTCGATGCGCCTCATAGCAGGAAAGTGGTACGGCCGGCTGGAGGGGGTGACGGCCCCGTGGCGTGCACGTTGCAGGGGACACGCTCGCGCTGTACCGGGCGCCTGTCTCTACTCCCCCCTCTGCCCAGCGCCGCAGTTGGTTGCACCCAGGCAGCCCGCTCTGGCTGGGCTGGTGAGGGGCGGAGCGGGACAGGACAGAACGGGAGAGGCTGAAGGGAGGGAAGTGAAGGGGACTTGCTTTGGGGTCTGGAGCATCTCCCATGAGGAGAGGCTGCGGGATCTGACCCTCTTATTCTAGAAAAGAAACGATTCATTAATGCATGTAAACATCTCAGAGGAGGGTGCCAAGAGAGTGGTGCCCCGCGACAGAACATGGAGCAATGGCCATAAACTAAAACACAAAAGTTTCAATTCCAACACGAGGAAGGACTTTTTTGCATGGAGGGTGGCAGAGCAGTGGAAGAGGCTGCTCAGGAGCTTGGGGCAGCTTTCCTGATGAGTTGGGCCGCTGCGGGTTCCCTGCCGTGAGAGTGAAACGCAGCAAGAAGCAGCTCGGCCACACATTAAAGGTGAGCTGCAGACGCTGGAAATGCTGAAACCAGCCGTGATTTGTTTCAGAGCAGCCACCGGAGGGAATCTCGGTGTCGCCGAAGAGCCTCATGAACGAGTTTGTAAGACAGTTCCTGGAAGAATGAAGAGTTGCAAGGCGCTGTTGGTACAGGGACACTCAAAGTCCCCAACCAAGGCTCTGTACGTCATGATGAGATGGAGCAATGCCATCATTACTTTGTTTTCTAACCTTGCACTCATCACTGTGGTCCATTTTTTGGACTATTTTGGTCCATTTTTTTTCTGTCTGCTACTTTATCATCATCGTCGTCGTCATCACTACTATAATACTTGTAGGTAACCAAAAATAAAAAAGGAAGATTTGAAGAAACTGTGTTTTTCTAAAGTTGATATGTTTCATGGTGATCTGTGGTTATTATTACATGGTCTTGGAGTGAACTCAGCGAGTAACTGTTGTAGTAGCTGTGTGTTCAAATTGGTATTTTTTAAGTTACTACAAACAGCAGCAAAGAACCCTACAAATGAAGAATGCATGATGGCCATGGCCAAATCAGCATGTAATCAGAACTAACCATCTCCTACCCAGTTAGTAACAGAATTATGAACACCTGCTTTTTTTAGCACATACTTGTCCCTGGGGAACTGGTGAGGTGTCTGAAAGTGTCCCAAGGCTGCAAGCATAGCAAATGTGTTTCCATGAAATACACTGAACACTGGGAATGCCACAAAATGTTTTTCTTTTTCCACAAATGTTGCTTCCAGATGTTGTGCTCTGGTTACCCACCCCCCATGTATAAAGTCTTTTTTACACTATCGTGTCTTGGTCATTGCAGTGTTTGGGACATTGTGGGTTAGTTCCAGCTACATAAACACTGCTCTTAGGATCTCAATGTTCTGTTTTGTTCTTCCACACTTTTAGGTTGGCTTTTGGGTTGAGAAAAAAAAAAATAGGCTTGTGGAATGCCATAGGTGAGGAACCTTAAAGTGAAAGGAGTAATTTCCCATTTTATTTCCCCAAATGATCCAAGCTAAATACATTTTTTTTTTTTTTTTTTTGTACATTACTACTTCCATGCAAAATACAGGAGAACAGTCTTTGAAATTCAATTCTGTCAGTTTCTAGAGGGAAGATACAAGATTATTCATTCATAGTTGTTAAAACTATCTCCTTTGCCTCACTTTGTCTGAGGATTAAATCTTTTGCCATTTGTGATGTTTTTTCATTCATGCATTTAACATTTTGGACTTCCACATTTATAAATAGCAACAGATCTAAAGAAATGTTGAAAAAAGTGAGTCTGAAGCTCTGGGTTTTTTACCATGGAAATTCACTTTCAAAATCAACATTTAAACAATGGCACAGATGCATACAAGCAAGGAAACAGATAGTCACAATGGAAATGTGCCACATGTCTCAGAACACATAACCACAACAGGGTGTCTCTTTTATGACTTCCTTAATGCACTGTGATATGCCTAGATATCAAAGGACATATGGTATATTTTCCCTTTAATTGCACATTTCTTTGCTCTTGTGAATTGCTCACAACCTTAACATTATTTAATTTTAATTTAGATGCATAAATCTCAGTCATCATCAAGTGTTTCAACTGCAAATGTTTCAATGAATTCTTGCTTCCACCTCTATTCCAGCTTTTTTCTTTTTTGTTGGTGTGCATTTGAGTATATTTTTTGGAGAGAGAAGAATTCAGAGGAGGATCAGTCCTTTTCTGAAAGACTTTTTTTAATGTTTCTGACTCATATTTCTTAGTAACAAGTTGTTTTCTGCCACTTATATTATCTGAATTTCCACAGAGTCACAGACATTTCCATCCACAAGAAGGAAAATACAGAATGCTGATTCATTAACACTTTCAAATGGACATTTAAAATGTAAAAATTTTAAACATAATATTTATGAAGCTATATATGCAAGCAAGGGATAGCAAAGAATTTTATGCTAATACCACTTGCTTAAAAACCTTCATGATACAGGTCTTGGTATGAAAGTTAAGAATTCTTCCTCTGAGCCAGGTGTTTCTGAGACATAGCTTTTAACATCTTTTTTTATGAGAGCACCAAATTTTGTGTACTCACTCCAGCTAACAGCAGCCCACTCACTTTCTTTGCTATAGTAAGGATGATAACTCAGGATCTACTGCTAATAGAAAGGACAGTAGTGAATTTGAGCCTCTTTTCCAGAGTAGACTATTTTTTCATCTTGAAATTAAAAAAAAATAAAATAAAATAAAATAAAAACAAATAAAAAAAAACAGTGCGTTTATGCTGGTGTTTTGTAACATCAGCAATACCATCAGGTAACAGAGCAGATCCCAAAGAAGAAGGGTCTTTCAGTAGATTAAAATGGAGGATGGCAAAAGGAAAAAAATGCCATTTTTGGTGTAGTATTTCTTTACCAACTGAATTTGGTGATCTCATAACCTTTTTGGGATTTTCTACATGCCCAGTCTCCATGTTAATTCATCTGGTGGCAAAATTAAACTCGCATCTCAAGGTCTGCCTTTTGATTGTTGATGTTCAAATTCTGTTTATTTAAAACCCTGTGACTTGTTAGCAAAATACACAATAATATCAGAGTGGTTTTTAGGGTAAATGGTGCTTTTCATTTCCCAAAAGAGATGATGCTAACAGAATTAATTTGTCTTTAATTTATTCTGCCAGCTTCTTGCCTGTTGTTTTTTGTTAGTTTTTTTTTGTTTGTTTGTTTTTTTGTTTGTTTGGTTTTTTGGGGGGAGCAGTTTCAGAAATTTTAAATTTCTACTCTGCATTGGCTATTGTATGGAATAATAATAAAAAGTGGTACCTGAAATGCAAGCCTCTATATTCCACTATAAAATGAAGTACTCAAACAGCACTGCACACTACAAGGATGGAGGTTGCTCTGGAATTCCAGAGGGCCAATAACAAACCCAGAAAAAAATCATTGGGATGCTAAATTTTTATTCAACTACCTGTCATTTTAGTCTGCAAATATAAATATTTAGAATAAAGAAGCTCACAGCAGGTTCAGCAGTTTGCACTGATGTGAGTAAGTGCAATGTCTGCAATGAGAAAATCTTTTCATGTCCTGATTTCATTCTTCAAAAGCTACTAGGAAAAAATGCTATAAATAAGAAATAGCAGAACATCTAATCTAAACCTCCTTGGAGCTGAAAATTCCTCAAATATTCTGAGACGTTAATATTTTATTTTAGGGCACAGAAGCAAAGTGCTACAGTTCACTAACTCCTTCAGTTTTTGAATGCTGAAAGCAAAGCAGGAAATACAAACATGAGAAGGCACTGCCAAGCCATGCTGAAGAAAAGTCAGCAGTGATCTCCATGATCACTGAACTTTCCTGTCTGGTAAAAGGCAGCACATTTGCAGTGGAGAGTTATACTGTTTCGGGAACTCTCACTTCTGCATCATCTGCATAATCTCCAGCATCTGCATTCCGGAGACTCGTGACCATTAGGGACAGAGGAGATGACTGAACAACTAGAGGGCAGTACTTCCACCTTGCCACAATTCCAGTAAGTGTCCTGAGGGAAAATAGAAAGTCCAAATAATGTCGAGGGCAATTTCCTTTCAGAGAGTCTGATCCCATGAGGTAAAGAAGACTCCCCTCATCCTGCTGGCTGTGCTTTTTCCAGTGCTGTCCAAGATGCTCTTGCCCTTTGTGGCAGGGGCATGTTGCTGGCTTACAACCATCTCATCCACCAGGACTCCCAGGTATTTTTTGCACAGCATGAGCTGGTGCAGGGGGTTGGTTGTCCCCAGGTAGAGGGTTTTGCTCTCCCCTTTGTTGAACTTCATGTCTGTATTGGGTTGATGTGGACAGAAATGTGCGTTCTATCATCATCTGTTAAAACCGGGTGTGGTAGTGACTCCTTATCTCCGTGGCACAAATTATCTGCTAATGGGCCATCTTTAAGACAAGATGGGGCAATCACCTTTATCTTTTTCACAACCCATCCTCCCTCCAGGAAGATATCATCTGCTGTTGGTCCATTAAGTCTCACTGTATGACTGATAAAATTACATTATCCCACTGGGAAATCCTCCAGCCAAGGGGAGGAAACAAGTCTTTCCTACCTAGATAAAAACTGAGATTTTGGACAAGTTACCCTTCTTTCCACTGGATTCCAGAGGAAAACCGGACCTTTCCACATCATCCCTGGACTTTTGGAGGAAGGCTGCACCCTTCTACAGGAGCACTGCTTCAGCTGAACCACATCTGCCACTGCAGGGGGACTGCAGCCACCATTTAATGGGACTGCTGCCAACACCCTGACTGACAGGGTGTCAGGCTGTATTCTGACTGTTAGTGTTTTGGGATTGTTCTTTGTAATACTGTATTTCTATTTTAATTTTCCTAGTAAAGAACTGTTATTCCTAATTCCCATATCTTTGCCTGAGAGCTCCTTAATTTCAAATTTATAATAATTTGGCGGGATGGGGTTTACATTCTCCATTTCAATAAGAAACTTCTGCCTTTATTGGCAGATAACTGTCCTTCAAACCAGGACAATATCGACTATTCATGGCTGGTTCATGTCTGACTATTTCTTCAATCCACTGAGGTCATCCAAGAGCAATGGTGTGTCAACAGCTCTCACTCTTGGAACATCTGTGAACTTGCTGAGGGTCCAATTCCCTGCTGTCATCCAGGTCAGTAATGAAGAAGTTGAGCAGCATGTGACCAGCAGTGACTCCTGAGATGTAGCACTGTTGACTGGCCCCCAGCTGGACTCCATTCTGCTGATCCCAGCTCTGTGAGACTGATGGCTCAGTTAATGCTCAGCACACCTCACTGTACACTCGTTTAGTCTGTACTTCATCAGCTTGCCTATGAGACTGTTGTGGGAGATAATGTCTAAAGACTTTACTAAAAATGAGTCTATTGAAATACCCCTCTCTGCTCAGACAGTCTTTCTGTATTATTCCTCTAAATCGCCTGTCCTTGCTTCCACCTCTGGTATGCTGCATTTTTATGTTTGGGTTTTTTTCAGGAGCTCCTTGCTTGTGTTCATCCATGCAGACAGTTTGCATCTATGCCTGTGTGTTTCTTTTCAAGAAGGAACAAAAAGGAGAAGAAGGAAGATGCTTTGTGTGAAGAGGGTCCCAAGGCAGAGAAGATGCTTTTTCTGCTGTGAAAAACAGGAGAAAGCAGAAAATATAGTAACTATGTTGATTTCTAGTATTTATTTTAAGGATGTAGCAATGCTTTTTACCACTCTCATTTCCTTTTATTCAGCATGAAATTATAAAGCATGCCTCTCATACAAAAATATACTTTTAAAAAGTGTTATCCCATAATTGCAATATATTCCTTTCCAAGTAAAATAGCAATGTATCTTACTCTTAAGTCAGTCTGAAAATCAAGCTGAGTTTGCTTTTGGTATCAGTAAGAAAAATTCTAAGTTAAAAGACTAATTAGAAGCATTGCTGATGGGAATGTGGGCCATAATAATACTTACTCCTTATTCATGTTGGTTCTATAGGAATATGATTTTTTTTCCTAGACTTTAACCTTATTATTAAATACTACTAGTCTTCAATTAATGACAAAATGCAGTTTTGTGTAATTTTCTAAATACATTCACAGTCTATCTATTAGTGTGTATATCTTTTTGAAGGAATAAGGTACTATCACTCAAATAAATTCATTACACCATTTTCTAAATACTCTAATCTTTCTTAGTCATTCCAAGTGGGCCATTCATTCTGCCATCCATGTTGCATCATTTTACCCTGTTGATTTAGACAGTGAGAATAATTCAGTTTGGAATAATTATCTTTTGTAGGTTCAATGTTTATGTATTTTTTGAAAATGCTAAGCATAGATTTTATTTTTCTTTATGTTTGTCTTTCTCAGAATTCCTCATAGTACTTGGTCAGCATCAGCTTGGAAAGTTGCTTAGATACTGTCAAGGAAAATAAATTATTACCCAAGAATAAAGAATCAAAGTAACCTTACTCTCTGGAGAAAGGAAACAAAAGAAAATTTGAATTCATCAGAAATTATGACAAAGAGAGCCAAGTGGAAGAGAGAGTGGTCAAATCTGGTGAGGAGAAGCAGACTAAACCTTCTATGTTTATTGATATTTATTGGCTTAGACCTTATTTTTCTAAGCAATGTGAAGAATTGTAAGGCTAAAACAAAGGACAAAATTTGTAGTGGACTGACAATGTAACATGAAATTGTCCATGAAAATTTTTTGCTGGTGTATTTTTAAATGGAGGTTTTATGAGCTCTAAAACAAGTGGAATTGATGGCGAGATTGTATGTACCTATTGGTTTGGACTTTTGACAAGAGCAATCATTTCATATTAGAAGTATGAAATCATAGCCTGTTATTCTTCTTAAATGACCAAACAGTCAGGTTATGTCTTTTAAAATAATATACCATTTTCTACATTTATGCATGTAATATTTTACCCTGTGTATACTTTGTATAAAATAGTCACAAAAATTGTAAAGTTTGATGTTGCTTGTGTTATACCAAAGCTTTGCTCTTAGGTAAATGATAAGGAGAATATTTATCATAAGAAACTTGTCTAAAAAAACTATGAATTTTGCATGTAGTGTACTAAAAGTGCTTTTCTTTCTTGAGTTCTGGGTAAGAAGATACATTTCTGCAAGGAAAGGACTATGTGAGGTCCTATAAGCCCTATTTTACATAAGTTCATTAGTGTTAGGAGGAAAGCATCTTTGAGGAAGACTGACTAAGCAATGGAGGGGTTTCCTATGTTGTGTTTCAATCATGCTTGAGATAGTCAGCTCAAAATCCTTGTTTATTTATCACTGATTCTTATTTTGATCATTATTTTAATTTCTTCAGTCCATTGTCAGATCTGACACCGTACTGGTCTTTTTCTCATCTTCTAAGAAAAAGGTTTTATGATGGGAAGTGCTGGTTTTCAAACAACTGAGATAGCAACAAAGTTCTTATCTACTCTTGAATTGTTGACTAACATTCTTTCCATTAGTCTCAGAAATTTTCAAAGCAGCAGTTATCAGCTCTTTCTTTCTTTCTTTCTTTCTTTCTTTCTTTTTCTTTCTTCTCTTTTTCTTTTTCTTTCTTTTTTCTTTTTTCTTTTTCTTTCTTTCTTTTTTTCTTTCTCTTTCTTTCTTTCTCTCTTTCTCTCTTCTCTCTTTCTCTCTTTCTCTCTTTCTCTCTTTTCTTTCTCTCTCTTTCCTCTCTCTTTCTCTCTCTTTCTTTCTTTCTTTCTTTTTTCTTTCTTTCTTCTTTCTTTCTTCTTTCTTTCTTCGTTCTTTCTTTCTTTCTTTCTTCTTTCTTTCTTTCTTTCTTTTCTTTCTTTCTTTCTTTCTTTCTTTTTCTTTTTTCTTTTTCTTTCTTTCTTTCTTTCTTTCTTTCTTTCTTTCTTTCTTTCTTTCTTTCTTTCTTTCTTTCTTTCTTTCTTTCTTTCTTTCTTTCTTTCTCTTTCTTTCTTTTTCTTTCTTTTTCTCTCTCTCTGACTATAAAAGGAGCTTCTTATAAATCTCTGTAGTGCATCTGCCTTCAAAACTCATCCCCACCAAAATATGAAACCAGTGACAGTGTTTAAGTTGCAGTCTGGTGTTACCTTACAGCTAAGTAAACATCACAGCGAGCTGTTACCAAAATTAATGTTTTTCCTTCAGTCCCCTCTACACTCACTCGTGTTCCCACTCTGTCTCCTGTGCCATCACTTTTACTTGTCTGATCATGTAGTGAGATGTTTAAGGAAGGTAAATTGGCAGAAAACCAATTGCCTTTCTTTAAAAGCTCTTTTCTGCCTGATCAGTTTCTCAGATTGGGAGCAGATGAGTTTCAATATCAAAGAAAGGGAAGATGATTCTTGGGGCAGAAGAGTGGAGCAGCTTTTAGAAGTTAACTTTTAGAAGATCATAGCACCTAGGACTGCACCTACAAACAGTGAATATACTGAGAATACTACTCACCACGTTGATCTGTGGTGACTTGCTATCTGCCTGGGTTCTCATATCTGTAACCACCTTATTTCCTTTCTTTTCTACTTGGTTATAAGCCTTTTGTCCAGGGACTGCCTATCTCTACTGTATTTGTAAACCACAAGTTTTGCAACTTCAAAACTTTTTGCTGTGATGTTTACCATACCTTAGAATTTTCCCTTCCTAACAGCTGTCAGATGTTATTATTATTTCTAATTTGAGGAGGATGATACAGCCTCCATATAACTGTTTGCCAATGTCCTTGTGAAAAGACTTATTATTACAACATCTCCTTTGCATTACATAAATAAATATTCGGGATAAGAAAAATTTATCCTTGCTTAACAGGATGGAATTTGAGGACTGGATACAGTTGTGTTGGGTGTACAAAAACAAAAATCTTATCAAGCTTCAAGAGGAAAGAACTGTGAGGAGAATGTATGCACTGTATCACACCTGTTTGGCATTTGCAGGTATTCTTACCAGTTATTGCACCACAATATGTTGCCTTGCAAGTATATGGTACATAGGAGACTTTATGAAGACTGAATATAAGAAGATCATTGAGTAACTAGAAATTTATGAACAATATTGTGAGGATGGACACTATGGTTTGGGAGATTGGTACTAGGACATGAAAACTTCTACACAACCATTCTGAATATTGCCAAGGGATTCTTATGGGGCCAGTGGGAATAATTTTGATTTTGCAAAATTAGTGGTACTTTTTTTATAAAAAATAATCTTATAGGCATCTCGTTATTAGGAACAAGCCACTTGGATAGCAGGAGTTGCTCTTTATTAATTCCAATGGCAATAGGCAGACTGAAAGGGACAAGAAAGGCTAACCTACAAATAAAATTTATCAAAACAAATGGATGATACAGGAAATATTTCTGGATACTTGGAACACAACTTTGGGCTTAAATTGCTGCTGCTGTCCTCCTCCCCTGCCCTAGATCCTGCCTCTTGATGAGTCCATCTCATGAAAGAGACCCCCTCTTCCAAACATGTAAGTCAGCACTTTAGAACATTTGCCTCCACAAGGAATATTTTTCTTCACATGAGGACTGAATGAAGGCAAAACTGCATGGAACCTCAGCAGATGGTCAGCAGAACTGCCCAGAGCATACATATCATCCCCCTGTACAGTTCCATGGGATCCCTAAACCAACTGGTCATTGCTACCTGGCACTCCAAGGAAAAGGTCTTACCCCAGGCTGTGCTCTCCCACTCTCACTTCTGTGCTGGCCTTGCTGCCTGGCTGGAAACCCTGCAGGGCAGAGAGATAAGCCAGGAAAACCAGAAGGTTTCCCACAGTGTCTCGCTCAGGCCAGGTGAGAGCCAGCAGACTCAGAAGAAGAGGAAGCAATTCAAAGAGCAAAGCCACAGCACTGACTTAGATCACTCTAAACTCTCACATTAGTGTGTGCTACTGGGTGGTGGCACTTCTGCCTCTGCTCAGTCATGCTCTGCCCTAAGCACTGTCACCTTTTCCCTGGTCCCCTTTCTGATACTGCTTTGAAGCCATTGTGAGTTGATTCAGCTTACCAACCTCCCTGGAAAAAAAAAAAAAAAAAATCTTCACTTGCTTGTTGCATTGATTCAGTGGGCAGCCATATAAATCCCATACCTGAGACGGAAAGGGGCAGTGAAGGAAGAAGTTGGAGGAGGAGATGTAACTGTTCTTTTTTGGAGGTCAGACCATTAATGTCACCTACTGAGGATGGAATTTGATATTACACCTAAGCAACTGTGCATGCAGGCTGCTACTGAATATGATAGTGCTAAACTCACTATCTGATGCAAAGTGAGTTCTCTTTTTGGTGAGTTGCCACAAAGCTGTATGATTGTTAAAGCCAGTTCAAGGAAAGCTGCAGGAATATCTGTGGAAGTGGTTGGGAAGAACAGAACTGCTGTATTTTGTGGCAATCTCCATTTAGGTTCTGCTATCAGGAGGTGAAACTATCCTCTTTGTCTCCTTTCAGAAGGATGAAAACAAAATTCGGCATGTAAAAAGTTAGTTTTGAGTTGGATCTATACACAGGTCTAACAACATCTGTAGAACTGCTCATCTTAAAATAGGGAGAGAATCAAAATATGCAGTGAGGGGCAGGAGAGAGGAGAACCTCTTCTTTCATACCAGTGAGCTCTTAGATTGACTGATGCTGAATATGGAACTGCTCCCCAAGAAGGGGAGTCCAAGTGATCAAAGAAATTTCCAGCTTTTTATAGTAAGCAGCTCATCATAATGATCCACTTAAAAAATAATTATATTTTACCTTTGGAAACAGCATGTTTTCACTGGTCTCACAAGCAGGTGACTTTGTGGGAGAATGGGAGAATAAAGAACTGTATCAGAGAGTGAATAATTTACTAGGAAACTAGGAAGTAAGGAACTTACTCAGCAGGCTTTACCATCAGGAAAGTTGTAGTGTGGTGCTTTGGATTTTCTACAGTATCTTGTAATGAAGAAGAAAAAGGATGTACCTCAGTAGCTCTCTCTTCTTACAGGCTGTTATGCTGCTGGCAACTCCCATTTCCTGGTACTGTGGCTGGTGGGAGTGGTACAGTACCAAAACTATGATATGTGGTAGGGAAAAAGGTGCTTTTCATATGTGTTTTTTAATTTAAATCCATATTTAATTATGCAAGTTAAATTTCTGTAAACTTAGAAACTGTTATGGCCTGAAATTTTTTTTTACTTAAAATTGCTATTTCTCAGAATAAAGTTACTTCTGTGTGCAGTTATAAATTTGTCTCTGTTTTCACCTACATTGTTTTCTCAGCAGTTTCTGACTTTAAAAAAAAAATTACAATGTTTTCCTCCTTCTTGAATAATAATTTGTTGTTAGTTAATGAAGGCCTCTTTGTGAAGACTTTATTGTTGTGATTATGCAGACCTGGCTGCTGGTCCACAATAGTGATTTAAAGCACCACAAACTGACTCTTGAGGTCCAGCCACAGTAGAATACATTACACACTGCATTGTGACTAAAGCAGAGAAGCAGTTTGATACTTCTAGGTTTCTGCTTAAAAGTGTCAGATGATAATGAGTATCATGAAGATGTATGGAAGCTGTTTGAGGAAATCCTCTGGCTAAAGGAACAGTCACACCTGACAGCAGTTGGTGTTGTCCATACTTTGTACTCAGTCCATCAATTATTCACCACTATAATCCAGTGGAGTAATTTCATTGCTGAATTTGTGTTTAGGGGATTCTGAAAGCTCTTGCAGTGCCTGAGCTGATGGGGTGCCTCTTCAATACTGAACAAAACTGCTGAAGACTAAGTTTTGTCCTCGAGACCATGTTCAACCCAGTCTCCTTGCCTCCAGAATGGACCAGCTGTGCCCTGGCTGCAGGTTCCCAGTATGTGCCAGAGACCATTGTAGCAATAAAGATGAGCATGTTCCAGTGTCTGATGATGTTTCTGTTTTGGCATGTCCAGCTAAGGCAGCTGGAAGTTGTTGTACTGGATTTGTCTCCCCAATGTGCAACAGGAGTGGTGTCCACCTTCACTGCACAGCTTTTATTAGTTCTCTTATGATAAGGCTTATTAGGAGAACAGGAGAGAGGAAAAGAGTGCATCAGCATGCTTTGTAATTGCTTCCATACTTTGGTTATGAGTAAATTGGAACAATTTTTCTGTAGAATTAAAACTCCCCCAGACCTGTGAGAGTATCTGCATTGGTGAAGGCAAAATCAAGTGTTACATTGGCTTTGAGGCAAAGGGCTGAAAAACATCAGGATCCTTTAGAGTCTTACACTAATTTTATGTATGTTCTGTGTGTTATGAATTTCTCTTTCCACCAATGAAATAAAAAAAATTTCAAAGTTGAATTGTGATTATCACTTCTATATTGACCTATCTTTGTTTCTAAATAGGTTGTTTTATTACATAAGTGCTTCTCATTACTGTGTTGATACTGTAAATGCTAGTTTTATCAATTTAATGTTTTTGCCAATTTTCTTTAACATCTTAATGCTATTGATGCTTTGATGTAGTTGCTAGAACTGGTAAGAGTAAGTACAAGCTTGTGTTGTCTCTATATAAGTACTTTGGTGGGGAAAATCACTTTTTTGATAATTTGCCACATAATAGCCATTCTTGCTATCTCCCTCACAATTCCCTTTCACTTTTGATTTAAATGCCAACAGAACTGGAAAAAGTTTGGAATTCCATTTGAGAGAAAGCCTGTGCATGCCCTTTTTTTCTTCTCTGATGTAAAGAAGTATGTAGCAAACCTTGGCAGTTCTTTCAAATGGAGCTTCTTGGGTGTTTTTGCAAAAAAAAACCCCGGCCTAATTCACCATGGTATTCCTAAAATGTTGAATATAGATTTACATGGGTTATTAAAATAGTGTACATCCCAGCTTACTCAGAATGCTTCTACTGTGGACAGAATTTGAGTTCCTTCAACTGTTGCTCACAGGAGTATGTTAAAGGATTGAAGTTTCTGTGCTTTCCATAGTTGTTGATCAGAAGTTTTGGTAAACAAGAGTTGCCAGAGAATAAAATAAAAAAGACATGTGGCATAAAAATAGCTGAGAACTGCTGCTCTCAAGTATTTATGTCCCTAGATATCCTAAGATGAAGTACTAGAACATTAGCAGTGTCCAGCTATGAGCTGCAAGGGGAAATGGTTGAACTGGCAGACAGGAAAGTTGTGCACTGCATGTTGCATAGTGACTGTGAGGGAGTCCCTTTGTAAAATGTATGTGAGCCTTTATAAAATCAATTTATGCAGATAATTTCATGTGTGTTGTGGTGAGATTTGCAACTTCCTTTCTGTCATCTGCTATTGGTAGCAATGCTAAAACTGGGCAAGAGCTTTTGGAACAGAAATACCCAAAAGTTGCTCCAGGAGCTCAAAGGACCACCATCAAATTAGCTAAGAAGTCATCCACTACTAAGTGCATGCTAAAAGCTTTGAGAAAAGCCTGGGCCTCTTTCCTTTATGAAAATGCAAAATACTTGGTAAATATACTTGTTTTAATTATTTCATTGTATGCTACACTGTGAAATCTGGTGGAAAAAACATTGAACTTCTCCTCAGGAGAAACCAGCCATCCGAGGTATGTATTAATGACTCTATAGGAAACAATTATATAAATAGTATGCAAAATCTTGTCACAAAAATTATTCCAGGTGACACCTGTGCATTCAACTTGATATATGAAATCTCCCCTAACATCTGGTGGTACAATGTTAGGTGACTTTTGTAGTGTCTCTGTAGATTGATAGTGCTGGGAGCTATAATGGTTGCTGCTGATTTATAATAGTGTAAGATACTGTTGGGAACATTTCATGCAGGAAGCAGTGTAGGAAGGTGTATGGCAACATGCTACTTGTGTGGGTTGTGTAAGACATTAGCATTGTCTTTGAAAATGATGAAAATTATAGCAGTGCTTTATCCTGTAGTGATCCTTATCACAGTGTTTCTGACATGCTGTGGTCTCTTTGTAGCTTAACAGCTTCTTTTTCTATCACAAGTGGAAGATATAGGCTTTAGAGTATATACAAAAATTTGCATTAAAAATATTATCAGAATGCAGTGTTCTCATTTTTCATAATAGTTACTGCAATACTACCTCTAGGAAGGTTAAAGGAAGGCACTGGTGAGGCCACATCTGGAGTGCTGTGTTCAGTTCTGGGCTCCCAAGCATGTACTGGAGAGAGTCCAGCAAAGGGCCTCGAGGATGATGAAAGGACTGGAGCATCTCATCTATGAGGAAAGGTTGAGAGTGTTGGGACTGCCCAGCCTGAAGAAGAGAAGGCTCAGGGAGGTAAAGTCAATGTCTATAAATACCTGACAGGAGGGTGAAAAGAGGAGAGCGCCAGTGGTGTTCAGTGACAAGAACGAGTTAATAATGGGCTCAAAGTGAAACACAGCAAGTTATGTTGAACATCAAGATTTTAAATTTTTTTTAATTATTATTTTTTTTTTTACAATGAGGGTGATGGAGCATCAGAAGGTATTGCCTGTGTCTAGGTATTCACCTTGAATAATAAATTTTAACAAGTTTGTACTTTGAAATTTGGTACGCATTTCCTATAGTACCATAAGCACTGTGACTTGGATGTTTTGGAAGCAGCAGAGAAAAAATAGGGGAGGGAACAATATGTAAATGCATTTTCCCAAATGTTTACAAAGGGAAACAATTTGCTTTGCATTAGTGCTTTTGAAATTAGACTAATTTTCAGTTTTAACATTTGCTCCAAGTTTAAAATACCCCTCTTTTCCCCTTCAAATATGAGAACAGTGTGAAGGAAGGAAGAGAAAAATACCTCCATCTTTTTATTAATAACCAAAAGAAAAAGAAAAAAAAGAAAATCCAGCTGTTCTTTCCAAGCACTTTTTGATCAAGTTAACCAATTTCTTTGAATTATCCATGAAACAAAAATAAGGAGACAAGATTGCAGCTCCAGGTTCAGAAATCATTAACTTCCTATGCTTTTATGCTTCTTATGTATTAAGGGTGAATTAAATTATTAATTCCCAGTGGAAGACCAGTAGTTCAGCTAAAAAAAAATGCACCTGCTTAATCTAAGACAACATGAAATGAATATGAAAGCATAGGGATGTGGAAATTTAACACACCACTCCTGTAATAGTTTTCTACAATGTGATACTTCTGAGTATAAAGGAAAAATAGATTGAAACATCACAATTGGAAATCTGTGGCAATAATAATTTTGTTTTACTCAAATTTTTAATGCAAAAGATACTGAAATAGAAGTTACAGAAGCAGAGAAGGGAAAAATATCTAAGTC
This sequence comes from Erithacus rubecula, assembly GCF_903797595.1. Lineage (NCBI taxonomy): Eukaryota > Metazoa > Chordata > Aves > Passeriformes > Muscicapidae > Erithacus > Erithacus rubecula. Next base: position 103,647,824 of record NC_136689.1, read on the forward strand.
AATTAGATAGATTATTACAGAACAATTATGACAGCATAATGTTTTTGAAGCTCTAAGAGGCAGAAATTGTCCACAGTGCACAGAGCTGCTGAATGAACTTATTTCTATCTAAGCTGAGTTTTGTGGTTTTCATGAAACATGATGGAGCTAAATTTGTGCTACTTCCAATATGCTTGAGCTGTGTATAAAGAGGCCCTTTTTTTCCCCTCACACATATATTTGCTACAAAAAATTACTGATGTGTTTTCCAGAAGCTGATGATTGGCCTGGGTTAGTGGCAGTACAGGATATGTAAAATCTGTCAGAACCTCTTTTTCCCTCCTTTTTAATTGTAATTTTTGCAAATAGGTTAATTACTGCTCAGTGGTACTATGAGTCTAGTAAAGATCTTATTTGTGTTCTGTTTCATTTACTGTGTTGCAATACTGTGCATTATTCATGAGCAATATCAATAAATAAATAAAATAGCAATGTCACTTTACCTAATGCAGTATTATTATAGGCCACTGCAGCTTCAGTGATAAAACTCTTTTCTTTTAGTGAGTGGTATCTATTATAACTTCATAGTATAGTTCTGTAATTCTTAATATATTAAGTCTGAGATCGATTAGTTTTATTCTCTGTGTTCTGTTGAGAATATATTTGTGCCCAATGGCTAAACTTTAATACTCTTTTGTAGAGGCATTTTTACTGTACCTTTTTCCTGTTACTGTATATTTTCAGCTACTTGTGAATATTGCTTGTGCCCATTCCTCCCTTCCTTTTTCCTCTGTTCACTTAGTTTTCTGATCTATCTTTCTCACTTAGAGCCAAGCTTGTGAGGTGTGTGTGCTTTCCAGACCTTCCCACCTCACCAGGTCGTTTCTAGCTGAACAGGAGCCCAGGTGGCCAAGAAGGCCAATGGCATCCTGGCCTGTACCAGCAATAGTGTGGCCAGCAGGACCAGGGAAGTGATTTCCCCCCTGTACTAAGCACTGGTGAGGCTGCACCTCAAATCCTGTGTTCAGTTCTGGGCCCTTCATGACAAGAAGGACATGGAGGTGCTGGAGCATGTCCAGAAAAGGACAACAGAGCTGGGGAGCACAAGTTGTTTGGGGAATGGCTCTGGGAGTTGGGGGTGTTTAGTTGGGAGAAGAGGAAGTAGCCTCAGGGGAAGTTTAGATTGGAGATAAAGAAAAATCCATTCATTGAAAGGGCTCCTGAGTATTGGAACAGGCTGCCCAGGGAAGTGGTCAAGTCACAATCCCTGGAGGCATTGAAATGATCTGTATGTGTGGCACTGAGGGACAAGGTTTAGTGATGGACTCGGCAATGCAGGGTAATGGTTGGACTTGATGATCTTGGTGGTCTTCTCCAACATAAACATTTCTATGACTCTCTGTGGCTTGGGGTTCCTCAAATCAGCTGGCATTGCAGGTGCACAGCCAGACAGGAATTCCTCTGCTGGGACTTCACATGATTCACTGTTACCTCTCTTGCTATTAGTAGCTCAATACAGTCAATCAAGTTTTATGTCACAGAACAGTAAAAAAGTATATCCCCAATTCTTTTATTATACCTTCCTGTTGTACTTTTAAATGTTTTATAAGGTTTTAAAGCTGCAGGGTATTGTACCTCATGGAATACTTTGATTTATGCAAATATGTATACACATTGTGACCTGAATATCTGAAAGAGTCACCTCCATAAAAAGATGATCAGTCAAGACAGAAAAAACAGGGCAGACTGCATCTCTGACTATAAGCAAACAAACAAACAAAAAAATCTACTGAAATTGCAACCAGAATGCAGATGTGTTTACTGCTGATATTAAATAGATACCTGTGATTTTGTGTTATACTTGGTTGTTTTCATTAGTAAATAGATACACAGTTACAACTTTGATTCCCATTGCTTCAATAATTTTGCTCATGTATTCTATTCCTGCATTTCCAACTAAGAGAATATAAAACTTTTGTAAAAAGGATCATGGACAGATTAAAAACCCTTGAAGCATACTAGACAGATTTTATAGGATTATGGGAAGCTGAAACAATTCTGTGTGAAACTGCCTTAAGACCTAAGGACTTTAAAAGGTCCATCTTTGGAAAAGTTAAGGCCTGATGTGTGGATAGAAATTTTGGAGGGCAAGTGGCTTTATGGGGGGTGGTTTGTGTTTTAAACATGCTACTTGAAAGCCTCCAGAAATCTTAGCACAGACTGATTCAAGGCACACTGTGAAGGTTTCAGCTGTTGAAAACACATTATGCAGAGCAAACTATGGGCAGTATCTATCTAATCTAATAGATCCTGGTAAGGAAATCTGAGCTGCTGTTTGCTGTAATGCTTTCCCTGTGCCTAGATGGTAAGAAGGGACTTCTACATGAATGTCAGATGTGCCCACTCATGGGTTATTTGCAGTAGTAGAACAGGTCAGTTTGCCAAGGCTGGGTGTTCATGGAAGGAACATGCTGACATGCATCTTCTCTTGACTTTGAAAAGTAATTACCATGTTTAGCACTATCCCCTAGACAAAATCTTGGGGTAAAAAAGAGTGTGGATAAGAATGATTACTTAATTCAGAATTTTTCAATGTGTGGGGTTTGGGTTTTTTTTTGTGAGGTTATTTGTTTGTTTGTTTTTTGATGGTGGAAGTTACCTAAGAAAATAGAGATTTTTAAAAACCCTAAAACTCTAGGTAATGAGCAAAAGTAAACTACCTTACATGTGCTGTAACCTCTTTAGTTATGAAAATAGTTTTCAAGTTCCAGATGCCTTATTCTTTCTTATTCTGAATGACTTTTTGTATTTCACTTAACCTTGTTAATAAAGAGTGTGTACTGGGTCTCTACGATAACACATTTTTCCAGTGTGGGAAAAGGACTCTTGCTTTTATTTCCTGTGCAGTTTCATACAATGATGAGTGCCTCTGTTTTGTTTGGAGAAGACACTTATGGCACTTTAGCTTTTTAATTTCTTTAAAGATACACATATTTCTAAATTTTCTGGGTATGTTTTTTTCCTCTTTTTTGTGCTATCCCTTTTTTTATAATGCATTTCATATTGCTTCCTTCACTCCTTGATTCATGTATTTCTTTCTCCCACTATGCTGTATTTTATACTTTCCTTTTTCACACACTGCTTTGCTTTGCACTTTCCTCAAGACAACTTCTGTTGTCTTTAGCTGTTTCTTTTTGCCTTTCAGATATGCTTCCTGAGTATTTGCATGGGGGTCTCAGAGATTTCCTCTAAAGTTCAATGGCTGCAAGAAGATAAAAACTTGGCTTTAAGAAGCAAACTCCATTCTTCCTGAAGTCCAAGAATAATAAATATGATGCCTTGCTTTGCATCTTTGTCCCTTCTGCCATCAGTCACTGGTGGTCTTTGGTAAAACTGAGGCATCCTTCTCTCCTGGTCTCTGTGCATCCCTTGGCATGCAGGAGGTAACTCACTGTACCCTGGTTGTTACTTTATGTGAGTACACAGCTTCATATGCCTAAGAAGTAACGTATTTGGGCAGAATTGGCAGAGCTGTAAAAGGTACAGAGGATGCTCCCTCTTGCTTTACCACCTCTTCTCTTTCACCATCTTCTTAGCTTGCTCTGACACTTGGGAACTGCGACCATTGCTGCTGCCACCTCTCTGAGATTTTGGGCTGTTTGGAATAGAATAGGCATGGCAAGAGGTGAGCAATTTCTCTTCTGTGTTTCTGTTGCCGCTGACAGCAATATAAAGCACTAACGCTGTGAAATTAACCACAGTTGTTACTTGAAATGGCCAAAAAGAGGAGTGTTTCCCTTTCTTGTCTACATTTCTATCAAAAAAACATAGTTGCAAAGGAAGCTTAATACAAGAGTAATTTTTTTCCCTCCTAATATTTTTTGGACTTTGAGCTTTTTTGTACCACTTTAATGAACCATACAACACACCCTGGATTTTGTAATTCTTTATGTTGTGTTCAGTTTGGGTAGTTATAAGCAATACCCCTTAGATTTTATACATAAAATAAAGCACATGCATCAACATGCTTCAGAACGCATTGAAATTTAAGCCAGACTTGGCTATGATACACAACGACCTCAAAGCACAACTACTGAAGGTCATGCTGAGCTCCCTATCACACGTGCAAAAACTTTCCATTATATTCTGAATTTTGTTTTTAGAGCTGTGTTGTGTGTATTCTGTCAGGATCGCACTTGCTTTACAAAGGGGACCGAGTTCCACGTCCTCCCTCAGCCTTTCTTCAAGTCGAGCCCGGGGCATGAAGGTCAAACGGGAGGACTTTGTCCCCTTCATCCTTCCAGCTCCGCGCTGCTTTGCCCGTCTCGGCCTGTCATTCAGCTCCCACCAGGAGCTCTCGCAGCGGCCGGAGCCGCCCCGGTTGGAGCGGGGGCCCCAAGGGCACCTGCAGCCCAGGTGCGGCCGGGGCGTGTGGCGCAGGTAGGCGGGCCGGAGCTGGCCCGGGGGAGGAGCAGCTCCGGGCTCTGCCGTGCCCACCCACGCTTCTCCCCGTCCCGGGGCCCCCGCAGCGCTGCCCCCGCCCCAGCTTCAGCGCGGCACGGCCGCAGCGCCCGCACGGCTCCCCGCACACGGCGGGCTCCGGGGCGGCAGGGCCCGGCCGGGCGCCGCCGCAGTAGGACGCGCTGGCGGCGTCGGCCCGCCCTCCTCCCCGCCTCCCTGCTCCTTCCCCTCCCTCCCTCGGTCCCGCCGCCGGCAGGGGAGGCCGGGCCGGCCGGGCCCACGTGCGCGGCGCCCGGGAGCCGCAGGAGCGGCGCTGCCATGTGTTTCCGCGGGCGAGCCGCCGGCCGCGGCGCCGCCTGAGCGCCCCCCGCCCGCGATGCTGCGGGGCGCCGCGGGGCTCTGCGCGACGCGGCCGCCCCCCGTGCCCTCGCCGCCGCCTCCTCCTCCATGAGCGCCTCGGCGGCCCCCGTCAGGCTGATGCCCGGCGGGCACCCCGAGCAGGCGGGCTCGGCGCCCGAGCGGGGCGGCCCCGCCGCCGCTGTGCCCGGCGGCCCCGCCGCCGCCCCGCTGTGCCCGCCGGGGATCCCGCTGGTGCGGGGCGCCGCTCCCGGGGTCCCGCGGCCGGTGGCGCCCAAGGGGCCGCCCACCGCCACCCTCCAGCTGCCGGCCAACTTGCAGCTGCCCCCAGGTGAGTGAGCCCTCCGGGGCTGCCCCGGCTGCGGGCACGTCCCGTGTCGCGATTTACCCGGCATGTCGCGGCCGGGGGCCGGTGGGCAGGACGGAGCCCGCCGCGCTGCCCTTGCTGCTGGAGACGAGCCGTGGCGAAGGACGGGCAGGGCGGTGATGGTGATGGTAGTGGCGGTGTGTGTTTCGGGCTGCTTGTCTGCCCCGAACTTCTGGGAGCCGGCGTGTGCGCCTGCCTTGCAGGGCATTGGCAGTGTGGCTGGCTTCAGTCGGGTAGCGCTGGGGATGCTTGCAGCCTGCTGTAGGATGGATCTGGAAGTCTCTGGATAAAGGCAACTTCTTTGCAGGATAGCACGAAGAGCAGGAGAAGTAACCAAAAACTCAGCGGCCAAGTAGCCCTTACATGTGACTTGCAAAAGACTGCTCGAGGCTCTAGTGGCCCTGGGCTGAAGGAGTGCTCGGGGCGGGCGGTGCGAGCGTGGGCTGGCGGCTGCGAGCGCTCCGTGCCTGGGGAGCGGGTCGCGCCGCCCGCACTGCCCCGACCCGGCGGGCCTGCGGAACCCCTGTGGCTGGCACAACCGGGCCGATGTGGAACAAAATACTGCCGTGCCTGAGGAGGGTAGAGTTGAAAGTTCACTACGTGTTGCTCCTTGAAACCCTTTTTTTCTGTATAACCCCCCTGTGGGAAACATAAGGGTTCGGAGAGATACTGCCCTTGCAGGTGTGCTTCCTATAGCAGCAGTGAAAATATTAACGTAGGAATTGCACAATGCTGATACAGACATCTTAATACTTTGGATAGCAACAGAGGATTAGCCAGCACTTCCACCTGCACTTTCTTTTAAGAGGAAGAAGGTGCTGTTGGTTGTGAACATCCCACTTCTCCCCTTTGGGCTGTGTTTAAATGTTTGGGGGTTTTTTTGAAGTCACTTTGCTTCCAGTGGTTTTGGTCTCTCTCTGTTGAGACCCCAAGATATGTAATGACTTTATTGCTATTTGATCCTGTAATTATTTCCTGCCAGGACACTTCTGTTGGTGGAGCATCTGTTGCAATTACTTTCAGGTTGGATATTGCTGGAAAGGATGACTGGCTTTACAGTAATCCCTGTGCTGGTAGTGCGTATTTGCTTGTTTTTCTTTTTTTCTTTTTTTTTAAACCCCAATGTCTTTATCAAAGACATGGACCTCCCAAGAAAATATATAATGCTAATTAAAGAAAAGTCTTTAGTCAGTCAGTTTCACTGTACATTTCCCAGCACTCATGATGCTGTAATGTCTGGGTAGTCAGCAGTCAAGGGTGAGTCTAAATCCTTGCCAGGTTTCCTCTGAAATGAACCATGATGGAAATACATTAACTTCTTGTAGCAGGGCTTCCTAGGTACTCAGGTTTTGTATCTAACACTTTCACTTTCTATAATGTATTAGCATTGATTTAAACACCTTTCTGTGAAGGTGGATGCTCATGCAAGTTACCCATGGTTTTGGAACTGCAAGTTAGCAAAACTTACGGGTTTTTTGTAGTGGTTTAAGTTTGATTGTATCCAGGTATACTGTTGAATGTCATCTAACTTGTATTGTCATAGGAGGCAGATGTCACAAAAGTAGTATTACCCCTCAATTGCATCAGCTTGTTTTCCTTGCTCCTGGGACAATGCAGTCTTTGTATCAGAAGTGCTGGTACTCTGCAGCATTGTAAATTAAAATAACTATATGGACTTCAGTGATTCAGAAGAAACTAGACATTGTCAGATTTCAAATGGATCAATGTTTCAGGGAAACTTGTTTATGTAATTGTTTCAAGGTTACATAAAAATGCATTCCGTCTTGAAAAAATGTTAGTGTTTTGCCTCTCTTCTAGGTGGATTAAATTTTTTATTAATAATAAAAAATGCAAGATGGATAGCATTAATGCTTCAAGTGTTAGCAGCATTAAAAAAAGAAAGTGGGATAAGCCACTAAATTTCTAGGCTTGAAAAGTTTTATTTCAAAGAAACTGCCAGATCTAGCTGTACAGGATAAAATACAGAAAGGAGAATGCACTTAGGTTTAAAATCATGGCATTCAGCTTTTGTTGCAAAAATGCATATGGAAAATATCCTTCCCTTGAGTTTCAAAGGGAAATATTTTAGGTGGCTTGTTCTGGGGAAGGCTGGACAGCACTGCCCTCTGGTCATGCTGAGTTACTCATGAACTGCTTGTGGCCTGGAGTGGGCATTGCCTCCACAGCGCTGCAGTCTGCAGAAGGAAGGGCACCAGCACAGCTGTGTTTGCCTCTGTGACTTGCAGGGCAGTGGAGGTCCATGGAAATCTGGGATTTACATTCTTCTTTCTCTTCCATCTCTACCTCCTTCATCCTCTTGCTCAGAATAAAGCCAGGAGTTAGGAAAAGCAGATGACTTGATAATGACTGACTCCTCATGGGCACTGCCCATTGCCAAGTGCCTCTTGTCTGGTTGCCCAGGGAAGATCACTGAGCGAGTTCTCTTGTCTCAAAGGACTGAGACTTGCTCATGAGTAACAAAGGGTTTTCATCACCTTCCTGTGATTTCCTCTACACAGTGCTGGTTTTCAGTAGAGCAGTCAGAGCAGTGCTGCTGGTACCCAAGGCCATCCTCCTGCACCAGTCCATCCCTGACTGACCACCACTGGAGGCTTTAGCACGCAGCAGGACTCCAGGGTTTGGACTTGGTCTCCTTGTTGTGCATACCATCAGCTCTTAAACTGAATGCTTAGGCTATGTCTTCCCAAATGAGGGGAATTTTTCTACCAAAGGGACCTTTCTTCAGTTGCCCCCTTTGTTGACAAGGACAAGGCTAGCAGCATTTCAGAAGGCTTTGCACGTAGCAGTCTGGGTCTGCAGAGAGCAGAGTGGCGTGGTGAGAGCTGTGCTGCCTCAGTCCTGAGCTCCATGTGGCCTGTGCTGATGTGTACAAACCTGTAAAAGTCTCGTGTCATGGACCATCTGCTTAACAAGAAATTGTGTCCTTGGTTAACCTGAGCTTAATGGGGGGGAGAAATGGATGGGCTGTGCTATTAAACAGGAGGAAATAATTGGGAAGGAGAAGGAGAAACAAGGGCTGTGACAAATGTCTATAGTTCACCTTAGTGTCTTTGAGCTCCATACTGCTTTGGAGCAATAGAGGGTAGGAAAAGAGCATAAAAACAACAAAAATAATGTTGTTTCTTGGTTTTGTTTACTTTTCTTGAACTTCAGTTTTTGTCGCTTCTGTGTCTGTACTTTGACTCTGTCCCTGGCCCTGGAATGCTTGTTACAAGCAGGTTTGAAAGGACAATTAGTAGATAAACGTGCTTCTCTGCTGATGGGATGGATGAAGAAGGACAGAACTGAACCATATGCCAGGGATCCTTCAGTCTGCTCAGAGCAGGAAAACTCTTTGAAAACCTCATCTCATGGCACTGCTGCTGGCTCTACAGGGCTGTGGCAGGAGCTGCCATCACTCTCCGCTGTAGCATTGGCTGCCTCTGGTATGTTTATTTCTGTTTCATGTTTGCCATTACTGCTAACACCAGTATAGTGTCAGCAAAGAGAAGTTGCCCTGAGTGTGCTGTATTCCCACTAGTAATGTGGTGCAAGGCATGGTGTCCGTGTAAGGTTTCTTTGCACCTGACTTAAGAGGGGAGCAGTACAAGTGCAGCTTCTTGTTTCTGTGTGCAGCTCAGTTGTCTTTGGATGTTTTGCCTTGTCTGTGGCAGGTTTTCCACTGCCTGCAGCTTATCTAGGCTGACAGTGGGTAACTTCAGAAAGCACAGCCGCTGTTTGTGTCAGGTGGCTGGACTGTGTGGCGTGAAGCAGGCAGGCAGCATGGATGGGTGGGAAGGAGAAAACCAGAGTGGGTATTCCAAAACTGCAGTGGGATGGTATGGAGCCTGGTCTCATTGAGTTTCTCTTAATTGTCTGTAGAACCTGAGGTAGGTAACGTGACGAGGTAAGGGCTGATAAATATCTGGATGCTGCTGCCTTCTGCTTTCAAAGCTGACCTAGTATGTCTCAACGCAGAATACTGTGAATCTCCCTCGTTGTGTTCTAGTTGGTGGTTTTCAGTGGTAAAACCATATGAGGAATTCAATATTTTCATATTTGCATTTATCTGGTTTGTTGCTTTAGAATAGGAGGAAATGCTGATTTTAAAATACTTTTTAATTTACATTATGTTTGAGTAGGAGTAGGCTATCTAAGGATTTCTTGTTTCAACAGGCAGAAAACCGTAGAAATTGCTTTAAAGCATGCAGTTTCTGAATGCCAATAATCCCCTGAAGTCTGAGCATAGTACTTGTGCTTAGACCAGTAGGAGCTAAATAATTGGTGCTTTTAACTTTTTGTATCCCAGTGACATTCTCTGTTTAGCAGGCTTCTGGGGATGGATTCTTTGCAAAGTTCTCTTTTCATATTAGGGTGACACTGATAACCTTTTTTTTTTTTTTTTCCTGAAGAAGGGTGAACAAAGCTTTAGTGGGCTTGAAGGACTAAGTCAAACTTAGATAATAGTGAGGTATTGTCTTGTGTTGTAACCAGTTGAAATTTCAGCTGCACTGTAGGACTTGATTTTGCTTTCAGGACTGACTGTGTCTAGAAAAATAATGCCTTAATATGATCAAATGCACAGCCGTGTGGGAATTAAGATTTACATCTTGGCAGAAGATGTGAAGCTAATGTCTAGATTTATAGTTTTCCAACACAGAAAAAAAAAAAAGATGCATTCTGAATACTGAAGCACAGAAATATGATGCTCAGTAAAATTAATGTTAAATGCTGTTCAGATTTTACAGTCAATTGGAGTGTATTGCCAAGAATTACAGCTACAGTTTGGTGAATAGTAAACTTTTTTGATTCCTTAGAAGAGAGAGAATGTGAGCCTGACTTGTTTCTTTTGCAGTATTTAAAGGACCTTTTAACTTGTAGCAGTAAAAATAGCATCATCCACACACAAGTGACAGCTGGAAGAAACACTAATTATGTTTCAGTATTCTTTTTCCCAAAGATGCTGATAATATTTAGGTAAACTCATGTGTTGTTATTTTGAGTAGTTGCCATACCAGGTTTTTTAAGTCATTTTAGAGAACCAAGTATTTGTTATGCCATTTGATTGGAATCTATGCTGTTCCCAGTGGGTAGGATTGTATTTACAGATATATGTGTATATGAGTTTTGATATAAATTTCCACGCTTCTGATAACTATCAAAGATGAGTAATTAGTACTGCCCTAACCATTTAGACAAAAGCAAAAGGCAAATACTTTTTTTAGAATTCCCTCTGCATGAAGCAGCTTTTCTGAAAACTGATGATATCAGAAAGAAAGCATGTATAATTTGCAAAATGGAAAAGTTCACCATCAATGTTTTTAAGTATCTTACTATTCAAATTGTCGGGATTGAGGTCTGTTCTGCCATCTGGATCACCTCTAGAACAAAGTCCACTAACGGATCTTTTCTACCAGTGTCTTGAGGAAATACTCTGATTACAACTGAAGTGGGGTAAAAATGGCAAAAGGTGAAAGATCCTTGTTGTAATGAGCAAATCTAGGGTTTGTTAAGGCTGGAAAGCTGGTGAAGCTGAGTGATCTTACCGTGCTGTAAGAACAGCCCAATGATATGGTAACACTTAAATTTCATAGCTCATATTTGCAGACTTCTTCCAGTTTGGTGGAGGCAGAGGAGATGCTTTCATTAGTACTGGCTGCTCCTAGGAGTTGTCTGGGAAATCAGAGTTCCTTGGGTGGATGTCCAGGCTGGATAAACACCTGGGGGAAGCAGCATGCCCTGAAGACTTTCCCTGGCAGCTTGCCCACTGGCAGTTGCCTCCTAGCCCCGGTGGAGCCCTGGAAGCCAGCTCCAGCAGACTGGTGGGTGATGCATTTCCAGGCATTTTCAATGGGGCAGCCAATGCTCTGTGTTGAAGGGGGTTAGTGCAGTCAGAGCACCTTTATACATGGCTCACATACTCGACACTTGACAAATATCACACAGTTCTGGTGCCACTTTACATGATATCTGTGTAGACAGAAGTTAATGCTTCCCGTGAAAGTTTTGCCGTCTTCTGCAATAATTTTTGTTTGCTCCATCACAGAGCAAGGAGGTGTGATTAGTGTTAAAATTCAGTGTTGATCCCTTGTTTGCAAGTGAAAAGCCATCCAGCTGAGGAGTGAATTTGCACTTTTAGAAGAAATGAAGTGGAATTCAGCTTTTCTGGTACCCAAGTGGAAACACGGGTTCCTTTGTAAAATGAATCTGAATTAACTGGCTTGATTCTCATCTTATTTAAGGGAGACAAAGATTTAAAGGGGACTGATGTTGTCCTTTCTTAGAACACTGCCAAGACACTAATGATGTTTTCAGCAACTCTTGTTTTAAAGTTAAGATTTGTGGTTCAACATTTCAGCTTCAGATTTCTCCGTAACAGCTTACAGAATGGCTGTTTCAGAAATGGTAAGTGCAGGGTGTTGGCATAGCTTCTGGTCCTTAGAAAGCCATGTGCTCTGTATATATGACTGCGGTGTGCCAGGCATATAACTACTATTTGAAGAATTTCACTCCAGTGAATGCTAGGAGTACACAAGAGGATGTGGTATAGAGACTCAGTGCTTCTTTCAGTGCAGTAGGAATTGTCTTGAGAGTAAGGAAGTGTCACTTTGCTCCTTTGAGGTACTATTTCACTGCCATCAGCTGAAGGCCCAGCAGATATTTGAAGCTCCTGTATGAGGAAATTTGTGTCCCATAGAATGCTGGAGTCGGATCATCTTAGCTGTAGACAATCCTAGAACTGTCTGATGACTCTGATAGAAAGCAACCAAGCCTCAAGGTGCAAAGCTGGAAACCACAAAGATGCGATGGGGAAATGCTGATGGGAAATGATCCCAGTTGCTGAAAGGCATGGCCCAAGGACAAGAGCTAGATGTTATCACAATGTCAAATAAGGCTCTGCCTTGTGGTACACAGCATTGGCTGGGAATCCCGATGCCTACACACAATAAAAACAGCACCCCTTGGGATTCAAGTGTAATAAATACACTCTGAATCCAAATGGAAGTGGTAATGCCATCTTGTAACTATGCCCAGAAGACCTATTGGTTGTTTACATCCTCTCCAAGTACCCATGCAATGTCTAGATTTTCTTTAGATGGTTGGCATGGACATCTGGTGCTTGTTCTAAAAAAAAGGTTGACTACCTTTGTAACTGGCACAGTTACTTTTGATGAACAACTCTACTATAGCTGTAAAATTATGTGGATATAAATGTACTGTCAAGGAAAGAAGCTCAACCGTATGTGCAGTTGAGGAGAACTGTTTTAACACTGAAATGTGGACCTATGTTCTGTGAAAAGGCATCAGAAAATGTGAAAACTATGGGGGCCCAGTTGCTAGACTGATAAACAGATATTCATCTGGGCACCAAAATACATTGATGAGCAGCTAGTCTCCAACAGCTTGGATAAAACTTGCTGGTTGAGCAGTGTGTGAAACTTGGCTTCATATTTTTGCAGTTTTAGCACTTTGTGTCTAGTTCCTGGAGAAAGGGAGGGAGAGGGGACTTTGTTCACACTCTTGAGAAAGATGTGTGGTGAACATTATTCTGGGTTGTTTTAAACAATAGTATATTAGAGTCTGCTCCATCCTGCCTAGAAGAGATAGCATCATCCCTTTTCTGGCTCCATGTGCTTGAAAAGCCTGTGTCTGTCCTGGGTGTCTCAGGAGCTAGTGCCCACTGTTAGCACAGAAAGGTGCTTAGCTAGAGAAAGGCCACTGGAGTTACTGGAGGCAGCAGCCTTTGTCCTGTAAACCCCTTGAGCTGTTAGTGTGTGCATGGTGGTGATTTAAAACACTGCTCACAGCAACCCAGCCAGTCTGGGAAACACTAGTGCTGTTGGAACTCTGCTGTCAGCTGGACTGTGGTATCTGTGAGTAAAGCTGGTCACTGGCTTTGAAAAAGTGAGGTGTCAAACATCAGCCTTGGAAGTTTTAGGCCAGAGTCTGCATGAATCTGTAGTGTAGTTTGTGCTGTTGGCAAAGATGTCATCAACATTTTAAAGAGCTTACAGGTATAACACTGTGTTGTACTTTATACAGACTGTGTTCTGTTGTAGCATGAAAGAATATGGGGATCATGCCCTTTGAATTTTTCTCCTGACATGGAAATTAATGATTTCCATATTCATGGGCAAAACAAGGTGTCTTTCATTGGAATTTAAAATCTGACATTTCATTGTGACTCTGCAATATCTACATGCTAGTCACTGGTCCTGAGCCATTTCTATAAAGACCCATTAGTTTAGAAGCTTCCCTGGAACAAAGGGAAAGAGCACAGAGAGTGATTTCTGAGATATGTAATTATTTAGTTTGTGAAACAAAATATGAATGGAATTAATTGTTTGAGGGCCTGGATGTGTAGTGATTGATTCTGGTTGCTGCAATAGGAGTGCTTGATTGTAGTTGGGCATTGCTGAATTCTTACATGAGCTAAAATCGATTTCTAAAGTTGGAAGCATTTGTTGTATGGAATAAAATGTTTTGTGGGTGTAGTGTAGATGCTAAACAACTTATCTTGACCCCATATAGTGTAGATGAGCCCTCTGCCCTGCTTGTCTGGGAAATATGAGAACAATCACAGGTATTTTTCTCAAAAAATGTGTAAAACAGGCAGCCTTTGTGACTTCTGTTGTCTGAAGTCAATTGAATTTGAAAACAGAAGTTAGAGGTCATTATTGGGAGCCTGTGGTAAGGTAACTTGGTGTAGCCTCTAGATCATTGTTCCAGCTTCATTCCTAGAACATTGAAAAGCACAGCTAGATGTTGCCTTCAAATTGGACTGTTGTTCTTGTTTCTTCATCTCCGCTACAGAAATTTGCAGTAGACATCTAGGAAAAGTTAAGTAACAAGTGAGGTTCATGGAGAGTGAAGTTCTCCTGTATGCACTACAGACCATACTGCATCTGAGAACATTACAGCCCCATCATATTAGAAGGATTATATAAATCATGTAAAAGCTAAGTTACTGTCTTTCACAGTATTTCATTAGCATTTTGTGCCTCTAGTGCTCTTTTTCAGCTAACCTACAACATAATGCACCTTGATACAATCACTGCCTGAACAGTCTGTGTCTCTAATAATGCCCTTTTTTGGTCTGTCTTACTCTGTCCTGTAATGTATTTTTTAAAACTTTTAAGTGACCTGTTCTGTGGGCCCAATAAATGGAATTGAAGAGGAAGAAACAGTTGTTGATTTTTTTTTTTTTAATTATGAATGGATTTTGAGAGAAAAACTGTATTCAAACCTGCTGCATGGATTAGTAGTGTTTGGTATTTTATTTTGAAAATTTTAAATGATCCCGTGTAGTCCTAAATAGTCAAAGAAACTTAAAACCACTATTCCTATGGAATTGACACTTAGTTTCCTCTTAAACATCCCCTTTAAAGCTTGGTCTTAGCTTGAAATAACTGCCTTAAAAGCTATCACTTTGTTTTGAGTAGCTCAGTGAAAGAATGGGATTTGTTTAGGAACAGAGCTCTGACACATTCCTGTTGTTTTAAAACATTTTTGTTGTTTCAATTACTGATTTGAGACCTGGAAGTCCCCGTTTAGCCTTGTTTTTATAATTGGGTTAAAGTGTACTTTATTAAGATTGGCAACATATCTGATGCTGGTACTCCATGTTTTGAAATAAGCTAAATTTGCCCTTCTTTGAATGCAGCTTTTGTGACTTGTGTTCTCTTAAATGAGTTTGGTCTCATTGTGGTTGGTCCTTGCTTGTATTTTATTTTAGGAACAAAAGTCTTCATTTCCTCACGTTATTCCCTAGCCAGCAGTTCACAAGAGCTGTGGTTGAGCAGTTGGGTTAGAAACTTGTCATCAAATGATGGCTTAACTTGACAGCCTCAGCTTCACATGTAGTAACAGCATAAGGTGTATCTCCACTGGAGCACAGATACCAGCTGGCTCATCTCAGGAAATTCCTGGGTGAAGTTCTCCTTCAGAAATGGTCTCAGGTTTGCATGGTGGAAGTTGCCCTTATGGTGGGATGCTTTTAGCATACATTGGTGTTCAGTGCTGCTGGATGAAGCCAGCTTCAGTTAGCATTACAGGTTTTATGTTAACAACATTGTGGTTTCCTTAACACTATTCCCTGAAATACAGTGAAGACCATGCAGGTGGCTTTACATACAGTGGCGTGAACAGATCTCTGTTATCCCACAGGTTCTTGCTCATGTCTCCAGTGAGGTTTTGGTGCTTTCTAGTGAACATGCAGAGGTACCTGGAAGCTTCTCCTCCTGCTAACCTGTGTTTTTTGGTTCCAGGGTTGGGTGCTAAACCACGTTCAGAATAAGTGGGTTTCCTTCACCAATGGTGTTGAGACAGTGAAAATTTGTAGTGGAGGGATCTCAAATTTGGAAAATGAAATGAAATTTCATTAGAAAGCCTCTGATTTTCCATTGCTTAGGGTGTTGGCATGTCTAGGTAGAGGCTGGTCTGGGTGGTGGCTGCCTGAGCTTTGCAGGACTGCTGCCAGGCACTCCTCCTGAAGGCAGGGTACCTGCAGCCCAGGAGGTACCTGCAGGTTCCAGGAGAAGGCAGGGCACTGGGTGTAGATCTCAATGAGACCTCTCCAAGGTGAGAAGGTATAGAGTAGCTGCTTCTGTGTAGCTTTGGAGGAGACTGAGTTGGGTTTTCCTTGTCAGGTACTTTCCTCCAGCCCTTTTCACAGGGTTGCAGCTGAAGAAAGGTGTGCATGGCTGAAACAGCTGATTGTGTTTCAACTGCCTTCTCTGCCAGTGTAGGAAAACCAAATGACTTTCCAAAGTGTTTTTGGCAGGACAGGCAGAAATTGTAAGGGCAGAAGTCTCAATTCATTGCAAAAACAGGTTGGATTTTTTTTTTTTTTATCTGAGTGAGACATCTGAGTCCTCTAGTGAAGCATGTAAGAAATAATCCCTGATGGTAACTGGTCGCTTTGGTTTAAATATAGGAACAGCTTTGTAGCCCCAAAGGAATTATGCCTTGCTTTTACTGTCAAAATGCGTGAATAGTGAGAAAGTTGATCCTGTTCTCTGAAACAACTCCAGTAAAACTATCAAACAGAGTATTCTTGGAAGTGCAGCCCAAAAGAGGGCATCTCTAGTGTTACAAGGATGCTTCATTTACTACCATTGGTGGTGACATTTTGCTCAGATTGCCAGTACCTTTTTGTTTTTTTAAATGTAGTGCTGAGAGGTGCTAGCTGAAACTTCGTGCTTCAGCTGTTCACAGGTCCTGTGTTGTTTCAAGTGTTTTCTCGTCCTTCCCTCCATTTTCTTGTGGAATTGTAGTGACTGCAAGATGTGATCTGTTTTAACATTTATTTTGTTAGTGTTTGCCTTCTAGTGAATGTGGAAAATACCTCTTGATAAGAGGTACTATCTTCCCTCCCCCAGCAAATGAAGAATATGAATTCTTCACTTAATCTTTATTTGTGATAGTAGCATCTTGGTAGCTGCACGAGTCTGTTTACATGACCTTTTGATTGAGAGCCTCAAGATTGCCATCACCTGCTGTTCCCTCATGTCACACTTGTGCAGTTGTATAAAGTGTGTGAGACGTCAGGCATTGGTTCTGAGAGCCTTGGAACCTTTTCTTCTGACATGGGAGACCTCCTGTGCTGCCTCTTGGAATCTGTGCTGTTGGCTGCAGTGTGGGGTTATTGCTTTAGTTTCCAAGCAGAAAGGGAGTATCAAAGTTGTGAAAAACTGTAATTAAATTGTGGCAACCAGAGGTAAAAAATAAGTGCTGTTCTCAACAGCTATTGAAGTGTTTCAGGCAATTTATGTGTCAGTTTACTGTCCCTTTGTGACATTAGGTTGTAACTGCCCAGAATTGTCTCTTGTACTTGGACAAGATGTGGCTCTTCAGTGTGTGGAACTGTAGCTTGTACATCTGTTTCAAATTTGCCCTCAGCTTTATCTGTGCTAGCATCAGGCATCAATACCATTAAAAGTCTACAGAAGCAGTAGTTAATAGATTACCATAATACTTGTTTGAGTTACAATTCTGCCAGTGTCACAAAGAGTTGCTGCCATGAAAAGGTTACCATCCTTTATTAAAAATTCGCCCAAATGGAACAAAGAAAGGGAAATGATTGTTTGTTCCAAGGGGAATGATTTCTTACTCTAACTTATATGCAAGTAAAAGGCATTATCATAGTTGAATGTTCCAGTCAAGGCTGGGAACACTGGAGTGGCCTTGGGTAACAACTTCTGTGGATGCTCTCACCAAGTTATTTTACATGTTCTGATTCAGTATGGATGTCCTGTTGCTAGGGGGAAAGTTGCTTTGTTTCGAGTTACATCCTTTTTGGGATCATTGCTATCCTGCTCAAATGTAAAGGGCTACTTTGACTTGTTAATACTCCTGGTAGTTGTGTTTACCTTTTCTTTTTGGAGATGTTAATGGATTTACATATGAACTATATTGCGTTTGCATAAATTTTCTAGCTCTGTCACTCTTGAGGTAATTTCCTGTCAAGCAAGAAGATTGTGCTGGAAACTCAGGACTTTCAGGTGACTGTAGGATACTTTTCCAGCAGGGTCTCCATCTCTGGTGAATGCCAACTGAAAATGCAGAATAGTAGTGCAAAACCAGTCCCAACCCTGTAATCAGATTGACTAATTGGTATTGGTGTGATTTCTCAAATGCAGAAGTAGAAAATGCATTTCTGATAATTTAACTTAACAGACAAGTATAATGAGTGATGGCACAATATACAAGTACATGAAAACTAACTCTTAAAGCATTCTGAACCTCTTAAGGAATGAAATTGTAAGTTTATATATGCCTTCTGAAATAGTAGAGCTGTCAGTGATGTTTTAAACAAGGCTTATTTAATAAAAGCCTAAAATCTCTAGTAGTAACACTTCTGCTATTCTGAATGTAGACCTAGAGCAGAGAGAAATGCTATTGCTAGCAAAATGTGGTCAGCTTTCTCTCTTTCAGTGAAATCTGCGTAAGCATGTGTGAACAAGGGAAAAAAATGCCCTTTTCTGGCTGATGATAAATTGTTTGCCATGAATCACTGTCTAAATAAGATGACATGAAAAGAAAATGAGAAATCTAATGTTTTCTATAATTCCGGGTATTCGTTGATTAAATTAAATGATCCATCTGTACCTAAATATAATTATAGTCAAGTCATCAGTGGAGGAGGAGAAAGCTGAGCTGTCAGATGGAGTTAACAGTATTTTCTGAATATGCAACTGCCTTGTGCATCTGCCCCATGTAGTAAAAGCTGCTTGAGAAAGGAGGGGATCATGTAGATGCTGCTCTTGCAGTTCTCAGTTTGTGCCTGCTATGTAAATGGCAATATGTTGATGTTACAGAATTTTATACCAGGTTTTGTGTTGTCTTGCAATATCCTCTTATGCTTTTAGATGTGAAGGATGAAAAGCTGTTTCTAAGCATGTGGTTATAGCTTGATTATTTTTTAAAAAAACCCCAAAATTTACCCAACAAAACCTAGTTCCTGAGCTTGTGGCTTTTTCTGTTGTATGCATTTAATCTCAGAGGCACTGTTTTAGGCTGTATTGTATGGTAGTATTTTGACAGCTTTTAGACTAACCAATTAGTAAAAAGATTTTCATTGCAGTCTTGTTTTATACTAGGAAGGATCATAAGTGTGTGTATAAGATCTGGGTTTCAGATATTGCAAGAAAGTGTAATGCAGTCCTCCAGAAACATTCAGGTAGTCTTGTTTACCTAGCTGGATTTTCCTGCACCACCTCCTTCCTTTTATTTGAAAGGTTGGTGTTAAATGAGGGTGTTTGAGGATGGTGTTTTCAGTGGTTGGCTTTGCAGCAGCTGCTGTTGGAGGCCAAGGAGGTGAGACACCACATTTCTTTTGAATTTAGGAATTCTTTTCTGTCATAGGATGCATAATAAAGCAGATGTGCACTTAATTCTTATATTTCTTGGCAGCTGTTCCTTGGAGTAATAAACTCAATATTACATTGTCAGTGTGGTCTAGTTATTTCTTCCTATATTTCCTGTATTTCTTCTGTAGAAATATAGGAAAGCCATAATATAACTTAATTTCTAACAGTCTGAATGTGTTTTTTTCAACAGGAACTGTTCTTATCAGAAGCAGTAATGGCCACCTAATGCTGGTATCTCAACAGGCAGTAGCACAGACACAAAATAACACAAGTGTGAGGCGACCATCTGTGCCAACCAGCACATCTGCAGTCAGAATATGTGCTGTGCAGGTAACTTCTCTCATAACTTTATTTGGATATGACTGTATGCTATGTAGTTATAACAGGGTTAAATAAGCATTTGAACCCTTTCTGAATGGGCTGATGATATTTGGTTTTGCACCAATAAACATCACTATGTGCTTTGCTTTCTTGCTTGGGAAAAATCTTGTGAGCTTTTAATGATAAGGGTCAAATTAGTGACTTCCTCTCTGCTGATGTTGACATAAACCATTTTAAGAAAACAAATGCCAGCCAAAACTGCCTAAAAAGTTACTGCTAGTATCTAAAACTTTCTGATATCTGATTGGGATATTTCTGTGAAGCTGAGTAAAGCTGAGGACCTTTCCCATGTCCCTAGGATGTTCTTCTTTCCCTGAACCCTTCTGGCTTTTTGCTTCCATCTCTTGTTGTGTGGCCAGCACACAAAAGTAAGGAGATATATAAAAGTAACAATTCATGTATTTCTTCAACCATTTTATTCTGATTATGCATTATCTCTAAATGTCTCTGAATCTGTTACTGAATTCTGAGCAGTGTTTAAACTTTATGGACTGTGTGAATGATGCCTGTATTGTTTCTGTAAGAGGATATGTCTTGGTTTGTACTTCAATGTCTGTTTTGTCGTTGACTTGTCTGGCAACTGTTCTCTGCCCATGTGTAATTATTTTTTATTTTTACTTTTTCAAAGAATTCTGGCACACAGTTAGTAAAGAAAATAGCAGCTGCTCCTGTGAAAACATTATCTCAAACAACAAATGCTGTGGTTTCTACTGTTCAGACACCTGCTGTAATACAGGTACTTTGCAAACTTTATAGTATGGTGGAATAAGTGACAGAAAGAACTAGAGAAAATACGAATTTATTCTTGTTATTTCTATCTGTAATCTGGTTTTCCGTAAGCTTGGTAACCTTTGTCCTCATAACAAATTATTTCCCAAATCTGTTTTTATAAGTGCATAATTTAATTAGGCTTCTGTCAGTGTGTATCAGATAATTTTCTCACTACAGAAGAAAGTACATGAACAATGAATAAAATAAATAGTTCAGAGAGCCATTTCCAGTGCTTTTGTACACTGTGACAGAGTTCCTTCAGTCTCTTGTTACATCTTTTCTGGGAGATGTGCTGTTAGTGTTCCCTGATTCCTTAGTGGGGAAAAAGGTATACCTGAGATGATGTTGAGGGGAAAATGAGCTGTCTGCACCAATCAAGCTGTTTTTCATGTGTATGATTGTTTTCCCCCTCATTATAAACTGAAGGAAGGTCATAGCTGAAGACCTGTTCTCTAATTGTGTGTGGCAGATGGGTTCCTCAGGTACAACTGTAAATAGGCAGTGGTTGAAAATGCCTCATTATTTTTAGGTAGTATTTTTGTCTTATTTCCTAGGTCTTATTTTGCTTTTTCTAGAGAAAAATGTTGTAGTCCTCTTCTGAAGAGGGTTTTATACCCTTGCAGAGTATGAGACTTTTCCTACATATGATTCATCCTCTGTTCTTGAGGACCAGACTTCTGGATAAGTATATGGAATTAAAAGAAAACTACATTTTCCTGCAGATAATATGTTCTATTCTCATAATCTGGAGGAGAAATTGTGAAGAAGTCTGGCTTGTATCTGTATTTTGTGACAAGAGTTTGAAGGAGACTGAGCTGTAGCAGTTGACAAAACACTTAGTAAATGAGCAGGATCAGTCATTCAAAAAAAACATGCTGGATGTATGTTCTTGACCCTGAGGGTGTTTGAAGGACTGGGAGATGTGTTTGCTGACAGTGATAACAGTCTGACTAACAAGTTCATCCTTCTGCTGTTCTTCTGTATCAGCAACTGAACACTACTCACACTCTGTGCTCTTTTTTCACTTCCCTCTTACTACAGATGGATAATGTTGGGGCTAAAGTGGAAAACCTAGAGGCCTCTCTATTTTATATTTTGCTTAGAATGGAAGCAATGTGTGCTTTGTGTCTAAATACTATAATGGATATTCCTTACTTTTATTTTGGAATACTGGCTTGCAACCCTGTGTATGTGTCTCTGCATAGAGATCTTTAGGATATAAAAACTATAGTCATCTACTATACTACCCTTGCACTAGGGAAAAGAGATGAAGGTCATCCATCACCTGGTGGATGAAGTCTCATGCATCCTTACACTCTCATGTGGATAAACACTGAGATTCATCATGCTATTAACTTCTCTTTTTTTAACTTATATCTGCCTTTAGCTTGGTTTTTAGTACTTTAATTCAGTTTTGATGTAGTCTATTGAACTTGTGTTCCTCTGAGATATTTAAAGATGTAGACATGGAGTATTTTTTGTAAGCTGTCTTTTTCCCCCCCACTGTAAAAAGTGGAACACTTGTAATGAGCTGTAGGGCTGGATTTAAACAGCAGGAATGATGACCCTAGGAAAGATTAAAATACTTTAATAATTTAAAAGATTTTAGTGTTTTGTGGCTTCCTTGAAGCCTCTCTGTTTGCAGAGGATTGCAAAGCCCTATGTACCAGCTCCTTGGTCAATGTAGAGTAATGATGCAATGTGGATACATCTTGCCATCACATGGTCATGTTGCTCCTTGCCCTGGAGTGGACAAGAAAAGAGTGCTGAAAAGGGAGTCAGTGCAAAAAGTTGATGGAAGCATCTGGGGAAATGATGGCAGAGCCCTAGAGTCTGATTTCCTTGGCATCAATTAATTCATAAGTCTTAAAGTAACTTCCTGATCTTAGTCTCAACAATTTTTAGAGGTCACAGTAGAGAAGTATTGGTGTGGCAGTATGATGTCATCACAGAAAGTGGTGGAGAGGAAATAATCCTTGGCTTGGTTGTGCATCTTCAATCTTGTGTGAAAATCAGCTTGGAACACTCTCTGCAAAACTGTAGGTCGTGACTGCAGGATTGTTCTCCTCAACAACAAAAATATTTCCCTTTTTTGTCATTCCCGAATGTTTAAGCTCTGAGGTGAGACAAAATTACCTGCACATTCTAATTTTTTACCTGTTTCCCAGGTGGGATAACAAAGCTGCGAAGTGTCTAATTAGCATCATGCTGGGGCACTTTCATTTAGATGCAGAGCGCTTCTTCTCTTGAAATGACTTCAAAATATGCAGGATAAATGCCATTTTTTTGAGGGGGTTGTTTCTCTGTTGCTCAAAGTGAGAATGAAAATTGTCTGTAGCAAAAAAGGTTGACGGCAGATGACAGAAGTTAATTCCCATATATTCATTTTCCTGGGAAAATGGTCCAGCAGACTTCCTGTTGTTTCCTCCCTCAGCTGATAAAATGCTGTTCTAGTCTTGATGTGTAAGCATGCTGGAATTTGCAAGAGATCAGCTCCTGTTTTCAACTTTTAAAAGCCCAGGGCATTGCAGCTTGGCAGATTTGCACTGTGTCCCTTCCGTCTTCCTCCTGCCCATCTGTTTGTGGGATTCTTGTGCCCAGTTTGCCTCCCTGTGGTCTTAGAGCTGTTGAGCCTCATCCTTGGAAGAGGCAGTGGTGGTGGCAAAGATCCTGCAGAGAGCTATTAAAGTGTTACCAACAGCGGGAGCCTAGGCTACAAAGCTTTCTGGTAGCTGCCTGCTGCTCTCATGTCAAGCTGGCAGCAACTTGGGGAGAGGAGGACACCCACCCAGGAAAAAAAAATTGTAAATATGTGACAAAAGCGTGACAGTTGTGCTTCAGCTTTAAGTGTTTGTTCATTAATTTTCCCTATCCTGAAAGACTGATAGTCTAAATGATGTCTGCCTCACTTTTGATTAGTTTTTGTTTTATCCATAGAAGGGTAATTTAGACTCCTGTCTAACTGTTTTATGCAATTAGCAAATATTAGTTATGCTGTTTGACTGAGGTGGGGTGCTTAAATGTGCTAAGAGTCAATGAAAGGCATTACATTGTGCAGATCTGAACCTAAAATTTAGACTACAAAACCAGACTTTCCCTTCTTCTTCATAGGCTTGAAGCAAAGAGGACACCTAACTTTAGATTTCAAGTGTTAACCTGGCATTCTGCCTGTGGGTTCCCTCTGACTGTTCAGTTTTTAAGTTGAGAAATGAAAAGTAGTGGGTTTTTTTGCATGGGCAGTCTTTTACTCGTATTGTATTCTGTTGTATCAAATGAACTGTGTTGTTTTTCTTGGGTATGGTTGGTTTGTTTGTTCTCTTTAAAATCTGAAGTAGAAATACTTCAGTTTAGTGGGTTTTAGATTCAGTGTAGTTTGCAAAGAAGGGAGGTATTTTTTCCTAAACCTTAATTACTCTCCTGTTGCTGGAACTTCTGTTGGTAAATTATAATGAGCTTTTAAAAGGAGGTCTCAAAGTAACTGAATTTTGTGAGAGTTTCTGTCAGAGCAGAGGAGAAGGAGATCCAAATTGCTGCCCACGAGGAAAATGCAGGAAGAACTTGTTAGGTCCATTTGCTGAGCTGGCTGCTTCTACTGGCACTTGCATCCTTCCAAAGTGGACCTGATGTCTTTTGCCTATACTGTGTGTCATAGGAAAAGCAAGGGGTATTGCAGTTGGGAGAGGAGCTTCAGGGCAAGACTGGAAGATAAATAATCACTTATGGTTCTGCTTGTGTTCAGAACAGTGTCACCTGGCTTAGCATTGTCCAATAATCCATTAGACTGTAGGAGCCTGACAAAGTTAATGTATTAGTTTCTTCAAGACAACTTTACCTTTCTCTCTTCCTTCAAAGTTGTGGGCTGTGCTTTGGTCTGGATTTGCCTTTGTAATTTGTTTCTCACACCCTTGATTTGTAAATAGAATTATGGCTATTGTATTAAACAAACTCTCAAAGCAAATTAATCTAAACACTAAAAACAAAAATAATTGTTTCTTTGTGTTTCAAATAGCAGTGTGGAGGGAGGTTGCTACCTTATATGCTAGCAGAATCCAGTATGTTTGTCACGTTGTTCCTTGGTTAAAAAGTGTTAATTTTTTCTCTTCAGCCAGCAGCTGCAACAGCTAGTGTTACTACAGTTACTGCTGTAAAGCCTTTGAGTACTGGAACACCTGTAAAACTTCCAGTTACAGGACCACCTGCACAAGGTATCTCCCAAAAGGCAGTCTCTGTGAAAGCAGAGGGCACAACAGTAGCACAGACCAGCGCTTCTACAGTAAGGAAAAAAAAAATTTAATTAAAAATTAACATTCCGTATGTTCATCAGAGGTTGAAGAGACGGTGCAACACCTAACAGTCTTCTCTTTATTTCTGCACTAGGAGATGCTAGAGAATGTGAAGAAATGCAAGAATTTTCTTGCTACGCTAATAAAATTGGCATCTAGTGGACCTCAAGCCCCTGAGATGGGGCAGAATGTGAAGAATCTGGTGCAAAATTTACTGGTGAGACTTCTTTCCAAACAAAGTCTATGTCATTTGTGTATATTTTGGACATTTACTTTATCATTTTGTTCCTGTTATTTTGTAGTTTGTTTTTTTTCTTAACAGCTCAAGAGTTGGATTTGTGGCTGAGTACATCTGACCCTCGTTAAGTCTTGCATTATAAATCTTACTTTAACTGAATCCTGTGCTATTTCTTCCTCTCACATTTCTGTTTCATTTAATGCACACAGGTAACTGACAGCAGGAGGAGCTGGAAGTGTTAACACAGCTTCTGGGGTTTTTTTTCATATTGATGTACTTCTGAGTCCTCAGTAGCAAGCATCCAATGTACAGGTTGCAGTGCAACACTGAGTCCATACTACTGCTTTACTCCAAGACAGAACTGAGCAGTGGAACAAGAATGACATTATCAATAGCTTAAAGCAGTAGGATGGAGCAGACAACGTGGTGACTGCCAACCTCTCTCTCCTTGCAGGTGGCTTCTGTGTGGTGCTGGTGCTGTACCCCAGCACAGCTGGGTTTTCCTGGTAATGATTTCTCCTGCCACCACTTGTCATGGCATTTGACCGCTGCTGCTGTGTTGTTGTTCCACTGTAGCAGAAGGCTGTGTGCTGGTAGAGGGGGGTGGCTTTGCTAGGGGTACCAAAGGGCTTTTCAGTCTAGGAAGGTGTGGTGTAGGCAGGTGTAATTTCAGAGAGCAGATTGCTTGAGGATGCAGCCTTGCAAAAATTTGATTCCTTAGCCTCTGTCGCTGCTGGGTTATACAACTTCCTTCTGTGGAAAAAATAGAGTTGTTCTTTGTTGTGCTTAGACTACCTTTATTTTCTTTTTTTTTTTTTTTTTAAGAGCAGTTGAGAGACATTAATACATTGTTAACTGCACACTTGTTTGCTTTTTGTAGTAGCTTCAAAATCTGCCATTTGGTATGTGTATGATTAAATGCAAAATAAAGTGACCCTTTTGTGTGTATGAGAGAAATGAGTAAATAGCAGCTGGGCAGCAAAATGATCCTTAAGGCAGCATTTCATGAAGTGGGTGTCAAGCACCCTCTGTGCCTCAGTGAGCCAAACCCCTTGCATCTGTATCAGTGAGACCTCAGTCACCCATATCTGCATCTTGGTGAGATCTAACCAGCAACAGATCAATGGATAAATGGGAGAGCTGCTGGAAGCTCTGCCTGTCTGCAAATACCCAGTCTTTAAAATCCCTATTCTGGTTATGTAGCAACTTAGAACAGTTGCTCCAGAGGTGAAATGTGGATGAGAGAAGTAATTTCTCAGCATTCAGCAGAAATGAAGATTAGTGCTGCTCTTTGTGTGTCTGTACCTTCTTGGAGGAGGTAATGTTCTTGATGACTCTGGGAGGGTGAGGAAGGGCAGCAGAGTCTGGGGCTTAGCCCTGTGTACAGGTGAGAGGTCTCAGCAGTTTGCTGCAGCTTCCTAACCTTCCCAGCCCCTTGAGTCAGGTTGTTATGTGTGTTGGGACAGGGTGGAAAGCATTAAGAAAGGAAACAGTACTCTGCAATTCAGAGAACTGTTACTGTGTAGGTATGCAGAAATGTTTTGATTTTTGAAAGTCTTTTTGAAAGACTCTGTTAAGTGTTCTGTTTTATGAACCTATGTATGCATTAGTCTAGAATTGTCTTACAGAAACTGCTAAGCTGTCATTAGTCTTGATGCCTCTAAGTTTATTTTTATGCAGATAAACTACCTTTACTGAAAGAAGTACTAGTAGCTGATTTAAAATACATCTACATAACAAAGACATACTCAAAAGGATCAGTGCTGCTTATAAACTTTTTTCTATCCTTTCACTTCAGTGACTGGGTGTGAACATCTATCCCTATGTGCCTGTAGCTGAAGAAAGCATGAACAACTTGGATAATAATATATGAACATTGCAACATTATTCTATCCTAACTCTTTTTTTTTTTAATAAAGCAGGAAAAAAAGCATTTGAGTACTGAAATTGAACAATGCCAAGACATTATAAGTTTCCATGACTTTTTGATACATTTTGGGGGAAAAAGTGGAGTGGATTCAGTTATAACTTACTATTGTAATTATATTTTTCTCTTAGGAAGCAAAAATTGAACCAGAAGAATTTACAAAAAAGCTGTACATAGAGCTTAAGTCATCTCCACAACCATATTTAGTTCCTTTTCTCAAGGTAAGTGTCTGATTATGGATATGTAGTATTTAAAGAGGGAAGGGAGGAGTACCAGAAAAGAGAAGAGTTGGGACATTCTAATAGGTATTTCAGGTCAAGTGAAGAATGGTGCTTAGCATACCTCTATATGACTGTTGTGCTTGGAAAGGCAGTTCTTAAGGGGAAGGGGAATTTTTGAGGGGTAATTTATGCTGTGTTCCTAATGTTGTAGAGTAATTGCCCTCTAGATGTTAGTGGAGACTAGTGTTTTGGAAGCTGTGCATCTATCTACAGTAGAGCAGCTATGTTAAGATGACCTCTTACTTTGCCATCAAAACTGTAGCAATTCTGAGTTCTAACTCAGAGGCTGACAGTAGTGGCAATGCACAGCTTATGCCATATTAAAGATCAATCAATCTGCATAAAGCTATTCATCTTCTGCTGATTTATGTTTAGCTGGAAGTAGAAAAAATCTCTACCCCTTTCTCCATAAAGGGTCTGACAAGACTACTGCAGCTTAGGAAAAAAATCCCAGGAACTCTACTTCTGTTCAAGCAAATAATCACATAAAGGAAAGAAATTCTTCCTTGAGACTTTATCATATTATAGGATGGTATTAGCAAAATAAAAATTAATTATACAGTGAGCATTAAATCTCAGCGAAACCATGGAAAACTGTTAAATTTACTAAATTTCAATGTACACCATACTCTTAGGCTTGTTAGGTCTGTACATTCATTATAGGCAGATGAAGAATAAAGGAAGAATAGTTAAGTGGTAAAGCTGGGACAGAGTTTTTCTGGAGTTTGCCCTTTTCATTAGTACTTAACAAGCCATATAATAATGCATGTTGTAACATTGATACAGCTCTAAGTGGCTGGTGTTAATCTGTTCAAATTTTTCTTACAGTGGCAACTTTTAAATGCCTTGCTGGCAAGCTTGCTATGAGTCTGAAAGACTGCAGTCATCTCTGCAGGACCTCAAGCTGAGATGGGAGATTCAGATTTGATATTAAGAAAGAAAAAATTCACTGTTAGGATGGTCAGGCATTGGAATAGATTGCTCAGAGAGGTGGAGCAGTCACCATCCCTGGAGGTGTTTAATGGGATCTGGATCTGATGCTGGGTGATGAGATTTAGTGGTTTAGGGGATACAGTGGTAGTGCTTGGCTGATAGTTGAACTTGATGATCTTAAAGTATAAGTTCTTCTCCAACCTTGATGATTCTGTGATACATAAAATTTTCCAATTGGTCATTTAATGTTTAATTTCCTGGAGGCTTCTTAAATGCCCAATGAAAAGGCAGAAGAATAAACAGCTCCGAGAATGGGTCTTCTGCATCCAGTGTGGCTGCAGGATGACGAGATGTGAGTACAGGGTCAGTGTGACTGGCACTCACAGAAGTACCCAGCTGTTATAAGAAGCCATCCAGTGATGTGAAGAGCTGCTACAGTTGATGCAGAGAACTCAGGGCAGCTCTGCAGGGGTTAAGTTGGGTTCATCAATGTGGGTCAGACCCTGACCTGTTGCAGCAGAGCCCTTGAGTGTTTCTTCTGCAGTGCACTGCCAGGTACTGGCATCATCTAGCCTTCTCTGATTTGGGCAGTGTTCATACCACATAATCCTTGGCATGGTGCTCTCTCCCTGTTGCATGCTACATTAACAAAGATATACTGTGACTCCAGAAGTGTTGTTCAGACATGGCCAGAGTTAGCTGACTTTGCAGCATTGCCAATCTTTTAAAACATCTTGCACCCAGCTTGCCTTTTCCTGAAACGCTGTAAGGATGTGTGGTTGATACACACAATTAGGTTCATCTGTAACTCTTAAGCAGCTGTGACAGGACTGAGTGCCAAATGGAGGATGACTTCAGGAGCACTTCTCTAAGGTGCTAAGAGGATCAGTGCTGGCCTTGTTTGCGGGGAAAATGTTTGCAACTTGAGTCTGGAAAGAAATGTGATACGGCTTTTTGCCAATCCACTTCTAGCTAGTGAAGTGGAATTTTAGGGAGGACTCTCTGGAGTCAGCTCTTATCTTTGAGCTGCAGGTTTTTGATGAATTTGTGCATGTGTTTTGTTTGGCCTGCTGTAAGAGGTGGAAAAAGTACAGTGGCTTTGGCTGTAAAGCCTGCTTGATTTTCAAGTCTGCTGGATGCTTTTGGTACATAAATTGCATCAGTAGCTAAGCAGTTTTTGAAGAGAAAAATAAGTTAAATGTTAAAAAACAGATGGGCTGCAAAGGGTCTGGTTGCAAACAACATGATTACTTGGTACACTAGTGTGTGAGACATGCACCTTTTGCATGAGGTCCAAAGCAGCAGCACTGTGTTAGGAGATCTTACAAACTTCAGCAACTGCTAAGAGAAGAGGAAAAACTACAAGGGTTTTCAAGAATATAGAAGCAGCTGCAGCACTGATTTCCCCTGGTTCAGAGCCATAGCAGGTTATAAACAGTGAGGAAGAAAAATCTGTAGAGAGTTTGAAGATTATTCTGTCCATTAACCTTCTCAAACACAGCTGTAGTAAAAATGAGATGTTGCCAGATTCCTTTACTTTTGTTCTCCTGTTGCAGAGTAGCTGGCTGAAGTTGTGTTTCTGCAGGTCTATAGATATTATTAAAGTGGTATCCCCCCCTAGTGTAGATACAGCTGTATTGGTATAAAAGTGTTCTTGTCTTCAGAGCTTGTTTCTGACTTTATTGGATAATTCTTAGCTCCCTGTCAGGCTCCATGAAATAAACACAGCTGTTCCAATACAGCAGGGGGTTTGGGCAAAACAAAATTCCTTGAGTTAATAAAGCAGTTAAAATCATCTTACTCTGAAACATAAATTCCAAATTGAAAAATCTAAACAGAAGAACAAAGTTATGTGAGAGTTTCCTCATAGATGGGATTTACTGTGTGTAGTGTAGCTGTGATGATGGTTGACCTTTGCTTAACTGGTGTTGGTGTTTCCTGTCATCTTCACTGAGCAGGATTGTCATCAATTTAAGGGTGCCTGAAATTTAGCAAAACTTGTTTGCCATTTATTGTCTCACGAAAAATTTAATTGGAAAGTGAGGAAGAGGATTCAGTTACAAATGTATTATTATCGTGGAAAATTCTGCTGCTCCTACATCCAGTGTTTTTTCATTTTTCTTTCAGAAAAGCATGCTTGCCTTGCGGCAGCTAATGCCTAATCCTCAGAGCTTTATCCAGCAGTGTATGGAGCAGCCAGCTCCAGCACAAGAAGTGGTTTCAACTTGTACCTCTGCAGTACCAGCTCCTTCGACAGGAGCAACCTCGGCTGTAGCAGCAACTGCTCTTCCAGTAGTGAAACCCGTGCCTGCCTCTGTGGCAGCCCCAGCCCCTGTAGTTGTCACACCAGTCCTTGCCAGCACGTCAGCAGCAGCTTCTGTGCAGGCTGTGAAGGCCATTCCTTCCCCTGCAGCAGGGACAGCATCGCTCTCACCTGCAGCTCCCATCCTCAGCACGAGCACGGCACCGTCCAGGCTGACCACTGTGCAGCCTGGCAAGCCAGCCCTCACCTCTGCGGTGCCAGCGCCCTCTCTGCAGGCTGCAAAGCCCGTGCTGGTCTCTACAGTGGCATCTTCAGCAGCAACCCCTCTCCAGCCCCTGAAGCCTGTCATTGGAACCCCAGTTGGTATTAAAATCTCGCAGCCCAGCTCCGTCCTTGCGCAGTCAGCGGGTGCTCAGCAGGTGGTTAAAGTGAAACAGCTGGTAAGATGGATTCTCTGCTTCTCTGTAACTAACCAGGCTCCTTTACTTTGCTGTTTAATAAAGAGGATACCGATTTGGACCTTTGGTTCTTCTTCTGTTTTTTCTTTCAATGTGTAAAGCTAGTCTGCCTTGAGTTCATCAGTTATGTTTGTAATAGTTCAGAAAGACTGAGCCCTTGCTGGAAAGGTGAATCTAAAACCAAGCTGTCAGCTGGATCTCTTGCAATGCTGACCACCATTTCACCTGACTGAACATTCAGCTTGAGACACAAGGGGATACAGGCTCTAACCCCCACTGTGCACACAGCCAGGCTAGGTTGGCACCTGGAAGAAAAGGTAGGAAATGCAAGTGTCAGAAACAGAAGCTGCTGATGGGATCCGTACATTAATTGCTCTTGGATGCCCTGTTAGGGCTGTGCCTCAGCCAGCCTCCAGGAATGCCAGGCTCTCTGCCCTGCTAGTTCCTGTCCTGGGTACTTTGCAGGCACAGGTGGCTCAGTGATGTTCAGTGATGTGTTATCTGAAATGTACACACCACCTCAAGGAGCTTTTTCGAGCTGAGTTCTGACCTCCACATTTGCTAAGACATGTTAATTATGAAGTCGTCCAAAAGTGAGTTTTTTTTTCTATCAGGCCTCATTAGCTAACAAATTCCAGGAGGAATAACTGCCTTATTAAAACAATACCCTCAAAAGTGATGTGTTAACATTTTTATTCTTGGCACAGGTGAACTTCTTGCTAATGTTAATATTAAATACCAAGAAAATGTGGATCACAGGTATACCCGAAAGAGCAACTTTGTGAAATAAATTCGGTTTGGTTTATTGGTGTTTAAGATATCAAGTAGCATGGTGTCTAGCTGGTCTACCTGTAAGTAATGATCTCAAGTATTTTGAGAGAATTAGTCTCCCTTTGCTAGATATAAAACTCAATTCTTGTAAAGGAATTCCTTGTAAGGATTATTTTTCTTCAAAAAGTGGGAAAACCATTAGACTTCTTGTGAAACTAAATTTAGTATCCACAGATACAGTAGGACATCTCCTGTGTGAGTTTTCTTTTTAGCTTGGAAGTTGTGCGCACCTAATTTAAGTGTTCAGACCCCTAAAACATTTTGCATTTTAGTTTCCTTCCTTTCAAAGAGTGTAAGGTAGATATAATGCAAGAATCCTGCATTCTGAATAAAGAAATCATGCTATGGTAGTGTAAGCTACCATAAGCATGAGCTTTTCACTTTTCCAGACTTGATTAAAAAGAACAAAACACTCAACTGTATGTAGTGGATGGGGAGTCCTTTCTCTGAATTTGTTTAAAAATAAGAAAGCAAAATACCCTCAACCCCAAAACTCCAAAGAAGAATTATTAAGCATATGCACTGACAATCTTGGCTAGTAGTAGCTAAAGTCAAATTGGAAAAGGAGTTGGTTCTCATATTGTCTTTGAGGACTAAACTTGAAATTCCAGCCAGAAGAAAAGGAGAATTTCTTAGATAGTACAAGGGCAGGAGAGCAGTTTGTTGGCTACACAGAAAGGCTTGTAATCCAGGGGAAAGGTTGACCATCTGTACAAATAGGCAAGGAAGCTTAGCTCCACACAGGGGAGTCAAAACACTTCTTGAATCTGATATTGGTGAGCTGAAGAAGTGGCTTCTGCCTCCACACTGCTGCAGTGTGGCAGTCTGCTGCAATTACTTTTCTTTGCTGTGCCTTATATATATTGAAATGCATACAAAACATGTTTTTATCCTCATTTGGGTAGATCCCAGGCCCAGGGATTAAAATACTTGCTCTTCTCAGATCTAGTTGGAGGACTGAGTTGACTGCTTCACAGCTTAGCCATATCAGGAGCTTGGTGTTTGTTCAGACAACTTATTAGCACAAAGGGCAAGTTAGTAGAAGTGGCTGTATCTGCTATGGCTTCCATGATGCCTTTTCTTGAAAGGGCAGAGGGTCTGTTTTCTCCCAAAAGGAAACAAATCTGGACCTGCCCTCTCTAAACAGAAGGGTCCTACTGCCAGCTGAAAAAGGAAGCACAGTGCCAGCTGTGCAAATCTGTCTATACAATACTGCCAGCAATTTTTTCCCTGTTCAACCCACAGGGATGTCTGATGCCATACACTCCCTCTGCATGCCCCTTTCTAATTTTGGCCTCTTCTGCTTGAAAGAATTTGAACTTTCAAGTGCCAGCTTCATTATAATGGTGGTGCTCAAGAATGCAGCACTGATGTATTTTAATATCAAATTTGTAACTGGAGTGATAAAACATGAAATATTTTATTTCTGTAGCGTTGTTATCAAAACTCTGTGTGGACACTGAGGGACCTGTTCTTCAGGAGTGCTGTTGGGATTGATTGCACTCCTGTGCTGGGAGACTCGCACATTTTTTCTCCTGTAACTTTCTTAACACCACCTCATTTAAGAGTTTTGGCTTACAAAGAAGTTTCATCTTGGAAATAGTTTGTCTTGCTCTAGTATTGCTTTGTCTCTTGTTGAAGCACCATAAGTGAAAATTTACATTACCAGATGCTGGTATCCATTGGTGAGAAAGCTGCTGTGAGATTACAGCTAGGGGTTTGTGCCATAGTCCCTGCAGTTACCAGTGAGACACACTGCCTGGAGATTGTTAATGATTGAACCAAGGAGTGAAGTGTTCATACTGTTGCAACTGCGTGTTCTTAGTGAGGTGTTAATGTCAAGTCCCCTTAGAGCTGAGCTTTCATGAACAATCTTCTCCATTTTTTTTGGTCCTGGTTAGCTTTTGCATTCAATTAGTGAGGCTTCCTTCATGAAGCAATACTGCTTGTGTGTGATGATACTGATATTACCAATGTTGGTAATACTTTGTTCTGGCATTGGATCCTTGTTGGAGTTTCCAGTATTGTTGTTTTCTCCCATTGCAGCTCCCAAGATCTTCCAGCTTTTGTTAGTTTAGAGCTAGAATGGAAAACAGAAAATGAGCTCTACTGCCAGCACATCCTTTCTGTTTCTTGGCAGTGTAGCCTCCTTGGTTACTGGACTTACATCCCAGTCTCCACTCAGACCATTGCTGTAACATTGCTGTCTCTGTCCTTTTGTGTCCTGTACTTCAGTCTGAAATGCTTATGTTTCCTCCTGTGCTGTTCCAGTGCTTTGCATGCTGAAGATGAAGCATCGTTCTTCCTGGTGCTAAGAAGGATCTCTAGGTGTGTGTTAGTGCTAGTGGAGCCTGTAGTGTGTCCAGGCTGGTTGGCTCCTCATTGATTACCTGAACTCACAAAAAACATGCTAACATTATTCACAACTTGCAGTTTTTAGAAGCCGAATCTTTCAGAGAGATCAAATTGGGCTTTGGGAAAAACACACAGAAGTAAATGTTATCATCTGTTCTACTCCATGATGAGAGTGCTGCATATGTGAGCCTTGTCTCTGTCCACAGTCTGTCCCTGTATTCCTGTAGTTCTTTCCTCCTCTGGATCTTAGTGTTAACTGTGTGTTGAGTTTTCAGATACCACTTTCACATCAGTTACTGTGTTACTCCTGCTATGCCAAGCCAATATGGAGATGGTCAAGAGGATAACTTGACTCTTTGATACACAAAGTACCTATTTTTGTGAATGTGTGATGCTTATGTTGATGATATTTGTTAATAGAGGAAAAGACAGGAGAGAGCCTAATTTGAAGTATTGTAAATGTCAATTTTTTAATTACACTTGTGCCATCTTGCTGTACAAGTACTCTTTAGACTTTCTGAAGTAAGAAAAAAAGATACAGAGGAGAAAAATGGCTTCTTGACCTTGACGTTTTCTTTGTTAGCTTTCTGCTGCTAAAAAAATAGGATTCAGTCTGAAGATGTTGATTTTGTGCTTTGGTAAAGTAACATCTTCCTACTGCCTGTAACCAAGAACTTTTAAAAAGATGTATCAAAGCTGAAGCCCACATTTTGCTAGCTAGGAGGCTTAGAAGTGAGATTTTTTTTAGGGATGCTGCAATTTTATTAATTTCTTGCATTTTAATAGCTGCCCCTAAAAAGGAAGGATTAGTATTATGGGCTGTGCCTGTAGGTCTATGTTGTGATGACATCCTGCTGTCTAGTTTTGTTTCTTTGAAGAGTCTCTTTAAACAAAACTATGACTGCCTTCCTTTTTACCCTTCAGCTGTGTACTGATGTCTTTGTGTAGAGGCTCTACTTGCTACAGGTATTGCTATGTAGTACACTTCATGTTCCTGGTAACTGGTGTGTTCAAGTGTACTTTAGCTTAACACTTTGAAACTCAGTGTCTCAAGTTACAATTGATGTTGCAATTCCAAAAACACATCAATAATTTTCTATCATGTACTCTTTAATACTTAGCAGGTAAAGTATTTCGAGCAAGACTTCAGTTGTTTTGGTGTTCTCCCTTTTTGACTAGGTGTTTGTGATACTCACCTTTTGAAGTTATTGGCAGGCAGACTCACTCTTTAATAGTTAACCTGCTAAGCAAGACTTATATGGAGGAAAGCCTCTCAGTGTAGTGGCTTGTGTGATAATTAGAGAAACTTGTCTAATAGAGTTATCAGTAGAGAATAGGAGTGAGCAGTCTGTTAGAGCTCACTGAATGAGCTTAAAGCTCACTACCACTTGTTAAGATTTCTTGACATGAAGTTTAAAAAAAAAGAAGGCTTTTCTGAGCATGCTATTTGCTTTAAACCGAAAACTAGACAAGCATACCTGCCCAGTGGCACTTTTGGCTAAATGGAAACATTGATACTGTTTACTTCTTTGTATTTTTAGCTCTTCTCACTCTTGATATTGGATATTTCACTTCCAGATAGTCCAACAACCATCAAGAACCATTGTCAAGCAAGTATCCACACTCCCACAGCCCTCAGTGCTCACCCTGCCTGCTGAAAAGAAGATGCCACTGAATACTCTTGTTCAAACCAACCAGTTTCCTGCAGGTAAAGTGCAGGAACCTCTTTCATGGGGAAAGGGGAGGACTGCTGGGGTACAGAAGCAAGTGCAGGCTGTTGGTAGATTGTAGGAATGCAAGAAGGTGGCTGTCTGTCACATCTACTTCTGGCACTAGTTAAGAGCATGTCAATCAAATATTTGTACTTGTCAAAATAGTGTGACTGAGCTCCTCTGAGTGTCCTCTAAGCTGATGATTTTGAGAGTTGTTTCATGAGACCTTGCTTTTTCCATCAACAGGTTCAGGTAGATGCACAATAAGAGTTTGTCTCAGCCAGTCAGTTTTCACTAAAGCATTTCCCTGATCAGCACAGAAGGGAGAGTGTTTGCTGAGAGTATGTGAGGCTTTAGCCATACAGACCTTGTAGAGTGTCTGGTTTTCAGTTGGACCCAATTAGTTGTTACTGAGTTTGCAGTAGCCTTACCTAGAAGAATGAACTGACTAAATAGTTATCTTAGCATTTTACTTATTACTGCAACGTGTCCTTTGTTTTGTATAAGGTTCCATTCTGAAGCAAATTACCTTGCCAAGAAATAAAATTCTGTCGCTTCAAGCAGCTCCTGTTCAGAAAGTGAAAATGAAAGAGAATGGAGCAACATCCTTCAGGTAAAAAAGAACAATATCAGAAGTTAAGTATAGAAAGGAACAAAAGGAAGAGACAAGTATAGAGGTGGAAATGGAACCCAAATAAAAGCAACTTTCTTCAAAAGCTTTTTTCTGATTCATGTTTATCACATTTTAATACTCATTGACAATGGGTAACCTTAAAACTTCTACAGATGTTGATTACTCTTGGTGTAAGAAAAGTGTCCTAGTGAGGTTGGGTTTTGTGTTTTGTGTTTATTTTTCACTGACATATGAATACAATTACTAATCTAGTTATCTTGTATTAAAGTCTAAACAGGATTAAAACTGATTAAAACTAAAGATAGAACCTTTGTTTTTTTCATATAGTCTGATAGCATTGAACTATTCCTTGGACTGACTTGTAACCTGTCTAAAGCTCTGTCCTGCATTTCAGAATCTTTTATTAGCTCCTCTTACAAGCTTGTTTCTATGTGTAAGGGTGAAAGTCTTTGATTGCATCTCTAGTCATGGTTTCTAACATATTCTCTAGGCCTTTAGATGGCAAGAATGCTTAAAACTTTTAGTTCTGGCAACTGATTAATTTTTCAAAAGCAGAAATTATTTTTACAGCTATGAAGTGTGGTGTTGGAACAAACAGAGGTGCAGACTGCCATAAGCATTATTAGTGTTACCACTTAAGGGGAAGTTGACATTGCTCTTCCAAAGGAAAAAAAAGCAGACACCTCTATCTTGTGGATAGTCAACTTTCCAGTTGACTTATCTCTGGAAAGCTGCAGCTTTAAATTGCACTAGTATAGACAGAGAGCTGCTGCTCTTTACAGTAACATACAGTATACAGTGAACACTTAAAACAGTGGTTACCAGAAGTTGAGATGAAAAGCTCATGGTAAAGCAATACCTCTGTTCATCTGCCTCAAATCTTAGGAAATGCACTTTAGTATATAATGTGGGATGTAATTCTGGCTAGTGATGTTCAAAGAAAACCCCTTCATAAATATTGTGATTTAAAAAAAGGCAACAACAAACAAACTCATGCACAAAAAAAAAAAAAAAAAAAAAAATTTCTGTGATCTTCCAAATGGAATATATCAGCTGTCTTACATGACAGATTTGAATTCTTGGAAGCTGTTTCTAGAATTGTTAAATGCATAGTGTAGGGAAAAAAAACTGCTTTACAATATGATTCAATAGAGATTTCTCTTCTTGCTTTTGGATTGTGATCTTCAAAGTAGCTTAAGTCCATGACAATTTGGATAGGAAATAGACTCTAACTTCAATTTTCTTTGTAGAGTCTCTTGTCTCTGAAGAATTTGTCTTTAGATACCCCCTGTGGTGTTTCTTCTATTCACTGCTATCATTAAACTTTCTGACCTATGATCCATCAATTGCTGATCATGTGTGAGGCAGAAGCACCATGGCCTGCTTTCAGGTTTTGTGATGAAGTTTGTTACAAGCAGAGAGTGTGTCTTGTAATGGATGTGATTGTCCAGGTGCACTAATGGGAGTGCTCTTACTGTGCACTCGTGGAGCCTGACTCCCTCTGCCATCCTGTGACTAGGCTAAGTTAGGATCTGAGGGCATTCTACTCACTTAGCTGTAATTAATTAGCTGCAATTGCACCTTGTCTGCTCTTTAACAGGCTGGTTTAGGTTGCCTGAGATAAGCAGTAGAAAGAGTAGTTATTTCCTGCCCCCCAAGCAAACAAACTGGAAAAACCCAACAAAACACAAAGCATTTCAACCTAGATGTTGTTTCAGTTGTTTCATGGACATTGCACCATGGCATGTCAAGAGATAGTGTGTTTTTAAAAAATCGAAATTTTTGTAAGCTGATCTACAGGTTTCTGTAAAGTATATGCTAGAGCACTCTGGAAAAAAATAATCACATATTTTATCTTCAAATATTTGTTTTGAATTTATTCTGTTTAATACAGTTGTTCTCCAAAACACATGCAACTTTCTGGAATTGTTCTGGCCTGGGTAGTTGTCAGGGATGATGCACAGAGGTTTGGGTTCAGTGTGTCTTTCTCCTTTTCCCTTTGACTCCTGGATAAAATGGAGTAAAGACAGGGGAATTCAGAAAACAAGTGCGACGGTCAGACACCAGAGGGTGCCACAGACTCGCTTTTCAGGCAGCAGGCAAATTCATAGATGTGAGGAGCACCTGCATTGCTTGAGCTTCTTCGGCATGAATATCCAGCATAAACATCAAACCTGACTTCATGTAATGTATTGCTCAGAACTCTTGAGTTCTGTTTTCCACCTTGTCCTAGTAACCTTAAATCCCTGGAGACTTAAAACTTTTTTCAGTTCATTTCTGAGTCTGACACCATCAAACACAAAGAGCATTAAAGGGAAGTGATGCAGAAAAGGGGCTTTATGGAGGGATTGCTGAAAGTGAAAGCAAGTCAATATCCATCAGAAATGCCTTCACGTACACTCCATAATATTTTAAATTTATCACCTTAGTAGAGTGAGTTCTACACCTTACTCAAAGTACATGATGCCTTACTTAAAATGATTGAAGTTTGTTTGAACAAAGGAAAAAGAAAAGTAAAAAGTATGAACTTACTTTACCATGGCTTCTGAAACTTCCATTAATGTTTAGTAAGCACTTATCTAAAGAAATATAGTAGTAATTTCTTTGGGTTAAGTAAAATAAGTGCAACAGTGTTTTTATATATTTTGTCAAAGCTAATATTTCGTTGACTTAATGTAAATTAGTCTCACAGTGAAAAAGTTAGAATTGGTACTGAAGAATAGTACAGGTAAGAGATGTGGGCTTGCATATAAACTCTGTGTGCATGGAAATAATCAAGAAAATAGTAACCTGGTATAGAGAAATGAAACTTCTCTGTGTAGAAAAATGGAGAGATGTACATTATAGAAGGTTATCTGTTCTTTGCTTGAGCATTTTGAGTACGTGGCCAGATTAGAAGCAAAAATTATTTCCTGAAACTGCATGCTATTCAGTTGTACCTGGGATGCAAACATCCTTCCTGGGATTCCATAAACAGTTCCACTGGAGTGATGTCAGGTTTCAGCATCCATAGCTTGTGATGTGTGTTCCTGGTGCTGGTTGTGCTGATTTTGTCAGCAGATCTGTGGCAGTCGATGTGCTTCAATGGGATTCTTGTCTCTGCCATCAGCAAATACTTCTCTGTAGTGGTCACTAAGAGGAGGAAACTGGAATGTACTTGTGAAGATCACTTAGCACTCAATTATCATCCCTTGAAGCTTCATTGACACGCTTGTTGAAAGTTCAGGGTCTCTGTTAGGCTGATAGAGCCTGAGTATACACTTGGAGCTGCTCAGTTACTGGTTGAGAAGGGGTAGGGAAGTTGTTCTGGGACTGTTGGCTTCAGCTTTAAATTGTAACTGTGGACAGCTAAGTGTTCTGACAATCCTGGGACTTAACACTTTTCTTAGCTTGATGGATTAGGGGCACAAGCCTGGTTGGGAAGCTATTGTGTCTAGTTAGACATAAAGAGCTGGAGCTGGTTTCAGAGTCTGTTGGGTCTCCTTTTCCCTGAATACACACGCATAGGAACTGCTTGCAGTGAGGGCACACATGGAAAGAGGGGTAGAAAAAGGCTGGATTCAAGGCTGGACTCCTTTTCTGGCTGAGTCTCTCACTGGAAGTTTGCAGAAGAATCGTGCCATAGAAACATACTGGAACCCACAGGAGAAAATGCATCTATAGTTTAAGAAAAAATCCTAACATTTTCTTGTGTCTTTTAAAAATTGCTTAACCTTAAGCCCAACTCATGTTCTAATAACTTTAGTTTCTACCTCTAGTCAGTCAAGGATAGCCCCCAAGAAATATAATTTCACCTTAGAAAATTTCTGGCTAACCCCTTGTTCAAAAGTTATTGAGGCCACAGAGTGTTTTCTGAAGGTGAACTTTATCAAACCTTGCCAGAGAACACTTTTCAAGAGGGTTGTTTGTGTTGGTTTGGTTTTCTGTGCTTTCCAAATAAAAAGATGTTCAGATTGAGTGATTTTACTTAGCTGTCCTAATACTGCAGATGTCTGTTTTGGATTGGTCCTAATTCCCTGAAGCCACCATTAGGGCCTTTGTCACACTGTGAAGTAAAAATGCTTTCTCTTGATGATCTGAACTTATTTGAAAATAACTTGGATTGTTTTACTGCCAAGGTCATGCAAAAACTTTTTCCATGTAAGATTGACTCAGTATTTTAAATTAAGTGATCTCTAAAAAAAAATTAGGCTGAAGCACACAGGCTGTTATAGCTAGTCTGAGTGATGTTCACCCTAAATATGCCAGATTTGAGTTTTTATTTTGAACATAGAGTCCAAAGCTGCTCCATGAGAATCCAGCTAATGGTGCTACCAGCTAGAGCTCTGGTATGGTGCTTCAGAAGCAGTGGCATCTTCCCCACTATGTACATAGTTATGGTAGGACTGATCCAAAGTACAAGGTCTGGATTTGTTCTAGTATGTAATTCAGGGCTATTTGTATGCTGTGTTTTAAGGGAACTCACTAAAAAAACTGAAGATCACTTCTGTGGTAGTAAGCCTGTGCTTTAAGCCTCAGTTTGCAAGATATGTATCTTGGTTAGAAAATTGGCTTGTTTATAGTCTAATGAGTCAACATTCAGCTTTATTCCATACTTGGTTCTACCTGGTGAATTACTTTTAGAACAAATTTCAGGCTGCAGGAGTGGTGGTGCAGGGTTAGGGGTTGTGGG
Organism: Erithacus rubecula; assembly: GCF_903797595.1. Taxonomy (NCBI): domain Eukaryota; kingdom Metazoa; phylum Chordata; class Aves; order Passeriformes; family Muscicapidae; genus Erithacus; species Erithacus rubecula. Next base: position 103,688,598 of record NC_136689.1, read on the forward strand.
AACTTTTAATCTGTGTTTAACTCAGTCCTGGGTTTCCAGGCTGGCTCAAAATTTTGGTTTCATATAAAGGATTTGCATGCTTAGCAACTGGAGAATTAGCCAAATTAATGTTTCAGAGGTACTTTGCAGAAGTGTGAGAGCTTTTAGGAGCTCCCTGTCCACACCCACACTAAATGTCTGTTATATGTAGGATATGTGAATGTGGCTGCTTGATGATAGTTGAGACGTTTTCTTTGTGTCTGTTCTGAACAAAGCATAAAATGTTGGTGTTCTCTTTTGTAGAGATGAAGATAACCTAAATGATGTGACTTCTATGGCTGGGGTTAATCTCAGTGAGGAGAATGCCTGCATTTTGGCAGCAAACTCTGAGCTCATTGGTACAGTGATTCACTCATGCACAGATGAGCCATTTCTGTCTTTGGAAGCTCTTCAGAATAAGATCTTGAGCATAGGTAAGAACAAAGCATATATGTATGGATTTAGTGTTTCCTTGCCTCTTTCACCAGCCAGCCTCCAATCTTTGAAGAAGGACCTGGAACTATTAAGATCTGCCATCTCAATTCATGTGTTTCTGCCAAGCAATACTGAGTTTTCACTTCCCCTTCTAAGAAACAACTGTGCTTTAAGATTTTCTTTACACAGAAACAGTCTGAAGCACAACCAGAAAAAAGAAACTGATGCCACTTTAACACATGAGAAGTGAGCAACTTGCTTACTTTTAAACCTAATGCAACGTGTAACAGCCATAAAGGTGCAGTGTCAAAACAATTATATGTGCTTTTCTGTCTCAGCAGCTTCTAACTTGATGCATTACAGACTTCCCTAACAGTGTTTGCCTTCCTCAGCCTGTTCAGGTGTATGTACTCTATTGACTAACATTAGGAAGAAGTTTCAAACTTCCAATACACAAAGCCTTAGTTTATGACTCCCTCCATGGAAAAAACTTTTGTTAATTTTATACAAAAGAGATGTCAAAGCTGCTTGTCTGTATTGTGAATAGTACTGCGGAATGTACATTGACTATCTGTGTTACAGGAAGTTTCTAGTGTAGATATCATTTCAGCTGTTACCTTTTGAGTAAAAAATAGTAAGTGTTGCTTAGCAATGTTGTATTATGCCAGAGCAGGGAGTAGCAGCACAGTGGCTGGTCCCACTGCTGTCAACAGCACACTCGATGCACGTTGCTCAGCTCTTTGTTTGTGCCCTCTCCTTGTACTTGCTGTACTGGAACACTGAGTTCTACAGATGAGCATCCAGGAAAGCCTGAATGTGCAGTCACAATTCTGTCACAGTGGCTTAACCACATGTTCACAAAGTCTTTCTGTTTCCACACACAACTAACTGGTTCTTAGTCTGAGCAGCTAGCCTGTGACAAGCAAGTGCTACCTGTGACCTTGGTGCTCCTGACCTGGTCGGCCAGGTGTCATCTCAAGCTGTATGGGGCATAGTGAATGCTGTGCTACTAGTGGCAAAGGGAAAATACACATCAGACATACTGCCTAGAAGATGTTCTCAAAATTCAGCAGAAGATTAATCAGTCATTCGTGGGAAGTGGATATAAGGGAAAATAAAGAGCTCTGCAAAAACAGAGAAAGTATTTCTAGAATAATTTGCTGGTTGTGGGTGTAAAGACAGTGTGTTGAAAGATGGAAAATAGAAGCCTGGATGTTTCATAGCTAGAATGGTAGTTGTTCCAGATTAATAATAATATTAATAATAATAATAATAGCAATAATTCATGTCATAAATGATAAATGCTTGTTTGCAAGGAAAGGAATGCTGCCAGGGAGTAAAGCAATTCAGAAAGTTTAACAGTCTGCTTTTGAACTGCCATCTTTGGATTAAGAAATACGTGTGTGTGTGTGTGTGTGTGAGTAGGGAGGTCTTGAGGTTTGGAGGGGGTTTATTTTGTCTTTAAGTTGGTGTTTCTGATAGTCTAGTGAGAAGCTACAGGGGAAGTATTGGACGGTGCTTGAGCAAAATGAGCTTTGCACTCCGTTAAGTTAGAGGCCAATGCTTACTGATCAAATAGGAGAATGCTTTGATTGTATCTGGGAAAACATTCTAGGTTCTTCCTGTCTTGTGGGACTGTCATTCGTTTTCAGTTACAGTAGCAAAAGCAAATGAAATAGGTGATTAGTTTTTTTACAGTGCGCTGTTTATCCATTCTTAACACTTCACTTGGCAGTAAATACTGAAATGGGTTTTGAAGGCGTGCTGTATATTGCATCATAAAGTATTACAGCCGCTGTAAATGCGGCGTAGGGCAAGGCAAAGTGCTTGTGACAGGTACGGCGCGTGAGGCGTGTGGGAGTGCTGCCCGCCGTGCCTACCAGGGAAAAGCCGCTGCCGCCCAGGTGTCTGACGGAGCTGACTGATGGATGGTGTCAGCCACAAGGTCACAGAGGTGCTGCCCAGCTCTGGTGCAGGGCCAGCACAGCCTTGCCTGCAGCTGTCACCGGCCGCAGCTGCCAGCCGCGGAGCATGAGAGGAGGGCTGGATGGTGGGGGGTGACCCCGGCCGGCCGGATCCGCGCTGTCCCAGCGGCTGCCCCGGGTCCGTCCGGCAGCAGGGTCTGCTGTGCCTGCAGTGCGCTGCAAAGCCCGTTCCTGCTCCTCAGATAAATGTCATGAGTTGTTAACAAGCACGGTGTCAAGCAGGGCAAAATGTAATTCTGTATTTTTTTAATTACTGGAATTAACAGAATATGGCACTAATTTCTACAGCTTCTCCCCCTCCCTGAACATGAAGCTTGATTTGTGTTCTTATTAACTTTGTCCTATAAATGACCTTGCAAGGAGAGTGGTTCTGGAGGCTAAGTGAAACAATGTCTATATTTTCTGAAGCTCCAGGCTAAGTTTTATTAATGTAATGTCTAAGATCTTTGAAGTTGTGACTTTACCAGGAAAATCATAATCTCCAAACCTTTATTCATAATGGGTATGACTTCCAGGGGGAACAGAATACCTGCTGTGCTAATTATTTCAATTATCAGCTACTACTAAAACACGTAATGGATTTTCTCTGCTTCCACAGGTAAAAGGCATGACATTATGGAACTTAACTCTGATGTTGTGAACTTGATCTCCCACGCTACACAGGAGAGATTACGAGGGCTCCTGGAAAAACTAACTGTAATTGCTCAGCACAGAGTATCAACCCACAAGGTAAAGGAAATCATTAGCAAGTTCTGCACAAAGTTTTCCTGCTTTGCAGCCTTGAAGGTAAACCTCTTCCAAGTGTGGGCACATCACAGGCAACATTTGTGTTCTCAGTATCTACCAAAGGCTGGTTTTAGATGTGTCTAGCCCAGCACATAACTGTTCCATTTGACTTGTTGGACAAGTGCTCTTAAAGCCCAGCACAAGACTAAATGTTTGTGCTTCTTTTCTGTAGCAGTGGTGGCTGTTATACAAAGTCTCTTATGTGGTAATGGAAAGCTAACTTTGAGTGCTCTTGATAGTGGGTTGATTTAGGAGCTTGTGTTTTTCTTATGCGTTTGCTGTTGGTGGAATTGAAGTTGGTATTGGCTCAGTAAAAAGCTTTTGGAAACTAAATTGATTATTTTACTTTTAGAAAGTGTTCCATGAAGGCAGAGGCCCTTTTCATCTTAAGATTTTTCTTTTAATCTTAAAAGTTTTTTAGCTTCATTCAATATAAAGTATATTGTGTCCCAGCAAGGGTAGTATCCCTTAAGATGCTTATATGGTGTAAATGGGAAGTGATGATTTACTAGCCAAACCAGCTATTTCTTTTTTCCTTTAGTCATTGAATAGCAAGATACTAATCCTTACTTCTTGCAATGTAAAGCTGTTTAAAAAAAAAAATAAAAGAGAGAAGCAAATGTCGCTATCAACTCAGTTTCCTGTTTGTTCAAGTTGGAAATTTTTTATAAGAACTTTATACTTAATGAAATTTAACAAGAGCAGCCAACTGATGGAATAGGAGTTATTTTTGTACTGAACACTTTTTATGGGCCTTTCAGCATCAGAGCAGCAATAGTAAAGAGGAGCAACTGGTTGGAAACTTCTGACTATTTACGGTGTTGTCTGGAGCAGTTGGAATATTCTGTTCCTTGCCAGAAGAAGATGTAATAGAAAAGAAAGTCAATACAGAACAAGTACAGAGTTTTGTATGAAAAGACTTCAGAAATCTGCACGTGTTGTATGTTGTTTTCTCCAAAGTGAGAGGTACAATTGAGCTTGTCAGCAAAAGTGAAGAGGAAGCTGAAGTCCTGAGTAACCAGTAGGACTTGGTGTCCTGCAGACACCAAGAACAGAAGGAAATGGTTTTGGACAGTAGGCTGGGATAGGGCTAGTTTCTTTCTCATTGAACTAAAGCAATAGAAAAGCAGATAGGTTTTTGTCTGATTGAATTGCCAGAAGCAATGATAAGATTATAAGATTGCAATAAGCTGGCTTTCTTTTCCTCTTTTCTCAAAAGCAAAACAAAAAAATCAAAAGTAACGGGCACAGTAATCTTAGAGGCACAGATACCCTCTTTTGTTAGGAAGATGGTATTACGAGACAGAGGAGTGTCCTACAGGATTACCTTTGTGAGTAATGTTACTGTGAGAGATGCTGACAGGCTTTTAGAAATCTTAAATTCAAGAGGAGAACACTGCAGAGTTTTGGAGTCCTGTTATGTATTAATATAGGTATTTATACAGCCCTGTATTCCATCTGCTTACCCCCTGTTCTCTTTTCTGTCATGGCTTTTGATTGTGTAGGTTCCCCTGCATAATGTGGGCTATATTTATGTCAGATAAATTCCCAGAGCCTTTCCAGGAGGATTGGGCTGTTGCTCCAAAAGGCTTTGTACTGGCTTATCTTCATTACAAAAAGACAGTCATAGGACTAGGGGTGGTGAAACCAAAGCAACTGTTGTTAGGATAGGAGATTGTTTAAAAAGGCCAGTAATTTGTGGAATCATACTCAGGAACTCTTCTTCCCAGTTTGCTCAGCTCATGACTAGCGGCTTTGATCTGATAGATAGCCCTGCAGAGAGTGAATTGGCAGGGTGTGCCATCATCTAGACTTGGCAACTTTTGTCCTTTCTTTGCTGAATTTAAAAAAAGTTCTAATTAGAAGTCACTGACTTAATGAAAATAAAACCATGATGGTGGTCTCTTTATGTGAAGCAGGAATAGCCTTTCAGATGGTTGGGAGCTGCTGTCTGTGATGCAGCTCTTGTTGCAGTGCTCATATAGAGCCTTTGGAAGACCATAAAGGGAAAGGGTTTTTATGTGGATTTATCCCAGCATGAAACAGCTGCCATGCTCCTGTGGTTGGAGCCCTGAGCTCGTGGCTCCAAGAGGCATGGTGTGGTGCTGAGCTATAAATGATACTTCATGAAAACATTTTCTCCTCATGCAGTAGCACTAAACTAAACTGCATTATCTGTAGGGCTATAGGATGTGGGTGATGATGCTTCATCATAACAGCACCGGCTACAAGTTATGAACAGGGGTACAATGTAATGTTTCTGTCTCATCAATTCCCTGCTCAATGGCCACAGAGAAGTTTATTGAGTAGGACAAAATGTAACTGCAGGTGTTCCTCTTTTAGTAATCCCTGAAATAAGGTATCTTAAAACAGGTGATGAGCTGAAATACTGTTACAGATGCAACTATTTCTTGTCTCATATAAGCTCATGGTAGTGCATTGGAGAGTTTCTATTTGACTTACACTGCTGGTTGGTATAGGGTCATGGATTTGTCTTAAAATGTGTAAGTATCTGGCAATTCCAAAGCAAAACACTTGTAAACTTCAGAAAGAATAATCTTCTGGTACTACAGCTTTCTTCTTTGTCCTTTTAAAAGGATTGTGGCATGGTGGTGGATTATTATAAACTGCTGCTTCAAAACAAGTTGTACTGATGTACTGAGAGTGACTCAAAAATAGCCTATGCTTTGTGGGGAGTGGTTAAAAAAAAACTTGAGCAGTGACAGAAGGGGGGAAAAGGTTTGTTGGACTTTTTGCAGAGCCACAGCCACTGCTTGCAGTCTCTGGTTGCAGCATGTGGTGGGTTTTGAGCCACAGTTGGTAATATGTGACAATGAAGTGGTTCATTGAAAAGGACCAAATGTAATACCAGAAAAGGGATTGATTTCATGCTGTGACTCAGTTGTGAACATTCACATTAGGAGACAACAGTGTTCCACAAGGGAACTTTTATTTTCCTTTCTTCTTTTCATAGTACATGACTGGATGTGAGAAGAAGAGTCTGAGTTTAGTATCCTTGAAAACTAAAATCTGAGCAACTGAAGTCACTGATAGTCCATATACTTAACATATAACCTTGCCTAAAATTCAGCTGAAAAATATCCTGTGCCTCTTTTAGAATAGCTGTATGTCAGAGCTGTTTCATTCCAATGTGAGATTGGGGTAAGATAAAACAAAGAGTTGCTGAAAGTACATAGTGTTTTTGGCTGATAAACGCCCCAAGATAAATTTCTCTGGAAAAATAAACAAGTTCACAAAGTAGCTGAGAAAGGAGACAACTGTAGGACATGCACTAAAAAGTGGTACAAACAGGTGGCACAGACATGCCTCATCTAGAATGGGCTCCTTGTCTTGTGTTGCCTAAATGCCCTCTGGCCAAAGCATGGCTCAAGAAACCTGTCTGTGAAGAGCAGAATAGCAAACCCAAGCTTTTCATTGCCAGTTGTCCATGTTTTGGATCTTTCCTTTCTCTGCCTTTATGAGCTAAAGTAAATGTCAACTCAGGCTTTCCAGTAGGGGCAAAAATAGAATGTAAAATAAACTACTGATTGCTATTCTTTAGACCAAAAGGACCTCAGTCCTGTGTCAATGCCTGTGTGTCCAGTCACTGTTGGACTAATACAAATTACTGGTATTCACTGGCCCAGCTTTGTACAGGTGTCTGGACCAGATGACTTCCCCAGGTTACCTATCAACATAAACTATCCTAGGACTTGGAAAGCATTCACTCAGGCAAAAATATGTATTCTTAAAGCTATAATAAACTATATATAATATACTTAACCTTCTTAACCCCTAAGATTCATTATAATTGGTTCTAAACCAGCCCTCCAATACATAAAACATCTTTTTGGAAATACCAGGTGATGCTCGTTTCAACTTCTGCATTAAATGAAACTAGGCTGAAACTAGGACACAAAGCACTAGAAAGTTAACATAACAAATTCTAGGTTTTTCTCTCTTCAAAGGAGAAAAGGTATTATACCCTGCTGCTTTACAATTCCTTTTTTTTATTTTTAACACATTTAGTGGATATGAAGTTGATGGTTTAAAACAAAATTTCAATCTTAAGTGTAAGGTTAGGGGAGACTTCTGTTATTATAGTCTGGATGTTAATGTCTCTTGTTCAGTAACATCTTACTAGTCACAGACACCTGGAAACACGCTTCAGTGGAGAGATGTGTAAATGACTACCTACCACCTGAAGTCTTTCTAAAACAGCCCACATTTTTCAGCTGAAAAACAGTGTTGTTCTTTTCAGATTGTTCCCATTAGGTTTATTAGCTCCTGGTTGCCTGTAACAAACTTCTCTTTTCAGGGGAGTGATAAGTACATTGTGTGTAGTGACACCAGAGCACAACTGAGATTTCTTGAGAAGCTTGACCACCTAGAAAAACAGAGAAAAGAAGAAGAAGAACGTGAAATGTTGCTTCGAGCAGCCAAGGTAAGACTCTAGGTTTCCAAGGAAGTAGTCATGTCCTCTGGGTTGGTGACCATCATCAGATTTCTCCTACTTCTGCTTTAAATATAGTAATCATTGACCCTGTCACTGAAAATCTAATGTTTAGGACAATTGAAGCTATACAGAAAATGATTTAACCTATTGACATTTTCTAAAAAATCTACAAGAGTTCTTTGAAATGTGTTGTGGGGTAAACTGCTCATTTGAGATTTTTCCTACCGGTCAAAATGAAGTAAAAATCTATAAATGTCCTTCCTTTATCTCTTTTTGCCTCTGAAACAGAAGCCTGGTGAGACCCTCCACTCTTGCAGGTGTATTTGTTTTCTGTAGTCAAGTTCAGGGGGCTAGCCTTGGAGCTGGTACCACAGCATCCATGAACCTCTGATGGAGCTGTTGCTAGTACAGAATAAGTTTCTTCTCTCCTCCCTCCCCTCAAGAAGAGGAGGGAGGAAAAAAAACCCTACAACAGTAGATGTTGCTTCATCAGCTGTGACTTAACCATCTTTGTTGATTCTTTTCTTTTGGTTTTGTTTCAAGCTGAATTTTGGAGCCTGTTGGGTGGAGCCTAATCTAGAGTTGAACGAACTGTGTTGTGCTTGCATGAATACAACTCCCTTTCTTTCCTATACTTCCTGTCCTTTTTAAGTGTCTACTGCTGACATGAACAACATCATGCCTAGACTGGACCTGACTGACAGTGTTAGCATCATTTTCAGCTTAATCTTGCCTCTGGCTAGAGCAGAGGCAGCCGGCCCAGATGAGGAGGGGTGTGCACGTATGTGTGTGGAGGGGGATGGAAGCCAGTCTGGATTGAGGCATTCACCCCTGGAGCTAAATCTTTCAATCACCAGAGAAAACTGTCATTTATTAAATATTTAACAGATAGGATGGTGTTTGGGATGCCAGTAATTTCTATTCAATCTTTTTCCTCTTCCTTTGGTAGAGCCGTTCCAATAAAGAAGATCCAGAGCAACTGCGGTTAAAGCAGAAAGCGAAAGAGGTAGGACTTTGAGTTACCATGCTTGCTTTGTGTGTTGAGAGAAGGTTGGCAGCCCTGTCCTGGCAATTAGGTCAGGGTTTATTTTGCTACTGCATACCATTTGCAGAGGCCTTGGGGAAGGACAGGAACTGCCACAGGCAAGGGCAGTGCTTCAAATGAGGTCAATGAATTATGAGCTCTCTTTTTTTTAACATTTTATTTCTGCCGTTTCAGTCCTGTCTCGAAACAGTCCTTTGTAAACTGCAGCAGTACACTTGGTAGAAATATAATGTGGGATTAAAAAAAAAAAAAAAAAAAAAAAAAAAAGAAACTTTGAGATTTAGCATCTGGGACCGTACAATAGGCTACATTTTTCCAGGGTAATTGTTCGTTTTGTAAATCTGATACTGCTTATAATTCTTTGGCTGGGAGGCGGTACTGGGATTTAGTTTTAAATGGAAAACGCCTCTGGCTTTTAATTTTCTGGGCCCAGCAGTTTTCTGTTCTGGAATGGAGCCCTTGTTTCACACAGTTCATGTTTAGCTGCAGGGGTTTTAGTTTATAGCTTAGACTGGTTAAGCTTTTACTCCCAGAGGCCTCTGCATAGCAACTGTAGAAATCAACAAATAAGTTCATTTATGTCTGCAGCCTCCTCTCAGTAGCTGACTTTTTACATTTCCCAATATCCATTTCCTGACTTTTCTAGCCTGAGAGAAAAAAGCTCCACTAATTGGAGCTTATTTTAATTGAGCCTTAATATTGGATCTCACTGGAGTTGCCCCCAGAGCTACTGGGAACAGAATGAAATGAAAGTACCTAAGGTTGAAGATGTGTGTGTGTGTGTATGTGTGTGTGAAATTTTTCACTTGACCTACAGATTCTTGTCCCTGCTGAATAAATCATCAAGCCTGTTCACATTTCTGATTAAGGATCTGACAGCAGACAATAATAAAGACAATTGAGGTGTGAGACGTGTGATACAGAGCTGAAGAAATTGGTTTCTATAGTTACTTGACTGATTTCATGCAATTTTTAAGGATCTTTGTGCTAAATGAGAGTGATTTTCTGAGCAACCTTTTTCCTTAACTGTGCCTCTTGAACTATGAAATTTGTTGTTGCTTAACATTGCTGCACTTGGCTCCTAGGTGCCAGCAGCAGCAGCAGGTTATTTATGAATGCTTTAAAGGCCCTTATTGTTTGGATTAATGTAGGGGCCCAGGCAAAACAAATGGAAATCCAGTAAAATAGTATTTGAATCAATGCTCTGGATTTGCACCATAGTAGACAAAATTTGTAAAATGAGAGAGAAGGAACTTGCTTTACTATTATCTTTTAATTCTTTGTTTCTGCCTAAAACTCTTTCTTCATTGCTACAATCTGTGAGTACAAAGTTGCCCTGGAGCCCTTTCCAGTTTGCCCTCTAGTGCCACCAGGATCAACAATCAGTGGGTGATGCTAATCTGTCTTGTTTTGTAGGTGACTACCTCTGCATCATCTGATCCTTTCTAGATGTACTTCCTTTTAATAAAGACTGCAAAGTAATTCATTTATGCAGCTCCTTTTCTTTTGTTTTCCGAACAATAATGTGTAAGATCATTAAAAATATTCTGCAGTTTGCATATTTAGACCACAAAGGAGGTGAGGTTTAACTGATATTTTTCCTGAGATCTCTTTTAAAAAATGGCATCGTGGTGTACAAGAAAAGGAGCCAACAGACCAGAGAAGGCATCTATGTTTAGTGCTTGGTGTTCTAATATGTCTTGAATTCCAGTCCTTCTGTGCATCTCATTTTGTGCCAGACTAACATAACCTGCACCACTCTTTGTCCTGTGTGTTTCTCCGTGCTGTGCTGCTGCTCCCAGAGTGAGTCTCCAATTGCTCCATCAAAAGAAGAGGAGGTACATGTGCCTCTTGGAACAACACAGATATTTGTGTTGGTATTTACTTGCCCTCTGTCCTGCTGCTTTGTTCTCCAGAGAATGAGGCAGCCAGAAGCATTTCCAAGCTTCACATGGAGAATGGGGACACCCACCTTCTGTGGCAGTGGTGCTTTTTCATCTGAGACCATCTCAGGATTGAGTGGAAATGAGAGCAAATGCAGCTGGAAAAAATTAGCACTTCATTGACAGTTTGGAGAAAACTGGTCAGCACACATTTGCATTGAAAAAATTTGAGCATGAATAGGACTGGAATAAGAGCAAAATAAAAATCAACAAATATCCCAAGACTAAAACTGGTAACACAAAAGCATGGTGTACAGTGGGATGAAGGCTTGAAATGGCTTACCCTTGTCTGTCTGTCTGTCTTGTCATGTTGTGGTTATAGTCTGCTGCTAAGGAACCAAACTTGGAAACTTTGATGCCCCTGTCAGCTGAAATCAGATTCTTTCCAGGTCACTCCAGTTGAGTATCTGCTGGAAAGCCTCATCTGATTGTCTGCTTATAGTTCTTTAAGAATTAATATGGACCTGCCTTCCTCAAATCTGTCTTTCATATGTTGATGGTGACGCCCTGGGAGAAGGGAGAGGGTGTGGACTGATGGCACTGTAGCATGTTCTAAAGCAAAGTTTCCCAAAATGCAGGGTGTGCATCCTGACAATGAATACTTATAAATCCAAGATGTGCTGTCATCCAGTAGCTGGAAGCAACATCTTAACATTGCTGGAAGTACATCCAGAGACTCTGCAGTGGATTCTTTTATCCAAAAGGCTATACATAATTGCTGTGACCTTTTCATCTTTTTTGCATGACCTATTGCCTCAAACTTCCCCTATGCTAAGTCATTTACTTTCCTATATTCTTAGCCTATGTAGCCTGCCATGAATTAAGTCTGTATTTATTTCCCTCTTTCACCTGTTTCAGCAGATTTTAATACCTATGGAAAGTGCACATTCCTTCTGAGACAGCTGTAAGGCTTGCCCCAAGCTGCTGCTTTGTGCACTCAAGAATTTTGTCCTTGCTCTCCTCATGGACCAGCTCTTTGAGCAGTGGCATTCCTACAATCTGGGTAAATTACCCCTGTTTTTCATTCTGCCTTATCTGCCTCTTCAAACTGAGAGGATGCACTCCTGTCATTGTCCCTGATATTTGCACTATTAAACCATAACTTTTTTTATGTGGTCTGCTATTTCCTGTTGTACTTTCTACAGTGCTTCCAGTTACAAGGAAAATGTTCAGTCAGTGTGATTATTGTTGCTGTATTTGTAGTTTATCTGTGGCTTCATCCCCTTTCCTGAAATGAGCTTTCCCAAATTGAGTAGGTGTAGGATACTGTCAAATGTGCAAGCCAGCCATATGAACAGTGCATCCCAGAAGACCTGTAAAAATGTCAGTATTAAACAGTATATACACTGTAATTCTAAATATAAACTCTGATCCCTTAGAATCATTTAGGTTGGAAAAGACCTCTAAGATCATCATACTGAACTGTTAGACCAGCACTGCCAAGTCTTGGACCATCACTAAACTGTGTCCCTAAGTGCCACATGTAGGTATTTTTTTAATCCCTCCAAGAATGGTGACTCAATTACTTCCTAGGACAGCCTGTTCAAATGCTTGACAACCCTTTTGGTGAAGGAATTTTTCCCAATTTCTTTGTACTTCTGTCTATCCTCTTCAAAAGTGAGCATGCTTTTGTAGTACAGCTTTGGGAAGCTTAAGGCTCAGCCTGGGCAAACCTTTCAGAATGTATTTGGGCAAGATACCTGCTTGAGGCTGAGCAGGTGAACAGCTATTTTACTGAGACCATCTTTGCTTATTTCCATGGTATCCACCTTCACCCCTGCTCTTACCTGTGTCACCTTGCAGTGTCTGTCAGTGCATAAAGGGAAGCAGCTGCATCTGGAGCTAGGGGAAGGAGTGTGTGGAGCAAGTACCTGATGGACAGCAGATTCTCCTTCCCCACTCCTTGTTCTGTCAGCAGCTCTGTTCACTTGTGTCTTGGCTTGCAAAGCACAAGTAACCAGAAGTATGTGTTTTATCACCAGCTGTTAAAACCAGGTGGGGCAGTGTTCTTTATCTTTTCCACAACCCATCCTTCCTCCAGGAAATTATCTTCTCTTAATGGGCCATTGAGTCCCACTGCATGACTGATAAAATCACATCATCCCACTGGGAGATTCTCCCCCCAGGGGGGAGGAGCCAAACATTCCCAACTAGATAAAATCTGAGATTTGAAACACCAAAGTAGCCTTCTTTCCACTGGATTCCAGAGGAAAACTAGACATTTCCACAATATCCCTGGACCTTCAGAGGAAAACGGAACCCTTCTACAGGAGCACTGCTTCAGCTGAACCACACCTGCCACTGCAGGGGGACTGCAGCCACCATTTAATGGGACTGCTGCCAACACCCTGACTGACAGGGTGTCAGGTTGTATTCTGTCTCTGACAGTGTTTGGGGTTTTTTTCTTCTTTTTGTATTACTGTATTTTTATTTTTAATTTTTCCTAGTAAAAAAGCATTATTCCTATTTCTGTACCTTTGCCTGAGATCTCCTTTATTTTAAAATTATAATTTGAAGGGAGAGGGTTTATATTGTCCATTTCAAGAGAGGCTCCTGCCTTTCTTAACAAACACCTGTCTTTCAAACCAAGAAAACTTGCAACTGCACAGATCTTCCCACTCCCTTGTTCCTGCCTGCTTGACACACTCATGCATTTTTTGACACAGATACAAGATGCCAGTAGATGAGATGCTGAGAAAATTGAATACCTTTAGTATCAACTGACTGGGAGGAAAAAGGCAAGCCCTAGGGGTTTTTGTAGAGACAGAACAACTCCTGTAGAAAACATCAAACAAAGAGCCAGCATGATTCCAGTGTGTTCTGGGTCTTACATAGTAATGACTGAATTTTAGTTGTTGGTAGTATCTTCTAAACAGTTACCATATTTTTTTCCTGTCTCATATGACTTAACTCCCTTATTTCCTCTCACATTCTCAGGTAACAAGTTACTGTAACTTGATTCTTTGCTGCTTCCCCTACCGCCTCCAACTCACATTTTCAAGCTGTTTGTTTTCTTTTTCCTCTTGTGCTGCTTCTCTATCTAGTCTTCTGGACTCAGTGGTTCAAATTATTTAAGACCAATCTTGTGGCAGGGCAAAAGTTAACCATAACCTCTCAAAAAAGCAAGTACAGGATACTGTAAGCAAAACAAGGCCTCGTTGTGATCAGCTGGCTTTTATGAGCTTTCAGCATTATCCTAAGAACTTCTGCTTAATTGCCTGATTTATATTATCCTTACTGTTCTTAGTGTTTCTTACCTGATTCTGAATGTTTTGAAAGACAAAAACACAAACCATGATAATCAAAGAGACATAAATTTTAATAGCTGCAATGTAGCCTTACAAATAGGGCAATCATCAGAAAATTGGTGTGTTAAAAGTCTTGCAGAAAGTCAGGAATAGAAATTCTACAATGTGTTAGATTATTGGGTGAGCTACAAAGCAAACTGAATGTGTGTTTGTGACATTCATATTGGTGTTTTGAAGGAATGTAAAAAAAGAGCAGATGAGACACTGCATCAAATACCCTAAAACCATCTGCCTGAAAGATGATAACAACTATCTTTAGTGAAAAACAGCCCCCCCACAAAACTCCATTAAGCATGTTCTTGGATTTGCAAATAGCCTTTTCTCACTTTGTCTGAGAGACAGAGAATGGATGTATAACCAGTTTTAACTGTGGCCTTAGATCAGAAATTTGCTAATAGAGGAAACTTTAGGGCTGAAAGTACAAAAAGAAAATGATAATGAAGATCCAGAGAGTGGTCTGCCAAGAAGTGTTGGGTGGACTGCGTGATGAGATGGTCATTGAACAGTCTTCTCCTAAGTGAAACATCTGAAACAAAACCTGTGGAATACAGGTTGCATAGGTGTGGGGTGCTGTCACCTGTTTCTTGTCTTTGCAGCAAAATTAGCCTAGGCAGTGTCTGAAAGCATACAGAGAGCTTGATGCTAGACACCCAAGAACTTCCCTGACCCTCCAAGTAAGGCAAGCTGACAAGACTGCACAGAGGAAATCATGTTCCAATTGTCCTAGAAGACAAAGAAATGTATCAATAATGGTTAAGCAAACAAAAAACCTGGTAACAGGAAATGCACACTCCAACACATAGGAACTTCTTATCAAGAATGAGCAAAATAAGGAGTCAGGAAGTTCTGTGCCCTGGATTTTTTCTTGTGTGGAGTTAATTATATATTAGGAAATGTGAAATACCAACTCAAAATACAATTTTTTTTCCCCTTGTCCTATTGGTACATTACTCCATGGCTATCCTGGAAAAATGTTCTGTTGTTCTCCAGAACATTTTATTGCACCCTCTTAGACAGACAAGGCAGCTGGTCTTGGGGGATACAACCACAGTAGGTCCTGTTGTGCCACTGAAGCAGGTATGTGGGATGTTCACCTGAAAGAAATCTACAGTATTACATACAGCTCTATTATAAGTCAGGACTGCATTTCAAACAGTGCATGCTATTCTGCCTTTCTGCTGTTAAATCTAAATTACAACAGAGGGAAAAGTCAGTGGAAACTAATTGTATGGCTAATTAAAACAGTTTGAAAGGAAGCAATTGCAAGAAGAGAAATTGCATTATAGGCAGGAGGAGAGGATGGTAAATGTTTAAATATGCAGCCTCCAAGTGTCAGTTTTCCTCAGAGAATGTCCCTCATATGAGAAGTCTGCTATTCAACCGCATTCAACCTGTAGGGCAGAAAATTTTGTATGGGAAAGGTAGAGACTGGAGGCAGTAATGCTCATTGAGCTTTATGACAACCAGTGTGAGAGGCTTGGGATTGAAAGCAGATTTTAAGGTTTATTTTTCATTTTCTTCTCAAGTTCCTTAAAATGCTTAAAGGGAATGTGAAAAAAATTGCAGCTCTTTCTTCCAAAGACAATGAAGAGAGAAGTGACTGAGAGCAGTAGACAACTTTCAAAGCACTAAACAGAGGACATAATGAAACCCAGTGAAACCTTGCTTGAAAAAGCTGGTCAAAAAGAGACAATGGATACAAAAAAGAGAAAAGTCATTTTGGTGGGGTAAGTGGACCCACTAAAAAGGTACCTCAGTATTTAGTTCTTTAAAAATACACAGTAAAGGGCATTAAAAGGCTCAGATAGGTCTTTCACAGATGTGAGCTAGAAAAAGGTAGACATTGAAATTCGGTCACAGTTTCTTTGACTTTGAATTTTACTATTTGCTAATTTGTTGTTTAGTTTCTTTATTGTGGAAGCTGATAGGATTGCGAGCTTCTGTCTCTTTTGTATGCTTATATTCCTTTCTTTTTTTCCCTCTGCAAGTCTTATACAAATTCTTGTTCATCTACTTTAGTGCTTTTATTACTCCTGATGTACTTATTGCTGGATAGCACACATAACCCTTAGGCATACATTTAAGTTGTCTTCAGCCTTCCCTGGTTTCCTTTCCTGCCAGTTCTTCTGTTAGTTTAAATATTTATTTAATCTGTCCTGTACTCTATCTGCCTGTAATGTCATATGTGGAGACATCCCCACTTTTTACTTAATATTAAAGCCAGTATCTTGTACATACATTTTTAAGTCTTTCTCTTATATTAATTATAGCCAAGTCCAGAATTGTGGTGTTAAGCCATATCTGTCTTCCCAGCATTTCTTCTGAGCTCATTTACATCCATGGGGCTATATTTATTTGTTATTGCATTGCCAAGACAATATTTTTACTTTTTTGTTTCTCAGGCATGAATTCCTAGCATTCAAATGAAGAGAAATTTCTTTTCTCTGCTCCTCAGATTTGTTTCCTAGTACTTTGTATATGGAAGTGTCTGCAGAAGCAGACAGTGGTATGAATTTCTTATGCCAGCACGATGCTGGGCAAGGGCTGCCTGGCTGGCTTTTCTTTAACCTCAGTCCTCTTATTGCTCTGTGAGCACTGACTAAGACAGGTGATCTCATCTCTACCTGTAGAAAAATCTTCCTTGGTAAAACCAATTTTTGAGGATCTAGAGAGCAAATGTTTCATGTACTTTGTCTTCTGTGAAAACTTATATCAAATACCTGAATGCTGTCCTGGGTACTTTGTGACCAGACACAAAGGCTTTACTCCTTTTCCAAGGTGAACTTGAATCTAGCCAGATAACACTCTTTTTTCCCCCCCACCTTTGATAATACAGCCACTCTCTGCTGTACACATCGTGGATTAGCTGCTGTGAATTAGTTGACTTTATTTGTAGCAGTGTATACTTTTCATCAGTTGTATTTAAAAGATTCTTCCTCTTTAGGGAAAGCCTCGAGATCTGCATAACTTGCATTATTGAGGCTTTGATAAGGCAGGCAACCACATCACCATGTACTTTGTAACCAGAAGAGTTTAAAACCAATCTGCAGTATTGCTTTAAGTAAAAGTTTCAGCATCTCATAGCTGAAGTACTTCTTGTCTCCTTATACAACTTTAAATTTATTTTTTAATATTAAAGTGCCTCAAAAATGTCATTGGTGTAATAGTAAAAATAGATTTTGCGTATTTTCTGAAATGCGAGGTATGAGACATAAGTGAGAGAATTTCTGTGAGCAGGAAAGGAAATACTTTTCTCAGAGGATTGAGTGAAGAACAGAGAGGTCAATTTTAAAACCTTTCATTTTGTGTGATTACAGCCATGCTGCAAATGCCATTTCACTATAAGGAAGGACTTTAAAACATACCTTATTTCCTGATTTCTGCTGCAGGTCAGATTAACTAAAATGGTTATTGTGTCACCCTAGAGATTCCTGCTTGCTGCAAGACCAGACTTTAAACCCTATTTTTATTATTAAAAAGGCCAGCAGCAACAAAGACTATTTTACAAGTTCTGAGCCGTTTTCATAGCAATTTGATCTTTATACACAGGTTTTAGAACTCTTTGTACTGCAATTCTTAGCATATGTGAAATCAGAAAGGGGGGAAAAGAAGCATGAACACTCATTTCCCCCTTGCCTGGAACCCACCCCCTCTTAATGCCCTTCTTGGGGAACGGATTTTGGATAGAGCGTGTGTTGGGTTCTTGTGTTGTGATGGAAGAGCAGCATCTTTCAGCAGATTAAGTAGGTCAGGTTGAGGGGCAGCCTGCTAGTTTTGGGATCTGATGTGCAGTGCAGCTTCCCCCTGCTCCTGTGGAATTGTCATCACACACTTCAGTCTTCAAGGAAAAAGATACATGTGTTCTCAACGTGGGTGTGGTGGTATGATTTCACCTGGGTGTGACAGTTCTCTTTGCATCCTGTTGTACTCAAGGACATCACTGATAAGAAAACTGACCTCTAGATGAGAAACTGCAGCTTCTCTATGTCATATTTTAATAAAATGTATATATGACTTTTACTGTCCCTTACTGCAGTGATGTTTCTTCCCTAATTTACGTGCTACAAAACTAACCATTAAAGAAAGATTTGACTTCACATAGTCACCTCTTGCTCTTTCCTAATCTTGTTTAGGAAAATTTGGCAGTAGTTAGCCAGCCAGTATCCTCTGGTATCCCTTGACATTATCTGCCTGTCTTCTCCTTATCCTGTGCCTTTAACTGCTCACACAATGTTTAGACATTTAATCTGCAATTTTTAATGGAACAAAACTTGATGAAAAGATGATTTTGCTGGCTTCAGCAGGGCAATTTGGATGCCTGCCCATATCTCTTAATGGGGATCTGTTGAGTCCATTATAGAAATTGAGTGTTTAAATTCATTTGTCTTAATTATGTTCCCAGAAAAATCCCTGAGATGTTTAGAATGCAACAAGACTGATTTTTTTTCTTTTGCTCCAAACCCCTGATGAGACTCTGTATGATTTGAAAAGTCCTTTGACTATGTAGGAGGTGGAAAATGTATTGGAGAGAGCAGATGTTGGTGATGATGTGTGGTTCCAGCATTGTCTTGGGAACTGCCTGGCCAAACATGCACCAGTTCTGTTTCTAGAAAGCACATCTTTTTTATACAGTCCCCCAAGTGTCATCCTCTCCTTTGTTACTTCTGCCAGCACTGCCCTCCAGCAGTATTGCTCCCTCCAGCAGTGTGTCTGTGCCAGCAGCACGCTTGGTCCTCTTGAATTCTGTGGGGTAAATGGTGATGGTGCCAGGGCACTGCCCAGTCCTCAGCCAGAGCCACATCCTGATGCTCCACCATGAGAGCCTCAAACTGCCCAGTGCCCTCCACCCCGTGCTGATGCCAGCCCAAAACCCTCCTGGTGCTTAATTCATAGCTCTGCTTTTGTCCTCATGTTTGACCATGGCTGCCCATCAACAGCAGCTGTAAAAAGGAGAGAGGGGCTTATTTCAATGCTGCCTCAAGGCAGAGTTGTTCAGCAGCCACACATTTTTGACAAGTCTAAATGCAGTATAGCTGGCTGGTGTGTTCTGTATGGTTGAGAGAGAAGGGGGATGTTTTCCAGTGATTCCCAGGGATGGAAGCACACAGTTACACTAATAAAGGCTTTTGGCTTGTTTTGCTTTGTCTTAAGTTTAATGGTTTTAAAAGTTGTTTTACTTTGAGTGTAATGGTTCCTAAATGAAAGCAAATAATCTTTTCCCTTCTGGTGTTCTTTTTCACTGGAGCCTTTAGGAATTTAATCTTTCCCCAGAGGGGTGCTGTGTGCATGGCATGCTGCAGTGCCCCTTCTCATGGCAGGAAGGCTGTGGTGTACGTGTGGCCACTGTGATGACTGAGCTACACTGCTGGCAGGAAAGAGTGCTTTGCTTCTGCTGGGATGCTCCTTGGCTGCCTGCAAGGAAGGGTGGCTCCTTGCAGCTCCTTAGGCTCCTGGGCAGCAGAGGCTGAAAGTCAGCACCTTCCTCTGCCAAAACATCTCAGCATTTTATTGCTGAGATTTAACACTTACTCTAAGCATTTTATTGCTCCTGCTTAAGTAGTTTCTAAGCCTCGATCTTTCACAGTTTGTGAAGTTTCAATGTTTTTTTAAATCTGTTTTTAGTTTCCCCCACCTCTGATTGTCTGGAGTGCATTACTGAATATAAAGATACGAGATTCAATCTATGTATGAGATTAAAGGAAAGTTTATCTTAAACATTTTATGCTAGTTGGCTGGCTGGAGTTAACTTCAGTTGCAAAATACTACCAGTTTGAAAGTTTATATCTGTAAAGTATTCTTGAAAGCAATCCTGTATATTTGGATAAAAAAAAAGCTGACTGAATTGAGTGAATTTTGACAAATAAGGTTTTAATTGTGTATACTGCACACAAAAGCAAGAACAGTGTGTATGGTAAGTGAATGATGATACCTAGCATTGAAAAAGTACTACTGTGTGAAGAAATACTACTACAGTAAAAGCCTACAAAGATGACTTGCAAATAGTGCTGTTTTCAAAACTGAAACATACAAACCCCCCCAAAACTCTATTGTCAGTAATATATTTGTTAAAATCTTGATTTGCCTGATTTCTGAAAAACCTTGAGCAGTTTGAGTCTTCCAGGGAACATTGTCCTTTTAGGAATCTTGCCCTGAAATACTGTTTTTATTTGAGTAGCCTAGTTGCTGCTGTACTTGATGTGAAGCTGCTGCCATCACTGAAGTCTACTTACATGAAGTAAGATAAGGCTTGTAACAACATCCACCCAGAAACCACCCAGCCAAAAGCTCTCTTCCCTGAAACACTCCCCCTGAGCCCCAAAGTATTTCTTTGTTGTGGATTCATCTTTATTTAAGTGGTAGCATGGTAGATTTATACCATGTAGGTGCTGCAAGCTCAGTTGTTATCAGCTGCTCTTCTCCTCTCCAAGTGGGATTTCTGAGAGCTGAAAAGCAAGCAAAATCATAGGGTGTTGCAAGCTTGGTAAGCAGGATATCTGTATTGACTGGATGAGGAAATCCAGGTAAATCATTGAGTTTATGATTGGGGAGGGAAAGAGATTTGGATGCTTTCCTACCCACAGTATGGTTGTACTTCAATTTTTTTAAGACATGCACACACATCCATGCAGAGAATCCCCATCTGACAATATTCTAAGTCCAGGGAATGGGGAGGACGTGGGCTACAGAGCTAGTTACAGGTCAGATCATCCTGGGGTTGACATCAAACAAGAGGTTTGTATGTGGAAAGCCTTCCTTCTGCACCCATGCTCCAAGCTGGACAGCTGGTGGATCTGGAAGCAGTGTGGTTGTATTAGCAAGGTGGTTGATCTAAGTCAGCAGACTTCACTGGATTCAGCTCCAGAGCTGCTGGCTTCGATAATTGTTGAATAGAATGTGTCTGAAAAGAAAAAAAAAACCTTTTTTTTTTTTTTTTTTTTGTAATTTTTTTTTTTTTTTTGTAATTTTAATCCTCTTTACTGTGGGTTTCTGTCCCATCCCAAGTTTACCTAAGCCAAGTGAAGGTCGTTTTTAATGATTTCTTAGTGTTCAACAGTTTTGGGGGTGAGGGAAAAGAAATATTCAGTGTATTTCTACCTTGCTTCAGATGCTCCTGAACATTCAAATATGTACTGGGAAAAGAAAGACTAGCAGTCAACTAGCAGCATCACTTAAATTGGGTAGTATAATGTTTCACAATAGCAATATTAAGTGCTGGGTTTGGGTGATAGAGGAAATTTGGTATCTTTCTTGTGCAGTCAGGAATTGAGATTTTTTAATAAGAATAAACCCAGGTCACATAACATGGTAACTTCAATTTTTATTACTAATCCAGCTTCATAAACCAAGATTTTCTGTTATCTAGAAACAACAAACCTTATGAGGTAAGGAAGCACCTGCAAGGCTTGTGTTAAGGCTGCATTGATACTACAGTGTAGTCTCCATGAAAGGTGTTACTTACACAGTGTTGTCCATAGGGCTCCAAGCATGAGTACTGAATTTGTCAAAAGGGAGCACAAAGATGGGAAAGATGAACCACATCATTTCTGTAGGAGTTACAGATCTGTCTGACACTGTTACAAAGAGAACCTTTAACATAATGTGTATCATAATTAATGTAGATGTTTTCTTTTTCAATTAGATGCAACAGTTGGAATTAGCACAGATGCAACAAAGAGAAGCCAACCTCACAGCTTTGGCAGCCATTGGGCCAAGGAAGAAAAGACCATTGGATTCATCAAATGTTGGATCTGGGCTCGAGGTACAGACGTGGCTTGCAACGACTTGAATGGTGTTCCATCTTCATACTGAGCTATATTTATCTTTCCCTGTAGGAAGAAATGAGAATTTCCTCACACAAAATAATTTGTTGCATTCTGTAAGAAAGCTAGTTTGTCTCTTAGGTGCTTGAAAGGATTGTTTCTGGTAAATTTGATGGGAGTGTGTAATTGTGTGTTAAAGGAAAGACTGTGCATAAGAGCTCTGTGTGTAAAGGACTGAATGAAATGATGACTCAGAGAATTTCCCATCTGTAGTGGAGGGTAACTAAGCTGTGGTGGCCTTCCACTGCAGGTAGTTGTCATGGCCCCTTAGCTGAACTCACAGTGCCTGGTTTAGATGGCTTTTGAAATGGCTCTTGGTTTGACATTTGACTGTGGATATTTATCCATGAACAGTGCATAGGCACACTTCTCAAATACTCTGTGAGTTCACCTTGGCTAGGCTCTCCCAAAAAAGCAGTAAATATGACAGTAAGACTGTTTACTTCCTGCATGAGCCAGATCGTCTTCTATCGCTCACATTGAATATTGAAAGTGCTTTTAACAAATCCTTTCTGGGCAATTCTCTTAATGTCCTGAAAAGTAACTGCTCCCAGTACCTGGGAAGCTTTTGTGGCTGCAGAAGTCCTTTCTGAGGAGACTGGCTACTTCTGTCAGAGGTCATAATCTTTGCTGGAGATGGGAGAAATTAGTGTTACTGGCAGTTTTGCCCCTTTATCACAAAAGCCTCAATATATGTCAGGGTGGTTGACCTGATACAATCACAGTGAGCAGGAGTCTGGAAAGTAACTCTTGTGTGGAGGCAGTGGTGGTAAAGTTGTCCTGTCTGATGAACCTTAAGTCTTTTTCATTCTTGTTGTCTGGGAAGGTTAAATAAATGGTAGGATTGAAAATACTCTGTCATTTTTGCATAGTAGAGTCTGGGAGGACCCTGTCCTCAGTTATTTGCAATGTAACTGAGATAGTGGTGGGATCTGTCCTGTAGTTTTTTTCTTCATCTGGACTGTGACAAGAGGCCTCACTAAGCAGGTGAAATAGACTTGTTTCAGTGAATTTTTAACTTGTTTTTTCCATGACATGAATACAGAATTAGGCCTTTGAATACTCCCTGTTAACCACAAGTGAAGGGAAGCAATCTGTCTCTAAACAAGCTGCAGAAAGCAGCGTTCACATCTTTTGAGAAGCTTTTCTTCTCTTCTTTGAAGTTTTTTAATGCACTTTCACATGAAGCTAAATGTATGGTATTTTTTTTCTTTATAATACCACTGGAAAAACTTGAAAAAATCAGTCTAGCACAAGAAAAGTTTACCCCATCCTTTTCTCGTCTTCCCCCAAGCTTCTATCAGGTAACTATTCCTGTTCTTCATAGTGGTTTTCTGTAATTATTGCCGGATTTGTTTCTGAATATTTAACAAGTCTGCCTGTTAAGTACTTTTCAGTTATTTCTCATCATCTGTGGTATGTCTGCTTTATTAAAAGCTTCATGAGATTATGCCAAAGCGAGACAGATAACAGTGTTGCTGTTGAAAGCTGGTGATCCATTATTTACTTTGCCACTTCAAAAGAATGTGGACATGACATGCCTAAAACTGACCACAGACCTTGATAATACTCCATTGTCACAAATTTACCTGCTGTACTTTAAGCAGCTTTTCATATAGGTTGCCATACTAGACTGATTTGTAAGGGCAGTAGGTGAAACTAATTCTGACAGTGAAACTATTTCTGTTCCTTGCATGCAAGCTCACATTCCAGTGCCTAGCTCTTAGGCTTTGTGCATTTCTCTGCAGACATTTTTTTTTCTATTTTGTGAAATTACACAGGACAGCAATCCTTGAAACGGATGTTTAGATTTAAATGTTTTTAAGTGTCCAAATATGTCTGAGCAGGATTTATAAAAGGCTTAAGACTTCTCATGTAGAATTAAGAAGGGTTTTGACAAACACTCTCTAGTTCAAGAAGCAGAACATTTGTAATACATTCATGATAACATGGCAAAACATCCTGAGCAGTAAACAACATTCCATTCTTCAGAGATGAAAGGAGGCCTTTGAAACTGAAAGCAAGTACAATATGGCCTTAGGCTGATACACATTTGGGCATCTTTAAAATCATCTTTTTGGGCAACCTGTCTGAGAATAATTTAAACAGGCAGGATATGCTTTCTCATTTCAAATTGCAAATACAGACGAAATACAGACAGCTTTACTCTCAAATAATCTTAAATGCCAGAACTTCTAAACTGTGCAATGGCAAGTAAGTCTGTGCATAATACTCCTGTGACTTATTATTAATTATTATTATTATTATTAAAGCCTAATAACTTGGTAGACAGGTGTGATGGAAGAAATTATTCCTAAATATGAATGATATTTAAACATTATTGAGTGAAATCACTGATGCTAACTGGATTAAGATTTTTAACTACTACTTCAACTTTCTTTGGATAATGTTCTTTGTATAGTGTTTGTGTTTCCTATGGCCATGTCAGCTCTGTGCAGCTTCTTTTTATGGTTGCCTACTTCATTAATTAAAGGAAAGGAATTGTTTTGAGCAATTATTGAGGCAAACTAAAGCCCTAAGGTATTTGGGCAGACAGGGAAGAAACAATCAGTTACAGTATGTATTAAAAAAGTGAAACTCTGTAAGCAAATTTGTCGTATATTTGCCTTTCTTTATTCAGTACCAAAACGTAATGGGTACTGGGAAAGTTCAGTTCAGCAGTCTGGGTTGGTTGGATGTGCTGCCTACTGTTGCAGCAAATGTGAAGGGCTCACACCATCATTTTAGGGAGCATGGTATCTAACTTAGCATGGGACCTAACTTATCCACAAATGATCATCTGTGTTTAACTGGGATGATTCTTCAGCCCCGGGTTTTCTAGTTCTGCACGCTCCAGCACCGGGCTTTGCTCCTCTTCTGAAGAGTCTTTTTCCCGAGATAGTTGAGCGCTATAGTTCCTGCACGTTCATCTTATTTTGATGTCTGAAACTGTGCTTTCCTTGGTCTTTCCAGGAGACCTATTATGGGTCATTTTAATGTGGTAATTAGAGCATGTGGTGACACAAGCATGTGCTTTCCAGCTTGAAGTCTGCTTGCCAGCAGCCTCATCACCTCGTAGTGTAACAAGTACCGAAAGAAGCTCTTGTCCACAGGAGTGCCTGTCAACTAATTAGGACCTAAAAGCAATATAAAAAGAATAATCTATATATTGCCATGATGGCTTATGTATCTCTAAAGTTGAAATAGCTGTAGAGACAAATCCATGATGATCATGGAATGAAAAAATAAGGCTAGTGCTCTAGGCCCAATTAAAAAAATAAAAGAAAGAAAAGGCATTTGTATAATGGGAATTCTTTTCCCTTTCTTGTTGGAAACACTAGTTTGGGTAGTTTTGCATGTTTTCTTCACTGCAACTTAACATTTGAATGGTATTGTTAAGAAAGAGTAATTTGAGAAAGCCCTAGTAAGAAAATCCCTCTATTGTGAAAATGTGTTAATTGGTACTACTTGTAATCCAGAGGTGGCAATATCTTCATCTCTCATTCTTACCCCTCTGGATGCTTTTGGATACAATGAAGGGGAGAGGCCTTTGGATTTGATTTATATGTGTTTTTGTGAGTTTGTTACCCACCTCTCCTCCTCCCCTAGTTTGAGGGCATGTGGTAAACAGTAATGAATAATAGGGCAGGAGAACTGAAAACTAACTCATCTTGGGAAGGGAGGACACTTCTAAAACAAATAAGAAAAAAGTAAACTTGAAACCACAGACTGATTTTCCCAATTATTTGTTCTGTTTCATAGCTTTTTCTGATTGGTAACACATCCCATAATGTTTTCAATGTTGATAAATAGTCAAGGATTTTTTTTTTTTATTAAGTTTTACTGCTTTTCTGTTGACAAAGCCATTTTGGAAACAGCTTTGTCTCATTCCCACTGTAACTGGAATCTTAGAAATTTGAAGACCACAGTTCTGAGTCCTTAAACTTTCTTTTCTTCTATTCAGAGGTGTCTTGGGTGCAAGGTCATCTTTGACCTAGAACCATGAACTGTGTATTTGTGCAGAATCATGCAACAGAGAGCAAAAAAGTCTACAGATGTAGGCTCAGAAGACTGGTTGTTACACTTATGGTTGTCAAGTGAGTGGTCTGGAATGTCTTCTACTTTGTACAGGAAAATTTATTTGGATACTTGTATTTCCGTGTAATTTTTGGGGTAGACTACTTGCTTTGCATTACTTTCCTGGCTCCATAACAACACATTAAGTACATAGTAGTGATGCAGTCTCTCCCACCCCAAAGTGCTATTGGTGCTGGGTTCTTCACTTGTTTTCTTCCAGGTTGGTTCCACTGACTGATTCAGGGGTGTACATCTCGTGTCTTTTCTTTCTTTTTGCCAGATTCAATGGCAAAGGAGATTCCTCCCTATAGATACTGATTGTGTCTGTTCTGTCCCCTGCCAAGACTGGCTGCTCTGCTAGTAAGTGTGGGTCTTGCCTTGTCACAGGTAGTCTGGCTTTGCTGTGGAAACTCAAGCTATTGCAAGTAGTTGCTACATAAGTACATCCTGCAGCTGATTCAGTGCAGGGCCATTCCAGTACTTCCTTTCTGTCAGGCTCCTAGCCCTGGCCAACATACTTAAAATAATGTGATACTTCCAGGGTTGTGCACATAATAGAGCAATCCACACTTGCATTCTCCTTCTGCAAAGAAGTTTGGCAAGCAAAAACGGGAGAAATGGCTTGTTTACCACAGTGGTCATTGTGCCATTTTTAATATTGACTGTGGGTGGAGGAAATGAGCTTGTAATCTTCTCTTGTGTCTTCCACATCTGATCATTGTTAGCAGAACTTAAACTTACCCTTCTTACTTTACAACTTTGGGATGCTGGTATGCATGTTGATTAAACATTTTCTGTACATGGTGCTTGTTTAAGCTTTGGAAATGTCCTTTAAGTTAACTGAAGAGGAACTAAGCCTTTGAGCAACAAGTTATTTCTGCAGAGTGGAAGTAAACCCAACTCTTCCAAGTGACTGGGGAAGAGACATGATTTGTTTTTCCTGGTGTGTGACAATCCAATGGCTTTTTATTCCCAGAAAGGGTATATGGTCTTGTAAGTGGTAACTGTAGAAGCTACTGCCACTTTTTGGCATAAGCTCTTCTGATGAGGGAACACCCTTACACAATTCATCAGCTTCAGTATTGGTGACTGTGTCCAAGTGTGAATTTAAAGGCATGAATTGGCTCTGTAGCAAATGATAGCTCCCTGTGGAATGAGGCCACTGCCTGATCTTTGGCATGGGTGCATGGTAGTCTGCTACAGTATTTTCTTAGAAGCTGCATAAAATTAATTTAAAAGCAATCACTTCAAATTGGGCTACTACTTACATATAAGTAGCTGTTCATAACCAGGCTACAAAATCTCTTTCTACACTTCAGTGGTTTTTCTCACTTTCTCTGTGTCTCTTTCTCTCTCTGTCACCCCTTCCCTCAGCCCACAGTTATTAAGTGATACTGGAGGGTGAGGTTTTTCCTACTTTGCATATGCTTAATGTATGCAGACTCTTGATTTCAATTTCTGGTTTCTTATTTGAGCTCTTGGACAACTGAAGTGTCTATGATATAGTCATACCTTTGGGGAAGAAGGGACCTAAGTTACTGCAATTATAAAATGTCTTCAGCATCTTAGTTATCTGTTTCAAGACCTAACAAAGCACAGCTCTGTCAGCTGAAGAGTTTCAGTTTCTGTGCTGAACTTCCTGGCGCCTGTCAGTCTAGGCCATACACTTGATCTGAATTTTTTTCCCGTGTAAATAGGCGAAAATATTCTCAACTGCCATTCACACACTTCAGAAATACAGTTCATTGGCCCATATCGTGCCTTCTCCGTGTTAGAGATGAACTTAATTCTTTTTATATGTGAAAGATATCTGCAATTTAAATGACTAATTGCATTGTAGCTTTAGGCTGAACATATTGGTAATGCACAAATGTTGATGACATGTGAAGGGTCAAGAGATTTATAATTTAGTTGACAATACATTGCTTAAAATGATGTGGCAAAGAGCCAGGAAATTTCAGCTTAATAATTGTCTGTTAACTAACATGACATATTTGTATAGGATTCATTACCTCCAGGTACAGATTAAGCATCTGATGTACCCATACGAAGTGACATGCGTACATGAATCTTGGGCATAATAGTGAATAAACTGACATTGCATTCACAGTAATTTGTTTCAATATGTAAAACATGCTGTTGCCTACATTTGAAAGGACTTGTAGGAATGTTGCAATGAAATCTGAAGACAAATCTGTAATTGAATGGAGTTTTCTATTATATAGATCTGACAGCTCTCTGAGGCTTTTTTGTAGGTTGCAGATAACATCATAAATACAAGTTTGTTTTCAGCTGCACAAGAAGTCTGGATATAGAGATCTGAGTCTTTCAGCCATTGGCTTGAGCTACTGTTAATGGTCTAGAAGGTTAAAAAAACAAATAAAATCCCCAACCTAACACAACCAACTTTATTTAAAAAAAAGAATCATATAAATACTGAGTCATGTAATATTTTAGTGTTGTGAATGTGGGAGTATTTCTGTCAGACTGAGGTTTGTTAGAATAGGCAGCATCAGTAGTCTGGCTTGCCACCAAACTGCTATCAACTTCTTTCACTTTGTTTTCTCTGGCCTAGATTAGACACTTGTGTGTATGAGCAAAAATGTCACAATTTTGACAGGGTCTGTTTCTTCCTCCCTGGCTGCTGAAGGAGACTCAGGTAAGTGCTTGAACACAATGTGTTAATGGTTCTTTAACCCTTGTTTCCTCCTATGAGACAGGAATGTGTTCAGTGTTTTACAGCTGGGAAACCAAGTACAGCATACACTACATATCACTGATCTCAGTGTGACCACACGTGACAGAGATGGGGGTTGAACCTGGATGCATCAATTCTAGCTCTTACCACCTTTCAGCAACATCTCTGCTGCACACAGCTGTCATTTTTCAGCATTTGGAGATGTCATTGAAAACTGTCTCATAACTTTGCTTCCTTCTGCTGGTAGTATTTTTGTAATGTGCAGCAGAGCTGCAATCACAGTTTGCTCTCTTGAGATCTTGGCTCTGGAACTGTGATATGTTTATGCCACACCAAAATTTGAAATGAGAACACTTGGCTTGACTTTTTAACATTTGACTGAACACTTTTCTCCCTTAAAGTGTCTCCCTCCCAAGAGTTTAAAACTTTGAATTTTGGTTGGTGTGAAGTCATTGAATTTGGGAAGAGAGCATGTACTCCATGAGGAGCAGCTCACTGAACCTGAATGGAACTTGGTGGGGAGGAAGGTGTCTGCAGACCTCTCTGAGCTTTGTGTCAGGGCCTGTAGAACAGCTCTGGGCAGTTTTGAAATCCTTGTATCCATGATCCAGACTTGCAGATGCCAAGTTGCAGATACCTCGCAGACAAGAAATAAGGTGGTAGTGATGGCTCTGTATTAACTTCACTCTTGCCTTTTCAGAGAATTGGTATTTAATTCTCCATCCAGCCACTGGAGAGAGCTCTAGAGATCTTTAAACAGGTTTCCAGAGCAACCTCTGAACGAAACTGGCTGTTCAACAGCTTGGCACTACAGCAGGAGCACCACAATGTGTTCTGCTGCCAGGACCAGTGAGTGTAATTGATCTCTGTCAGGTGTGCATGAAAGGCTTTAGGGGTGACTGACAGTGTGCTGCTGTGGAAAAGGTGCTGATTTGGCTCAGTTCTGATGATAGTTCAAAGCAGGACTGCTGCTGTTGTGACCTCCTGGGGCTCAATTTAAGCTAGCTGTGGTCTCAGTACTGGGAAGGGTGGTTTACAATGGTGCAGTTACACTGCTGTAGTGCCTTACCTGGCTTACAAACAGGGCCTGTCAGCTGTGATACCCAGGCTGACTGGTAGAACCTACACTGGTAGTTGGCCCTCCTGGGCTGTATGTCTGTGTGTCATTTTCCTTTTGGAAGGAAGGCAGGGTGGTGAGGGTTTACTGAAAGGCAGGAACTTCAAGGTAACAAAAAAAAAAAGAGGAAAATAAAAGAAGTTGCTAGTTAAAGCACTAATAATTAGATGTTGCAGAAGGGGGATGCAGGCTGATTGCAGTACCCTTTGCTAGAAATGATTCCACAGGGATGCATTTTCTATTTGCTTATCTTTGTACTTGTCTATGACCTGGATGAAATAGGCAGCACTTTTCCCCTAGAGACAGACAAAGCTGTCTTGGGATATGCTGAAGACTGACAGTGAAGAATCCCCCAAAACAGCAAGACACAAGTGGCTGCTCCCTGAATGGGAGGAGCATAATAGACATGTCTGGAAGCAAGGAATGGGCTGGTGTTTTTCAGGTCTCAAAAGCTTTGTGCTTTTGAGGAAGGGGTATGTGAGATCTAAAGGAGAGGATTATTGACTGTTGCCTAGGGCCAGACAAGGTTGATCTCTGATAGGAATTTGCTCAAGTGGAGCAGCAGAGGATCCTCCCCTAAAGTGTCCCTTGTGTCAGCTTGGGACTCAGAGTTGGGCATTTCTTAAGTAAAGTCTTGGACCTTAACAAAAGTGTCTGTGATGTGCAGATCTTGGACCACTGCTTGATCCAAGTTCCAAAACAAAGCCAGGAAAAACCAGTGTTTGAACGCAACTGTGGAAGACAGTAGCTAAGGAGAGGTAGTGCTCAGCACTGTATAAATTCACTTAAAAGTGGGCTCCCCAGCATGTCCCTGTCTGGACTGGAATGACCTAGGCTGTCTATTGGCTTCTTTAATTTTAAACCATCGTGTACTTTGAGAGAAGGACATTTTGTTTTAACTTGTGGTAGGAGCTGTTGGTTGCCAAAGAGTTGCCCCTGAAATGCTGTGCTCGGTAGCTTTGATAAGCCAGAGTGATGCTATGGGAAACTTAGAACTGTGAATGGCTGTGTTAGTAAACTAGGCCCCAGGATAAGCTTTGACTTTGGATGTGGTATTACAGCATTATATCGCTCTGCACTGGGCATGATGGGTAAGAATTTAAGAATCAACAAATCCATAACTCTGTCTCAAACTCGGGCAGCTTGGTGCTTCTGCCCTGATGTAGCATCTTGCAGCTACAACAGCTTCCAAAGCGGGCTGGAGGATTGTGCTGTCTGTCTCCCTTTTGTAAGAATGAACAGGACTGAGGTGGCTTTGTTTGGTGTCTTTTTAAAGGTAAGACTTCTAGTCTAATGACTTATTTAGAGAGAAAATACTTTCACCTCAATAAAGTTTTTTGAATTATAAAGGACATTGCTGTTGGGTTACTGAAAACCCTTGGGGTTTGTTTCATTTATAACATTGCCTCGGGCCTTCTGCTGCATCCTGTTGGACTGACCTCCTTTTCAACCCGTGCTGGCAGCTGCATTGCAGAGCTATCTTTTCCCTGGGTCCTTCAGGGTTGTCATATGACAAACTTGAACTGTGACCCTTTTGTGTCTTACCAGGACAGCAGTGCCCTCTGTGCAATGTGGCCAGCAGTCTTCCCCACGCACGCATTTGTTCCGAGCCATTTAACAAACTGAAAGTTTCGAATGATGGCATTTCATAGTGTTTAATAGCATTGACTGTAAAGCAAATGAAATGGTGCTGAATACCCTGCGTGCTGCTTGTAAAAAATACAGCTTCCATTTCTGCAGTGTGCCCTGGATTTTCTGTGGCTAGCATGTGCTCTCTGGTGAATCTCTTTATATTTTTAATAAATTCCAATGCTTCCACCCTAGCAGCAGTAGCATTTGCTGCTACATGTAGTCCAGCTCTGGTAGTCATTTCTAATAAATGGAGGGTTTAAACAGATTTCTCTAAGCAAAGTGGGCAAAGTCATTTTGCAGAAGTCTTGCAGAGAGTGTTAGGGTAAGAATTGATATAGTTAACACTGCATCCAAGCAACACCATCTCCAAGTGGTGTTGATGCTGGCAGGCATTGCCTTGCTGAAGTTACAGAGACTGAGCACTCGTATTTGTACAAATTACATTCATTACCAAGAACCCTCCAGTAGTGATAAGAGACTGGCTGTGCAGCACAGATTGGCTCCAAGATAAGTAGCCAGTCTATTGTGCAGCTCATGGTAATCTTCCTCTTCCCCACCCCTTATAATAAATCTTGGGGCATTTTGGAAAGCATGGGGGTTGCTCGTTCCAGTAGCTTGAATGCAAAACTACTAAATATCATCATCTCCTACCATTTGTATTTTCATAACCAAGCAAGGCAGCTGACTGAGATGGATGGGCTCAGATACAGTGTTCTGAATATCTGGATGCTTTCACTGAATATTTGTTGCCCCCTTAAAGGACAGAACATGGCTGGAATCAGAGTTTCTCCTGGCCATGTTCCAAAGCTAAGGTGCATTCACAGTGACAGTTTTCCTCATGAAGAGGGGAAACCTCTGGAGCAAGCAGTAGTAAGATCTGTGCACAACCTGGGACTCTGCATAGGTACTGTGTTAGTACCTTCTTTATAGCTGGCTAATCCTTTCTCAGTGCAAGTGTGTTTAGCAGACTTCAGTGAAATGGCAGTCATTTATATTACCGTATTAGTATAATTTCAAAGGAAGAAAGAACTTTGTGGTTGCTTTGACTGAAATAAGCCATCAGCTGGAAAGTGCTTGCTTTGTCTTTTTCAGTATCTAATGTGCAAGGATTTTTGGATTGTTGGTTTTCAACATGGAAAGCTGAATATCAATGGGCTACTTTTATACAAGTAGGCAGTATAATCCAACCAGTTTAGTTAAAACTTCTATTTACATAAAATTCTGATGTCTGATGGGTTTTTTCTTCTTCTCTCCCCCATTTAGGGTTTGAACGGCAATGGAATTGCTGGATCATCAGGTTTTAGCCTTACGAAGCAGATGCACTGTCCAAGAGTAACCCGTGTCTGTCTCAGGGACTTGATATTCTGCATGGAACAAGAGAGGGAGATGAAGCATTCTCTACACTTGTACCGTGCTCTTCTGAAGTGATTTGAATCTTGCATTTCACCATGCTGTCTACTGCCAAAGAAAACACTGGAGCATTGTTGCACTGTCTTGAAATTCCAGTTTCTGGAAAACAATCCGTTGTAAGGATAACTCTTGTTTACAGATAAACATTTTTATTAAATACCTAACTTAGCACCTGTAAGGTTTTTAATAATAGTTGGCTTAAATCAGTCTGTAAACCAGTGAAAACACTGAGCTGCATACATGAGCACCTATCTGCTTGCATTTAACTGTCTTACAAGCTCTGAGGGCTTGATAAGTGTCCCTAGTTTATGTATGTCACTTGCTTCAGTACTCCAGAGTCTGCAATATCTGTTCTATGTGTACTGCCACCTCCAACCCAATCTTATTTAGGGAAACAGGTATCACTATAATGACACAGCATAGCATGGCAACTGTATTTAATCATGACCCAGCAGTCAGTAAACATGCTAATGTATTGCCTGTCTGACTCAACAGCTTCTGAAGTTTTCTGGGTTTAGAATTATTACTGGATGCTCATTTGTGGAGATTTAAGTACCAAGCGAAAGGAATGAGGGGCCCTTTCTACCCCACACTTTGCCTCAATTTCCCTCAGCCTTTCCTGTGAGAAAGTGACTGAGGGAAGGAGGAAAAATCAGTCATTCTTGTGATTGAAGTACATCACACAGTGTAGTTAGGGCATACTTGGATGGTCATGGGAAATTTGGAGTTACTAAAAATACAAGGAGTAAAAGATTCTAAAAGTGGAGGGTAAACAGAAAAAATAGTTTATTTTGGGGATATAAAAAATAGCATTGAACTTGAGCATAGATGCAGAAAGATATTAACAAAACCTGACTACAAAAAAAGGGAAGAGTTGAGATGCATTGAAACTCTGGAACTGAAGAGGAGCAATGTTTGCAAAGAATAGTATTCACTGCTTTAGAATATTGTTTGAATACTTTCATGTGGTATAACAGGGAAGCTTCTCAAATAGAAAGTATTTAGACAGTTGCTTTGTTTCCATTCAGGGAGGAGGACTCTGGATTATAAAGACTCTTAGAACAGATTCAAATATTGCCTACTTGCTGGTAAAGACTGCCTTGTGGTGGAAGGAGAGCCCTGTGGGTCACCCTTCTCCCCAGCCTCCAGACATGTTGCCTTCCATGACACAGCGCTGTATAGCATGGCTGTTTCCCAGGATTGACTGCATTCACGGAATCACAGAATATCCTGAGTTGGAAGGGACCCCTCAGGGATCATCAAGTCCAACTCTTAAGTGAACAGCCTGCACAGGGATCGAACACAGAACATTACTAGCACCATGCTCTAACCGACTATTGAATGGCTTCCTGCTGAATTCTTTTTCTTTGAAAGAACAAGCTTCCTATGGTTACTTGGCATGCTGCTTCAAAACTTGAAGCAACTATTCACACAACTATTCTGCACTGGCAGAACCACTGCAGATGGTTACCAAATTCACAGAGCTGTGAATCGGTTATGTTGGTTTTTGTTGGAACAGTAGTAAACAAATCTAGTAAATGAATGCTGTAAATAATTTATATATGTATATATAGCATATATATATAAGAAAAGCAGTACTTTGACGAAACTATAGTTTGCAAGATATTGAAGGCATTGGGTAAAATTGTTTTGTATAATTAAATGCTTAGCTTTACTTTTTATGTAAAGTGCAGCATTTTCCATATTTGTGTACTGTTATTGATCAGATGTTAAAAATTATTTTAAATACTGCATTAAAGCAATTATTTTATTAAAAATAATTAATTGGTACCTTTGTTTCCTGGCGTGAGAAGTTCAGCATCTGAAGCTGTCAGCACTGTGACCAATGGTGTGAGTGGGAGAGTGAGCCCCAGCTGTGTGCCCATCGCAGGAGCTGGCACAGTTTCCTCACGTGACATATTAACTATGAATTAATTGTTCATACTAACTATGAACACCTCTGTTTGAAGGGGTTTTAAACAGAAGTAGGTGACAGAGAATAGGATTGCTGGAAAGGGGAGAGGTGGGCAGGGAGAAAAAGCAATGTCTCCTGTCTGATTTCCTTCTCTGAGTCAGCACAGAGACTGGGTTGTGGGGGTTTTGTTAACAGCTGGGCAAGGTGAGAGCTTTGCACACGTTCTGGGAAGCAAAAGCATGAACTGTGTCAGATCTCAGCAATGTGCTGTGGAAGCACTGTCCTTAATTATTGTTAAAGCAACTCACAATTAATTAAGTGTGGGCTGGAGAACCACAAAGAGCCTCTGCATATTGGCCTGCCTCTTTCTCTTGAAACCAGTGCAATACTGAAGTGAAATATGTTGGAGGAAATAATTGATAAATAGATATATCTAAAGGATTATGGATGATTCAGGTGTTTTTATGGCCTGCCTATGATGCAGATCACATGGTTTTATTGCTGCTAGAGCAAGTTGTCTTTCACCAGTAGATTCTCCTTGTGTGCTCCCTCTTCCCCCATGTGTCATGTCCAGGCCCACCCCACTCCCAAAAGACCTCTCAAATTCAAAAATTTTACACTGTAAGGAGTAGCAGATGTTTCAAAAAGGTTTTTCAGCAAGTCTTTAGGCCTAATTTCAGACAGGGACAGCTTTGTCCTTGGTGCAAAAAACTGAAAATGCTTGTCCCCTTGCCAAGGGTTCATCCTGCCTCCCATTTGAGCTCAGCTTTGCTTCTGAGAAAAGTATCCTCTAAAGTGGCATTTAGGAGACAGCCTGAACTTGGATCAGCCACATCAGGAATTATAGGAGAGATCACCAGGGTTTACTTCCATGCTCTTCCTGCCCCTTTTGGGAATACTGAAATCCTAGTCATAAGGTGATGAGGACAAAACCTGCTACCATGCTCCCTTTACCTTTTAATTCTCAGTGTGCTCATGTTCAAGCCTGGGAACCTAGGGGAACTGTCTGTGCCACTGGTGCTGGGAGGGCTCTAAAGCTTGCTCCAGGCACTTCCTGCTTTCCAGCTGGCCTGCTAGCCTAGTGGCTGTCTCTGATGCACTGAGCTGGCTGGGCAACTATCCCTGCCACTGAAGTGCTCAACCTTCAGAGAAAAAGGTATACAGCTGGGGGAGGAGGGGAGGGTGAAGCTGTTTTTACTTTTTACTATATCTGAGCAGCATTCTATGCCAAATTTTGTCTGTTACTTGGTGACAAAAGGGGGCTTGTACTGTTTCCCCTCCAACTGCTGATTTTCCTTTTATTGCCATTTTCAAGCCTTAGCACTGAATCCAGCCCTTTGCACTGCCTTTGACTCCAGCTTTTCCCTTCTCCCCATGGGAAAGCCTAGCTGGAGTGCACTAACACACCCTGCAGCTTCGTTCGAGGTTTAATGAGGAAGGTAGCAGGGGATCGGGAGACATTGCTGGATGATTCCTCAAAGCCATTGCACTCTCTTGGACACTTTGACACAAGTAGCTTAAGGCTACTGTTTGCATCAAGTTGTTCTAGGCCCCCTCTCTTTGTAGGCACCTGTGTCCTGCCATGTGAGTGCACTGTGCTGAGCAAAAGTGCTGTCAGCTGTTCTCCAGGTTCATCTCTTGGCTCTGTTCTTTGCTTTCCTCTTCATTTGTAATCACTGGGCTGAAGAGAGAAAGACTAAAGCAAGTGAGGATGTCCTGAAGGGGCAGACAGTCCAAATGATTGGACTTGGTGAAACAGGCTTGTTCCCAGCAGCTTTTCAAATGAGGGCTGCTGGGTTTGTGAGGCCAAGCGCTGCACACTTGCCTGTGCAGAGAGCACACCATGTCTGCACATGCTCTGAAAGCTGGATGCAGCCATTGTTATCACAGGTGCCATGGCTGTAGCTCTGGAAATAATTACACTATGCAGTGTAGGCTTTACTCCTTTGAGGGGTGCAAAGCTGAGTACCAAGACTGAAGAGCACAGCACACCAGACCTGTCTGGTTTTTCACCCACAATGTCAGTGTTTCACTTGGTGCAGGCCTTCTGTAACCTAGAAAAGCACCCCATTTGGCTTTGTAACTCTAACGAGCTGGTCACTCACTGCCTGCTCTCTGTAGCTATTCTGGCATGTTAGCTGATAACTTTGCTACCCAGCCTCTCCTCATGAGCCCCTGCTTCACAGTTCCCTCCAGCGAGCCTGGTTTTGAAAGGATTCTTTTGCTGTGAAGAAGGGGGCAAAAGGAGGGTGTTCATCCTGGACTTTAATGGTTATTTTGGAGTGGAAGGAGATGGCACAGGTCAGCCCACAGCCCTAAGGCTGTTACTTTCCATGCCAGGAAGATCCTTGCAGGAATTTGGTGTTTTATAGTGGCCAAAACTTCCACCATTTAGTCCTATTTCATTCAAGGGTTTTCTACAAGGTCCTTATAGCAGTACGTAACTCCCATCTTCCAAGGGATGTTTTGCTGGCAGAGTCATTCAATGTTCCTGCTGGACACCGTGTCAGAGATGGTCATCCATTCTCTTCCCCAGCCCTATCTCACTGTCCCACAGCTCTTCCACGTCTCATTGTCTGCCTGTGTCTGTCTCAGAACTAGCAAAGGGTACAGAGCTTGTTTTGTGTGACTCAGGTGGACACTGAGGGGTGTCAGGACCCACACTGAGGCCCCAGAGTGTGACCAGTACGTGTTACACAGAGTTCTGCCTGTTTGCAGTGTCACTGAAAGACTACCTCCCGTGGGG
Organism: Erithacus rubecula; assembly: GCF_903797595.1. Taxonomy (NCBI): domain Eukaryota; kingdom Metazoa; phylum Chordata; class Aves; order Passeriformes; family Muscicapidae; genus Erithacus; species Erithacus rubecula. Next base: position 103,725,989 of record NC_136689.1, read on the forward strand.
CTGCACCCTGCTGGGAGGGAGCAAAGGTGGGGGTCTTCTGCATAGGGACTGCTAAGGCACAAAGTCCATCTTAGCAGCTTGGCATGCCACACTGCCACTTCACTGCCTTTGTTTGATAACTGCTCTGCAGTTATCAGTAAGCAGTCACTGTCTCTACCAGATCATAGGGAATAGTATTTTTAAATCTATTTGAAATGAAAAATTATCTGACAAGATCATCTGTATCTGTTTTTGAGAGCTAATTCATAATTAGGTGTAGCTCCCCAAGCTTCTTGAGATATTTGCTCTTCCACTTTGAAGTGTTTAGCGTGACAGGGTTTCTTATTTACAGTTATTTTAAGGTGTTTCTTATTTTTGTTCTTAGAACCTGAAAGGCAAGATGGAAGTATTTTTTTCAAATAATTATGTGTGAATATACATGTACTCTGTGTGTATAAGGATGGCTGAGTAACTTCTGAAAAGAAAATACTCTACTTAATGTAAAGACTGAGTTATAACAGCTCCCAGGTGTGAAACTCCAGCAACAAGGAGAGAGGGAGGAAGGAGATAAATTATCTTCTTTCTTTAAGAGGTTTCAAGTTTTAATGTGTTAAAATCCTTTGATACCTTTGTACAAAATTGAGCAGAGAATAAAGACTCCCTTGAAGAGCTGATCAGTGGGAAGTCTCAAGAAGGAAGGGTAGGAAAAGGAGAATGCATGCAGAGGATCGAAAACAGAGCTTGCTCCTCTCTTCAGGAGCTTCAGTGATACATTTGCATGCATTCTGGTAGAGGCTTTCTTTTAGAGAAAAGACAGAAAAGGACCTTCCTAGAAACAAAGTAGGTGAGTATGTGCAGGCTGTATATTTAAAGAAGCAGACTTACTGGGGAAGAAATCCTTATGTTGTTGCTTCCCGCTCAATGCAATTCTAATTTTTAACTTCATATCTCTTAAAATTTGGAAAACCCCTCCATTATCAGCTCATCTCTCTTTGAAGGAGTAGCAAGTACTATCACCAGCACAGAACTGAGCTATTGTGGGCCACATGTTGTGCATGGGAATCTGTGGCCCGACGCTGAAAGAAGAGGCTGGAGAAAGCAGATGTGTAGCTACATATAGACATACCAGGAGATGTGTAAATACAGCGAGGGCTACTCAACATGTCCTAGCTGAAGCAGTTTTCCTTTACTGATGTGAATAAACATCAGGAGGCTTATAGCCCATGTGAGCATCTGCCTTGCATCAAGCTGAGGTGGCAATCAGGCTTGTGCTACCTCTTGTCAGGCAGGGCCAGGTCTGTAATTTTCTGCACCCTGAATTTCACCAACCCATCCCTCAGCCCTTTGCAGACCGACTGGCGGGTGGTGCGAACTCAAAGAGACCTCATCTCACACAGCTCTCAGTCTTTGCTTCTAATTTGAAAGCTTTAGCCTTCCTTATTACAGGGGAAAAAAAAATTGAAAGTGACCCAAACTTCAGGTACGGAGGGCAAATATTAAAAATAAGCTTGTTTTTGCCTTTGAAATTCCACACTTCTTAGAAGTTGTTGGTGAGTGATGCCCCAGAGCTGGGGAGGATGGCTCCAGAAAAAGATCCCCTCAAGTGTGCAATCAGCCCTTCACAGCAGTCTGCTGGGATGCTGAAACAGAAATCAGCGTTTCAAGTTCTGTTGTTTTTTTTTTTTTTTTTCCCATGCAGTGAAGAACCTGTGGGAAGGTCCTGCCTATGTCCTTACACAAAACCAGGATATCCAGTAATTAGTGAGAGATACCTCCAGGGCAAGCTCAAATTTTGCAACACTTCCCAAGGCAGGGAAAATGCCCTGGGCTAGGGCAGTCTTGGGAAGAGAATGAGTCAGAAGCCTTATTTTTCTTTCTTTCTTTTTTTTTTTTTTTTTTTTCCTCCTCTAGTCCTGATCAAGTAAAAACTTTATAGGGATGGAAATTTTGCAGAGACCCGATTCTTGCAGACCTCCCTGTACCTGGGTGAGGCTCCTCCGCCTCCTGAGCTAGACGTCTGCTTTTTCAGGCTTTTTTCTCCTTAACAGGCTCCACTTTCCGCAGTCCTGAGCCAAGTCTGGGAGCGGGGGAGCCGAAAAATCCAGGGAGGTGCCACCCACTCCCCGATGAATGGAAGGGGTAGGGTGCTGCCTCTTTTGGCGATTGTTTGCCCTCCCTCAGAAACACACGGATGATTTAAAGGCAGGATCGAGAAGAGGTTTAAAATGCTTGTTTAGCTGTCACTCGCTTTGGGCGGCACTGCCACGAGGGAGAAGCCGAATGGGCCCAGGGTTGGGGCAGGGTGGGTGCACAGGCGCGATGGAAGGCGGGCGATGGCGCTGACCCGCCGGCAGCTCCTGCGCGGGGACCAGCCCGGGAAGGGCGGAGAGGCTGCGCTGGCGGAGGCAGCCTTGAGAAAGCTGCTGCTTGGCTCCGGGCCCAGAGGCGCCAGCACCGCCCTGCTGCCCCAGGGCGGCCGGGCCTGCCCTGCTCTGCCCGGCCCGGCCCGGCCCGGCCCGAGGGGCGCCCGCGGCCGTGGGCCGGAGGCGGGTGGGAGGCCGGGTGGGGGCCGTGAGCCCAGGCTGAACCAGGATTCCCTGTGCCCGTGACATGGACCAGCCTCCTCAGGCACGTCTCTCCTTGAGCACCAGTCTGCACCGCGGGCAGTAAGCCGTACAAAAGGGGCTCGAGCTCCTCACATCGGGATGCAGCACAAACACTCCCTGGCTCTTGGAACAAACATCCCCAGGCGTGTCTGACCAAGATGCGGTGGCCCTGCGCCTCTTTCCCACTCTTGTTGCCTCCACATGTTTTCTGTGGTGTTGGATCTCCTTCCCAACAGTTCTTTACTTCCACAGCTGCCTTAGTTTTCCATCTTTCCCCCTGCTCATGTCTTGTACAAACCTGCTGTATCATTGCCTGCCTTCCCTTACTGTTCTTCCTGGCCACTGCCTTTTCTCAGTGTTTTAAGCCCTGGGAATGATGTTTTGAAAGAATGAGGTGTAGCCCACTGTCCTGGTTTGAAGGACAAGTGTCTGCCAATAAAGGCAGATGCTTCTCTTTGAAATGGAGAATGTAAATCCCCTTCCTCCAAATTATTATTATAATTTTGAAATTAAGGGGCTCGCAGGCAAAGATATGGGAATTAGGAATAACAGTTCTTTACTAGGAAAATTAAAATAGAAATACAGTATTACAAAGAACAATCCCAAAACACTGACAGAATCAGAATACAACCTGACACCCTGTCAGTCAGGGTGTTGGCTGCAGTCCCATTAAATGGTGGCTGCAGTCCCCCTGCAGTGGCAGGTGTGGTTCAGCTGAAGCAGTGCTCCTGTAGAAGGTGCTGTTTTCCTCTGAAGGTCCAGGGATGATGTGGAAAGGTCCGGTTTTCCTCTGGAATCCATTGGGAAGAAGGTATCGTGCTGTCCAAAATCTCAGTTTTTATCTAGGTAGGAAAGGCTTGGCTCATCCCCTGGCTGGAGCATCTCCCAGTGGGATGATGTGATTTTATCAGTCATACAGTGAGACTGAATGGCCCAGCAGCAGATGATATCTTCCTGGAGGGAGGATGGGTTGTGGAAAAGATAAAGATGACTGCCTTACTTTGTCTTAAAGATGGCCCATTAGCAGATAGTATGTGCCACAGAGAGAAGGAAATCACTACCCCACCCAGATTCAATAGATGGTGATAGAATACACATTTCTGGCCACATCAACCCAATACACCCACTAATAAACAATGCTGGGATAGTGGTGACAGCAGATGAGGACAAGGCTGAGGTACTTAACAATTTTTGGCTTCACTCTTTAATGGCAACCTCTCTTCCAGATCTCTCAAGTGGATGGACAACATGATGGGGACTCAGGGAGCAAAGTGTTTTCCACTGCGTAAGGATGACCACCTGAGGAATCTGAATGCATATAAGTCTTTGGGACCCAATGTGAGGCCTCCCAGAGTCTGAGGGAATTGGCTGAAGTGTCACGCCACTCTCTGTGATATTTGGGAAGTCATGCCATCAACTAAAGACCTAGGTGATTGGAAAAAAGGAAACATTGTACCCATCTTTAAAAGAGGACCCTGGGATCTACTGACCTGCCAACCTTCTCTTCATGCCCGGGAGGATCATGGAACAGATCCTCCCAGAATCTGTGCTAAGGACAGGGACATGATTCAGGACAGCCAGCATGGCTTCCCCAAGGGCAAGTCCTGTCTGACCAGCCCAGTGGCCTGCCAGGATGGAATGAGTACATCAGTGAACAAGGGAAAGCCTGCAGATGTCATCTAACTGCATATCTGTAAAGCCTTTGACACAATATCCTACAACATCCTCTTCTAATTAGAGAGAGAACAGTCCATCCAATTTGATGGATGAACTGTTGGATTGATAAGAAATTGATTGGATGATCATGTCTGGAGGATAGTGGTCAGTGGCTCTGAGCCCTGAAGGATGTGAGTGACAAGTGGTGTCCCTCAGGGGTCTGTATTGGGACTGGTGTTAATATCTTCATTAATGACACAAACAGAAGGATCCAGTGCACTTTCAGCAAGTTTGCAGATGACACCAAGCTGATTGGTGCAGTTGACACACCTGAAGGATGCTATCCAGAGGGACCTGGACAAACTCAAGAAGTAGGCTCATGGAAACCTCATGAGGTTTAACAAGACCAGGTGCAAGTGCTGCAGTTGGGTCGGGGCACCCCCGGACATGAGTACAGAAGGGGGAAGAAGTCACTGAGAGCAGCACTGCTGAGAAGGACTTGGGCATGCTGGTGGGTGAGAGGCTGGACATGTGCAGGCAATATGTATTTGCAGCCTGGAAAACGAGCTGTGTCCTGGGCAGCATCAAAAGCAGCATGGTCAGAAGATCAAGGAAGGTGATTCAGCCCCTCTACTCCACTATGATGATTCTGTGAATTCTGAACTGGTAGGGAACTGTCTGCTTCACCCAGGCACCCTCCAGCCTGACTTGAACTTTTATGCTTAGGCAAAACCAAAGTGAAATGGACCACACCAGGTGCTTCCATCTTCATCTTTCAAAACTGTTGGGCACTTCTGCTGTGCCCAAAAGCCTGCCTTCCTCTTCAGCTTCCATGGTTGCTCTGATTCTCCTCCCAAACCCTCAAATAATTTGTTTCCCTTGGATGGCTACCATCGCTTCTCAGCCTTCTTCATTTGCTGCTTTGATTGTGTTCCTTTGGAGACATCTCCTGCACAAGCAACTCCTCAGCTGCCCCTTGTCTGAGCTGAGAGCTCACAAAGCTTTATTGCAAAAAAAAAAAAAAATTGTGCAGTTGTCCAGGCTGGAATTGTGAGCACTTGGGGTCCTTGTGGGCATGCCAAGACATTAAATCAATTTGAACATTGCTAAAAGAGGGCTCAGTTACTTTATCTTCCATTACCTTTGTTGAAGAGTAGGCAGTGTCAGTCCTGACATTTCTGTCTTACCAAGGTGTCAGAGAAGCAGGTTCCCCTCTCCCCAGGGAAGGACAGCGGGGGTGGAGCAGTTTTCCTTCCCTAAATTCCTGTGTGCACCTCCTGCAGAAAGCAGGCACGCTGTTCCAGGCAGCTGCAGTGCTTTTAGGCTATTAAGCTGTTTCTGATGTCTCGTTCAAGTTGGGCTTTGCTGTGATGCCAATAAAAACTTGCTGGTGTTAGGCTTCTGCGGCATCACGGAGAATGCCATGAGAAGGAAGCACTCACTTCTCAGCAGCTGAAACCCTGCACTGGGAATTTCCCTCCATCTATTTTTTGGTAGTTCCTTTTCCCAGTGTGCCACCCTCTGTGGGTGTCCATGGCCCATTGCTTGAGGCAATGTAGACCAAGGACAGCACTATATTTTACTTTCCTAAGATTTACCACAACAAGACCTTTTCCTGAAATTAGCTGTGAATCCTAAACCAACTGAAAGGTCACATCTTGTAACACCTTGAAGCATGTGGGGCAGCTTTGGAGGTGGCACTTTGCAAACATTCTATCTCTTCCTTTTGCTTCTGATTCTGCTCTGTCTTCAAATGGGCAGAGAGCTCTCAGAGAAAATGGAAAACAGTCTCCACTCCCATGGGTTCATGGTTTTGCCTTCTACTGTGCCAGCAGCAGGCTGTGTGAGGGAATACAAATGGTGCTCAGCACAGGGCTTGGATAATTAATACTGTTTCTTTGAGCTACGGTATTACTTATGCCTCTGGTTGATATCTACAGTGATAAAGATACAGTCCTTTCTATGACTGCACAAAAGAAATATATGGGAGGAAAAAATTGAATTTTTGCTGGTCCAAATTAATGTGGCCCCAAAACTCTCACATTAAATCTCCCAGAGCAAAACCATCCTATTTTCATGACCCCAGGAAAGGCCCTTAGATGCTCTCCTAGGGGCTTATGTGCCTGCGTGTAACCAGACCTCCCTCCCCAGAGCAGCTGGGGGGGACAGGATCTCACCTTTCCCACAAAAACGTGTGGGGACAGATAGATCACATCCATCACAATGGTACAGGGCTTGTCTGCCACCCCCAGCATGGCTGCACTAGTGGGGGGACAGCATTTTCCTGCTGCTGCTTGGGGAGAAAAACCCTTGCCGAGTATATCCTGCCCCAAGGCAAAGCTGAAGCCATAAGGAGTCGCTCCAACCTGCTGTGATTGGTTTAGACTATAAAATTGTAGGGGATTTTTTTTTTTTTTGGTGTTATTTAGTGAGCAACTCTCTGTGAATTTAATAGATGAGTTTTACTATCAGTAACAACTCCCCTAACCCCCAAGCACTTTATTTCATATGTACAAGAGTTAAAAAAAAAAGAAAAATAAGAATACCTCTGGGGAAAATAAGGGGTTGGGAAATGGCTGTAAGTGTAAGCACAGGATTGCCAAACCCACACGTTCAAAAAGCATGAATCAGATCTCCAGAAATCACAAGACTGGTGGTCTGAATTCCATGTATGAACTCTGGGCAGTTCCTGAAGGGTATTTCCCTCCATGCTTCTTAGGGGAAGCTGTATGCACTCCCTTGGGGAAAGAATGTTGGTGGGCCGGAGTTGAGGCTTACACATGCTTATAAATCCATCCTCCCTGTGCTGGAGCCTGAGATGGTCTTCATGCCCCCCAAATCCCCTAAGCCTGCCTTGTTGCAGTGCTCTCCCCCACTGTGAGGCATTGCTGCTGCTCCCTCATATCCCTGAGGAGCTGCCTGGAAGGACAACCAAGCCCCAGTACCCACCTCGCCACAGTAGGGAGCAACAGCTGCTTGCACCAGGGTTTTCTCCTCCCTGTGGATAGGTGGTAAGGAAGAAGTGCCTTTATTTAGTCCTCAGACTTTAATAAGAGAGATGCAGCTTTCAATAGTCCAAAGATGTTCCTAGCCAGAGCCATAAAACCAGCTCAGCACTGTCCGAGGTAGGGAGAGTTGCCCGCAACACCTGTTCTGGAGGGACATGAATTGTTTTTCTGTACTGTGCAGGAGCTTGCTTTAAGACAAAGCTGAAACTTTTTTATCTGGGGGTAAAAATTAATACCTTCTCCCCCAAAGTTACCCAAAACCCCCAAAAACCTGAGAAGAAGAGTGCTGTGCCAAACTTCCTCTGTACTAGACTAAATGGCCCAATTTGTTGGCGCCTGAGCCCCCAGGCAGGGAGCAGCCTTCACCCACACCTCCAAATATGGATGAGCTGGCAGGAGAGGGAAGCTTCCTCTGTCTCCTGCCTCACTTGAGGGCCTCTAGATCTATAACTGATCTAAACTGCAGTTGCCCAACTTGGCCTTGCAGAGTCAGCTTTGCTGCAAGTCCTCTCTTGTTTCCCTCTGGAGTCCCTCAGTTTTCGTCAGCACCACAATGTTGGTCCTTGCAAGCTCTTTGGTCATGCTACAACTGCTCAGTTACAGCTGTCCCCACCAAAGGAGCAGCATGACCTCCATGGGAGAGGACTCCCTAGTGACTGGCTACACAGCACAGCACCATGAGATGCTCTACCCGAGCCCAGCATGGTAGTGTTGCTTCCTTGTGCTGGACCCTGTGCTGAACACTTCTTCTGTTTCAGGAGAAGCCACTTTCATCCTTGTGTGTTGCCTCCTTATTGCTCCTACATCTCAACTCGTACCAGTCAGGACTCATTGGTGTGAAATGTGGGGAAATCCCAGGCTGCATGGCTCTTCCTGAGCTCCTGTTGGCTAGGCAAATTACCTGTCACAGGGAGAGGATCAGGAATTAGAGGGAATTGCATGCAAATGGGAAGAGCAACCAAAGAGCCCCAGTTCTCCCAGATCTGAGAGCTGAAGAGCTGAGGCTGAAGACTGCAGTTGGCAGTGCACCTGCTTCAGTGAGGGGTGGAGCTGCAGCTGTGCAATGCATAAACCTCACAGCCTTTCTCCTTCAAAGCCAAGCATCATATTTTGCTCCAAAGCACTTGTACCACCCACCTGTGGAAGAGGTGTACTGGTGACTTCCAACTGGATGGACAGCAACCAGCAGGCAGCGAAACCACTCACTTGTAACTGGAGCTGCAGCTCTTGCAGTGGTAGCTGATGAGCAGAAGCTGGTCGGTTTCCAGGGCAGGAATGACTCACAGCCCATCCGTGATTACCTGTGAGTCGTCATCCCAGCTCCGGGCTCCCCAGGGCCTGGTGCAGCAACGTCTGCTTCCTGAGTTCAGTGAAAGGGAAAAGGTGCCTTGCTCCCTGTTCATGAGGATTGTGGATTAATTCATGCTTGCCCTAGGTTGGAGGTAATACCAATAGCACCAAGCACTCCCTCCTGCTGCATATCAAGTGTGGGAGTATCCTGGCCTGAAGGACCAGACATATTAGCCTGATCCATAACTGAAGCATCAAAGAGGACACGAAATTAACATGTACGTGGACAGCACGTGGCAGCAACCCTTTAACCCTCCATAACTTTGCCTGCTTGCCTCATTAGAGGCCCTTTATCTGGTAGATGGACTCATTTGCCAATATAAATATGCACTTGCCAGCAGGGGTCAAACACAGTGCATAAAGAGCTGGAGAAGCTGGAAGAGCAAAATGCGTCCAGCATACACGGCAATGCCAGGACAGAAGCACCATTGGAGTCCAGTAGAGCAAACCCAGCCATATCTTTCTCTGATTCCTCTTCCCCCAGTTTCTTTATAACCCAGCTGCCTGAAGAGGAGAGGAAAAATCCAAAAGTCCTCTCAATGCTCACTGCAATCACATAGACTACATCAGCCCACACTGTTGGTTGGAGCAAGGTGATGAGACCTTTGGCTGCTCCCAGGCCAGCTCTCTACATTGGGTGTTTCCAGAGCAGGAAAGTTTCCTCTCTTCTTTCACTCTCAATGTACAGCTGGCCCTCACAGCCCTCCCTTTTTTGCAACAACAGATCAACCTATGTGGGCCATGCTCCCTAAGACATCTGCCAGCACAAGGACTGAGCCTCCTGCTCTCCCACAGCTCTGACTCCAGGGATAAAGCATGTGGACGCGACAAAAATGTCTCCACCTGCTCCCTCCCAGCAAGAGCTCTGTTACAGTTGAATCTCCATCTGAATGCTGCTCTAGGTTCACACACTGAGCATCCTCCAGATCTCTGTGGAGTTCCCACTCTTCCTTGGGACCAGGAATGCACAGTGCAGGTTGCAAGGCTTAGCATACCAAGCTCTTATCCACATTGCAACTCTGGTGAGTGATTCCTGCTTACTAGGTTTCCTGATATGTTTTTCCATGTCCAGATGCTGCCCACAGCATGTCTGGAGAGCCATTCCCCACAACCACCTTGTACGCTTCTCCCAACTGTCTCTCTCTTGGGAGTCATACACAGGGTGAATATTTTGAGATTTGGAATGTCAGTCCACAAGCAGCAAATGAGCACTTTTACCTGTTCCAAGCTTCCCATAAAGTTCTTCAGTGTGTGCAGGCTCTGAAGAGCTTTTAGGTTGTTTCTATGATGAAGTGCCTGTCTGGTTGTAGCTACATGTGCCATCACTCTGCTGAACTCTCATCTCCTTTGAAAGGGCAGGGATTTCCCATCCTTGCTGTGAACTTTCACTCATGAAAGAGCACTTCAGTGTGCACAAGACAGCCTTGCAAGTGATGGCTCCATTCTGGAGTTCTGAATACCGCTGACTCTTCAAAAGACTGGATTTGCTGCTCAGCCTTTCCCTCAGTGTAGCAACCCTTATCCAGCTAAATTCAGCTGGGGGAATTCCACCTGTAAGATGTGCAAGTAAGGGCAAAGACATCCTTTGCCTTGTCCCTGTCAAGTTTCTGCTCCCCAAGGCCTTGCTTTCTCTGTTGGTAGTTCCTGCATGCAGCAGCAAGTCTGCTCCCCATGCGTTTCGCTCAAGCCAAGATGCCCACACATTTTTTCCATTGTGAACCTGGCTTCATCCCTGCCAGCTCACGCAAGCAGCTATTGTTAAGTAATTGTTTGAGTCATCCACTGAGCCTACACCCAAGCAGACTTTTCAGATTTAGCACATGGGAGATTCACTGCTGTTGGCATGGCTTTGAGGTACCCTACCTCATGCCTCTGCCCAGGAGGATGGCAGCAATGAACACACTCCAGATGGGCCATTTCATGCCCATCCGTGCTTTCCCAGCCTCCAGCCTCCAGCAACAATAACTTAATGCAATACAGAAGAGCCACCAGCTTGCACCCAAGCTGGAGCAAAGGGTTTTCTCCTGATGCTGCTGGAGATCAGAGGTATCCCTTTCTTCTCCTTTTCTCCCTATCCCCACTGTCATTACTAGAGCAAATGTCAGAGCTGCTTCTCTCACTAGTGATGATGTCTCCCCCTCACCCCTACTTGATGAACGGGGTTTATAATTGAATTTTAGTTTGGCACAGTTGCTACTCCCCAACTCTGGCAATTAGAGGATTTGAGATGTTCATTACGGAGCCTTAAGTTTTCATATGGTCATTCTGGCTGACACCACACTTTTTACCACATTTTACATCCACAGCCAAAATACTCGGCACGTTTTCAGAAAAGGGAAGATTAAAAACCCAACTAAAAAACCCAAAAAACCCAAAACAACAACAACAACAACAACAACAAAAAACCCAAACCAAAAAAACCCCAGGAAAAAAACTGAAGCGAATTACTAAAGTTTATAAGGCTAATACTTTATAGGGCTAGTATGCACAGGCCTGGGGCCTTCAAGATAATATAATCTAATACTTGGAGATCCCCTGATGAAAGGCACTATATATGCAAAGTGCTTTATAAACATTAATTAGTTAATGTTGAAAATTTTGCTCAGGGCAAAAAAAAAAAAAAAAAAAAAAAAAATCCTACCAAAAATCCCCCTTCCCTCCCTCACTCTAGTCCCTAACTATACAAAGTTAATGATTCTGTGTGTGCAAACTTGGAGTTTAATTTTAATTTCTGTTTACTTCTGGGGAGATGGAAGCACTGGAAGTACTTTCATATATGTTATGCTTCTGCAAGCATTAGTAACATGGTGGCTTCTCCTATCGTGTGCTTTAATCTCCATAAATGAGGACACCCCAACATCTACAGTATAATTTTGGACCACAGTATTTGCAGCAAAACTGCCCAGGCTCTACTCACTCATCCCTTCATAGTCTGTAATCACTAAGCAAGCAAGCAAGCAAGCAAGCAACCAACCCATGTGTGAAAGTCTTTGTGACAATAGTTTCCATTCCAGGGCACCTTCTCAAACCTTGGGCAATCAGCAGGTGGTTTCAGTGTCATCACCACATCATATGTCCCCACATAATGTATGCACACAGAGCAATGGACAAGGTAGCACACATGCTACTTATCACAAAAAGAGGGAGTCTGAAGGACAGAGCAGGCCTTGCAGGATGAAGTTGTGTTTCAAAGTAGATGGTGTAAAAGGCAACAATCCTGCATTCAGTGGTATTTCCAGCAATGATATCCCAGGTATATTTAATCTCTCCTTCATGATCTTTCCCAGGGAAACATTCAGCTTTCAGGTAACACTCGGGATTGTTTTCCCTGAAAACCCACCTGTGTGCTGGCAGAGTAGTCCACCACAGTCCATCCCATTTCTTTCAGAGCACTGTGCTCACTTCCATGATTTGCAAAGCTTAGGGACTGTTGTAGGCAGCACTTTTCTCCTGATAAAACCCCTTTCATCCCTGACAAGGCCCTTACAGAGTCCACTCAGTTCAAGCAAGTCTGCACCCGGCATGCTCCTGGGATGCCACAAAATACCAAATCAGCTGCCTGGCTTGGACTTCTCTTTATCCACCAGCAAAGGACCACAAGGCCCCTTGCCCTGTGGCTGCCATTCTTCTCCCAGGTGCAAGGGCAGCAAAGACCCCAAGGGAAGAAAATGTACAGTCAAATCCCTTTCCCTGAAAACTTGGTAGCATCTTCTGGTGTCCTTTCTCCCCATCTGTCCTGTTGGAGCCCCAAACTCATGCCTGTCAGCCCAGACATTGGGATAAAAGTGCTTGATGGAGCAGGAGAAACTTTTTTGACATAGAAGCAGAATACTGCAGAATGCTTGCAGGAGCAGGGTCTGGCCCAGCAGGGTTTTTCAGGGCTGGGTCAACAAGGTCCCCATGGCCGTGGCTGAATGCAGATAGACCTTTTATTCTCTGTCTGGTGCCTTTCCTAGCAGCCGGGTTTTTGCAGGCACCTGATCTTTTCCCAGCACCCACAGCAGGTATTGCTGTCTCCCTGACAATGGACCTTTGGTGGGGGACACTTTTCTTTTCCCTCTCCTGGTTCCTGGGGGTCTCAAGGGCTGCTCTTAGCATTTTGGCTCCCCACAGTGCCACACTGTGAGTTGTTGCTGTGCACTGGCAGCAGAACACTAAGCCAGACATTTTCTGTCTGCCAGGGCTGTCTCTGGGAGAGGCAGCATCAAGGGATCAGACCAATGCATAGTACCACCACTTCTCTTAGCCTCAGACCTGGTAACTGGTATGAGCAAAGTCTTGAAGTGAAGCCAGCCCAAGTGGCCACAGGCAAAGCTGATGGTGGCTGTCTTGTGCCTCCAGTGCTTAGCAGCCAGACAGCTGCATGGCTTGGGAACACATCTCCTGTGCAGCAGCTTGTGGAGTGGTGACTTACTGAACTTCACTGCATGTGGGTGCAGCACTGTGCTGAGCAGGTGAAATGATGGGGCTGAGGAATCGATGCATTCCCAAGGATCTCAGCCCTAATGACAGCCCCCCTTAGTATCAAGGGCAGCTTTTGATGGAGTCTTTGGAGCATCAAAGGCTGTGAAGGTTTGCTCTGGTATGTTCCAATCACTGCCACCTGTGAGTACAGTCAGGGTTCAGCTGAACATTCGACTCAGGTGAGCTGTCTCAGGGGAGTTTTGCCTGTGCACGAAAGCAAGATCAAGCTAGTGGAGAGTAATCGCTTACACACATATCTAATGTAGACATACCTGGATGAGCTAAGCTATACTTTCATCTTGTGCAGTTAGAGATGTTTAATTTTAATCCTGTGTCAATGGGGAAAAAATTGTATGAAGTCCTAATAAATAAATTATGCTGCTGAGTGCTCAGATCAGCACATCCTAGCTAGAAGCAGTACAGAAAAAGTCGCCTTCCAGCACTGCAAACTGCTTTAAAACATCCCTTCAAATAGATGTTGCAAGCCAGTGATACACCAATGCAGTTGTGGTGGCTTCAGATCATGAAGCATTTGCCGTTCTGAGGGTGTGTAATTCTGAGGAAGAAGAAAAACACAACATATTTAGTAGTTTCTGACTATCAACTTGAGAATTCTTGAAGTACCCTGATTTTTTAAAATCATTGCACATCTGCTCTCAAGACAGCCTGGCTGCTTTCAGGTGTATCGTGCTGGGCACCTGCCAAGGCAACCACTGAAAATGCAAGTCTGCTCGGAAAAATCTAGATGGGAGATTGTGATGGAAGAAACTGTCTGTACTGTTATTGCTGAAGTTACTGATTTTTACCTCCTCTGTTTTTAAATTACTTTGCAGCATTATTTGCTCTTGAAGAGACAGCTAGGAATGCAAGGAGAAACTGGAGACTGGAAGCATGTTTTATATTGCTGTGGGCAAAAGACTTGATTTTCCTGGGATTTCTTGGGTGCTCAGACCCTGTTTAAGTTCCAGGGACAACAATTAGCACAGGGAACTGTTGTGTTTAGGTCAGATACCACCAGAATATTTACAGTATGTATTAGGACACAAGCTGTTTACCACCCACTGATGAACTTTTATGTGTAAAATGTCCCTTTAAATTTGGGCTGAAGCAGACACTTGCTTTGATAGTTATATGAAAAAAAAAATCCGTAACTTTGCTTTGGGATATTTATAACCAAAGCATGCAGAATTATTGCAACATAAAATCTACTTCACTGGGTCTTGGTGATAAAAAAAGGAAAAAAAGAAAAAAAAGAGGAAGAAAAAGAAGGTTAATATAATAAAGAAAAAAAGACAGATGAGTACATAGAACACACTTCAGATCTACAGCACTATATTGTCCCAGCAATGCCACCAATTCAATTTAAATCCTAAGGATAAAGGTAATGCTATTGAAGCACTGCAAATTAACAATAGCCCTGGCCTTGTACATCACCCCTTCACAACAACCAGCCCATCAAACACCTTTGTGGCTCCACATGAAGACAGAGTGGAGGAAAAGTGAAATGGTTTCTCATCCTCTGCTCTGCCAGAGGCAAGTGCCAGCTCTCACTGTTGTAAACTGTAAGGCAAGGCAATCTGCAGTGCTATGGAAAGAAAACAAATACCACAGTAGCAGGCAGGCAGGCAGACAGAATGAGACAGAGATATTTTTAATTGATGCTAGAGGAACATAAATAGATGAAGCTGGCATTAAGCAGCACAGCCCTTTTTCTCTCTCTGCCAGGTACCCATTTACCCGGGCTCATGACCAAAGGCCAACATGACATCAGAAGCCCTGTGGTGTTTTGCCTTTGGGCAGCAGCCGGTAAAACTGGTTTCATCTGGCAGATGAGCATGTGAGCTGAAGTAATTGGTGTGTTCTTTTCTGCCTCAGATTCCTTATCTTATCCTGAATATTCCCATAACCTCCCTTTTTCCAGTCCCTTTTGTTTCTCAACAAAAAAAAAATATTTACATTGAAATAAACAATAAAAAAAATAAAAAATGGGAGCCTCTAGATCGCATCGGGAGACACAGGTGCCGGTAACTTCACGAACAAAGAGCAGTGCAGTGACAGCTGCAGAAAGGATAAGCTGGAAAGGGAGGCTTTTTCTAGTGAGACTGTTCCTGAACAAGAAGGGTTGGAACAGGCACCCTCTGACAAAGGAGCCTCACTCAAAACCAGTTGCCCTTCCATTTTTCTTTCACTTCTGAGATCAGTTTGGATTCTTTTTCTGAGGTGTTTTGCAACTGCGGAATAAAACCCACCTGAATGTGATCAGAGGACAATGTGGGAATCTTTCTACATGCCAAGGCTGTAAGCAGCCAGGGCTGTCTATTCCTAGGGCTGTGTTAGCAGTGCTTTGGCAGCACAGCTATCCCAGGCTATGCAGAGGTTGGGCAGGCTTCCTGTGGCCATCCCTCACATCTCTGACTGCTTTGCTCTCTGAAAGGAGCAGGGTCATGGAATGAATCCTGCCAGCAACACTGCATTTTCTAGCATATCACTGAATGTGCGTTACTGGCAGTTTTGTTGGATTGTCTGTGTGGATGAGTGACTTCACCCATGTTTAGGGATGGCCACTGCATGTCTGCAGGATACACATGCTCAGAACACTACTGTGGGGCAGCACCACAGCCAGCTAATGTGTGGCTGGGTAATCTGGGGGATTGGACAGAGATTTTTGGCTTGTTTGGAACATATGAACATCTATAAGCTTCCCCTGAAAAGAAGTTGGAAGCAAAAAAGTGTTTTCTTCTTCCTTTCTTTCAAATATACAACTGATAGGTATAAATGTGGCAGAAGGACTGGGCACCATGCCAGCAGGGACATGCTGGGAATAAGGTTTCTGCTCTCACATATTGGCTCAAACCAGGTGGGATGCTGCTTCCATCTCTGTAACTTAAGGAAATGTGGCTTGCTTTTCAGAAACATTGTTCTTTCTACTTATAGGTCCCTTTGGAGCTGGGAGATGGTGGAAGCATGGAGAAGCTTGGGAAATCTGGCAACAGACAAACACAGACACTTGGGTTTAGCCTCTCACATTTTGAATGTTTTCCCTCTTCTCCCATGGAAATCACTGGTGAAACTTCCCACTGAAGTGGAGCTGGATCCCAGTCTGTTAATGCTAACATATTAAGACGGAGAAGAAAATGCAGAACATAAGAGAAAAAAGAGCCTCCAACCTGCTAAACAAGGCTAAAACACAAATCTGGTGGTTATGTTAAACAGTCCAAATGAAAATTATCCAAATGTACAGGATTATAGGAGAAGAAAGAAAACAGGCAACTGGAAAGAGATTATGAAAAATGGGCTGAGGGAGGAGGAAGATATAAAAGGTGGGAAATTAATTGGAAAATACACTTGGGGATGAGAGAAAGGAGGGCACAAGTGTAGGAAGGTTGATGTGAAATACAGGCAGTTCTGGGTGCAGACACCAACATGGGGGCTTTGACATCTGGGTCTGAGCCTCACAGAGGACAGGAAGGAACACCAGGAGGAGTATGGACGCCTCCAGAGAGGCTGGAAAATGTCTGAGCTCTTTGTGGTCTCTATGGAAAAAGAGATAGGGGAAAATGGAGCAGGGAAGGAATAGAGAGGGGTCCCTTGTCTGTCTGGCCCACCTTGCTGGATGTGCCCCAGAGACCAAGCATGGATTTGGTCCTCCAGGTGCTGCAGGAGCTCCTGCTTTTTCCTGAGGGGCTTCAGGGTTTCTGGCAGGACTGAGAAGCCCAGGTCAGGGATGTGGTCCAAATGGTGAACAAGGCAAACCCAGCTGGCTCCTCCAGCACATCCCCCTGCCCAGACACACACCCACACACACACACCCACATCCCTCTTTTCACCACCTTGCTGCTCCCAGCCCATGATTCAGCACTGCAAGGCTACCCAAGACCTGAGCAGGAAGCCAAAAGGCTGCAGCCTGTGCTGCTCTACACTCCTACATGGCTCAGAGATATTTGGGAGCCAGAGGATTCTGGTTTCTGGGGAGGCTTCTGAGCTTGTCCAGGAAGGTGGCCCTTCCCACAGACCCAGGCCCATAGTGAGTGCAAGTGATGCTCCCTGTCTACCAGGTTTTAAACCAAGTCCACCCAGACAAAGCTGGGGGCACTGTTTTGACCTCTCCTCCTGTCCCTGTCCTCTCTCCTGCACTGAGAATGTTTTGGCCAGGGACTTAGCAGCAGAAGGACATGTCCCCCACTGCTTGTCCCTTTGGTGAAATACTAACCAGCACACCACTTCAACAAGAAAACAAGTGCCTCAGGTTCAGAAAACACATTTTGGACTTTTAAAAAGAGTGAAATGAGGCAGCTGCCCATTGTGGGCAATTTAGCTTAATGTGATATTGAATTCAGCTGTTTAATACACCCAGATGCTCCAGCAGTGAGTGTATAAAAAGCCCCCAACTTCAATAAATAATGAAGATGTGAAGATTTTTTTCCTCTTTGTTTCCTTTTTTAATGAAAATGGCAAAACCACTAATTTGCTACTGTACATCTGCATCAGTTACTTAACATGACATCTTGCTGTAGTAATAATCCATCAACATCCAGTATTACATATGGATTCATAAAAAGGTTTATGTTTGTGTTGGTACTTTTTCTGTCTGCCAAACTAATTATATACATTTTACAATAAATTATACATATTGAACTGAGAACCTGCTGTGCTAATTGCTCACACTTTTGTAGGGAAAAAATGTGGTCATAGAGTGCTTTTTTCATTTTAAGCATATTGAGAACATGGCAGAAGAAGATGCTATGTCTTCAGTTTTTCAGATCTGAAAAATCAATATTTAGCCCTACAATAAGTAAAACAAACAGAAAAAATCAGGAAGAAAGAACTTGGGGAAGCTTTCTATGGTGTGTTTTTGCCCCTCTGTGTCTTCACTTGGTGAGGTATGAAAATACAAACACAATTTCAGTACTGTGAGTGTCCCATGAAACAAAGACCAAATGTCTACTGTACCCAAAGCTAAGGGCCCCCTGAAATGCCTCCCCAAATCAGGACCCCACAAGGAAGATATGAAGGAGCTCTACATCTGCCTTTCTTGAAGTTTTTTGTTTGCACTTTGGCAACAATGACATGTAATTATGAGATAGTTGCACTGTTCATAGAATTTCTGTGAGTAATACTTAAATATAGTTTATTACATTAAGCCCAGCACTTGCACCCAATAGCTTTCAAGTCCCATGAGGACAGAATCCACATTCTTCTCCCTACTGAAAAAAAATGTAAAAATCTCTCTTGATGGAAAAGAAAGAGAGGACAGAATTAAAACTCTAGATAATATGACAATGGCATCAAGAGGTAGGGCCATATTTCACACCCCCTGAGGAATCTTTCACTTCTCAGTCAGTTCAGTCTTCCTGGAAATGACAGAAGACATACAATGGTTGAGGTTGGAAGAAGCCTCTAGGGACCACCTTGTTCCCTCCCACCTGGCACAAGCAGGGCCACCTTGAGCCTGGACTGTGTCCAGATGCTTTTTGATCTCCAGTTCATCTTGTATTGCAGCTGTTATCAGGCCAATAAGAAAAGCAAGGAACAAAAGCAACAACCAAAGATGTGGCTAAACCTCTCAAGTTGAAAAAAAAGGATGTACTTTTTAAATGAAGACATGTTAGCTAAAACATAAGGGGGGAAAATCCTCCAAAGATAAAGAGTAACATTTAATATGAATGTGTAGGAGCATCCTGGTCCTCCTCATGCTACAGCCCCATATCCTGTCTTTGATGGAAGAGATTAGGAAAAGACCCATAGCATACACAACAGGGAACAGGGAAGCAGCATTTCCTAAACACTTCAAAAATGTGCACTTTTTAACCCTAGCAAAACAAACTGTATGCTGTTCTGATTGATTTATTATCTCAGCATTGCCCTTCGGGCTTAGTGGATATATTAACATTAAGCAGGTAAAGACTTAGGAATAATTTAAAATAGAGTTTAGAGCAGTTGCAGATCTGACTGAATTCTGCTGTGGGATGGTGAAAAAGACAGAAATGTCTATTAAATTTAGAGAAAAATACAGTTGTGTTTAAATGTGTTAGTGAGAAGAGGCTGAGACTCACTGTGGCTATGAATTCTCTGCCAAGCTGGAACGTGAACATCATGGTACAACTGGTTTGGTCTCACAGAGAAGATCCTTCCTCAGAGGACATTCCTTCCCTCTCCAAAAAACAATGGAGGATTTTTCCTTTTCATCAAGGAGCAGATCAATCAGGAATGAACTTAAATGCATGAAACATGTTAAACCCACCAAGTTACATGCACTGTATTTGATTTTCCTTAAACATTGTACTTCTTTGCTAGTCTTCAAAGTGTGCCAAGTACTCTGCTCATGCAATATCTGGTTTCAGGCAAGCCAGCATGGCAGTTTGCCTGAGCTGAGAAAATATGCTTGAAGTCGGCATTCACAGGCAGCTTCAACATCCTAAGGAAAATGCTTTGTTTTTGTAGCCTGAAAGTATGTCACAAACATGAATAGAATTATACACTCGCTCTCCCTCACCCTCAATCCTCTTTACCTGAGGAAAAAATTATACACTTCCAATTACAGGGCCAGTTAAAATCAATACAAAGGTGGGAGAAAACAGATCATTTTTCTTATGGAAGTAACTGTTTTCATTAATTTTTCATTAGTCCTGCTTTTGTTGTGCTATCCATCACTGAAGAAGCTGGTATGCAGTAGATTACATTTAGGTTATCTTACATGCTTCCAGGATTTAGTAGATATTGCCCGATAAAGCTGCGAGCTTTATGGCTTTAACTTACATCTATCAATAATGCATCAGAAGAGAATTTTTCTGCAGAACAGCTGTCCCTGAGCCAAGCAGCTTTCTTCTTGGAATAGCTGAACTGGTTACAGTGGAGATGATGGCACAGCTTTTAAACTACTCATCTAAAGGCTACAACTGTGTGAAAGATGAGCAGATGCTTAAGGAGGAAGATAATCCAAGAGCCCTAGTTTCCCACTGCTGTCATTTTTATTGTGGAGCATTTGAAGCTGGGAGCCAGCCATGCCTTGCCCCATCTCAGCAACCACACCTGAAAAACATTCCTGCCATCCTGGCATGCAGCAGGATTTTGTTGTGACCACTGTACAAACAAACAAAGCTCTTTCACCAACTGCACTGGAGTTTTCCCCTTCTCCCATTTTAATGCCTGAGTTCTGTGTTAAGGGACAAACATAAACAGAAAATGATAGTCCATACTGAAAAACTGAGCCAAAGAAATTAAATGAAGTAGACCATCAGTAGACTTCACTTAAAACATATAAGCTAAAGGAAATTTTATTTCATTTTAATCTATTTCTCTCTCACTTTGGAAGGAATTAGAAAAAGAAATCAGAAAGTGAGCCAAGCCCAACACGGTTGCAATGCTAACATTTTAAGCTCATTCAGACATCCCAACAATTCCTTCTCTGTGCTTGAATAGCTTCTAACTCTCAGCTTTAAAGAAAAAATGTGTCATAGTTCTCGATTTCCACCTCTTTCTGCACTGCAAGAGAGCTTGTGGAAAAAGACAGCTAAACAGGACTCCAGATGTGCACTTTGACACCCAAGTGGGTAACAGTCGAGCTTCTTCACCCTCCACAGCTGCAAGGTGAGTTTATTGCTGCCTTCTTGCTTATTTGAAGGTATGTACAATGCTTTGAAGAGACCAAGCACTGCATTAGGGCCAAAGTTAATACTCTTGAGCTGCCCAGGCACAGCCCCCAGCAGAAGAGAAACAAACCTCCTGAACTGGAGAAAGAGAGGGAAAGAAATGCACAGCTCCTTTTGGTTTTAATGTAAGCCACCCAGAACTGAAATATTTATTCAGAAGCAGCAGGGATTAGTGAAATCATGGCTCCAGATCTTCAGAACAAGCATCCATTCTCTGCTTGCTTTGCCTTTTGTTTTTGCAATTTCTTGGCAGTTAATCAAATGAAGTATCAAACATCCACTGAGCCCTCTGGTTTGACCTGAAGTCAGAATGAATGCAGCACATGAGTTTAGGGGACTTCACCACATGCAGTTTTTAAGTCAATGTCACCTTCTCTTTTAGACTGCATCCTAATAGTAAGGAGGCAAGGCCAGCCATCCCATGCTTCTCATTTTCCTCAGGAGAATTAATAACAACACTGACAAGCTAAATAAAAGAAGCCACAAGACCATTTAGGGTTGTAGATGAGATAATTTATCAGTCCAAACTGCAGAGCACAGAGACAAATCTCTCTCTCTTCATGTCTCCTCGGACCAGCAAGCCAGAGCTGTGCTCTGAGGACCACAGGACAGGGATCACTGGGCTGAGCTAGGGCACCAGCACTCCATGCTCCCCGGAGGCACAAATCCAGCCTGCTCATACTAGCAACAGCCTCTCCAGAGAGAATTCATGTATATAGGGCTTTAATGAGGCTGAGGGAGAAGAGTCTCATCAAACTATGCTTCCTCTGACCTGCAGTGGAAAATACTGTATTTTTAGAAGGAACAGAGATGACATACTATTGCTGTGGATGCAACAACACTGGCAGCCCATGACCATACTGCACCCCTTGAGCTTCTGACTGGGGTGTGAGGCAGGTTCACCATGAGTATGGAGGGCAGAAGATGGGATCTGGTCCATAATCTCCAACATCACCTGAAAAATATTACACCCCTATTATTTTAGGGACACAGGACTCCTATTAGGTCCCTAGATAAAAACTGTGGGGGAAAAAAACCCAAAAACAAACAAACAAACAAAAAAACCCCAAACAGATTGAAGGAGAAGTCAGAATAAGTCAAATGGAGAAGGCTTTTCTCCATTTGTCAGAGGACATTTTCATTGCTGGAGATCTTACTTGTGCAGATAGAAGATGTTTCAGCACACTAGCACTGGGTTTTCCCCATAGCATTGATGTTAACATCCTGGCTGCCAGCTAACAGAGCTAGCTCAGTTTACAGGAGGATGAACTTGTGTACTATGTGCCTGCATTTTTTCTTTTTAAGAGGAGTTAGGGCTATGATTTTAGCAGTTTCTGTCTCAAATAGAGGATTCCATATGCTAAGTCAGTTTTGGGGTCTTCAAAAAAACAGATCAATGGGGCAGCAGCCAAAGCCAACACTGGGACCTGGTGCAACATATTGAATTTTGGTGGTGGCGATCCCTCCAGACCCTCAAGAAATAATAAACCATTCAAACTGAAGTCTGAGAAAAAGCAACTGGTCTACAGGCCCTAAGGATGTCTTGGTTTCATTTCCACTGTAAATAAACCTCAGGCAGCTTGAATGCCAACATACAAATACCAGTTGTCCGTAGAAATAATTCATAATATAGAATTTCACAGTGAAGAAATGACAGATGGAAATAAATGATTTTATTTTTCTGAAAAACTGACCATCAGTCAATAAAATGTTTTTCTCACCCCCCAAAATCCAACCCTTCCTCCCCAAGTAATGCAATGGAAACATTAAAGAAAAATTCACTTGACAAGTCATTTGGGTGGCAGTAAAAACCCTGTAATTAGTATAAAAATCAATTTTTAAAGCTTGCTGCAAAAAATTATGCTTATGAACAAAATGTTTTACTTCAAATTGAATTCAGTGCCTGTTCAGCATAAAGGAAAATAATTGAATGGGTGGCTCAACTTTCATGTTTTTAGAGTTTACTAAGTTTTCCCCACTGATTTTTGTTATGCATTTTAGTAGGCATTGTAAAACAATGAGTCAACTTGACTTGCTTGTGCCAGTCAAGCACTGAGATGATCAGTTTCCTTCTATAGACATGTGGCAATGGGGAGGAAACACATCCATTGGGCCAGACTGCCTGGCTACTACCTGAAGACAGAATAAATTAGCAGCACCTATTTACCAGTACTGCTTCTGCAAAGAGAGATTAACCCACTGACACTAACCCACAGTGGGAGATTAACCCACTGAAAAAGCAGGACTTCACTTTGTCCAGCACAGAGTAAACTAGCTCAGTCTTCAAAGGGACACTCAGTTTTAAGGTTCATCCAAGCATGCCAGGATCCATATTTACATTACTGCTGTACATTAAGGAGGAGATGGGAGGAATTAAACCCTGGGTCGATGGTTATTGCAGAAATCCAGCCTTAGCATTACCCAAAGAAAAGGTGAGGACCAAATTCCTCTGCCTGTGTCTCACTGTGGGAAGGGGAGTTGGTGCCATCTGCCATCTCTGCACGTCTGCAGGAGTTCTCCTGGCAGCTGCTTAACCAACTTGCTGGAGTACAACATTGGCAGCTACTGCTCACTGCAGCTCTGCCTCTTGTTGTTAAATACAGCACCACTGATGGCATAAAATGGAGTTAACACTTTCTGATAAAAAAATAAGATAAATATAGATGTCAAAATTACTAACCTCCAGAGACAAGCTGACAGTAATTTTGTCCTTCTTGGTTCCCCCACTCCCCCCACTTTTCTGGAGAAATTGCTCATTTGTTTGTTGATCATGTTTTTCTAAAGAACATTTTAAAAACATGGTTATAAACCTCAATTGCAAACAGGACTAATCTCATCTACTCTCTAAAAATCTACAGCTAGTTTATTCCTGCATATATTTTTCATCAGCCATTACTTTGAATATTCATGACCTCTTACCCCATGAGCACACTGTAACTGCAGATACATTTACATTCAGGGTCTCAGAGTGATTTTTGGCTCCATCAACAACAAAAGCAGGCTTGGTGAGAGGGTGACCAGCCAGTTGAGGATTTGGAAGGAACACAGTGGTATCTTCAAGGTCATTGACTTGGACAGATACACGCTGATCAAGCAAAACCTCCAGCAGAGCATAACCTGCTGGCTTTGGGAGCCAGATGCTGGAAAGCATCAGAGGCAAAGCTCCTTGCCTTCCACACCCTGCCTGTGCACAGGCTGGTGGCACTGTGGGCCCTGCCAGCACTGGGGGGACACTTTTGGGGCTGCTGATGCTCCTGGCCAGGCAGGCTTATGGTGCCTGGGAGCAGGGAAAGGGGCTCCACTCCCCCCACCGCAGCCTGCACTGGAGCATAAACCCATATGCACAGATGGGGGCCAGCAGGGCTGGTCTGGATGTGGGAATACCTTTGGGCTGAACAGAGAGGGCAAACACATCCCTGGGAACACTGTGGAGACCGCAGAAAGTACAGCTTCACCCAGATGCTTGGCAAGATTTGTGCAGCAGTCTCTGAAGAATCACATCACCTTGTACTGGCACCCATGTACTCTCAAACCCATGGGGTCCAGCATCTTTTTGGACACAAATTTCATCACTTCCAACATTTTGAAGATCTGTTAAAAATATTTATTTCCCTGGGTTTTAGCTTTCCAGTTTCTATGCAGACTAACAACCAAATTGTGGGCAGTAAGAGCAAGCATTTGTTTATTTTGTAAGAGGACTTCTTGCTGCTAATTGAAAACAAGCATTTTCAATGAGGCAGCTGTTTCAGTACTGTGAATAGACAGATCAGCATCACATTGAAGATCTAATAACCCACTAATGAACCTTAATTTTTAGAGCCCCCCTCCCTCACCCATTTTCACATTTCAGCAATTCCAAACCATTGATATGTGCTGCCAGTAATTTAAAGATGTCCTCTGACATCTTTTAATAAAAAACAGAAAAAATGTGATTTGTCTTTTTTAGTTATGAGACTATATTAAAAACCTTGTTACATGTATCTAACAGTTTCTTTTTTTCCTTTTCTTAAATAAATAGCAAAGTGTGACCAAAATGATCAATGGAACGCCAGCACCATTGTGTTGATAGAAATTGCCACACTAGGATGAACATAGAGTCATGTTCTGTGACAGTGCATAAAAAGAGATTTTGGAGGAAAGTTGATGCTTGCTGGTGCATCAACCCATGAGCAGTGTGTGCAGTGGCACTGGGATGTGGTGCCTCTGCAAAATGTCACAGGCCTGGAGCTGGTACCTGCAGAGGAAGCCTCAGTGAGACTGCAAGAGAGCAGCTCACAGGACATCTAACACAGGGAATGGGTTTACTGCCTGCTACCAAGGGACAGCAGCCACTGGGTGACACAAGGGCTGGCCATGCCACTCTCTAGGCAGAACAATGGCTTGAAAGGAGAGAAATGAGCAACCTGAAAACCAGGCTGACTAACACTGAGCAGGGCAGGGGTTTGGAGAGTCAAAGCTGCCAACTCCATAATCAAGAGGGAATGATGCAAGGATTCACTGTTACACTGAAGGTTACGGAACCAGGTGTCATTTTTTGATGGTTTCCCTGGGCTGAGCTGGTGTCATTTTCATGTCTGACCAACAGCTTCTCTTCCAAATGGGACACAGCTTAAAAGGGACAGCACTGAAGGAACAGCAGCTACATGCACCACACCAGAAGATCCCTCAAAAGCCTCTGCTGCCTTTAACACACTCCACCCTGTGCAGGCAGCACTGCCTGCCCACTGCCTTGCCCCTCTATACACTGGAGTGCAGTGCAATCCCATCTCTCTGCTTCTGTTGGCTTAAACCAGACCCTTGTTATTTTAAACAGGAGTTTATTGTATTTAATACATTATAAAATTTGAAAAAATTGTAGGAAAGCAGCAGATTCAAACCAGAGCATCTCTACCAAATATTAATTATTCTGGCCCCCTTTGAAAAACACAAAACAAAACAACAAAAAAAAAACTCATTCAAAAGAAAAGTTAACCTTTCACATCTGTGAGGGCAGACAAAAAGTGTGCGACTTCTGTACAAACTACATTTAAAATTTCAGCTTTCCAATGCAATGGATGGTTGTCTCCTGAACACCTGCCCATCCACCTCTAAAAAAGACAGACATAAACCTCCATATGCAAATAAAGTCGAGTCAAGGTGTGTACACATTAGAAAGTGGATGGCTGTTTGGCAATGAAAATGGGTGAAGAGTAGTCTATGAATCCCCCCCTGGCAATGGCTTGTACACTGTTCAGTGGGCCTGGGAATGGCCTAGGACACTTAATGGCCATCACAGCACCAACCTCATCTACCACATTTTGTCATTGCATTTCCTACCCTTTGACATATACATACATATATATATGTACAGACATACATATACATACATATTTTTTTGTGTGTGTGTGTGTATGTGTGTTTTCTTTTATACCTTGAGGTTATTATTATCATAACTACTATTCCAAGTGTTCCCATATGAATTCAGGTGTTGTCTCTATATTTGATATAAATGTGTCTTTTATTCAATTTTAGTTCCAGGACTTGTTTGGAGTCCAAACTGCACATGAAATGTCCCCCTTTGTTTTTTTTCCTCTTTTTTTTCCTTTTTTTTTTTTTTTTTTTTTTTTTTTTTGCATAAAGAAACATGTCCATTTTAGTCCAGAGGCTCTTGCTTTATTCGAATGACAGAGGGTGCACGAGATGTCCTTCTGAGTTCTCGTCTCAGTACGTATTCACTGAATTGGGAAGAGTCCACCCCACCTCCACATGAGCCAACAATCTCAAACCCTCTTTGCTGTAACCTCTCAAGTACCTGCAAAAAAGAGGAAACAAACACCAATGTATTAGTAAATAAACAGAGTGTTCACTGTCCAATGATAATAACTGCTGTTTTCAAATGGATTCAGCTAGGGGAAAAAAATAATTGTTATATAGCTTAACTGTACTGGATTGATTTCTGCTGATTATGGCCACTGAGCAGTGAAAAAGAAAAAATGAAGAAAAATTTGTTTTATGTTTTTAGTGCTGCCAACAAATCCAGTCTTCTTCTGGCCACAGAAACACGACTAGAAAAACATATTCTCTGCTTCCCAGAATTTACAACACTAAAAAGGGTAAATGCATGATTGCACAGTAGATGCTGAGCAAAAACACCTCAATGAAATGGTGACAGTGTAGGTAACATGGTCACAATTTCAGAAAACCTACTATGATATTTACTAGAGACTTAAAAACCAACTCTTTGTTACTTTTATCATCATCTTTACCTGTTCTGGGCTTCCTTTGCCTCACCTGTGAGGATTCCTGGGATGTACCAGGCTCAGCCTGGCAGCCACCAGGGCCAAGGAGGGGGCTGATTTCCCAGACCCCACAGGATGTAGGACCCTGTATTCAGCATGAGAGTCAAGGCCACTGAGAGACAACTGTCCAAGCATAACATGGGTGAGATAGGTCTATCCAGACCCTTGTGTTGAGTGCTAGCACAAGTGCAGTGCCCAGCCAGCTTTCAGAGTGTGCCCACTGCTCAGATTGCTTCATCTGGAGAAAAAGAGGCTCAGAAGGGGTGACCTCCTACAACTACCTGAAAGGAGGCTGTAGCAAGGCAGGAGTCAGGCTCTTCTGCCAGGAAACCAGCAACAGGTCAAGAGGAAATGGCCTCAAGATGCACCAGGGAACATTCAGGTTGGGTTGGACATCAGAAAGAATTTCATCACTATGAGGGTGATTAAGCATTGGAATGGACTACCCAGGCCAGTGGTGGAGTCAGCATCCCTGGAAATATTCAGGAAATGACTGGATGTGGCACTTAGTGCTGGTTTAGTTGATGTGGTGGTGTTTGATCAAAGTCTGAACTTGTTGATTTTGAGATCTTTTCATGGCTCTGTGATTCTCTACCTGGACAGTGGGACCTGGTAGATGAAATTCAGCTTGCAAGCCTGTTCTGTACAAGAATTCGCTCATAAGTCTGCAGCATTTAGGGGGTGTGTTTAAACTGAACAGCATTAATTGTGCTATTGATGATTCCACATGGAAAGTGCTGGCAATGAGGTTGGTTACTTTTAACCAACCAAGGACAAAAACATAACACTAACACTGAAGTTGATTATAATTATTCCAGGACCTACCTGAATTTGTCTCCCAGTTTTTTCTTATTCATTTCATAACACTACTGATTTTAGACATTGCTGCATTGCATCATAGACTACTTTGTGTTGAAAGGGACCTTTAAAGATCATCTAGTTTAACCCCTCTGCAATTAATAGGGACATCTTTAACTAAATCAGGCTGCTCAGAGCCCTGTCCAGCCTGACTCTTGAATATTTCCATGGATGGGATATCCAACACCTCTCTGGACAACCTGTTCCTGGGTTTCATCACCCTCACTGAAAAATTTTCCTCCTTTTATCTAGTAAAACTCTACCGTATTTTAGTTTAAATCATTACCCTTTGTCCTAATTGCAACAGGCCTCTACTATGCTATAAAAAATCAGGAAAAAATCACTGAAAGAGAAAGGTTTTCCCTATGACCACAGAAAATTCTAACACTACTGTAGTTTGTTTGCAAACACGATACACGTGATACATGAATTAAATTGATACGTTAATTAAATTGATATGTGAATTAAATGGAGAAAGACAACTCGACACGCAGAAGTAAATAACTTGCTGAAAGCCTCCAGCTGATTCTGCTCACCAAAACGCTCCAGTGGCACGGAACAGGGTCAGCCCTTTCCAAAGGGCTCCCTTTGAGAGAATGCAGAGGTGAGCTCCTACCTGAACTGAGTTGAGGTGGCAGTATCCGTTCAGCGGGAAGCGGATGACGTGCGTGGAGTCGTGGTTCCAGCCGGCGTTGACGGAATTGCACATCACATCCCCGATCTCTGGGAACACCTCCTCTATCAAGGACTTGTCTCCGCTCAGGGTGATCCTCTCGCCCAGGTCTGGGGCCACTCTCACCACCAGGCACTCGCAGGACTTGGAGAAGCGCCCGCTCTCCCGGTCCTGTTTCCACCGCTCCATCTCTCCCAGCATGGGCTGCAGCTGGAAATACTTGGCTTCTTCATATAACAAGCTGTAGTCCTGAAAGACACGTACATTACTGTGCACAGTTAAGGGAGGCATGGCTGATGGGGTGCTTAAGGTATGTGGGTACTCAGGCTGGTGCTGCTCTAGTTCTGGAACCCTTCAGACAGCTCCTAATTACTGTGTAGAAAGGTGGAATAAAGTAACAGTGCAAGAAAAAAATAGCCATCAGCCACCTGAAACACAAAAAGTGTAGCAGCACTTGTAAGAGTAGGGAAAGGCTATGCTTGCTCAACTCCCTTCTGCAAAAAAGAAAATATCACACTTTTCTCCATATTTCATCCCCACAGTGATGTCATATAATAATGATCTCATTGAACAGATGGAACAGAATTCAATCAGGATTCAGAAAATTCATCACTAGGATCCATTGTGTCTTACAGCAATACTAGCAGGCATTGTAACAGGTATAAGAATGTAAATGAGGGAGCCTGCAATGGTTGTTAGTGTAAAATGATTCAGATATTTGCATAATGTTTCCACATATTAGTGCATTTTAAAAATTAAGTATTTTTTAATACTTCCCTATTTTGCCACTAGTATTGTTTACTACATCATCTCAAATGTCAGAGCAGAGGGAAAGCATTTTTAGGCATAGCCACTGCAGAAGTAATTTAGAACTGATGATGTAGAGTCTGCCTACTGCCATTTTTTAAATTCAAAAAACATAAAAAAAAAAAAAATCTTGTTTTTCTAGGTGTAAGAGCATAAAGCCATTTGGAAAATATTTTTACAGAGAAAAGAGATACATGAGAATTAGGGAAGAGAGAGAAACAAAATGACAACAAGAGAAGCTTGCTAACAGTCAATATAGTCCTGAATTTGAACTAGAAACCAAATACTTGATGAGGACACCTAAATCATGGTAAAAATAAAAAATACTGCTTACATTTATTGTGTAACAAAAATGTAACCTATGTATTTCTAAGCAACAAGAAACACTGTTCATTTTAATCACTGCTTTTTCGTACACCTTAAAGCATAACTGGGGAGAACACCCCTTTGAACATCACAGCTGGATGAACTTGCCAGGAGTTACATTTTTAATTTCAGCACAGCTACAGTATATTTATGTCTTTAAAAGGCTCTACATATGTAATTTCTTAATATTCCATGAAAGGTGACTTTCCCTTCTTCTGTATTTCTGATTACCTGCAGAAGTGCTGAGAGCAGCACAAAGCCATGCTAAGGCTTCAAAAGAAGGAAATGATGCTTATCTGTTAGCTCCAAACTCCCACATTATTCAGGGAGATCCACCCTTGTCACCTATGGGAGCAGCAAGGATGTGTCCACCAGATGATTTAAAAGTTGCTGAAATACAGTTCCTGAACTCAGCCTCACAGCTATTGGCCCTAAACTCCTGAAAAACTGTCTCAGCTATGTGGGGAGAAGGACTGCATACCACTGTGAACTGCTCCATCCCTGCCCCATCACCCATCCCCTCTCCTGTTCAATCCCAGTTGCTGCATTTCCTGCTGTGAACCAGGTGCACTGATGTGTGATCATTAATTAAAGGTAAGGATCTGTTCTATTGAAGACACCACACATACCTCATGTATACCTTCACCATATAACCTCATACCTACTAGCAGACAAACATCACATGGATTCTGAAGCTCTGCCTCTGTAGACTTTCTCTGACAATGAGCTACCACTAATTTGATTTGTTACTAAAAAGTAAAAAAAAAAAAAAAAACCAAACAAAAAAACCCCAAAAACCAAACCAACTAGGCTCTTTATTAAAGTTTAAATAATGAACAGAGAACTATTAATTCCTGACTTCTCTAAAACTCCAAAATTAAACTTGCAGTATGCATTCAAAATCTGAGGGAGAAAAGATTCTATGACTTAATGCCCAAATACTACCATGTGTGCTGTTTATTTTGTCAATACTGTGATTCACACACCATTTTTTGAATTTCAGTGTGGGAGTGGAAACTGGTGCTGCTGCAATCATTGGGGAAGCACAAAAATAGATGAAAGGACAAGTAATCAGCAAAGCTCATGAGCAGTCAGTTGCAGATTGTAACATTGCTTCTGTTTCCATGGGTATGATACAATATTTAATTTCCCTAGGTCAAATCTGGCAAGGCTGCTTTATTACCACAATAGCCAGGAGGGGAAAGTTTAATATTGATGCCACTCTAGGAAAGGAAAATACCACTTTAGCAACCCCATTCTTACTTTTGCCATGTACCACAAACCAAACACCACACTAGTTAAGTTGCCCTTCCATATCCAGGGCTCTGTATCAGACCAGACACTTGCTTTACCACGGTACATGCAAAACACCCAAGACTCTTGAAATCTCACCTTGAAATCATCAGGAATGAGGAGTTTTGATGTCCTTAAGAAATTCAAGATATATCTGAACATCTGCCCATCTCTGTCGATGAAATAATGCTGCTTGAGACTGTCGAGGACGATGGGCTCCGTGCCATCGAAAAGCCGGCCAATTCTGGAGAGGAAACGAGAGACAAGGACCACAGTCAGACCAAGCTCAGCTCAAGAGCTGCCCAGATGGCCCAGTGCTACAAAACCCTGCCATGAAAACTTCACTGAAGCAGCTCTGTGGCTTTTTTTCATTAGAAAAGGGCTGGTTTCAAACCACTGTGTAAGCCACAAGTTTTCCAGCATGGCCTCATTAAGTTCCAAGCAGTACAGCTGGGGAGGTGGAAGGGAAGAAGCCAAGCCAGCAGCCTCTCCCACCTACCTCACTGCCCCAGTCTGTATCTCATAAGATGACAACTCCTCAATTATTTTGGACACCTCTTTTGAAAGTCCCCTTCAGCACAGCCCATCTCCTCTGGATGTTCCAACGCCCCGGACTGACTCATTCCAGGGCACTGCACGGGGAACTTGATTTAGTTTGGAAACTCTACCTAGGGAATAGTTTGGTTTGGCCTTTTGCTTGGTTTTCATTTGTTTTTTAAACCCAAGTCCTTTTTTTGGATAAAATTTACTGCAACCAAAACTAAGGCAGGCACAGTTGAGGTGAGGTGCAGCACTTTATGGTACTATAAAGATGGGAGTACAGAGTTGATAACATTTTAATGTGAGGTAATGCTTTAATGTAAAAGTTAAGTGCTTGTGGCAGGTGTCAATCAGAACACTGAAATAATACAGAAAAAAGTCTCAGCTTTTAGACACCACCCACTGACCACCAGAACCATGCAGCCACCTAGAGAGTGGCAACAAGTCTTGCAACATCAACCACTGGGTGCACTCACATTTCTGGATGTGGATCTCCCAAACCAGCTTAAGTTAGAGCAATAAGAAGGGCTGAAAATGCATAACAAAACCCTCAGAGTAGCACCAAATAAATGTTTTGTTTCTGCACTGGGGCATTTGCAAAACACTCTTGAGTCACTGGTGGTTTTCCAATGAAATGAGCAGGAGTGACTGGCGGGTCTGATTTTTTGTGCCTGTTCATATTTCTGTACGTGCAATATGGAAGTACTTTTTGACAATAAACAGTCAACATAGCACACTGTTTTTGTTTTGTTTTAAAAGCAGTGAATAAGCAGTGAACCCCCAGCAGCAGCAATTAAAAAAAGCCACCAAATACTCAGAGATGATCAGTTCTCCTGGCTGCACAAAGCACTCCAGGCTGAGAGATGCCCCATCCAGTGGCCAGCAGAAGGGGATGTCCAGAAGGCATTCAAGAGGCAAAAGAGGCTCTAAAGAGGGAGAGGCAGCAGGGCTTGCAGCTGGGTCCCAGGGAACTGCAGAGGAGCAGGGCTCCAGGTGACCATACACTGTGTTGCATCAACAGCCAAATATCCTCTCTTTGAAAAAGGCACAGGCAACCCAAATTGAGTTTGGAATGATGTCTGTGCCTGGAGCAGGTGTATATATATAAGTTGTGAACAGAATACAAATCTCATCTATAGTTTCTCACCAACTGGGAGGAGACCAGGAAAGAAATAAAACTCCATTAACCCCAGCTGGCCATTTACAATTCTGTAATAAATGCCTGGATCAATTCAAGTTCATGAAATCTGTAACATACAAGGAATTCAATGTATTTTGCATCATGAGCAGGTAGAGAACACTTGTTTTTTCAAAGCCATCCCTTGAACTCTTCAAGCTTTCTTCCTCAAAGACTTGTTACTGCCTGCCCTGCTGCTCAAAATTTAAGCTGTGACAGCCCATATAACAGAGGCTCCTGCTCACTTGGTGTATGAGCCGCATTTTATGTCTAATATGGAAGTACTCAGCATTTAGAATTAATTTTCCCTTATACTCAAGCATGTCATCTTCAAATTTATCACGGAATTCACACACAAAACATGTATTTGGCCAAGTCAGTCATTACTGAAATGTATAATTGTAATTGGTTTCTGCAGCATTTTCCTAGTTCTAAATTACTTATATAATTACATATTTTAAACCTCTAGGCTTTTTGTCTCCATTTTATTAATTGTTTAGAGAAGAGCAAGATAGTATCAGAGGATGGAGCCTTCTAACAAAACCATAATGCTGAGGAGAGTGCTCAGCCACTGGGAGTGCTACCTGGGACCTGAATAGCTTTGGGAATGGGCTGGAAGCATTAACAGAAAGCTGCCTTAGTGTTCTGCTGCTCTGCAGCAGCAGCAAAATCCTGTGGAACTGCCAAGTCCACATTCCCTCCCGACTCCCCTCCCAGGATCACTCTGCAATACACAACTGCTCTTCCAAATATTAATATAGCGTTGGAAGAGAAGACCCCCAGCAAAGAGGTTTCTGTAAAGAAAATTAAAACATTTTTCCTTTTAGGATAGAAAAATGTAGATTCCAGCTTCCTTCATATGTCCTTCAGGGATTATCTTGGGATACTGTGGGATTGAAATCTGGTGACATGGTCCTGTTCCTCCACATCAGGAGAGGAGACTGGGCTGTGCCTGGATCTGGGGAACAACCAGCATCCTCACCTTCCAGCCTCACCAGGAGCTCTTGGGTACCTGGGGGCACAATGGGAAGCACTCTCTCATGCCTCACTTGTCACCTCCTCTGTACAATACTATTTGATAACCATCCTCCCTGCCACCCACAGCTCTGCTGGCACTCCTGCTTGGTCTCACACTGGGAATATACATGCTTAAGTGACACCAGTCTGCTGGCACAAGAAGGGTCTTTAATAAGGTAAGTCATTACAATACTTTACTTACAATAAGGTAAGTCATAATTTCACTTCCCAAGAAAACCTGAAAGATGTTTTTCCCCATCTCCTTGACAATGTTGGCTGATGATTGGCAAAGACACCTTTCATTTTTAAGTGAGAAATGCATAACAGCTTAATGGAGTTTCGAGACAGGAAAGAGCTTTGAAGGAGGCTTGCAAAATAAGATGATAATTATATGCAGAATTAGCCAAATATCAAGGGTAAAGGATAAGAAACTGTAGTCCATTTACAAGAAAATGTGCTTCTGAAATATTTAATTAAAACTAACAGGCTGGAATTTTCCATATATCAGGAAAATTAATGTCCCATGGGTTGAAAGTGCGACCTCCAATGGGTAATAATTAATGTCTGTGGCTTTAAGTATCATATTCCACTGTCAGAAATCAAATGCTTCAAGGGTTGAAAATATAACCAGTGGAAACCACTGTTTCCATCAGAGAATTTGGTTTTGCTTAAAGGACACAAACTAGATATAGATGAGCCCTTGTTTACTGGGGGAAAAACAACAACAGGGAATGAAAAAGATAATTTTTTTAATTACATAAAAAACTACAGGAATGGATTTTCTTCCCACAAATCAGCACTCCTGCACCAGCATTTCTATACCAAAAAGCTAGCACAGGAAGATGAGATTACTGCAGGATTTCTCAAATTCTTCAGAAAAAAGTCCTGCTTGTCAAGTATAAAAATATACTGTCTGCAGCAAAACTGTATACATAGTGTGTTTATAGCCTTGCTCTCTTATTGCATAAATATTTAAATATAGTATTATTATACACATAAAAAGAAAAGGCTTCACTTTAGTATATTCTGCCTCAGCTGGAAATGTGGGAAAGCAGCAATAAGTAGGAACAAGATGGCCAGTACTAATTAAACAAGTCAACTATTGTAGAACTCTCTTAATGCCAGGAAAAACGACAGTGTTCTGCAGATTGTTTTAATGGCTTTGCTGGACAGAGCTAAAATTCTTCCTTTCTGTAATCAAAAGGATGCAGGGAACATGGAAAATCTTCAAGCCTTGATGTTTGCAAACATGCAGAATATTACATCACTTTCAAATTAAGGTAGAAATAAATTTTTTCTTCTCTGAGAAAATACAGGTTTCTTATAATTGAATATATTTAGTATATAATTTCTCATATTAACATCTTTATCAGAGGACACTACAAACTCCAAACTAATGGAAAATCTTTTTCAATAAACCTCTTTCAACAGTTCTAAGCTGTCAGAGTTCCCTGCTCCCCATGCCTTTCAGAGAACAACAAAAAGGGAGGAAAACTGGTGAGAAGTCCTTTTCTTAACCCATCAGAGGGGGCTGTGCAGCAGGAGGAGCATCAGTGATGCCCTGGAACCTGCAATCCCACACTAATGGCAAGATTTCTGCCTGGAGTTCACCAGGGTGGATATTCAGCAACTAGCAAAGAGCAAAATACTCAAGAAAACACATCTCTCTCCCTCCAATAGTGAATCACATGACAAAGTAAATGCATTTTATTTGAAATCTTACTCATCTGGTTGCAGCCACTGCAGCAAAGGGATTAGGAGTTTGGTCCTTAAAAGTTAAGTGCAAGTTTTATTATCACATCATTATATTTATGTGGCTAATGGGAATGCTTATTTAACACTCTGGAGTGTGTAAAGAGTGAGCTGGAATAGGCTTTTACTTTTTTTTTCTCTGCAACTTTTTAGTCCGAGCTGTCCTTATTAATATCTTTTCATTTTCTTTTACTAAGTGCTCAACGACAATTTGCATAAGAGTCCATTATAAATTAGATCTGTTTAATGGTATGCTCATCTCATGGCTATTTAATTTTAGTTCCTCGTAAGTCTAAATTATATAATTTTGCATTGTCCCCTAGCAGCTAGTACAGTTGAAGAGGTGTCCATGCCAGTGAGAAATGTTATCCTACCCAAGTGGAGAATGATGAGGTTTCTATGGTATTTTTTCAGAGAGCCACTTTGACAGTATCAACCTGCTCTTCTTTTTTGAATAACTCACATTATTTTGGATCCATAGAGACTGAATACATAGAAACCTTTATAACTCTGCATAACAAAAGTTGGCTCATAAACATAACAGAATACATTTGCAATTTTCAGGAACATATATTATGAAAACCGCATTTTAACCAAATACCCTGTTGTAATCTCTTGCTCTCAGTGCTATTATAATTTGTTCTTATCTTTTTCTTCTTACATTTAAAGTTTCGTGTCCATGAGTCTCAGGAATTCCTTGGCTCATACAGTTCCTACATTATAAGAAGATGCATGAATACATATAATTATAAAGCAAAGGTAACAGGGGAAACGTATTAAAACCTAAGAGCTCATTAAACCTTTTATAGAAAAAGTATTTGTATAGGAGCCAAATGACAGAGAAGAAGAATGTACAGGAAGAGGTATTAAAACACCAGTCCTTACAAGATTTTTTTTTTAAAAGTTACATGGCATTTGAAAGAAGAGATAAATGCCAAATACTGAGTAAAAGGATGTCAAACCTTTGTGGAAATATTTGCTAAAGATTAAGGAATTGAATCATTTACATGGAGAAGATTTCAAATATCTTAAGATTGTTACTTCAGCATGACAATAAAATAAAAGGTAGGGAAAAGCTCAGAGGGCTCATCATGCATTTGGAAGGAAGTGAGATAGACAAAAAGTGGTGAATAATTTTAAAGCCAGAGCAAAGCATGTGAGGAGCAGATGGGAAGGATCTGAAATGATGAGTGACATGGTATCATCAGGGAACACACCAGAGACAAAAAAAAAAAAACTCCAAGAGGAAAAGAGAGAAACATGGGATTTGCTCCAACCTGCCTGATCAGAGGCAGCATCAGGAGCAGAGATGAAAGCAAATCAGACACATTACAAAATGAACTAATAGTCGTTGGATCTAATCCAGATGGACAAACTGACACATTAACTGGAAAAGTATAAATTGCTCAACATGGTGTAGTCATGTTGCAGGAATGCTACTGACAGGAGAGCAAACTACGTCTTTCTACGCCACAGAAGAGCGTGGAGAACGGGAGAGGTGTCCCAATGACAGCAGAACAAACGTGGATACACAGCTCACAGGGAACACGGGGGGGTTGAAAAATGGACAGCCAAGGCTCCACAAGTCAGTAGAAGCACCCTAACTTGTGCTTGCCCAACAAAGTTTTTCCAAAATAAAATAAAACCTGTATTTCCCCTGCTAAAGAGGTGACCTAGCTACCTAGGAGCTCCACACCAGAACTAACGATTACACCATGAAGTAGAGCTAATTCAGCAACTCCCTGGGTGTACAGAACACACTGGTTGACAGCCAGTCACCCTGGTGGGTGTAGGGTGCCCAAATGTTCAACAGAAGCCAGTTCAAATGTAGTCTCTGTCACAGCCTTCTCTTGGGATCTTCAAACCCTCATTCCCAAACTCAGGACCATAATTTACCCAGACACAACTGGCACTTGTAGAAATGCTGACATTTTAGAATAGAAAGGAATAAATAGTTGGGATGGGATGTTGAGATCTGTTGACTCATGACCAGAGAACAGTTTATGCAGGTGGATGGAAACCATCTCCCACACTGCAAGATGGCAACAAGGGTGAGGCCAGCAGAGCACTACCCCACACCGTGGATGGGCCAGGCAGTTTCTGTTTACCATATTCCTTCTCTCTCTGCTTTGGTGTACCAGGGAGATGCAGACTGATAAGAGGAACAGGTTGAAACCTTAATCTGCATTTTTTCACGCAAGGCTGGGCAGGTAAATGTTTTAAAAGCAATTTCAATACTGTGTCATCCAAACCTCCTGAATCTTCAGGCTGAATTGCAGGCTTCAGATGTGGCTGAGAGGGGTCTATCCTCTGCTCACCAGCTGTTCTCCCACCCCAAACCAGGAACTTTACCCCACAAATCCCATCACTTTTCAGAAAGTGAGGTTCCTCCATCTGACAGACACTGAAGTCACTGGCACTTCCCAAGACATGTATGAGCCATTCATTTACAAGCTGGACTCAATGATCCTTGCAGATCCCTTCCAACTCAGAATATTCTGTGACTGAATACATCCCTGATCCTCACAGTTTTGCTTGTCTTCAGATACCCAACACACCTTCAGGCCCTTTTGCTACCATACAGATATGTCTCCAGAAAACCTCGGCCTTGCAATGCCCAAATAGGTGTTTCTTCAGCCAAACCACTGTCTGCAGACCTGTGCCACAGCCCCTCTCTTCCTCTGGGACTTTGAGACACCTCTAGGACCAGCCAGCACCCTGAGTGACCCACCTGCCAGATCATGAAGACTCAGAGCAGGCAGGAGGCTGTAGATATCTGCCTTCATCCCTCTCCTCACAGGGGGCAATTAGCTCCAGGCATTAGTGAGGACACCAGGCAAGAAGGAACTGGTACATGGCCTTCCCTGCTCACCCACGGGTCCATAGCCACAGCTTGACCACCAGGATTTTAGTCTATTAAAATGCCATCTCTACTCTTTGTTTTCATGTTGTGCATGCACTGGATATACTGAAGAGCAGTCTACAAGCCTTTAAGTCCCACATCTCCTACAGTGTTTAGTATCTTGCAAATAAGTCCTTAAAAACTTTCTAGTTTTCCAGAGCATATCAAAACCACTTTTCCTAAAATCACCTAAACCAATGAAATGTTAAATCAATTATTCATGCAAATACTTTTGCCATCTCTGTTTTTTGTAACCAAGTTTTTCTTGGCAATGATAACATTTCACAGAAAAATTAACAAATACTCTCTTTGCTTGCCAAGATGATTTTACTAAGCTTGAATCCGATTTCATTGAGGTATGTTATTTGTTTTATCTTGAGGGAAGCTGCCTATTAAGTTAGTAGAAACCGTGTCCTTTTGCTTGTGATATGGTTATTACTGAGCTATCAGGAGTACCTTTAAGTTATTAGGGTGCAATGGCAAATTAAGTACTTTGCGTCATAATTAGCTAATAACTTTTGAATTATATTTTAATCATGTTTAAGATGGTCAGGTTGGCTGTGAGTACAGATAATGGAGGATAGGAGCAGAACAGGAGTGTTTATCACTCAATACCAAAAGCCAGAAAGTAGGTAAACTGTGGATGCACAACATCCCAAAGGAATATATAATCTATATATTCAGAACACTGGACTCCTTCACAGGCAGCAATGTAAAAAAACTGGAACTTGTGTTTAGGATCACATTTAAGTAAAAAGGAAAAATATATCAGTTTCAACTCAGCCTATTTTGAGCTTGTCAACTTTATTTTTTTTAAATAAAAAGATTGTCAACAATACCCATCTTCAAATCCTTGTTGATAAACCTGTTCATGAGGATTCCACAAAGAGAGGACACACTTAAAGCAGCTTGGAAAAAACTACCAGAGACATTTCCCTTTCAAAACTCATGATGTTCAAGAAAAACCAAACAACCAACAAAAAAACCTTCTCAGAATAGGGGAAATCCTTTGATGTATTCCTTTGTACATCAAGCTTGCCCCTCAGCTTTCATGAATTTCATTCAAACCACTATTAGCTCTCAGTATTTCCTCCATATCCTTGAGAAGACTCAGCATCGAAATTCCACATACGAATCGCCAGAAATCAAGAAACAATCTGAGATTCTCCATGAAAGTTCTGCCTTAGAAAAGCAGCAGCAAAACAAGTTCTACATCCAAAACCAATAGATCCCACTACAGCACATGCATGCTTTGTAGAAGCTCCAAGGTGTTGCTAATTCTGCTCCTTTCCAGGATGTTGCTTTGAGAACCTGGCGTCCCACTTCACATGCCTGAGACCTCTTTCCCTATAAATAATAACCATGGCAATGAAACCATAATGAATTAACCTTTCCAAGATCTCCACAATTTTGACCACTCAGCCAGAAATCACATCTATGTTGTTTTGTTAACTGCTGCCTTCTCTAAGAGAAAGGACAACACGTTTCCATAGACAGGACAAGAACACACTTGCCTTTCCCTCTGCAAGAGTTGCACAAGTTCCTCCTGCGTTGCAGCCCATAAAGACAGGAGAATGCACAATTAACCTCTGTGTGCTCTGTGGGGCATTCTACAGGAATGGCTTCCTGAGAGAGAAAGAGGCCACTACTGCATTAAAGCCTAAGTAAAAGCTTCCTATTAATAAATAAAATTGAATGAATAAAAATAAATAAAATCCAGAGAAACAAAGGCTTCTAGAACTTTTAGATGTTAACTATGTCTGTGCCCATGTCCCAAAAACACCATCCTCCAGAGCCCAGAATGAAGTATTCCCAAACACCCTCACTCTTCTGCTTTCAATAAATACTCATGAAAGTTACATACAGAGGACACCAATTTGCTGCTGTGAGCTTGTGCAGCAGCAGCCTGCAAAACACATTACCAGGTCTCAGCCTAGCTGCTGAACTTGGGCTTGGACTGTCAGAAGACAAATTTGCCAGGGAAGGTGGAAAAGATATTCAGTCTGCTTTTTAAAACCCCTACACAAATAGACAAAGGAGAAAAAAATACACATACAAAGAACACTATTAAGGCAGTCAAAACAAGCTTCACAAGTTAAGATATGTCAGATATTAGAGATGCTCCTGCAAGTGATATTTGCAAACCTCCCTCTGTGTGAAAGATTTTAGACTGTGTTTAATCATCCACTCTTTTCTCATAGCACCCTGAACTTGGCACCTAAGCCAGGGATAAGCCAGGCTTGCAGAGCAGGCTGCTGCCCACCAGACCCCTGCTCAATCCACTGGAGCTCTGATAGATGAGGAAGGGACAGCAGGAAGGGAAAATGGGTAGAGGTAGATGAAAAATGAACTCTGTCCAAGAGTGTGCCAGATTTCCTGTGTGATGCCACCACTAAGCACCCTTCCCTAATTTTTTTAGCTCCTTTGAGTGAAGCAAGAAGGCATCAGACTAAGGAACATTGTAAAGAAAACATGCAAGAATGACTCTTCAGAACAAGACTCAAATAATATGCAGAAAATACAGCCCAAGGGACACATGCTGAACTGAGGAGGAGCAGGAGATGCTGATGACATGTCTAGTAAGTAAGCAACACATCTCTCTGCACTGAGGCAGGAAAATGTATTGGAGATAGTATTATTACACATATACTGTGAAAACCACAAAGGTCACCCTGACTGCCCAAATAATGTTATTTTCCTATAAAGCTTACTTTAATTGCAATGAGAGAAACTGCAAGGCCAGCTACCAAACAGCACACTTATTATTCTTCAAATATCAGTGTTCTCCCTTACTTTCTTAGCCCACCTGCTCAGAGATTCCTCTACTAGACTGAAAGCAGTAGTTTCAGACTAACACCCTGGATTAAAAATTCTTCTAGAAGGGCAATCCATATAGTATAAAAGCCTACACAACACATCACAGAATTTAGTATGAGAAACACAGGACTGTACTCTGCTCTTTTTTTGATTAACTGACACAGAGTACAATTACATTGCCATGATTCCTAGTGTGGACACACACAAGTGTCTGCACAGAGAAACGTGTTTATACCCGTGTAACTCATTCCCATACATTTACATGTTTAATTGCTTCCATGCTAGAGGTTGAAATGATTTATGCACTTCAGTAACTAGAAAAATCACACCATTAACCAAATCAGTTCATACAAAACCTGTGTGCTAATCAGTTAAGAGGACAGGAAAGTCCACCTAAAACACCTTAGACAGTGGCTCTGAGCAATAAATAATGCTTATTGCACAGGTTAGAAATGCCAAAGCCACACCTGAACATTTTGCTGCTGGTGGGGTGATAAAAAAACACACAGATAACATTATTTCCATTGACAAACTTTACA
This sequence comes from Erithacus rubecula, assembly GCF_903797595.1. NCBI lineage: Eukaryota > Metazoa > Chordata > Aves > Passeriformes > Muscicapidae > Erithacus > Erithacus rubecula. The sequence continues at coordinate 103,767,720 of NC_136689.1, forward strand.
TATACAAAACAGTGGCTTTATTGTTTATTAAATTAGATGCTGCCATGGTGTAATCATCCCTGCAGCCGTACCAAACCCAACAGCAGGTCAGATGCAATCCTGTGGAGAAGGTAGAGAGAGAAGGAAGAGAATTGAGGCACAGCACAGAAGCAATACAGCCTCATAAACTAGTGATGCAAGGAACAATTAATCCATGGATGTGAAAACAGATACCATAACTGTAGAAAGCAAAATCTGCAAAAATACCACATCACAAAAGGAAATGTTACAACATGGTTCCTTTAATAAACAATATTCAGGATGTGATTCATCAGCCTATTGCCACTTGAGGTACTCTAGGGCATCCCAAAATGCTGGGTGATGGCACAGGGACACTACTGCTGGAGCAGCCACAGAATCCAAGCAGGAACTGTCCACAGGCATTAATTTCCCATGTCAAGGTGAGTGTATCCCACTCACAAAAATGACCAGAAACTAACTGTACCAAATTCATACATTATACAAAATCTAACATTCTTCCTAGACACTCATTTCAATTTTTAAAAAGTCAGGCTCTATTAAATAAAAAATTACAAATTTGTATGATATTAAATTCAGAGCAAAAGTTCATGGTGCTCCTAAATTGTATGGAATTTGTAACATTTTTCACTTAGGAGCTCTTTTACCCAGCAGCTCAGGTCACTCTCACACAGAGGAGCTGACTGGTCCTGAGCTACAGCTTCACTACAGGAAACAGAAGAGTGACATCCAAAGTTGTATTACACTGCAAAGTGTGTGAGGAGTCCCTCTTCCTAAATGCAGTCAGCCTCAAGTATTTCATCAGGGTGTTGAAGTGAGCTGACTCCAGAATCTAGCTACAGCCCATGGACAGACAGACTCCCGCATGTGCACCACTGTGCATCACTGCAGCAGTGACTGTGCACCCCAAAGACTGCAACAGCTCTGTCACATAGCAGCTAATAAATGCTGAATGCAGGCAGACAGGTGGGAAATGATCTCTCAAGAATCACTCAAACAAGCATAACTCCACCAGTCTGGAGCATTTTCAACAGTGAGGATATGTGTTTTACATCCACTGTGATCTTCCTGGTGGAAACCAGCACAACCCAACAGTGAAAATCTTCCTGGGGTGGTTCCAGGCTGCTAATAAACATGATTACTATTAAGCTGAGCACTGCTTTTAAACTAGCAGAAATATGCTGCTGATGAAGCAGACTACTGCTTGAGTTTGTAGGTTTTTATCCTTCACTTAACTGGGAAGCTTTTACACTTGGGGTAATAGAAGGGGAAAAAAAACATTTCCTAAAGGTCTTTCCATACTGCATCTGCCCTTTTCCTCAGATGCTGGTAAAAACACAAACCTTCATACCAATAAATTAAGTTGCAGCTTGCACTAAAACTGAAAAAAAAAAATCTGATCAAGAACCAACACAGGTACATATGCCAAAGGACTAGGATTCCCTTGAAACAAGAAGAAAAAAAAAGCTAAGAATAAGAATTTACTAAGAAAAATATTGAATTTCAAACCTACAGATTTTTAGAACAATGCAAGTCTGGTATTTTTGGGGACAGAAAACAATTTCAAAAAGTTCTCCTCCATGTTGAAAATAAAACACATTACAACCACCTTGCATTATTCCCTCCACTTGTGTACTTAGTTAATACCAATGCTTTTTGCTCTATATGTGAATGTAATAAAATTTTAATTTAGCAGAAATCCAGGTGTCTTGGTAGATTTCTGATTTTTTTCTTTCTTTCATCACCCCAAGGCATAGATATAAATTGTTTTCTGCTATCTTTACAGGAGATCTACGGAACCACGTTATCAAAAGGTGCAGAAGACTGAAAATAGTTTAGGGTAATCAAGACCTGCACTGTTTCATCAAAGCCCCATCTCTCCAGAAGCCACTGGTGTTGCAATAAACAGTTTGGGGCTATGGTTTGATTTTGATTATTTTCCATTACTTTCCTAAAAACCTCCTCTTTTCATGGCAGGCAGAAGCCAATTAGCACCATGAAGAAGTCTGAAGAAAGATAATGTGTTAAAACGGTCAACTTTGACTAGGAAGTCAGATCACCAGATTAGAGGTGAAATGGACCTGGGCTGCCCAGCTGTCTGCTGCTGGGCACCAGGATAGGATTGAACAGGAGGGAGAAGGCTCTGAGGTCAGACTGGGCTCTGTAATGTCACCACTGATACTGCAGCAGTGCAGCCCAAGAGCAGCAAGACCACAGGTCTCACTTGCAGCTGCCCCTCAGACCAGATGCTTTCCCCAAGCCCTACCCAGCTCAGCAGCTGTGCCCACTCCATCCCTGAATGCTGCAGCCCACCCAGAGCTCCAGGCACAGTGGTACAGGCACATAATCCATCTTTGCTGCCTCTAATTGCCACCAACACTATCTATGTGCTTTGATGTCAGCAGACCTCTGGCAGGGATCTGCCCCAGGGATTGACACTGCAGTAAAGAACACTGCAGTAAAGAACCTGCCCTATTCACGCTGGAAACACAAAGGCAGCAACAGCTTTGCAGGGGTCCCTGAGAAGTGTTTACTAAGAACTGAGCCTTGCAACACATGACAAATGGAAGGGATATTTCTCCACTGTGCTTCAAGGGTGGGTTGATCTTCGAGGAAAATCCTCTGCTGAACAAATTCTAAGTGACACAGAAACAGCCTGCCTATGACTGTGGACAGCAGCTCAGGCTACTCAGCAGGATCAAAGTCAGACAAAGCATGATTGCTCCTCAGAGTCTGTGAATGCAGGCAAAATTAAATTGCACATCTAATTCTGGGAGCACATCGCTGGCTTATTTATTATAAATAGACATTCAAATGAGAAAAAGAAGGAGCTTCACCTCAGCTCTGAAGCAGGGAAAGCTGACAGGAACACATTCTTGCTGGCTGAAGCATGTGGAGTCACTTCTGAGCAGGGGCATCAGCTCCCTCCACACTACCTGCCCTACCACTGCCAGTATTTTGTTACTACATCAGAATAATATTAGGACAGCAGTGAGGGAAATACACTCTGTTATGATGGATGTGCACTTAGTCAGCAATGTGCTACAACAAGCTTGACCTTTATCAGGACTAGATTTCACTGACTACTTTTTGAGGGACCTCACCCCATTTATTTTATTCTGTCTACAGCAATTTCCAGCTCATAAAGCTTTTAAAGCTGATAAAGCTATCACCTTTCCCAGTGGAAGCACACTGTAAAGAAACATATTCTGGCATGCAAGGTCAAGGGACAGAACCCTTTCTGTGGTCCTTCATAGCACCAGAAAGGGCTCTTGTTAGAAATACTCCCAGAAGAGCTGCAGATGAGCTGTCCCAATGTGAAACAGCCTGGCACAGCCCCACAGAGTTTCTGCAGGCTCAGGTTCAGGTTTGCAGAACAACATGACTCATTTTTCTTCTCTGAATAAGAACTGCACTGCCAGCTTTATGTTTTTTTCACAGTACCAAACCTGTCATATGTTCTTCATCACTTCCAGGGCCATTCATGTTTATCATGTTTCCAAGATTTCATTAATAAACAAAAGGAAGAAGGTTTTATACCTCGGATTGAACCACTTTGCATTTTAATAGGAAATAATAAATTGACCCATGTGGAAGCTAATCACAATTGAAAGTTGCAGCCATACCAGCTATTTCTATTTTCAAACCACTGCTTTATGCCTTGTGATGATAGCAGACAGCAGCGACTTCCAATAGCATCTTTTTCATCCTTCATTTTGTTGAATCTACCCAAGAGAGAAGCATGAAACATACCTGATTAGGGCTTTTATTTCTACTTCCCAAGAGGGGAATTAAATGCTCACCTAGAATCAGACCTCTGTGGTCTGGAGAGCAGCATCCATTCAGTTTTGGAGAGCTACACCATTAATCCAAAGTGGAAGTGGGAAAGTGAAATTGTAGCTCTGCTGATGAGTTTATCGAGGTTAGCTACTAAGCAAGGGAAGGCCAGTGTGAGAGGCATGGCCCAAGGCCCAGCTTTATGAGACAGCAATATTAGAAACTGGGAAAATGAGAATGCCTGATGAAAAGTGGAGCCTCCAAATGCGCTTTAGCTACAGAAAAGCAGCAGTTTTTCTCCTTTACTTTTCCCATAAGGTCTTCCAAAGGGGAAATAAGCAGGTATCCTACCTGCCACTGTTTTGCCAGCTTGTCTCTCCCTAGCATAACATTTGCCACCACTTCATGCACCTCCTTTGCACCACAAGGATGGACACTGGACTTGTCTCTGGGGCAGCACAATGGAGCCAGTGTGGTTCCCTATGGCATTACTGCAGCAGAGCTGGAAGCTGCCATGGGCAGGGGTATCAAACACCCTCCTCATCAGGTTTTGAAAGGCCAGGGGGAAGATTATCACTCAGGGGAGCTTATACACAGAAGAAGCTAGTAAAGCAAAATTAAATCTTAATATTCTGCAGAGGATAAGGACATTGTTTTGGAAAATGTTAGCAAGGCACGAGAAAAATATATTTAAAAGTCAGCCACTGGCATATCAGGAGTCAATCGTGCTGGGCAGCAAAATATTCAGAATAAACATAAGATTAATATAAATATAGCCTACATGTTTGAAAAGTACACATTAACAGCTTTTCACATGCTTTATGGCGACTTCAGTCCTGTGCAGCTGTAGCCACAGCACTTGGAGAAAAAGCAAAACATCTCATTGTTTCAAACAAACATGAGCAGTTTCATGTGACAAGCTCCAAGTATGAAATGAAAAAAATACTCCTAAAACTCCCACATTATACTGCTAGTAAACTAGAATTTCATAGCAAAAGTGGATAAACAATAGCTTTTGAGGCTGGAGAAATTACCATCATGGTGTTATCTAATCTCTCCCCAGAAGTCAAGAATTATGACTAAACCCTTCCAACATAGATATAGCCTGAAATTCTATGTCAGAAGTATGTCCAATTGTATTTGGCAATCCTTAGCCAAGAGAGAGGCTGACTATAATTGGATGAATATTTGAAGTGCTTCATTATTCATGTAGGAAGGCTAGGTAAAAAGTGTTTTGTAGTCCCAAGACACTGGAGGGTGTGTGTTATTGGGTAATAACCAATTAGGAATGTTGACAGCACTCTGCCTTTGGGATTACCCTGGCCAACAAAGCACCTGGGTGTATGTTGTTGTGCAAAGGCACACACATGCTGCCTACTGCTCAGTTTATTTAAGCTAGGCTTTCACCAAAGGAAGTGGAGGACACCCCAAAGGATGTGTGTTTGACAGCTCAGTTACATTCAGAAATAGTGCTTCTTCATCGTTCTGTCTTCCAAAAATACACCTTTTTTCAACAGGATTTCTGAATTGCTGATGCTACTGGTTATTGAAAACGAACTCCAGTTCTTCTGTTTTACTGTTTATAAACTACCAAAACAGCAACATTCTTACTACTTCCAGTAAGGAAACTGATGGCAAAAGAGAAGCTCTCCTACCCCTGTAATCTGGGAAAAAATTCCACAGTTCTGTTGTAAATACTGCAATCCCAGAACAACAGAAATTAATGATTTTCCTTTCATACTCATCTAAGAAAAACATGCAAATCATTACTACAGGCATGCAAAAGATTTTTAAGACTCCAGCACTTAAAAACTAACAATCCTGACACTTGCTCACAAGAACCAGAAATTCAACACCAATTCAGGTAATGATAGAGTTCAACCCTAGTGATAGTTCAACCCTATCACCACCTCTCACAACAAGGGTAGAACGTATTGATGGTACAAACACTGATTTTTATTTACTCCTTTATTTTCTTTATCGTTGTAATGGGAAAAAAAAAATAGACTCTGCAAATTTACATTCTCATTGAAAACAAAGAAATGACAAAGAAATTACAAGCTGCCCAACAGGACTTTCATACCACAAAAGAAACATTCAAAACTTTTCCTGAAAGATTTGCTTGTTTCAGACATGCAAAAAATGTTATAAGGAGGAACATATCAGTTTTTCTGCAGCTCTCATTTTCTGGCTTGTATCATATTTAGCCTGTCCTGTGGCACTGAGAGTACTGCAGCATTTTCTCTGAAATCCCCCGAATGCCCCCCACCCTCTCCCCCATATATCACCAAGACGATGATGTTTTGATGAAGCATCAAGCGCGGGCCCTCGAGATAATGGATTCAATGGGATACACTTAAAAGATCATTTTTCTCTTTTGTATTGACTGCTTGCACTGCTCTAAGACAGGAAGGGCTTTCATTTTTTATGTAAGCTGCAAGACCCCGAGGGCCCTCTAAAGTGTTTAAGAGGGATCAATTTTCAGATGGGTGGAAGGGGCCCAGCAGACCGTCACGGTTTGGAGCGCCTTCTTCCCCCGCATCGCCAGCAAACCTAGAACCAGCTCCCAGCCCAGCCACCCTGGCATGGCAGCACTTCCACTGTCTGGGCTCTGTGGTTAGCACTCCAGCAGAACTATAATTTATAGCATGCATGGAACAAAATGGGAAAAAAGGTTTCGCAGAAGCAAAATAATCACGGGCTGACAGAGATAAACAGCAGTAGAGCTGCTAAGCAAAGCAGGGCTTGGCGCTGCTGCAGCAGCAGGAAACCATTACCCCATGTCACTGGTTTAATGCAGTGACATTGTTGCAATTACATCCAGGCAACCTAACAAAACAAATTCATTGTATGGCACAAAATATTTCCAATTCAACATTGCAACATTTATTTTTAAATTACAGAACAAAGAACAACTTTTGGGGTGTGGAAGGACATAATCCATCATTTGCTCTGAAGTGACACACTTATGGCAAATGCAGTATATTATAACTTTCTATGCCACAGTAAGCAGCTACAAGCAATTTCTTAGGCAAGGAATGCAAAGGGTTTGGGTGTGGTTCTGTGAGATACAGCTTATCCCTCCATCTCCCTCTGCGTCAGCAGGCAGCCAAAGGCAAGCCACATGTTGCTGCGCTGGGACTTCAATCACTCCTGTTTTACATGTGTCACACAGCTTGTGACAGCCTTTCACCTGCAACACACCTCACATGGAAAAAGTTTTTACCATTCAAATACAGCCTGAATGAGAACATAAATATAATTTTTAATTAAAAGGAATGGGATGTTAATAGGTCACTTAAAGAACAATTATGTCTTCCATTTGATTGACAGGCTTTGCACATTTTATAATGAAAATCCCATCACAGTCTAGAAGTTAGAATGTATAAGTTGCTGAACTGCTGAAGCAAACCCCATTGCATTTAACACTGCTTTGCCCAACTATCCCATCTGAACAAAACCCTTGCCTCTTTCTATTACTCTCCCCCTTTACCTCTTCTAATCCTTTGCAAAAGAAAGTTTCTAATTCACAGAAACCAAATTGCCAGTGTTGCTTTCCTTCTCCAAATGCCTGTTCTGCAAAATGCAGCAGTGTAAAGAAATAGGAAAGATAGGTCTTCAGTAATTAGCTCAGGTACCAGACGTGGCACAGCTGAGTTTGCTGGAAGCAGGAAAAACGAGTCCAGGCAGAGCGTCGCACTGTATTGCTTTGAGCACCTGAGCTACCCAAGTGTCTGCACACACCGTGCTGCACAGTGGAAGGACTGGATAGGAAAGTGACTGTGAGCCCACTGCTTTCCTAAAGGCTTGTCCCCACAAAGCAATCCACAAGTAGCAGCTACAAGCTCAGTTTAAATGCTTTCAAACTAGTCACAGGAGCCCGTTGGTTCTCTGAAGCAGGCAGAAAGCGCCTTGAAAGTGCCTAGAAAAGTGCCCACATGAGCTGCACACACAGCTGTGCTGGAAGAGTCCCAGGCTAATGAACACATCAGGGCTAGGAAACATTTATTTGATTACTGATTTAAAGACTCAGTGAAAGAGATCAATGTGAATGAGTCTCAGAGCATCCCTGAACTGATGACACTAAGAGCAAAAGCATCATCTGAGATATCTATAGAATGCACTGGCTGCTTACCCACTCTAAGACAGCTCATTATTAACAACAGCCAGATAATCATACATGTGTGAGGGAAAAGGACATGCAAGCAAGCGATGTGCTTTGATCTGGTCAGGTAAAAATCACTTGTGACCTCTGTAAGCTGTGACTCCTTCCAACAGAGATAGAAAAGTGTGTATGAAAAAGAAATCAATACAAAGCAATGAGGGACTAGTTGACAGAAGCAGGGTCAATGCTCAGAGTAGAACAGGGACAGACAAAAAGATACTGAAAGGCAAGAGTCAAAGAGACATCAACATCTTGCATGGCATAGACAAAGCCAGAAAATGTCCAAAAGGACAAAAAACAAAAGTAGAATAAATCTTGCCAGATGACACTTTTCTGGTTATGATATTTGAATAAACTTCAGACCAGTTAAGTTAGAGAAAAAGTTCCCATAAAATGAACTGGTGATATTCCCTTGGCCAACACAGCATTTGTGCCTTATTGGCATTAAAATGACTGCAGATAACCATTGAGTCCTGAGCAGTTTTCACCATTTCCTATGCAACCTCTGCAAACACATCCCCAAATGGCAAGCATACTTATATACATGAAACCCAGCCAGAAGGTTGATCATCACCAGAAAGAAGTAAGCCAGAAGTTGGAATCTATATCCTAAAGCTTCAAACACACCCAAGAGGTGGCCGGGTGTTGACGGAAAAAACTGGAAGCCAAATGTTTGCTTCTGCAATTATGTATTCACTAGATGCCAATTTGCTTAGCAACTACATTGCAATTTATGAAAGACCAATGAAGTACAAACAGTTTATGTGGGAGCAGAATGAGAACCTTGTGCTAACATACTCCTTGCCATCAGGAACCTCTGTAAGTAGAGCAAAAGGCAAAACAAACCACTGAACCTCAAAATTATGGCTCAAACCTGGGCTCTATCAGAAGTGACCAATAAGCAGAATATTCAGAGCCATCTCAGTTGCTAATGGGATTTTTCTTATTAAGTCAGTGAGACCAAGAGTCTCAGAATATTGTTTCATCTTCCCAGGTATTGATCAGGCAGAGGGACAAATGCTTGGGTGCCTTCACCCTAGCTTATGAAACCATGCTATTGGACTGAAACATACAAAAATTTTAAGTTTCCCATCCACAAATTTCCATCTATCGAGGAATCCAAGCAGCCTTTGTAGTCAAATGATTTCTCAAAGCACAGACCCTTAACCTTGTTATTGACAGCCTCTGCTGGACTTACAGGTTGATCCAACCCCTACAAACCCACACAAGCCAATTGGCAAAGGAATCTCTACACTGATGATATGGTTATGGATTTTCTTCTTTCACCTCAAGGAAAATGATTGTTACTTCTGAGGATTAGTAGTCTCAGAAATAAGGAGCTGAAGGCTTTAGCTTTCTAACACTCCCAGAGACACTTATTCCTCTGAACATATTTCTTTATACACTTTTATAACCAGGCAGCCAGAGACAAGCATGGCATGAGCCCCTGTAGCATCACGTCTGCAAATCTACTTTTTCTGGCTTTGCATATGTGCAAAGAGCTCTCCAACAACCCACTATCTTGATTTTACTGTCATTTTAAACATTTGAGTGCAAAAGCATTGAACAAGTACAGGAACCTGCTTTTTACCCTCCAAGTAAATACATATAACCCCACTTTTACTGTTATTTAGAACAGGAGAAAGGCATCAATTTTGTGGCCCCTTTCAGTGATGACTCACCATCAGTTACTGACCACATAATGTGAGAACCTGCTAATCTGATGGTGCTATTTCTTTCACCTGTCACCAGCCACAAGCAACAGCAGCAACTTGCTGACCTTGCAAATTAAATTTATTACAGGACTACAATTTGAAAAATATTTACTTCTACAGAGGCAACAGTGATGACTGACCTGTGGTGATCATTAATTGAGGCAAAATGAGGTCAATATATAGCCTAAGTTCAATATACTTACCTAGAGCTACAATTAATCTTGGTTCAGCCAGGACCAGAAAATACCCCTCTGAGCTCTTTATTGACAGATGTGTGTTGCAAGAGAGTTCTCTTTAAAATATCAGTTGTGTAGATTCTCTTCATTTCTTTAAATAGGCATAAAGGATAGTATCATTTGTAGTTCTGTTTCTATTTTCTTTTCAAGTCTGTATATTTGGTTACACTGACCAACACAACTGTATTGCCTGACTGTGTTAAGTCTGGTCCTCATGAATCAACAGTTAATTTTAAATTTTTTTTTAATACATGTTACTGATGATAACAACATCATCAACCACTATCTCAGTTACTGGATCTATAAATATTTATGCTTAGAGATAGCAATCTTTTACACTTTCAATCATCATCCCAAAGCACTCTACAAATTGCTTTTTTGTTAGTCTTGGTAGGAAGCAAGCTAAGCTCAAAGTTAAATCAGTTATCTTGGGTCACAGAACAGGTCAGTGAGAGTCAATGCACTTCCCTACCCCAAGCCCTCACTTTTCCTTGCCACAAGACCATGCATCAATCAAATGATGAAATATAAAAGATTAATAACGAGATAAGTAAGACAGGATAGATAACAAAGACTGAACTGACCCTCTGCCAACTTCTTCTGCCTATTTCCCTCCTACTAGGAATGTTACAAAACATTAAAATCTGTGATCTGGACCATTCATGCTAACACAGCAGACAAAGATGATTATAGCAATACTGAAAATTTTCACAGAAGCTTGCTCTTGATGTTGCTATTCTAGAAAGACACAGATAGAGATGTACCTCTCAGGAAGATAAAACCAAACAAGGAGAGTGGAAATAAAGATGCAGTAACGCCCGCTCTCTCAATATTTCCTTAAAAACCCAAATCACCAAATGCTCATTAGTTAGAAAGTTTTGTATTTTTCAAGTTATGCTTAGAGCAGTTTGAGAATTTCCTACTCGCTTTCCAAAGTGACAGGGCTGCTCTCATGGAGGTGCTACAGAGGAAGGTCTGAGCCAAGTGCAGACCACCCTCACTTCAGCAGGTCTCCCACCAAGACAGAAGTCTCCAGCATGGTGCTGCAATTTGCAGGAGTTTGAACCAAAGATCATGACAGTTTGTTCTGGACCTGGGGACTGGCAACAGAAACTGCCAGAGCTCTGAAACAGGCAAGCAGTGCTGCCTGATTCACAGCATGTCCTTGGAACTCTACCTACACAACTTGTGAAAGATAAGTCTTTCTTACAAACTGTCAAAAAAGGCCAAGGACAGTCTGGGCATTCTCTTAAGTAATTCTGTGCTCTTGATGCAAAAGAAACCCTTATTGATAAAAAAAAATAAAAAATGCCAGTGTCCTAACTGGATCCAAGTGTGTGAAATTTAATTTCCCTGAGGGCTGAGAGTGAAGATTGGGTAAGAAAACTGGGACACGAATGGATTGGTTCATATGAAAACCTGAAATAGCCCTGGGCAGAAATTTGGAAGGATTGTGAAATACTGTATAAGAAGAATCCATCTTCATATGCAGGGAGTAACTCAAGATGGGAGATGTAGCAACACAAATAGATACTCAAAATGTTATACAAAGTTATATACAAGGTTTAAAGTGAATTTTTCCCATTCTGTAGTGGGAATATAGCATGTGGCAATCCAATGCCATGATGTTATGCAAATATTTGAACCAGATAACTTGGACAGAAGTAATTAGAAGTTCAGATGCTTTGAACATACCAGATAGACAACACTGCTGATATTGCTGATATCAGAGATATCAGACAGTTGATGCTTGTATGATCAAAGTTAAGCATCCTCCCATTTAGCTCCAATACTCAGTTGAGGTTGCCTTAGCCTGGTAGACAATAACTTTTGGTAGATGCCATGCAGACAGCATTAAGGCTGAGAGGTGCAGGAATGCTGACTGCAAGCAAAGGGTTCAATCCCACTGCAAGATGATAAGGCACTGGAAGGAGAGTAGGCTGCTTGGGTTAAAGTATCAGAGTTAACCAGCCAGTGCTTCCTCTCCTCACAATCATAAATCCTAGCACCTCAACCCATTCTCCTCAGGCTTTCTGGTGACCACAGGGAACAATGGCACTGCATGCATGTGCCTGAGCTCTTGGGGAGAAAGGTTCCTTTAGCAGACCCTCATCTTGGATCCACCTTTCCTGCAATATTATTTTTTCCCCAGGCAATGGAAATAAAGCACTTAAAAAAAAAAATCTTCATTTGCAAAAACCAAGCAATTAAAAAAATGTTTACACCCAAGTCTTTAACAGATAGCTCTCTGTTGCCAGATACCAACCAGAAGATCTGGTAACTTCAAGTAAACCAAAGATTGTTCAATCTATGCAGGAGTGACTGTATCAAGATCCACAGTCTTGGTGGAGAGAGGTACATAGAAGGACACCTGCTCCCTCCTCAGATTTAAAAAAAAATTTGCTATTTATTTCAGCAGAGAGGCCTCACATTAGGTCTTCTTGGTAGACAGGCTGATTCAAACTGCCTCCTCCTGAAGCTTAAGTCTGGCAAATTTGTTATTGAGCTTCATGAGACCATATTTGAGGCATGGTCTCACTGTTTTCTTGGAAGAACCTGAAGCCTGTTGATGAACTAAAGTATTATAGAGGATTTTCCTTGTGGAAACAATATGTTCTCCCTAATCTGGATTATAAATGGGCTCTTTGAAATTATATGAGACTAGACTTTAAAGTTAATTTTGGGGGCTTTTTTAAAGCATTATTTTAGCTTCAGAATTTATAATTCTAGGATTACTCAATTCAAACCATCTATTAGATAAGCTGCTTGTCTGTCGAATTGCTTCACTGAGTCAGCTTTTGCCCAAAACACAGATCAGTTCTGATTCTTTGGCTTTTTCAAGCACAAGAGCATTTGAGAAAAATCCACAATAGTTTTTCCAAAGCAAAGGACAGGGATCCAGCAACAGTAGCAAGACACTTTTACAGTCACCCCAGCGTTTCTTTGGAGGAATGAATAGATATCTGTCAGTAGGCATTTTACATGTCAAGGCACACAACCAGATTGGGGAACCTAACAGAAGTATTATGGAAAATGATCCCTTCAAGCTACAAATCTTTACCTGATATAATTTAGGGAACTCTTTTTTAAAGTGCTCTTTCCAATTCATACTCTACTGTCCAGGAAGAAGAAAACAGCGAGGCACAAGATGAGATGGTCTTGATCCCAAAAGGAGAAGGAAGAGCACACTTGCTCCAGAGCAGAGACTGCTCTATCAGAATAGGTCTCCTTCACACCAGCAAGTCAGATTGACTCCAAAGCTGCTGGTTTGAATATCACCCTTTCAATCTCACAAAGAAAGATGACTCTGGTACCTGGCCCACAGATGAAAGGTTCATTTTAGGCTTCTGGCCCTTAGACTACATGTAATATGAGTCAGAAACCTAATGACTTTCGTGTCTCAACCTGTTACATGCTGGAGCCTGCAACTGATGCCTTGACTCATCCCTGGAGCACTGCTCTTTCAGGCAAGATAATCAAGACCTTATTTTTCATAGACAATGCTTCATACAACAGTAAGTTGGAGGAGGTTTCAACTGGCCCAAAAATATCTATGAGACCTTCCTAGTTTTGATATCATTCACACATGTGATATTGGCAGAAAAAAACATAAAAGTAATGCTGACAAAAACCTTGTGCTAAAGTTGAGTAACAAAGTTAGAGTTTAGCTAGATATAAACTGACCAGGTCAGGTTCCAAGAAGCAATTTGTATTAATGTCCAAATGTTACTGGATAATTTTTACCTAGCACTCATTCTATATAAATATGTATAGATATATATACACATATATATACATCCCAACCCTCCACTGGAAAAAAGCCTGATGGCAAAATCTCAGACAAAACCCAAACAACTATATCATGATTACTGGCATACTGCTTCATGCCATTGTCTTGACATTCAAACGAGTTTAATAATTGCTCTTTTGAAGCTGCTAATGTTAAAAAAACCTCTCAAGTTCTGGAAGTGGCTGGGAATTCCAGGTTCTAACACCTATGCTGGAAATATTCACTCATCAAGAGGTTCAAAAGACACTGTCAGAACTGAAACACAAACACATGTCAGAACGACTTGAAACAGAATTACTATAACCCAGAGTTTGGGTTTTCTTTAAATTATGTTTGAAGAGCTTTTAAAATGTTTAATTTATTAAACTGGCTTTGATACTACAGGCATAGCTTTCACTTTCAAGTGCTACAATGGCTCAATTGAGCATAGAATACATTAAGCTTAAATTCTACTACCACCATACACATTTTTGAACAACATTTTCATTTCTTCATTTGAAGCAATATACTTTCTCTGTGAATTTGACATGCAAACAGACTCAGCAGCCTCTCATTCTGCACACACAAGTGTCAGACACCATCACTGCTTCAACAACCAAAAAAACCCACTAAGTAATCACAACTACCAGGAGCTGAACACAAGCAACTTCTAAAAAAAAAAAACCCCAAAAGAACAGATTTGGTTTTCAAAGAACAGTTCAAGTTTTCCCAGACATTACTTCAATCTCTCCTGGCAGATCAGGCTTTGGCATGGCTTCTTTTGCTCCCCTCTGCTGGGCCTTCCTGGAGGAGGCTGTCATAAGGAAGGCCATGTGCCTTGCTGCATGCACAGCTCTCTTCCTCCAGCCCTGCCAGCAGCACTGCTTCAGTCACCCAACACTGTGAGCTGATGATGCACAGAGTGCAGGATCGAGGGACACCCAGGCTTTCAGGGAAGTCACATCCCATGAAGAGTGCTTTGTGCCCTTTGAAAAGGCAAGCCAGAGCTGTGGGATCAAGAAACTGAAATTTTCCCCCCTCAGACTGGAGAGAACACAATGGGAACACTGCCTTCCCTCCAGAGCATTGGGCAGCGAAGGGCAAGGTATAGATTTATACAGTGCACACAATGAATTCCTGCTGTCTCTTAACCAACCCTTAGAGTTACAGTACCAATACACTGCTTGTCTGCCAGCACCACCAGTTAATGCCCACACACACAGTTAAATGCACTCTTGATTTCTTAGAGATGCACTTTTGTTTTACCTACTCTACAGGCACCTTTTGCTCACACACACAGCAGTTTGCTGTCTGCTTGACACCAGTGTGCTACGAGAGTCACAAATACTTTGTACAAATGGTATGTGCGAGTTAAGAGCCCAATTAATTGAAAAGTCCTAAGATTCTATAAAAAGTATTCAGTTAATACTGTCCTACAGTTTGCTTCATTCAACCTTGCCTTTGCCACAAGTGACACATCCGAGATGGTGTGTTGACAGTACAGCAGAGTGGTTACTGTTCCAAAAGAAACAAAACAAATACCCCAACACCCCCACCTTTGGGCTTAAATGCAGTATCACTACAGTTTTTGAATGTAACAAACCACAGCATGGGTGCCCTGGCATAAACCCAGGATCCTAGGTAGTAGAAAGTAAGTGCTCTTTTCTATCAGCTTTGTTTCAGTACACACACATCAGGATTTGCAGAAGTGCCATTTGTCAGAAACACAGTGGAGCAGGGAAAGAAAAGTAAATCTCTA
Organism: Erithacus rubecula; assembly: GCF_903797595.1. NCBI lineage: Eukaryota > Metazoa > Chordata > Aves > Passeriformes > Muscicapidae > Erithacus > Erithacus rubecula. Next base: position 103,783,159 of record NC_136689.1, read on the forward strand.
ACTGCCTACTAACAAAGAAACCTAATTTAATTTTGAAACAAAAGGAGCTAAATTCATCATTCTGAGACAGCCCCAGGACGTCCAAGTGCGAAAAGGAAGAAAAGGAGTTTGCCAAAGACATGCAGAAGAAGCTTTTTAAAGTTACCTGGAATCGGGGTATTTTGTAAGCGTGGCCAAGCTGCTGGTGTACATGTGCCCACCCACATCAATGTGAACTGGTGCGTTGGATTTTGTGAGCTGTGCTGGAGTGGGGATGCCTTGATTGTTCAATGGAGATGCAGGGGATCTAGTGATCAGAGGTCTTGACATATTGGGCCGACTGTCCTGTGAAAAGATAGACCTGGGTTAATGATCTCCTGAAAAACCTTACCAAAGCCCCCAGTCTTGAGTCAATAGGACTGTCTCATAGCCTCAGATTATGACTTTTATCTTAGTAAAGCACAGACAAATATTCGGCAGTTTTTGAAATTAATCCGGCTCCGAGAGTTTGAAACGGCTACATTTTAAATAAGAGGGGCAAAACGCACTGATAAAATCCACAAAGAAGAAACCACACTCAATAAAACAAGTTTTTCCTGAACACTACTTGCAACAGCCAATCCATACCAGCAAAAAGGGTCATTCTCGTTTTTAAGAGTTGATGAAAGCACTGACAGAAAGAGATACAGACAAAAAGACTGAGAACAATATCTTTCTTAATTAAGACGACCCCAGGTAGACTTTCTGCTCCTTCCCAATCCCTCCGTCAGTGCCGTACCACCAGAACAGAAATACAAACCCTCAACTCCTCCATCCTGCACACTCTTCTCTGGAACTCCCAATTCACATAGCACAGGAACAGAAGCAGAAACACCTGGACTAGTCAACTGCTCATGGACTGCAGACCACTGGACATCGGCAGCCTTTGAGAAAGACATTTTCCATTTAAAAGTTGTGCGTATGGCGACAGCTGCCCCCGCGTGTGGCGCTCAGGTGCTGCGAGGCTGCCCGGGGCCGGCGAGTGCGGGCGCGGAGCGGGAGCCGGGGCTCGGCCGGCCAAGCCAAATTTCGGTGGAGCCCGTGCTCTGCTGGCCAAGCCAACTTCCAGCGGGAGCCCGTGCTCTGCTGGCCAAGCCAAATTTCGGTGGCGGAGGGAGCGCCGCGCCCGCACGGAGCGAGCAGCCCTGCGCGCTGCGGGTGGGGCAGGGCAGGGCAGGGCGCTGAGCTGGAGCCAGCAAGGCAGGCGGCAGGCAAAGCTGCGGATTAAAATAGAAATGCATCCGAGAGCGGTTTGGAGACAGCCCCGCTTTCGACTGGAGGACAGCTCCACACGGGGCGGAATCTTATAGGGATGCCCTGAGAACTAAAAGCCCTTGCAAATGACTGAGTTTTACATTTAAAAGGTAAGCAAAGCAGCGAGAAGTCAGATACACTTCATCACAAAACTCCCTTTGTTCTTTCAACACTGTCTTTCGGCTGCACAAAGTAATGGGTTCCTTGTAAACATCTCCTCGGAGCCGGGCAGCGAAACCTCAGCAAAGCGGAGCGCGGTCGTGAGAGAGTTACGGGCACCAAAACCAGCATTGCTCCGTTTTTCATGGCTCCTAAAAGACTCAAACCATAAAGGCAACGTGAGCCAGGTAATCGTCTGGCTGAAATGATTTACAGGCCAACGTTGCACAATAAATCCGAGTAATATGTAACAAAAGGCATCTATAAACCACAAGGTGCTTAACTAATTTTCTTTCATACACAAAAGCGAGCTTAGGTCTAATACTGATAAAAACTAAGGGAATGAAGAAAAACATCTAGTTTAGATCTTGGGGGAGGAAGGGTTGGGTTTCTTCTCTTTCTTTACAAGCAGAAGTTAATATAAATCTGCAGAAATACCAGGCTTAATCACTACAATTGCTGGAGGAGGTGCCTGCAGTGCAAAGAAGACAAGTCCAGACAAAATAAGGTACACACGCTATGCAAAACTAATGTCTGCTACAAATGCTATGTGGTACAACCACCACCCAAGATGCTACTGATCTGCAGAGCGGGATTTAGTAAAATAATGAAGAAAAAATTAAAAACAACAGCTACAAAGGTGAAAGTAAGAAGTCGAGGACTGATACAAACTGGGGGTGGGGGGAGATGTGCTGGACGATTAGCAAGAGGAAAGCAGCAGGTCTGAGAAACCCATTTCAGTGCTTAAAAGCAGACAGTTTGGCAGAAATAAAGACAAATTATCAATGAAAGCTGAAATTTAAAAGAAAAACAAATTCTGTAACTTGTATGAGACAGACACCAGCATGTCCCTTCACAGGATCCTCTCTGGCAAGAAAATATTGCCCTCTTGCAATTTAGCACAGTGCAGCACCACCTAGTCTGTCATAGTTTTTCAATTGGACACCTTCTCCTGTATACCCTGCCTGGGGCTGCTCAAGAGAAAATGAACAGATTTGCAGGGTTAATATTGTAGTTAGGCTGGAACCTCATTCAGTGTAGCTGTGATAGCACTGGCTGCACAACACAGTAGAAGAATGTGTAGTGAAAACATCACTGCCAGGATGGGAGATAGTTTGGAGGACCGTGGGCGTTTTAAAAGGCAAAAGAACTCACAAAACAAAAGGGAACCAGTTTCCAAACTCAAGTCATATCCAAGCTGCCATTTACACAGTTTGCCAGCTAAAACTCACAAGAAATAAAAATGCTTTACAGTAAAACATTTTGCTCTTTTATTTCACCCTTCTCCTTTTCAACATTTCCTCTTCCAGTTACCTGTGTTTATTGTGTCTCATGAAACAAAGTCCTTCTTCTCAATGGCTGATATTAAGCACAACATTGCTAACCTTGCTCCAGTCCTAGCCCACAAAGCATATGTCCCTGATAAAAACAGTTTGGTAACATTTTGGAGACACTTTGAAATTAGGTAATTGTATTTCTACTGCAGTTGTCCCAGAGAAACTAAAGCAGCAATGGGATTCAGAGAAGCAGGTACTTTAAAAAAATCCAATTTTTAAAAATGTGGCACAACTCAATAGCACTGTCAGAGCACAGAAGAACACCATCCAATAGCTATAGCATTTAACAGATCAGTTATATAATTGCATTTGTTAAATCACTGTATTGTTCAGCTATGGAAAGGATGACACAGAGCAAACAGTATCTGAAGAAATACATGGTTTGTGTTGGATTATTGCAGACATGGAAGAGATCAAGCTTTGGTAAAAAGTAGTCAAACAAGGCACTGCTAGTAAGCCAAACTTCTACCACCTAATGTGATTACAAATACAATTCCTTAGCAAAAATTACAGGTGGAGGGAAGGAAGTCAGAGAAACTAAACAGACTCCAGCAAGCTATCTGGAATGGCTGACAACAAAAAGAATCTAAAAGCTCTTCAGAAGCCTTTCTTGGTGTCAGGTAGGTGAGACATGAACCCAGGAATGGGTTCAGAGCTCAGCCTGGTTGTTCCCACACAGGAGATGACAGAGGTTGTTGCCTGCCTTGGGAACTGCATCAGCTTTGTTCACGAGTGGGGCACAAAGCGTGGCACCGCCTGCACTGGCTGGATGGGCAGTGACCCTCCTGACCCTTCATAGCTTTCCTTCTCAAATATTTTATTATTTATCCTACAAAAAATTAAGTAAGAACAGAAAATACTTCAAATACCCTGTAAAGCATTTATCATTATTAATATCCAGATGATTCTCTCCCCCCCCCACCAAATAAAAGTTCCCACTTTCACTCAGAATGAATGTATGATTGAAACTGTGTAATCAAAAGTTCCAAAATCTGTGTGCTAGGCAGGCTAAAGGCATCCAGGTTGTCTAAACCTATTCAGTTTTGGTTCAGCACACAAAAGCACTGCTCTTAGAGCAGTTTGGGGCTCCTCCACTTCCTTACTGATATTTGAAGGAGTCTTTCCACAAGAAACAGCTCATAGGCACAGGTCTTTAGAGTATATCTGAACCTGCTTCACATTTTCTGCTCTAGGCAAGCCCTCCTGTAGGCTCAATAAAAGCAAAAGCAGCCTTGCCTTAACTACTCTGCCTAGGATTTACAAAAATACATATAATTTAGAAGTCTTCCTACCAAAGGGGGCCAAGGATCATGGAGAGGAGCTCACAAATCCCTTCTCTTCTCCCTGCCTTTTCTTCTACACCATCTTCTCCCCAGCTCCACTCAAAAGCATTGTTAAAGAATAAGCCTTTACACCTGGGTTGTAAAAATGCACAGCAGCTGCAGGGCTGAGATGTGCACTCATGCAACTGGTCTACCATGACAATAGCACAGGAATCATGTCAATGTTCTGGTAGCAAGTGGAAGGAATAGGAGGTATCTGAAGAACATGGGTCATTACAATGTGCTAAGTGCACAAAGATCAAAGAGATGGGAGGCTTACTCCTCTCCTCAAAATATTAACACTGGGGTCCTAAGTGTTACTCATTCACACTCTGTGGTCTTGAGTAAAGTCACGTTGGTTCCCTTCTTAAGATAGAAACCAAATGCCACTACAAGACAACCCAAGCTCAGGCACAGGACCAGCATTCAAGTACAAACTGTCTGCTTGGCTCACTGGACTGTGAGGATCATTGCAGTTTGCAGCTCAAGACACTGCTAGCTAGAATTATTTTAGGCAATGTCTTCCCTGTAAGCCAGCCCAGCTCAAGCAGAAGTGAATATGCTTCTCAGTAGCATATATACTACCTGTCAAATCCCCAGCAATTATTACTGCTGAGAAACTCAAATTTACACATTCCTAACTCCCTTGGATTTCTTGGGGGGAGGTGAGGGCAATCTTGTCTTATTGGTTCTAGAAAGAATAATCATGTAGCAGTTTATTCTAAAGCATCAAATCAGTCTATGTTCATTGTCCTTTTTTCACAACACAGAGACATGAGACAGATGCCTCTCCTCACAAAAACTTAGTGCCCAGGAACAACTGGAAACTGCAGTTAGCACATCCACATCAGCCATCTCCAGCAGAAGAGTCTGAACACATATATCCCACTGTATAGGGAATGAATGCAAACAGCAAACAAACTTCAGAAGCTGGCATCAAATCTCTTTTCCTCCAGTACAGAGCAGATATTACTCAAGTGTCAGGGACATCTGTGTGCCTGCACTCTGAAATAAACAGCAGGCTGATGCTCTGGGGTGCTTGTGGGATGGGTGAAAGTACAGCTCGAGAACCTCATCCAAACCAGGAACATTAGAACTGCTCTAGAATTTGGCTTCTGCACAAGTGTCCCTGTTTTGAAGATGAACTTTTTCAAAACAAACATTTCATTAAAGGTTAAAGAAATAATCATGATCATGTCTCACCACAATGCTTAAACAAGTACCCCCCCCCCATTTTTTTGAATTCAGCAAAAAGAGTTGCCACAACAAAGAGGCTGGAGAAAGCATTTATTCAACATAAACAATATCAGTATAGTACAAACAGCACTTTTGGAAGGTGCAGCAAGCAGGCAGAGATACAAAGCTATGTGTCCAAGAAACCCAGGAGCTTATCCTGCTGGAAGGGGAAAATCCCACGCTGGCTACCTCTGTGGGCTGCTGATGTCCTCACACCAAATTCTCTGGCTGTGGCTCTGGTACTCAGCATCCACAGTTGACACCAAACTGTGCTGGCCCCTCAGACAGAGCCCTGCAAGGTGGTCAAATATGACCATGCGCACCACACAAGCATGCAAACTGCATTTTGTCAAGGTGTGCATGCCATCATGGTGCTTTCTCTTCCCCTTCATTCTGAAGAGCCCAGAAGCACAAAGAAATTGCTCAGATCTTTGTCAAACAGTCTTTACATGTAAGCACATCCATCCTTTTCTTCTGCTTCTTCACCCTGACACCAGTGGTCGGTAGCTCCCTGAGGACATGGCTGGGCTTTGCTGCTGCCACTGGGTCTGCAAAACAAAGAAACAGCCCATTGTTTTCCCCAGCAAAAATATGCCAATTGCACTGTCATGTTTTGCCTTTCATCAATATAATCCAACTGCCCTTTCTCTCACAGCTGCAAGGTTTAGGATTGCTGACTCTGAACATTAGGAATTATGTTTATAAGGCAAAACTCCAGAACAATTGTGTTTGAGCGTCACAGGAGAAATGAGCCCCAAAACACAATCAGCTGCAATTCAATGCCACAGTAAGCTAAGACACCAGGTCCACTGAGACTCAATAGTAGTACTAGATTTATTATTCTGAATCTCTAAAGCTTCATTTAAAATCCTGAACATCTGTCAACATATGACAGAAGGTCACATTATCCTATGCAAGACTGTCAAATACAATGGAGAACTTGAGAAGCAGGAAGGTTTTCTGAATATGCTGAGCCACCAAACTGCAGATCTACTATGCCAAGCAGCTGCTCACCCCTCACACAAGTGCCATGCTTGGGGCACTCAGCATTATTTGCAGAAATGCATGCAGCAATGCATTTTAGAAAGGTGGGTGTCACAAGGCCACCTGAGAGTGGGGACAGAGATACCCAGAAGGGTCCCTCACAACCAGGGTGTAGGGTACAGTTCATCATGACACAGAAACCTTGTCCAAAACTCTTTCTTGAAGGTGTCAGGAACAGTATTAGGCTGTCCTGTCTGTATCCTAAAACAGCCCAAATGCAGATGAAGCCAACAAAGGTGATAAACACACCTCTGGTCACACCAGAGTGGCTACAGCAGTGGTGTCTGGAGCACTTACCTGATGGGACAGTTCTAACTGGCACACTCTCCTTGTCCCAGAGTCACTGGCCCTGCAGTGGAGTGCTGATCTGGCCCCTCAGCAGGGAGGTCCCTTTCAGCACATCCCAAATGCTGGCTGCTTGCAGCCTCCTCCTTCTTGAGATGCTGGCACTGCTGGGCATACACACAAGCTAAGTGCTGCAAGTGCTGGAGAGATGGGCTGGCTTTTCCTTGGTAAAATGAGCCTTGATGGGATTTCAGAGCTGACCAGGACCTAGAATAAATGACACAGGTGCAGAGAACCAAATGCAAGGCAAGGGGCTGAAGGAAGAGAGGTATTTGTTTGTGCTGAGTGGAGAAAGCTGCCTACCTGGAGACACAGGACAGTTAAAAACCACCCTTGGACAAGAGCTTGGAGGCACTTTGATAATTCCAGGGCCCAGGAGCCAAGTCTATAGCACACAATTAGCCTGAGCAGAACAGCTCTAACCACAGTTTTCATCAGAAACTTGCCACTGAGCACTTAAGAAAAATCTTTAAATGGAGAAAAATAATTCATGGATAATGGCACAAGTCAAATGAGTGCCTGTGCTTACACCAGTACAGCAGCAAAGGTGAGTTCAAAAACCTAGCAAAGTTTACAGAGATGGGATGTATCTTCTCAAGCACTTATAAAATTTCTCTGAAAACTTCCCTAAGCCTCAAAACTGCAGACAAAAGTTTAATACCTGTCTCAAAATATTTTATAAGTTTGCAGTATTTATGGAAGATTAACTCAGCCTCTTGCTTGTTTGGGTGAGTAGTGCTGAGGTCAGCCCAAATGTTGCCATTTATTACATGCCATTTCTTCCATGGGTCAAGCACAACCCTTCTGCTGGAGGTGGCTGATGCACACACTTGCTGTGCTTGGGCCAAGCAAGTGGCCAGCACAGAATCTGACTGAAGCCCCTGACACAAGCAGGATCCTTGGAATACACCCAACCCACTGTATTATAAAACAAACAAAACAAATTTGGGGTTCCAGCCCAGATTCACTACCCCTAAACACAAACACTTTGGCTTCCACGATGGAAACAGAACTTGTACAGCCTTTAAAAGTGCCAATGCAATTCTCACTCAGCAAAAGCGTCCATTTAATTTACAAGCAAAACCGGATTGGAAAGCTGCTCCCAATGAGTGCTCAGCACATCACTGCCCACCTGACACTAATCACAGGCTGTTCAGGATGCAGCAGGCAAAAACATCCCCTAACCATGCTGGAGGACACAGTGTTTAGATGCAGCAGGACATTGGACCAAAGGTAACAGACTTGCCCATGACACTGCTGAGGGTGTCCTATGAAAGGGGCAGACTGGACAGCCAGCATTTCAGGCTACCTGCTCCACCAAGGGCTTGTCTGTTCTGCACCAGCATCTACTCAAATTAGAAATGAAACCGAATTAGGAGTGACCAAATGAAAGTGTAACTCCTCAGCCTGAGCTGGACATGACCAGTTCAAAATATTTCACAAGGTACAAAATGCAGTGCTTTAGTCACCTTCACTCAAACTTCTTTATTCTCACTTGCAAGAGGGGACAACTATCCTGTCAGATACTGCAGAAACAAGCCAGTAAGTATCAAGTGATCCCTTGGTCTGAGCAGAGAATGAGTGCAGTCATTGTGGACACAAAAAAAAAAAAAAAAAAAAAAAAAGGAGGAAACTCTATTAAAAGATGAGCAGTCCCTGGGAAAGGCTTCCAGGTCTGAAGAGCCCTTAGCAGCCTGGCAGCCCTGCCCACAACACTATAGCTTGATACAAAAGTCTTTGCTTCTGCCCTGAGGACAGTTTCATTTACTTTCCTTTAAACCTGGAAAATAGGTCGCTTTTCTTTTCATACCTCTATCAAACCTCAGGTAGCAGAGACAATGTGAATTTATTTGTACTTCATAGGAAAGCAAGCACACATGAAGGGAGTTTCACCTTTTGCAAAGGGCAGAGATGACAGACTACTTCCCCACCATACAAGGCTTCACTTATTCCAGTAGAAGCATTGATCCAAATATCTTGGATCACTTTATTCCTGCTGCAAGAGGTTTGACATGCCAACTACTTTGCAGATAGAATACCTAAATACTCTGGGGCTCCATTCAGAGTCTACACCTCCTCCCTGACAGAGGCAGCCTCTCTCCAGTCCCAGGGAATAGCCCAGCACAGAGCAGTCAATAGATCCCACTGCCTCTGTGAGGGATGCAGCTTCTGCCAGCTCATCTCCTGCACCAGTGAAGGCAGGAATCTGACAGCCACCTTCATCACTTGTACATGGGCCAGGAACAGCTAAGGGAAGGAGCAGAGGAACTCTGAACACTGGAATCCATCTTTCAACAGCTCCCAAGTAGACTGCTTGTAGGTGGAGATTTATTAATAATGCAATTTTTAGCCAAAATTTTCACTCAAGTTCTGTTGCCTTTTATCCATTTCTAGCAGGCACTCTACACATATTTTGCAAGAGTCTTCACATAAGGATAAGGGAAAAACAACAACAAACACTCTCTCTTGGGTTTAGAAGGAAAGGACTTCTCTTTGCCAGAACCATGGTGGTATATTTGAATGCAAAGTCAAACAACTCCTTAAAAATGGTGTCAAGATTTGAGTGGGAAAGAAACCAACTGGTTACATTCTTCTTGGACCAAATTTGCAATCTGTCCAATAATCTTCTAGTGAGAAGTAACACTAAAAAACAAGCATTGTTAAAATCTGTTTTGTTTGCAAGGTAAGATCCTATCAGCAGTACATGAATAAAGATTAATGTCTTGAATTGCAGTTGCATCTGAAGTTTTTAAAGACCCATAAAAATGTAGACTGCAGTGGGATAACTGGAAGACTGTCATGAATTCTCAGAATTTGAGAAATGGGTTTTTCTTCTTTAGATTTGGCTCATAAACTGAACAAAAATAAGCCTGTACTGCCTTATTTGAAGTCAGTTTACACTCCAGTTTGAATAGCACCTGCCCTTGGGTATGTTCCAGAAGAACATCTACCTTTCCACAAAGGGAGGCTAACACCCATTGTAAAACTTCCAGAGGCACATTAGATGTCTGTTCTCCCCCCAGCAATTTCACCCTTAGAAGTAGAAGGAACACTGCCAGTTACAGCCTGTGCTGAGGAAACATGAGTTATAATTTTACCCTGGGAAAATTGCTGAACTGGGAGCTTCTGGTGTGGCATAGGTCTTGCCTTCGCAATCCAATGGTTCTTTTGATTCACAGAGGCTTTGAAAGGGTGGTGATGAAAAACATAGCCTCTCCCTTTGAATCAGCCAGCTGCCTGCTTTCCTTTGCACTTTTAAATTTGGTTCATTAATTTGCCTAGGAGCAGAAAGAAATAACACTGACCCATCTAGAGAAGATATCTACTCCAGATTGAACAGGAAAACAAAAAACACCCCCACTTGTGGACTGTCTGAAGAATTCTATATCTAGAACAACACTTAGCATGCTCAAGAAAATTACAAGGAAGTCTTTATTAGGTCTCCTGGCCATATGAAGAGGAAAAAGGTAAGGGACAAAATAGAAGGATCTGATAAAACCACATCTTTGAAATGTTGTAAGACACAAGAGCTCTAAGCACTCTGCAGATGTTTCTTGAAGCAACCAGTAATAAAATATTCTCTGCTGGAACTGAAATTTTGAAGACATTGAATTGACTTGGTAATTATGGCAGCAGCCAGTAAAAGACAGCTTCATCTATAACCTGACTGCAGGAAAAAGGCATGAAAGTGCTTTAAAGCAATACATTTGTAATCATCTAATGTATGATAAAAATGTAAACAGAACCACAATTTTGAGAGCCACAGCTCAGTCTCGTAGGAAATTAGAAATAGGGTGTGAAATTGTAATTTTAAATTATACATTCCTCACTCCAGTATCAATGAAACATAATGAGCAAAAAATCCTGCTGACCTTTAGCACCCCAGTGCCACTCAGTTTTCTTCCTTTCTTCCTCTCTTTCTCATCTGTTCCCCTTCCAACAAGTCTCTAAAGCTGAACTTAGCAAACCAACATCCCAGTCTCACCAAAATGATAATCTATCAAAACCCCACTAGAGGGACAGAGACTGCCAAGAGGGAGAACAGTGCAAGGAAAGGGTACGAGTTGAACTTACTGAGATGACTGAGGCTTTTTGGAAGTTCTTGTCAAGCTGGACTGCAATAGGGAGCATTTACCTGCCTCTACCACAATCCCATGCATTTCCAGGGCTAGCTGGGACTTCCTCTCCTCTTGTAACTCCCATTAAAATTATCAGCCTACAGATTTCATAACAAGCAGGAGAACGAAAAAACCCAAACATTATCGTGAGAGAAATCGTATTATGATTAACTATTTCAAAATGCCTGTGGGTTACCTAACACCTTGGGACAGGCAGCATAACAGCACCAAGGTGTGACAGTATGGGGACAGAAACAGCCCCCTGCTAAAACAGGAATGAGGCAGCACACAGCAGTGGGGGCCTCTCCCCCGGGAGAATGGGAATGGGCTATGCATGTGGCACCTGAAACCTGCACTCAAACCCATTGGTGACACAGATACTTCCCTACCCCTGCCCCACTCCAAAATCTGTGCATCTCTGGATTTTAAATCCCTTAGAGAAGCAGGGGTTTTTTTTGGTAAGAAGAGGCTGAAGTCCTGAACTAAGCTGTGACTAAATTCAAAAGGCTCCCTCAATGTAGTAGTGCATGAAGGTTTTTACTTCACTTTCCTTCTTTTCTGGTGTTTGCAGTTTTCTCTAAATGCTGGAAATGTATTCAGGGATGAAAGGAGAAAGTCATAGCCCACCATTCCCCATGCAGGTCAATTCTGTTTTGTTAGTTTGAAGGGCAGGATTCAAGGAAAGGAGAACACAGGAGTCTGCTCTGGCAGGCAAAAGGAGTGCTTGGCAAGACAACGACCATATGGCACATGAACAAAGCATATTTTAGATTTGGTTCATTTGATTCCATTATATGTAAAAGATACTCTAAGATCCATGGCTAAGAAATACAATTTTGGTTATTGTTTTCAGACCTGTAGGGATTTCTCCAAATAGTCCTTGTAGCTCATATGATAAAAACATCCATTTGGCAGCTTATTTTAACTTATTTTTTACCCACAGGGGTGATTAACCCTGAATGTATATAACCCTGTGCTATTTGCTAACAGCAGCCATCATTGCCTGTGCCAACCTCATGAAGCAGCAATCCACTATTTAGTTGTGAACAGTGTCTGCTGAATAGCTTAGCAAAGTCTTAATTTTATATTAAAAGGCTTTTACTCAATCCAACACCAATCAGATCAGCACACAACCTCAGAAGAGTGGATGAAATTTACATTATATACAATATGAACTTTTTTGGATAGCATAGCCTGAGTCTGTGGTAATACTTCTCTGGTCATTACTAAAACATAAAACAGCAGTGGTTGGGCAACAAAAGGACCTGAAAATGTTTAAAGAAGCAGAAAAATCCATGCCTGTCAATCAAAGATAAATGCCTATCTCACTTTCTCTAGCTACTAGCTTTTATTGCCTCTAATGTACAACACATTTCAATAAAATTGAAAATAAAACCACACTGGCATAAACCAATAGCCAACATATCTATGTCAATGCACAGAGAAGAATAACATCCTTAGATGGTTCCAAGGGACAGCTCAAACCAACAAACAGCAGCTTCATCAGAAAAAAAAAAACAAAAACAAAAACAAAAAAAACCAAAACAACATAATAAAGGAACATTATTTTCAAAACACACTGAAGTTGTTAACCCTGGACACAGGCTTGCCACAGCTGGACCAGCCACCAAGGGGTAATAGGCATTTGGCTATGAAATAAATGTCTCTCCTGTCAGGCTGCTCTGTCACAGGGCTCTCAGAGAAGCTGGCAGTGGCCAGAAGCTCAGCTCAGCTCAGCTCAGCTCAGCTCAGCTCAGCTCAGCTCAGCTCACTTCAACTGCTATTGAGGCAGTAAGTTTTACATGAAATTACCCTCATTCAGAATAATACTTGAAGAAATATTTGTTGTGTTTGTAGGGAAGCAGGGGAAGACTTCATTTAACCAAAGCTAGAGGAAAGAAACTCCCTGAGTATCTTGAGTGTAATAACCAGTAAGACCATGCTAGGCCCAAATAGAGTTTTGAACATGTCTTCAATACAGAAAAAACAACTTTAAAGAAGGATAAAGGCTACAAGATTGGGAAAAAAATCAAAGATTTTTAAAAAATAATTAAGTTTTGAGTATCAAAAGTATGAGAAGGTCTCAAGTGCAGTAAACCATCAACTATGATGAAATAATTTTTTAAAACCATATGCAAGAAACCCACCACATCCCAATAGGGACCTGAAACATGGAAGAAATATTCACAAGAGAAAAACTTGACAGGTAAAGGGACAATTGCATATGGCCACACATCCAGAGTCTTTTAAAAACAGATCTCAGATAAAGTATGGGAGATAACTGCAAGGGATTTTATCTGAAACCAGGTAAATTTGAGGGAAATATCTGGAAGGCCTTACAGCCTGCATCTCACTTCATGCTTACATCCCACTCAGGAGCAGTGGAGAAAACCATCAGCTCTCCCTGATGTGGAAAAGGAAGAAAGCAGAGGCTGAAGCACTAGCATTCCTGAAAAGGGCAAGGACACGATGCAACAGAGACACGAGACACATGTTGGCAGTGGGAAACCAAAGTATCCCCTTTTGAAACACCAAACCCCTGTGAAGAAAAGGAAAAAGCAGATAGAAGAAGGAGGAGGCATTAAATTGCTAGGAGTGGGGGAAAAAACTAAAATCATCTCCCACAAAATGCCAAACATTTCAGTTGATAGGTCTCTCCTCCAGAAAAAATATTTGAGAAGTCTGGCTTCAAAAACAGAAGATTTGTAATGACAGAAATAAAGGAGCATTTGAAACAAACAGGAAGGGTTTCAGGAGTCTTGTGGTGAACACCCAGTAGAGCATAAGATAATTTAACTCCAATAACAATCCCAAAGTTGTAGATTGTCTCAGCTATCTTCCATCCCATTATAAATACATTCAACTGAACACTTGATTTCTGATGAACACCATCCTAGAGTTGAAGAAGCAAAAGGGAATAGCTTGGGGAGAAGTTTATCTGTGGGGAAAGGGGGCTGAGTGGAAGGATGAATGGCTAGATCTTGTTTTTCAGCAGAAAAGCAGATCTCATGATTTCCACCCACACTGTCTTGCACAATGAACGGAACTTCAATCCAGAAATCAACAGTGGGTGAGGGTATGTGTGTGCCTTATTCCTCATATTTGAAAAGCAGCATGGAATGAGGTGTGGCAAGTGGAATTCCTAACTTCAGCCCTGGCCAGAAAAGATGGCTGGATGCCAACCATGCCATGAAGGTCTTGTCATCTAAAATCCAAGTAAGTCCTGAGGTGCCCAACACTGTCTCACACTGAGGTGTGCCACAGACACAGAAAAAAACTTACATTGGTCTCACAGGGTTTGATAGCCACAGGAGTCTTGCCTGCCACATGCTTGCTTCAACAAAATCTCTTAACCCATCTCACAGGGATGAGTCTTACAAAGTGCTCAGCATTGAGCAGCTTCACAGAGAATAACACACTCCTGCCAACAGCAGCCTCACTTGACCAAAAGCAAGTCTGGAAGTTTCTAGAATGCTGACACTGTGGAATCCAGTAGGGGACAGATAAAGGTTCAGTTTGTGAGGCACAGTGAAGCAAGCCAGGAGGTTCATCCAGGACTCAGAAACCCAGGAGAAATGTGAATGCATGGCTGAGCTTAAGCAGTAGCAGTTACATTAAAAAATGAACAAAAGACAAGCAGACAAACTCTAATACTCACATGCAAATTAGAATCAATGATGATGATTGATTTTTATAAAGGGTCTAATGATACACTGCCAAATAATTCTTCCCACCTGCAGCCTGGCACCATTTAGTGTATATTTAATCCAAAAGAACCCTGAGCATGGTTTTTTCTTCTCCCCCTTCTTCTGGCTCTTTTTCCACGCTGACGCTTGTTTGCATTACATCTATTTTGAGCTAAATTAAATAGGAGAAGCAGAGTTTTGATTCAGTAGTAGCAATAAATGGGGTTAGCCTGGCATTGATCTGTGTAAAGGGGCCAAAGCTAGGACTGCCAGAAGCAAAACATGGTCAGTGAACTCTACTGCACAAAGAGTGACCCTGCAGCTGAATTCCTAGCCCTGATTACAACAGAAAGAGACTTGCTTTCCTGAACAAAGAGTATTTCAGGCAGCAGATTAGCAAGAGAAAGTCTACTTGCAATGGCAGTCAGAGGAAACTGACCAAAATTAAGAACCACAGCAGACTTTGGAGGATTTTAAAAAGCCTCTGAACAGTGCAAAACAAATGCCTGCCTTACTCTGTGTTTCTTGTATACCATCATCAAGTCCAAATGCTGAAGAAACAATATTTTTCTTTTGCATCTCAGTTGAATAGCTTTAAGTTAGCAAAGTGTGCAGCAGGGAGGATGAGCCAAAATCATGTTAAGGATAGCATGCCAAAGAAGTTCCCTTTTTTTGACTAAGAACATTTATCTTACAGCCCTACAGAAAGGGCAATCACATTTACTCTAAGAGGAAAGGCCCTTTTTATAAATCATGCTTCAAATTCAGCCAGCAAATTTGTACAGAAGGAGAATTTCACAATCCTTAGGAAACAGGGATCACATTTGCTCGCTCTCTGGGTGTTTGTGCTGTTGTGCAACGCAAAGCAGGGAGAGCACAGCAGTAAATCTGGTCTCATGACTACCAAGTTTAATCACAGTGTATCTACCATGGAGAACAAAGTGCCTCTTATTCCCACTGCACAGTGATCCCACCGGATGTCAAGCCAAGCAGGGTCAGCTCAGGCCAGCTTTTGGCTAGAGGCTGGCAGAGCACTGGAATCAGCCATTCCGAGGTCGAAGCAAGCTCACGTCTTCTTCCAGCGAGGCAAATTCACACAGGAGAGGACACAACGTGTTGGGAGCTCAGTCATCCCTAGCAGCACCTTAGAAGCACAGCCCTGCCAAGTGATCCAAGGCTGCTGAGCAGCAATGCCTCTTATCCTCATTTTTTAACCCAGGACATGGTGCTGCGTGCCCAGAGTTCACCCTTGCTGGAATTCCTGAGTCAGGGCTGATGCCCAGCAGTGCAGCCCCACTCCTCATGCTGGCATCACCAGAAGCAGTGGGGACCTCAGCCCCCAGAGCAGTGAGAAAAGGAGAAGCACTCATTATCACTGCTTTGACTTTTAACTTATTTCTTTTCCATATTTTACATGAGAATTTCCTTAAAAACAAGGCTCACAAAACTGAGCCATGTCAAATCCTTATGCGTAAGCCACTAAAGGTCTCCAACCCATTTTCCCTGCATGAAGTTCCATATGTGATTTTCACTTGCTTCTCTACCAAGCAGAAAGAGGAAAGGGAGGAAGATTGAAAGTCAGCATACTGACAGCCTGCAAAAGATTAAGTCAGAAATCTGCAAGATTGCAGCACCTTGGCTTCTTTCTTGCTGCTCATTTGGCTCACCACTTTTATTAGGGGTTGATTTCATCCCTCTCCTGAGTTTTGTGGTGGCTGCAATGTCAGAGTATGGGACGTGGTTGTCATGACTGGGAACTTGCTGACTGATTTACAAGAACTTACAAACCCACATAACCAGAAGATTTTTATTATTCACTCATGTTCTGAATGTTCCTTTCAACTTTCATTGAATGAATCTTGAGAAAGTGAAGATTTATTTCTAGTTTGAAATTCAGTTTGCCTTTTGTAGAAGGGTGCCTAGGCATAATATACCTCTAGTATGGAAAAATCACCCCACAATAACCCTCTGAACAGCTTGAGGTCAATATACCTACACTGGTAACAGCATCTTAAAATTAGGTTGTCATTTTAACTGTTTAGCAGGCATTGAGCCATCTCAAATAGATCGGTTCACTATTAAAAGTGGCAATTATTGTAAATTATACTCTTCATAAGAGCAGCTACCGAAGCTTTAAATATGTTATGATACCTCCCTGACCATACCCTTTAAATGAGGATAGCTGAGGGCTCAGACATCATCATGCAGCAAATAGCTGTGCAATTTCGGACAACTCTTTTTTAACCACTCCTCTCCCCAGGGCTACCACCCCCATGGCAGAGCTGGCAAAACAGACTACATGCCCCTGCCTCCTCTGTTCCAGTTCACAGACTAAATGTGGCAACTAAATTTACTGGTGACAACGATGGCACCCAAAAAATACTAATCCCTTGACCAAGGTTTGTTGTAGCTGCTGAAGTGCAGGCACACGGTTCCTTTTGCTGACTCCACAAGGGAGCAAAAGCCTTTCACAAAGGAGGAGGGCAGCCGAGGGCAGTAACATCAAGCTAAGATTTGCCAGGGCTTGTCTGTCAGAGGACAAAGTTTTGCATTTTAACCACTTTTGGCACATTCCACATTCAGTATTTTCAGGAGCTTTCTAGGATGTTTATGAAACAACTTCAGGGTAGGCAAGTAAATTGATGGCGGCACAAAGAATGCCTTCCCACATTCTTCTCCCATGCTCTTACTGTTGAAGTAAATGAAGATGTAGTTTATGTTTCTGTAATTACAGTTTGTTAAAAGGAGAGCAGGTTGTTAAGTTATGGTAAAGAGCCCATGAGCCTGTCCTCTGCTTTGAATACCATAGAGATGTAGATTTTACCCAATAAAAAGACCAGTCAAAACATTAGTCAGAAAGAATCTACACTCCATCCAGCATAAAACTACCTACTTCTGAAATAGGCACATTAATCAAACCAATCAATTGGAAATTGTTCTTATGAAAGCTATTTTAACATAGGTGAACACTTAAGTTTCAGTCATGTAATATTTACTGAAAGGATACCACGACACATTTGCTCCACGACATCTCTGTACCGTACGTCATCAGCTGTTCACTTTTAATCCTGAATTTCCCCCATTAAATACTTACAGCCTCGTAAAACTCCAGTACAAAAGAATAAGCCACCAGAACTTTTCCTCATACATTACTTACCAACTTAACTGTGTAACGCAATGTGAAAGGTTTATGCACACCAGCTGGATCTCATTACAGCTAAGTTTCTGTCTGTTTAAAGTGTACTTTATCTGGAACATTGAAGTCCCTTAGAATTTCACTTAAAAATACTGAGCTGGCATACACACAACTTTCTACTGCAGGATGCTAACTTAGTAAATAAGTTCACGATTTATGGAGTTTAAAATGCATCAGGTACAATTCAAATATCTGAAGCCAGCTGAACACTTCAGCCTAATACATTCTTCCCTTCCTAAGCATCACAACAACTAGAGATATTACTCCTTGAACTGTATGAAAATCAGCAAGAAATGTAAGAAAGGAAGAGTTTCAAGATAGCATTGGTATGACCTCCCTAACAATCAGTGCTAAGGCTCAGAGGTACACCAGCTTTATATAGCAAGATACATCTAAAAATCAGGAATCTGAGAGGTGATGAATTCAGTAGGAATACCATCAAAGAGTTTACTAAATACCCAGATGAACCAAGGAAAGCTTGTCAAACACTTTGGTATTACCAGCTGAGAGATTCCTGTTCAATCGTGAGGCAAGAATTGCGGTTTAATAAAAGCACAGAACAAAACCAAGCATAAAAAAAATCATGTGCAGTGATTTTATTTTTGTTGTATATTTGACTGTAATTACTGTCTTAAGTACTTTAATTGCCTGGCATCTCCTCAAGTGCCTTGCCTGTGGGGAGGGGAGGCAGGGCAGTTTATAGTTTGCTATTAATGAATGAAGTACAAACAAGTTTACCTTGTCTGTAATCAACGTTCCCATCAAAACAGTTTGAGAGGAAAATGTAAAAGGGTCCATACATCCCACAGGCCCAATGTGACTCTGTTAATATCTGCTTTTTAATGATTAATGTACTTCTGATATGTCACACCTCAGAGGGAGAAGTGGCAAACATCTTTATAACACTCACATGAAAACCATCACCTATCTGTCTATTTTTGTTCTCTTCCACAGACCTCTGCTCCTGGCCACTGATGTGGGGATGGGGTATGGGGACAGGCCCCATATAACCTTCCTTGCATGCATTCTAGGGGAAAAAATGGGGTATGCAAGCAAATCTGTAGGGTCATTTACAATAGTGCTGGAATGACACATATCCAGCCCTTCTTCACTGGAAATAATTTTTGCCTAGAGTGGAAATGGAGTGGAGGGAAACAAGAATAAATGATGAGAAGCAGCTCACACAGGATAAAATAAAATATAATTGTCTGCTTCATTAGGAAATTATTAGAGACAAGAAGCCATAAGTAAAAGTCAGTGAGTTATATGAAAGAGATGGTGAAGCCAGGAGGATGGAGAAGCAAACTGCCATTTTTCACGATTAGTGAGAGACACAGAGTGTAGAAATTTGGCCATTAGTCTTGTTTTCCCACTTAAATTGGTACAGGAGTCTGCTGCTTTGAGGTAACATCACATCAACAGCCTAACATCACATCACATCATCCAGGCAGCAGAGAGAGCTTTCTCTTGTGTCTGTCACCCTGTCCTGCTGGTCAGGAGCTCACACCTGGGGCAAGAGCAGCTCTTCACCACCCCGGCTGCCAACAGCAGGGACTACCAGCATGAATGCAGTAGCTTCCACAGCAAGGATACCTGCCCACTAAAACTCAGACTGAGACTGCTAATTTTCCCATAAGTCACCAAAAATGCTCTTTAGGAATAGCTACCAAGCTTTCCATTTTTACAGATGGGGAATCTTTTCCCCCACCTCCTTTTTTTTTGACTCTTTCACACTAGTGCAGCCAGAACAACATCTCTGCCATGTATCCTGCTGACAGCCTTCCACTAGCTGCTACAGCATCTCCAACACTGTCATTTCCTATGCCTGGAAACACAACTTACTTTTGTGGCACTGTCCCACTGGAACAGAGGCAGCACATTTTTTGCTCCAGGGAAGCTTGATGTTGTGGTGGCCACTTTCCTCCACAGTTAAACACAATTTTCAATTCATAACAAAGCATACTTGACAGTTTCTCCAAAGCACATTCCTTTAGACAACCATGCTCAAAGCATCCTCCTATCATTGTTAGAAAAGCAGATATTGCTGATCTGATAAACACTTCCCCTTGAATAAATGTCTTCTAAAATGCATAACCACATATCTTGATAGAGTTGCATATATAAAGCATGAAAGCAAACCCTGTAAATATTGATTTGAGCCTCCTACTCATGCAGATGCATAGGCAGAAACTCGATAGAAGAGATCATAAAAGTTTAAAATATATTTATGAAAAAAAGTGGAGTATATGACAGCACCTTGACTTCAATCTCAAGAATGAGTTGCTGAAAACTAACACCCAGCCATCTACCTACCAACAAGAAATTCCTGACTTCTCAGAGCTGTGACACCATGTTTCCTTAGGGGGAAAAAAAAAGTGTTTTGATCAAGCACACTACTGAAGCATTTAAAGTTGTCATGTAACATGAACTGACTACACAAGAGAAATTCAGAATTAGCATACACAGAATAGACTGGCATGCACAAGTCATTTTGAATGCAGACAGCTATTCATGCAAATAATTCAACAATCCTAGTGTTCCACTAGGAATAGGTGGGTCAGGTGAACATGGGGAAAATGAGACACTCCAACAGTCTCCCCTTGACCCCATACACTTCCCATACAGTGGAGCTGCTCTCTCTGTTTGGCATCCAGGTGGGATGAAGCTGTCTTTGAAAGCAAGACAGGAATTTTATGAAGTAGCTGAAGGATTAAGAGAGTATATGACTAACTTCTACAGTAATATGATCAAAAACATGTTTTTCCAACTTCCTCAGTGAGCTTTAATAAGATGTGAATGAGAAATTGATCCAGACACTTTACTTTACAAGGAGTATTTCAAGTAGCTTGAGGAAACTACTTTATTGTCCATTAGGCATAAAACCAAACACAATACTTACAGGCCATTTTACCACCCTGCTGACAGCAGTTTTCTTTCAGAATATATACCCAAGACCAACTCTTACTCCAACACAGAACTCTACAGGACACCACTCTTTTAAATTTCACATTTTTAAGGTTAAGGGAAAAAAAAACTTTTAAATTTTAGTTTCCCTAAGAGGCAAGAATACTGTGCACTTAAATTAAGTTCCACTCACTTTTTTTAAAATCACTTTAAAGTTGAAGAAAACCCAGACTTCCCTCCCTGCCCCTTAACTGCTCCTTTGTATTTGCCTTTAGTTTTTCTACTTTAAAGAAAAAAACTGCATAGTCCTTCTTTGCCAGGCAAGGGGCAGCTGCTGAGAGGGGTAGGGCAGCTGGGTAGCACTGGCAGCTCTGCTGCTGGAAATCTGCACAGAAAAATGCCAGAACACCACACCAGAGCATTTCACAGCAACTAACACTGGAAGATCATAACCCTGTAGCAATAGAAGTGTCCGGTCAAATCAGTCCAGCACTTTATAGAAATAATAAAAAAAAAACGGTTCTCATCTATTTTCATTTTTTTCCTGGAAAGATACAGGTTTGATCTGATGTCTTTGTATCCCTCAGCAATTAAAACAACATACACAAGCTTCTGAATGTTTTACATGACAATCACAGTTACTATCATATCATTATCCTATACTGCAAATCCAGCCTACTATTGTATTCACGATCCAAATTATATCCACTGGCAGTCTGGAAGTGAATATACTGCACTGAGAAAAACTGAGGGGTTAAAATTCTACTTTAGCACAAGAAGGAGAGATCTTTTCTTAATGAATTGCCACAGTAAACTCAGAAGTGCTGAATTCTCCTCCTCTGTACCATGGGGATAATTTTGCCAGTTGCACAGTAATGTAGTGCTACTTCCATACATCAATACAATGCATTAGCAACTCAACTAAACTATATTTAGTACCGAGTCACTGTACATTCTACATGCCATTTTTACACATTTGTACTTCCTAGTTATAATAAACATAATTTTCCTTGGCTTTTTTTTTTTAATTTCTTGATTTTGATACCTTCCAATGCCTAAAATTGCACAGAACAGCCTGTATCTAGAGTACTTTCAGTGGAAACAGCAAAAAAAATTGTATTCAAGCACATCTCAAAAGTAACACACTAAAAGTCTCTAGGAAAAGGTAACTTACAAAGATTTCTAAGAGACAAACCCAGTAATAAGGTTGCTTTGGAAGTGTTTCAAATATTCTAAAAGGAAGGCAAAGCTACAAAGTTCTGAAAGGGCATTAAAGTTGTTTCTGCTTTTCAAAAGTCAAACTGTAACTGTATTACACATACTGCTTTGGATTGGCAGCAGCTTCAGAAAGCCGATTTTGCAGCAGTTTGAGGCTGACACAGAAACCATATTGGTCCCATTCTGCTTATTTCATTTTCAAATGGTACCTGGGGGGGAAGAAGCAGATACAAAGGCTGAGGAATTTTGCATTGCCATCTCTGCTAAGGAATATAACTTTTTCAAGTGTTTGTGCTGAGAAGAAAAAAAGGATGGTATTCTTACCAAACTCAGTCAGTTCTAGAGAATTTAAGTTTTCCTCACATGGTTTCATGAACCACATAGCTCTGCCTTATCTGTTCTTCTTCAAAGAACAATTACCTTCCCACTCCCAAGTCTGTCAGTCACTGATCAATATGTTTTCAGAGAAAGTGTTGGGGTTTTTTCTGAGAAACTTAATTTTCAAAGAGATAATCAGCAAGATACATACTTCAGCGCTTCTAAATTAAGAGACAAGATAAAACAAAAAGCTCAATAGTTCTTTCTGAACGGCTGATTAGCCAAACAGCACAAGCTTAGAGCATCTGATTATTTCCCCCATACCTTAAAAATAATTTTAAAAACTGGAGCAAAATGTGAACCTGGTTCACAACAGTCTAAGGGAGAGCTTCCAGAAACTACTGTATCATGACAAGAAAGATATTTTTTACACCCAAGATGGAGACCAACACTGATCAACTTGATAAAAGCCTGCAAAAAGCATCACCACAAACAGCCAGTATCACTGTCACATCTGAGATAAGGAGGAATAGCACGAAAGCTTTTTTTGTGACTAGCCAGTGCTGCTAGTTATAAAATCATTAGAAATACAGAGAAACCTCAAAAAGGCAATCAGTTGAAGCAGGCTCCCTCTTTATCTGAATTTCAAACACAGTTTGTGCTACCATAGGATTCTGTTAGGACATCTGTGCTCCCATTTACACTTTCCAACTTGTCAACCCAACTCTCAGCTAGGTCCTCCCAGTTTGGCATCAAAACTAGATGGGTTAATTACAGCACTTCAGATGACTCGCATTCTTCTGAACGGGGTGATTTCAGTACAAGGGAAGGAATTTATCAGGCATGTCACAGGTGAGACAGCCAGCCCTTGTTAAGAAGGAAGGAAGGAAGCTATTTAAGCCTGCTTCACCTTCTCTTCTTCCTCACGTTTCAGGCAAAAGGTCAAAAACAGTCTCAAGCCACTCCAAGTAGAAATTAAGTGGGGAGGGCAACACGAGTGGGTTTCCCCTTGTCTTTCATGCTAAACCCACACACCCACACTCCCACCTCCCACACTGGCCAGACACACTACACACTTCTGCTGCTACTTCTCCAGGGGAGTATTCAGCCAGAGGATGCTCAGTAATTAATCACTGGTGCTACTGATTCAATGCTGAGAGTTTCAGTGCTGTCCCTTGGTGTGCACTGCAGACAGCTCACCCATGAAACAGGAGCTCTCACCAGCAAGGAGAGGACAAGCTCCCCATCCAGCCAGCCTGCATCAGAGCCAGAGCTCAGTATGACTGCACTGCACTTGAATGACTCAAAGCCAAGGCAACAGACACACTATGCTGCCCTCACTGCAGACCAAGCTCCTTCTGCCACTTTTGAAGCTTACTAGACCCATACAGAGAAAAATCAACAGCAGCAAAAGAAGCAGTTAAAATATCACTGTGGTGAGTAAAAGCTCAGCATTCAGCTGAAGGGTGTTGAGAAACAACTTTTGAAATTTTTCCAACCATCTTTAATATTGATTAAACATAAGTGGACACACACACACACGCAGACACAGACATAGAAAAGGCTTAAAATAAAGGTATTTTAGGGGAGTTGTTCATCTATACATTACACTTCTGACAGACTGACACAGAAGCAGTAACAGAGTATGCAGGTGCCAGTTTGCAGGGGAGCCTGAGAGCTGTGGCTCCTTCATTAGAGCTACCAAGAATGAGAGTCTCAACTACACAGGATTCTCTTCCTCTCACTCCTGATATCAAAAATCAAACTAAAACGAACACAGCATGATCAGACCTGGTCCCTGGGCACTTTTCAGAGGAGAGTGGGAAGTGAAGCACTGTGTAGAAAAGTTCAGCTCAGAAATCACCCCAACACCTCCACAAGACTTTTTGGATAAGGAAATGGGAAAAGGGAAAGCAAAAATTCCTTTGGAAAGGAAAGGCAAATTCAGCTTCACACCTTGCCTCCTGTAAAGAGTTTTCTGCTCTCTTTCCTTTACACAGACAAATGTTCCAGCCTGTGTTACCTGAACAGCACCTACCAAACAACTTCCCTCCCACCACAAGCTACCCCCACTACTCAAAAAAGCTCCACTCAGGCCTAATCTCCTACACCCACCTGGGGGAAGGAGTGGTTTCCTACAGCTGGTGACACTGTTTGAAGAGAAGTGATTACCTCTTTCCAGAAGTCACACAATAATGCATTATATCCACACTACACAACCTATTTTAAGTACCAAGAACACTGCAAACCACATGAGAACACTCAGCATTTGAAGCAAGTCAGAAGTCCCAAGGAAGTGCTAGATCAGAACTGTGCTATATGGAGCAGATGTATGCTAAACATACAGTGAAAAAAAAAAAAAATCCATACATTGGTAAAGTGAACGGGGCTTTAAAATGTCATTCAATTTCCATTTCATTAAAATGATCTGTCTTAGCCACAGAAATGTACAGGTGCATACAATAGGTAAGCTTATCAATGAACTAAAAATTTATTTGAAATGTTTATAATACATTTGTGCACTACAATTTTGATTATTATTGAAACTAGAAGTTGCATTAAGAACACATCAAAGGTACTTGTTCTCATCAGGGATTAAGTCCTTAGCAAGTTTGAAGGTTTTTAGATCAACTAAAACTGGCTGAGTGCAAAGCATGCAAATTTCTAAAAGCCCAGAAATGCTATTTTTTCCTTGTTGATAATCCCCAAAAAACAACTAGAACAGAATTCAATTGTACATCTTCCAATGTTACTTTTAGATCAAGGTATTACAAGAAGTTCCAATCCCTTCCTTATTCCCCATTCTAATGCCTGGAAGAATCTGAAAGCATTCCCTGGAAACATGATTATATATTTTTACTGTCTCAACACTAATAAATCTCTTCCACATCAGATAAAATGCAGTTACCAACACTTGCCCCTTGAATACAAAATATGATAAAAAAATTATCTTGCACACACATATTTGGCTTCATGCCCTTAACAATTTCCTCCTGAAAAAGAGAGTGCATTTGTTGCTACAGAAATAGAAAAGCAAAATAATAAGAAAGGACACAGGGAAAAAGATGAACAGAAGGGCTTCGAAAGTGACTGAAAATCTACAACATCTCTAATTAGGTTCCAGCTTGGAACACAATAGTGGGGGTACCATGGCCTGTTATCGAGTTTATAGCCAAGGGCACAAGACAATACAACCCCACATTCAATTTAATTACAGCCTATGGCTTTTGCAGTAGTGGTGTGTTTCAAAGGGTTTAAGCACTCATTTATTTCTACACCATACATGAAATAAGGCAGCTCCCTGTCACACAGACTCACCAATTAGACTGAGCAGTTTCTGATCTCTTGCTCTCTAGAAACAGAGCAGTGGGCAATGGGAAATCTTTTACAGGATAATCACAGAATACTTTTTTATTAAAATAAAAAAAAAATCAGCTCTCTGCTGCCTTTAAGCTTGTGCATTTTATCTTTGATGTGTATAGAGTACCAACATAGTCATTTCAGATTCTATAGGATGTAAAAGAGTGTCAAAATACAGCAGCACTTCAGTGATGTTTTATTCTCCTGATTGTATTACAAAGGTCATATTTATTTGAGCTACAAGGAACTCTTGGTCACTTCTTGCATTCCTGCCATCACTGAAGGCTGGACAAAGCATGTTCTCTGACCAGCTCATGTGATACAATGAAATAAAATGAATCTAACTTCTAAAAATGAAAACTATTTTGAAAAATTAAGTGAAATTTGTCAAAATCACCGGCTGAAATAGTTGCATGATTTAATACCTCTAACATATCATGCCAATGCAACCAAGAGAACCTATAAAGACAGTTCTGGACCTTTAGCTCCACAGCCTCCACTCTAAATGCATGTACCAAAACACTATTCTTGGATCTGCTCTGAAACACTCTCCCATGTCACCTTAAATCAACTTTCTCCCTAACAGCCGATTCAACATGGACCAACCTCAGTCTAGGAGAGGAAAACCAGTTCTCTCCATTCCTTTCAGTGTATGTACTGCCCCTAAAGCTGTATATGAGACCACCAAGCCTGATCTCCATTCTGCTCGTCTTGTACTCATCCTGGGAAAACCTCACATTCCTACCGAGCTTCATGTTCATTATAAGGAACATAGCCTGGGATATCCTACTTTCTTAAAAAGAAAAAAACTCTCTTCAACAATCTTCAGAAGCACTCAGTTACAAACAGCACTGACTTCCACCCAAAGGAGCAGCAGCCAGGACTTCTGTGTTTCACTCTGGAGGTTGATAAGAAATCTTTGAGGACCACACTTGCCACCACTACTTATTCCCCTTATTCTTCTGCCTTATTCCCCTGCCCTCCAAGGATTTCAGAGCAATTTTGATGACTGTCAGGTATCATAGTCCCTTCTACAGATCTACTTTCCACATCTGTAACTCAGCAGAAGACGAAAAATCTTCCTCAGTAATAAACCCACGAGTTACAAAGTAACAAACAGTAGCTTCTAAGGTAGATACAGTTTCTTAAACCATAAATTAAAGGGTCTTTAACCCTTACCTTCTACGATTTTAACCTCAGGGCTTATCTTAAAAAGGCACCTAGCAAACTGTGGATTTTCTTGCAACCTGGGATAATCCAGTAATCAAAGAGAAGAGCACTAACTACACAGTAGGGCAGCCAGCACTAACCTCTGAAACCTGATCAACAAAGTGCTGTCACAAGAACTAGCAAGGTATTTAGCAGCCATCAGTCTTAATAGCCACTGTACTTCAAGCCCTTAATATAGGGATATTACTCCATCTATTACCCCAGTAGAAATAAAGCCTAGCATCTTTACACCACTATCCCAAGCATCCTTCCCTGAAGGTACCTGATGAGTTTTCCAGCCCTGCCTACTGGGAAAGCACCTAGCAACAATTCTGATCAGAGCACTAGAGATATTTGTAAAAAACACAAGTCCTTTTTGTGGCCATTTATGGAACATGTAGGGTTTCCCAGATCAAAGATCAAGCAGAAAAATTCTCATCCACCTCCTCTAAAATCCAAGTGTAAAATGGGCTAGACTTGTTAGCTACTTTTGATTTGCTCCCGGGTGTGCCTACTACCTACTCATATTCCTCACGTGCTATGGTTCTGCCTTCTTTTGCAAAAGATTTCTGGTTCGGGTCAAAGTAAGCCTTTCAAAGAGAATGTAAGGCAGTGAAAAGATCAAAAGATAGCGAAAAGGGCAACTCTGAATTTAAAGCAGAAGAGGGGAAAAACAAACAAACAAACAATAAGCATTTCAGGATTCCCCAAAACAGCTACAACAAATGTACATGGCTCAGGTTTTAATGACCAAACATTTGGTGGATATCTCAATAGCTAATAAATTCTTCTCAAACAGCCCAGAGAAACCCAAACGAGTAACAGAACAAATGTAACCTAAGCATTTGCAAGTGACAGGCACCTCTACTCCCCCATGGCAGAGGATAAACTATTTCCCTACACCTATTTTTGGGTATTACTATTGTAGTAAGTTCAGCATGTACCAGATCTATAAAACCCAAAAGCTACTACCACATTGTAGTATCAAAAGTTTAAGCTTTAGCTATTGTTCATCTTTCAGCAACATGGGAGATGAACAACAGCCAAATTACATCTCTCTGTCATCAACTTGAACTGAAGTATTGCTGTCAGTGGCAGGAAAATTGCTACACTTCAGAGCAAATAAGGACTGAAAGGAAAGTTGTGCCATGATGGCAATGCTGTATGCTTAAAATACACTATAAATGCTGCTCTTAAGGCTAAAACCTAAAGCAATGGCTGGATCAAGATGAACATTTAATGTACCTTTCCTGAGCTCTGGAAGAGGCTTCTACAAACTCCCTGTTGAAAAGACAAGTTGGGCTAAAACGAAAAATGGGAGCTACAACACAAAAAGCATAAAATTAACAATCTTGCTCAGATAGCCAATGCAAATTGAAGACACTCCATTTAGTACTTTAATTTTCCACAGTTTGCTTAATGCTATTTAAAAAACCCAACAAAAAGCACAGTATAAAGATGCTAAGAAACCCACACATTATGCCACCACTTTTTCACCAGAATATTGCAAAAATCCATGAGTTCAGCAGAATCTGTCGCCTGGAAGACTAATTTCAAAGACAACCAATAAACCACAAACTTATGACCTTCATGTTTTCAAGGAATCAGTAATATTTGTCAACAGTGGAATTTAGTGTCATGGTACTTGATGAGATATATTCAGTAAAAGGCCTAGAAACTCTTTGTTTATAATTAAGCAATAACGATTGAGGGCCAGGGCATTTCCTGGGGATTAATGACCAGCTGGGAGAGTCAATGACTTGAGGCAATGCCTTGGGCCATTAACCTCAGCCAGTCATTAATTTCCCCAGGAAATGCCCTGGACCTCGATTAGTGTAAGTATCATAAAAGGTAGCTAGAGAGAAAAAGTTTAGCATTAACATTCTCCCAAGGAAATCCATTCCACAGCCAGTATTTTTTCATCTTGTCACATCCCAGAAGTGCATAAGTTAAAACTGACACAGAAAAAATGGTGACGAAAAAGGGGGGGAAAGAAAAGACAATTTTTTTTTTCTCTTAAAGATTTAAATTAATGAGGTTTGTAGTGAAGGCAAGATTCAGCTACGAAAGTGACTAGGCATCTCGTTTAACTCATGAAATTGTGAATGGAGGTGAACATTTCCATATAATTACTGAAAAAACCCCACACTGTCTAGTTCTAGTACCCTTGCTGATTGCTCATTTTCTTTCTTGATACACTTAGGAAAACAGCAGATGCCTGTGTACTCTCGTTTAACTGTTTCTCCCTTTCTCCCCACAGCCCGCTGTTAATGAGAATTACAGCTCCGAACGCTTCCCGTAGGAAGCACAGCTTTGCAACAAACGCGACAGCAGCTGGATTTCTCCTCGCCTAAGCTTTATGCAAGTGTGAAGGGATTTGTGGGCTAGGGCAGAGATCGAGTTCTCTAGTCTGACAACTGAAAGCACCAAGGCACCTCATTTGACAGGTTAAAGACACACACACTCCGTGACCACTGACTGCTCTGCCCAGTTCCCTCTTCCCCTTCCCAGACGCACGTGCGGTACTCCTCCTAAAAAGCTAAACTATGCTCGAAGTTTCAAAATTACTTTCAGGATCATTAAAAGCACGGGGAAGAGTAATCTATGGTTAAAGACAGCGAGGAGCATTAGCTTTTACCTGAAATAATGAGCTAGAACAAAAACATTATCTGCACATAATCAAGCCTCTAAGCCATTCAGAGACACCAGATACACACAGCAGGAGATCAAGCTACAGTACTCCACTGAAGTAGTCCAAAAAAAAAGCCTCCCTGAAAGAAAGGAGAGGTCACAGGTATCTTAAAGAACATAGATGCTTATGCAGGCATTCACCGGGAGCCCTGCCCTCCCCTTCCCCACCCCAATTAGCCTTCAGGCTGGTTGATTAGCTGGCAAACTCTTTGAAAGGGTCAGTCTGTCCAGAACTGGTATTTCCACTTGGGAAACAGCTCAGGCATGTCGTGTACCTGTGCTTGCCCAGCGCCGCGCTCTCTGGCTGACGGCTGCGATCCCTGTTATTACTTGACACAAGAATGTCGGAAGGGTTTTGTAATCATGTAGGGCAGCCAGCAGTAAAGTTCTTGCCTGAAACGCGGTATTTTATGGGGCACAACGTAACTGCGTGCGCTTTACAGATTTAGTTAGAATGACTTCCAAACTTCAAGCCAATAGAAGAGGTGCAGTGAGTCTTTAATTGAAGTAATTTAGCTGCGGCGTTCAAACACCCGAGAGGAAAGTACTTTTGGAGGGGATGGGGAGCAGGCACCAGCACGTGCTGGCACACAGCAGAGGGGGCTCTGCAAGGCGCACATTAAGGCACAGCTCAACAGCGTTTTCGACAGCACCGTTTTACCGCAAATAAACGCATCTAACGAATCTGGGCTCATTCCACAGCAAAGCTGCACCCAAACCCGTTTAATTGTGCTCTTACTGTATATTTCGCCACTATGGTAACTAATGCAACTAAAGCCAATTTGCCTTAAAAAAAAAAAAAAAAAAAAAAAAAAAAAAAAAAAAAGGATCCCTGCCAGGAAACAGAGCTATTTTAAATAAACAAATACAAGATGAATGCAATTGCCATATTAACCCTCTTGTTAACTTCTGAAGTTTAAAATTACACCCTCATTACTAGTGTGTAATTGAGTATTCTCCCGGCTGTTTCCTGCATTTGAGGTTATTCAAATAGTTCATTAGCACATCAAGAACACCACACACACTAATGATACCTGATGCCCCTATCTATTATTCTGGCCCGACTTTCAGAAGTCACATCTCCCGCAAGAAGAGAAATAAAAGATGGGGAAAATAAATAAAAAGGAGGAAAAGGGGAGCCCAAAGGGCTGAGCTGTCGGTGCTGCCGCTGAGGGGGGAGCATGGCAGCACCCAGGCACCATTCAAGTCCAACACTCAGGCACACAGTGAGTGGCCACTGGACCAGTGGCAGGGCATGGCAAGATTGGCGGGGGGGGGGGCAAGTAAGTTGGATGACTCGCATCCGAGGTCTTTGGGTGCCTAAAGAGTGAGGGTGCCTGAAGAGTGACCCCAAGAGCCACGCCACCCCAATGCTGGCAGTGTGCCTCAGTGCCCAGCCTGGGGGGGAAAAGTAAGGGGCAGTGCAGACTATGTGGGGCAAGTGAGGGGTTGCCACGTTTTGTTGTTTTTTTTTTTTTTTCCTTTTTCTTTTTCCGGTTACCTGTGTGGGGGAAACAATAGCAGGTGAAACTACTGTGGGTGAGGTGGTGCTTCTGTGCCCATTTGCTTCGGGGAGGAGGTGAGGCAAGGGGTCATGTTTCACTGAGACCACCACCACGGCGGGCGCAGCGGCATCCAGGGGCTCGGCGGGGCGGCGGCAGAGTCTTTTGGGGGAGGCGGAGGGCCCACATGCGTCGCCGCCGGCCGCAGCCCCTGCCGGGAACACTGCCTCGTAGAGCGCCCGCTTGGCCGGGGCCACCGCGGCCGCTTCTGCCTTCACCGGCGCGGCGTCACCGTCTTTGGGCAGCACGTAGGGGTTGGCAGCGGGAGCCCGCGGCCGAGGGCCACCATTGAGGGCGGCAGGGGTGTAGCAGCCCCCGCCAGCGGGGTGGTGGAGGAGGTGGTGGTGGTGGTGGTGGGGAGGGGGGTGGTGGTGGTGGGGCGGCTGCAGTCCTCCCAGTTTGGTGCCAATGCCAGCGATACTGTTGAGGGTGGCAATGGAGACGGCACCAATGCAGTGGTTGGTGTAGGTCTTGGAGAGCTTGGCCGCCTTGGAGAGCATCTGCATGCGGGTGCCCAGGAGGTTCTTCCCGATGGCCTTGTTCTCGTACCAGGTGATGTCACCCTCGCTGCAGTGGTCCCGCGGGCGCTGGAAGAAGGCCTTGCACAGGGGGTTGCGCTTGGAGAGGTACTTGACAAAGCTGGCGTAGGGGCAGAACTCTGTGCCAGTCTCATACATACGAGGCAGGTTCTCCTCGTCGCTGCTCTCTGCTCGCTTCTTGCTCCAGGAGGACGAGCGAGACTTGTGGTAGGGCCCCAGAGCCTTGAAATAGACGAACTTGCGTCCATCCTCATCCACGGCCAGCCCAAACGAGTCCTCCTCCAGCTCCCGCTGGTTCTCCCGGCCCCGGGTGCAGAAGTACATGCAGGTCTCAAACCAGACCTTGTTGAGGAGCCCGAAGGGGCTCTGTGTGCTGAACACGCTGCACGTGTAGAGCTTGCGGAGGTCGGCGCGGGTGATGGCCTGCTTCTGCACCACCGGCCCGGCGCCCTGCTCCTCCAGCTTGCGGATGACCGCGGCCAGCGTGAGGTTGGCGGCGCGGAGCTCGGGGTCCTTGGTGAGGTCGAGGGTGCGGCAGTAGGGCGGCTCGTTGAGGTAGCGGTTGAGGGAGCTGCGGATGCTGATGAGGGAGGACTTGGAGTAGAGCTGCCCGCTCTTGGAGCGCGCCTCGGCGTAGAAGGAGCGCAGGACCCGGCAGAGCGCCCCCTTGTCCATGGTCTCGAAGTCGGGGCTCTGCGCCTTCTCGCTCAGGTACTCGCGGAAGATGCGCACGGCGTAGCGGGTGGCCAGACGCGTGTTCTCGCTCAGCCGCGCCCGCTCCGGCCGCTGCAGCAGCAGGGCCGCCTCCAGCTCCGCGTCCTCCGCCGCCCCCCCGGGGCCGGGGCCGCCGCCGCCCCCCGGGGCAGCCGCCGCGGTGCCCCCCGGGGCAGCCCCGACGCCGCCGCTGCCGCCGCCCGGCGTACGGCCCGGGGCGGGCGGCAGCGGCTCCGTCTCCTCCTCGCCGTCCCACTCCAGACCCATCTCCTCTTCCTCCTCCTCCTCGTCCAGCAGCAGCCCCCCATCGGCTCCGTCCTCCTCCTCCTCGTCCCCCGTTATCTGCACCTCCTGGATCTCATCCTCCTCCTCGCCCTCCTCCTCCTCGCCGGCGCTGCAGTAGCGGTGCGGGCGGGGGGCGACGCCGCGGCCGGACGGCCGGTCCCCCGCATTGCCGCCGCCTCCGCCGCGCCCGCCGCCCCCTCCGCCGCCGCCGCTCCACTCTCCGCCGCCGCCGCCGCTGCCAGGCATTCTCGCCATATTGCCGTCTCCCTGCCAGTCCTCGGGCAGGGCGCATGCGCTATATTGGACCGCAGCGCTGGAGCGCTTTTGTGTTTTAATGACCTTCAGCTACCGGGAGGCAAAGCCGGGCTCTTAAAGGGGCCGCGCTCCCACTGGCGGCGCCGGGGAAGGGGCGGGAGAGGCTGGGGTGGATGGGGAGGAGGCTGAGCCGCGCTCAGGGGGTTCCGCGGGGAAAGGGAGCGGTACTTACCGCGCCCGCCGCTCACCTCGGGTCCGTCCTGTCGAGCAGCGCTGATGGGCGCCGGGCGCGGGGGGGAGCCGCCGGGCAGGTGCGCCCCGGCCCGGAGGTTCCCCCGCCAACCCCGGCGCCCGTCCCACCTCCCCATCCCCGAAAAAGAAAGCGCTCCGCGTGAGAAGCCGCTCTTTCGGTAGGGACGGACCGCCACCGAGCTGCTACGACGCTTAGCACCTCCTCATTCCACAGTAACTTATACACAGACCAAAAAGAAAAAAGAAAACCAAAAAATCCCAACCAAAAAACCCAAACCAACAACCCGCAAAGCGAAGAAAAGAAAACCCCAAAACCAATCAAAACCGAAACACACACACACACACACACACAAAAGACTCAGGCTGTGCTTGACCGCAGCACGGCTCAGACCTCGCTAGGATGCTCCCGGGGAGCGGGCGGAGGACCCGGCCCCGCTCCCCGCCCGCCGTGCTGCCGCGACATCGCCTGCCGCCGACCTCGCACCTTTAATCGGCCGCCCGGATTTCGGTCGAGGGGCTCGGGAGGAGACGGACGCTCGGGGCATTGCATCCGTGCGGCTCGGAGTCCGCCCGGGAACAGCCAGTCGGCAGCCGCGGCGCTCGCTTGGCTTGCGGGAGCCCCGGCGAGGTTGGCTGCGGAGAGGGAGCAATAAGGACTCGGGGGCTGACGGGCGCTCCGGGCCGCCCTCTTGCTCGCTGGGGCTGCAGACCTCAGGGCAGCCGGAGGGGCCGCGGCCCCCCCCGTGCCGCCGCTGCCTCCCACCGCGCCCTCGTTCTGCCTCTGCCACCCTCTTCAGCCACGGAGCAAAACCCGAGGGCGCTCCCGCAACCGCGGAGCCGCCGGACTCAACAGGGCCACTTTGCGGGTGCTCTCGCAGAGGGGAGCCCCGGAGCGGCGCAGCGCGGGCGGGGGGCGCGGAGTCCCGGCTCAGCTGAGCCCTGCCCCCGCCACCCCGAGCCCCCCGCCCCGCTCTGCCCCGGGAAGGCGGCTGGCTGCACGCTGCCTTCCTTACCCTTCCTTCCCGGGAAGGGTGCTTGGCCTGGCTGCGCGAGAGCAGGAGCGAGGGCATAAGCCTAGGGCCGCGCACCGCGGGGAGAGGGAGCCTGTCCCACTCGGGACGGGACGAGGTGCGTCCCCGCTGGTAGCACCCCCACTCTCCAAAACAAACTACCCCCCAGAACTCCCCGTGCTATTATTTAGGCGGGCCATTTCTTTTATTCGGGACGATGAAATAAATATTCATTGCGACTGCTGGCTACACCTGAAATTATAGCCCTAATTGCGGAGCTGTTGGCCTGAGTTACCACATTTGCTGCTTACTCATCCGTAAGAACGGCTCAGCCCGGGCCCCAGCCGCGGTGGTTCCCTTTTGGGGGGGCTCGGTGCCCCTCGGTGCTGGGCGGTGCCGAACCCCGAGGCCGCTCCCTTGGGGCAGGGACCGACGGCCACGGACGGGGCGGCCCGGACAGCTCCAGCCGCCGCCGTCCGGGGAAACGTGGGATGCCAAAGAAGGGATGTGCAAATTGTTGAGCAAATTAGGCCAATTCGAAATAAATAAGCACTGAGGGAAAGAGAGCCTGCCACTCCCGGGAAATAATTGAAGAGAAACCCGGCACTGTTATATTGATGCAAGCCTGGAGTAATTACACGGAGGTCAAAGTTGTTGCATGCAGTACAGAAGTTGTGCTCACTCTGTAGTTTGAGAGCGGATTATGTTCCCTCTTAGGTCGATGGCACATATACAAAATTCTGCATTTTTTTTTCCCTATGCGCGTAAGAGGATATAAATTAGGAGTGTTCTCCCTTTTCATATTTGTAACCTAATCCTGAAACAAAGTCTCAAAGACCTTCCCAGGCGATGGACCAGATGCTGAAACAGATACTAAAAGAAACAATACCTTGTTGCGGTTAAAAGCTAAATGGCCCAGGCAGGCTCCTTTTGGGAGCTATCAGAACTCACCCTAGGAGACAGAAAACTGCAGAACCTGCAGCATAAACTTTTTTTACAGAGATTATTTTTCTTTATTGTTCCCGTAAATTATAAAAATTACGTGACGGGCATTGAGCTTTGATTCTGTCTTAAGACCGTAGATGCCACTTTTTTTTTTTTTTTTTCCAAAGACCTTTTCAGAGCCATATGAGTGCAAAAGGTAATTGAGTATTTTTTTAACTTTAAAAAAGACGAACACCAGGTTGACAGCTTCTGTACTTGGATGTTCATTTAATCACCATTTTCTGATTACAGGAGGTGAACTATGCTGACAGACTTGCAGATGAATATGCAGCCCAGTATACGAATAGTAAGTATAACAGACATAAAGAACTTGCAGTGAGGTTGGAGGGGAAAAATGTATACGGAGCATCTGTATTACACACATCAACTGGAAGCACCTCAGCAGCCAGGGGGAATTCGGAGAGTGGCAAGTGAGGTGTTCAGAGTGCTGCAGGTGCCCGTAACTGGAAAGACACATGCATAAATTATATACCTGTACAATCTATATGCATATAGGTAAGTTAATCACATACATATATGTTACCTTGCCTATCTGTCTGCGTTCCTAAAAATAGCATTTAGCCCAGCCAGTTGTATTCCAGAAGTTTAAATCCTATTGTTCAAGCTCTCCAGTTAGATAAGGTAATCAAACTGCATTCCAAAACTGACAGAGTTGCACAAGGTTGTCTAATGTGAGCTGGCGTATAACATTAAACTTACATCCACTCCACCCTCCATGTCACTAATCAGAGGTTTACCCTGCTGAGAGCTCTGTGCAGGCATAGAGAGCATTCTGCATTCTCCCCTAGGACTCAAGGTTTGAGGCTGATTCTCAAATAGGTCCTGTCCGCACTTGGAGAATACATTTTATTACTGCTGTCAGTAAAGAAGATGTGATACCCACAGAACACTAATAATGGACTGGCCTCACTAAGGATTATCCTTACGTGTACTTGGAGATCAGTTCATATGCCACAGAATGAGTGTGCCAGTTTAAAAACCAAAACAACCTTCTACATGAGTCAGTTGGTTTACAATAAAGGTACTGCTTATTACCACATTAGCAAATAGTTTCAGGTCTTTCTTCACTTCTTTTTTTAAGTTAGTCTTGCCCCTGGCCTTGCTCCTGGCAAGCAGAGAGCTTGCTAGAGTTGTGTTCTCTGACAATCGGCTATTGTGCTAAAGCTTTCCACTGCCTAATTCTCCTCCAGACTAACACAATCTATTTCTCCCGTAGCCTCTGTAAGTGGTTATTTCACTTACAGACACCTAAACCTTCATGCTTCGGTGAGTGTTGGTACGTATTTCATCATGAGGCTTCACGAGGAACTAAACTGGAATATCTCCAAAAGCCAAGAAACAAAGAAAAACCATTGGGTCCGTTTGCTTCTTAGGATCCTGTCTAGGCATCTAGAAAAGTTTATTTAAAAAACAGTGCTGGAAACAACCTTGTGGGTTAATCCTAATGCTGGCCACCTGGCATTTTTTAAAGAAAATAACTTTTTCTCCATGTACACTTTTACTGTTAGTTTAAATACAAAAAAAATTTCTTTAAATGTCTTAATACATTTTCTGAACACAAGATGTTTTCACTGTAGAGGCACGCTATGTGTAAATTGGTATGAGAAATCCATATTGACACTACAGAACTAGAAGGCAAATAACACTTGGGACTCTTGGAAAATTCACTTAGGGAAAAAGCATGTCCTAGAAATCCTTCTCCCACCCAGAAACATGCAGTTTTGAGATAAGCTTTTTTAGCATTTCAGAACTGTCACTTCAAATGCTAATTCCGTTTTTATTTTACTCTGTTATTTTTGTATATGATATTTCTAGTTGTTTCATTGCTTCTTCGTACTAGGGACAGCTAATGCTAACATGTAGTTGCTATAACAGATTTTAAGTCGCTTTTATTTTCTTTCCCCCCCCCCCCCCCCCTTTTAACATCTCCCATCTGTGTGGCAATGAAACAGCTTCATATAACTCAACAAAGGAGACGTTGATTTAGTAAAGTGAGGATGTATCCATCAGCACTAAGTTGCAGCTGTTCTTAATGCGTTTTCAAATACAAAAGCTATTTCACCTCTTAGATTGTCATATTATGAAATGTTAGTAGTCGTTGTGCATATCAAAGCACCGGCTCCCACCCAAACCTTGTGAAACACGAAGGCAGCATCAAGCCAGCCTCCTTTCAGAGCTCCCCGGTGCCAATTGAAAGCCTATTTCCCCAGTATACTCCTATTTTTTTTTCCCTTCCCTCAGGTATTTGCCGTTACTTGCTCACTGTTTTGTTTTGGTTTGATTTTTTTTATCCTTTTACAAAAGCAATATTTCTGCTGCCGAGGCCACGATTTGTTTCCCGATTGCTTTGTTTTCAAAGTAAACCAGGGAAAACCCGAGTCATCATCTTTGTAAGAAAGCACACGTTCAGTGCTTGGCAAATTACAAGACAGGACTTTGCAAATCACCTTTATTTTCAGTGTCAAGCAGCTGGAGCATTTTTGCTTCCAAAAATATAGAAGAGCTATGTTGTCAGACAGCCTGGAGAGAGGCAGGTAATAAATTGCATTGTGCTGCATAAAGGTTTTAAGGGTCTTTTAAAATGTGCTGGAGGTAAGTTGCCAGGAGATACATTAATGCTTTTATTTAGCTGTATTTCAGTTTGTGTTTGTCTTTGCTTCTCTGGTGTTAAGGGCACTCAAAACAAATTGGATGGTCTGTGTGGCACAGTGGTAGCTGGTTAAAGTTGCTCTAGTGGTTGTCTGATCATTTCTATGAACTACTGACACCAAGTAACCTGCTGTGTTAGTGGCACAAAGTTTGCTCTTCACAGAGGGAGAAAGAGCTCTTCCTAACCAGGCTGATAATTGGAGAGTTTTTATTCCTTCTCAACTGAGTCCATACATTCTACATGAAGGTGAGTGAAATTTGGAAGCAACAAGCCAGTAACTTAAGAAAGGGAGCTCCAAAGAGAGAGATCCCTGTGAAACCACAAAGCTTGTTTGTTGTAGGTCTAAGTACAAGTTTTCACTTTATGCAGTGTTTTAAGTACTATGTAATAGAACATAGCTTTATGCTGTATTGAATATGGAGTTCTTGAAATCCTATTTTCTAATCATAATCTTCCAGTAAAAGTTTATTTTGAACTATGAGTTCAGACTGGAAGTCACGCTGGGCTGGATGAGGTCTAGAAATGCAGGGAAGAACAACTAGTTATATGATAATAAGGTCTGGCTAAGAAAACTCCTTAAACATTCCTAAAAGCAAAAAAGGGGAAAAAAAAGCAAAACCCAACAAATCCAAACAAGAATGTAACATAATGAAACTCTGAAGATGTGCACTTTCCAACTTGTTTCTGTACCATATGGATTTTATCTTGGTTCCTTTTACCATCCCCATTGCATGACCCAGAGTTTCTGTGTTGCCATGAGCTGTGCTGAGCACTGATTCCTGCACAGGGCCACAGGCAGAGCTTTACACCTATGCAACTTATTCATGCTTTTCTCAGATCATGGGGTCCTCAAGGGACAGGACAACAGCTGGCCTACAGCCCAGCATGGAAAAGAGAATCTTCTTTTGACTGTCAACTAGTGGCTCTAAAGCCTCTTTATACCATGAATTCACTGTCAATATACTTTTGTTTTGATTTAGTGACTGAAATAAACTGATTATTCCCCTTTTCCACCAGTATTATGTCTGTGTCATCATGAATTTGGAAATTCCCTTTCAGGTATTTATGTAGCAAAAACCCCAGTACCAATGCTCTGTCTTCTTGGATTTTCTTTTCTCAATTGAGTTATCTCAGCTGTGTTGACACAAACCCAATTTAAGCAACTTTTGAGTTGTGAGAGTTCAAAGGAAGCCTACAGAGGGTGTAAACATACTGCTAAACAGTGTCAGAGCCCTGTTCAGGCTGTCACCCAGACCCACCTTTCCATTGCTGTTGAATTTTAAGTTACACTAACTTGTAATGCTGCATTCGAGTAGAAAGGAATGAATTCATAGGTCATATGAAACAAGAGTACTGGAATAAAAAAAGTACAGCAATGTTTACTGCCAGACCAAATCACCTCCTTTATCTGGGTGATTTAATTCATACCAAGAAAAAAAACGGTAGAGCATGTGGCAGAATATTAAAAAATAATGAAAGTTCTTTATGCAAAACCACTTGCATTAATTAAATGTTCCTCCTGAATCTGTCTTCAGATGGAACTGGGGGAAAAGCCTCAGGGTACTGTCAGGACTTTTGTTTGAGGTTTAAAGCTGGAGGCCATAAAGGACCTTTCAGTTTGCACCTGCGTTTTGCTGCATTTTAAGTTATAGAGAATAAAGCCTGGAAAAGTAGAAAACCTGAAATGATTCAGGGAAAATATAAATAAAATTGATAAAATTTAGTGAAAAAGACTGGATGTATTGGATGTACCTCTCTTTTTTCAGCATCAGGTAATAAAACAGATGAAAAATACCTTCTAGCATCTGGTAAGCATCAGTGTTTTGTAAGAGTTTGGCATTAAATACCCCAACAAACCACTTCTGCAACTGTTGAGAATGCTTAACTGCAAAGCTTTTATTTTGTCTATCCCTGAATTATATTGTGCTTTGAAATCTTTGCTTTTTCTATCCATGAAAGGTTAAGCTAAGTGGGAATCAAAGTTTTCTTATTTGAAGATCAAGGCTAAAACTCAATTCCTCTTTACAGAATGAAAAGCATCATCAAATAAATTAAAATAATCTAAAAAATCCTAGAGCCAAGACTGCACACTCATGAACTGAATTATACCACTACAAGCAGGTAGTTATTTGTTAGTAAAGACCCTGCTTGTAGTAGAAATGAGCATTGTTAAGCAAGAGAAAAATTACAAGGTCTTCCTTTGCCTTGGACAAAACAAGGTCACATTTGCAATTTGCAGTGCTTGATCTCTCTGTTAGCAATCTTGGCAAAGGTTTATCAAGTTATTCTGAATAATTTCCTTCAAGTTATGAGTGTGCCTCTTGGTCTGTTATGGACCTGTTCCTTCAGTTTACTCTGCTGTTTACCTGTGAATTGTCACACTCCTTCTTGCTGATGGGTGTCAAAAGAAAAAAAAAAAATAAAGCAGTGTTTAAAATCAAAGCTTCAGTGTGGAAGGATATAAAGTGTGAAATCCAGACCCATTGCTTTCATTCTGGCTTTAGTGATCATAGAAACCTGCTGTAGGGCAGGACTAATCTGCCAGAAAATTATTATTGAGTCCTGGTAACTCAGATATATGTGCAGACTTGAAAACCTTGTTCTTTGTGCCAACTCCAGGTCCTACAAGAACCTCACACAGCATCCTCCACCTGGCTCAGAAATACACTGTGTTCCACCTTAAAGAGGAGGAAGTTTGTTGATTCCCAAACAGCTGTGAACAATTTAATCTCTCTCCAAACAGCCCAGCATCCTATTCCAATTGAGAGCTTCTTGAGGGACGGACAGTTTGAAGAGCTGGTAAGAGATAATAGGGTCTTTCTTTCAATTCCATTCCTATGGATTTGGCCTCGGCAGAAGCATCTTGGTAACAGGGGCTGCCAAATCTCAGAGCATCACAATATTTGGTTGGAGTTTTCTCCTCCATATGCTGGAACTGAGAGGTTAAAAATTAGTCATTGGCAGACAACTTTGAAACCCAGAATTACTGGTCTCTAAATACTTGGAAATCAGGTGGTGAGTCACAGTTTTCTAATTTTAGGAAGAAGAAATCCCTGCAATTTTGAGATATGATTAAGATTTTATTCTGAATGCTGGTGGTTGGAACTCCTGGGATTTCCCAGATGAAATTGCCTCTGACAACTAAGCTGACAACTTGAATTGGTTTTCTGGACAAGTCTCTAAATTACTGAATTCTTTGCCTCACCTAATTTCTTAATAAAAAAATCACCATCCAAATCCTACACAAGCCATTTTTGCTGTCTCTTTGGCAATAAGTTTAGAAGAGTCAAAGAATCCCAAAGAACTACTTCAAGAAACTCATACCCAGATTTCTTTGAGTTCTCAGAACCATGAACTCTTTTTGTTCTGATTATCAGAAGGTCTCTGCACTCAGAAATGGTTGTATAGGTATTTAAGCCAGCTGTACTTTTAAACAGGCTTGCACCTGATATGGTTTCCATGGGAGCTACTTGGTCCTCAGCCATTTGCAAACATGGCTGCTTATGTAGATAATTAAATTAGAGTTAGTGAACACAGTGTTCTTCTGAGCAGCTGACCTTCAGTATTTCTGGTACACTGGTAGTACAGTGAAGGGAAATACATTCTTTCTATGGTTTATATTTCCTGTACTACATTTTTATTTTCCTTAAGACTAGCTAGATGCGACTTTCTGGATACTTTACCAAAATCTCCTACTATTTCACTGTATTTTCAACAGCTACCCTTGGATTGTTCTGCACAACTTCTTACAGAGCATTTAATCATCTTAGTTCTTCTATTTTCACTGGAGTTTCCGAATTTTTAAGCTTTTTTTTGTCCAGCAAGATATGTTGTGCTTGGCTTACTACAATGTTTCATAATACTCTCTAAGAACTAGTTTTATTCAATCAAAGTGGTGGAGTTTAACTACTTAGGAATGCCAGTCATATCTAAAGTGCAGAGGATGAATTATAGGAGCTTTGTTTGTAAAGCTAAATGAATCAAAGTATCTGGAACAATTTTTAATGGTTTTTTGGGCAGGCACTGTATTTCAAAGGAAGTTGTAGATTCATTTTGTTAACCCATTGCTTCAAATGAGTTTGTCAGGTCCCAAATAGGGAGGGACAGGATTTTGGCTACTGAATTCCAGTTAGGAATGGGATGAGTAGAGAGAACCACACACACAGCTGAATAAACTAGAATAATCCTGATGTCCCACTGAGGTCAGCAGCACTAATTAGCATCCAGAGACAGGAAATCTATTTGAACCTGCCTGCTTTGCTTCCTGGCTTTGGTCACATCCAAAGTCATACAGGGAAATGATTCTGATGCTGTATCCTGCCAGAAGCACATGGTGGGATCCTCATGGGCTATCCTGTCCACCCAGGACTTTTATAATCATTCTCTCTCACTGGAGTGGCTGAAATTTTGTTGCATGGAGGATACAAAACCAGAGGCCTTTTGGCTGCTCCACAGAATGAGTTTGACCCTTGCAGGCATACCTGTCTGCCTGGCTCCTAAGCTCTGTGAAGTCCAAGAAGCCTGGTACCTATTCTAGGAAGTCATGTTGAGAATTCCAGCTTTCTCAGTAGTATCAGAAACACATGGAAGCTACAAACTGCCTCCACATTGGGGAATTTTGCCAGGCCTTAATTTCTTTATACTTTCTGTCCATGAACTCTGAGCTTTCATGAAGCTTCTTCCCAGTGCCATGGACAAATGCCACTACCTCCCTTCTTTGTGCTGCTCAGAAACCCACCTGAGGCACAGGCTGCTGAATTCTGGTTTTGTTCATGCTCTCTGAAGGACTGCTCCATCTCTTAAGCTTTCTCTAGAGCTGGGTGACTGTTCATAAAACAACAAATATGCATAAATCCATTACTT
Source organism: Erithacus rubecula (assembly GCF_903797595.1). Classification (NCBI taxonomy): domain Eukaryota; kingdom Metazoa; phylum Chordata; class Aves; order Passeriformes; family Muscicapidae; genus Erithacus; species Erithacus rubecula. Next base: position 103,825,709 of record NC_136689.1, read on the forward strand.
TTTCATTATTTTTTGGGTAAATTAGTGGAGTAATATTGGAAAGCTTATACTATTTTATCTGCTGGTCAAAAGAACAATTTTGAAATTAAGAAATAAGAAAACTTTTTATTACTTGAAAGCTTCAGAAAAGTAGAGAAATATTTTCCATCATAATGTGAATGTAAGCACAGTGGTGGCAAATATTGGCCCTACAGTAGTAGTTTCTCAAAGTCCTATGCATAAATGATTATTTTAGTAGGCAGTAGGCAAGCTATCACTTGCCTATATGAAAGATTTATGCTTCATTTTAACCTCAGAGAGAGAGTCATTCCTCTCAATTTCTTCTGCTTTGCAGAAAGGACATGAAACAAACAGAAAATGTTGCGAATGTTCTACAATTTCAACTGGAATAAGAAAATAAACCAAACCCAAAAACCACTTCAGTTGAAAACAGACTAATGTCAATAGGGAAACAATCAAAAACAGTTGACAAAACTTCTGGCTTTGATGACACAATTGTTTTACACAGTGCTAAAAGGGTGCATCTCTCAAGTGTGTGTAAAATATTGCCAAATCACAGAACAGTACTCAGAAATGGACAGGGATTTTATTGTATTGGCATAACCAGTTTGAAGATACTCAGCTGGATAATGGAGAACAACCTTTTATTGTGTGAAAATGACCTATTACTATAAAGTACCTATTACCTAATCCTGCAAAGCATTTCAAGAAACACTCCAAAAGCAAGAAAAGAGAATCTAAGTCCACTGGTTGCACCTGTCCTTTTGCATCCAGCCATGAAGAACATCCTTCTGCTCTGGGCTGACACTGCCTGGGTTGACTCTGTTGAATCTGCCAACAGAATAAGGCTTAGCAAATAGACTGGGGAAAGGAGAATTCAGTCTCAGCTGTTTGCAGTCATCTGAGAGCTTCTGGTGATCCATGCCACTCTGTTTGTGTTGCTGCAAAATGCATACACCTTGGGGGAAAATATTAGTAATCTGGGCACAAGAGCTAAAAACTTTCCGGTAGAATAATCTGAATCACATATTTGGCTTAGTTTCCTGATGGAAGAAATAGAAAGTCCCTTTGCTCCGTGAAATTAACCATCATTCAACTAACTACTATATTTTTAAATGACATTCTCAGTAAGCTGCAAGGATGCCAAGAATGCTGCTGTGCCCTAATGATATATGTGAGACCTTAATGTTGACACACAGCTCAGGGTCATGAAGATTTTCTAGGAGAGAGCAGAAACTCTAGAAAATCTACCACCACATTAGCAAAATTAGCAATGTTGAGGGGAACTCTTCTTGGACTCATAACAACTGGTCTGACCCATAATAACTTGCAAAGTCATAACAGAGAGAAGTAAAATTTCAACATGGTCATTCCTCTTGACAAAAGACACCCCTCTGCCAAAAAGAACCTCAACCAAACCCCACAGAAATTCAGACCAAACAGATGGCTCTTTCCTCCATTAGCATCCTGTCTTGCTCCTTTTGAACCACTGCCACTGCTGTATCAGAGAACATTTGATACTGGCATATCAGGGCTGGGCTGGGTTAACTAAGCCTCATAAGATGGAACAACAGTGAACAACAGGAAAAGGTGGGGGGATGCAGTTGTACTACAAAATAATTTGAAATAATTCTGAAATTATTCCCACTCAGGTTGTGCTTTCCTCCAATAATCCCTGTGTGCCCTCAAAGTTTGTAGGCAGTTAGCCAAACCTTTAGAGCCCTAAAGCCATCCTATTGTCAAACTGTCTACAATTCTCCTAAATTTTGGTGAGAGAAACATTTAACAGAGGAAGACGTGGTCTGGTTGCTTTCAGTTTTTCCCATCAGCAGACACTCAGTGGATAGAAAAGTCACTGTAGGAGCATTCCTGTAGCCCTGATCCATTTATGTTCCTTTGGCACATGCAGGCATATTCATGAGCTCTAGATCCAAACCAGGTGAATTACTTTCAGCAGACAACAGAATTTGAACTCTGTTGTCCTAGTGGAGGGCAGTGGTGGACCTTTGTGTTCAGGGCAAGAGCACATTTGACACAAAAAAGATATGGGACAGATCTGACAGACATAAAAGGATGCTGTAGAAGCAGATTTCCTTCATCCCACAGCTGACCAGAGGTGGGATTTGCCTCTTTTCCCTCCCTTGGTGAAGGCAGCAGCAGGAGCAAGTCTCATTTTCTAGGGCTCTGGCACAGATAATGCAGACTTGGGACCAGAGCTGATTTTGTCCTCAAGGCAATCTGCTGCCCTCAGCACTTTCTGTGTTGCTAGAGCCTCAGGTCAGCTCTGTTCAATCCTCCAGCAACCTTCTCTCAACACAAACTCCTGCAGTCATAGGTGAAACCTAAGTAAATTTCCTCTGCTCAAAGAGGCAAGAACAGGATTTCTCCTGGGACACCTGGTAAGGACTCCAAACAGTGGTGCCAAGCAGCACATATCTTGCAGTTACTTTCACCAGACAGGACCACTTCACCCTAAAGGTGGCTGAAAGTGAACAGAACGTTGGGTTGTAAGGCACACCAAGGGTTTTCTCATTTGCCATTTTCACAACTCTCTAAGGGGTACAAAACCTTGTAGTTTCTCTTTCACTCCAGTTGAAAGAAACCAGAAATTTAATTTGGATGCTACTGTCAACAGTCCAGTCTTGAGCTGGTAAATCTGGCTGATAATTATCCTGGGACTCTTCTTTCTTATTTTTCTAAGATAAACTCCTCAGTTTTTCCCCTCTTCCTTGTGCATCACACCCAGTAACTGAAATGCTACACATCAGTCCTAGCTTGGACAGTGCCTCCCCTCCTCATTCATCCTCTGCTCTCTCCAAATCATGCCATACTTTCTCCCATACTTTCTCCTTCACCACCTGTTCTTCCTTCGGGAATGAGCAGAATTACACACCCATCTGCCTTAACTGTTTCCTCCATTTCTGCTAGGAGAAATTGAGAAGATGAAAGACAGGGAAAAGTGGTGCAGAAAATACTCTGAATGATATCTGAAGTTGCGCTGAACATGTCTTCTACAATCTCCTCCTTCTGCTTTATCTCTTCTTCTTTGCAATCTTGTGGAAACCAGGAGGAAACCAGGAAAAAAAAAAAAACCACTGTATGGTTTGTCAGCTTCAGAGAAGGAGAAAAGAAAAACCCCTTCCTCTTTTAGTGTGATTACATCTCACTTACATCCCACACTTCTCTGGGAGAATCCCTGTCTACTTTCTTGTTCCTTTGGGGCCACACACGCAGCTGAACAAACAGCAGCAATATCTGTGGGAAAGACAGGATGATTCCACCCTCTTCCTCCAAGTTTCTTCATTTTTCTGTAATCCTGCCTGCCTCCTCAGGAGGTTCCAGTTCCTCACCTTGGCACACCATGCCCAGCAATTGTGATGCTGTACTCAAGGTGACACCAAGCTCTGCAGTCCTGCCAGGACTGTTATCCCTGGCCATGTGTGGGGGAATCTCTGTGCTTTCAGCCACGTGTCCTTGCTGGTGTTTGGGTGAAACAGTGCCCAGCTCTTGCTAATCTCTAGTATTCATGACCACATGATGTTCCAAAACAAAGCATGAAGAAAGAGATGAAGCCTGGATTATTTTTTTAACAGTGTATTTGGGAGTAGTCACTTAACTTCTGTGTTTGAGTTTTCAGACTGCAATAATTTTCAAGTCCTGTTCTAATTTCCCTTCTCTTACTGCCTTATCAATTTATCCTCCACCTCAAACATATAGGCTACTTATCCTCCATCCCAAACATTAAGGATAAGGATGATTGTTTTTACCCTTTTAAATCCAGGAATCTCTTGGGATGTGAGACAATGGGAAACATACTAGGAGGTGAGAGGAGAGGCTTGGCAGTGCAAAAGAGAATGCAATAAACCAGTTATTTCTTTTCCAATCATTAAACTCCACACCCTAGAGTTACTGGTCTTTATGGCAGCCTGGTCAAATAGAAAAAGACACTGAAAGCAGAAGAAAACATCCTATGTTTCCAAACTGATGCATGGACAAGGTGCCAAATGATTGCATTTCATTCATTTGCCACAAACTGGGTTAGCTTTGAGCTTGAAGGAGAGAGAATAGCAGGTTTTTAAGTACTGCTTCTGGGTCTGGCATCAACATTTCTGTTGCCATAATGAGTCAGACATCAGAGGCAATACACATGAAAGGATGCAGACCAATGCCTAGGCAAACAGAAGGGGGAAAGCAGAACTGAAAAATAAGTGCACGTGTCAGGGAAGAAGGATTCCATCCTCACAAAACTTTTGAAATTATAACTTCAATTTCCTTTATTTCATCAAATAAATTCACTTTGAAATAAACCCACTACTACCACCACCACTACAAAACCCCTCTAGAATTCTGGGCAAAGTTAATTTGCCAGAGGCAGAGTTTGTTCTGTTAATTGCCATTTGCCATGTACCAATGCCACAGTCCCCAAATGCTCTTGCACATTTCCCATCACGCAAGCACACACACGATTAAGAACATTTGAGCAGTCATCCTTAGAACTGTGAAAAACATTAATCCTCAAATGAAGGGAAATCAGCCTTCTGAGCCACAGAAGCCATGGCCTCAGCTGCTCCTTCCCTTTGCCTTTAGCCAGGGCTGAAGGGCTGTTGGATGTTTAGGGGTAGATAACTGGGTCTGGTAACCGACTATGGGGTGGAAAGCGCATTGATGGAAAACATCTCAAGCTCTGGTTTGCACTCTTACTTGGGGGCTTCACTGGGAACTCAGAGCAGTCCAGAGATGCATATTTGGCACTTTTCAGCTGTCAAGTAACTCCCTCAATTGCTCTCTTATGCCTCACATTTCCATTGCCTTTTCTTCTTCCTTTCTTTTTCAGACTATCCCTTCTTCTCTGACTCCTCTTTCAACTTGTATCATCCTCACCTAGAGAGCTTACACGTGTTGCTTGGTGCTCTTCTTTACTATTCCTTGCTCTCTCCAACATTTTATCAAAGATAATTGTCACAAAGAAAATACTTATTCCAAGAAGTTTTAGTGATCTGCTAATCAATTAGTACAAAATAATCAACTACAGAACTCTAAAAGATCTTTCATGTTCCTTACTGTCCTCTGTTACTAGGCTTCCTTCACTATATCAGGACTTCACTGTTGACAGTTTTACTAAAGTGGCTGATTAATAGGGAAGTTTTCATTTTATTTTGACCAACAATTGTACTGATAGAGTCTCATCACTGTTAGCACAGTTGCATTGATGTGATGGTACATGTAGGCATCACCTCTTTGATCTTGGTTAGATCACAGAAACTGCTTTCCATCTTGGGGATCAGAGCTGCAAAATTTTGTCTTGCAAAATTATGTGACATAAAAACCCCCTACTAAAGCACACAGACTTCAATAACCATGTATATAACCCTCTGGTACCTCCATTGCTACAGTGTTAGATGGTGTTAATGCAATACAAGCCAAAATGGTGAGGTCACTGCTCCACAGGAGCACAGTAATGAGGTCCAATATCCACAAAGAACTTGCACTCACAGGTTATTGTTCTGGAGTCTGTAAATGATTAACATGGATTAATTCCTGCTTTATAGACATAATATCGGGGTTTCTCAAAAATGTAGGGGTATACAGAGACACTGTAAGGATTTTGGAATATATTCTATTCTTTAAGATTACATAGTGTTGGAAAGCAGAGATCTTACAGAATATTAGAAATGTGTTGAATTCCTGACTCTGCTGCCAAGAATCAGCCATCATTTTACATGTAGTGCCTTGGTATTTCAGGCTATGCCTGCCTTGTGTGATCCCACACATGTGCTGAAAACAAAGAGAAAGTGATAAGGCTGCAGAAACATCATTAAGCTTTGATCTGAAAAAGGATCCTGACTCTTATTCTGCTGAGAGTTTGTGGGCACCAAAGAGAATATGGTAAGTTTGCTCAGCAAACTAGAGGTGTGACATTAATACAAGTTACCCAGCACTAGAGTCTTCCACACAGCCACAGCTAAAATAAATCTGTTTACCCACTAATTAGCTTAAAGCCAGCATAGCTATGTTGCTTCTCCTACTGCCACATTTTCTTTTGCACTTAATGATCTAATCACATCCTCCTTTTTCTACAGGGCCTTTGCCTCATTCAGTGCCCAGGATGGATGCGACTCATTGAATAGGCATCTGTAGTCTGACAGTTTGTCTCAGATTTGCCTGGAGCTGAAGATACATCCTTTGATTATATCCCTGGCTCTGCTGCAAAGTTTCTGTGTTAGGGTACTGGACGAGTCACTTAAACCAAACAAAGTGGGCACAAAAACCCTTTTTTTTTTTTTTTTTTTTTTTTTTTTTTTTTTTCTGTGGTTATCTGTAATGACTTGAGATCTCATTTGTGAAAGAGTTAAGTACTCATTACATGCAACTGGAGCATAATGCTGCAAAATGCTAAATGTTCTGAAAAAGAGAGAGACACTCAGAGGTTCAAAATTAAAATTAGTAAGACAGTGTCATCTATGATCTTACTGGACTCCCTTTCCTGTATCCAAAATACTTATTCCAGCACAGGGACAGTGTGACAGTAACAAGTCCATATCTGAGAAATGATAGTTTTGAGGTTTCAAATCCCCATTAGGACAAAAGGAAAACCATTCTCAGTTCAGAAGGCTGGACCTCTGTCTCATACATGTTCCAGGTGTTTAGGCTGTCCTATGCAGATGCTCAAATTAGCAGACTTTTGATACTTCTACATCATCTGTCCACTCAGTTTAACCAAGAAGGCTTGGACCTTCATGATTTAATTAAAACTGAAAAATTCCAGGAAAACCCTTCAGTTTTGACAGACCTTTCCTTGTCAGACAACTGTTTTGTACATATTTCATTGTCTGAACTGCTGAGACTATGGCAGGACTCTGGGATGAGTGTGCCAGTTCCACTGTACAAATTTTTGTTTTCAAGAGTTGTTGCTCTGGGAAAGGTCAAACTAGGCTTGCAAAGCCATGTCTGAAGTTCACCTGAGCTCTTCTGTATCAGCTACAAATGTTCCACAGTTCCAGGGGAGCCTCTCCTGGCTAAGGTCCTCATGCCATCCTACAGACACAGAAGGTGACCAATTTCCTTGGTAAGCCCAGTAACTCTGGGCAGTCTATTCAACCTTAAGGCCCCCAGGTTTGTCCAGAAGGCTACCCTGCTTCAGGCTTAAAGTAGTCAATTGATACAGCATAAACCATTTGAATGAAGCTGGCACCTGTGTAAATGTCAAAGCTTTATACTTTCTTCACATGCATACATCCCTGTCCACACCACATCTGAATCTCTTAATCTTTAGGAGAAGACAATGTCTCAGAAGAGAGGTCACTTGTCTGTCCAAGGCTGACGTCCAAGGGCAGCAAGAGACATACTAAGAAGCCCTATTTACTAGGCACTAAAAAAGCAGGTGTCTTCAAAGCTGTTCCAAGGAGAGGAGACACTCATCTCATCCCTCTTGGACTCCAGCCAGGTATTTCTATATCCTTTTGCAGCAAACCTTCCCACTTTCAGAAGACAACAAAATTTAGGCAAGACTACTAAAAGAGATGGAGAGATTTCAGGAGACTGTGGCAGCAACAACAGCCTTTGCTGTCTGGGTTTTGTGCACATCACTTCTAACAGGGATCAGTGCAACCTGGCATTTTAATAATATTACTGTGGGAGAGGTTCTTTTCTGCAGCATGCCACAGTTTCTTGTGCAGTGTCAAAATTTGGGATCATTTGGTCTGTGGCACTCATCCGTCTGTTGTAACTGAGTAGGTGTTGGGTGGGGTTGGCAGGAGAGATTTGTTTCAGTGTTTGTTTTTATCCTGTAGAGGAATGGCAGAGCCAGTTCAGTAGTTAATTAAATACTCATCTAAAATCCAAAAAAAAAAAAAAAAAAAAAAAAAATAAAGTGTATGCTCATATTCTAAAGAAATGGTGAATAGGGCAGCTGGCTCTTCTCACTGCTGAAATGTGGGGACATTGCTCCCATTTCTGCTTGGTTCCATTTGTTTTAGGATGCCTTCTCCTTTGGGCTGGCACTCTGGTTTCTACTCCTGACTCAGCCAATTGCCTCCTGGCTAAATTTGAATAGGTCACTCCATCTTTTGTGCAGCAGTTTCCCTCTCTGGAAAATGCATCCAAAGTAAAAAAACCTCTTTTTTATAAACTTTGAAAAATGCAGTAAGATAGGTGCCAATATCATTACTGCCATTATGTTAATTTGTGGTTATTCCATTCAAATAATCATAATTTTAAATTAACCTGTGCTGTCATCTGCTCATGGCAAAAGAAAGGATCTGAGCACAGTGAAAACAAATCCACAACTTCTATGGCAGACTCTCCATGTCTTTTTGGAATTTGTTTTTCTCATTTCACTCAGAGCACAAAAATTCTTCTTCTTTAACTGTCTGGTCATATCTTCCCACCATTCACAAATGCATGGTGCACCAAGCAAACATGTCCTTCCCTGTGAGTGACTAGGGAATGTTCCACCTGCTCTGTTTTAACCTCTGGACAGACCTTGGTACTCATTTCTTTGCCTTGGGACAGTGACTCCTGCTGTTCTGTTTGCCAGTCTAGTGGGATGTAGTTGTGCTTTCTTTTTAGAAATGAGCTTTACCCTGCTCTGTGATCAGTTTATGGATTGAAAGAAGTTATTGATGACACTGGAAAATGCTTTCAGTGGAACATCTATTTGCAAATGTACTAGATAACCAAGGAAACAGGGGGATTCCCTCTGCATAGCTAAATATAGTCATTTTTGTCCAGCATGTCTAATCCTGTGAGGCTCTGACCACTTCCACCTGGCACAGGCAGGGGTGCTTGGAGCAGCTTGCAAATTGCTATTTTGTGACTGGCAGATATGAATGCCACATTCATTAATCCCAGAATATATTTAAATATGTGCACTGAGCTATTGAGATTACATAGTCTGTGCTTGTGTGATGTGGCTTTTCACTTTCCCCCTTCCCCTTCTGGTATATGCACAGTGAGAGGTGTTAGCCTAGGAGTGGAGTAAAAGAGTTTGTGGGAAGGCACTGCATATTGAATGCTTTGTATTTTCTGGTGGCCTCTAAAGCGTGGAATCTTGGCACTCTCAGAGTTTAGCAATTTTGCACCTCAGATTATCAGTCCTGTTACAAAAACCAAAAGTCAAATCCTGGGTTTTTAAATGCAGTTTCTTCTAAAATGCTCTGTTAGAGAGATCAGAAGCATCCACTGGGGACATTGATTAAGAAGAATGAAATGCAATTTGTTTTGTTTTGTTTTGTTTTGTTTTGTTTATTTTGTTTTGTTTTGTTTTGTTTTGTTTTGTTTTGGATAGTAAAAAAATTCAGTGTTGGTAATATCACCCTGAAGTTATCTACCATTTTACCTGTAATGTTACTCTTTGCCAGGGAAAGGAGGAGGAATTAAATGGATTTTTTTGTAGATCAGGTTAGGCAGAGAAGTTTCATATGATTATTTCTTAGCTTGAAGACTAAAGCATGTGCTGTATTTAGAACTAAATTCATCTTCCGTTTCTCTACTGTGATTCGTGTCATAATAAACTTTAAGTTTCTTCTCTAAATTATTTCCCTCTCTGTAATTTCCTCTGGTGACTTCTGGACCCTGAAGTGTTACTAGCTGCAAAAATACAGATAGGAGTATTTTGAACTTCAGTCATTCACAAGAAATTCATAATCTTGACATCCCACAAATACTCTATTTGGTATGAGATGAAAGGATCTTATTCACTGCTTTAATCATGTCCTATTCATTTCTCTAAACTAGGATTTCACTTTATTCAAGTATTTCTCCACTTCTTTCTTACCTAATCCAGGACTGACAAAATTTTAAATAACTCATAACAAACTGAACACTTTTTGCAGCAGGACATGATCACTGCAGCAGTAAAGGAAGGAAAATGCACAAGAGCAGTGAAAGGAACTTTTGGATTACAGAACTTCATAATTTTTATAGAAAAACAACTCAAAGGCTCCAGTACAGCTCTCCTTAAAACTGGATCACAGCTTTGTTGTAAGGCACTAAGCCCCATTTTTGTACAGTCCTCTCTTCTGTCTCTCTCCCAGGGACCAGCCCTGGGTGAACCTCACTGGCCAGCCCTGCTGAGCTGAATGATATTTGCTGTCAGTTATAGAATCTTCAAATCATAGAATAGTTTGGGTTGGAAGGGAGCATTAAAGGTCATCTAGTTCATCCTGCACCAGGGAGTTTCCACTTAGCATCAAAATATAATTCCTCTTATCAGCTTTAGACTTTCTGGCTTTATGTTTCCTTTAGTATTTCTAATCGTTGTGAGACCATTGCCCAGACTACCTCAGTATGCAAAGGCAGGGAAATAAACATGGAAATAGGCAGGAGTGATCTGCAGCTAGTTCTAGCCAAGAATTTAGAAAAGCTGTCCTCCAGGAATAACACTGGTTTCTTTTTTACAAATTAACACTGCTACATGAAAAATTTCCTAATATTGTGGCAGAGTAAAATGAAAGATTGAATTTATTTCCCCAACTGTATTAATGTCATAATTTACTTTCATGATGTGCTTCATCTCCTCTCTTAACAAACCAGCTCTTTTGGTGCATTTTGGGTCCATTCTGTGTTTAACTCCGGCTCAGCAGGGTGACCAGGTGAGTTCACTGGGTGAGGAGCCTGGCTGTGTCAGGGGAGCCCCCTCTCACTGCTCTCCAGGTTCTGGTGCTGCCTGGAGCCTCTCCAGCTTTGCCTTCAGGCAACCCAGCACCACAGTCTGCCCCTTCCACTGCTGCTCTGCTCTTACATGACAAAGAAAATAGCAGGGTTTAAGAGGTTTTTCAAAAACTGAGGGTGTTTACAGAGAACACAAAATATTTCCTCTCTTATTTGGCACTTTCTGTGTTGGCAAAGCAATAAAATTCATGTCACCTTCCTCTTCATCCCAGTTTATTTGGGTTCCCAAGTTTTTCAGAGTTGTCTCACCCTGGTGACCAAGGAGCCAGATAATTTTCCCAATGTTGTTACATTTATATGTCCCACCTTATTGTTCTGATAATTCATCAAAGGATTCTACTGCCTTCCTTGCCAAACTTTCATGCTTCATTCCTGCAACCCTTGCTTTGTTTTGTAAAAAGGATCTAGGGCAGAATTGCACACCTCACTTCATGATTACTAGATTTTCTTAACATCTTTTGAGATAAATTATCAAAGACTTTCTGAAATTTCCTTAAAAAGTTATATTAAATGGTTCTGTGTAATCACTGAGATTTTCAAGATTTTTTTAGGAAGTGATAAAAGGCATGTGCCACTGTTACACGATCAGCCACGCTTAGTATTAAGCAGATTTTTTTAGTTTGCTAACTTATATTTCAGCATTTCTTTCATTTTCGTTTGGTTGAGATGATCTTGATTTTAAAGTAAAAGACATGCAATGTTCCATTGCTTTGGTATAGCAGAATAGCCCATTTTTAAGGAAAACTTGCATGATTTTTTAACAGCTATCAGTCTTGATTGATGCCATCTGCTCTGGGAGGTTTGTTACTTTAGCATGTCAATCCTGCAGTTTCTCTTCTGATACCTCAGTGTTTGACAGGCACCCATCTACAGTAATTAAATAGAATAGCTAGAGACTGGCTGTATTTTCAATTGGTAAAGACTGATGGGAGGATATAATGTAGTCCCTGTAATCGTATCTTGTCATTTTCAACTGCCCCTTTGATCCAGCAAATTCACTAATTCTGTTTTAGATATTTAAATTTCTCATTTGTTTGTAGAAATGTGTCTCTTAGCATTTGAAATATCCTCTCAGTCCTCCTGTTCCCCTTGCCAGTTTACTATGTTCCTGTCTTTTGGGTTAGTCAGGGCTTGATTTCCTTTTCCTGAAGGTTACCTGTTTGGTTCATCATGCTGTGTTTGTTTTTTCTAGCCTTCCTGCTTCCTTTTTGGTTTCAGGGTATGCATACCTTCTGTGATGCAATTAGGTATGTTTAAGTAGTTCCATGTTGAGGGTAAAGATTGTAATGCCTTCAATTCTGACTCGTTCTCTGCACTTTGCAACTCTCTCCTCCCTCCAAATGCAAGAAATTTAAATGATTATATTTTAATTGCAGTGCAGTTTAAGGGTTATATTGTTATTAGGCTTCTATCTGCACCCCAGGAAGCTTTATATTATGTTTTGTATTTCCTGTGTTTCACCAGGGTTGGGGTATAGTTGTATATTAGCTTCTTTATTTAGGACTGGCCCAGACCTGTCTCTACACTTCTAGAAACTGCATGAACTGCAGTTGTGACACAAATACAATTTCAAATAAAGGTCCTGCCAAGATACTTTGAAGGGAAATGATAAATTCAGAATGGTCAGGCCATTGGATGCTGGAGCAGGCTTCAGAGAGCTCAAGGGCACTGGCAGGGCTTTGAAAGAACTGAGTGTGTTATCAGGCTGGTGCTCTCTAGAAAGGTAAGAGTTGCTTTTTTATTCTTTTTTCTTTTTTTTTTTTTTTTTTTTTAACACCATGATCCTGTTTAACCATTTTTGTTAAACAAGAAACTGGGGAAAAAAAAAAAAAGAGTAAGAAAAATCCTGGTTTAAGACCAAGAGACACACATGCTTTGTTTTAGCATCTCTCTGCCATGGTAGGACAAACAGCTTTAATCAGTTTCAAAAAACCACGCACAGCTCTGGGACCCAGAGGAAAAATGGAGGCATTTAAAGGAAAATGCCCAGAGCACTGAGAAGGGGAGGAAAGAGGATCAGGGAGGAAAGAAGTGACATCTTGCCTTCTGCTCACACACTGACAGGAGGAATATGATCTGTACAGGAAGTAAAAATTAGGGAAGGGTCAGGCAAAGCTCTGAATATGAACAAATGGTTTGCATGTAGAGCCTGGCTATGAATGACACCAGATCACAGGACTGCAAAAATACAACCAAATCCACACAGGTCCAGCTTAGGCTGGGGGACCTGGGAGTGTTCCAAGTCTGGATGACTGATCCAGCTCCATCCCAGTTCCCTTCCCTGTGAGTGAGCATGGCAGCCAGGTGGGAGCTGTGCACCCTTTGTTTGAGCCACATCACCAGTTTGGGCATCCCAGGAGCACAGCAGGACATAAATGTCACTGCACACGGTGGAGGCCACTCCAGAGAGGGTCATTGACTTCAGCACAGTGGGGTGGGGCTATTTGGCTTTGGCTAACTGAAGTCAATGGGAAAATCTTCCTGATGCAATAACTGCAGGACTGACACCTTTACAGAGAAGAAGCAGAAATCTCCAGCTTTATATTAAAGTTCTCTGTGGCATAAGACAACATTACGTTCACTGGAATTCAGCTTTGAAAGGAGCTGCATAGAAGAAAGTAATAGCACCACCATACTTTTTAGGAGAAAATGAAAGAAGAACATTTTTTTTTAAACTGACCCTTGGCAGCCTGTTTAAAAGAGCTTGAAACTATCTGAACTACACAAGAAAAAAAAAAAAAGAAAGAAAAACATGCCCACAAGGGCTGAAAAATCACTTCAGTAATAGATGGCTTTTAACTTTACATCAGAAAATGTTTGGCAGGCATAATTTTAAAGTGTTAGGAAAATGTGTGTGATGACTGCTTGGGTGAAAGAGCAAATGTAGTCCACAGTGAGATTTATCAAATGTTCACATAAGCAATCAGAATCTGGCAGGGCCAGCCGTCCGTGGAGAGGGGCAAAGAGGATCACAGCTCTAAACTTTGAAAATTAAATGAAGCCCACTGACTTCTCACAGGAATTTTTTTTAGCATGTTCATGTGTCATGGGAATGCTGGTGAGCAGAAGGCTATGACAAAATGCCAGCTATAAGGCATAAGGGAAACAAAGCACTCCAAACCCCACCAAAATCCAAACCACCCTTTTTCTCTTTTAAAGCTGCAAACAATCTTGATGTCTCAACACCCCTGAGCCTCCTTATGTGTAATCCTTAACCACACAAACAAGCCTATTGACCTGACTGGGGTTATCAGGAGTCTTCCAGGATTTGCCTCTTTTCACAGAGACCAGAAGAGCACCAAATTTCCTGGGGCTTGCACAGGAATATGTACAGAGGCTTGAGCTCCTGTGGCAGGAGCAGACAGTGTTGTCTGGGGGTCTCAAGAAACTCTCTGTTTACAAAGCGAAAGAGAGACATCAAGGCAAAAAAAAAAAAAAAAAAAAAAAAAAAAAAAAAAAAAAAGTGAGCTATGGTGCTAGGGGGAAAAAAAGAAGACAAAAAAAAAAAAAAAAAAAAAAGCAGTTTGAAGGACAATGTAGTTTTCCTTAGTTTTATTCTACCTTGCTTTTGTCATTCTGCTAGAATAGCATCCTACTAAAGTGTATTTCTTCAGCATCTTTTGTGGCACAAGAAGATTTAAAAAGAAAGGCTTTATAGTTCAGACACCTCATAGTTCTCTCCTCCCACTGCTTGACACATGACCTTTTTGCAGCAAGCAATAACACTTGGGAAGGTGTGTGCTTGGGAGTCTCCTTGGAATGTGGGGCTGTGACAGCAATGGAAACCCTGCCAGAGTGCTCCTGGCTCCTGTGTGCCAGAAATGAGGCACCAATGACACAGCCAGGCAGCAAGGTGCCCCAGACCTGACGTGGGCTTTTGGAGAGTGATGGAGGTGCTAGAAATATGTAACAGCCAGGCCTTGCTGAAAATGTCAGAGGAGGGAACCAGATGGGCGAGTCTTATGCTCCTTGTAAGAGCCTTGACAGGTTGTGGATAATTAGTTTGTGTAGACTGGAGGCAAGCCAGCAATACCTTGGTCTAGATCCCACGTGTGGGAAGTATGAGTGGGAGTTAGGGGTACCTTGTGTCTCCCAGGAACAGACTGTGTCCTACATGTAAAAAGTCAGAATTTGATCCTGCTTTTCACTTTCATCAGGACTGTGCTGAGTTTCCAAGTCCCCAAGGATACATGAAAGTCTGTTTGACTCAAACTGTTAGTAACTCATACTTTCCATATGAAGCTTACCATAAAATAACAAAAAAAAAAAAATTACTTAATTGAATATATTTGGAACTTAATATCAGAGGACTGTAACAAATAGGAAACAGCCAAGCACCATACAATCAAAGAGAGAAGTTACAAATTTCAACACACAAGCAGCTGCCTTATGGAAAAACAATCAAAACCACTACATTTAATATGGCTATGCATCTAGAATAATTTCCATCTAGACATGGAGAAACACTTAGCATATTTTGCTTGAGATTTCCCCACTATATTTACTGGAACTAAAAGGGAAACTGTGAAACTCTGCAGCCAAGTGATTAGTCTAAGGTCATAGGGCAGCAGATCTGGAAGAAGAACTTTGGAGTCTGGGTAATATTCTTTAACCGCAAGGCCATCCTTCAGTCTCTTTCACGCTGATGACTTTGGAACTAGCTTTAAAAGATCCAGTGAGAAGCAAGATGGGAGTGATAGATAGCTGCACTAGATAGCCAAAGGCAACGAAAAAAGATTAGAGACATGTGGGGGTATTTCTAAACAAAAAGATTAAAACCAGAACTATTTCATTTAGAAAGGAAAACAGTAAAAGACGATGGAATTGAGATGTATAAAATAATGAATGGTGTGAAGGAGAAATCAGATGCCCTTCATAAAACAAGAAGGCACCTAATGGAATTTTAAAAAGGCATTAGCTTATAAATGAATAAGGACATCTCTCAGCAACCTGTGGAACTCTCAGTTGCAGGACATTGATGCAAATACTTGAGGAAGATGAAGGAATAAAGGAAAGACTGTACACAGCCAGTAATAATACACATTTTTGAGTTAAAGAGAATGCTTCTTTAAAGCCACAGTTTACCCACCTCTCTTCCTGAGGAAGAGCTAACTGTTTTATTCCTGATCAGAGCTCTTCCTCAACAGGAACTCTCCTACCTACTTGTTTCTCAGGAAATCTCTTCCTTGAAGCAGCATTACCAACCTTAGAAATTCAGTTTTCTGCTAATAGCAAAAATCATGTCCTCATTTTGCCTCCAGGAATCCCAAGCTATTTTTGTAGCACAGAGGCCACTGTAAGGAAAAGCTGGAGGATATGGAAGGTTGCACTTTCTCATTTTGTCTCTCAGCTTACATCTGCAGACATCTTGAACTCCACTGCTTCTTTACCCCTTCTCCAGAGCCAAGCTGCAGATCCAAGTGAGATTGATTCCACTTGGATCTCATCAGTGACCATCTCTTGAAAGCCTAGAAAAAACATACTGGCCTTTTGTTTGCCCACACAGAATGGAGTCCTACCTGTCCCAGGTCTCCCTTTTGATTCTGAATTCCTCCATTGGTCCACCAATCTTCAAGGCTCTCCCTAACTTTTTTGAGCCCCCTTTGCTAACCAGGGCGATTGTCCTCTGCTGATTCAGCCAGCCTTTTCCTCATTTTCTCCTGTAATGTCCTTCATGCCTTCACCTACAGCCACCAGCTGGGACAGCTGCCCTGGCATCACTATGACCCTCTCCCATACAGATGCTAAGCCTGTCAAACCCTTTCCTGCCATCCCACTTAGAGCAGAACAGGCTGCTATAGATAAATGGTGTCAAATCTGCCTGCTGCTGGCAAGCCAGGAATATCTGTTTACTTTGTGTGAGTGGTCCTTAGCGCAGGGATTATCTCTCTTTAGTGTTTAGAAAGGATTTGGTGTAATGGGTGCATAATGGGCTACAGAAATGATAAGGATCTGTGAATTATTCAGCACTGGTCCCCCGTGCTGAACGAATGGCCCATCAATCTCTGTTAAGGGCAATTTAACTAAACCTCGAGGTGAGTCTTGCCTTCTCTAGAAAGCAGTACATCTCGGGGAGACCCTCACTGGTATTTTAGCTAGAGACCCCCATTTCATCCTGTTCCCTAGGTCCTGGCGAACCGGGCGCTGCTCCATCTTTCCCTTGCCAGCTCTGTCATCATCTCTTCCACCTAATGCCGCCACCAAGTTCAGTTCACAGAGGGAAACAAAGCTGTTTAAAGGCAAAGCGCTCTTAGGAAGTAAACTTCCAGCTACCTCGGCAGCCCCTGGATTCTTTGGTTTCCAAGAGTTCTCCTCTCCTCTCCTCTCCTCTCCTCTCCTCTCCTCTCCTCTCCTCTCCTCTCCTCTCCTCTCCTCTCCTCTCCTCTCCTCTCCTCTCCTCTCCTCTCCTCTCCTCTCCTCTCCTCTCCTCTCCTCTCCTCTCCTCTCCTCTCCTCTCCTCTCCTCTCCTCTCCTCTCCTCTCCTCTCCTCTCCTCTCCTCTCCTCTCCTCTCCTCTCCTCTCCTCTCCTCTCCTCTCCTCTCCTCTCCTCTCCTCTCCTCTCCTCTCCTCTCCTCTCCTCTCCTCTCCTCTCCTCTCCTCTCCTCTCCTCTCCTCTCCTCTCCTCTCCTCTCCTCTCCTCTCCTCTCCTCTCCTCTCCTCTCCTCTCCTCTCCTCTCCTCGACAAAATTTATGCAAAATTTTCACTGATTATAAAAATAGATATTGATTACTTTTTCTGTGAAAAAATAATTGTTTTTATAAATATTTCGGTCGGTTGACATCTTTCAAATTTCTAAGGAACATCCAAAATAGTGGTTTTCGGGTATGGAAATTGATTGTTCACACACACACATATATATACATACATACACACACATATAAAAATTCTTTTAAAAAGCTATTTTAACCACTGACAGATATGTTGATGAAAAAACTTAGTCATAGCCCACTGGTCACATCTAAGGTACCTTTTTTGGAGCTATTCTCCAAGTAGCCCAGATTGTACAGGCATATACAAAACAGAGTATTACCAAATTTAAGGTCTCACTTTCAATGCTGCATCTTCTAGATAATGCATCTGAAAGTGTTTTGGCAAACTACTGCCTAAACAGGTCCAGTTTACAGCCATGTTTATTGTCATTTAGCTTGAATGGCTACTTCTCTCCTCTCTGGGATTCACTACCTGTGTGAATTCACGGGGAATTTTCATATAATTTTGCAGACTACACATTGCTAAAAAGGTCATTCAAGCCTCTTCTAATCTCCTTTCAAAAGACAGACTGTCCATTCCCCAGTCATCCTTCTAGCTGTGGTTCCAGCTTAAGTTCACCCTCCTCAAAGATGAGTCCTCCAAGATACACACTGTGCTATAGATTAAGTTTCACCTGTGACTTATGGAGAAATATTAAATATTTCCTCATATCTGCTGGAGATACTTTGCCTGAGACAACCTCCCATGATTTCTGATCCAACCATGATGTGGCTTGAGAGATCACCTGTGAGAACTAAAAGCTGGCAGGTGAGGTCTGACAAAGCCTAGGACAGCAGTTTTGTTCCCACACCAGCAGCCTATTAAGAGAGGCAGCCACAATCACAGAGTCAGAAATGGAATGCACATGCATGTGACTCTGTCCTGCAAATCATCCTGAATTATATCAGGGAAAATAAGGGAAAACCATAGATGTCTATACTGAACGTGAGGTCTGAGGCAGAACTGAATCATAAACTGGCGGAGAGGGAGAAACCACAGATGTAAAGATCTTGTTTGAGAAGGAGAAGCAGAAAGAGCCATTAACCTAGAGAGACAGAACACTTTCTCCTCTCATCTTTGCTGTTCAGAGGTAGGTTTTTAAATAATCTTGGGTTTTTTTAAAGGCTGTACCTTATCCATGAGCACACTGGGCAAGGAAGACTAGCTGAGTAAAAGGCACTAAATAGTTTGTCAGGATGAGTTGTCCTTTGCCCCAGCAAGCACTCCCAAACTTTGTATCTCTCACCGCAGACTTCAGCTGCTACAAACCTCCTGCAAAATCTGCACAAACCTGACAACGACATCAAACATCAAACCCTGACTTCCACCGCCACTGGGGGTAGGCAGCCAGATGAGGAGCTGTCAGGAAGAGGTTATCAGGTGAGCCACTCACTCCATAAACACGGGATTACAACTGAACTTCCTACAGCATCAGCTTTGGCTCATTCGGATATGGGATATTGTTAATTTGATTTCTGGATTAAAAGCATGATTAAAACAAACAGTAGAGAACCCAAGATTATTAAAGCTACAGCATACATCATCAATATGGAATGTGCTAATGGCTTTCAATTCAAGATTTTTTTTTTTAAGGTGTTATCAGCTAGGAAGATAGTAGCTACTCCCTTCTCCTGCTGATAGACATTCTCTAAATATACATATTCAACTCAATTTACCAAAGAAGTAGAGAAAGAAGAAATCTCTGCCTGCATGAGTGGTAAAGGTGGACAGAACAAAAATGAAGATGTACATTTTATATTTGTCTCCTTCTAGAATCAAACTTGTTTTTTATAATAAATAAATGTTCTATGGAAAGTGGGACAACAGAAATCTGTATTTTAACACAGAAAAAACAAATTAATGCTTTGTGAAACAACACAGAAGTCAATGGCACTACACCAGAGATGAATTTTACCCAGGCTGTAAAAAGAAAACATAAATGCAACACAGACCAACAGAGAAGATTCCATTTAGAGTAAGAATTATGTTTCTGTCAGAAAAAAACCAACAACTAACTAAATTTATTTCCTGGAAGGAGATCCAACTTGGCTCCGCTGCAACAGCGTAAAAGGATCCAAAATAAGTAACAGCAGGCATCTCCACTAAAATTTGCTTCTGATCAACATTATTTTTCCTCTGGTACTAGAGAAGAGTTGAACACGTACTGCAAATGAGGCACAGTAGTTTACTGCACAGAACTGAGAAAGGAGGCTAAAGCTCTGGCATTCAAAACTCTGCTCAGCCAGGGAGCCAGTACAAGGTCTTAAACCATATGCACTCTGTGGAGCTAATTCCCAACTAAATGCTTCTATTTCAGACATATAAACTCATATGAGGGGAGGGGAGAGGTGCAATAGTCTTAATTACACCCAAATTCTATGCCTGCTTCTCTACACATGAGGATGTCAGATCAGACACTCACTGCAGTGATGTCAGCAACACCGAGGCACTGTCAGCTCCCTGAAGTACCTGCATCTTACTAAATTCATCTAATGACATGAAAGCAGGAACTTTATGCTGTGCTTTAGTGGTGGTGGTTTGTATATACCAACACACATTAAAATATGAAGAGTAAAGCTCCACAACCACAATCTGTACATCTGTGTCTGCTTTATGGCATCCTGAAAATATTTCTAAAGTAGTTGGAATACAGAAAGCAGAAATTATCATTTCTTCCCAGCTAGGCTCATGTGAAATGCTATCTGACTGTGACTGGCAGATTTGGTATTTTATTAATTGTGAGAGACCCCACTTTGAATAATGTACAAACATTTGTTATGATCAGTGAGTATTTCCCTTCACATCACATTTTCTCCATACATAAACTTACCATAATCCAATAAAGAGCCTATGAGTGCAAGTCTTCTACATGCAGCCTTTCCACTATGCCCGTTTTTTTTGCATGCAATGTTCATGCAATTTTTCACTTCTTCCTGAGTGAGATCTGCAATGAATGGAAGTTTTCCTCACACAAAATCTTAAGAGTGTTCCAAAACTGAAGGCTTCATTCAGAGATAGCTAGTAAGAAATGCTTCTCAGAATCCAGTAAAAAAAAAACAAACCAAAAACAAAAACCTGCACTAGACATGAGGAAATCTCTCATCTAAAAAACCCCACTATATCAAAACTCAACTAGGGAATTACGCTGAGGTGACAAATGAAATTGTAATGGGGGAAAAATAAGAATAATCAAAACCCAACTGAATCCTAAAGTTTCACAGTAATTTGTCTTTCAAAAAGTGGATGCACACCAAATACTCCCCTTAAAATCTTGCATCTAATTCACTTGTGGTCAAAATGGAATTTACATTAAGTCAGTGTTTCTAAGGGACAGAGGAACGCATAAAGTCCAAACTTGACTTAAATCCAGAAGAATTCCACTGAAATCAATGGTTATAGCAGTGCAAATCAGCAAGAGATCTAAATCTGTCCTAGCTGATTCCAGATCTATCTTTTATTTGCTATATAGCTTCAGGCAAGTCAGTGACCTTCTTTTTATTTCTCAGTTTCTCCATCCGTAAAATGGTGATAATATTGCTGTAATACATGAAGATGGGGGGGAGGGGGGGCAATTAGTTCTCTAACACGGTCTGGATATGGAAATTTCTCGGGATCAATGATTTTTAGTCATCTCCATCATCTTTATTGACTCTTTATAATCATAATACTTGGCTTTTTGCTTGCTTGCATGTTTCTCTCTTAAAAACCACAAGCCATAGCCTGGTATCCTTATTCAAGTTTTATGCTGTTTACTTCCATGGCAGGATTCACATGAGAAAACCGAGCTCAAAATTTGGAATTGGCCCCAGCAACAAACGCTGAGGCTATTTCAAACAAAACTTGTAAATCACTGCATGAAATTAATACTGCTTAGGTTCACTTTTTCAAGAGCGCAGTTTATTACCTGATGCCCAAACAAACAGGGCACAAACAAGAAAGCCGCAAATCCTTCTTCACCCTTACAAACCAGGCACGCTGCGCTGGCATTTGAAGGGACAGCCGGTTTTGCTCAAACAGTTAAAGCGGGGAAAAATAAATAATGAAGAACAACCCAACCTGAAAACACCCAAACGTCTGACAGCTCTGAGAGGGACCTCTAGCGTGTGCTAGAACATTTTGTGTCGTGCTTCGGGCGCAATTAATACACCAAAATCACCGCAGTCATTTTGAATAGGCAAAGGGAAGTTTCGCCAAGTGCCTCCGACCCGCGGGGCCTGCATCTTTCTGCGGGCCGAGCATCCTTCTCGGGGGCTGCCGAACCCCATCCGCAACTATTAAACTGACACTTTTTTTTTTTTTTTTTTTTTTTTTTTTTTTTTTTGACCAATCGGGCTCGGTGCGTACAAGGAATCAACTTCCCCAGGTCACCCCGGAGTTTCCCCAATCCCGCAGCGCCCAGCTCCCCTTCACGGCCCCCAGCTCCCCGCCGCCTCCGGCGCTCGGGGGCAGCTGAAGCTGGAAAGTTGCGTTCCATCCCCAGCCTTTCCTCCGGGCTCGTGACCGGGAACAGCAATTATGGGAACCGCCAGCCGCACCGCGCTCCCCCGGCACAGGGCACTGCCCGCGGGCACCGGGGGGTGCTGCCCCTTCCCTTCCCTTCCCTTCCCTTCCCTTCCCTTCCCTTCCCTTCCCTTCCCTTCCCTTCCCTTCCCGGGAGGAGCCGCGCTCCTCGGCAGTCCCCAGCGCTCGACAGAGGGAAGCGTTTCGCCCATCTTTAATTCTCCCGAGCAGTCCGAGCACGCTCGGTGCCCGCGGGGCACGCTCACATAAACTTGTACCGCGCTGATTGGAAACAGGCGGCGGGAGCTCGCTTTCTTCTTCCTTTTTCTTTTCCTTTTTTTTTTTTTTAGCCGGCGGACCCGGCTCCCTCATCCGGGCCGGTGTCGGACACAGGGGACGGGGCAGCGCAGCCGGTCCTGGGGGGCACCCGCGGTGCTGGCGCGGACGGAGCGCGGCCGCTGCTGCCCCGCGGGGGGAGAACCGAACCCTTCCCTTCCCTTCCTTCCCTTGCCTTGCCTTCCCGGTAACAAAGGGCGCCGCGGGGGGCTCCGGAGGGGGCGCGGGCATGGGGGAAGGCGCCTCCCGCCCTCGCACAGACACACACGCACACATGCACACACAATGGCGGCCCCCTCCTGCAGCCCAGGAGAACAATGCCAGGCGCGCACCCCAGCGCGGAAACACTCCCGTTTGCATCAAACACATCCCCCCGCCCCGCACACGCCGCCGCTCGAGTCCCCCCATGGCAGCGGCGGGGAGAGGAGGCGCCCCCTCTCTCTCTCTCCCCCTCCCTCCCTCTCTCCCTCGCTCCTCGTCTCTCGCCCCGGCCCGGCGCCGCTCCCCGCCGCCTCCCCGCGGCGCTGCGCGGGTGCGGGAGCGGGGCGGCCGCGCCGCGTCCCCGCGCGGGCTGCGAGCGCCCGGCACATGCGTGGAAGAGAGCGCCCGACTGCCTCCGCACCCTCTGCAAACAACAACAAACCCGAGCAGCCCTTACCTGGAACATCCGAGACGCCAAAGTGTCCCTCTATTTTTTTTTCTTTTTTTTTTTCCCCCCTTCCTTTTTTTTTTTTTTTTTTTTTTTTTTTTTTTTTTTTTTTTTTTTTTTTTCTTCCCCCCTTCTTTTTCCCCCCTTTCCCCCCCACAACTCACACTTCCGATATTTCTCTCTCCCGGCAGCGGTCTGCTCTCCTCGCTACACCAGAGAGAAATGCAATAGCTTGGCTAAGGTAGACAGAGCAAAATACAGAGAATAGTTGCTCCAGGGCTTTGAAACCCCTCAAGGCAAGGATCAGGATACAATTAGCTCATGTCTCTACCTCCAGTCTGAATCAATCTCCGAAATAAAAGTTAAATTAAATTAACTGATCACACGGGCATAAAATTGATCTCCTTCGAAACGTGCATATAGAAAGATATATATATATATCGCGTGTAATTTTTTTCGGGTTTTTTTGGTGGAAAAAACAGTCTCATTCCAGCCTACAACTTGCTTTTTACTCTCCTCTTGCACAGAAAAGCTGATTTTAATCGTTGTGATTAGTTTTGATGTAACGTTTCCGCGGGCGATTTCTGCAAATGGATGGAGTGTTTCTTTGCCAGAAGAGGGAAAAGCAGCAGATGATGATAATTATAAGGATTGTTGGTTGTTTCTTTCGCTCTTTCTGTCTCTCTCTTTCGTTTTATTTGTATTTAGATCTGTCTCTTCACTTTCCCGACTTGACCTGACATTGCCATTACACTAAGGTCGCACAACTTGTTGATTAGGATCACCTCCCGTTTTGATCGAGGGATATGGGATAATTTGGCAGTGGAGCAACACATTTTCTGTTCCCTTGGCTATATAACTTCCCAAATGACGTGTATAAAAATAAGCACATGGAGTCTGCTTTGCCCCAGTCAAGTCTGAATCAGTGCCTGGGGGTGATACACAAACTCATTTCAAATGTTCAACCATGCAGAATTGCAAAAAGATTGAGGGAGTTGCACTGCATTTTTAAAATTTTTATATTTGTGTCTATCTATATTTATTTTTTTTTAAGCAGCTAAATTAAAAGAAAACAAATCCGTGTAAGCAAATCCAGGAATTTACCACTTAGGTTCATGTGACATCTCTTAAATGCTACTAACTTTCCTTCTCCAATTACCCAATTACAATGGAGCCTTGCCTTTTTAATTTTCTTTCTGCAATTTGCAGCTGCGTTCTCCTGAAGATAACGAAACCGTGAATAGACAAATAATTTACAAATCTTATTCTTTGTCACTTTTCCCTCATTCTACCTTTCTTCGCCTCCCACTCCACAGTATATTGCTTTGTTCAAAGCTACTGTGCATAGAAGCTGTATTAATTTGTTGTTGCTCTTGTTGAAGTGGACTATTTTGTCATAAACCCACGGGTCACCTCCCATTAGTGTCACATCCTCGCTGTATACTTTTGTGAAACGGTATGTTTCTAAGCACTTCACAGTCCATTAATTCAGGGACTTTGCTGACATTTCTTAGGAGAAAGACCAGGCTACCAGGCCAAAACTGCCCAGTAAAACCCCTAAAGAGAATCAGACTTGTCCAGAGAATATCTGCAATTAGCTTTTATTTTTCTTTTTTCTTTTTAAAATATGTTTTTAGTATTTTAGAGAAAGTAATGCAAAATATAACAATCGCCTTTTCTCTTGCGGCAGCTGCTGCAGCCTAAGGAATGATTAATTCTCTTGCTTAAAAACACATCCAACGCAATGCTTTCTTTTTGGTTTTCCTCTTTTCTTTAAGTGATAAGCCTAATAACATGGTAGGACTTCTCATGTAGGAATCTAACACCATTTACGAATGCTTTGTCATTCTGTTGCAACGAGAACAAATAGGTTAATTAACCAGGATTGGCTGACAGAAATTAAAAGGAAAAGCTAGAGTAATCACACACTTACACGCCCCAAGAAACGTGGCTTCATCTTCAAATACTATTTTTAATATTCTTCCAAAAACTAGTAGCGCACAGGAGGAAAAACTCCCCTCAGCCATATGCGCCTTCCCCAACTGGGTTTGTATGAAACAGGATCATTGCAACCCTTACTAATGTTATGCAGCTTGAGCACAGTCATTTTTAAGTACTTAAAGCTGGTTCAACAATTTAAAGGTTCTCATGGTTTGTCAGTTCACAGTAAAGAAAAATTTCAGTTTTCCATCCGGATGAAATAAAACCTCACATAAAGTCCAATACACCTGTGTCATGACCTAACTTTATTTCTGTATTACAATGTGTCAACACACAAAAAATTTTATGGCCTGTGTATGTGACTTTTAAATGCTTCACTGCTCTTCTCTTTCTAATAAATAAATAAAGCCATGCCAGCAGCCTGGCACTCATTAGCGACCTGCATAACACAGTGAAAAATAATCAGTAAAGGAACCAACTTCAATTCCAAGCTAGCAAATGGCTATTATGGTGAAAGGTGAAGAAAAATAGCAATATAGAATCCTTTAAAAATATGAAAAATACCCTTGTACAGTTATTTTACCTGCAGCAAAGTGTTTATCAGATGATGTCAGCACTAGATAAGAAAATGTATATTTTCTTATGATACAAAAAATCATATTATTTTTTACTTTGAGGAGGCTCATTTGGTAATACTTTCTTCTCCAAGACAGAAAATCATGGGCTGAAATGGGGTAGGGTAAATGCCCACAGGGGCAGCTGCAGGCTCTTTTGGGTAGATATTGCTGTCTCAGTTTGTCCACTATCATATCAAGATGGGACTGCAGCCCAGTTCTTCCCCTCTACACGGGGATCCAAAATATGAATAAAATGGAGACACATGAATAAAATGGAGATTTGCTCAAAGAAGTGACTGCTCCACTGAAGTACTATCTGCACCTCTTTTCACATGCAAATTAAACATTTCCATTGTAAGTCCCCAGAAGAGGAGAGAGACCTGGCTCTGGTTATTCTTTCTTCTCACAGTTTGCAGTATCCTCAGCCTCCACTGTCTAAACTCAGGCCTGAGTTTGCTACTGATGAGGCCAAACTCTGATCTAGGGATGTATTTTGACATTGATAATGTTCACTAGCTATAAATATAACTCATACAGGCTGCCACATATATCTAAATATGATAGCAGTGTTTACCTTTATTAACTGCTGAGAGGTAATTTGCATACAAAGGAGAACACATTAAACCAAATTATGTTCCATTTTACTTGGAGTTATCTTTTTTTAAACAGATTTATATAAACTACAGCATGTTTGTGCATTATGAATATTTTACTGATGCTGAATAGCTACCTTAATGAGCTCAAACTGAGCTCAATATTTGACTTCTGAATTTTCCCTCAAATCATCACCTGTTCATAATTAGCCTCTGGAAAACTGCAGTAGTTTTTCCATATCATTGTCAAAGTTAACAGTTTGGAAAATTGCAGCTTTTGAACAGGCAAGTTTTCCAACGGCTGCAGATCATACGTGTCCACTTGCTAAAGGGCATTATTTCTGATTTAGCTATAATCCTGTCTTGAAACAAGTACATTGGCTTTTTCAGGAAGGCCCTCTTGTCAGCTTGACCTTCTTTTAAAAGTTCCCTCCTGCAGTTCATGGACTTCATGTGTGCTGCAGTCTTCTTTCAAAAATACTGTGAAGAGCAGCTTAGAGTGCAAATATAAAGCTAGCAACAGTTGCCTGCACTAGATATTTTATCAGTGGCTCTTTTTTCCTTTGAGAGAAATGGAAAGATACATTTACATACAGAAATAGAAATATTACATTGCATTTGAATGGGGGAGATTTATAAACACAGTTTTCCTAGATTTGTTTTCCCCAAGGGGTGTTAAAAATAATGTATCTTTTTCTTTATTACCAGTAACATTTTAATGCAGTATTTGAAGAAATAGGTTTTGTTATTTAGCCATGAAATGGATTGAACAATGTGAACCCTCCCAAACAATGAAGTAGCCAAAGCAACATCATCCCTTCTGCATTTGTGAGAGTAAGAGGGTGTTAGATCTTCTATAGGAAGGGAACTGAACTTGAGCAGCAGTAAGATTCTACATATTTACACTTACCATATTTCTACATAGTCCTTGTGTACTGCTTGCACATGTGTCCTTTTGCTGCTAGTTAAAAAAGATGAACTTGAACAAAACTACTTCCACATCCCACTACACTTCCTGGTTATGTGGTTGTCCCTCTGTTAGGCAAGGCAAATCCACACAGAAACAGAAGGAGTGGTAAATTTCCTGGTGGATCCCTTAGATCTGGTCTCATGTCATGACCAGATTTGGCAGTTCTGCCTGCCAGTCACTGTAAGAGGAGGTGACATCTCTCTCTGCATCCCAGCACCAAAATCTCTTGTGCTGCAAGCTCCTTCAGTTGTCTGCTTCAGAGAATACCACAGACTTGTTGACTCACTGTTTTAAGGTGTTTTAAATAGCATCCCTAGAATGGGACATGAAGCTCAGTTTTTGTAATTTTATTATTGGTATGAAAACTCCCAGAGTGAACTCTCTTCTCCAGAAACATAAATTTTTACAGAAGGAGTGTACAAAATTCTCCTGGGAGCTTCTTGCTCCATTATGAAGCTATGGATAGTCTTACAGCCTGAATGGATAACCAAGGGATCACAGAGTAGTTTCACAGAAAGCCTCTCTTCAGGTTTTGGGGGCTGTTTTGTGTCTTTTGAAAGCCTTCAGCACCTCTAAATCCCTCAGCTGGCAATGGAGGCTAGAGGTGCTAAAACTTCTAGCAAATCACAACACTTGTGGGTAGATTAAAAAAGTTAGAGTATTGCCTTTGAGCATGTAGGGTTGAAAATGTGAACCCTGGTGTCATTGCCTCCTATGTGCATATGCATTTATAATTAACTTTGGGGAATTCTCTGCATTTCTGTCATGTTCTCTGTGTTTCTCTTCCCTCACCAGTTATTCTTTCTCCTGAGAAGCAGCTCTTCTTCTTGCTTGGTGATTGTAGAGGTTTTCTGGGGGGCACAAGAGGATAGTGCCACACTGGCTTTGTTTCCTGCTTTCAGACATTTCTATACAGAAAACTTATCTCTGCTGCAAAGTAGGTGAGAAAGGACCCATTCTGTACAACTTGTGAGGGCAGAGGCAAGTTAGAGTTTACCTCTGCTCCTGCTGCCTTTGACTGGGTTTCCCCAATGCAAATTGGAAACCTCTACCCCTCACTGCAAGGCAGAGGTTTTCTTCAGATTAGTCAATACCCTTTTGCAAAAGGATTAATGCACTCTTATGGTTGCTGTAAGTTTTTCTGGGCTGGATCATGTGAAACACCAGCAGGGTTGAATGTGGAAGGAGCTTCAGTTGGTCCCCCCGTTCAGAGAGACCGTGCAGAATTCAGGGCATAACTGATAATGTATCTCTTGAGATTGCACAAATTGCTCTAAGATCATTCCAATTTAACTGTTCAATACATTCTAATTAAAGACTACACTGAGGAAAAGTGGGTAAAATGTGCTTTTGTGGGTATGTGTGTGTATGTTGGGGGGAGAAGTGAAATTGGTAAGGAGAAAAATAAGCATTTGATTAAATTGTTTTGCTGTTTCATATTTCATTAGCCTGTAACAGAAAACATGGTTTCTACAGGTAGAATAATCTGCCTCATTCTCAGTTCATCTAGTCCATAAACACTCAGTTTTACTTTTTGGTCCTATTGCCTGAGCCAGAGCTGCTCATGAGAAGCCCTATAATACAATGGAAGTGCCTTCAGGGCACCATAGGAATTTATGTTAGTGTATCTCTTTGTGCATCCTTTGGGTGTCACAATCTCTCTGCATTCCTACCTATAAAAATGATTCCCTGAGCACACCTATATACACAGACACAATGAGCAGAGGTATTTGGTGTTGTTAAATAATAAAACACACCAACAACCTTCCCTCGTGGATTTTTAACATTAAAACCACCATTGTCAGAAGTGTTACTCAACTGTACCTTGAGATTTCAGAAGGGAAATTTACATTGATGTTACAGTTTTTTAACAGAGATATATTTCTGAACACTCTCCTCCAGAAAATGTGTGATTCAGCATAGTATGGAAATACACTGAGATCATTATTTGAAGTATGAATTTCGACCCAAGAAACCATTCTACTGAACTGAGCAAGTATTTCTGAGTGATACACAATACAGCTGCAAGAGAAACTCAGGCTGTGAAATCTGGATTTGTGTCTATGTTTTGAATAGCCTTAAGTCTGAGAGTGAGTATTATGATCTGGGATTTTCAAGGAGCTGATCTGGATAAAGAAAGGGGCAGATCGCAGGATGTGAACAGGACTGTTGCTTCATCCACCCTTCAGAAAGTGTTTAAAAGTAGCAAGGCTTTAGACTTACAATTACTGCTTGTAAGGAGTGACCTTCAGACTTTGGAAACAGATTAATTTTCTAGACTCATTGTAGAGTAAGTGTATCTTGTCACAAGGATATTTGAAGGAGATACTCACTATCCTTCTGCTAAAGAAGCAGCAAGTGTCTGGAAAAAATCCCTTTCCAAAGCAAAAGCATGTTATTATTTGTATTATATTTATGTGTAACAGAAACAATGTTATGCTTTCAAAATTATACATGAGCTTTGAAAAACTGATGTTGCTAGCACCTCCTGTTCTTTCTTTGTAGAAACAAGAATCTGTGGAAAGCAGTGGTACTTTTCTGTTTCTAATAACTTGGAGAAATCCACTTTTAAATCAATAATGTTTTTCTCCCAGCCACTTCCTGAAAAGCAACAGTTTTCCACATACTCATTTTGTATCACTGTAATTTTGCAGGGAATTTCAAGACCTGGGCTACTCTGGCCATATTATGCAAAGGAAGAAAATTGTTTAAATGCTAAGGTACTGAGTGTCTCCTTCTTGGTTCCATATGCAGTCTATATATCCCAGCTGCAGTTATAAGGGTAATTTTTATGTTTTATTGATGTCTCACTACCTATTGTTATATAAGAAAAAAGTATATAGTAGCGGTGATAGACAACAGTAGTTTTTTTGATAATGATAGCAGTCAGGGGTATGAACCTTGAGGCCTCATCACAATCCATGTTTGTTAATTTCTTGGTCAAAACCAGTGGCTTACCAGAAGCACATTGATATTTTAATCCATGCCCTGCTGGTCCTATCACAGCTGCTAGAGGGACATGAAGAGACCTACATGAAGAGAAGTTAAAGAGGATTTTAGTTGACTGCCTGTGAAAATAAACACAGTCACATCTCCTAAGGCAGAAGCTGAAAATGTCTGCCAGGGAAAAATGTCCATCTGGCAAAACTCTCCCTCTCATGCCACAGTCAATGAAAATTGCAGTGCTAGCTCATGCAAAGGCAATACTGCCATACATACCTTCAGGCAACCTTTCTCCATCCAGACCAGCAGAAGACAGATGTTGAGAGAAGTCTCTCCTGCTAGCCTGCTCTGGTTTTATTGGTGGTATTTTTTCCAGTCTTCAGCCTTCCAGTGAGCAGCAGAACCATAGAGACTACACAGGAAAGGGGTGCTCTAGAAGAGAAAAGACATGATGATCACCAAATATAAATCCAGAGACAATTCAAGGAAGGTGGCACAAAAGAGGCATCTTGAAAGTAGGAACACATCAGCAGAAAGCATTGCTGCCAAGGTGACATCTCTGCTAGGAACAGTAGTCCCCTGACAAATATAAAAGCAAATGGTGCTGGCAAAGAGTCAGTGGCTGGATGTGGTTGGCTTAGTTGCTGGTGCAAGGAAAGGAGCAGGGCTTGTGCCAAGGCAGCTGATTGCCTTCTCTTCCTGCAAATACACTACCTGTGTGCACTGACAGCTACTCCAAAGTGAAAAACAACTACTGCAGATGCACCACACTGCAAAGGTGGCTTATCCCTCTGTGTTCTGAGCTTATCTTCTGTGAGGGAAAATGCTGCCAGTGCAGTGGCAGCCACCTTTGCTTTTATGACACCCAGCAGAGGAAAGCAGTTCCCAAAGTGATCAGGAAGGATCACAAGTGCTGAGAAAATACTCATTTGCCAGTGCCTGGTTATTTGCTCCCACTTATCAATGGTTTGGCCGTGATATTTTCTCTTGATTTCTCTCCTTGCTTTTCAATTTGTTTTTAAACTCAGTGGTCAGCTAAACCATCCACATTGATGCCTAGGAATGATCCTCAGTTATTTCTCTAAGCTATCATGCAGATAGACATGAAAATCTACTGGTTGTGACTGTGCAGCAAATCCAAGCCAAACTTAAATCAAAGTAAAAGCTATGAGATCTCCTGCCAAAAAAAGCTATGAGAAAACCCTGCCAGTGTTTATTCCCTTATAGTCATCCAAGATAAATTTCATTTGATCATCAGTCATCCCCAAATCCAGGATGTACCAATGCTTTTCAATTCCTCTCAGTATTCTCACAGTTCTCTTCAATGGCATAGGACAACGACTATCAGCAAGTGTCACTCACTCATTATTTACTTTCCTCTGTCAGCTCTCTAGTGCAAACATTCACTGATAGAGGTTTTGGTGTCCCCTTTGGGAACCCTTCATTGTCCTTTCTCAACAGCAGCCACACCCAAAACCTGAAGGACCTGAAGGAAGTCCTGGGATCTCTTAAGGGAAAGGGAGTTGGTGTGTACAGCCTTTTTCAGGAACAAGCTGAACTAAACTAGTTGAAGCCTGTGTCAAAACTGGGTTTGTTTTTCTTCTTTGGTTTTTAGTTTCTGTAGCATGCCTTAGAATTTATTGGTCACGACTTCCCAAGAAGCGAAGTGTACTTGCTTCCCTGGGAGAATCCGGTGAATACTCTTTCAGCTGCTTTGCAAACATTGACTAACTAATCCATGCAAGACCCCTGGAGATAGGAAAACGAGGCAGAGAGATTATATGACTTGCCCAAAGCCACAGGAGGAATAAGTGTCAGGCATATTATGAACAGGGCATATAGATCAAAGGAAATACAATGAGCACTCAGGAGTTCCTGTTTCCCAGTCTGCTTTTTACAACAGAGAACAACATCACTTTTCTGCTGTATAGCTCTTACAGGATGTTTTTAGGAAAGGGTCTTGTCAAAAGCTTGAATGAAATCCAAATAAATCATCTTAATTCTACTATATTGGTGTGGATGACTTCTGTTTTTGAAAGACTTCTGTGCTTGCCAGAGTTCAGTGAGAAATGGTGTTGTAAGATCACAAAGGCACAATTTATTTCTCAAGTAGAATTAATACAACAACTTCCCTCTATGGTCTTGGCTATACAGCTGCAGGATTTATTTTTATGAATGTGTTTTCAGTCTTCTTAACTAACTTAGTTGCAAAACTTTAGTAAGTGAAAGATGTATGTTGCAAACTTCCTTTTATCACAGCACTTCAGGGAATAACTTACAAATAGATGTGTAGTACACACTACCCTTTTGGATTTTTTGGATACTTGGTTCTTCAGGACTTTGTATATCTCAATAAAAAATAATTTTAATGGCAACTGTAGTCCTTGTCAAACTGAAGTAAATAGAAAAGTTCCTGTAGATTTAAATACTCCAGGTTTGTACTTCTCATTCCTATCTTGATCTCTAAATGAATTTTACTGTGGGGATCATATCGCAGATCCACTGTGTAAGCTTGTGGAAACAAACATACTGCAATTTCCTATTATTTTTGGCACTGGGAACAAATATGTTGTGTTACCTTTTCTTTCAGGTTTTAAAAATTACTTGGCTTATGAGAAGTCCTTTAGAGGAGCTGTAATACTGAATACTCTTCTTTATCTGTATATCTGTATGTGTGTATAAACATACACATATCTATCTGAGAGCAGCAGAGTCAAAGCTATGCACCAACACCCTCCATTTCCTAATTTTAAAAATTATGAGTTATAGTCTCAATACTTTATTCAGAATGGCTTTTCCCAACTGAATTCTGTAAAGAATCTTTTAAAGAAAGATGAGACAATCAGAAATACTGCTGGGCAGACTGTGTAGTGAATTGCAGGAAGATGTTGCATTTCAAGTTATAGGTGAGCAGTGAATAGGATAATGCAACATAGTTCCTCATGCAATGGAGAAGCAAAAGAGAAGAGAGCTTTATTTAAAGAAACACTGCACATATATATAGGGTAATATATGCAAAACAGAATAGAAAAGACTCATTGATCCTAGAAGGCAACACCTCTTTGAAAACATGTTTTCTGCAAAATCTCACAAGACACTCACACAGCTCTCACACACCCTGCAGGTGTATAATCATTGTTATAATTTCTTATCCTTGTGCAGCCCAAGAAATCCAAGGCTTCAAGGCTGCTTTTCCCCTGATTCCCAGCAGTATCCCACAACAGGAAGAAGAGTAAACACCATAGTCTTAAATTGCTGAGCTGGATCTCAGGCTGCCTGGAGGCTCTCTCAAGGTCCAGGTGCTCATTACCCTGCTCAGCCACTGGGTGCTCCTGGGTGACTGCAGATGGCAGCTACCCTGCACACAATGGGGTCACCAGTCATGGCAGGGGACCTGTTTCGTGATCACTATTTGGACATGATCTTACCTTTTCAAAGGGTCTTTTCTGAATTTGACTTGCTGGGTTCTGCAGGGTACTGAAATTTGATTGCTTTTTACTAATTCCTTTTATTGTGGAAATGCTGATTGGATCCTCCTTAGAGAGATTCCTCACAATATTTGAATATTGTGCTCAGTGTTGGGCCCCTCGCTACAAGACATTGAGGTGCTGGAGTGAGTCCAGAGAAGGGCAATGGAGCTGGTGGAGAGTTTAGAGCATTACTCTGATGAGGAGTAGCTGAGGGAACTGGGGTGTCTGGAGAAAAGGAGATTAAAAAAGGGAGATCTTATCTCAAGTTGCACCAGGGAGGATTAGATTGGAGTCTAGGAAAAATTTCTTCACCAAAAGGGTTGCCAAACACTGGAACAGTGTCCAGGGAAGCAGTTGAGTCACCATCCATGGAGGTGTTTAAGAGATGTGTAGATGTGGCACATAGGGTCTAGTGGTGGACTTGGATAATTTGTTGGACTCAATGATCTCAAAGGTCTTTTCCAACCAAAATGATTTTATTCCATGATTATGTAACAGCAAGAAGTTCATTCACTGGTTTTTAGAGCTGCATTTTGTCCTTCAGCCCTGCTTATCCTCTTGCACTCTTTGCACAAGTGCAATGATACTTAGCACATGTTTAAATGCTTTGATTAACTGGGGCCTAAGCCCTCCATATTGCACTGATTATTATACTGATTAAGGTGACAATTAAAATTTGCTGTTTGGAAAAATGAGTTGTCTTTGACATTACTGTTAGAATGGACATTCATTTGAGCATATTTACTACTGTATGATTTGACAGAAATGCATGTTTTGTTCCTCCAGCACAAAATGAAAATAAGCAGGACCAAAAGGGAAAACCCTTGCTTGTGGGGATGCCGGTGTTTCCAGAATGTCTGGGTCATGATATTTCAGAAAAAAGCTGTTCCCACCCCGTTGCACAAAATAAGCTGGCATTAGGTAAAATAGTTGCTGTCCTTGCCATTCTGAATTTTTCTGGTAATTCTATGCTGGTTGCCTTTGCCTGTCTGGAAAGCATTTCTTCTAATATTATTTGCTACATCATTTCAACATAATGTTTGTAACACACCTGGGTTCATACATCTCTTACCCATGATGTTTAAATAAACACAGTCCCTACACATTCAAGGGTTTTGTTGTTGTTGATTTGGTTTCTTGGGAATTTGTTTTGGTTTTATTTTCAGTTTCTCAATGCCAGGTTATTCCCTGTGCATTCATGGGGTAAATGCCCAAACCCTACAGTTGTATTTAGCTTTGGCTTGCTGAGCTTCATTTCAGATTTGAGAGAACTCCAAAAGGTAGGTGATGTTGTGCCACCCCAGGCACATTTTGGCAGGTGCTGGCACAATTTCCAGGACTCCTGGGGACTGCAGTTCCCCTGCAGACATGGGAGGGCCTTTCCATTGTTTCTGCCTCACTGGGTTGAGAGCTTAGGTGTTGGCTTACCTTGCTTCCTAATCATGCATTTCTTTGCTTTTCTGCTGTGCTTCCTAGCTGGAGTGCTGTTTTCTCACTATTTAACTATTTATCCTCACTATTTAACTATTTATCTTGAGTGGCAAACATAGCCTTCTCCTTAGGTTTACCTTCTTAACTCCTGCTTACAAACGATATGGACTGAAAATATCTGAAAGGTGGGCAAACACATCTGAACTGTGTCGATACAGAGTAAGACAGGTAGGTGTAAGAAGGAAAATTATGCTCTTTTTTCATTAATTTGATCAATTTGCTGTTTGATTTGTTATTCTGACACCAAAGCCTTTAAGGAAGAAAAGAGTTCTCGTCTAATTACACCCATCTGACTCCAGCAGTGATTTGTTTACTAAATTGACAATACCTTTAATTTTGGATAACACCTCCCTTGTAAATGAGATTAATACATTCACTGTGAATGTGTAAGTGTTGCTTCATCCCTCACTGTCACAACTGCATTGATGACATCTTCCAGGAATCAACAAAAATCATCTTGGATTTACCATGAAGATTCAGGTGGCAGGGGTGAGGAAATGTAGGAAAGGGACAGCAACACTGGTTGAACTCAAGACCAATGTGTGTCCACAGACACTTTGCATTCATGGAAATGTATAAATAGTGGTTAGATGATCTTATATTTTAGGATGAAAAAAAAAAAAAACCAAAGCAAGATCCAGCTACCTGGTAAGTGCTTCAGGGTAAAGGCAAATTCAGGATGTTCCTGCAGGATGGAACAGCCTCATGCCTGGCTCGTGTCAATGACAGCACAAGGTTATCAGCACCATCAGCTCTATCACTGAGCACCATCAAGCCAATAAAAGAAGGGATTCTTCTCCTGGTCTAAGAAAACAGCTTAGTGTATCTCTGTTGGATGCCTGACACTTTTGATTGCCTGTCTGTCCCATTGTTGCTGATATTAAGATACAAATATTAGTTCCTAATTGAGAGTAATTGTGTGAAAAGACAATGAGAAAATGGCTGTCTCATAGTTATCTCACTGACCAGGGACTACAGCACCAGAAATGCAGATTTGTGGCTTGCTTAAGAACTGAGGGGAAAGAGAAACAAGATTGAAAGACAAGCCTTGAAAACATAATAAAAAAATGCAGTTAATATAAGCACTGGTTTTACTTGAGCTGAGATCTTTGTTCCAAATTGAGCTAGCTCACAAGAAATTAAATCAAAAATGTTATGAAACAATGGAGTTTCTTTAAGGTCTTCCAGGCCAAAACCTCAGAAGGCATCAGCACCCTCTGTAAATTAATCATTCATCATGGAGCCTGCTTTTATTTTTATTTTGGGCATCCTTATAAGTAAAATCAATTTAACATTATTTACACAGGCACACTGTAAATGAAATAGTCTGATTTATTTAATCTGAAGATCTGGCCCATTATTATTTACATTAAAAGACTCTATGTGGAAAGAATCCTCACAATTCTTGTCATTTCCCCAAGTGAACCTAAATAATGAAGTGTGTGTGTGTGAAAAGAAGTACAGAAGAAAGGAAGAATGAGTATCTTGATAATTAGTCTTGTCCCCTTCTCTCCAGCCAGATTATCCTTAACATCCCTTTTTTAGAAGATGCAATATTAAATCTTCCAAAGCAGCCTGCTCTAATTATCCAGTGGAATTTACTGTACAGAAACTGTGTAGTTTTATAGTGGAATCTACAGTGTGATCATAAACCAGCCTTGCTGTGTCCTAAATTTTATGACACAAAGATTGCTTGAAGGAATAACCCCTTTTGTCTGGCACATTGGAGCCCAGATTGCCATGGCTGTGGCTCATGTTTTGTTCATGTGTATACATATGTATATATTTTCACTTTCCGCTTCTTTTCATTTCTCTTGGAGCACTGAGGTTTGTGTATTCACTAGTTTCAAATTTCTGCAGTAGGGGAGCCGAGGAGTTTGCTTTTTATTTTTTTTTCACCTCAGTTTGTTCCCTGAACTCTTCTTGCAGTTTAACAAGTCAAATACAAAACACAGGGGGAGTAAACATCCACATGATGGTACCATGCGTGATATGGCATCATTGATTGGATATACTGCATTGGAACATCACACAAAAGAGCCTGTAACGAGAAAAAAAAGCAGTTGCCTGAAGCTTTGAGCTTTCAAATTAGGCTAAAGAGGTTCCCCTGATAACCAGCAGTGTTGAAGCTTTCAGTATTATTTAGCTGCCCTGGTATCAGTATCAGTTTTCAGTCAGAAGAACCCGGAGACCCCACACACTGGTAAGGTAACCCACCTGCCCTTTCAATACTTTGATATTAAAAGCCTATCTAAAAATCTCCAGTTTACCAAGCATAACTGGGAGCAAATGCAACTCTCCCTTCTTCAACACTATCTCTGTCTGTGCAGCCTATTTTGCATCAAAAGATCCATTTGAAAGTAGAGATCCCTTAGAGCTAAATATTCTAAACTGACAGAAGAATTTCTAGTGGCACACCAGCCTAGAGCCATATTTTTATGAGGACATCACTTTCTATTTCTAAGCTTCAGTATGCACTCATGCTTCCTCATTGCCAGGAGCCATGCCACATCAAGTTGCCTCCTCCCAGCTTTTATTTTTTTTTTTTTTTTAAATGGAGTCCGGTTTTCTGCCTAATTTATGGCTATCTCCTTGACAAATTGTCAGACACCTATGTCAGTAGGACAGAGGTGTCCTAGTGTAGCACAAGCCAAAAAGGATATTGCAGGTATGATTGAAAAATTTATATGGGACAGCCATTTGTAAGTCTGATTAGTCTTGGAGGTTGGGGGAGATATAAAAACATCCCCAAACCCAGACACGATATTCAGTTTAGTCCTTAGGTGTAAGACAGGAACTCACAATAGGCAAGAGCCTTAAGTTCATGGGGCTGACCCTGCATTGCTTGGCACCTGACAGTGTTGCAGTGAAGGGAAGCTGTGCTGGACCCTTGGCACCAGCAATGCTTTGCAGAGCTGCCCTTGGGTTCAGCCACCTTGGGGCAGGGCTCTGGGCTCCTTTATGTCTTATTCAGCACTGAGCAGGCTGCTTGCACTCAAACTGCCATTGCTCCAGCTCCTGGCTAGAGCCTGGCAGGTCACACTGCTGGGTTTTGAGAAACAATGATGGGCCTTCCTCAATTTAACGTCATTGGAAAACACTGCTTTTACAGTAACAAAGCAAATTTTTTCCCCAGTGAAAAGGCATCAGGGTTGTGCTTGTCTCTAGCAGTGTCAGGGAGTTTAACATTTGCTAAAATATTCTCAAGGACTAGCACAGGATTTCAGTCTTAAAAATTCCACATCCATCAAAGAAGGTAGGAATTTTTATGTTAAAAGAAGAAAGATGTGCTGTTATAAGTCAGCAACTTAAAATGCCTTTATCTATACAGCCTGCAAGACATCTGCAGAACATTCAGCAATTAAATATGCCCCCAGCTGAACAATAATGTTGCTGCTTGGTCTGCATATAAATTAAGAATGAGTTAAGGGTGTGTGTTCAAGATGGGCCCTGTTGTTGTCAATATCCTGTGCCATAAGCTGCCCTTGAAATCACCCTGGAGTCTGCAAAGAGTGCTTGTAAAGGTCCCAGGCACACATCTTTTCCCTTCTCACCCCCATAAAAGAGAGTGCCGATCCTTGAAAGAGGGATAAGTAGTAATCATTCATCATCTTAGATAGCTTAGAGTTTCTCTCAGCCTCCCAGAATATGCTGGTTTGGGAGGGACAGAGGAAGAAGAAGAAAAAAGGCATAATTTATCCAGGGTTAGATTTATCCAGGTCCCTGCTTCATGTGAGTACCAAGCCAGGCTGGGAAAATCTGGTGAAGCTCCCCTCCCACTACAGTACCAGGGTTTTCCCAGAGGTGCCACCATACCTGGAGGTTGGTTTTTAGACTGCTGAACTCTGCAGCTTTCCTTGCTTGGCAATTTTGAGGGCCAACAGTCTGTTTTTAGTCCCCACAGCAAACGTCCTGTCCAGTTGTGGTTTGGAGCTCCCAGGTGTGTGTATGTCTCTGTGTGTATGTGTGCTGGAGGGTCTGGAAGAGAAATCCAGCTGGAGAGCTGCACTACATCATTTCTGAGGGTGACTAGAAGATGTTGACACATGATGCTTTCTGTGACCCCACACAGAGCAGGGACAGGAACATGCAAATCTGCAGCAGCAGGGATGGGGTTTGCTGGAGCTCAACATTCAGGGCTCAAGGCATTAACTTCTGCTATGACTTACACTGTCCTTATGACTGTGTCACCTTTCTGTTTACATTGAATTGCCTTGAATTTAAAACAAAAGATAAACTAAAAAATCCCAAACATTTTGCTTTTGCCTATTGGGCCTTATCATCCCACAGTGCAACAGAAGTCACATCTGTATCTGAAAAAGAGAAGCACTGGCTGGCTCATCCTGGTAGCAGCATTGTGTGGACAATCTGGAGAGCACAAGAAAACCTACAGCTACGTGGCACAGCACCCTGCATTTTAACTGGGCCCAAGCACATGTGGGTTTACAGTAAAAAATCAAAAATCCAGTTGGATGTCTTTCTTCTGGGCAGAGCTTTCCGTGTCACCTCTCAGCAGGAGAGAGCTGCTTATTCTTTACCTTGATTCTAATTTTAGCAATACCTTTCTTTATAAGCACTACAGAATATCTTTTTTCTTTCAGCAATCTTGTAACATCAAGCAGGTTATACCTCCCTTTCATTTTCATTTTTTTTTCTTATTTCTCATTCATTTTTTAGGCTATTTGAAAAGAAACGCTGAATTTTGCCTGGTAAAAACATCACTTGATTTGTTGGAGTTGATATAATGGGGTAAAGAGACTTAAAGTATGCAGGGAAACCAGCATGTATTGATAACTACATAAGCTTCTGGGAGAAAGGTAGAGAAATATCCAGCAGGAGTAAATATGGTAAGGTATGCATAGGGCAACTCCAGACCATTAGCTAGGGACCCATAATGGAAAAGTGCCATATTTAAAGGCATTTTTGTTTCTACAATTTTTATGACAGTTTTATGGCAATTCTGTAACTACTGTACATGACTGCTTCATAGTGATTCCTTTTTATCTCTTGAGATTTTCCCAAGATGTTAGGATGTAATATATGGAGAGAAGAGCAATCATCACATAGCAAGCTACACATAAAAGAGTCATATAATCAATTGTTCTGATGTCATAAAAGTCACAATCCACTGGTCTGATGTCACAGTGATGGATTGGGAGTTTTAATGCTTCATTTATGGTGTTTAAAAAAAATGTGGGAAGGGGTGGTTATGTCAAAACACATGCCATTCTTAATGTGGCGTTAACAGAGCTAAATGGGATGCAGTGATATTTATTTATTTGACCACAGAAGTGTGAGCCAAGATCAGTGTTAACAGCATAAATGTGACTACTTCTGTGTGCTTTCAGAAACCAGTGGGCAAGAGCCAGGAGCAATGAATATTTACTGCAGCTGAGGATCTCCTCCAACGTTTTAATTAATAATAAGGGAAATAAGGGCTCAATCATGACTTTGCCCCAGGTCAGGGGCACACGGCTGTGGTATCCAAAGAGCAGCCTAGGAGCCTGTGGCTGGTGGTGT
Source organism: Erithacus rubecula (assembly GCF_903797595.1). Classification (NCBI taxonomy): domain Eukaryota; kingdom Metazoa; phylum Chordata; class Aves; order Passeriformes; family Muscicapidae; genus Erithacus; species Erithacus rubecula. The sequence continues at coordinate 103,866,161 of NC_136689.1, forward strand.
TGCAGTCTGCTGCTGCTTCCCACATGCTTGGGCAAAGGAAATACCCCCAGCTTGCCCTTCCCTTGCTCACAGTAACCAGCAGGTGGGGAGAGGAAGAGGAGTGGGAGCTGGAACAGAGGTCTGCTGGTATTGCCATGGAGAGAACTGAATGGACACAGCAATCACATTGGTGGTTCTCCTCTCTTCACTGTGGCCCACAGCCAGGGAAAATTGCTTGCAGGGAAATGTGGCATAGCCCTTACTTTTTAGGTGAGACAGTGCAAGATGGGTCATGTGGGGCCATAAGACTCAAGACATCCTTAGGTCACATACTTTGGGATTTAGGATTGGAAAACTGTCCTGTTTCAGTGTTTGCACTCCTGAGGCAGCAGGTTGTTCAGAGGGGTGTGGACTGGTACCATTTTTGTGGTCACTCTGTGGTGAGGAGAGGGAGTTTATTACTTTTACGATGGAGGAGCTTGAGGCTGGAACTTCCCATTCCAGCAGTCAGCCACAGCCCCCTACTAAAGCAGAGCAGGTGGCTGTGTCTACTCAAACATTCATTGGCTAGTCCTGAAAGTGTCACTGACAGGTTTCAGGGTTTGTGTGTGCTGGGATCATGGACAGGTCATGAGTCCCAGTAAGTGCCCTGGACTCACAAGACTTGGTTTAATTTTGACTCCTGTTAAGAAGCTTTTGTTTGCAGCTAAGACAACTGCAAAAATCACTACTCCTTATCAAAAACCACAGCTGTGAGATCACCATAGACATGGGTGTTATGCATAGTAGCACTACTGCCTCAGTTTGTGATGGGCACAGGAGCTTTTGCATCTGGCCAGGTGTATATCTGGACAAAAAAAAAAAAGGTCAGTCTTGGGCAACATTCTTGCTCATCCTGACTCAGTTAAAAGATGACTTTGTGGCATTGCCAGAGAAGTTATCACTCTCCTGCCAGTGCTGTTCTTAGCTCCTGTCCCCTTCCCTTACCTCCCCTTTCTCCCCTCTGCTTTCACTCCTTCACCCATAAAGTCCTTTTAGCCTAAGAGTGTCCCTCCTGGCTCAGCACAGCTGGGAACTGTGACTTTAGGAGCATTTCAGGCAGTGTCTCCAAGGCATATCAGCCCAGCAGTGCAGAGGACTTGTGGGTTTACAGGCAGATAACACTGGGCTTCCCTTTGCAGGGGAACACTTAGTGCCCAGTGATGGCCAGAGAGGGAACACAAGAGTCCACTTGCAGAGAGGGATCCTCTTACTTCACTTGGAAACCTATTGTGGGTTCTCTGGACAAAAGTGAAATACTTTATTTTTGTGTTCTCTGAGGCTTAGGAGAAGGACTTTCACAGCTACCAGGAACCCCTAACAGAACCACTGCCCTGTGCTGTCTGCATCTTCCCTCTTATCCAGCTTATTTTCTCCTCCTCAAACACAAAGTTGGCCAAGGGATGCATTGTAAATATATGTACTAATGTGTATTTTTTCCACCATCATTTTTGAAGTTTCATACAGTCCCCTTCCTTCATGTTGAAAGCAGAGTAAGAAAACTCCAATTTCATGCCCTCAGGCCTGAATAAAAGAATAAAAACAACACAACATTTGCATCTGTTTAGCAAGTTCTATTCTAGAATTCTCCATGCAGGAAAAAAAAGTGGGGAGAAAAGCCCCATCATTGCAGGTGACATGGAGCTGTTCAGAGAGTACTGTGGGAAGGAAAGGCACAGAAGAAAATTATTGTCATAAATGGCCTAAGAATTCATGGCCTTATGATTGCAAACACAAAGTCTAAAAAGGTTACATTCTCTTGCTTCTCTGCCTACCCCTGATATCAATGAACATCAGCTAAAGGTGGCTGAAGAACCAATTTCATGCATCTACTGTAGAAGGAAATGAACTGAGCCAAGGGCAAAAATAAAATTATACAAATGTTATTATAGACTAGCCTGCTTCTGTCCTAGTTTAATTCAAATTTCAGTGCTGCAGGCTTTGCTGCTGGCAGTAGCCTTCCTGAATAAATCAACATTTGCTTACATCTAAATTATTAGAGAAACATGTGACTTTGTTTATTGTATAAATTATACGCAAGGTTAAAGCATTAACTGTTCAACGGGCTCTGTGCAGCCACACAATCTCTCCCATCCCCCCCAAACCTTTTTCCCCCAACACTATTTTGAGGCATCCAGGGTGGGCTGGGTGGGGGCTGCCTGGCAGGAGTGCAGCTGGAGGCATCATTTTAAGGCCTTTCCTTTCACTGTGCTGCCCCGGGGGAAATCACTCACTGCCATGCAGAGCATGCAGAGGATGAAAGGCACCCTTGTGCTGGCTGAGCTCTTCAGCCCTGCTTTGCAGCACTGCTTGTGGGTGCAGGAGGGATGGGGAGAGGTGTTCAAGCCTAGGCACATTTGCTGGCAGAGGAAGGAATCTGCTGCCACCAGCACTGCTGTGATGGGTGGTGGGATCCCAATTGCCTGGCTCCATGGCAGGTTCCTGGCTGGAACCACAGCAGCCTAGGGTCTGGGACCACAGCAGCTCTGGGGGCTCCAGCAAGTTTGTGTGCCACAATCCCCAGACTCCCTGTGGGTATTCCAAGCTTCAAGCTGCTGAAGTTCAGCTGGGAAGATGCTCATTAAGAAAACTGAGCAGCTCTGCTGCCTTCACCCTGCTTGTCCCAGCCCTGAAGGACTCATGTCACCCATCCCCAGGCTGCCAGATCTGTGTCTCTGTAGTGACAACTGCTGTGGCCCCTCCCAGCTGGACTCCCTTTCCATAGCTGCTTTCCTTACTGCTCTTCACATACTAGAAGCACTCCTCTTCCCTTGGGAATACAGTCCTGTTTCACAGGAAGGCTCTGCTGCAACAATCCTGAGCACTGCAGCAGTGTAACTTCTAACTGCAGTGTCTGGGATTATTGCTGCAAACTACTGAAGGACCCTCATTTTTAAACAAAGCAAGCAGAAAACCCAGAGGAGCCCTTGTCCCCCAAAGCCAGTAATGTCTCACAGGCCAGTTGGTATGGTGCTTTTTTGTCACAAGTGTATCACCACACAGCAGCTGTGTAAATCTTTTCCACAAAGGTATCAGATGCCACTAGCTCGGGGTCTAGGATATGGAATCCAAATATATGCCTCCTGAGTTCCTGAAATACTATCAGGAGGTTTCTGTGGCCAACTGAACTGAATATTTTGTTTACATTTGATTTACACTTACAAATTAATATGTACTTTCAGTGCTGTTAAAGGGCCATTGAACAGAGCTGTAGTTTTATATTCAGCAACAGGATGTAATTTCCCTATCAATAAAGTTGTTTGTTTTTCTCTGCACTCGATTATTATGGAAATTTCACAGTTTCTCAGCTATAGTGATGTCTAGTGAAATGAGCAGGCCATTTATGTGGATTTTTTTTCAAGTGTCCTTACTCTTTTCTATTTATGCTAATGTTATTTCATGCTAATAGCAGACTATATTTTGCTTTGTTACTATTAAAACCTGGCTGGCTTGAGTAAAAGGAACATTTCTATAATGTTTTCTGGAAATGATCTAACACAGTAAAATCATCTCCATTACAAGTGTGGCTTTAGAGGAGACCCTGTTTCCCTGTGCTTCAATCCAAAAAGTGAGAAATCCTTTAGACATAAATTAATTTCACTGGCTCCTTTTCCTATTTTTGTTCTTTGTAAATGATAACTTACTGTGTAATTTAGCTATGCTGCAAGGAGTTCTTCTTCCAAGAGGGATTCGGGAAGCATATATTGTTTATCTCAGCCTGTGAACATGAGGTTTACAAATCCCATTACCAAATAATGGGATTGGAATTCCTATTTCAATTTTTATGCATCCTTTTGCAAAAATGTGACCTCCTTCTCCGTCCTGAAAAGCTGAGATCTTCCTTCTCCATTAGACAGGGCTCTGCATCATTATAACCTGTCCTGGCTTCCTTCCTGGGTATTGCCACAAAAATCAGTGGGATCTTTAAGCATGAGAAATTCACTTTCAGCCTGGAATGGAAGCTAAAGAGAAGCCCAGCTCCTTTGCCTGAAATTTATATCAGACTTGTGAGGGGAGACTCATTGAATGAGAAGATTCAAGGCAGAAAATGTAATTAATATTTAGGCATTCTGTTTTCTATGGTGGTTCTGTTTGTGCCTGCCTTCAGATCCTCCTCCCCCAGTGACACTGAAAAAGTGCTGAGGAAAACTGAGTTCAGCTACCCCACAAGCACCCCACCAGGGAAAGGTTCCCATGAATTCCACAGCAGTTTTGGGGGAGATGTCAAAATGCAAGCTAGCTCTTCCTTGGCCTTATGCTGCTGCCTCCGAGCTCTTACACCAGGGATGAAAATCTGGCGCAGCGACGTCTTCCCTAGTTGGAAAATTTGCCTCATCTGACTGACAAGCCTGGGCACTGAGGTCAGCTGGGAGGCCTGGCTGAACAGAAGGCTGTAATGAAGACATTTTCTCTCTCCTGGCTGACCTCCTACAGCCGACAGATTTGAATAGCCTCTTCTCCAGCTGACAGAATGAAATGCAGGCTAGCAGAGATCAAAAGCACTTACCATTTATCTACCTAGTTATTCATAAAGTCCCTCATCACCATGGTATCTGAAAGCCTCCAGTGAACTGGGGAGAGTTCCCTGGGGCTAAGAGCCTCCAGTGCTTCCTCACAGCAATCAAAATTGCTTCCTGAGGGTTGGTTTGTTTTTTTCCCTTCTTTCCCTGGCTCATAATTTTTATCCATTACTGCAGATCATCATGGGGATTAAAGGGAAGATTGAATCAACTGGGCAAAGGCTTTGACTGAATTTGCATACACTCTCATCCAGCTCCAGTATTCTAGCTTCTGATCAAAAGATTTATTGTAACAGCAGAAAAGTGGCTGAAGAGAGGAATTAGAAGTTCCCAGCCACAAAGTTCTATCTGAGAGGAAATTAATAGAGACCAGCCTACCATTTTAAGACCAAGACTAAGTGTATTTTATATATTGAAAAGACAAGTAAATGAATGCATGGCTGAAATATTTTTACAAAGAGGTACAGAATTTTCTGGGAGTTTTCTCCTTGTAACTTGCACTGTGCTTTGACAGTTGGTAATGCAAAGCAAACAACTCACTGCTGTTAAAGAGAAAAAAAGGACAAATACGAAAACAAAAAAGAGCATTTCTTTTAAAACGTTTCTATAATTTTTAAAATGGTTGGCAGATAGGCCAAACTGATAAACAGCCTACTCTGCCTGGACATTGGTGTTACCCATTTCTTTTAGGACTGAAAACAAGTTTTTAAATTGATCTTTGCTCTGCTTCCTACTTGTCAGCCTCTTGTGACATCACTCTTACACTTTCCCATTGCAGCTACAAGGCCAAATCCTTAATTTTTTGAGAGGTGCTGGAATGCTTCAGTGGCAAATGTCCTGGAGTTTCTATTAACAAAACAATGAAAAAATTTAGTCATGGGATGCCAGTGTTTTCTTCTTCTGATTCATATGAAACAATCAGCAATTTATTAAGAGCTTGTTAATTAGTAATGTGGCAAACTTGATGATTAAAAAGAAACCCAAAGCAACAGAGAGGAGAACCTCTACTGGATTATCTTATGGAAAATGCAATCAGGCTGCAAAAGGAAGCTAAAAATAAAACTAATACCTTCTCCATTGACCTCAGGCAGTTGCAATAGGATAAAACACTCTTCAGTTTGTTCCCAGCAGTTTTGTGCAGTGTTGCTCTATGATAGGACTAGCAAGTGTATTCTGCTTGGAGGAAGATTCATCTTGGCTGAGTGTGTGGGAATTTTGAGTTCAAGTGAAGCTTTAGAAAAATCATATTTCAGGTGCCTACAAGTTTATAAACACAGGTTCATGGAGAAGTGGTTGCTGCCAGAGAAGTACCTACTTACCCCTTTATTTAAACATCTGAATGGCATGAGGTATGGTACAGGTCATTAATGTAACACAGCAGAAAAACCTGCTTTAAAATAAATCTGTCCTTTATTGCCCAGGTGACAGGAATCCCTTTATTGTGTAATCTAGCTCTGTTGGAAACTCCAGTAGCAGAGCTCCATTTTGGCAAACATGTCTGGGGTTTTTTATACAGTATTTGCTTTGACATTACAAATACATTAAACTATTTAAAGTTTACACCAGATTTTACCAGAACAACTGCTAGAAATACATAGCAGTACAAAACTCTACTACAGTATAGACTACATTATAGTAATCTGCAATATTATCACACTGTAGTATAAAACTATATTGTCAAGGAAATAAATCTCATGTCTGAGGAAGTATCCTTTGCTGGTTTATATGATACTTTTTAGTCACATAGCTGTTAGTTTACTAAAGTCAATATATCATAGTGGGGCTTCCACTAGCTGTTGCTAATTAAACCAATTTTACCATATATGTAAAATTATTGGAATGTCTTCTGGGCAATAAGCTCTTCTGGCCCACACTGGGTATATAAATCAGGCACAGGACAGTGCAAAAGATATTAAGCTTCAGTGTCCTGTGTGTATAAACAGTCTTGATTTTTTGGTTAGGAGCATAATGTTGTATCACAGGAGAAACCTGGGCTGTGGTGTTAACCTCACCTAGCTCAGAGTTTAGGAGCACTGCAGAGGTGATACTTTCAGCCTTGGAGGGATAATGTATCATGAGCACCTTGTTCACAGCAGTGCTGCAGTCCTGAAATAGGCTATCATCACTTCTGGGAGCTGATGGCTTTCTGCTGCAAGGTAGCAGTGTCATCTAATACTGTGAGGCAAGGGGATGAGGGTGTGGAAGGACAGAATTTAATGAGGAACAATACTTTGCAGCAGTGCTTTAAGTGCCTTGGGCTTGGTGTCCTAGCAAGCTCTGGATAAGTGAGGAAAGGCACAAATAACTTGGACTTTCACATTGAAATAAAAAAAGAAAGAAAAAAAATTTAGTTTACAATTTTGCAAGGATCATTCAGGAAGCTTTAATTTTCCAGGGAGTATTCTGATGGTTTCAATGCTGTGGAATTATACACAGCCAGACCTAAAGCAGGTTTTTGCTTCAGCTGGCACACAAACCTAAACCCTGTCCTGCCCAGGACTGATGAGACCAAGTGATAGTGCCATGAGACATGTGCCATGAAATTTCTAGTTCTCTGCTCTCCTCTGTCCAAGGGAATTCAGCCTTCTCTCTCATTTCCAGCTGGAGGGAGCCCAAAGAATAAGGGTTTTTGAATTTTCCCTCTCCTCCTGCTGAGTCCTTCATACAGGGCCAGTTCCATCTGTTGAAAGGACCAGCTCCTTTTCTGACAACTATTAGAAAAGGAGTCCCATGTCCTACTTGGAACAGGATTCTAGGCAGTGAACCCTAAACATATATTAATTGTGTCTTAAAAGAGATTAAATACCTCAGCCCCTGAAACAGAGAAAACTGAAGATACACACATTTTCCCACAGTTTCATGTTGTATTGCATCTGTGTTTTGGTCTCTGTTATGTGATGATCCATCTTTTGTCAAGCATTGGGTAGTGTCTTTTGGCAGAATCTTCTGTAGTGACCAGACACTCAAAAGTTAGCCAATAGCAAAAGGCATGACCCTGCCAAAAGAAATTCTAGGTAATTTTTGTGCCTCTAAGATGTGAACTTTGAAGCAGTCCATAAGTCCATGTTAAGAAATTGGTTCAGCATTGACAGAGAACTCTGGTACCTGATGTGCCATACTGCAAGCTCAGGCATGATGCTGCAGTAACACAAACATGACTTTCAGGCAAGTGACTTCCAGCAGGGAACCGTGTCTGGACCATTGATGACTGTTATTCAGGTGATGAGTCTTAGCTGGTAAAAATGACAAAATCTGAATCCAAAACATTCTGACTATGAGAGCAAATGGTTGCATGGCTTTTAAGACTGTCTGCATTAATGGCTAGGCATCCCTTTTCCAGAGCCATAAAAGTAAAACCAACAGAAGTGAATGCCAAATCTAGACATCTCCGACTACAGAGTTTCTGAGATGTCCACAGATTGGACAGAATGCATGTGCAAGAACATCTGGTACCTGCTGCTGGTGCTGCAGAGTGAAGCTCTAGGTGTGTGTTCTTCCTGCACTCAACAGCCCTGGATGAAGGTGTTCCTGTCCTAGCTGCTGGATGTTATTGTTCCTGCCATGACATGATTCAGTGAGAGTTCCTGAGCAGAGCAGCTGGGTGAAGTTGCACAGATGAGGAAGGCAATTTTTCTAACTGTCTGGCTTGAAGTAGATAGGGAAGGGCTTGTGTGCCCCTTTCTTGGCAGAGCTGAGGTGACAACGCTTTATGATAGGGGCATGGTAACCCCCAATTAGGAATGATTGTCTTTGACAGGCACAGCTGTTTGTAGAATCCATGACCTAGTATGAAAACTTCAAGTGTCACTTGAAAATTAGCTAGACAATGGCAAACAAGATTTACAGATGGTGAAAATCTGGCACTAGTGGCATTAGAGGGCTTGGCACACAGCACTTGGGCAGCCACAGGGTTGCAGGACTTCTGGCTCGCATCTTCCTCCTCCAGTCTCTCCCCACTTCTGCCTTTGAGCATCGCCCAGTGGCAGGGTCAGATGGAGGGGTGATCCAAGGGATGCCCTCCCCATTATGTCATCCAGTTTGATCTGTGCATCAGCAGAGCTCCACAGCTCTGATACTGAAGAAAGCACACACAGAGCCTGCAGCTCTGGCTGCCTGCAAAAGCAAGTGCTGGCCTTCAGCCCGGGCAGCTGGAATGCAGAAGCGCAAAGCAGAAGGAACAAAAGCACTGCTTCCTTTCTCTCCTCTTTTTCTATGCACTCAGTTAGTTAAGATGGTTCAGGATGCTGTCTGTTCTGTGGGCAGCCTGTCATCCTCAAGCTGCCATAACCTTGATTAAATCCAAGTACTTTAATTAGAAGAGAGCTGCAGCTCTGCATGGTTGTCCCCCACTCTGCAAGCAGCGGTAGAGAAGTACAATTACACATAGTGACAGATGGAGAGCACTAACGTAGGTGTTAAACCCCTGTGCAGCTCACAGCCCAACAGGGCTGGCTCAGCCCCATGGCTCTTCAAGGAGAATGAGCTGGAGACTTGGAAGTTGGCAGAGTGCATGGGTATTTCATAGTAGGACTTAAAAATTGAAGGCACAACACTTTTCATCTGAGTAGAGGCCTGCTGGGGACAGCTTTGCAGTAACTTTTCCATTCCCTTCTGGCCATTCCTCTCAGACATGAGTCCTGGTTTTGTCATATTTTGGGAAATTATGCAAAAGAGAGTTTGGTAAGAGCCTGCTTCAGGTAGGTAAACAAAAAATTATGGAAGATGGTTTTGGCATTTATTTTTTATCTGATTGTATTAAAATCTCTTATAAAAGCTGCAGAGTTGATCTTCAGCTCTCGTCTTTTATAGTATCTTCATTCTGAGTGGATCCTTCATCCTTAGCAAGTCTGAGATCCATGAACTTGAAAAGGACAGAAAGAGGGAGGGAGAGAAAAAATAAACTCAGAGATATTTTTTTTATGTGTTGATCAATGTCTTTTGAAGAGAGGCATGCACAGGAGTTTCCACTGCATTGGTTGCAGTTAATGAGGCTGCAAGGGACTTTTTCTCAGCAGTGACAAGTTCCCTTTTGAGTGCTCAGAGTAACATCACATAGTGTTTCCAGACTTAGCTACCTCTTTTGGAAGCTGGGCTCAGCAACACTGCAGGATGGCAGCTGTGGCACATAGTCCAGTGACTTTCTCCTCATCAATTAAAGGGCTAATGAAGTAAGTCTCACTGTAGCTGAACAAGCTGGGCTTTTCTCTGGGATCGTTTGCATCCCCACAAGGAGAATAGGGAGAAGGGTGAGATCTTTCAGCATCAGAATGATACAAAAGAGTCTTACTGGTGCAAATACAGCTGTGGAAAACAGAGGGTTTATTGTTTCACCCATGTTTCATTCACAGCCAGGGGAGTTCTGATGAAACAGTCACACTTGGGGGAAGGGGAGGAAAAAGCATTGTTTATTCAGTAGGGAAATTATAGAGACATGACCAAACATTGCTCCTCAAAAGTGTACCACTGCTCAAAAGCCAGCATCTGAGGTAATTTATTAGTAGGATTTATACTACTGAGCAAGCTATCTGGAGAAACAATAGAAATTAGTTCCAGAGCACCTTTGCTTCCTGATACTTGTGAAATCCAAACAACAAACAAAAAAGTCAAGATTGCTATCTATACTTCTTTGAACACATAAACTTCCATCTCAAATTTGCCAAGGGTAAGTGAATGCCATCCAACTGCACTTTTTTCTCTCAGTCTGCTTAAAAATCAGTACTAAGGATTCCTCCCTGACTTTAATAAAGGTAGAGGGGAAGGGATAGAGGAAGAAGGAAGCAGCTTTCCAGATACTTCAGCCAAACTTTTGGCTGCTCACAGGGTTGTGAGGCATAGGTAGGAAGAGCCCTGGTGATACAGTTCCTGGGATGCAGCTCTAGGAATCTCAGGAATTGCCTTTGTTGGTTGGAATGCTGCAGCTCCTACATGGGAGATGGAGTCAGGACATTTCTCCTTACTGCCCCTGCCCTTTTCACTCCCTACAGAAAAATGCTTCCATACAGACTTTTGCTGCAGTTAAAGGTCTGCAAGGTGCATTGCTGCTTCATAATTTCCCCCCATTTGCTTGAGTACATAAACTCTGGATTTCTGCTTGTCTGTCCCAGTGTGTGCTGGAGGGGAGGGAAGGCCACAGAGGCACAGAGACAGCCCTGCTGGCTGTGCCCTGGGGATGTGTCTGCTCAGCCTCCAGCAGGCAGATATGGGCTTTCTTCAGCCAAAAGCTGCACACAGGGGTCACCTTGCTGCCTGTCTTGTCTGCCTCCAGCTATGTGGCTTTATTTGAAGAACACAAGGCTTGAACCCAGGGCTGGAACCCTTGATCAACCCAAGATTTGATACTTCCAGCAGATCAATCAGGTCTTGGTGGTATGGCTGTGTAAGGAGACCTTGTCACTGACACTGCATGAAATTCTGAGAGGGAATTCAGGGCTGATTTTTTCCACCTAGATGAAAGGAATTGGTGTGTTAGCAGAAGGAACAACTTCTGGTCCTTCTGTAGGTGTGTTATTTTTGCCAAAGGACAGAAAAGGTTCCTAGATCACAGGCAGCCTGAAGGCTATGATCCAGGAGAAGATGAAGGAGAAGCATGAGTTGAAATAAAAATTGCAGGTCATGTCACTCCAAAAAAAGCTTTGCTGCAGTCATCAAGAAAGAGGAGAGTATAAACACAGAAATTCAGTGGGTTTTGAACAACAGGGGAAAGAAAACTAGTGAACATTAAAGATGATACTCTAACATTTTCTTCAGGGCTCTGGAATTGCAACACCACTGTTGGGAAAATTTGCAGACAACCACAAGTGATGAACAGAAGTGGGGACAATTACATAGTGATTAAATACATTGGAAGAATAGGACCATTTTTTTAAAAAAAAAGCATTTCATGCTAAAAAACAAGCTGAGGGAGGTGGTCTATGGGGTAGGGCAGAGGAGGGAGAGAGTGCTCTGAAAAGGAGCTGAAAATGAACAACCTGTGGTACTCAGCAGGTTTACAAAGAGAAGGAATAGTCTTTTGTGAAAGCCTTGTGAGACAAATACTGGTGTGCTACCTGCAGACCTTGTGCTCACATGGTAAAGGGAACAGAAAAGAGCAGTGAAGAGAGTCACAGTGATAGTCGTGCTGTGGTGTATGAATGCAAGACAGAAAAGAATTACTGGCTACCAAAGGGCTCTAAATTCAAGCTGATGGCTGGAAGTTGAAACACAGAAATTTACACAGGAAGTGAAGTGCAGTTCCCAATACAGAGGGTGAGTAAATGTGAAGTAAAGGAGCCAGGGAATTGTTGGGGTTTTATTTCTCAGTATCTTTAAATCAACATAAATCAGGGAATAAATTGCTTGAACAAATATAATTTTTTTTCCTTAAGTTTGATGAATCTTTCATCCTAGATGAGTCACCACAGCTTGTGAGCATAAGGGAATGTGCTGGTTTGTGCTTGCTTGGAAAGGCAGTGTTCAGGGTCTGTTTTGCCCCTAGTAGATTCACACAGACATTTTGATTTTGTAAAGGATATAGGATAGTATGTTAAAGGATGGTAGGATATAACAGGATCAAAGCCCAAGTGTCACAAGAATAGCAGTAATTAAAATACTCTGATCTGAGTGTAATGGCAGATTTTTCATTCCAAAGGTAATGCAGCTGAAACTTTTAATGCTTGCACACTTCTCTGCAGTTCTACTAATAATGGGGCACTGAAATCTTTCTGTTTGAGGAAAGGATCCCTTGCAATTGCAGGGAAATAACCTCTGCTTCACCAATTTCCTTATGCTCCTTTGAGATGGTTGCACAGGTTTCCTGTGCCAACTCTGCCCAAGTCTGTTGTGACTTTTGATGCTGAAGAAATAACACTGCTGATGATCTTGAAGGTCACATGAAGGCAGGAGAGCTGCAGAACAGCATGGCTTTGCACCCAACTGCAAGCTGATTGGGAAGAAAATGGTTGCAACTGGACAGCCTAGGTCCTGCTAGCCTAAACCTCATGGGGACAAATGTCTTTTTTCATCTAAAGTGTTAGCATTTCTTACTGGAACTGTGCAAAGAAAAGAAATTAACCCCCCTTGTGGGATGTGATGTTCCATTAGCTGATTTTACCATCTTTGTTTATCCATTCCTACACCACAAACCCTGAACATGTGCTACATGTCCTTAGGCACTCATTGGTTAATTTACTTGTGCAGAGTAAGGCAACAAAATTATAATAATAAATTACAAAACATAGTACAACTGGAACAAAGATGCTCTACAAAAATTCTTCCTGCTTTTTTTTTCTTTGGCATTTCTTCTCAGACAGAGATATAGCATAAAACTACAGGTCAAAGTATGGTCTGTCACATTAATAAATCTTATGAGAAAAGCTAAATAATTCATTAAAACAAATTAACACATTAATAAGAACAGAAATGAGTTAAAATACAATAAAATATTATGAATACATCTCAGCCTGTATCTAGAGCCTGTTTAAAGTGAATCTATGCACAATTAATGGGAAACTGAGCTCTAGTTTTTTGTATGATTATGTATAGGGCAGATCATGCAATATTATATAATCTGCAAGGTGTTTAATCTCTTTAGCACTTCTGAAATGAAACTATATGTAATCTGGACTTCAGGGTCCTCAGCTACTGCAGTGATGGGAGTTTTAGAAGTAAGGGAAACTGGTGGTCAGAAAATAGCATATATTTTTGTGGGACTACACTCCATAACCTCTCACTGCAATTTCCTATATTTGTAATTTCTAAGTTTAAATAGAAATATTTGAGTTTTTCAGTTTAAATAGAAATATTTGGTTTGGAATAAAACCATCTGAATTCTGGATAAAATAATGACAAATTTAATTGTCACACATTTGTTTTGAATGTGTTGTTAGATCTATTTTCACTGCAGCATTGATTCATGACATTTTCCTCTTTTTGTAATGGGATTTCTGTGGCTGCAAAAAAAAAATGAACAAAGGAAGTTGTTATGGGAGAAAAAGCTAAAGGCATTTTGGAGGCCAGGAAAATGAACTACAGTGTAACCCTTCTGAGCTTTTGGGTGAGGACAGAATTTGAAGTCCTGCTGAGTGAACCCATTTATGTGCTATCTGGGGAATGATGATTTCACTGGCACTTTCCAGACTTGGCATTGAAGAAACAGATCTCATCACTCTGAGATTTTTGCACAGCAACAATTTGACATCTTGAAGTAAATACTGTGGGGTTTGTGACTTCAGTTTATCATGTGTTTTATATCCTTGTCACATAGGTAAATGATCCAAGAACTCAGAGAAATTCCTAATTTGAACAGACATCAAATACCAGGTGTAAAGCAAAGTTCTGTCAGTGAGAAAACTGTTGTATTTGTCTCTGAAGGAATTTACAGTCCATGCTCTTGAGCTGAGAGTCCATGAGATAAGTCTTGCTCTTCTCAGGGGCAAGGCTGGGCTTTTCTGCCTCACCAGTGCTGTGCTCCCCAAGGACTTCAGTGAAGAGATAGTATTTGGATTTTCTTTCTATTGCAGCAGGTGTTGTGGAGATAAAAAGGCTGCAGTGGCAGTAGGGGAAGTTGTGGTTGTTAAGTTTTCACTGCTGCAGAGAGACCACAATAGGAAAGAAAGCTGAGGCTAAATCTTGATTTCAAAGAAAGAGGAACATTACCCTCTTCTGCTGTAATAAGCAGTGATAGCTGCAAAGGCATACCCTGTCTTGCAATGCAATAATTTGTTTACCTTTCTCCTACTCACAAGCATGCCTTTCTGGCTACTTGATGTTAAATATTGGTAGTCCAGCCTGGGAAACAACAACTCTGGGCAGAACCTCTAAGAGAAACATGTAGGTCATTTGGTGAGTTGTGAGAAACAGGTGGTCCCTGAAAGCAGACATGGAGGGGTAGGAAGAGAACAGACAGGGGCACACACCCATTTGTCACCAACACCTTCTGCTCTGGAAAGGCAATATCTCCAGCAGAGTTGACTATGAGGAAAACCAGGAGCAAATATTCTAGAGTAACTTCCCAGCTTCCCTTCCTTGTGTCCCCCCTGGTTTTATGAGGTACATTGCAAATCAGTGCCAGTAGCTTTGCCATGACAAAGCCCCAGATGCTGTTCTGGGTGAAACCCATCTCTGTAGGGGCTGAAGTCAAGGCCATGTCATGTGTCTCCAGTGCCTTGGTCACTTGTCACTCAGGAAGGAATTAAGCTGCCTTCTGGATAGGTGCCCACAAAGGATGTGATAACTCTGCTCTGGACATGCCCTGGTTCTCAGTATTGACCATGCAGAGGCTCAGATGCCTGAGGAAGTTACTGCCACTTGTCCTCATCAGCCTGAAGCAGTGTTAAAAACTGCTTCCCACAAAAGTTTTCACCAAGGACTTGCTCCTCAGTATGCATGTTGAGATGCACTAAATGCAGTAAATGCAATAGTATTTGACTTTCTGTCTAATACTAAGATATGATGGGACTGGTTTGAAACTCCCTTTTTACCACCAGCAAAACAACAGATACAGTGTGGGTCAGAAGAGGAACACACCCCATGCAAAGTGAGTCCTGGTTCAATGTAAAGGTGCTGTATACTTTCCCTACTTAACTAAGCCCTATGGAAACTTCCAGGATGCTCCAGACCATGGAAGTGCCCTCCCTCTGTCTGCAGTTCAGCAGCTTGGGGCAATAAAGGCAGAAGGAGCCTTCAGAGGAATGAGTCTCCCTGCTGTGGTGTTGCTGGTGGTCAGCTTCATGGTAATTTTGTTTTTTCCTCCTTTTTTTTTTTTTTTTGAAACCTTTATCTGGGCTAACCTTCGGTCCAGTGGTGCAGATGTTCATCAGCCTGCTTTATTTTGAAAATAATGGGGTATTTGTAGGGCAGTGATTGTCCCCATTAAAAAAAAAAAAAAAAAAAAAAAAAGAAAAGAAAAGAAAAGAAAAGAAAAAAGAAAATAAAAGAAAAAAGACAAACCCCCTTATCCTTGAAAATGAAAAAGCATGCCTCTCCTACTCTGTCATCTCTTCTAACACATTGCACTGAGGGTTAAAGGCGTGTCTCCATCTCCTCCCCAAATGTCTTTATTAATAGCTTTCAAGTATTGGCCTCCTTAGGCCATGGACAGATGCAGCTCTGGACATGCTAGAGGCTGCATAGCACTCAAGGAGATAAGACAGTTTAGTTTAACACAGCACGAATGATTCCAGCCTCAAGTCCCAATCAAAGAGATTTACAGCTGTTTTAAAAAGACAGTAACGTTGACTTGACTGGTGAAAGAATGCATGAAACCACTCTCAATAAAAGGTCTGGTTTTAGCAAGTAAATAAATATTAGAGGCAGAATGCTCACAACTTGATTGTTATTTCATTAAAAATTAGCATAGCAACCTAATTGTAACACACCACCAATATTTGTGCTTTTGGAATTAACAGTCAATACCCCACAAGATAGATACATCCTTTAGTTAAAACAATTATAAAACAGACATTGAAACAGATCTCCTTTGTCACCATTTAGGAGCAATTTAATGCATTCTGTTCCTAATATTTTATGATGCAGAAATTCTACTCTCTAATTTCCTTTTCAAGCTTCTATCCCAAGGGGGTTTTAATTTGATATTTTCTACTTTAATGTAAGAGACCTTGCTCAGCACCTTCCCGGATCACGCCCTGGGAGAGGCATTAAAAGCTCAGAGCAAGCCAGCCATCCCCCTCTGCAGAGGGACAAAGCGACCCCACACCACGAGAGGGGTGCCTCAGCATGGATGGTAATGAAGTGACCATCTGCAATGTGCACAAACAATTATGGGTTGGCTGCCCTGCCTGCGCTCAGTGCTGGCACAGCCTGGTGGGAGGAGGCGCACTGGGGCTGCGGGCTGCTGGTGCCCGAGCAGGGGCTGCAGGAGCAGATCATGTTTATCCCTTCACCACAAGGCACACAACCTGCTGAGCAGACAGGTGCTGGCTGTGCTGATGTCCATGGGCAATGAAGCCTGCTTGTCCTAGTAGCTGACATCTATATCTAGATCTATCTGGATTTTTAAACTGATACAACATGAAGAATGTCACTCTCTGTTACTGTATGTGTGTATCTTATGGATATCCTTTAAGCACAATGCCTTGACCATGTCTGCCCTGCTTTCTTCAGCTGATGGATTTTGCCACGGTAATAGGCTATTGTTTTCCACAGTTTTTTAAATTTATCCTTCAGTTCAAATGCTTCTGGACATGATTACAGTTAGACTCTTTCCCCAGTACTTCAACAACTCTATTGTTTCTACTTACATTTAAAAAAACTTTAGACTTCATTTTAATAAAGCTCAGCTATTGAAACCAAAGTAAATTCTGCCTTAACATATTCAAAAACTTTAGAAGAAGCCTACAGAGCTAAGCATGCCTAAACCCTATTGATGTCTCAGGGTACCTATTACAATACACATACTACAGCACTGCAGTAAGTTTAGTGCTTCCTTTTTTCTTCCTTTTTCTGCCTCATATCCAGCTGCTTCTCTGCTGGTGTTAAAAATATTTTATTGGCTTTGCTTGGTCCAAAGTTAAAGTTAAGCAAGTACAAGCTTTTATAAAATACGATCCCAAGATTTTCTGTGAAAAACAAGGATGACATAAATTTTTACTTCAGTGTACTTTCTTCAGTAGTATTTGAGACCTTGCTACAACATAACTAGAGCCAACTAGAGAAAAAGACAATTAGAAATAAAATTTCTGTGAACAGGAAAAAATCCATTTAATTGAGTCTTCACTGTCTTGTTTGCAGCAGGAAACAATTAAACTGTATAGTCAAAGTGCTTTCAAGAAAACATTGTGGGTGTCACCCAAGGCAAGATTGGCAAGATAACTCTTATCTAGTCTTTGGTCCATTTTAGGTAGGCAGCATCCTGTACCAAAGGCTTTTCTGTTCCAAACCAGAGCTGAAGTCAGAACAGGAAGACAAGAGGGTGTTTCAGGTTTCAGCCCTATCCTGGGTAGCTGCAGTCCTGCCCTGCTGCTTGCCTGTGCTGCAGATCCAGCTGGGGCTCACTGGTGGGTGCACTGTCACTCCTCCCCATCCTGTGCCCTCCTGGATAAACCAAGGTGAACATTTTCTCCTCGTGCTGGTGGTGACAGCCTTTGAGCAGCATGGGTTTGGTGGAGGTAATGAGGTCTTGGTGTGTGATCACCACCTGCCAGCAGAGGTTTGCAGAGGATGGGGTTAATGGCACAGCCCCCCTCTCTGCCAGCCCCTGGTGGGCACAGAGGTGGTGACAGCCATCCAGCTTCCCTTCCTGCCACCCTCAGGCCATGGAGCAGCTGAATCCAGGCCCAAGAATACTGCAGGTTTCTAGTAACATGCCTGCACACATAAGGAGGGATAACTTCAGTCAAGTGGCCCTGAGAGAAGATATCAGGCCTTTGTCTCAAAGCAGCTTTGAGCATCCTCACATACAATCTGAGACGCTGGGCTTGTCTTTTGTAGCACTCCTTAATTCTTCAGTAGTCTTTCCTTGCCCACATGTGGTATCTGGCTGACATACAGGCAGTCACAGAAACAGAAATTGCTGTGGTAGGTAGGACTAGTGGCTAATCTGTTGGGATTATACAGACATTGTCACATGCCTTTAAAACTCAGTTTCATCTTCTCCCTCCAGGCTGTTGTCAGCATCCTTGATACTCTTGTAGATAAATGAAACTGGCAGAGACCACCTTTATAAACAATGAATTTTTCATCTCTCTGGTAACCCATCTGACCCTGTGCAGGCTTGTCCACATTTTGTAGATTCTCAGGTAAGGACTAAAACAGCAGTGAAGACCTTGCAGCAGTCCTTTGCAGTGGAAAAGGCCAGTTAAAAATTGAAGGCAACAGAACCTGGGGCACACTCCTGCTTCTAGGATTGCAGCTGTCTTCCTGGGATTCCCTCCCTCAGGAGCTGCTTTTAGGACTCTTGAGCTTAGCTGGTGCCAGAGCTGCCTTGCACCTGTGTCACAGCCCAGACATTACTGAGAACAAAGAGAGAAAGATCATCTTTCCTTCTAAGGAGATTTTAGAGTAAAATGAGTGGTTTTAGCTGGCAGGAGGCAGAGCTTACAGATACACTCATCCACTCCCCTTGCAGGTGTGCAGCTGCCTCTCACCTTCTTTCCCATGGTCAAACAGATGGAGGCAAAGGGGCTGCAATCCAGACAGGTGTGAGGAAAAGGCTTTGGGAAGGATCCAGGACAGAGGTAACAACTTAAAATTGCCCTTTGGACAGAAATTCAGCCATTCTTTGTGTTCTCCAGCCCTGTCAAATGATTGAATGCCACTGAAATATCCCTTCTTCACAGCTATGAGGACTTAAAGAGCACAGCTGTCTGTTTCAAACACTGCCAAGGCCACAGAAGGAGCTTGCCATAAGAAAAGTCATCACAGTGAGTGCTTGAGTTATGCACAAAAAGGAGGAATTTGTGATAGGAAGGTGCTAATTCCAGGGCTGGCCAGGGTTAACATCTGGTTAGCAAATCCTGGTTAATGCATCCAGACCAAAGTTCCTGCTGCAGCACACCATGGGAAAGGAAGGAACTGATCATACTGGTCAAACAAAGATCACCCCATGTCAGACCAATGACCACTGAAACACCCACAGACTCATTTCTGATGCCTTTTACCAGAGGACTGCACATGAGACCTTATCACTCTTAATAACAAGCTAAAAGGAGGGTGTAGACAGGTGGGAGGTGATCTCTTCTTGCAAGTAACAAGTAATTTTTTTTAATTTTTGGTTTTTAAGAGATATGTATCATCACCAGCAAATAAACTATGCTTGAAGAACAATATCTGCTGCAAAGATTTGCAAATTGTAATTCAATACATTTGCATTAGTGGGAATATTTCCTTTAACTTCAGTATGCCACTGATTATTCTCTTGTTACAATACTTGTCTGATCAAAAGCATTATGCTTCAGGCATCACTGCAACAACTAATCCTTATATGGCCTTCTGGCAAATGGATTTATCATACTAGAGCTGGGCTCGACAACTGAAATATTGTATGGAGGGGTAGTTGGTAATTTAGGCTACAAATCAGCAGAAAGAAACCTAGCAGCAGGTTTACCTCTCTAAAATAGCCTGTGGTAGGTGGAAAAAAAATGCAGAGAAATGGATCCTACAGATGGACTGTCTGGCAGCTGGTGGCTGCCCTTGCACACATATTTTTTTTCAGAATGAGGTCTCCTGTAACCTAGAATTTACTAGCAGCTCACTATGGAAGTGTTGGCTGTGTTAGACAGCTCTTAACACCTGCAGTGTCAAAATAAAGCCATTATAGATGGGGAATATGCATTCTGCAGTGAAAAAAAGCACTTATGTATAGCTCACTCAGTAGTTATTTAGGGCACTTAAAGATGAAAAAGCACCACAGAGTTAGAGGAAGATCATTACTTTATAATGAATGGCCAAAGTTGTCAGAAGCTCATTGGTAAACACACCCAATAAAGAGAAAAATCTCAGCAGATTGAAAAAGGTTAGTAGTTTTTCTACAGGACTTTATATTTTGCTCCAGCTTAAGTCATAAATATGCAAACAAATGTGGGGAAATAATTTTGATTGAGGATTTTAAGGATGTTGCTAATCTCCTTCATATTAAGACATCCCATAATTGGCTGTACCAATTAGTCAAGGTGAGTGGCTCAGATTTCTTCTACTGACATTCTTCTACTAACAAACAGAAAATGAGCTGTCTCCTTTCTAGAGTGTATTTGTCTAGAAATAGCAAGCTCAGTAGCAGGACCATAAGGTCCAAAATGCAAATCCAGTCCTAAAAACGCCACCCTTCTCTTTAAATCAAAGGTTATGTAAAAGGACAAGAAAACTTATTCATCTTCAGGTGTGGCACCAAGACATCATCCCACATCTGCAGAGACAGCAAAGGATCATTCCAGCCTGAATGTGCCAGCTCAGTATCACTTTTATCACTTTTACTCAATCTTTAGTTTGTTCAATGAGAAAGACATTAAAGATGCCAATTCAACCAAATGTGTTTTCAGTTGAGTATGCAAACATCTGCCTCCCTCAGGTGGCTGGTGACTGCCAGTCATAACTGGTTCAATGCAGTGAACTCCAGGTGGATGTTTTTCTTTTCTTAACACACAAGGTCTCTTCATGATGCCAGATGTTATCTATGAATGTAAATGACATTCTTCTGAAATATCTTCAGTCACCTGAGTTACATGCATACACTCACTCTCCTATCCATTGGGAAATACACAACAAACAAAAGTTTGCAGCTGTATCCCCAGACTTTGATTTAACTGAAGGGGCGAGTAGCTTGTCTCCAGGTGTTTGGTCTGCTGTCAGTATTCATTGATCTGCCTCTTACTGCTTCCTACAGTTTTATAAACACCCATTTCTCATTCATCCTCTCTGCTACTAAAATTTTATAAAAAAATAGAGAGACAGCCTTGGTGTTTCATGAGCTGTAGTCACCACACAGAGAGCAGGAATTTGTTAGCCAGGTTAGTACAACACAGAGAGTGCCCACATGGAGCACAAAAAGACTATCAGCTGTGGTAGCTAAGGTTTAGACTGAGGTTAATCCACTGTGGCTAATAAATATCCACCTTCCTAACAGCATCTTCCTGTCCTTGGAACATATGAGCTGCACAGAAACAAATGAGAAACTGGCCTCAATTGCTTTCCACACACAGCTTTGAACAAAAATGATGCAGGTTTGCTCTCATGATATTTGTTAGGCAAAATTCAGGGATGAAGTTTATCAAGCACAGGAGATAAACTAGAAGGAACAGCCACAATAATCTTTCTTTCCTGCATCAGCATTTGCATTTTTTCTCTCCAGCAGATTTTGACAGAAAACATGTCAATGTGATCTGGGAATGGTCAATTTTTTTTTTTTTTTTTTTTTTTTTTTTTTGTCAAACTGTAGCTAAACTCAGCACTTCCATGACAATTTTTTTTTCTGTCTGGCTAACAATAATTCTGATCAACCTATTCTGTGGTCAAGAAATAATTAAACCCAGAATGTGCTGTCAGGGATATACAAATTCTTATTTTCCTTCTAGATATTAAGAAGGGATTAACTAGGACAGTTTCAAAATATATTATTTCTATGATTACAGAGAAAAGAGTGTCATGGGTTTTAACCTTTCAGGGTGGTTTTTTCCGTTTTTGTTCCTCATCTTCACTCAAAAACAATTATGAGACTATCCAAGGGGGAAAACCTGAAACAACCATATGAACACCAAATGATGGTGGTAAAAGGAACAAGAGATTAATAGGATGGGCTCACCCCTGGTTTATGCCTTTATAGTTTCCTCTAATGAGGTACAATGTTGGGTAACTGGTGTCATGTCATAATACATCATATCCATATCAGGGTCCATCATGTCACACAGAGTAATAGGAGATGACAGATTCAATGGGACACTATCAGCCTAGATTTTTTTTTTAAATTTTCATGTATAAAGATTTAAAATATATAAAACATGCTAGTGGTAAGTTAAAAAAGACAAGGAGGTGAGGAAGAGGAGGGACCAAGAATAGTCTTTACAAGACAGAAACTAGGCCAGGGCAAAATGTCAAGTCTCAGACACATCACTCAGAAACTCAGGCATGCTGGTCATTTTAACCTGCAGAAGTAACTTAGTGATAACAGCTGAGCTGCTCAGAATTTGAGCTCTAACTTTTGTGACTCTAACTACTCTAAATAAGAGTAGGTTCCAGTTAATTCCATTAACTTTTGGTTCAGTCTACACCCTGGGATTGGATTCAGGAATACATACAGGTTCCTAATTTCCTGCAAGTTCTTATCTCAGTCTGCCTCTGAACAAAATGTCTGTGCTTCCCTGTGCCAGACCAGAGCTTGTCTCGGGAGAAATTGTGGGGGAGGAGGGAATCAGAGTAATCCTTTACACCTGCCCAAGGGCCTGGGCAGGCAAAGGGCTGGACCAATGCAGCTGTGGAATATTCACACCTGGCACTCATTGTGGTTTCTGTAGATCCTGTTTTAGCTGATTTGCAGCCCCTGTTGCACCAGCAGTGCTCACACAAGCATTAACCATTGCTGGCTAAGCTGTGGCCACACACACAGAGCCATACTTAAACATAGTTCAACAGGGAAATCAGGTTAGGCATCCCACTGTGCACTGTCCCGCTGCAGGGAGACAACACAAGCTCAGGACTGAGCTATTTATCTCCCAGCATTCCCTCAGTTTCATCCCACTATACATCTGCTTGTGAGACAAACAATGTCATTTTCCAGGTGGCAGCATGGCAGGGACAATGTTGGGTGTTGTGGTCCTCATGGTGATGAATACAGACAGGCATGGCTTAGCTTAATTTCCCCCAGGCTGTAATTTCATGGCTCAGGACACCTCTGGCAATGCCTGAAAACAGGCATATGTTTCTTTGGCATATTTTTTTTTTTTTTTTCTGGGGAGCCCCAGCTTCAGAGCCAAGCCAAGGTACTGCTCTCTTGGGGCAGGATGCTCCTGCTGACCTTCAGGGCCACTGTGTTTGAGCAACTGCTACAAGCTCCACTCCAAGTGCCCAGACACACATGACCATCCTCTCCTGGAGACTTGATAAATCATGCCCAGAGTAGCTGTTGCTTCAGCATTCCAGAGAGAGTTGATTTGCTGTGCAGGTGAAAACCTCTCACAGATTGTTTGGATAGAAACAAGGAGTACCAGTGGTACCTGAGTGACTGAAGGACAGATTGAGAAATCTAATAACAGCTCTGATGGGTAGCAAGAAGTAGCTGAAACCATTGCATTGGTTTTATTTGCTCTGCAGAGCTTTGGTAAGGCTAGGAGTGAGATTTTCTGTGTGTCTGAGAAGGGAGGCTGTAGGAGGTGCTGAGCAAATAGAAAGGAGGCTTCCACAAAAGGCTACTCTATGCTCAGAGCATACAGGTGGGGATGTGCTGAGCTGCTGTAATACAACTGAGGATGACTGAAAATTGTGCACATTCCTTTTGGTTTGGCTCTAATCCTAAATCTGTTCCCTGTGCTCTTTTTATGAGTTTAGCAGGGCACATATTGCAGTTCATGTGGGGATTTTTGTTTGCCCTGTCAGAGATTTTATTGCACTAAAAGCTGGTGTTTTAATGAATGCTTATAAGGTGGGACTGTAACTGTAAAGATGTTTTAAAAGGTGTTTGAACTACAAACAAAACTAGATGTGTGTTGTGTAAATATGAGAAATAACCAGGCAAAGCTGGAAACTATCATCTTTATATTAAAGATTTCAGCATGATTGCTTTTATTTTAAGCTACACAATACAGAAAAGCAAACACTTTCAAGGTTAAAATGATGTCTGTGCATGATGCTCAGGAATGCATTCTGTTTCTTAGGGTTTGGGGATAATGGGAGAAGGATATGTATCTCCTATTAGAGTAAAATCCCTCTCAACCATACTCAGAATTGTGTATTTTATCTTTTTCATTTGTTTTTTGTTACAGCATGCAGCCGCCAAAATGTATTTCCAGGTCGCTGTGGCAAGAAAGGTTCGCCCTAATCTCCTGAGGCATCCAATACAGGTGATGGAGTGCGAGGAGCTTGTGACAAAGAACTTGACTGAACATGAAGAAGCAGCGCAGGTTCTGTCTTAACAGAAATTATAGCATGGACAAGAGGGACATTGTCTTTTTCTTCTCATTTCCCCAGCAGCATCCGCGGCGCGGCGGGTGCTAACGCTGATTAACACCCGTCTCCACCCTGAGCCGGATGAAAGGGGACTCAAGAGATGACATGTCCGAGGAATTCGCCTGTGCATTCCAGGGGCGGCTCACCAGTGGTGGGAGAGGCACCGAAGCACAGGGCAGGGTGCCTGGGGAGGATAACCCTCCTGATCGCAGAGCCCCAGGCGAGCAGAGAGCCCGCTTATTCGAGCATCCCTGCCTCAAGCGCTCCATTTGCTGCTCCTCTGCACCCAGACCCTGTGCGCAGTACGGGGAAGCAGGAGGAGCTCGGTTGATGTCCTTTAAAACAGCTTTGGAAGAAAGGGGAAATATCGCTTGGGAATAGCCAGACCTCATGTCACATTACATCAAAGCTGGAACTAGTGAGTCTGTGAGACACAGAAATTATATTTGTGCTTTTGTTTTTCTGTACCTATTGATACAAGAAAGGTCTTTTCTTTTCAAGCTCTTAATTAATCTGTATGAAGCCACTGTTTTTGCCAGAAGTGAAGTTGGCAAAAAAATGTTTGAGAAACAGAATAAGAGTTACACAGCCCAAAATTTATATAAGTGTGTATGGTTGCTGACACTGCAAACTCAGCTATGGTATGATAGTTTAGAGAAGGAATAGATGGAGAATATGTACTCTCTGCATTTTGAACTACACACACTGAAAGCAGAGCAGTTAGAAAAAGTCTAAATCAACATGGCAGCATGCTGGTTTTTCCCTGGAATAAGGTGTTCCTGTCCCCTGCAGCTATAATGCATCAATATAATGCAATGAGATCAATAGCTCAGGCCTGTAACTGTAGATCTAGTTAAGGCAGTATTTGTATTAAACACTTTACTGTTATTAAAGTTTACTATTGCTGCTCTAAACTCCCAGGCAAACTTCTGCAAGTCTGCTATTTATGTCAGCTGAACTCTCCATGACCTGTAGCCTAGTTAACTCCTTTTCATAGTTCCCGTGTCACTGACAAAAAGCTTTCTTGTTCCATGGCATGAATAACCAATTTTGGTATGTATTTTCCCAGTTAATATATTTGCTTGTTACTTTAAGGAAAATCAAAAAGATTCCTCTTCCATTTGTTGTCATGGTACTGTAGTGGTTTTCTTCCCTTCTGCTTATGAAATAGGAGATGGAATTCAGGGAACAGTTCAGGATTTTTGTAGTGAATAAATGGGGTATATATTTTGGTAAATAATCCTTTTGTCAAGTGATTTTTCTCAGCTCGTGGGACACTTGTATTGAAGCAAAGATGTGATTATGAATAACTGTTTTTCTCATTAGCAGTGAATATTCGTGTTTAATTAACCAAGTGAGTTGAGCCTGTTTGCTCTGTGTTCCTTCTCTTTACAAATTATTTTTAATAGTCAACAAAATATATAATAGGATACAGTCCCCTGTAAAGCTTGAGTTTGTTTGGGTTTCAGGTAATGTTTCTGTCCACGACTTCAGATGTTGATGAGGAATTTCTAGGTTTCATTGAGCCAGTAAGGTCAACAAAATCTTGGGATTACTGTTTTCAGGAATTGGTTGCACAAAAGCTTTAGCAGCTCATAACATCTCATGAGGGTGTCCCTGGCACAACAAAGGATGTGCTGACAGCATCTTAGGGTGCCATAAGTACTGAATTGAAGCATTGCATCCAGAGGTGGGAAGCCAGAGTTGGCTGTAGAAAGGAGCCTCTTCACACCTGTACTGTGGAGGACAGCTCATAATTCTGAAGGAACCATCATCACCACATTGACTTTAGAAACCCAGACTTCTGACATAAAAGATTTCCTGATCCTCAGGTGCCTCAACATAGCAACTGTGGGTTTCATACAGGGAACAAGAACTATTTATGTGGTACAGCTTTTTGGAAGACACAATACATTAAAAAGATCTACAGCTAAATTATTTTCATGTGTTCATCCTCAGTAAAATCAGATGAGTCCCACTTCTATGTGCCTATACTTCTATGGGAACCCGTTGTTTAGACAGGTAAGGTTTCCAGTTTCACTCTTTAGAGGATATATACTCCTTTCAGAGTATTGAATTCCTGACACTTTTTTGATGACCCCCTTTTATCTCTGGAGGAACATTTCCTTTACAAGGAAAAATGGTGGTTCCTATTCTCTTTGGGCTGAGAAAAAAAAAAAACAAAAAAAACCAACAACAAAAAAAACAAAAACAAAAAACTGTAAATAGCTTAGTAAGCATTATCTCTCCAAGGTGGTCCATGACAAAGTTCTCCACTTGCTTTCCTCTTGTTCACTTGTGTGGAGGGTTTATTCTGGCACAGAGCAGGTGATACAGATCACTGTGCCATTCTAAGCGTTTTCATCTCTGTCACCTTGTGAGAGGTTGTGAGAGAGAAGTGGCACCAGCCACATGTTTGATTGATGCATTTGCCTCTGAACTCTGAGGCACAAAGTGCAGTAATACACCCCTCACACAGCTGGAGAAAACTGTCATGCCATAGCTACAAAAGTCAGAAAGACTTGTTCAACAGGAGTTTTTCAATGAAGCTGAGCAACACAGTCACTGGAGTCAGCTTACAGTGTGTTTTTTCTCCAGCCAGAACTGCAAACCCTGCCCAGGGGACTTGGCCATCAGAAGCATCAATGATGGGTTGTCTTCAGGGGAAGATTCTTCACTTGATTGCCTGCACCCAAAAGCATTTTAGTCATAAAAATTGTTTGATTCATTAGAAATGGATATTAATTGTTTTGGGTATTTTGTCATTAATCAGCCAAGAAACAGAAATAGGAATTAATCAGAAAAAGTACATAGACATATATGTTTATGTTTAAGTGTACTTCCTGCTTTGGGCTGATTGCACTGCAAAAGTCACTGATCTAAACCAGAATGTCAACTTCAGAAAATAAGAGCTTAGCAAACCAAATCGTATAACTGCTTGTTCTTTGTTTTCCTTCTTTCTTTCTGTTTGCAATCTGGCTGAAATACATTAATAAACTTAATGCATATATACCAAAACTAGGGAAATGCATCTATTTAAGCCATTCAGAGTTTATGCTTCAGGATAAATATTTTACTTTCATGTAAGTTTATACAGCCAGAGACAGTACCTGTCTCTTAACTGTTTAGATATGAAATACAGATTAATTCAATTGGACTTTAGACCAGATCTTGAGGTGTTATGTATAATTCAGAATATTTTCACCAAAACTATAATGGTTTATGCCAGTGCAGTGCCTAATGCGTTGCATAGTTGTCTTTCAGATAAATCCATCAGCACTAATCTTTTGTTAAGATTACACATGAAGTCTAAGGTGGGCAGAGGAGCATTGCATTGATGAATGCTTTGCCATATGTAGGGGCTTTGTCCCACAGGGTGTTCAGCCTGATGGATCTGCTCCCATCTCTCATGTGTCAACCACTGTCCCAAGGTGGAAGTGCTTGTGGGAGTCAGAGCTGTGTATGGTGCAATGGAGAATAGACTGTCCTCATTAGACACTTTTATAAATCCCTTATCTATGCCATAGCACCTAAATGTGTTCAATGCATTTATCCTTGAAAACACCCCAGAAGGTAGAGAACTGTTATCTTTATGAGGGAAGAGCAGAGGAGTTGTTACATCAAGGAAACATTCATGAAATCTAGTATGGAGTGCAATTAAATTCCTGTTTCCTGGGCATGTTCAAGAGCCAGGCACCCTCTCCTAACTCTCCTAACATCCTTAATGGGTCATATTGCTTTTAGGAGAAAACTGCAGCAACTTTATATGATCCATCTGTTTTTTACTGGAAGAAAGAGCTTCATAAATAGCATGCATTCATTAAATTTATCTCTGGCTTTTTTGCAGGTGGGAAAACATTTGTTTAAACAAGATTCAGATTATTGGTGGAGCCAATGAATATGCACTTCCCCACCAATTCACAAAAAGGTATTGCATTTGAAAACCATAGATTTGTCTCCCTAGTTGCTGAATTATCTGACACAGGAGAATTCATTTGCCTCATTCATGTTTCTAAAAAGCTATATTAAAGCAGGTGCAAACCTTATTTTTTGTGAAAAATCTGCCTGGAAGGAAAAAAATCAAAACAGAGTTGGCATTTCCAGAAGTTTTCCTACTGCTGCCTGGCAGAGGACAAGCAGAGCAGCTCTTCATTCACTGGGTGTTTGCTGAACTGCCCCTCCAAGAGTGAAGAATCTGTGCTTTGGTTTTTCCTCTCTCAGGTCATGTCTGGAGTAATCCAGTCCATCACCAACTCCTCCTACCCAGCCACTGGCAGCCTGCTGTCCTGGAATATTGCTGCAATTGGTCTTTAGAGCAGAACCTTGGTCTGAGGCTCTGTTATTGTAACATGCTTCCTCCTTTATAACTACACCAGTATGGGAAAAGGGAGGGAGGGACAGAGAGAGAAAAGGCTTTGTGCACCTCTGGTGAATTCAGTCCAAGAAACAGAGAACACACAGGGACATTAACTGTGGGTTAACATGAAGGTTGTAATGATACAGCAAGGATATATCTTGACATTAACTATATATTCCATTTATCTCTTACATGGTAATTGTCTACTTGTCTGTTATAAAAAGAATTTCAATAGGAAACAAGTTATGGCTACTACTTGGAAATCAGTCAAGCTTGTCTCCCCTGGCAATTGCAGTGGCAAATATATAGATACTGTATGCTATTTGAATAAGACTTCCCTTGTAAATGCCTGAGTTCTGCATTGTCTACCTCTCCTTATCTGAATGGGCTAATTGAGACACAACAATGATTTCAGCTGCTAGGAAAGCTGAAATAATAACAATGATGTTATTATTGTCTATGCAGAGACAATTTTCCCCCAGAACTTGAAATATATTTCCAAGGAAGTGATTCTGATTCCTATTGTCCCTCACACAAACACAGGTATATTTTTAAAAGTCATGCTACAGCCTAGTTTGCTGTCTTTGGTGTCAGTGTCAAAATTAGAACATGATTTACTGTAAGAAATCCAGTTCAAAGATTGAGATGGAGAGGTTCTTTACAAAGCAGTCAGTACTTTTTCTATTACACTTACTTTAAGATCTACATTAGGTGCTCCTACAGCTTTCTGTAGAAGAAAACAGGAAGGGTTAATTTATAGTGTAGAGATGCTGTTTTTTTATCTGCTTTGTGATAGAACAAATTATACCCATCCCACTCAGTGCCCTCCCATGTGGGGAGCTAATGCACAGTGATGGACATATTCCATGGACAAGTCTCCAAGATGGTCCTTGGTGACTTCTGCTTTGAAAGCAGAGGAAGGTACAGGTGGTACTAACTGAAAGGATGGTCTGACAACATAATCTTTTTTAGGTCTGTCATGGTCTGTTTGCTTCTTTTTCAGTCCTGCTCGCCTCCACAATGTTTCATAGTGAATTCCAATTGTGCATTAAAAAGGATTTCTGTAAGTTTGCTTTAAATCTGCCATCTGATCATCACTCAGGATGTATTTAAAAAAAAATAAAAAGAATAATCATTTCCTATTTGTCTTGTATATAGCATAATTGAACTGCCTGAGGATTCAGATTTGGTTATTCATTCACGTTTTCTTCTACACTTTTCCCATCAGGTGTGCCTAAGTTCATTCTTTGACCTTTCCCAAATAAAGCCCATCAATCTGCTCACTCCCTCCTTCCTTGAAGTGTAACTTTCTGTTCCCTCACCAAGTTCTTGCACGCCAATTCCCAACAAAGCTTGTACCAGCTTCTAGAAATAACTCCTTGTTGTCCAGCTTGCTCCCAGAATTTCAAAGGAGCCTCTTCAAAATCATCTGATCTCTCCTTGTGACCAGGGTCTCCCCTTCATACTTGGTTTTTGCACTGTAGAGAGAAGAATAACTTCAACCCCACAGCACCCTTGTCATCCTGGCTCTTGGCACCCTGACAGTGCAGCTGCCTTTCTTATCCTGGACTCTGGTGAGAGGCAGGTGCTCAGATGAAGTCACCCTGTGGACCCTGTCTGAGCTGGATCCTTTGGTTCTGCTCACTTCTCTATTCCACAGCACTACAAAGCAAATGTTGTGTCTCAAACAGGTACTATAATGGGAAAAAAAACAACACAAGAGAGGTGGAGAGAGAAAAAAGTTTTATGGCACATTCCTGGAGTTTCTATCAGCCACATGGAGATATTTATTACTTCCCTCTTCTGCTCCTGTTAGAAATGCCCTTTCCTGCTCTTTACTGTGTCATATATCTGCTCCATCATCTCTTTTTCAATGTAGAAATGTTCTGATCTATTTGCTTTCCTTCATTTCCCTGTGGTTCTTCTCAGTATATTTCCTAATGTTATCATAGCCTATTCCAAAGAGGTAACTTTGGAGGTAAAATTACAGGTAGTATTTAAGATGCAAATGCACCATGCAGGTATATAATGTTACAAGGATGTTTTTTTTTTTTATTTTCACTTCCTTCTCTAGTAATTCCCAATGCACTATTTGCCACTTCACTGCCATGGAGCTGACTTGTCAGAGCACTATCCATAATGACTCCCAGATCTCTTGCTAGACTGGTAATAGCTAATTTCCCTAGCTAATAGCTAATTTAGAGTTCATCACTGTGTATATAGTCATATAGATAGTTGTTTTTTCTCCTTCATGCACCTTACTTGCATTTATTGACATTTCATTTGTGATTCCTGTTGAATTTAATTTGTGATTTTATTGCCTTATCACTCAGTATTGTGAGATGCTTCTGTAGCTGTTTGCAGCCAATTGAACATTTCACTATCCCAAATAATTATTTGTCTTCTGCAGACTTCCTTGCCTCATTTTTAGTTTGTGCATACAGATTACCTATGACAATTTTGAATTGCACAAATCCCAGTACAGGTCTTGTGGGACCGTCCTGGTAACATTCAACTGTCATGAAACATCACATTTTATCCTTGCCCTTGCTTTTCCTATTTTTCTACAAGTTATTTATTCATGCCACTACAAATGCACTTTCTCCATCTTTTTATATAAATGCTTGCTGAGGGGCTCCCCCAGCAGACAGCTCTCACCTCTATTATTTCTTTCCAGCTGTGCTTGAACTATAGCTGGTAAGCCTGTGTGTTGTGGGACTCCTTAGCCTCTGGAGGTATGTGATGGTTGAAGAAGACCATGAGCTGTCATGTGGAAGAATCTCAGCACCATGGTGGCATTGCAGTGCCACCATCCAATGCTACAAAGGGACCAAGAGGCCCTCAGGGATTAGATCCTGGTGTCTCTGCATCCCCAAGCACTCATCCCCACTGTGAAGAACTGAGTGGCTTTTAGAGAAGGGTAGCAGGCTAAGTTTTTGATTTTGTTTTGGATGTGGCTGGTGTATTGGAGAGTGCTTGCTGTTAGAGTAAGCATAAATAATTCTAAATTTTAATTTATAGATTGCCAAGATTCACTAGGCACCCCAAAACTTTTGCTCAGTATACAAGAACCGGATAGAAATAACCTGTATGATTGAGGGGAAAAACAATTTCTTAGGCCACTTTGTTTTATTCAGGTACAAGTGAATATGTGACTCTATTTTAGAGCATACAAAAACTTTTGCAACTGTGCTATCCACGTTTTCCTTATGCAAACAGCATATTTTTTTCTTCTATTGATGAATTAACAGCCCAACTCAGTCTTTTCTGAATTATTTGTACCATTCATGGGAGACTCAACTGCACAGAAGACAAGGCAGTTTAGAAGGAAGACAAATTATTGTATGTATTGAGAACAATTGCAAGGCAGTGTGAGTTTCACATTCTAGCTGATTTGGACCTCTTTGCTAATCTGCATCATACTGCAGAAGCAGCAAGTTTTAAGTTAATGTAGGATTAATCTATTGCTTTAATAGACTGTTTTAATGCCAGTTAGATAGTCTATCTCATGAGAAACAGCAAGGCATTGTCTCTTTTCTCAGGCAAAACAGTACTTAATCCAATATTTAGCACATTAAAAAAAAGCCCAGCCCAAATATAGTTCCTCATCCTGTCTCAGCTTGTCAGCTATGTAAGGATTTTCAAGTATGAACATGTTTAAATGTTAAACAGGACAATAAAGGACTTTTGCCCAACCTTCTAAACCATATAAACCCAATTATGTGACTTCTGAATAGAAAGAAAACAATGGTTACATTTCACTTAACGTGACCTTTTAAGCTGCCAACCTTTTTCTGTGTAAAATATCTTTATATGGTTGAGTTATTCTCACTGTGCTTTTCTGACACTAATGTTTTTTGTGAGGTCCTTGATGAAGATCTGGTGTAAGTAAACATCTATAGCACAATGAGTGCAACATCATACCATGTGTCTTCACAAAATGTCCATCAATGATCTTAGATTAGGGTGGAATTCCCACATCATTTAGATTAATCAGAGTTGCTGGCATGCAATGGAAAGTAACATCCCTTTTAGATAAAACGTGACTTTGTAACCTTTCCTCTAAATGCACTGGTACAGCTCAGAAACAGCCCTTCCTCTAAATGGCATCATTTTCCATAGCTCTTCTCCCTCTGGGACCAGCAAAGTCAAAAGTGGTTGGAAATGTACTGAAAATGAATTAGTTTATTTTTTTAAGGGGGAGAGCAGTCAGTGATGCCAGGATATGAGTCCATTAGTGTTTTTGGTTTTCTTTCCATGCACCTCCAGAGACACATGTCCAAATCATATTCTGCACAGCCACTCTGAATTTTGTTGTGAAAGCAGCATGAGCACAGAGCATGAATAAGTCTCAGTAGGGAAAAAATATTCCTTGGCTGTTTGTGCACCAGGCCCAGCTGTCTATCCAGGTAAGGCAGTGAGAAACCTTCTGTTAATACAGGAACAAGGAGATCAGGTGTAATTCCTGCTGGAAAAGTGAATTAAATACTGTCAAATATTAGTAAAAGAGGAGCATGTGGCTCTTTGGGGGTATTGACAATACACTTCCACCAATTACAAACCTCTCCCACTGGGTAACTGATTGGAGAGGGGAGCTCATCTGGAGTTTCAGAGGCTGCCAGTAGCAGTTACAGGTTTCTGAGAAATGCTGGTGTTGAAGACACCTTGAATAGGAGCAAATGAGGTGATTTCATGGGCTTTGATTTGTCTGCACCTGTGTTTTGATGTATCTATCTAACCAGCCCAGAATCAAACAAATTTTGGGCTGATCTACTAGAAAATCGAACCTAACTCCCTTGAGTTAAGTGCCCTACCCTAGAGGCTGGCTTCCACTGCTTCAGGAGAACTTTATGTTCTATGGGTTTGACTTTTTTCTCTTTTTAGTCTCAAAGATAGCATCAATAACTGCACAGGAACTATTTGTATGAACTGAAGCAACAGGGAGATGTCTCAAACTCATCCTAGGCTGTATTTTAGCATGCTGCTTCCTCTGTACATGTGTGTTTGCACAGTATACCTTTCAACCTGAGTAATTGTGGTTGCTATAGATTAATACAAACTCACATCTTGGTGCAAGAGGCTTCATGCTTCCAGTCCCTTGCAATGTTTTTGCCTGCAGCTTTCTGACACACCAGCTCCTCCTTTCCCCTAAATTTTATTAAAAAACTATTTCCCCCCCATTTTTCTGTCTATCATTTAGTGCTGCAGCTCTTGAACTTTGCTGGATATTGCAAATCATACAGCATAAAAGCATTCTGTGAAGTTTGGACTAACAATTCATTTTCATCTTCATTGAACTCCATGAATGAATAAAGGATTTTTTTATTTTTTTCCTCCTTTCATATAAAAGGAAATATTCTCCTGTGGACACAATCTGGGAAATGAGGGATATTTGAATTTCTTTTTACACCATTGCCTTGCTCTGACCTTGAGTGAGCCATCTGGACATTATGTGTTTCTCCTGTCCCAGTGATCAAAAATGGATATGAAACCCACACATACTCAACTTTTCTTGTGATTGAGGTACATGGATGAAAAGCATTAAATAAGTGGTTTGGGTATCCACTAATTTTCCTTCAAAGTCTGGTTTATTACAAGATGAAACGGTCAAATTTTAAAGACTTTAAGAAGATATTCAAAAAAGAAAGGACAGACAGTGAATGACACCCAAGTCAATAGGGAGGTGCACCCTGACTTCAGCAAGTTTGATGTAGGTGCTGAGTGGATTTTACAGATACTGCTGTAGGGCAAACATTCTATATCACAATATACAGTCCATGTCATTGTAGGACTTACTTGATTTCAAACAAAGGATTTCAGCCCGTGACTTTTTCCAGCATAAATCTTCACTGATGCCATGGAGGAAGGGAAGAACCTATGTGCATCTCTTTCAGGATCAGGGCTTTTCTTCCAACACACTGATTGGAGGAATGCCTTTATGCAATCTGACTGTTTAAATATCCAGAACATGTAAACATTGTAATTTAGAGGCCCCATTGTTTAATTAGTAAAGTGATAAAAAGCACATTCTGTCCCCATTTAGCTGTGCTATTCTTTGGCTCTTTGTTCAATTCTCTGGATGTACAGTCTATGAACACTATAAACATGTGAGTCCTCACTTTAAAAGCCTGTTTGTGGTTCATTATGAGCTATTAGGGAGAGCATATCAAGCAATTGTTTTGGCAGGGATACAGGAATTATTTAATATTCTGGCAGGAATGATTTTCTCCTACCCAACAGGAATACGAGGCTTTGTGGTTGGATTTGTTGCTCCCTCCCTTCTCCTGAGCATGCTTACATTTAGGAAAGTACATCTTTGAAGGAGAATATGACAAGCAGTCAGTCTCAAAGGGTCAACTGTAACTTTAATGTGCAAGATATTTTCCCCTTATCCCACACTTCCAAAAATAACAGCACGAAAATCACTTTAGCACATCCAGAAATACAAGAACTGGAGAGGTGTAGGTATTAGGATTAGGTTTTGAAGTAAAGGTGTTGTCAGCAGCCTCCAGGCTGGGGAGAAGGGTTGGCTGAAAACATTAGGAGTGCATTGCTAGGAAGCCTGTATGTGGAATTTCTAATTTTGAAATTTGCAGGCAGAATCTGACACTTTAAGGTGCTTCTCAGACTGACAGCAGGTGGAGATGAGGCGAGACCACCACAAGCAAGCACTAAGCTGTGCAAAACCAGTCACAACAGTTCCTATGTGTTCCTTCACCTTTTGTAAATTGAATAAGCTCCAGAAAGGTTAGAGTTTTGTCAGACAATTACCAGAAAATCTTAGGAGCTTTGGTTCTGGTAACTTCTACATTTTTTGGCTTATATACCCAACTCAAAGTGTAAATGCTTCCAGATCTCTCTGTATTCCCCCAAATTATTTGCTTTGTTGGTTATCCTTCCCATATTCCAGACAGAGGACGAGGTTTCCCCATCTGAAGATGGTATTATGTGTAAGACAAGCCTGACAAAGAAGAAAACAAAAACACATGTTCCCTTCCTAATCATGAAATCATAATGATAAAATTACCCAGCAGAAAATAGTAAAAATGTATTAAGTAGCCCTGCTATAAATTCTTGACAGTGAATTTCCTGAGGCAGAAACACTATCAGTGTTATATGTGTGTCTGTAGACCAGCCTGGGAGAGGGCTGGATTTCTGCTGGGATACTGTGGCAAAGTGATAACTTCTTGGAAGGCACCAGAGAATAACACTTCTCCTCCTAGAAAGTGTTCATCTCAGTCCTGCTGGCTGCAGAGGAGACCAAGGGTGAGTGGGATGATGTTTGAGGCAGCTGTTGCAGCTCAGAGACTGCAGACACTCATGGATACAGCAGACAGCTGGAGCAGGGTGAGAAGCTCCCAGAGCTTGGGACAGGCTAAAGCCACCTGACTGCTCACTGACCCTCTCTGACAGCCAGGGGGAAAGAGGGGAATGGGGCTGGGGTCTTTGCTGCTGGCCTGATATGTGCTGTGATTGCAGAGTTCACACCTCACACTGCAGGACTTGAGCTGGCTGGTGGTGCCAAAACTTTCTGAGCACTCCTTCCCTGCCCAGGGAACAGCTCTGCTAGCAGCTGAAAACTGTCCTGGCTAGGTCTCCCCACCTACTATAGCTCAGACAACCATCTAATACTGTAATAAATGCAGGTAATTCTGAACAACTTTTTCCAGTCTCCAGACCTTGACTGAAGCTCTCTTAAGCCAGCTCCCATTAACTTCAGCCAGATTTGAAGTAGGTACTTACAACATTATTTTTAAACCTATAAGAAAATAATTTCAGCCTTAATGTTGTTATAGACACAACAGAGAAAGGCACTAATGCCTTCAAAACTCCCAGGTAAATTACAGAAGCTGCAGCCAAGGCAAGAAGCCGAGCACTGAGAGACAAATCTGATAACTTGATGCAATACAGGTTTGTATCTGTTAATTCAGCAGTCTGAACTTCTGCACTTTGTAAAGGATGACTTCTGTGCAAAACACATCTGCTGTGCTCCCTCATCTCTTTCCTCTGGAAAATACAGCAGAAGCTACATGCAGGCTGTGACCTCCACATACTGGTGATTTCTGTGACCAGTTTGAACTCTGGCTTTGTTCTGTGGTATGTCTAAAACACAAAATTAG
Source organism: Erithacus rubecula (assembly GCF_903797595.1). Taxonomy (NCBI): domain Eukaryota; kingdom Metazoa; phylum Chordata; class Aves; order Passeriformes; family Muscicapidae; genus Erithacus; species Erithacus rubecula. The sequence continues at coordinate 103,902,763 of NC_136689.1, forward strand.
TTAAAATTGGTCTAATCTTCTTTTTGCAAAATTTCTGGTAATTTTGAGCCACTCCATTTGTGGCTGAAAAGAGCCTTGCCCCTGTCCTGGGCCAACTTGGGAGCTGGGAAAAGGGGTTTCAAAGGATGGCAGAAGCCATTCAGGGTTAGGCACCTCCAGATTATTTTGGCATGGTAAATATTTTGTTCAATTAAAAAAATCCAAACAAGTCAAACATCAGGCAACTTGCCAACAGTCTAAAAGAAGACTTGAATCTGCTTGAATAGGCATGTTGAGATGAAGTCCTATATCACACTGGTAATTACTGACCCTGTTATAATAACTCACTATCAGGTAAGAAATCCCTTGTGAAATAACTACACCTAAGACCACATACTCATGCAAGGCAAGGAAGTAGAAGCAAATGCTTCACCCTTCTGTATCAGAGGGCCAAACTGCTCTGTACTGGGGAAAAAATGCAGAAGAAAAAAAGCCCAAGGAAGCCAGACATTCACATATGAAAACCTAACCTGAGTAAGTATAAAGTGGGGCTTACCACCTATTTCTGACTGGAAACAATTATGTGTGGAAAACAAGCATAAATATCTTAAACAAGTGTGTGGATTTAACAGGAAAGAACTAGAAATTAGACAGTAGAGGAGGGAGGTGGTCTGCAGGTAAACAGGAGGTAAAAGAGGTAATTAATCTGGAGATTAATTATCTGTCAAACCACATAGATCCTTGCTTGTAGTAAACAGCCAGTGCTTAGCATTCAGGACAATTTTTAAGAAGACCTACACTTTCTGCCTAGTGATGGCAGGAAACAGAACCTCCCAAGCCATTTCATGTTTTCTTTTAAATTCTTCATTTTGCCTCCCCTTAAACAGAGAGAAATATAAAGAGCAGGCAGGAACTTTTGTCTCTCCAGAAGAGTAATGTTCTCAAGGAACAGCTTCAGAACATACATAGTGCCTGTGTTACTGGCAGAATTCAAGGAAGAAATCTGCAGTTTTCCCCAGAAGAATTCTAGATATAGAATTAACAACATTTCTTTGCATAATTTCTTAAGTCCAGAAAAATGGGGAAAGCCTCACAAGTACATGCAAGTCTTTCATTTAGCAACCCTTGAAAGACAAAAGCAGAAAGTCCACTTTGATATGGGGTAGTAGAGTCTGATATTCAGACTCCTTCCCAAAATTCATGACAAAATTTGCTAACAGCTTTTAGTTTTGGTATTTATTTTTCTGTCCAGATACGTAGCTGGTCTGTGGGCTCGCCTGCTGAGTAGTCACACCAAACAAAGATGATCATCAACTGCATACATAATCAATGACCTCTGTGTACCAACTCTGCTCCCAGGAGAACCTGAAACTGATGGCTACATTTTCACTGCTCTGTTGTTCAGCTTTATTCTTCTTTTGCTGTTCATATCTCTCTGTTTTCAGGTGCTTACTTCACAGGGACCATTAGGGTCTTCCTGAAGTGATGCATTCAAACTGCTCAGCCAGTTGTAAAGCCTCTCTGTTCACCAAGGTTGCCAAACAGAATGCTTTCACAACTGTTGGGACTTCAGGCAAATTAAACTTCATTGAAAAGTGCAAACAAACTCCCCATGTCTGAAGACTTCAGATCAAAATATTCTTTGAGACAGTGCTTGGGGAGCTAGATGCTGCCATTGGTTGCCATCAATCGGGGGAGTGATGCTCAAAATCCTACCACCTTTCCCAGCATTACAGAAGGTACAGGGATGATGTGATGTGATGTCAAAGTGGAAGGTCCTACCCATTCCCCTCCAGCTCCTGGGAGCCAGCAGTGGTGAAAATGAAAGCAAGGTGTGCCCCATGCCTTATCACAGCCAGTCTTGGTGTGGCTTGGCCGGGGTGGTGGGCCTGGCCCGGCTCTGCGGGGCTCGGCTCGGCTCGGCTCCCCCCTCCACATGGCATGGCTGAGCAGGGGATGAGGGAGACACCAAAGGCTCTCCCTTTCCCCTCCAACCCCCCTTCCGCCATTCTGAGAGAAGAGGCCTCCAGCTGCCCACGTGGCTTCTTCACGATCTGGATACAATTTTAACTCTTTGGTGCCTGGATGGGATTCTCGATCTCCTGAGCTCCCCTGAATGAGAGGAAATAGATCATGGAGTCTACAGAGGTCAGCAGAATGAAGATAAAGTTCCTGATGGGAAGAGATTGAAAAGATGCTACTGATAAGTAGCTGAAAACCTTTTTTTGTGAGCTAAGGGGACGGTGCCTACACTAAAATTCCTTTAAACTGTGAAATATACTTGGGGAGGTTTGGGTGCTTGAGAAGAAGACTTTTTGCCTTGGGGAAATGGAGCTCTCTGTTTTGGGATGGGAATATGGACAGAGACATTTGATAGAGAAGGAGATGGAGAGAATTTTATTTTTCATCAGCCTGCCTTTAAAAATAGTGCCCCATCATAACCCATAGCACAGCTTTGGAAGGACTGTGAAAATGGGAGGAAATTCATAGTTTTGTAGGTCTGGGTGGATGCAGACTGTGAAGGTGAAGACACCCACTAAGCCTAAACCAAAAAAGGAGCTTTTCTCTCTAAAGTGAACTGAAATGATTATTTAAGTAGATAACTGACTGAAGTGTTCTCTTAAGGATGTGGAATGAAGGGAGGGAATAATCTAGAAATCTTATTCTGAATTCTTTTTGTGTTATTAATAAACTTCTTCTTGTATCTTTTTAAATTTTAAGCCTGCGTTGTCTTTACTCCTAAATCCTATCTCTAAAAGAAATTAAATATATTAAAATTGGCAAAAGCAAACTCATGCTGTGACAGGAGTGGACGTAGCAGAGGTAATATGAAACTGCTTGATTATAAAAGTGTTGGGGACAGTCTCCAAACAGTGAAAACACCCTATGCCTCCAGTGGATTTTACTGAAGGTTTTCCTTCTCAGGATAATGTGGGAATTTTAAAATCATAGTAATTCAGGTGACCAGATGAGGTTTTAGAAGAAAGCAGAATAATCCCACAGGATCCTTTGTGTGGATAACCCGAGTCTTCAACCTGCAAGGTTTGCAGTATTGATATTCCATTAGCAGATCTCTAAGCTTTCTAACATCTTACTATCAGCTAATCAATGCCCAAGTTCTATGGATTTGCTGAGAAAGCACACATTTCTGGTGAGGGAATTATCTTTATCCCAACTTCTGTTCTCCTGCATTGAGCAGTGCAGCAGGACAGAGTCACACATTTGTGTGGATATTCCAGAGCACAAGTATTAAAGTGGAGACTGACAATGATAGAAGCAACTGTTTTGTTTGCAGTTAACATATAGTGTGCTCAATCAACTGGTCACTGCCTTATTCAGATTAGATATAGGGAAGGAATTTTTTACAATGAGGATGGTAAAACACTGGGAATGCTGCCTAGAGAGGTGGTAGATGTTCTGTCCCTTGAAATGCTCAAGGCTGGGTTTGAATGCTCAGGGCTCTGAGCAACCTGATCTAGTTTAAGATGTTTCTGCTTATTGATGAACTGAATGACCTTTAAATGCCCCTTCCATATTTGATTCTATGGTTCATGATGAATCATAAATCAGGATATAAAAATATCCCTTTGTACTACACCAGGCCAATGCCACCCTTTACTTGTGATACCACTAATAATGCTGGACCTCAGTGCTCCCCAGGCAAAAATCTAGTGGTGGCCAAGGAGAAAGTGACTCAGGAAATGAGACACTGGTTGCTGCAAGCTGCAGCATCTTCATGTCTGCCTTTGCTGCAAAGATGTGACTTTTTCAAAGTATACAGCAAAGCTTCAGGAAGAGGCCAACATCAAAGAAGCACATGGAGACCTGCTTTCTTCTACCATTGTTCAAAGAGTAGTGTCAGGAGAAGGAGAAATAGTACTGCTGCTAAAACAGGTTTGTCTCCATGCCTCATCAAATTGCATACAGAGGAGAGCAACAAAGCTGGTGAAAAGGCTGGAAGGCATGTCCTAGGAGGAAGGGCTGAGGACTTAGGATTTGTCTAGCCTGCAATAAAGAAGGCTGGGCGCAACCTCATTGCTCCCTGTAGCTTCCTGAGGAGGAAAAGTGGAGAGACAGGTGCTGGTGTTTTCTCTCTTGTGACAGGAGACATAGGAATCAGCACAGCTATGTTCAGGGAGGTTCAGACTGGATATCAAGAGGCATTTCTCTTCCAAGGATGTGGTCAAACACTGGTACAGACTTCCTAGGGAGGTGATCGATGCCCTGGGGCTGACAATATTTAAAAAGTGTTTGGATAATGCCCTCAATAATTTACTCTAATTTTTGGATGCACCTGAAGTGGGCAGTCAATTTGACTAGATGACCATTATAGGTCTCTTCAAACTGAAATATTCCATTCCATTCCATTCCATTCCATTCCATTCCATTCCATTCCATTCCATTCCATTCCATTCCATTCCATTCCATTCCATTCCATTCCATTCTTCTATCCCCAAGCCTTGGTACAGACACTTCCTCGCATCTTCCAACCATTCCTTTCCAGGTTCCATCTGGAGATCAGACACACAGCAAAGATCCAACCTCTCTATTCTGCATGCTTCTCATCCCAAATGGGAGAGGCTGGGGAGCTGCTGGGCAGGAGGGCTGGAGACGTGCAGTGGAGCTTGGCAGCTGTTTCTGAAGCCGTGGCATTTCGCCATGGGCAGAGCTCCCTGCGTTCTGCACACTGCCTGACAGACCTCGGGGGAGCACAGCCTACAAAATGAACAACAGAGTCACTCCCTAAAGACCTTTATTAAAAAAAAAAAAAAAAAAGAAAAAAGGCAATCTCTGTGTAAATGAAATGCTTGTTTACAGCGTAGTGCCACAACTCTATGTGCTAAGCTTCATAGCCTTAGCGGGTTATAAAAAATGATCGTCTTGTAGATATAGATGGTGAAGAAGATGTAGAAGACATAGAAGGTAAGAGTAATAGAGATACTAAAGATAATAACACCCACTTCCCAGGATTTTACAAGCAGCAGCCCTGACATTCAGCTTTATGCTCCCAAAATACAGAATTTAGCAATAATTAAGTCAAGGTACAAGCATAACAGATGCAGGTAATAGAGCTAGTGTTTGCTCCTAATCCATTACATTACTGCTACTTAACTACTCCAAATGTTTTATTAACTAAAGGTGACAATATTGCAATTATATCTTAGTCTTTGCAGATGTTTTCACATCTTAGCAGTAGAAACTGTCTTCGCTATACACATGAAGGGAGGGGCAGCTATAACAGGGACTATACAATTTAATATCTACAGAGAGTTTAAAGATGATCAGAGAAGTGCCTGAGAACAGGCAAGAACCTGGATTTGAACATATAAAACAAGTATTTAGAGCAGTTCAGTGAAGGCAAGAATAAGTAAAAAAATACCCTGGTCTCCAACTGGCCATGATGAAAAAAGCAGAATGGAAAGCAGGTGCATAAGAGAGGATTTCTGGGCATGATTTCCACTTGTGATACTCTGTGAGAGATCCATGGGGAGAGGAAAGGGATGCTGACTGCAGGATGTCAACAAAGAGCTTGGAAGAGACTGATCCCTTCTGTAGGCCTTCTGCAGGCCCCAGGGCAAAGCCTATGATTGTGCACAGATAAGTGAAATTTTCTAAAAGTTATTTCTAGTGCAAAGAATCTCAAAAGTCTGAAGCAGGAAATCAATACACAGGGTTTGTATTTACAGAATGTTCATTTGCCTTGTACAGAGGGGATCAGTCTGGCTAATATTTGAGTTTCTGCAGATGTTTCCCCATTCTCCTGGGTTAAAAGTTGGCACATTGGAATGGCACGAGCTGAAAAGATTTAATTTAAATTAAAGAAACCAAACCAACCTTAACATCATGCAAACACAATTTCATTTTGCTACGAAAGTGAAAACCGGGCAAAAAATGCATTGACATACACAGTACCGAGTGATTTGCTTTAAATACTGCAATTGATTAGGAGGCATTTTATTGAGAGGATGAGAGGAAGAAAAGTCCTTTAGACTTACATTAGACTCCATCAGACAATCTTCTTTGCCTGATGGAGTCTAGTATAACAGTTAGGCATCCAAAAATTTTGTAATGAGAAATGATTTTTGGAAAATGATTTAATTTGTAGCTTCTAAGCCAACTGCTCCAATAAAAAGCACAGTATCTAGGAATTCAGGTAACAGAGGCCTTGCTCCAATCTGTAACATAACATCAAAAGTTTTGTCAAATTGATTTTATTCTCCAATGGCAGAGGAACTGTTTTATTTACCAATTAGGAACACCTCATTGTTGTTGGAATTTCTGGAATGCTTTTGGATTCTCCTCTAGAAACTGAGGTGAGGACATTATTTTTTTTCAATCAGCAGATTGAAAATCAACCCCTGCCTGCCTTTCAATCAACCCCTACCCTCACTGGGCTTTAGGGTCTGCTGATTCTCCATAACACAGCAGAACTCAGAATTTCCCATGGTCTGTGGTGCTGCATCATCCCCTTTTCCCTCCATCTCGTTCTTCAGTTATATCCTTCCCCCACACTCTTCTATCTGACAGCCATTCATCTCCTCTATTACTTACAAGTTTTTAATGTCTTACATTTCTTTTTCTGTGAGCCTCAGCATGAAACTACCAAATAAGCAGTTTGACTTCCATATTTCCCTTTTCTTTTCTCAGCATGCTCAACAGTTTGTTACTCAGCAAAAGGAAACTCCTTTGCTGTCAAAAGAAAAGGGCACCATCACTAATGCTGAACTTCAGATTATCATGCCAGATGTCTATTAGTGAACACTTTTATCAAGATAACCCCATACAGTGTCCATCTACATTCAGACATTTTAAAGGGAGACAGAATAAACCAGCGAGACAGAAACATGGGAGTCTCAATGATTATCAGCCCTCCAAATGAGCCCCAGAGTCATAAATGAACAGATCCATCTCACAAAGGCATGCAGATAGATGCTAAGAAGGCTGCTGGAGGGAACCCAAGGATTTCTGTGAGAAGCATACCTTGGACAAAGATTCCTTTATATTTCTAAGAAGATGTGCTTCGCTTTGACTGAGGCATGTCTCCATCATGGCTGTAGAATTTTAAAAATTTACATATTAAAAAATGTGTATAAAATTGGGATTTCATGCTTTATTTCTCTTAATTTCATATGGAAGTTGCTTTAACTCTTAATTTCAACAGAATCATGATTTTGTCCATATTGCTTTCTTAATATATATAAACCATGCATACACATAAACCCTTCACTAAATGCTTTCACTAAGGTCAGAATCCCCTTCTCCTGTCTTCTGTCTCTACACCTTTTGTTTTCTTCTGTTCCCAGCCTTCCTCATCCTAGAAATAAAATATATTCTTCTGTCAAGGAGCTGAATTGGGCTATGCTTCAGCTTACAAATCATGTACACTACCATTGTTGACTAGCCAAGTCCAAATTAAACTCATTTTTCACCTAGCTTAAACAGCTGAGGCAAAAGATGGAGGAACCAGAATTATCTTTCCTAATTTGTCACTTATCTGCACCTGCATGTAGGCACTGAAATACCACAGTCAACCCCAAGACTCAGTTTATATCACTCTGAGGTACAGAAGAGAAGAAAATGACTATATAACAAACACAAGCCAACATTCCTGAGCTGCTAAAGGCTATAGCTGGGGGTTCAATAGAATTAGATCTCAGCCATTAGGCACTAGTTGCACTTTTGCTTACATTAAGCCAACCAATGCTTTGGAAAGTAATACACTTCTATAAGTCATTCATAGCATCATAATGCCAGTAATTTAACTCCTTTGGGGCTTCTGAAAGATCTCTGCAAAAAGCAAGTGGAAGAAAGTCTATGGCTGTTGCCTTAGGCCATCTGTGGGTGTTAAATGCATGTAGGCAAATAGCTGACAAACCACATATTCAAATTAGCACATGCATATTCATCTGTCTTACTCAGGTTTGCGTAGGACTGATATTAACTTGGTCAAGAAAAAGTGTTCTCCCTTCTCCCCTCTGTAAGTCCTGTCACTACTTATTGTAAGAAAGTAGTGGATGTGGCCTAAAAAATGTCAAGGCAGAGAGGGAATACACATATCTGATATATGTAGATAGTGAAGGGTCAGATTCCCAGAATCTGCAGCTGTTGCTTTTTAGCCCACAAGAAGAGTATTGTGCTTGGCACCTCCATCGCACCATCTCTTTATTCTCACATTAACTCCTGTGGTTAAATCCTCTCAAATGCAGTGAACATGAGTGGGCACTGTCAGCAGGGTAGGCAGCAGAATGGAAGTGTCTGCACTGGGATCTTTCCAGGAGCATGGCAGAAAGGAGAGCTCCTGCACACCTGGCTCCCTCTGATGCCTAGAGAAACTACCTGGAACAAAGGCTAGACAGTGTTAAAGGAATAAAGTAGTTATTTATTAACAGGCCTTCAAAGGCCTTGGGCAGTACAAGAGCCTGGCCATAGCTCCACCCAAGATGGACTCTGAGTCACGAGTTTTCACACTTTGGTATGTTTTGGCCCATTTACATATTGGATTTAATTGTGCAATTACAGCTCCAGGTTATCAAGTCCCATCCTCCCAGTTTGCTCTCCTCAGTTTGCTGCTGTTTATATTTTTTGGGCTGAAGCTGCAACAGTGTCCTTGGTTCTCAGGCTGGAAAAGGATTGTTTTGTCTGACTAATCTGGGAAGACAAGCTTAAGGCCTCACCTGCAGGAATGGATGGTAACCCTGAGATGGGAGAGGAGGGCCCAGCTTCAGGAGCAAGCACGCAAGAGACTGTGTCATGATCATGTCGCAGGGTCTCAGGCTGTTTTTGCCATCTCCCTCCATACCCAAGGAACCAAGAAGGCTAAAAGAGCTTGAAACTACTAAGTGTGCTTCTTAAGTTCAGGATTCCTACTCAGAGTGAGAGCAAATGAAGATGAAAGTTGATATTGTCCTACTGGAGAGAAGAAAAGAGCTCCGGCTCATACTCTTCATTCTCACCTTTCTAGGAAGGTTTTAATTCACTAGATATTTACCATTTGTGGTTTCTTATTTCATAAAATATCCTGCCCTGGGCTTATTCCAGGAGCCAGGCAGCTCAATAAGCAGGACTTGAGTATATTTGCCCCATTTTATTGTTTGCTGAGACAGGCTCTGCAGGATGCTCTGCTCATGCTTACACTGGATGTGATCAACACTTTTTCCAGCTCTCCAGGCTAGTGCTGACCTGTGCCACCTTGCTTCCTGCTGCAGTGGCAACACCAGCTCCTGCCTCAGCTAGATTTAATCAAGTCAGACTTGTTCTTACCTCTTTGCCACTACCCCTTGGCTGCTCTCTCCTGTTGTTGGGTCTGGCTGGCTCTGTTCATCTTCAGCAGGTACCTCCTTGCTGTTCCCTTTCCCTTCTCTTCAGTTTCCAGCTCTCCCCTCCCCCAAGTCCTCTGCTCTCCTACAATACTGCTCCAAATTATAGTTAGCTGAATCCATATAGAAATGAACATAGTATTTTATTTTGTCTATTCTTTGTCTGGCTTTTATCTTTTCAAAGGGCTTTACTGAGTATTATATGTAACACAAACTGGAACTTTTAACACACAGAGGACATCTAACCCATTGGATCCTCAAAATAAGATGTGACCTCCTACTGCCTGTTTAATACAGTCAATTATTAACATTTGATAATTATTGAGCACTTTTGACATTCACATGCATGAACACACACACACACACACACACACACACACACACACACACACACACACACACACACACAATTATATCTATAGCTATATCTCTACACATATACGAGAAACCCAGGTCCAAACATTTTTTCCAGGTGCAGCCTCTTTGCTGAGTAGAAAATCAGTCCTCCTACTGGGTAAAAGTTTATCTTTGGCTTCTCTGGAAGTTTCCTAATCTTATATTTTCCAGTATCTCTTTCAACTCCTTGGATTAGTCATAATGGACTTCTTTGGTTCTTTAATTTAATCTCTTCCCTGATATATTCCACAAAACTTGCAGTGGCTTTTGCTGTGACTGGCTTTCCTGCTGTGTTCCTGGCTATAATTCCAGTGAGGACTGTTCAGCAGAGGTCCTCTCAGATCTGGAGAGTGCACACAGCAATGAAGGTCTGCTGTATACTTACTGCCTTGTACTGGCACCCAACCAGAACCTGTGGTGCTCACAGCTGCTGCACCTTTTTTGCCTGCAGCACATTCTGAATTAGCATGTACTGAAAATATTCATTTCACAGATGTTCAGCTTCAAATTCCACTGTTTAGAAGACAGACCATATTAGAAAAAGAGCAGATTTTAAGGGCAGAGTCTTCCCATGGACAAGTGGAACTGAAGTTTGCTCTTTGCTTTCTTTTTGGGGTAGTTTTTGCACAGCAAAATGTCAATACCTGGGAAAGCTTATTTAATGCATATTAATTGTTGTTTTGTGTGTCTTAGGTTATGCTTACACCTGAACATTTGTACTTGCCCTGAACTAATTAGATCAGCCACAGTAGGATCTGACCAGGGTTACCCACCTGTATTACAGACCATATATTAAATGTAGGATTGCTGTGGTGGGATAGCTACAGGTACATATATTTTGTATCCTTAATTTTTTTGTTTCCCTCTGGTAAAAATCTTAAAATAACTGAATGAAATGGATTTCTGCCATCGATTTCAAGGGAATCAAGATTCCTAGTTTTTGTTTTGCCTTTGGTGCAAGACTACAAAATCTCAAAGTAGTCTGAAGATGTCTTTTTCCTTTCTGTTGTAAAGCATAAATTTCACTTTTACCTTCATCACCAGGACAGACATTACCAGAAGCTATCCTTTGGACAGAAGGAACATGAAAACTGTAAAATTCTAGCTTGATGAATGCTTGTGAGAAATATTTTCAAATGTGTTTTTCCTCAAGGTTGCTGCTTCTGTGTGCAATGGTTGTTCCTTTAATTCACATAGCACCTGTCTCTGATCATTATTTTTTAGAGGGTTCTAGTAATCCATAAACTTAATCTGGAAAAGAACTGTTGCTAAAATAGTCTCATAGAATCCCACTCCAGTTTTGAATACTAAGGTACGCATGCTGAAGCATTTTCTTTGCTAGAGATATTTAGTCTCTTTTGTGCCTTGCTGTGGTTTCCTTTCTTCTTTTTCCTAGTTTTGCAGATGTTTTTTCTGTCACTGCTTCAGAATTTCCTTATTGTTCTTATAGTAAAGGTTCCTCTGATATCAGCAGCTGATATGAGCAGCCATCCCAGGAGCAAGAATTCCATAAGTTCTCATTGTTGTAGACTATAAGAAGTATCACAAAACCCTCAGCTAACATGATACCCTTCTAGTTAAGGCTCTATCCCAGCTCAGATTGCAGCTATAAACGCCATGAGGCATCGTGGATGGATAGGCACATAATGATGAACTTCCTCTCTGCCTGGAGTTAAAAATGGTTTATGTTAATGTCAGTCTTCCAGTGACAGTGCTTATGCTCTCCATCCACACACAACATATGCTGCTAATATTGGCACTATTTCCCAGCTTTTTGGTGGTGAGTATTTGCCAAGAAAAGGACACCTGAACACTTCAGAAAGGAAAAATGCAGCCAATACATCCTCTCTTTGCCTTTTAATTATGACTTCTTGTTTGGATCTGTTGACCTCTGCTATGTTCATTCTGCCTACTGTGATGATTACTGGAGTTGGGAGCGGGGTCTCTGTCTCAGCCACTCTGAATTAGCATTTCTTCAAAGGCAGTGACCTGTATTCCTCATCTCTGGGACAGCATATCCAGCACCATCAGCAGAACAAAGGATCTTCTCTCATGAGTCTTATTGGTTTCCTTCTATTTTCTCTCTGTGCTGGGAGAGGAGGGTGAGCAGGTTCTGGTTGGGTACCAATCCAAGGCAGTGGGTACACAGCAGACCTTGGATCTGAGAGGCCCTTTGCTGACCCATTGTCACTGGAGGAATAGGCAGGAACGTGGAAGGATGGCCACTCAGAGCAAAAGTGCCTGCAGATATCTCAGAGCATAATAACAGGGAAGAGATCCAGCTCAAGAGGGGACTGAAGGAGGAGCTGTGTGGGTGTTTGGCTGTTGGCTGGGGTCAACACACCAAAATGATGGTGTGAATAGCATTGAGGTGCTCATGCATGATGTGGAGGTAGTAAAAAGGTAGTAAAAACAATTTTATATGTTCTCTCATTTGGGTTAAAGGAGAGCTTTTATTTCAAAACTCATGAGAAAAAGAACAAAGGAAATCCTCCTATGATATCTGGAACAGCAACCCTTCAGCTGTGTTTCCATACATAACAAGATTCACTTATTTTGTTACTACTGCACCTTCAATTCTTAAGACAGAAGAGATACATAGTTATGAGTAAAATATATTGTAATATATTACAAATTAGAATAGTTTCATAAAAGCCTTTAGTGTGCTCAGAAGTACCAAAGTTTCTGCTGTTTAACTGCTATGAACTGGCCAAATAACTATTGGAGACTGAAAATAATTAACATATATATATATATATATATATATATATATATATATATATATATATATATGGATGTATGTATATATGTACATATGTATATATGTTAATATATATTAATATATACACAAATATATACACATACACACACATATATAATATAGATATAAAGACACACATATATATAATATAGATATAAAGACACACATATATTTTATATATATACACACCAGAACAATTTTCCAAAGAAAGGTCTCTTCCCTGCAGCTAATGAAAAAAAGAAAGACATGAAAATATTCCTTAATTAAGCAGAGTGATAAAACACTAAAATAAATAATTTTTTCTCAAATATTGCAATTGGATGGCAGTTTGCTTAGAATTATTGAGATCACAAAGGAATTTTCTACCTGAGTAAAAGGCTGAATATTTAAGTTCTGCAAGTGCTGAACTGAACTGCACTTTTTACAACCTGGGACATTTTGGAAGAATTTCAGCACAATGCCTCATTTTGCTCTCACTTGGGATGGCTGAGGAGCAGTCTCACCTTCCTTTTTGCCACACCTTAAGCAAACTGGTGCAATCCACAACAGAAAGATGTGGTGGGCTGCTGGAAGTGGTAATGAAGTCACTGCAGCTAAAAAGACCTTGTATTCAACTATTAGAACACATCAAATTTCAGTGCTGAAGTTTGAAAATCAGTAAGAAATAAGTGCCATAAGCACACAGACAAACAGCATTTCCTGAGCTCTTAATGTAATTTTTTTTTCAACACTCCTACTCCTGGCCTTCGTAATGTTTCTTTTAGTACTGAAGTTTTGGATAGAAGAATGCAAGAATCTCTGTGCATATTTAAGATACTAATCCCAGATTATTTTTAAAAGTTAGTGCTTAGGTAACATTAAAGAAGAAAGATCTGATGGAGTGGCTTGGTTTTGGTATTTCTGGTCATGAACTAATTATGCAGCATTTGCATTTCTTAGGAATGGTGATTCTTTTCCAAAGGGCAGAGACAAAGTAATCTAATCATTTAAATATGAGATAATTTTATAGACTTACACTCTAATTTGCTTGTAGCTCAAGTTCAGTATTTGTGTTGGCTGAATAGATGGACAATGCACTTTATTAGCAAAATCTTTGGAAAACAAAATGACCTACCAGCTTACAGTACCTCTCTTTTGTGTTTTTGAGAATCAGGGCATTTGTAAAAGTCAGACCCCCAAAAGATTTGCAGCAGAAGTACAGGAGCAAAAAAACACAGTAACATCTATTTCACTGAATCTAGCCAAGTGCTGACTGCAATTAATTCTGTTGTGCTGACAGGCTAATCCCTGGCAGCTTTCAAACTCCACAAATAAAAAGCATTAACTTATCTTGTGAAGCCTCTGAACTTGTCTGAAACCTGTTGCCTCATCATTGCTCAAGTGTGAGCCTTTCTTGATGTCTTGCAGTGTCAGGAGTGCTGTGCTGGATGCACTTCAGTGAAGCTGCGGGCATTGAGATATTCAAAGAGAGTTCCCCAATATGGGAGAAAGTGGTAGAGTCAAGATTTCCTGAAATTATTTCCCTGTAACTCCATAAATGTAAAAGAGTCTGTTCCTCAGGACAGTGTAAGGAGGTAACACCTCCTTCCATAGGGAGGATGTAACACAGTTTTTCCCTTCCCACCTGCATTGCTTTCTGTATGACCACCTGATTTTCCTCTCTGGAGGCCCAGGCACAAACAAATAAGAATGCTTTTAATTTTCTTTGGCCTCACTCCACTGTTTCAAGTCCTCTTGCAGGTGTTCTTGCCAAGCCCTCACTTGACTGATGTCTCTCCATCACTGAGCTTCCTGCATGAAATGTGTACTTGTAGATGTTGTTGGCAGGCACTGGGTGCTTGGATAGCTCTGAATTGTTTTAATCTAGGGGTAGTGGGGATTAAACATAATTAATCTCTCTCCTCCATCAGTCTTTCCCTTTTACCCATCTAATTGCACTGGTGTTGCATTTGTGTAATTCAGTTACACAGCCCCTGCTATGTATCTTTGTAAACTGATGTCTGGATGGGGCACCATCAGAAAGGGCTGTTCAGTCAACCAGATGACAGTGGGAAATCACTGTCCCTGGCCAGACAAACAGATGTTGCAGCTCTGCCAACCACTGATGCTGACAAAGGTTCAGCTGGGTTACAGCAATGTTTGCCCTAATCAGGATGCTAACTCTAAGGTTTCCCTAGCAACAGGAGCTGTAAGTCCAAAGTGACATCTCATTTCTGCTAATCTTTTATTTCATTTTCAGTAGGTAATTGCAGGTAAATCCTCCAGCTGCTATTCCAAAGAAGGATGAAGGGGTCAATACATTTAATTCTGCTGCCTACAAATACGAGTATGTGAGGGAGCAGTATCATCAAATTTTTATCTGAGACACTTAATCTGTGTATTAATAAGCATTATCTAAAATAGATAGGTTCTTTTTCTTTGCAAAATTATGGCATACACTAGCAATAAAATATCAACTTTTTCAATTACATGATTAAATAGAAGGGAGCTCACATTACTAAGGCTGAGGTATATAATTTTGATAAGAGAATTGAAAATAAAATTCTTATCATATGTCTCAGTAGACTGTGGACTTCCCTATTACTCAAGTGGTTTCATTTCTATTACCAACAGCAGAAATAACAAAAGGAAATGTGCTATATTGTTCCTTTTTTTTTTTTTTTCCCTGGCTGTAGCTAACCAGCACCTTCAGTCTTTGAATGATGAAAAAAATTTGGGAGGATCAGTTAATGTTAGAGGGCAGACTTACAGAACATTTGCAGACATCTGGCAATAATTGCAAGGGTGAGTTTTTGTAAAGTGAAGCACGGCACTGCTCATTCCACATTAAATCAGCTCTCTGTCATGTCATTGCTTTGCAAAGGGAGCACTTTACAATATCTGCACTGGCTCTGGTGGATTTCTGGAGAAGTCTCAGGTGGAGATTGAAAGACTGTGTCTTGCAAGCAGTTGTGATCAGCAGCTGTGCTAACTCTAAAAACCTTAACAGACCTGTGAAAAATAGGATAGAGTTTTTTCTCCTGTATTTTTCCTGTTTCCTTAGAAAATTAACTCATGTTTCTTGCTAGGACTAACAGAGCTTGGTTTTGTCAGAGGTTTTTGGTAAGGCAGAGGAAGATTTAATGAGGAAATTACTTAAAAGACACGTGAAGGTCTGGTGAGATAAGTTGTTACTTTTCAGAGTATTGGATAAGTATTCCCTTTCTTTTTATGAGAGATAGATTTGGTTTTGAAAGGGCAAGTGTATCTTGATAGACTTGATGTTTCTCTTACATTCTCATATTGTAGGTTTTTCAAAGGAGTAGAAGCCCTTGGTTCACTGATTTGAAAACAGAATATAAACACTCAGGGAGAAAAAACAGGGTATATTTTAGTATTTATATTGCCCTTGACTAAAATGAGAAGTCTGTCTAAAACTGATCTCTTCTAATTTAGTTAGCAAAAGACAAATGAACAATTTCTCTCTGTTAGTCACCATTTGCCATTACAAATGAGTTTTGAACTTCCTGCATTGTATTCAAAGGGATGGAGAAGGAGCAGGAAGAAGAGAAGAAAAAGCAGGGAATAAAAGACACAGAACTTGTATTTGTGATCATCATGGTCTTCCTGGAATAGAAGTAGCACATTTCAAGCTGCTTGCCCTTTGCTTTCAGCAGTGGGAGTCCCCTCTGGCATTTATGTCTCAAACACTCCCTTTGGCTGCTCAGCCTGAGACTTAATAAGCAAGGACACAAGCTACTAACAAAAGAAGAAATGTTCCACTTATTATTCACTCTTAGAGCCATACTTAGAGCACTTTCTTTGTTTATTTAACACAGGTAAATGTAGTGCAGGCAAAGCCAAAACAGCATATACATCAATCTCAACTGCATAACAATTTCCCAATTTCCATCCAACTCTCAGGCATATGCCTGGATCCTTAGCATAACCAGTGAGTAGCTGCCTGGAGTCTGCCCTGCTAAGGGTTCAGACAGTCTGTTTGGTTTGTTTGAAGCTTTCCAGACTTCCTCTACCTTTCTTCCTCTAATTTCTCTCTTTTTTTCTTTTTTTTTTCTTTTTTTTTTTTTTTCCTTACACATTTGAATTCCCATTACATATCTGCTTCCTGGTCAACTTAAGTATCTAGAAAAAGCATGCAGACCCAAACCATGGTTTTCCATGAAAGAGCATTAGAACACACAAACATGCTGGAAAGGACATAAAAACTCATCTGGTCCTTCCCCCTACCAAAGCAGGATCAACTGCCATTTCTGACTGATCTTTCTGTGACTAGTTCCTGAAGATCTCCCAGGATATCTACTCAGAAAACTCTCCTGACAATTCTTTATCTTTATAATTTTCAGAGAGTGCAAAGTACATTTTCTTGTATTACATATTAAATAAACTAAATAATTTCCTAATATTTCCATCACATCCCTGTTTAACATATCTCTAAGTACTCTTCCAGCTGTCTCTTCTGGAGACTACAAATTATTCAGGTTACTCTTTCCCATTTTCTAGACCTCTGATTATTCATTGCACTCCTCTGTACTGTCTTCACTAGGCCTACTTCTTGAAGTTCAGTGTCCAGATCTCATAATATTCTAGAACAGAATGGAAAAATGCCTTCACAAAGTTTGTTTATTTTTTTACAAGTGTCATGAAGAAGCTTTCTCCCAGTTGCTCAAAATCATTTTTATTTAGAGGATGCTCCAGCTGAGGTCCAGTGGGAAGCAATCTGCAGGGTCAGCCACTCATAGATCTTGGTCTGTGGGGCCCTCTGCAGAATCTGACAGACCCTGCAGGAGTCAGGTAGGCTGGATAATGGTCCCTAACAGAGCAGTGAAATTTGATGCCTGATGTGTGTACCAGCACTGATGCCAGGCTGTACTAGACTTACTCATTGCTTAATTGTGTCAGCTAGACAACAATCACAGTAAGAGCAGAGCAAATGTCTGTCATAGGCACACTGAGGAGGCAGAGAAGACAGGAAGTCAAGCATATTCCTTGTTTCTGAGCACTCCCAGGGACAGAATTTTGTACAGGGGAGCCTTTTCCCTCAGGGCAACTGGTCCTGCTTAAAACCATGTGAAATCCAGGGATAAAATAACTGGTCTGTCAAGAAATTTAGCTAGTGGAAGCAGAGGAAAGCAGGTACCAAAGGACCTTTGTACTCTCTAAGGTCATCTGTAGAGTCAGACTTTTCTCACAAAATTGTTTGTACATCCATGTCTCATTTGGGCGGAAAAGGGAAACATTCCAGTCTGCAGGAACAAAGGCTTTATTTGATTTGCTGGTTGCTGTCTTGAAAGGCTCTTGTCAGCCTGACTTGCCTAGGGGGAGAGAATTGCCATGGTGTGAGGCTTCCAGGCAGATGGCTGGAAGCAAGCACCAGGCTCAGCGCCTCCCGTCAGCCCAGCTGTAGCTCCCAGATTGGAAGGATCTCACGCTCTTTGCCTCTAGGTAGAAAACGTGAATGATAAGAGCCTGACAGAAATGTCAGCTTCCAGCTGCGTGACAATTCCTCTCCAACACAAATTTAAAATAAGAGTCAGGTAAAATTGAAAATACTCAAAGAATTATTATCTGATAGACAGTTATTAAAATGGCATTTTCCACAGGAAAAAAATGACATCTTTTCCTCTCTGACAGGAAACTGCCAACCATTTCCACTCACTGGTGCCTCAAAACCTTTCAGTTCTTTTCCAGATTCCCTTTTCTCATCTATGAGCTGTTGCCTCTGATTTCCTCTTGCAACCCCTCTCACATCCTCTCCTATGAACCTCACCCTGCTCACTTCACATGCCTATTGTCTTTTCTACCCTTCCCTAATCAGTGCCCCTTGCTTTTCCAACAAGAATAAAAAAGGAAGAAAGCAGCAGAACTTGCCAATGAGAGATATTTTGCTACTAGTGCTTGAAAATTATAGCACTGCCTTTTCAGTGATGCCAGCTTTCATTTTTCTTTCTTAATTCTTTCACTCTATTCACAGATAAAATTTCTTAGGTCACTTCTACTCCCATAATTATGCAGTATATTGCATTATGGCATTTCAGCTTTAGCAGGAGCCTCTAAATCTACACGTAGCTCAAATATGGGAAAGAGGGGAGGGAAGGCAAGAAGAAGGAACTTAAAGCTACATCCTTGTGGGTACTCGCACCTACACCCTTCCAGGTACTCTGTCTTGCTTGGCCGTAATTTATTGTTGAAACCAGGACACCATAGGCAACCTGCTGTCTGCTGACTTTGGGTCACTGTTTGCATCCATTGACAATACTCACTGGCACTTAAGGAGATCCTAAACCCCAGTTCTGTCCAATCAGCTCACTGGGAACTCGGCTAAGATCCCAAAATACTGCAGGATTCATCACCTGTGCTTGTGCATCTGCCATCTGTATTTTGCTATGCTTTCCAGCACTGTAGGTTCTGGGGTGGAACCCTTCTTTAGTGTGGAGACAAATAAAACCCCAACCAACCTCTGGTTGTAGGCAGAGCAAGGTGCCATACTTTTGCTTTGGATTCCCTCTAAATTTCATCCAGCTTCTCTGGGCCCCCTGCTGACATCTTCAGTAGGAATTTTTAATGTGTGCACTGCAGGCCTCACCTTCTGCATTTCTACATCTGTATGTGTATTTATGTGAGGTCAAGTAATGTGACATTGAGCTGGGGAGGCAAGTGCTGAACACAAATAGTGTTGGCTGGCTCTTGCTTGGGGGTCAGAGGAGTGAGCAAAGGCAGCACACAAGCATCATTTCCTTCCCCTATACATCCAGTTTCCCACAAAGAATTGACTGCAGAAGCCACTGCTTTCTGCCAGCTAGCAATACCCTGTTACGACTAATTGCAAAAGCCATTAATAAAAGAGGGGAGGGGGGGAAGCAAGACACAAAAGGGAATAAATACTGTACATAGCCAGAAGGCCTTTCCCTCCTACACATATGATTCACTGTTGTTCCTTGCCTCACATGGGAAAATGTTGTCCTGCTGAATACGTACCTTAAAGGCAACTCTGCCTCAGAGATATCACATATGCATATTGATAACATGCACTTTGTAGTGCCTAGAGATGTTTTTAACGAGGCTTGCTGAAATGTACCAACA
This sequence comes from Erithacus rubecula, assembly GCF_903797595.1. Lineage (NCBI taxonomy): Eukaryota > Metazoa > Chordata > Aves > Passeriformes > Muscicapidae > Erithacus > Erithacus rubecula. Next base: position 103,922,296 of record NC_136689.1, read on the forward strand.
ACTTTCTCTCTTCTCCTTCTGTGTGCCACAGATGATTTTTAAATGTGTTTCCTGGTGGTCTCTATTCCCTGTGAGAAAGAAAAAAGATAGCACAGACAATAATTCAGGATGGCAGGAGAGGGGAGAAATGGCTTTCCATTCTCCCCAGTTGTGCAGGTTGGTGTGGGCCCCATTTCACTTGAAACCTCCCTATAAGCTGTTGGAGTTTTTCTTGTAAGACAGGTGGAGCACCACTTACCAAGGCTTTAGGTGTAGGCCAGGTGAGAGGCCACCCTGCCAGCAGTGGGTGCAGAACCACTCATGCAGGTCACCTCATGGGCTCACACCCCATAAAACTCCACCTACTCCTGTGCCTCTAATTGACATTATTACATGGCTGGCAGAGGACAGGTGAAGCTTTCTTGCAATCTCAAAGTGTTGGCAGGAGTCTTGTGCAGTGGCTCCTTCCAAGGCCTTAGACTCTTGTGTAGCCATTTTTATCTATCACTATTTAATTAATGTAATTTATTTTCAACATCCACCTTATGGTGTCATGAGCAATCAAAATGGAGATTTAGAGCCATTGGAAGTGTGACTACAGAAACACTGACATCCCACAGACCCTATTCTGTCCTATATGGACTGGCAGATACCCTTGTACCCAGAAGATACTTTTCTCATCCCTTTTTACCACTGGAAAATACCTATAATTGAAACTCTGCTGCATTCATGTGCTACAAAAGGTTACACAGATGCCATGCCTCCTCCAGAATGTGTGTCTGGAGAGCAAACCCACAGTGCCCATCAGCATTCCACTGTGGACATTTGCTATCCAAAGCTGTGCTTGGATGAACGATGTGCTTGGAAAGATGTGCAGGCAGCAGGTCACATCTAGAAAGGTGTGTGTGTGTGGGGGGGTTTGATTTTCTTGCCCAGGACTGCATTTGAAGGAGGGCAAATGCATGGCATGGTACACACCCCTAATGCCCAGCAGAGAGGTCTGTGCTGCTCATCACCAGCAGTGCACCATATCCTTCATCCCCCTTTCACAGACCTAAACCAGACTGTGCAGCTGTACTGCACTTGGAAGTGTTATGTAAAGATATATGAGTGAGATTTAAATAGCTTTATTCAGGCAACAGGATCAGCTGTTTGCAGTGGAATAAATACAGTGTTGCTGTTAGTCTGTCTCATCACCTGATTTGTCTCTTTTAAAATTTGCTGCTGTGTCCCTCTGCTGGGGCAGCCAGGAAAGGGATGGAGGAGAGGTGGAGGAACTGCACTTGGCCTCATCTCTCCCTCATCAGGGGAGGTAGTTACACTGGGCAGTGCTAATGGGATGATGTGAAGCCTCCATACTCCCTTTTTTACTCACGGAAAATTTGTGCCACACACTTCCTTAAAATCTTGGTCTCTTCTTGCTTTTAACTACTGAACCAATGAAAAGGGGGTGCTTTAAATACAACAGCTGTTGTAGTGGCTGATAGATTATGATACAATTCCTAGTTGGTGCTGGAAATCAGAGAATTATCAGTGACAGTTCCAGAATTTAAACATGAGAAATTACTCTTTCCTGATGCACCCACTCCCCTCTCCCCACTTTAAGAAAAACAGTTGATGTTCATTGAGGAATAATCAGATTTATATGTCCATCATAGTAGGACATTTTTCTTCTTATAAGAGAAATCTTATTGAGCAAATTTAGAAATCTAGAAATTTTCAAATGTGGTTTAAAATATTCCTGGAAGACAGTGTGCTGATTTGCTTGCTTGCTTGCTTGCTTCCTTATTTCTCTCTTCTGAAATAAATTTTTGGATTTCCATTTTTATTGACATGTCACTGCAGATGACATAGTCTTCAAATCCACAGACTTCATTGCTAAAAGAAATGAAATTTTTAGGTAACCTCACATAAATTATCATTGTCAGCATCATGAATGAGCTCAGATTCATTATAATATGATTTTCACAGCAAAATGTCTTTGGGGAAAGCAGATCCTTGCTTGAAAAGAGCATACACAAGTGGGACACACACAGAGAGGCATGCTCTAGGCTTCACTGGTTGTGAAAGCACAAATACTGCTTCTAGGAAAAATAAAAATAAATTTGCAAAATTTGTTGAAGTTTGTCAGGCATCATACCACCACATATATTTGATTACAGGAGACATCATCTCTCTGGGACAGGACTCTGAAAATCTCTAATGTTTTCTAGAGGGAAAGATGCTCTGGGTGTTGACACAAAGATCTCCCTGGGAAGCTGACAGTGGTGAGAATGAGTGAAGAAGTGGAGACAATGTAATGCTTCAGCTCAACCATGATGTCCATGATGTATCCTCACTGTGTTCTCCCCACCTTGATACACTTTCAAATGCCATTTTTTGCCCCAGTTTTCTCTGCTTTTTTCTGCTTAGTTGAACATTACAAAGGATGGTTTTCTCCATGCTTTTGTTGAGAATAGGTAAGAGCTTGCTTTATATTTTAGATAAAATCCTTTCATAGATTTAATTTTGTCTACACATATTCTGCAAAATGTACTTCAGCTCTCACAGAACATATTCATTTGAGTGTTATCCAGTATCAGCTCGTTTATATCCCTGCAGATATATGGAGAGCTTCCCAGTCTTGAAAGCAAAAATCAAGAGACTAGAATTGGCAGCTATTGGCATTCATTTGGGTGGGAATTTTTCCTGTTCCTTGCACAGGTCTATATTATTTTATCCTTTTAGAATGCATTCTTTTATTTTTGGGACTGCTGGAGGGGAAGCTGAGGAAGAAAAACAGAAGCCTTAAGGTAATGACTCAAGTAAGAGTGTTCACACCTTCATTTTCTATGTGTGTTAAAACAAGAAGGGAAGAAAGAAGGCAGGCAAATGTAGTTAAGAGGAAAATGCAGTTAAAGAAACCAATAAATACTCCTTGAGAGCCACTGGCAGCAGAGGCAAGAGCAGGGTGATGAGCTCCCTGAGGAGACACAGGCCCTTCTTTTCACCCCTGGGGTCACCAGTGGCTGTGACATGGGTCCAGTGCCAGGGAAGGAGAGTGAAGGGTGTGTTTGTGCTTGAAGGCAGGAGGTGTAGGGGCAGGGTAAAGGGGAAGGAAAACAAGAGGAGGACTCAAGGATGAAGAAGCTGTTCCATTGAGAAGGGTGGACAGGGTATAATGAAACAGAAGAAGGAAGAGGTATACTAAACCAAAATCTGTTGGTAAAGCACAGGTGAGTGTAAACTAGCCATGAATGAATTCAAGCTGGAAATTATAAGGAGCTTTCTAGTTTTAAGATCTGTAACCTCTGGAACAACATTCCAATTAGAGCAGCTATAGAAAAACTGGTTATCATAACTTTAGGGAAGTTAGGACTTTAGGAAAGGTTGAAGTGTTGGGTAGAAAGCATTCTATTGTTATGAGAGACAGTGGAGGATTGGGCTCTGTAGTCTATGAGATCCTTTGCTGGTCTGTGTTCCCAATTAAATGAAGTAGGGCTTTTTTGCTGTGTATTAAGCTGGGGGATGTGAACAAACATCTCATAGGCACAGAAGCCTTTCTGTTCCTCCTAGAGCTTCCCTACCAGCAGTCTCCTTGACAGCACAAACCTTGCTGTTAACAGTAAAATAGACGCAGGGCTTGAAGAACAAAAAAAACCAAAAACACAGCCAGAGAATTATGTTAAACAGTGAAGCCCTCAACCTGCTTCTGTGCAGGTTAATAAGAAGGGCCATATTCTGACATCCTCACTCCTTGTCTACCAGAAAAAGCATTTCTTCTGACATAGAAAACTGTAACTTGGTGACAGAAGCTGACTTAATTACAAAATTCCTGTCAAATCATCAAACATAAAGTACAGAGGAACATTTAAGGGTCATTGAACTACGTTCCCAAGGGCTGGACAGAAGTGGTGTAAGTCTAGATAGCATCACTTTGCACTTTTTATTTCTAAGGCAAGCAGGGCCAAAATAATACTCAGATTTTAGACAGATTTATCAGAGCTTTTTAGCACAATTCCAGTAGGGTTCGATTCAGTTGGAATCCAGAGTGAGCCTGCAGGTTGATTTCAATTTGCTAAGGACAACTTCACCTTTTTGTAGAAAATATAATCTATCCCAGTGTAAATATTCAGTGGTATTGGAACTGCCTGATTATTATATTATTAAAATGAAGGATAGGTTTTAGGAAGATGAACTGCAGCAGAATAAGCAGCAGCAGAAGCTGCCTTATTGACAGAAAAACTGTTTAGACTATTTTCTTTTCTTTTAATTTTTAATGTTGAGGTGGATGGGCAGTCTGAAGCAAATGTAAAAGGCAAAGAACCAGAGGGAAAGTAGAAACACAAACACACTGGAGTCAGAAATACCATGGTGTGCATGCATGGCTCCTGGGCACAAATATGACCTGCACCCCAGGACAGCAGGTCATCCCAGGAATAGCCTTTGCTTGGAGCAGGCAGCGTCGTTGGTGAGGCATTGCATGTACTGTCGTGTGGTGCCAGGTTTTATTTTGATGGAGGAGCCAGGAATCTGGCAGGGGAATGAAATTATTTTCCTCACACACATGAGGCTGGGTCAGTTTGCAACTGGAAATGTGGTCAGAGTACACTGGGGAAAGAGAGTTTGCCCCTTGCTCTCTTCTTTTTTTTTTTTTTTTTTTTTTTTTGACAGTTCTAAGTTGCTGCAGTGAAATTCATTAATGCTAATTGCAACTCTTTGCTTGAGCTCTTAGGGATTTCTGTGTGCTTTTAAACATTCAGTGAACAGAGGGGCAATATCAAGTAAGCAAGACTGATGTGGCTGTTCTGATAAAAAAGACGTGAAAGGATGAGCTGTATGAGTCCCAGAGTATTTCAGCTATGATTTTGTGGGTTGGAAAATGCCAGGAGACTGGAAACATCTTCAGTGAGCAGAGGAGGAGAGTCCTCTTGGGAATGGAGCTGTGGGATGCTATATTGGAATGGCAGGGGCTCCAAGGTGCTTGTGCTGGTGGTGGTGTTGAGAAGTAAAAAGGGGAAAACACCAAAGAAGAACAAAGTAGCAGAAGAAGCCATGGGAAGACAATCTTAAAGCAGGTCTATAATAGAATATTTACAAAATAATGACAATACATTAGTCATCCTCATGCTGAGGAAGCTTCTCAGTCATGTGACTCTCTGGCAGCCACATTCCCAAGGCCAGAGACTTTCACTGCTGGGACTGAAACTCCTTCATGGCTCCAGTGACCAAATAGGTCCCCACTTCACTCCTCACATATCCCACCCACAGTCAGACCAGGTTTCCACACCAGTTGAACCCCAGGTTTCCCATGGCAAAGTCCCAGATGTCTTCTTCCAGCAGTAACACAGAAACAGCCTGAGCTGGTGCCTTGAGGAGAATTCCCCACCAAGGAACCCCCTGACTTTTATACCCTCACAGTCTCCAGAAACTGACTCTTCCTCCCAAATCTTTGGTTCCTGCCCTCCTCTCCACGTCCATCCACCTCACTGGCTCATAAAGCAGCTTTGTCTCCTTTTTTATCCAAAGGCTGCAGTTCCTGGCTCTTGCTGTATTTCCCAGTGTCCATTCACCTGGCTGCTGTCACCCACCATCATTCCCTGTGTTATCCCAAAGGCTGGCAGCCCATGGCCTCTCTTCTCAGGCTCCTACCTGGACCATCTCAGTCCACAGCTTGTGAGCCCAGCTACTTGTACCCCATTAATTCCTCAATACTCAAAATGCAATAGCACTGCAGAGAAGCATGTGCAGAACCTGCAGTGGAGCTAGCACAGAAACATTCTGTCAACTAATTAGATGTTATTTATTAAATGCAATGCCTTTAACCACCAATCTGTTTTCACTTCACATATACCTTGGTGTGAAAACCAACTCTCATCTGCAAATGAAGATATTTAGCATCTCTTTTGGTTCTGTTCACTAGTTCATCTTCTTTGGCAGATGAGGCACTGCTTGGGGATAAGAATCTTCAAGCCTGTTTTCCCAGCCATGCTACAGCATACAGAGTTAACACTTTCTTCTCACATATTTTTTCTCAGGAAAAATAAAAAGAGAAGAACAAATATACCAAAGCAACCCCGCCTCCCCCCCTGTAACACTATTGTGTGAAACAGAGAAAGCAACTGGTGTTGCCATAAGAGGGCACACTGCAGCTGTAGTTTCCACGTAGTCCAGCAAACCTCTCACAGGAATGAGAAGTGGCAGTTGCTTCCCCTCTGAGACTGTGCAGTATTTGTACTGAAGAAAGTGAAGGAGGCTTCCTATTAAGTTTCCCAAGTGTCTTTTTGTCTGCTGGTTTCTCCCTCCCCACCCTGCCTTTCACTCTTGCAGCCTTTCTTGGGTTGCTTTAAAGGGAAATTTTCAAAGCTTGCAGAACTGTTGTGCTTAAAGTTAGTATTCTCTAACACAGTTTGGATGAATTTGTGATTTTTCTTTCTAAGTGTATTACATCCAGGAAGCACACAGCACTGCTTTGGAGGGTGTACTGCAGTAAGTGAGCAGAAGGGTGCAGGTACATACAAAGGCATCCTGTCTTGGGGTGAAGAGATGCAGATGACTGACTATATGAGAACCTGAAACCCTGCCAGCAGCAATTTTTGCAATGGGTTTCAGTCCTTACATAGCTAAAACAATTCTGACACTACCAGTATCAGGACGGCAGACAAAAATAGGAAAAGGTGATCAAGGGGCTGAAAGGGTCAACATGTACATCAAGAACAGCAGGTGTTCTTTGGTTAAAATAATATTAAAAAGATTTGAAGGCCACAAAGTTACTTGGACAGAGAGAAACTATGTAGCTTAACAGAAAGAGGGTTTAGGAAAATTGAAATAAGCAGAGGCTTTGACAAATCTACTCATTTTAGAACAAGAACAGTAAAATATTTTTGTAGGCAGGGTGGAAAAGTATTAACAATTGTAATTTAATTATTTTTCCCCACATAAGCGGAAAAAAAATCTCTCTGATAGAAGGGTACCTTGGAAAACTCAAGATTTTTTCCCTTACTAAGTAACTTGGGTAAGTGTACAGGGCAGAGATAAAGGATAAATTACCCTTGTATTCCAATGGTACTTGGCATAAGGATAAAAGACAACACCTGGTTCGATGTGATCCTTGTTATCCTGCTGCCTCTGCACTGTTTCAGTTACCTCCACTCCCCAAGGCTGTTTGTTTTATCACCTTTCTAGCCAATAGCCCTCTAGTTTGAGTGCCAGGCTTCTGTGACAGAGTCCATACTTTGTTATACTTCCACACTTTCCAGCAGAGTGAAGCCTTGACCTCTGGATTGTCATGTTATGGTAACACCTAATGACGATAAATCTGATCTGCTGGTACAGAATTGCAAGCAATAAAAAGTGATGAACATCTAGGTCAAAGAGCAAAACTTACAGCCTTCCTAAATGCATTGATTAGGCTGTTTGGCCACATCTCTATTTGCTGGAAATACCACAGTTCCTGTATATTGTTGTCAGCCTGGTTGCTGTCAAGATGAAACTGCCTACTTTCAAGTATTGTGGCACTACTTTTCTATATCACAGTTCCCCCAAAATACTTGAATAATGCTGCTTGCAGAGATTTTATGCTGTTTTCAAATGCTGGTTTTCCATCCAACTAAGCAGGGAAATGGGCAGACATCCTCTCAAAAATTAGTCTAAGGCTTATGGGGTGCCACTGGCATGTTGTCCCTTTACTATCTCCTGAACATGCTCCTAGGATTAATCACATAAATGATCTTCAAATGCATCACTGCAAATTCTGCCAGCTTGGTATAAATAATTGTCATAGACTGCTTAACCAAGGTTGCTTTCCTCTGAGGAGCACTCATTTGCTTCTTCCCAAGTTTTGTGGGAGATAGCTAATCCAGAAAGAAGTGTCTGATAGTCTGTGCTTATGCTTGTGAGAAAAACAGTCACTGAAAACATGTTGACAATTTCTTCTCAAGGTCCCACATCCTTTGTCTGTGTCAATGACAGAGAAAAGGACTTGGAGAACTTTGGCTCCAGAGCCCTGATATCAAGATTAAAGACTTTTGCTTCTTCCAAGAAGAAGCTGCTTTATGGAGTCCAATAGGGTAACCTCAGTTTTGTTAATGAGGACTTAAAGCACATCATGTTGTAACTAGAAAACTTATTTTTGCAATCACTAGAGAGAATCCTGACTTAACCTCCCAGCATAACAGCATTGTTTCCAAATATTGGTTTGACTGAGTAGGAGCAGCAGAAAAAGGAGATTTCCTAGCAGAGATTAGAGCAATTTATTGTTGCATCTGGGACTTTGAGCTCATCTTCAAGTTAGCCTTTCTAATTAGCAGCATGAACTCCTGCTTCCCTTATGAGATAGGTTTGCAACTGGAATTTGACAGAAGCTGTAAAGAAATGTTCTGAGAGACTACTCAGGATGACAAATTGAAGAAAAAGCCCTAAAATACAGTGTAATTCCTCATTTGAAATTATTAGCATGAGATATTACTTGCTGTGAAATGTCTTTTGAAGTGTCTACTTTCATGCTCTTTATTTCACCGTCTATTTTTATACAAATTTTATTCTTAGCACAAACAATTTCCCCATAGTCCCTCTGAATTTATGTTAGCAGTGTCACACTGCACAGAAACACACCACCACCACTACTGCAGCATCTCTGGCAATTTTTGTTAACAATTTTCTGAGACAGCTTCCAAGCCACCTCCTACTATGCAGATCATCACTTCTGTTTCCAACAGATCTAGCCCCATCCAGAGGTGTTTTGAGCTCCCTTTCACTGCTGTGAGAGGCACCACCAACATAATCCTCTGACAGAATTTAATCCCTGAATCATTCCTGGTGGAGATGCTTTGCATGCTTCATCTGCTACAGAAGCATTGCATCATTAAAAATAAATTAATAATGCAAGTGTATAACATCATTGCTACTTGAAAAGTGTTTCATCATCCTGACTGCATTCTTTTAATCCTGGAGCCTCAGATCATGATGTTTCCAGCTCTCACTGTTTTATCAAATGATCGCATGAGATTAAAAAAAAAAAAAAAGGAAACAAAATGCTTTAAATTTTAAACTTGTCTGATTTACAAAAATAATGTTTTGATTCTGAACCTTACAGCACAACTCGCAGTATTTTGGATTTTACACAATAGCTATTGTAAAGCTTTCCTAATGTTATTGCAAATCTGGTGTGTTCTTACCAAACAGAGAGCACAATCCAAACAAGACAAAACTAACCTCCCTCCTATTTAACAGTAGCTGTCTGTCTCCAAGTACTCATTAACATTCTCTTTCAACCCCAAACTCAGATCTGTGAGTCTAGGGCAGCTCAGTAATACAGATAACCTCCTGCAGCCTTGTCAAGCAGGAGAGCTGGCACTAGTGAGCAAGTGGAAGGGAGTTCTGTTTTATCAATTAAAAACTCACCTCATGACTGAGCAGGTTTTTGCAACCCTGCTACCACCATTAGGGAGGGATGGGAGAGGCACAGACACTATGTAAATGTATATATAAATGTATATTCAATCAGGATTTAATTTCTGGCACTGCTCTTCCTTTAGGTTCATATGTAGGTCTGTAGAAGAAAAATAGCTGACCTGCATAAATCATCATGCTTGGGTTATACAGATGCCTCTCAAGCACCTCTCAGCCTCACTAGAAAAATTTGGTCTGTGAAAAAATAACCCTAAAATCCCCATGATTATTTTTGTCGATGTCTTATCAACACCAGAGATGCTCCAAGTAGATAGAAGAATCCACACACACACACACACACACACACACACACACACACACACACACACAGAGAGACAAGTTTAAAAAAAGAAAAAAAGAAATATCTGTATTAGTTCTGTTGATATTCTAAAAGAAACAATCTGGTAAGACCTGCAGTCATGGCTGGAAACAAACTGGCTGATCTTCAGAACTTCTTGACCTGGACTGCATTCAAGAAAGTACAAAGCAGGTAAGCAGGTAAGAAAAATCCGTCATGTTTCAGCACAAGCAAGCTGTATTAAATTCACTCAGTGCAGGTGTAATTATTTGTTACTTATAGAGAGCATTCATAGCTGCATGTTAAATCAAACCACAAGGAAAACACTGTCTATAACAACCATGAGAGCAGACAAGACTTCCTCTTTCCAGATTTATCTGCAGCATAAACATTTTATGTTGGCTGGAGAAATATTAACACTTGTAAGAGAGAAAATACCAATTTTTAGAAAAGAAAGACGGGAGTCAGAGTGCCTGTGTTATCTTTCCTGTCAAAATTTGCTATTAAATCTGTGGGGTAACAAGAGTGCTTAAAGGCTTATTAGCCATTGGTTTTATACATATATATATGTATATATATATATATATACACACACCTTATATTCTTATGTGTGTGTATATAATGTAATATACCTATATATATATGACATTATATACACACAAATGTTATGTAAATTTAAACATTGAATTACATATATAAACATAAAGAAATGTAATAGCAAAAATAGTTTTGACCATTCCTAGAACTACAGAACCCAGCATTTGAAACCTGCTTTAGCTATAGCATTTACTTCTGGCCACTGGAAAGCTTAGAGATTTCCCAACCTCTGAAAATCTGGAAATTACTGTCTAGGTTTTTACCTCATGTTTTTAGGATTATTCATTGCCCAGTTTACCCTGAAACCTGAAATGTTTCATTATTGGCAGAAGTTTGTGTTTACAAGGATATAACATGTCAACTTTTCATGCTCATTCCATCACCCAAGACTCCAGCACTGCCATATATTACTGCCTAAATGTGAATTTTCTCCCTTTACACAATTTTTAGATGTTTTAGAAAAACTGCTGTCCCCTCAGACACTTAAAATGAGAAACAAATGGAGAGGAATATAATATTTAGGCAATTGTCTCAAATATGTAGGTTTAATGATAAATTCTAAATAATTAGCAAAATGTTGGGAAAATGGATTAAAGAGGGCTGGATTCTGAATAAAATTTTGGCACACCATGAAAAAGAGCTCACAGAAACTGTGTATTTTGTTAAGAAAAATGCAATTTGAAATGGAAGTGAAAAATCTGAATCACAAATTCACATGCTTGGAGCTTCATTGTGAAAACCTTTGCAGTTTCCATAGAGTCCCAAATTCATTGAAGGGACAGTTGTCTGTGCAGGAAATATAGAGAAAAGGAGATCATACAGGAAGACCATACAATGGAGGATGCCATCAGATTCTGCACAGCAAACCTGTCAAACAGCCAGAAAAGTTTATCCTCTTTGACAAAAAAAAAAAGGGGAAAAGAAAATAAATTACTGTTCTACTTAATTCCATACAATGTTTGAGGATGCAATCTGTAGGAAAAATAAAGCTAAATGTGGACAACCTGCAAAAAACAGAACACTGTAAGAAGAAAAAAAACCAAACTGCCCCCTCCCCCTAAAGCCTCCCAAACACATAGAACAATTTTTCTTACTGGGGGATAATAAAATCATTTTGCCTTGACCTTTTCCTCACCACTCAGACACTATAGCAATAGCTGCTATATATAAACCTTAGATGCTCTTCAGCTTTGCTCTACCAAAGCATATTTATTTTAACTCAGAAAGGCTAGTGGTAAAAGAAGTTGGGGGACATTTTATTTACACAATGATAAATTAACCTATGGATCATTTCTCTAAGGATAGCTCTAGGAATGACTAGGATGCAGAGGGATCCAGATGGAGTTTTTGACCTCTTTTGTTAAAGCTCCCTCCATGGCATTTGTTGGGCTTTTTCAAAGCTAAAAGCTTGGAGGACACAAAGCTTTATTCTCACATTTTAGTCTTGAGGCTAGAAAAGCTTCTGCATTCATGCCCTAGCAATGCTTGCCTCCAGTAAATCTGAAGTATGCTGGGCAGCTGTGGAAGGAGCGAGAAAAACAAAAAAGCCTTGTGTCTGAAACATTTGTGTTTGTGTGCATCCTACCCCGTACAGCTGGTCTGACTCAGCTCTGAGAAGATGCTGTGCAGCTGTTTCTCTGGAGCAATACCTGTGGGCAAACAACAGCAGAGTCCAGCCTCTGTGTACATCTTCCTGATCTCCAGAGTTCATTTTGTCCCTGCTCTGTCATCTTTAATCATAGAGCATTAGGCTTTTTCTTACTGGATATTCATGCACATATGTTCAGAACTTACAGGGACAATCAGCCATTGTTCCAGTTTTCCTATTGATGTTTTTCTTGCAAATCAGAGCCCAGGGACTGGCCACAAGCCCAAATCCCATCTTTTCAAAACTGATTACTTCTTTGCTGGGAAACTGTTTGCTCTACTGCAATTGTCTAAGACCGGGTTTGGCTGGTGCAAATCCACTTCACCTCTTCTGGAAGCAAAGGCAGGATTTACCCTATGTACTGTACAGCTCTGGAAGGTCAAAGCATAAGAAATGCCCCCCATGATGGGGTAACCATGCTGCTGGCTAGAAAGAGTGACCCCAAGTCTGAAGTGGCAGTAGCAGCTTGAGGAAGCTCACAGAAGGCGGATCTAGAGACTAAATCATCTCATTCCAGCTCTGATGAGCTCATTCAGCTGGAAAAGCAAAACAAAACAAAATATGCATGCATTCTTGTCTGAATATGGGACCACAAGGCAGCTAGGCACTGAGATACCATGCAAATGGAAATAATTAAGTACTGGAACAGAATAGCAGAGATATCACTAGGAACTATCAAAGGAAATTTTCGAGGAGAAATGGCTCCAAAGCCCTGAGATTTGCTGTTCTAAAATAATGAAACAATTCCCACAGAATAAATGGAATTAATGCTAAGGTAGAGTGGAATAATGGTAAAATATTTTGCATGCTAGAAAGCTACAAAATGTCTAAAGTAATCAAATGTTAAATGGTTGAAACGTGGGGAAAGAAAACCTTGTGGCAAATGAACTTTGGGAAGAAGAGCAGCAGAATCCAATTGGCTCCATGACAGTAGGGGATGGCCATGACCCCATTTCAAGCTGGAAGGCATTTGGCTCAGAAATAAGTGAAAATAAATGACCAAATCATTAGGATCCCAGTGGGGCATGCAGCAATCTGAAAAGGCAGATGATCTCCTACAGTTTTACCCACTGATCTTGTCCACTGTTGGGAAGAAGTGAACACTGTGGCTGTGCCACGTTGTGCCTCCCTGCACCTTTCACACACAGGCTTGTGCACACATACACACACAGGTGCACATTCCAACAGACATGTGTCTATTAACAAGACACTCTGAGCATACTGTGAATTCCAGAGGTTTTTGTGAAGACTCATATCAGCAGGGAAATAGGGGTGAAACATCACAGGAAGCTCATGGCTGTGCATGAGTGGGGAATAGCAGCTGGGAATTCTGCCAGGCACGTGCACAGAAAACCTCTGCCTCTCTCCATACCACATGGCAAGGTGAGAGACAAATAATACATCTTTTACCTTTCCAAAGAACATTAGGATAGCATTTTCAGTCAGATTATGCCACAGTTCTTGTACTTGTAAGGATTATTTTTCTAACGAGGCAAGAAAGGTCAAAAGAAATTAATAGCCAAGGTAACAGTTATCAGACTGATATAAATAAAGCAGTGTATAAAGTTTGCAATACACTACAATCTACAACTGATAAAGGAGTCTAAAGCCAAATGAGCATTTAGAATGAAACTGATATTGGAAATATCTACTCTCCAAGTTCTCTTTTCAAGCAGATGAGTGGGTCAAAGTTGCTGTTTGTAGCAGTTGCTGCTGAAGCCAATGTTGCCACTGAAGCCTAGAGTAAGGACATTACTCACTCAGCACAGCTCAGCCTTTCCACGGGGTCCAAAAAAGGCTCAGGTGATATCCAAAAGCTTCATCCACATCCTCATACAATGGGGACCATGTTTTAATGCTGTGACACCTTAGTGCCAGTAGCCCCCAGGTAAGAGGTATACTACAAAGATCTCCCTTACCCACATGGTTGCTTTTGTGCTCTTCATCTTAATACTGCAGACAGCTGATCACCATGTGTTTGTCTTTGTAACTCTCCAGACACCTATATTCCTGTTTTGCGCTTGTCTCAAAATGTCAGAGTGGCTCCTTCCTCATGTGAGTGTGACACCAAAATAATTTTATTACTTCGTGCTAAATTCCCTTGGGAACCTGTTCCAGCAAGGTACAAATAATGTGTGTATAAAGTTATATGCAACATACACACTCCCCTAAGCCTCTTGTGAGGTGCCTCTGGAGCTTGAAGAAGCTGATGGCAAGAGCTGAAGCACTGCTAAGGGTGAATGAATATCAGGCATGAGCTGATAGAAGCTATCCCAGGTGTTTTCATATTAGTCATTTTCAGGATCCTAATTTACCTCCATTAATGTAATAGGACCTAAACTTTGCATTTAAAGCAAAGAGATAGACAACCTGAAATGTAAATGCCACAGGATCTGATTTCAGTTGCTGAAGATGGTCTTGGGAGCTGAGTCTCACAAGCTGTGTTATAGTGAAGAGGGTCTGAGGTGCCAGTATCAATTCTATCACCTTTCAAAACCTTGGCTCTCCACTATTCCTGTGAGTTTTTAATACATTTAGCAATATCAGTGATGTACATATATGACCTGCTTTCAGCTGCGATAATTTCTTCTCAGTAGTTGGTACAATGCTGTGTTTTTGGATTTAGTATGAGAATAATGTTGATAACACACTGATGTTTTGCATTTTTTTTTTTTTTTAGTAAACTGCTCTTATCGCAACATAAAAGTTTTAGTTTTGATTCCCCCCATTTTACTGGGCTAGGAGTGGGGGAGGTGAGCAAATGGCTGTGTGGTTCTTAGTTGCCAGCTGGACTTAAAACACAACAGCATACCAGCATAATTTTTACTTTAATTGGTTCAGCTCATTTCCTTAAAGATATGAAGTCTTTTGCACAAGCAGCTCTCTTCTCTGACGAATATTTTTCCACTAAATCAATAATTTTCCAGTAAATCATTCATTCTCTGTTGCATACACTTCCAGACTCCTCTTAGACATGTTCTAGGGGTTGGACACAGGATTTTCCCTTATTTTTCACTACTGAGCTTTAGGATCATGAAATGTTTCCAATGATTACAAGATGCCTTTTTTTTTTTTTTTTTTTGAGATGTTTATTTGCAACAGTAGTGTGAGATACAGTAGAATACGTGTGGGAACCAAATAATAATGTATTATTTTATAGTGAATTTTTCAGTAGATTATTCCAAATATTACATATGGAAATTTTAAGTCCTATTACATTAGTTCTGATATTATGGTGACTAAGCACTTAAACAATAAGCAGTCTTGTGGAAAAATCCATATACACAGTTTGCGTTACTCCATTTGTCCTAAATTTCAGACTGCAACAGGATGACCTAGATCATACAAGTGGGTAGCAAATACTTCAGTCTATATTTACATATTGTCTCTTTAGAAAGTCCTTGAGAAACCCAGATACACACAGGCTAAATTGAGATACAAAAAATTGTGCATGGTGTTTTCACCTCTCACCTTGAAAAGACTCACAATGTAAATTCTCACGTATTTTAAAAAGATTAAAAATATTGGATGGTGTATAATATCCTGAATGTGTTACACAGCCAGCAGATAAGATGTTTCAGAGCACAGCAGCAGCTGCTCTGCCATCAAGCACTAGAAAGGTAGATGGCCATCTAGCTTTCTAAGCACATCCTGTGGTAATTACTGATAATCAGAAACAAAGCACATTTTGAAACGCTGATATGCAAATACACGACATGAGATGAATCTCACTCCTACTTCCACTGAAAGGTGGAACACTTCAACAGAAGGGTTATGACAATTTCAATGCTGCAGGGTTTCTTTTTTTTTTTTTTTTTTCCTGAGAATAGTTAGAGTTTGGGTGATGAACTCCTCAGACTACACACAATCTAGAAGGTATTTGTGTGGAATCACCCTTAGCTTCCATGCTTTCTTTTCTGAAACCCAGTGACTGAATATTATGAAGGTGCTTTTTAAAGTGCAAATATAGCATTGAAAACAATCGTGCCATCATAGAGGAGTGAGACTCATCCAATTTTTTGGAGCCCCAAGATGATGACAGACCTGACAGTCTTCCTGCAATATCCATCCACCATCATAAACAAAAAACATTTCCCACCAAAACCAAGAAATGTTTTAAGGGGACATCAAGTATGTTATAAAGTGTCATAGGCAGAGCTGAAGAGCTTTAGAACACAAATCTCACTCAAACAGTACCAAAGTATATATATAAAAAATACTAAAGCAAAAGTATCTTGAATCCATAAAAGGGTCATACTAGTCTATTATTTAACCAAGTATGACTATTGTACAGTGATGATACCATTGCAAGACAGCTTAGAGAAGCACATATCCCTGTGCTAAACTAAGTCCTAATAGATGCTGAAGAGTGATGTTCCCTTATATGAATGGTGATGTCTTGTGGTGGGGCAGAATCACCTGTTATCACAGCCACTCCTAAAGATTTACTTTAGGGTGGGTCATAAACCTCAAATTGAATGCATCTTCTAAAATTAAGTATTGTGATGAAAGCCTTGGATTTTAGAAAAAACACATTGAAGTGTGTGAGAGAAGCCATCAGGCCCCAGAAAAGCTCAGTATTATTTCCACTGTATTCAATGGCAAACTCCTCCACGAGTTTCATCTGCGGGATCAGGAGCAGACCTACCACACATTGCTGACCTGCTAATGACTAATGGCATGGCATCAACCTTTACTGTCTGGTGGCCCTTCTTTCCCCTGATCTTTTCAGAAGTCTCAGGATCTTATCCTCAACAAAGAATTCTGCTGGTTCTGGGGCTGGCTCTGAGTATTTGCCACAGTTCATTAATACACAGTATTTCAGGAAAAAGATCCTCTAAACAGAGGTGGCTGGTGCTGTGCTCACATTATGCTCACCTCAGCAGCAGAATCAGGCTGGGTGAGGAAAACACACATCAAGCCATTTATGTAAAGGACCCTTAAGCATAAAACAAATCACAGCTTCTTATTCAAATAACACAGTACCATGCAAAATTCACAAATCAAGGAGTGTCTTTAAATAAAAAAAAATCCAAACATTTGCTTAAAAATCCACCAATTCTTGTATATTACTCTTTAACTTTTTAAGCCATGCAAAAGGTTTAACCAAAATGTCCCTTTAACAAATGCAGATTGGAACTATATAAAAAAAGTTCCCAACTAAATGCCTAGACAAATCCCTCAACAAGTTTTGATCTTTCTCATTGAATCTCTTCATCTTGGTATTTATCCATCTGAGCAGAGCTCTAACACCACACCTGTGCTGCCCTTCCCTGGGGAGACTTAGTCCTTGCTGTGGGAAGGAGCTCTTATCTGCAATTTGACATTGCCCATTGCAGGTCCCCAGCCATGCTCAACTGCAAATGCACAAAGGAGTCATGAATCTCATGCTCAGTGCAGGGAACCTGCACCACACTAACAGGGTTTAAGACAAGAAAAATGTGAAACGTCAAAAAGGACTATACAAGGCTGCAAGCTGGGATACTAGAATTGCCCTTGGATCATAGTGCACAGATTTGAGGGTTGTAGTGGTTTATTATCTCATTAGAAACATCTAATTCCCTGTAATAAAAATTGCATGTAGAGTATGTCAAAGAACAGATGAGGCTAATACAGCCCACAGTCAGGACTAATACTTTTTTCCCTCTCTTGCTGCTAAATAAACTGGGGTATCTTTTCAATTTAAAAATAAAAACTATATAATTACAGCAATAATACCATGCTCCTGACTGCTCTGCAGCTGCATATTGTAAAACTCAAAGCCACTGAACAGAAACAAAAGCATTAAGTAAGTAACGGCTTTACAGAAATGTTCTGCTGAGGTGATTATGTCTGGCAAAAACCTCTATAGGGGAAAGACTGTTTACCAAACATATTTCATGTCCTTTTCCCCCTAAAAAACCCTGCAAGCACATGAACCTTTTTCTCACAATAGATAAAGAAACCTTTGCCAGAGGTGTAGTTTATGACTATAGGAACACTGGAACAAGCAGGGAACCTGTTCAAATAGTTAGGCATCAGTTGCAACAAAAAGCCAGAAGCAGTCATATTTTTATCATCTGTTATAAAAAAATATTTCCCAATCAGTGTCTCAATACAGTTAAAAGTTAAAACCCCTCTGCATTACTAATAAATTAAAAAAACACTATCTCCAACCATCTCGTAAGAAAATAGGTAAGTAATTTAAATCTTTAGTTTACATAAATTAGCACAGAAATGTGTATTCAAACAAGTGCACTGAAAACAGATATGCCTTCTTTTCTTCTGATATCTCTTATTTAAGTTATTAAGTAACAGGAAAGCCTTTATACTTTTTGCATGACCTTGAGAGTCTGCTAACACTAAATGGTCAATAGCCAAACCCCAGGAGAATGTTTCACCAGATAGACAATGACAAGAGGGAGCATGAAGTACAATCAACTGCTTTGCAGCCTTATTACCATACCCTTCAACATTCCATTTCAGCACATTTACTCTTGGGGATGAAGGTAATGTATTTATATGGCTAATCACATGAGTGAAATTTGATGGGTTGATACAATTTTTTTTTAAGGCCTGTTAAACCATCATTTTTTCAGAGGTAGTTTCCAAGGCAATAGTGATATACATGAGTGGAAACAATACTCCTTTGCTTGACTGTGGATAAAACTCTTAAATAGTGCTGGTGCTGCCTCTGAACCTCGCAGAGAACGTTTAATGGGTAAGATGTTATAATCGGAGCTGACAACAGCCAATTAAGTGTCAGAAGAACAATCTGATAAGTAGGTCTTCATGTCTATAGGCATTTCCTGATATGTCTTAACTGTCAATCTGAATGTTACACATCTCTATCTTTATCTCATTATTGACTGATTTACTAAAGGAGAATGCTTTCACCTCTTTTTTTGACTTTAGGGCTGCTCCAGAAAGAAGGAAAGGAAAATAGTAGGAATAAGTCTAAATTTGGAATAATAGATGGGGAATCCTAATTACAGAAAAAGTCCTAATCTTCCAACTGAGCAGGCGTATGGTTTGGTGACACCACTCCATGCAGCTGCCCATGCCATACCTTTCAAGAAGTGGAAGGTGCTCATTCTATAGAAGGTCTGTTTCTTTAATGGGTGGAAGGATATCTGTGGACGTGCTAGCAGGCTGCTCTCTGCTTTCAGTGCTTCTTGCTAGTCATACAGAAGACAACACCTCGCTGGATGGATCTCTTCCCTTCTTGTCCTCACCCCTGTCAATATCAATCACATGAACTATGCCAGGCTTCAGGATCAGGTCATCAGTCTCCACGTGGCTCCTGTTGTCATCCACCTCGATGTACTTGCCCTTGGAAGGCTGGGTTGCCTTACCAAACACGTCTTTGAAGCGGCGCTTGAGCTCAACGTCTGGGCAATAGACGTACTCGTACAGAGCACCAGCAAGGACTGCTCCAATTATTGGTCCCACCCAGTATACCTGCAAAAAAGGGGGTGGGAAAACCCCCAGGCATTAAGCTTTTAAATTAACCATGATAAGAAGACTAAAAAGTTTCAAAGCGAAATAATTTTGTCAAGTTTAATTGATCTATCTCTTTAGAGGAGACCTCTTCTAAACTTCTCCACAAATATGGACTCTTTGCAAGAAGATACACAAAGGAAACACCAATGTAGAAAAGTGATTTTCTTTCTGAATTTTGACCCAAGATGACAATGAACTTCCAAGGAAAAAAACCCCTTCCTAGTGTACACACAAACAGTTCCGCTTTGGTATTTCACACTTATGTTTCCAAAATATTTCAAATTTGGCATTTAACCCTACAGAATACAACAGGCAGTCAACCACAACAGGCAGTCTGATAATCTAATTTGAGTAAGTGAATACAATGGACATAACACAACTTTGTAGGTACCTATCTATTTCTGCCTGACAGGAAGCAGTGCAGTAACTTTAGTAGGTGCCCAAAGCCCACAGGCTCCTGTTGATGGTATGCCAATGTCACTACTCAGGAGGAGGAGAAAAGGCTGTCTTTCCAAGTGGCCAGAATAGTAACTAAGCTTCTCCTGCAAGTTTCTCCATGGTACATTTGTTTATTGTTTATAGATTTAGTTATAAATTACAGGCTTCCTTGGAATATGGATAATTAATCTTGTGAAAAACTACAGCAGTTTTTCATATGAACAAGCCATTCACTGGTAACTGGGTAAATCTGCCTCAATAGGATAACTCTTGGGAACAAAGTTACACATGGTATCATGTTTGCAGAATTGAAGCCTTAGGGCCTGAAGACAATGCTATTTCTATTATTAGCTGCAGTGGGAGCAATATGGGCTTCCTACTTTAAAAATCAAGAAAATCCTTGTATGCACTCTAATATGCAGCTCTTTCAGTTAGCACTGAAAGTGTCCCTAGAAGTGACTTCCCTCTCTATAATTAGGTGAGGCTGAGCTGTGATCCATCTCTCCCTTATAAAATATGAAATGTTTTTTTAGAAGTCAGATTGTTAGATGCCATAGAAATTTACTGCATCATTCACAGCCTGCTTATAACATTGCTTCCTGAGCAACTGCTCCTGGCTAAGATGACACTTTCAAACTGAAGCAGGCAACATCTGGCCTGGTCTGCAAATACCAGACTGCAACCTCTTCATCTCTCACTGCAGGCATTTGTCGAGGCAGGTTCTCCCCCAGGAACCAGATCACAGAGGGTCCCTGTTCTCATTTTATACATCTGCCCCAGTTTGCTGCAGAACCAGGTGAAACGTGAATTCAACAGAATTACTTCCATAACTCCTCACCAGCGCGATCAGCAGGGTTTGCAATCTGCCTTGGAGGATTTTTCTTTCAATTCTTTCAGACTCCCTGGATTGCTTTATTTTTTGTTTGAACTTTTCATATTATTTCCCTTCTACCACAGCTATTACCTCCACAAAACGGCACCTAAATAGTAAAATAGTAAGATGCTATTCCAGCATGCTGCATGCTGCACTGCAGTCCCAGGTGAGGAGCATGATGATGTCTAAGCTTGGGGCAGGTCAGTGCCTGTCTTCCTTGGGGATGGTCTCTATGGGATGTACTAGGAGAGATAACTGAAAGCAAATGATGTATGAAAAATCCGTAAATCCTGACATATGAAAAATCTTGATCACTGTTTGTTGCTGTGATGAAGGAAGTATGAAAGGAGAGTTACCCATTGGTTTTCCCATCTGCCCATGATGACAGCAGGTCCGAATGATCGAGCTGGGTTCATACTGGCACCGGTGTAATTGATCTAAAGCAGAGAGAAAATGTTGCCTGTTATCAAAGTCTGGGAGGTAGTGATTTGTTTTCTATGAGACACCCTGGTTTTGTACAGCTCCTCCTCTTTACAGCACATAGCATCACTCTCCTGACTCTTAACACAAAGTTAAAAGAAGCCATCACATGAACAGCCAGAAAAGTTCTGGTGCAACACCCTACCCAAGGGTACTCCTGAGACTCAAAAAGGCTTTTGGCATAAAGAATACAGCAGCTATATAGCTGTAATTGCTCTAAAGGTCACAGAAGTTTCCATTTACTTCTGAAGTAGTCATAAAGGGTAAAGGGATCTATTTTTTAAAGAGAAACCATTAACTTACAGCAAATAAATGTCCAATTGCAACAGAAAATCCAATTGCTAAAGCTACTGAACCAGTGACATCACTTCGTTTTGAATCACAGCTAGCAAAAATAGTAAAAACCAGCTGGAATGTAATTATCAATTCCACCAGGAGTCCATGCCCAGCAGAAAGATCTCTGTGTACCTGGAAGAAGGCAAAGAAACACCAGAAATGAAGAAAAGGTGATTTTGTAAATCAGAAATCCATTACATGCATAAATTGTATTTCAATGAATAGTATTTCTAAATAGCAGAAAGTGAAAGACAACAATGAAATTTAGAGGTACAGATTCCCCCCTCTTCATTCTTCTCCTTTTTTCTTTTATTAACTTTAATATGTTTTTTTTTTTTTTTAATTTTAAGAGCCATGGAAAATCACTGCTGGACTGAGAACAGAAGGTTTAACAGTAACATCCAACTAGAACTTCAAAGTTACACTGCAGAAGTATAGTTTATTTTTACAGAGGGATTTGCAAATGCTGCACTTCCCTTTCACCATTTTTTTTTTTCTTGGGAGCACTGTAATTTACTATTCAATTATAAATTCATTAATTAGCCCTGACTTAATTAATTTAAATTTCAATTAAAAATTAAGCAGTGTGCAGCTCAAGTGCATTTTTAATAAGTCCTGCAACGGGGCTAACTGATGGCATTCCTTATTAGTGTAGAACAAAGCTGAAATCTAAGCCACAATCTATTTCAAAAGTATGTCATTTTAAATTGATGTTTTTTCAATCCCCATCGTAATAGCACGGAATTAATTTCCCCCCTTCCCAGACCATATAAAAATGGCATTTCACGCATATATTATTTAAATTTTGTGTGTAAATTAACATTACCTGCTATCATCAGATTTGGGGAGGTTCTAGGAAAGAGAGCTTCTATAAAAAGAAGAGCTACAGCTATTACACTGCATAAACCCATCCTAAGGAGAGCTTTAAGCCCTGCCTGGATGCTGCAAATAAACCAGCAAGCTGTTAAAGTCGGTACCTGAGCTCTCCTCATTCTGTGTGACACTGATTCTATTTGTCAGGGTCTGAGCTAGCCTAGTGAAGAGGCAGAGGAGGAGGGATTACCGCAGTGACTCCCAGGCCTCCCACCACGCTGGGAGGTGTGACAAGGTAAAGGATGCCTGCCCCCACGATGGCCCCCAGGCACTGGGCGAGGATGTAGAAGACGGACTTGGCCAGGCTGATCTTCCTCGTGCACACCATCGCCACCGTCACAGCAGGGTTGATGTGGCCTCCGCTGATGTGCCCAAAGCACTGCACCATGGTGGCAATGCTCAGTCCAAAGCACAGGGAGATCAGGACCATGTCTACAGGCAAAGGCTTCTCTGCTCCACCCCAGTTGATCGTGGAGCCGAGGCTGAGGAGGACAAAAATGAGCATGGCCAAAAATTCTGCCGAAACGGCTTTCCAGAAGGGCTGAGTCCAGACTCCTTTAAACGCCACCATAATTCTCTCACACCTACACAGACGTCCACACTTACTGAAAAGGAAAGCAAATCTTCATCAGAAGTCACCAAATAAACCTTAGGCTCTCTTGTCAGGGGTTGCTCTTCAGCAGACTTTGGAGAGAAGGTGGCAACAATGAGTATCCCTGGGCTGGGACAACCACAGACTACACTCTTAGAGCAGACTGCCCTTAAAACATGCCAGTGTTGGAGGGTCTGCAGGACACAGGGTAATTAGTCACTCCTTGTGATAACTCTATAGTTTCAGCTCCCAAAAAGCAACCTCTGTGTACTCTGAAATGATCATGAAATTAAGTGTGTTCTTCTGTGCTTGTTGGCCTCTGATTTAGAGACTCTATATATCTATGTATGTATAGCTCTATCACTTCCTGTTGATCATCATGTTCATTAAATCAGTGAGTATCCTCTTCTTCTATAGGCTAGATAATTCAATAAAAAAGCAATATCTTAGTCAATCCTAGTGGTTTTGATGACAGTGTAGTGTTGGGGAGCTGCCCTGAGAGCTAGAAAAGAAAGTTTATTTGCTTGAACACTCACACAGACCAGTATTTCAATTTATATTTATGCAAAGAGAAGTTTCTTCACTGAGGATGTTGGGTGAAAATTGAATTCAGGCAGGAGAATAGATGCAATCCTACATTATGACCTTTAAATCAATTGTCTAATCAATAAAGTGCTTTCTTTTGGGCTAATGGCATCCACAACCTTGGGAATATAACAATATTTTCTGTATGTGTAGTGTGTAAAACTCTGCATGGCAATGAAAGAAGTGTCTTGGCTTTTCTTCCTTTCTGGAAATGCTGTTTATCAGTCTATACTGCCTTCCTGATGAGTTAAAATTTTGCTAGATGTTCAGATACCTATGAAAGTGGGTCACCAAAGAAAAGTTATTTGTGGTATTAATAAATTAGGAGAATAAGCCAAAAGGGAAGCATTTTAATTAGTTTCTAAGGAATGCTAAAAAGATTCTTCTCTCAAAACAAAAGCAAGAAATATCCAACCCATCCAAAAAGTAGAAAACAAAAGAGAGAATATTCAGCTGCTACATTTGGGAACAGAATTTCAAGTGGAAGACGGATGAATTTATGCTCAGTTATCTGAGGTAACTGAGCTACAGTGCATATTTAATACCAGTTACATCAGAAAGAAGCATAAAAGGCATGTCTGCCCGTTTCAAGTCATTGCAAGAGGAATGGCCCATGAATTTCTTAACAGTTCTAGAGAGTTAGGGAAAAGCAATTTAATGCTGTGACTGGAGCAAATAAGTTGTTTCCCTGACTAATTTCCTATGCTAATTTACTCTGTATTTTGGATAGGTCTTTTGAGCTCCATCTCAGTTCTCTAGACTCTCAGATGAGAACAGTTACATTCTCTCCTAAAAATGGCTCTGGCTTATGAAGGGATTTGAGACACTTGAATGAGACTTGTTCTTCTAGAGAAGTGAAGCCAGAACCTCAAAAAAAAAAATAAAGTAATACCCCAAATCTTCTGATTTTAGGTTGAACTTGAGACAAATGGAAAGATGTTTTTGTAAGATCTCATATTAACAATCAGTTAATGACTAAACATCCAGACTAGACTTTTTGTACAAAATGAACCCAAAATCATTGCCTCCCTCAAAGCTGAAGCTCACAGGTATTTAGTTGTTCCTAGGTTTGAACCCTAGATTCACACTGAAAGGTTTACCTCTGATTCCCTTGCTGCTTCCTCACTAAAAATTTATCTTAGTGACCTGAGTTAAATACAGGTGCTATATCCATACTGAGAAAAGCTCATTTTCCCAGCTCCCTGGGCATGTTCCAGGTGAACACAGGGATGACACATATAGTGAAGCCCATGGAAGAGAAATCTGGGACTGGGTGCACAGACAAGGGAAGCAGCACTCACCTACTCTTTTATCGTTCGGCTCAGCTGGGATGTAATCTGGATTTCCCTGGTGCAAGCCCTGGTGTTACATTTCAAGAGGTTTGAAAAATTTCCAGCCACCAAGGGCACTGAGAAGGGAATGTAGGTTTATGGAGCACGGTGACTCCTGATGCCTTTGTTCAAATGTGCCTGACCATCTCTTTCTGTACTCAGAGAACAGTGAGACCAGCAAATTAATTCCACACCTTCATTCCAGAAAGTGGACAGAAAAAGGTGTTTGCATTTGGCATTAATATCATGCAGTTGGCTTCTCACTAGTTGTGGAACATCTTGGAAAATCACCTCAAGAGTGAGTGTCTGTGCTCATGCATGTGGAAGATCACACCTTCTACTGGGCTGCAGGTGGGCCTGACTAGAAGGAGTCTACCACTTATGAAAGGCAGATCTCGTATTGTTTCTCCAGCTGAGAGCACGTGCAGCCAAATCAGTCGATATTATCTGCAGCCCTGAAAATGCAAAAATGCCGCATGCAAGCCAAATGCTTTGAACACAAAAGCTGGCTCATCAACCTGAGTTTTTGTTTTTCTAGAAAATCATACTACATAGGACTCTGTCAACCATATTGACAGTTAATGAGCTAAACATCTATTTTTAATCCATACATGTTTTTTGAGGCAGTCTGTTTTTCTATGATTTCAACACTAAGCAAAATGCTCAGCTGTCAGGGCTAAATTTTTCTTTTAAACTGCACACCTTTCCTCCCAACAGCAAACTCCCCTATAAATGTTAATAAAAGCTTAATACTGTGTTAGAGTCCTGAGCCCAGACTTTCACTTAAATCCAAAGCCAATCAGCAACTTTGAAATTAAAACCATCTAGAACATCCACTATTTGTTCAGCATGCAGTTTAATTTAAAGGCTGGAGATGAGACAGCGATGGCTGTGACAGGTCTGAAACTGAAATGGGACCACTCAGCAGCTAAGATTTGCCACCAAAGCTGCAAAACAGTTTGTTTTCAGCAGCCATTGTTCACATTTTCCTTTGATAAATTCAAAATACAACAGAAAAACACTTGCATGTGATGGTCACAAATTAATTTCACACGTGGCCACACTGGAAATTCTCTGGTCTGGGCTACAAGATTACACAGTAAATTGCGTCTGATAGGACGCAAGGTGCGTTTTGCACATAACGTTGCCAGCAGGGCTTCAGGCACGGATTTGGCTCCAAAGCCATAACAATATAAATCATAACAAAGGTGTCGGGACAAAAATCAAAAGGTATTCCAAAAATTCTTCGTTTTCTAGCTAATATAATTTCAAGGAGCAGAGCACACATCCTGGAGGCAGCCTTGCGGCCAGCCACTGCACAGGACACTGCTGTCACACACAAGTTCTGTTCGTGCAGTGACCATTTACAGCGGCACCTCCGCTGCAAACTCGCACGCTGCCCGACTGAGCTCGCAGCGCCGGCTGGAGCTCGAATGGCCACTGGGCACCTGCCAGCCAACTTCGAGCGAGGAGGCCACTACTGCAAAACCAGGGCTTGCTTGTAACAATTTTGCCTCATTTCCAAAAAAGCTGTTAAATGAGCGACAGGCGTGAATTTCTACAGAAGGAGGGGAGCCTCGGGATGTCAGTACCGCAACTTTTTCCGCTGTGCGGTACCTGGGCTTTTTCCAATGCAGGACCGCAAGTGGACAAGAAAGAGAGTTTTAACATGCGAAGAGAGAGTTTGCTTCTCTGCACCCTTCGCACCTCTGATGTTAAAACTCCAGAGCGACGCTGCGATAGTTCCTTCGGGAAGGGGGAGCTGCTGCCCGGCTGCCATCCCTCGGTGCAAAACGCAGGAGAAAGGCACCACCGCGGAGCCCCACAGCTGGCTGCGCACCCCTCCCGCGGCCGTGCACCCCCTGGCCGAAGCTTTCCCATAAACTCATCTTTGGTTTGGGGGGGCTGTCCCTGCCCGCCTGCCTGTCTCCTGCCTGTCTCCTGCCTGTCTCCTGCCTTCCCTCCCTCCTCCCCGCTCCGCTCCCCGCGCACTCACCCGCGGCGCGGAGCGGCCGCTCCGTCGCTCATGCCTCCCGTGCGGGCGCGGCGAGCGGCGGGGCCGGGGCGGGGGCTCGGGGCGGGGGCTCGGGGCGGGGGCCGGATCGGGGGCCGGGGCGGGGGCTCGGGTCGGCTCCCGAGCGGGCAGCGCTGCCCTCCGTACCTGGCGCGGCGGGCGGGCTGGCGGCACTCGAGGAACGGGCGGCGGAGCGCCGGCGGCGGGCCGGCTGCGGTCATGTGCCCGTGCGGGGCTCGGCAGGGGGGTCCCGGTGCCGGGCGAGCGCAGCGGCGGCGCCGGAGCGAGAGCGCTGCGCTCCTGCGGCGCGGGGCCGCCCGCCTGTGCGGAGCACTCAAAGCCTTCCCAGCTTCTTCTCTGCCACTCGCTTGGTTGAAAGGGAGAAAAGCCCTAGTAGCTCAGCGGCCAGGGAGTGCATTATTGGAACGCTACTCGTTACAAAATCATAGAAACATAGAATATCCTGAGTTGGAAGCGACCCACTAAGATCGAGTCCAACTCCAGCCCCAAGAATCACGCCATGTGCCCGACAGCATTGACCAAACACCTCTTGAGCTCTGGTGCTGTAACCACTTCCCTGGTGAGCCTGTTCCATTGCCAAACCACCCTCTTGGTGAAGAGCCTTTTAATAGTGTGAAATCTAAACATCCCCTGACACACTTTAATGCTGTTCCCTCGTGCCCTATCATTGGTCACCATAGGGAAGTGATCAGAAATTGCTGCTCTACTACCTCTCATGAAGAAGCTCTAAACTACGATGAGGTCTCCCCTCAGTCTCCTTTTCTTCTGGCTGAACAAGCCAAGTGACCCCAGCCACTCTGCATATGGCTTCCCCTCTAGGTCTTTCACTCTCCTTGCAGCCCTCCTTTGGATGCTTTCTAGTAGCTTTATATAATTCTTACACTGTGTTTTGTTTGTTGAAGTTGCTAGCTAAATTGAATGAAATTTTGACTAGTATGAAATGCCAAATGGAGGCCACTGAAAAGTAGTGTTTAAATTAGACTGTGATGCTGTCTGTTGAGGAAATTCACATGGTCATTACTCAGTGCCTCTATAGCATGAAAACAATTCAATGAAAAACAGCCCTCATGTAATAAGAAAACCCACAAAGTTGCCTATGGCCCCAGGCACAACTATTTCATTAGAGAATGCACAGACACTGTCACTTGAAGAAGACATGGTTGAAAATGGAACAAAGTATATAGAAAATCTGGCTTAGACCTTTGCATGCTGTAAGAGAATATATGCATAAAATATACAGAAAACATTCTAAGGAACATATTCAACTGCTAAATGAGGTTAAACTACAGATAAAGCCATGCATCCATACAGCAATAGTGAAAAATCAAAGTTTGGCATGATCAGCCAGCCTGTACAAGACACATTGTACTAGATAATCCTCTAACCATGAGTAAACAGTGACAGATCTGAAGAACTACTCCAGGAAACCACAGACAGAAAGTCCTCCCTAAGCTTCTGCTAAGAGATTACAGATAATAATTTACAACAGTGAAAAGTGAGGATAATGTATAACACTATCAATTAAGGATACTCTAGACAAATTTGCAGACACTGCAATAAAAAAGTAATGTATTTTTATTAAATGCTGACCAATCACAGTTTATGGCAAATACAGGCTATCATAATGTACAAATGTAGGTGTTTTTCTCAATTTGCCTGCTCCTCCTCTGAAGCCATGCCATAAAGGATGCCAAAAGACACTCACAAATTGATGGCAAAAGAGAAACTGCAAGCTTGATGCTTGCTTTTTTTGTTTTTCTCTTTTTTTTTTTTTTTTTTTTTTTTTGTGTATCTTGAGCTAAGTCAAGGGATGGGCAGGGGGTGGTTGTGTATAGTTATCATTGCACATATCTGCTCTTTCATTTTCTGTGTTTGGGTTTTCAATCTAAGCCCTTCACAACCTGCTACAGTGATTTCAGAAAAAAACTCACTTATTCTTTGGCACCTTGTGGACTCTGCTCCTTTGGCATGTTTGTTTGTTCACAAGCAAAATTCACTTAGCAAAACCAGTAATTGCTTTTTCTTTTCTGGCAGATAGTGTATATCTGCTCTTTTTGATCTGCAGAGCGGATCAGTGCCACACAGAGAAGCCAGAACATTGATAGCTTCTGTCACTGCTACCATTCTTACTGTGAAAGATCTTCTGGAGGATTAGACAAAGGTTGTGGCCACATAAAACAGAGAAAGGCAATGCTTCGGGCACAAAACCTGGAGCGAAGTGCACTGTGCCAGCTCTGATCAAACAGACTATGTTCTGTTGAAAGCACAGAAGGCATCCCTTGAGATGGCACTGAAAATCAGAGGAAAGCTGCCCCAGTTTGTCCAGGGATAAATTTGTCATTGTTGGGAGTTGGGACCACATGCATTCTTTTTTTTTTTTGTTTGTTCATAATTTTCTTCTTTTTTTTTTTTTTTTCCTTGTATATCACCATCTTTATAAAACCTGGGTTAACTCATTTTGGATTTCTATCCAACAGTGAAATACTCCTGCTACTGTGCTCAACATAGCTATGGAAATAACTTACAAAAGAGTATTATGAAAAATTTAAAGATGGTGTTAAAACTTAATCTATGTCAGGGTGGGGGGAAATGTGTGGGGGAATCTTGCTGTGCATCTGCTTCTCCTTCACTGAACATTAAATCTGAGTTTCTACAGTAATTTCTAGGACATCATGAATTAAAGATCTCTGTAGGAACTTAAGCCATGGTGAGAAGATGCTACAACACATAAGACATCCCCATTCTGAACAAGAACTTCCCAGACAGTTGAAGCGGTCTGGATCTGGGATTTCAGTTTGGTCGGTTATGGAGGAGAGGGCACACTGCCAAAGTCAGAGAGGAATGTGCAAACAGCTAATTCCAGTTAAAACAATATGAGGGAGAGAGGCAGAAAAACTCTCAGCACAAGATTCTGTCATCTCACTGAACAACACTGTGGGAAGAGTCCCTTTGCTGCTATGGCAAATCTCATAGATATCCATCCTGGGCAACTCTGCAGACTGTGGGGTTTGTCAGCAAAGACTGAAGCAAATTAAAAGAAAGGTCAACATCTGAAAAAAGAACACAGTTTAGAAGCACTGTGTGTTTTCTAAGTGTCTTAGTCCTTTCCCACTTGTACCCAGTGGATCTGGATTCTATCTTTCCTTATGTTGCTGTTAAGCTCTTCAGCTTGCTTAACTCCTCAGCATTACTTCAGGCTTTTAGTTTCCAAATGCAAGGAGGTTTACATGCCTGTGTCCTTTCTCTCTCCCTCTCTCTCTCTTCCCCCCTCTTTGTTCTGGGTGTTCCTACCCTTTTCAACAGATCTTGAACCCACCAGCCAGTTTCAACTACAGCTGATGGAGGATCAGAAATCTCAAAGCTGTTTAGGCTCCTCCCAGTCCCCCGGGCATGAGTGGCTGCAGGTAATCACAGCAAAAGGGACACTTGTTGTCACTGGCAGGGCAGACTCCAAGAGGATTTGTAGAAGTGCCCTAGTGATGGAGGACTTTGTTGCTGTTTTCAAAGTGGTGCAGACTCCTAGGAGACCAAATTCCTTTGACCTTCCTTGGCTCCTGTCGACAAGAGTGTTTAAGAGCAGGCTATGAGCCTTTTCAGAAACCATTTGCAGAACTCCAGGTTGTTTTTTTTTTTTTTTTTTTTTTTTTTTTTTTTAATCACGAGTGATAAAAAGTTTCATTCTGTTGCGACTAATAAATCCCCCTCCCCTCATCAATTTATGTTTCATAAGTTTGGTTTAAGCTTTGTATACTAAAAGGATCGTACATAAAACACCTCTTACTGAAATGTGATCTTTGCGCATTTCTGAAGTTTTAATTTTCCTGCAGTGTAATCTTGTTACTTAGGTCATTCATTTTGTCACGCCTTGGTATCAGTCTTGTCCAGGTTTGGCTGCAGGGCTATGTTCTCCTGACATTTAGAGCAAGAATTCCCTGGGAAATCAGTCAAGAGATTTGACATTGCTGCTGGCCAAGCTCCAGTAGGTTTAGTTTTACTCTCCTTCTCTATTTATTGTGGAATCTGTCTGTCCACAAGCTGCACATTGAGTTCTGTGCTAGAGAAGGAAAACTAAAAGGGACAAAATGGCCATTCATTTGAGGGATTCATTCAGGCTTTTCAGAAAGGATTTACAAGAAGCTGTGCACTTAAATGACTGCTGAGCTTCCTTAGCCCTGCTCTATTATCTCCCTCACAAGACAATTTGGATTGAGTGCTTTTTCTTTGCCCTGTCCCCCACCCCAATAGGCTTCAATTACTGTTGGAAAAGCAAAATTAAGAGCTAGGTAGTACAAGAACCACCTGGAGGTTTTTCATCTTTAGAAATAGTTTAATTTGAACTTGGCATGGACAGACCCTTTGCTTGGAGGAAAAAAAAGAAACAAAACAAACCAAAAATCTTTTACTCTCCTCCTGCCACAAACTGCTGCAATGTCAGTTGCAAAAAGTTGCATCAGTGGCATAGCTTGGCAGGATTTGATGAACTGGACAGAAGGGGCAGGGAAGCTGCTCTGGTCACTCGTGGGGACGCAGGAAAGTTAGGGGAAAAGCCCAGGTCAACTGAAAATAGAGAAGTGAAGTCTCTTGTGGAGGGGGGCGGTGACATACAGCAGCAGCACAGAGCAAGATGCAGTCAGCTTTGAATGTGCTGGGAGGGAAAACCAGCCCATCATACTGTGTAAGGGCTGTGTACCCTTAGCCAGAGGGACCAAAGAGATTTGTCCAACTTTGCCAGGTGAGACACTGAAATTCAGTTAAGCACTCACAGATTTTATCAGCCACAGAAAATGTAGCACTTGGTAAAGACCACTGTTACACACTCTGTGACATCCAGCTATGCCTTCCTGACCAGTCTGTGTTGCTCTCACTTACAGTCCTTCTGCTGTTTCTAAGCTCCTCAGCTTGAAAAGCTTCTTCCTTCACCACCACTTCAAGTTCCTACAGAAGATGAAGCTCAGTCAAGGAACTGAACTGTGGAGTTCAAGACTAGATTGTAACATAACATTTTCTGTTCAACTTTGTATATTGTAGACCATTACACTTTAGCTCAAGACATATTTCATGAGTTCAGTAACTATTTGGTTAAACATATTTTGAAAAAGCATCCTTGCTAAGATTTGAAAACTCATAGGAAAGAAAATCCACCCATTCCCTTGGTAGTTTTTTTCCCAAGACTAATAATTTTTATCACCAAGAATGGTCTTTGTCTCTAAACCAAGTTTGTATGAATTCATCTGCCATATGCTGCTTCTTATTATGCTGTTATCTGCCAGAATAAAAAGCCTCTTATACTTCTTCTGTCTCCCCATGAGGATACTTATATAATGTGAGCAATTCATCTCTTCGTCATCCTTTTGATAAGCTTAGCAGAGTGAGCTCTCAGTCTCTCCCTCTAAAGAAAATTTAGTAACTTTATTTTTTTTTCAGGTCTTGTTTGTGGCTTCTCTGCTTTTTCAACATGCTTTTAAAAATGCATATTTAATATTGGTCTCCCAGAAGGCATATTCTGAAGTAAAGGCATTTCTTTTAGCACACCTGGGAATTGAATTAGTAATTTTTGTCACAGTATTGCATCGAGGAAGCTTTTTCTTGCTCTTCCACAATAACTCCTGAGACCTTCTGGGGATATAGCCCTCATTCTGTAGATAAGTCTTGTTTCACTCTGAGGCAATGCAATTTTGGAGTCGTTCTGTCTGACAGGCATCACACTGGAGCACAATCCAGTCTGCTGTGTTTGGCCATCCTTTTCTCAATCTGCTGATTCAAGTCATGTTCAAATGATACTGGCAGTGATTCATATTTACTTCCAGACTTACCTGCTGAGGGAAACACTAAAGCACACGAGGCCTCACAGTGTTCCCTTCAGATTCCCCAACAGCTGCCATGATTAGTACATTAAGTACTTTCAGAGATCTCTCAGCCAGGTCTGAACCCATTTACTGTTCTGTGGCTAATGAACAGTGGTAATGCTCTAAGCAAATATAACTTGCTATAGCAGCAAAGGCTCTAGAAACACTGAAACACACTGCTGTTCAGCTACCTCTGTCAGCCATTGTGGGATTTTAAAAATTGAATCTGTCCTGTGTTCTTTTTTCCCTTTGGCAAGGCTGAGCCTCAGTGGTGTATATTTGACATGTGGCCAAATGTTAGGAATTTGCTTTTTGTTCAAGTTTTTTTTTTTTTTTTGGTGGTTTATTTGTTTTTTTTTTTTTTTTTTTTTGGTATATATATATAACAAAAATATATATAATACATACGTAACTTCATATTAATAGGATTTATATATCTAATGGAAATGTATGGCATGAATGGGCTTTTGAAGTACATTCCAAGAAAGACAGTCTTGATTCAGATAATTCAGGTTATCTTTGTAGATTACTACAGTGACTGTTGTCTTAATACTATGTATTTTACAGGGGTTATCTTCCCTCTCCACACTAATACCTTCTAAAAGCTAAAACCTGGGGGGATAGATGTGAAGATGTTGATCCTTTTCCCATGCAGTGGTACATCTTTCATTGAACTAGCCAAAAAAAGGAAGGTCTGACTATGAATATTTACAACTCCTTTTGTCCATAAGCTTCTAAAGAAAACCTGGTAGCATGTTTTTCTCAAAATCCTTTATAGAGTTGTAACTTTATTTCTGACAGATTTTTGTGTTTACAGCTTGGAAAAACTCCAACACATCAAGGTAGTGATACAGGTGCTGCATTTTTACTGGACCAGGAGAAATGCTTCAAACTTGGAAGTGGCAATTGGAGCTATTCAATCCCTTAACTAAAAATATCACAAAAATACATTTATTGCAGAAGACTTCGGGGATAAAAGTTTTTTTTTTTTTTTAACTTATTTGCAGGCTTAATATAGAATAGCTAGTCTGAGACCATTATTCATGGCTTACCTCTTTAAACTAATCAGTCATCTCTTTTTTTGCATTAATATTTTAGACAGATAGCCTTGCTATAAGTTGCTGTTTAACGTGGATTTCGTGAGTTTAATGGAGAAAACTATTTTTGTGCAGACAGGTATTGTACCGAATTCGTGCCTATGAAAGAGCCAAGGCTGGTGGGGCTTCCAAAGTAGGGGATTGGAAGTAGAAGATCTTCAAGGCTCTTTTCCAGCCCAAACCACTCTATGATTCTGGAACACCTCTCCAGGTCAAAATAGTGTGATCCCTGTTAAAAATAGATGTGACTTTATAAGAATACATGCAGAGGAGATTTCTGAGTGGTTTATGGTTTAATGTGGCCCCTTCTGTACAAGCCTGAAGTGTCCAACACCTATGTGATGTTCAGTGTCCCCCTGCACTCTTGACTGACGTGAGCACATTTGCCTCACCCGCAGCGCGGCAGAACCAACACAGCAGTGAAAGGGATTCTTTTCAGCTACACGCCTCACAGCACCCTTATCCCCCTGCTCCCACTGGGGCTTGGCTGCTTCTTGGGGTGTGGGAGGGCATGGAAAACCACCCAGCCTGGCCCTC
This sequence comes from Erithacus rubecula, assembly GCF_903797595.1. NCBI lineage: Eukaryota > Metazoa > Chordata > Aves > Passeriformes > Muscicapidae > Erithacus > Erithacus rubecula. The sequence continues at coordinate 103,956,753 of NC_136689.1, forward strand.
AGTGCTGCAGGGTGCAATTTGCAGAATGGTCTCTTCAAAAACTAGGTTCAACTCCCAAACTGAACCTATTTAGTACAAAAGGCACTTCCACACAGTGTCAAAATGCAATTTTTGCTGTGCAATGTCAGAAATTTGTAACTCATTCTTAAAGGGTCACCCTGATCCCATGTGGATTTCCTCAAAGACTTGTTCTCTGTATACCCAAGAAATTGTAGATGCTTCCAAGTATCCAAAATCACAAAGAGTTATAAAATGCATATAAAGTCCCTGTAGTCTGTAGCCAAAATAAGCTAATTTTTTCCCTTCCCTTCCCTTCCCTTCCCTTCCCTTCCCTTCCCTTCCCTTCCCTTCCCTTCCCTTCCCTTCCCTTCCCTTCCCTTCCCTTCCCTTCCCTTCCCTTCCCTTCCCTTCCCTTCCCTTCCCTTCCCTTCCCTTCCCTTCCCTTCCCTTCCCTTCCCTTCCCTTCCCTTCCCTTCCCTTCCCTTCCCTTCCCTTCCCTTCCCTTCCCTTCCCTTCCCTTCCCTTCCCTTCCCTTCCCTTTTGATTTTTTTAGTTGTTTAGTTTTTTATTACTTTTATTTTTTACTCAAGTGATGATGCTGAAACAGAACAAAAACCAGGTTTTGAAGGGGAAGATGATCACCTGAATTACAGGCAAGTATAATTTAGTGAGAAAAGTGGAGATTTTAAATTACACAGAGAAAACAATGTGAATGTAAAACAGTAGGGATAATAGTGTAGCCCAAGCAATTGGAAAAATGTGTGAGAGATTTCTATCTTGATCCTCAGCAAGGTATTTTTAGACAGTAGTCTGCCCTGATTAAGTAATGAATAAATAAAAGACAACTCTTTCCCCACTGTTTCTTTGTGTGTAGAAGACACTGAAAGTCCTAGACTATTTCAGAAGTTTGGGCACACCATTGATTCACTTGGGTTTTGTGATGAGGCCAAAAAGGGAAAAGGGAAAAAAAAAAGCCTGTGAAACCCTATAACTGTCCAGTCTCAGTGGTTTTGTTACTCTGCCAAAATAAGGGGTCAAGGCATAATAGCACTAGAAAAGCTCACTTGCTGTAGATTTTACATAACAAGTTCCCAGCTTCTCATTCAGCCTGTGCCTGTTTCTGCAACCAAGACAGCACAGAGAGCAGATTTTAGCTATAAATGTGTCAATGGCTAGAGCTTTTTTTTCCTTTGGTAAACTAAAGAAATGCCTTGGTGCTTGGGAGCCAAGGGTGGCACAGAAAGTAAAATTGAAAATTCTAGAAAGAATCTCTGAAAATGTAGCAAAATATTCCCTCTTTTTCTCCAGGTCTTGTTCCGAAAGGTATGGGTTTGGCAAAGTATCTTCTGCTGCTTCCAAATATAAGTATGGTTAGGGGTATATTTTCATACTAAAAGTCTGTGAAGAACATCATCCTAAAAACTGGGTTTTTCAGCAACACTTAGGAGTATCCCTTAGGGCCATCCTGATTTTCAGAGGCAGCCTTTGCAACTCCCAGAGATGTGCCTGGCAGCAGCAATGGCTCAGCCCACCTAAAAAGTTTTGCCTGCTAACTTGCAGGCTGACAGCCTAACATACATCAGCCTAAGTTGAAAATTTCAGTCTTAGCATCACTTTTAAATAAAGCAAGGCAGAAAATAGACCTGGGCCAGATTCTGTTTGGTAAGTTATTCCATGAGGGGAGTTTCTGTACTCAGGGGCAGTGCATTGTCTTGGACCCACTGTAGCCACTGGGCTGGAGACTGACAAAAAGATACAGGGAGAAACAGGAACCTTGTTGGCAGCAGGTCTGAGACAGAGAAAAAATTTATCTAACTTTGGTTCAGTGTTTGTGTTTTCTCTGCTATTCAGGAGGACCTGCAGGGATCACGAGGATTTTGAGAAACATCATCCTCCCTTGGAGCTGAGCTTTTGCTCTGCTGTAGCCTGAGAGTACTTTGATCAGAGATATAATAGCAAACCAGCAATTTATTATTGTTCATTGTCACCTCCAGCCACAATTAACATTTCCCTTTCTCATTAGAGGTTTTTCCTCTGTCCCTTTTCTCTTTCACTTTTTTCTTTCTTTTTTTTAAGAGGATAGCAGAAGTCATAGCAAAGGTGAAGCTTGTGTGTGGCTTGGAGTGCACTATGGGGATAACACCATAACTTCCTTGGAAGCAGGCAGATCCTGTAAACCCCTACCAAGTGTCCCACCAGGAAACCACCTCCCAAAACCTGTAGCTGTACCCATGACCAGAAGCAGGCACAGCTGGCAAACTGCAGACCCACAGACCTGCCCCAAACATGCTAAAGAAGCAAAAACAAAGGCTGTGCAAGAGGCAGCCTTGCAGTCCATGCAAGTAGTTTAGGTTTGCTTGGAATAATGCTGTGTTTCTGCAACATGCTAACAGACTGTTTATGTGCAGATGTTTTCATGCACCTTAAAGGTCTTTAAAGTCAAATGCAGGACTTTAACTATGTAGCTCCCATTACCATTGTTGCAAAACCTTTGTCTTGGTGTTATAAGACTGACATACAAATGCTGTGTGTGTGCACATGCATTCATAAAACATGTGCATGCATTCATATTGCATTTATGCAAGCTTGTAGGAAGGGGACTATATAGTTGAACTCAGCTTTCTGAATGCTGAGAAACACACATTTTTTTTCTCAGATGATTTTTCTCTTCACTTTTCTCCTACAACTTGAAAATCTGTCTCTGTGGTGTCTGCTTTTGTCAAAAATGAGATAATTCAATATGCAGGTCTTACTCTGAAGACATCCAGTTCTTACATCCAAGTAACAAGCCTGAGAAAATTAAACCTTTAGCATTTAATATCCTACTGACATGTATTTACATTCCACTGAGTACTGATTTAACTTTCTGTGTGCTGAAATGTCCTGATAAATGTGCTTTACTCCTACACCTTACATCTCAGAATGCTGTTTCGTGAATGTAAATTACACAGGCCACTCAAAATTTACAAATCTTGGGAAATGAGCAATACTTTGAGCTTTTGTGGAAAATGCAGTTTCTGCAAGGAATTTGAGAGAAAAAACCCCAAACCCTGAGATAGAAGGAATTTCTACATGATGATATCAGGACAGATATGTGTGCACAGATGGTGGCTGACAGTACCATGCTCTCAGGCAGGTTTATTAGTGCAGCCTCAGTGCCATGATAACATAGATGTTCTGGACTGGACGTGGCTTACACTTGTCAACTGAGAGCAGCCTGGCAATGGGTCTCACCCATTTGTGCTGACATAATTAGAGAGGGAGGGAAATTCTGTGTGAGGAGACAGAGGAAAAGAAGTGATAATTACATATTACATACTAAAAAAAAATAATTATGATCATGGCCTTGAGATTTTTCCTTTCCTTTTGTAAGGACTCATTTCCCTCTCTCACTGTTGTTAATCATAATTTTTTGAAGACAAAAGGAAGAAAGCAATATAGTCTGTCTCAATTTCATCCCTGTGTTATTTGCAGTCTGTTTCTGGTCACAGATACAGTGACTATGTTAGTAGGTGATAAATCCTGAGATGTTCTAGCATGCCAGGTAAAGTGGACCCTGTGACAAGGGGTGGCAAGACCTCAGAAAGGGCTGGGGTACATAGCCCTGGGTACTGGGTCATGCAGCTCTGGTGTTTAGGACTAGGCAGGAGTTTGCATACCTGGATGGGATCCACTGCTTCTGCAGAACCCTCTAGTTGAGCATCACTTTATTTACAGCTACTGCACCAAAATAAAACAGCCTCTCTTTCATCTGGGCTCAGAATAAATTGAGACAGCAAGATTCTCACCCTGTCTGCTCTCCCAAAGGAACTGGAGGGACACTTTCCCCATGTCAGACATCCTGGCACTGGTTTTATGCTGAGGCAGTGCTTGACAGATGCACAGTGTTTTGAAACAGAGCTTGCATTCTTAAGGCTGCCAACTGCCCAGAACAGAGCTGAATGATGTGTTTCTCAGCTGGAGCAAAGTTGGGAAATCCCCAGCTTCCTCCAAGCCATTGGAAGTAAAGCATAAGGAAAGGCAATGAACATCCTATTAAATTCCACACCAACACTTAATTTCTAACCACTGCTCTTTAGCCACACAGTTTAATGATTTTAGGAGAAGACACATGGTATATTTTCCTTCCATTTACAGGACCAATTTAACAGTGGGGACACCAATGCAGAGAGCATTTCATGTCCCACAGATGCATGAAATTACAGAACCTGGATGAAGATCCAGATCTCTTAAGTCCAAGTCTGTCACTCCAGCCACAAGCAGAGCTACATCTAACATTGAAAAGACATGTTGAACTCACTTGAATTAGCTACATTGCCAAAAGAACAACTTTTCTCCCATAAAAAAGGTATTTCTATTATAACCAAACCATCTAAGACATTCTCATTAAATTAAATAATATGAGTGTTTCCTGAATCCACCCACTTGTATACATTTCTGAAGGAAAAGCAATTCCAGATATCTGGGGATATAAACAGATGTCCTTTGCTAAATCAGATAGTTCCACCTCCCAGTAGTGTGTGTGCCTGCCCTGCCCTCTGAACTGTACATTAATAGGTTAATATAGGACAGGTGCATCCATATTTTTAATGAAATATGATGATTTATGGTCAGATTTCAGATTTTATGTTCCAAGACCAAATTAGTTTGGTTTTGAAGGCATCACAGGAGTTATAAAGTTGATAAACTGGTATTAGCATTACAGTTTAAAATACTTTTCTGATGTATTGTTAGCCTTAAGGCACATAGAATAAAGTTGTTTATACGTAACCTACATATACAATACAAAGGTCTAGAAAAATATTTTCCTCTCAGACTTATGCAAAGTGTCACATTGCAATTTTCAGTTAAATTTAAACTACATTTAAAATTAAAGCAGTGATCTCCAATGACATATCACCAAGATAGTGCAGCCTGAGGCAGGAGTAGCTCCAATAAATTTGGCCTTTTGGGGGAGTTCCACCAGAGGAAATTTCCAGGAGTATGTGCTGTGTTTGACTGCACTATGGCTGCACACCTCTGACTTTCAGCAAACAGCAGTTTAGCAGCAGTTTTAGAAGAGATGGGCACAATGGCTATGTCTGAGCTTTGCAAGCCAAATCCTACCTGGATAAAAGAAGCTGCTTTATGTTGATGTATACATCAGAATTTGGGAATGCACACCTATGAAGTTTAATTTATTTATTTAATTAATTATTTTAAAAATTGTTATTAAATAATTTGGTTTTATAAATATTGATTCATTTTAGAAGAAAGGCAGATGTAGAACATTCGGTTCCAAAAATCAAGTTTTAATTTCAGGAGGGAAGAGACACATGAGCCAAGGGAGCACTCTCCTGCCATGCCAGCCCTCCCACACACTCCCTGCAATGCCTTTACAGCACATTTGACTTGCTCTGACAACTGACCTGCATTAGAGAAGTGCTCAGACATCTTCAAATGAAGAAATGTTCATAACTAAAAAGCATTTACTGTAATGAAGCCCCTTAAAAGAGGCTCTGCATGCCACAGCTGATCTCTAGTGTAGATGGAAGTGCACTGAATGTTGTGGAGTGTATTTCCATTCCTCTTCTGCATACATTATATATAATTTTCTGAGTAAAACAAACATCTGTGCACAGTTGTGGAGATGAGATTTTATGCTGGTTATGATGGGTGACCTTCAGTTTTTGTTTTTGCCCAGGATTCTTACAAATTATAAACAAAGTTACAATGCAGCCTCCCACTTTGACCTCTTAAATTTTACTTTTAAAAATAGAGGTTATCTTTTACACTGCAAATTATGCCTTTATCTCTTATAATCCCATAAGTCAGATATCACAGTCCCACTTCAATTATGCTAAACTCTTATGTTAATTTTAAATCATGTAACTTAATTCCTGGCAAAGCAGGCTGATGATTTTCAAAATGTGGTTAATGAGGCAAAGTACCATCTAGATTCTGCTACTGAGATCATCTGAATCCCTTAGGTAGCTGAACATGACTATGGAGAGGCTCTTCTTTACAAAAGTCTGGGTTAGATTTTCAAAAAATGAATTTTTAAGTGCAGTTAGGGGCTATGAAATTTGAAGTTGAGCATACAAAGAAGTTAAATTACTTTCACTAGAGCCATAGAACAACAGTGCAGCTAAAACAATTACGCCTCTGTGCACATACATGCTTTAAAGGCCTTAACTAGTGTCCTCCCCTGTTAAATCACAAATGCAAACCATAACAAATTTTCAAGATGACAGTCTGGGGACCTGATGTCCACGTCCATGGATGTATGCAAATCAATGTCATTTTCCCTATCATTTGCAGAAACCAAACATTTGCTAGTAATTTTTTTAACCCCCTCCTTGACTCAAACAATAGCTTTATCTAAGACCTGCTAGTAGACAAAATCTTATGAGACTGTGCAGCTTTTTCAATGCAATTAAAGCTGCCCCCCCAAACCTCTGTCATTCTCTGATCAGATAAGCAGAACGTTTGCCATTAAAATGAACTCAGTGTGAAGCTTAAATTCTTCAGACTTTCTAATTTACTAATATTGTTTTTCTGAACTGAAGTATTCATACCTAACTCATGTATAAATTGGCCTCTGTTCTTCATTAGCATGTTGCATTTTTTTTCCTCATGTGCTTTTTGAAAATAGTAGTACCACTAGTGTGCCATTTTTTTGTCTCTAAATTAATACACATCAACAACAGACAAGACAAAGCAAATACAGAGACACCCAAAGGTTGGTGGACATTATCTTTTATTTAAATTTACTACATTCAGTGGTCTTCCTATAAGGCAACAGAGATTCACTCAGGATTTGAGGTTGAATCCAATACTTGAAAGAGCAGAGAATCTAGAGGTCAAACCAAGGTCTAATCCAATGAAGTTTTTACACAAGTTAGAAGGTTGCATGGTACAAAATCAAAACTTTCAGGAGCTCTTCTTTAATATCCTGATGCACAGTCACACTTGAGAGCAACAGCTATGAAAATGCACAGTCAAGTTAAATAAAAAATAAATCCTGCAGGGTTGTCTTTATAAGTGGAAACTCAGTGACAGCCATTAGCCAGCATGGCTGGTGTGGCAGTGCAGGGGCTCTGTGCTGGTGTCCAGCACAACAAGGAATGCAAGGGACCATCACCTCTCCAGCCAGGGGCTCAGCACCCAGTCAGGGAATGTCTGTGCTCCCCATGGTGCCTCAGGCACAGTGTGCACACTCCAGGAAGGAAAACCAGGAGGGATTTCTGACAGGGAAGGTGAGAGTTAAACACCATCCTGTGTTAAAAGGGGGAGACTTTTGCTCAGCTGAGGAGAAGCATGTGTGGGGGAGGTTCAGTTGTCATATATCTCCTCCCAAACACCTCTGGGTGCTGACACCTGTGGGTCCACCCATGCACAACAACAGCTCACACAAGCATCAGTGTGTTTGTTTACCTGTCCAAGGCAGCCTTCCAGCTTCTCACTGCTGCTGAGCAATTCCCCACACCTCATGCTGATGGATGGCTTTTTGCTTCTCCTCTTTGCTCCATGGTGCCAAGGAACAGGATGGTTTAAGTATGGGTGTTGCTAGCTGCAGACAGCACAACCCCTGACTTGGGCTGCCCAGTGTGCTTTTACCTTTTCCACTTGAGTGGCTTGTCCAGCCACAAGGAGAGATGTGCACAGCCTGTTTGATTACACCCTGGCACCATGGAGACTGGAGGTGGCTTTTTTCCTCCTCTGAGGACAAAACTGAGGGAGAATCAAGCAATGAGGGTACCTAGGAAATGTCTGTCTTTTCAATTGGGACACACAGTTACTCTTGTGGAAGGACTGAGTCTGTACATCATAATTTGCCTAAGGTGAAGGGAAAAACAACAATAATAGCATTCATTAGTTGTGACCAATGATTGGGAACAGAAGAAAAGGACATTTTACTTGCATCACTTTCCCATCAGGCTGTTTCCTCACACTACAACTTGCTATATCGAGACACTGGAGCAAGATGCCCCTAACTATTTCAGAAAGAAAGGCATAGGTGCCATCTTTATTGTGGAAGGGCATAGAGATTTTTCCCTATCCATTTTAGGGATTTGGTCTAGTGATGGACTTGGTAGTGTTAAGTTAATCACTGGACTGGATGATCGTAGACACCTTTTTCAATGGTTCCATGATCCTATGATTTTGCAGAGATTTCTCCTCCTCCTCCTCCTGGGACACCCTGGCCCAGCCATTGGGAAAGACAGGTTGCAGGAATTGCATGTGTTGGTCAGGCAGCCTCTGTGGGAGGAGAAGGAAAGGAGGGGTAGAAGGTACTTTTTCCTTTTTAAACCAGGACTATGGAGTTCTGGACACATCTTCCTTTGGGACAAATCACCAATACACATTACACCACATAAAAATGCACCACACACCCCACTCCTGGGGCTTGGTGACTGCTGTCAAAGCAGGCAGAACAGCAAAACACAGGTGATTTCAGGAAGCTCTGGGGGCAGAACCAGTTCATAGGTTTTGGAGCCAGTGGGCAATTACCTTCTCTGTAACAGATTGCTGGGAGCTGGGGTGATTATCAGACCCCAGCAGACTGGGAATGGTCACAGCAGTTGCATCCCAGTTGCTTCTGAGAAGTTAAGAAGTTGCTCCTCAGTACAGAGAACATCCCAGAGCTGCCATGCTGAGACTTTGTCCATTTCACCAAAAATGAAGACTACTATGAATATTGGGACCACAGTGTGCATGTATCATATGCAATGATGCATCCACTGTGCATTAAAATCTTAATTTTTTTGAATGCAGCAGCTCTCTGAAAGGAGGGTCATACTTGTCAACTCCAGTGCATCAATCAAACTGAGGTAGTGGTCTGGGCTTCAACAGGCATACCCAAATTTACTCTGCTCATCAACTGACCTGCTGTGTTATTTTTAGTTTGATGCATTTGTATTTAAGACCGTCCTTCAATTAAAAAAAGCTGGTCTAAAATTGGCTACAGTCTAATAATAAATCAAAAAAATCAAGTCTTGCAGCTGAGAATGCTAACATTTTAGAAAATTCGCCAATGATTATTAATAAGTGATGGAAAGTAAAAATACATTCAAAAGTCTTTCCAAAATCCATTTCTAAAGCAAACACACCAAAAAAAGATCAAGCCACTCTGATTTTTTTTTCTTAAACCATTAAAAGAACATTAGGTAAGCTAATGCAACAGCTGTCTGAGCTACTGCTTCCATAGTATAATCCATAATGGTAAAAGCAGCTTTTTCAGGCATTTTAGTGCAATTTATGCTGTTTACAGGTCTTTTTTACTTTGCATTCTCCATAATTTATTGTCAATTGATACCACTCTAGCTTATAAAATCCCCACTAATTCAAGACAACTCTACTTAGCAGTAACTTCATTTCCTTTCAGGGCTAATATCAAAGTAGTTGTTTTGAATTCCAAAATGATAAATATCTAAGAGAAGCCTGAAGCTATTCTAGTGCTATACAAGTGATGATGTATAATTGAACATTAAGTAATCCAAGTAATAGAAGTCATAGGTCAGCTGTCTCTCCTCCTTAGACAGTTCCTTTAAATATTGCCTCACTACTTCTGTACTTGTTCTCTCGTCAGAGGAATGTCTGTCTTTGAATTTAGGGAACTTCAGATTGGCTGGAGCTCCTACCAGCTGCAGAAAGTAATTGGCATCTTCTTCCAGGGTTTCAAACTTCCCTATAAAATCATAGTTGATGAGGCAGGGATAGCAGAGCTTACTGACTTGCTCCCAGTGAATGTCCATTCCGACTGGTCGGTGGGAATCTAACAAATATTGGATAAACTCCTTGAACTTAACTCCTGATCCTGTTTTCAATGCTTCTTCATCTGCATTATGTCTATACTTTTTAATTATTGCCTTCCCAAACACTGGATGGTAATAGCTGTTTGGATGTTCAAACTTATCCCTGAAGGCAGATACCAGTCTTTCCATAGGATCACGTACAAATATAAACTTGGTGTACATGTTCAGGCGTGTGTAGATCCCTTTCAGGTCATAGCTGTCCAGTTTCCTTAGATGCTTTCCATAGTGCACATCGTCATGGGAGATGTTGTTTGCTGAAGCAGCAAGTCCACTGAGCACCATGAGGACCCTTTTCCAGTTGGAGCAGCCTGCTTTTGGCACCTCACAGTACAGAACCTTGTGCCTGTCCTCCACGTAAATTCTCGACACCAGGTGCACCAGGTGGCTTTGCAGCTTCTTTCTGCTGTTGTATTTCCTACAGAAGTTCTGCAGGAAGGCCCTGCGCTTCTCCTGGCTGCTGTCTGTGTCCTGCCACTCACCACCCTTGACAAATGTCTTGTTTAATGGGTGCAGAGCAGGAGGTAAATACAGCCCTCTGAACCAGCTGAGAGGGGACTCACTGGCCCTCTGCTGCTCGGGCACTCGGCTCCCCGAGGAGGCAGCTACCACACTGAAAGGCTCAGCCCTGCCCTGCCAGTGCCTGCTGCTTGACACAGCCATCTCCTGGTTGCTGAGGCTCACAGGAGCACTTCTCCTCCACGCTGCTTTCCTTGGCATCCCCAGAGGCTGCAGAGTAAAGTCCTGCAAACATGGAAAGGATCAGAGCTTAGAGCACAGTGACAGTTGCAGCAGCAGCAAGGATGGTGGGGTGTGCTCATAAGCAAGCTACATCTGGTACTACCAAGTCCCTTTTGAACAGCTTGATAAATACACCTAATTTAGGATCAAGCTGGGCTAATTACTGAAATACACGCTTCTGAAGATTACCTGTTAGCACACAGTGGGTCTTCCTACAAAAAAATAATAGCTCAAGTCACACCTCTTAAGAAATCAGAAATGGTTCACACAGGGTGGCTGGTAGTCCTGGCAGGGGTGGCTGGGAGGGACTTTTCTCTACTGAGCACACTTTTCCTGTGACAGCACTGGCACTGCTGAAGTTGCATGGTCATTCTCTGGAGTGCACTGGCACAATCACAGTAACTGGACTTGGGTCCATTCCTACCCCTGAGACTTGGAGCAGCCCTTGTCCCCCAGTGGTGGCAGGGGACAAATCCAGGGCTCCTAAACAGTTGACATAGTTGGTTTGAGCAGGGTGTAGTAACAGAAAAAATCATCCCTCCAAAATGTTCCTACTCCTGTCTGCATACAGAGAGATGATGGAAGTGGATGCACAGGACTGAATGTACATACAAATGTCTGTGACACAGATGCCTGCACCTGAGCTGCTTTCACAGCTGATAAGGAAAAATAGATGCCTTTGGAGCCTATTCCATCTGACTTATTTAAACATCAACATTAATGACACCTACTAACTAAACATCAATTAGTGACCCTGCAAAGAATGTGAAAAGATGAGACTTTTCTCCTAAACATCTCTTTATGTCCCCAGCCATTGTGCAATCCACAAACTGCAGGAGCAGCAAAGCTTGCATCAGTGTATTGATGTAAGATTCTTCAGGGTCTTGTATCATGCAAGTTGACTGAAGAGTTTCTTGCAATATGGGTATTTCTGCTCACTCATTGCAGGGTGGATTCTCATGTGTCTGCTAAGCCTTTTAGATTTCTTTCTCCTGTTGGTAAGCAAGCCTGATGTGTTGGGACACCTCCACAGCTGCTTATTTTTATTACACATATGTAGAGGGAGGATGCTGATCAAAAGGTTTTTAAACATCTTGTTGCAAGTAACAGGAAAATAGTCAGATGGACAGACAAGCACAGACTACCTGACTGCTTCCATAAGTCTAACTTTTTTGGAAATCTACATAAAAAGGCTTTTCTGGCATAAACTGATTAAACATTTACTGGAAAGTTGATTTGTGGACCAGCAGATCAAAAGTGTGGATTTGGGGGGATGATAAAGTTCAGAGGCCAATTCAAATAAAGCTGTTAAAAATTCAGAGGAATAATGTAAGAAATGATGATGAATGGAACACAATTTGAATTCCAGTTTGAAAAAAAGACTATGAAAAAACAAGCAGTTCCAAGAAAAGTTAGCAGTGTAATAATTTCCCATAACAAAAACAAACCCAGGGGATCAGGCTTTTCTGTAGTGCTGCAAGCCACTGACAAGCAGGTCTTTATGCCACTGAACTGATTTTTGTATGGGTGAAAACAAATAAAAGAAGAGAGTCATGCAGGACTTGTATGTCTGTGAAAGAGAAGGGATGTTGGTCTATTTAGAGACACAAAAGGATTCTTGAATTCACCGGATTTGATGTGGTCAGATCTTCTAATGTATTTTTAAAAATGTATTCTGTCTAATATGTTATTCTTTAAAACAAAGGAAACACATGTGTCTAGAGAGTTATCCCTTCTGCCCTAGGATGGAAATAATTCAGGAGCTAAGCCTGTGTAACAAGAGAAAGCATTGGTAGTAGTAAACCAAGGTGTGACTATGAGCCTAATGGGAGTTTCAGCATCACAGGGAATGGCAAAGTGCCATTCTTACAACTGCTGCTGCAGAACCACAGACTTACAAATAATTTAAATGCTTTTACCTTAAAAGGGAAACCTGGATCTTAAAAAGGTGAGATAAAAAATATGGGATACTCAGAAACCACGACAGAATACAAGGCTCAACAGAAGTAGGAATAAAATTTTAACTATGCTGAAGTAACTAAAGATTGTAAGTTTATCAGTACAAGTTTGGTGATTTTGAAAATTTAGAAGACAGGGATAAATGGCTGTACTGGTGTTCCCCAATGAAGAGAAAACTCAGGAGAGGGCAGTACCTCATGACTTCCTATGGTATGTCCCCTCAATTTAGCAGTTAATTTCTGTGCAAAGAAACTTAAACCATCTGAATTTCAAACTAAAGCAACTAAAATGGGCTCTGTACTTCAGAGGAAAGTTCAGCCTTCTCAAGCCATCCTGTCATCCTGAACCAGTGGAAGATGCCCTAGTTCCACAAGAGCTGGAAGGAAAAGGACAGACTGAAAGGTGTGTGTAGTCTTGATTTTGTTCCATGTCAAAGCGCCTGCCTGGGATCCAGGACAAGCCTTGAGGATAACCCAAGATGGTACCAGAGGAAGATTGTATTTTAGTTGCAGAAGCTGTGAATGCAGCTGTAGGAATCCCTATTAAAAGATTTTTAGTGGGATTAAAAACTTCAGAGAAGGATGGACAGAACTATTCAGAGAAATCTCAGTACCACCATAAAGGAACAACATATGCAGGGTTGGAGTCAATTGGAAGGGGCTCCTTCCTAGAGAGATGAGGCAAAAGGAGAAAGAATCTATTAGCAAAAAAGGCCCAAACAGAAAACAAAATAAAAAAAAAAATCCCCAAACCAAAACCAAACCAAACCAAACCAAACCAAACCAAAACCTCCACAAGCCTACCCCTCACTCCCTATGCAAAATAAAAAAAAAAAAAAAACAAACAAAACCCCAAAACTCTGGGGACAAAGCAATGATACAGGAAGATCTGAGGATGAAGATGTTAAATGAATATGTAAAATATTATTCATTGCTTTCTTCTTCCCCTTCTCTCTGAGACAATTATCCCAATTATGTTGGCTAATATGTGTTTTTATGGTCTCTATAAGGGGTAGTGTCCTTGCAGTAAATGCTGGCTGTAACTTGCTCTAAGAACAGGAATGAATAGTGATATTTTCCAAAGGCATAAATGGCTGGTACATTGCCATGGAAGTTTTCTAACTCAAAAAAATTAAAAAATAAAAGAGGAAAGAAAGAGATCAAACCTTTCTACACCCTTGCTTGAGTAACTAGGTTAGTACCTAACATAGAGATGAATGAAAAGATGAATCAAGCTTTATTTTGGGTGTGAAATATTTAACTAGACAGTTTTCTTAGGAAAAGAAGAGAAATTGTTTAATAGATAGTGCCATGTTCCTCAAGCAAAGCTGCCTGACAGTCTGACACTTATCTGCATGAAAGAACTGAAAGCCACACACTCTGAAAGGATTTAAATATTTTATGACACCAGTCTTACATAAAGAGAGGTGCCTTTTTTGGCTTGCTGTTGGTGTCAGTGACTTTATGTTGTGCATTTTATAACACTTTAAAGATCTGAACATCTCCATGTTTTATATATATATATTTATTTTTTCCCCCAGCAATAACAGATAAACAAAAACTTGTGAAAACAATAAACACTTTTAGAAAACATCCATGTCCATATAACTACATTCCTAACAGCCCATTCCACAAGCTGCTGAGCACTGCTGTTCTGGAAGACACCTGAACAGAAACCAACAACAGGCAGCATGCAGGCAGTATCAATCAGATCCAAACTCTGGATCCAGATCTTCCCATGCAGACAGCCCTTACCAAACTCTTTGAGCAGAGTGTCCAAGGACAGGGATGTCCATTTGTGGCTTTCCAAAGAGCTGCTAAGTTTGGGAACCAGCTGCCTGATGTGGGAGATGAACCTTGGAAAGATGCAAGGCTGTCCTTGAGACATGCTGACAACCTGTGCAGCAGGTTGTGCACATTTACTCTGAGAATTGAAACCCTGTGAGGTGTTGCACCTTTGCCAGTAATTGTGCAGAGATCCCTGTCCTCTGTTTGCAGGGACACATTTGAAAGGAACTTAAGAAGTGGCCATGAGCCCAATTTAGAGGAGTATGCACATTGTCTCTGTCTCACTTTAGCTAGGCTGAAACTGAAGACAGATTTAAACATGAGTTTAAATTTGGGGAAAAAATAGAATTGAATAGAGTATTTGTGTAATGTTTAGCTACTGGCAAGCAACTCAGTGAAGTTGCCAAAACAAAAGGCATTTTAGAGTCATTAATGGGTTCATGGATTTATATATATATATATATATATATATATATATTGCTGGAGATTCCCTGCTCCTCCCCATTCACAAAAGGATTTCTCCTCACAATACTTTATTTTATACACATTGAAACTGTCTTTTCCTTTAATACCTTCATAAGGTACTGGGGTAGAAGAGATTAACTATTGCCAAGAATGGTTAAGAGTCATCCAATTATGCTTTGTGGTGATTTTAGATGCATGGGTGGGATCTCATCTAGGCAGTTTGCAATTAGAGCAACTCACCATGCAAAAAAGATAATGATGTATTGGAAAGGCTGATATTCCAGGGCTGGTTTACAAAGATTTAATGGCCTGCAGTGCAGACAGTGCTGTGCTTCCTAAATGCCTTAGTGCTGGATATTCAGTTTTTACTAACAGGAATAATAAAATTAAATAAGCCCAACAGAAAACATAGCATGAAGAATAGTAAAGGAAAGAAATATTCTGTTTTCTTGTACTTTTCTCTGCTGCCAACTTACCTGTTTACCTAGGATCTCTCTGTAGAAAACTGACAAAGTGTAATTTGAGACAAGGTTCATTTTCCAGTTCACACTCTGACTCTATAATGATCAAGGAGCACATAGAGATGAGTCACTTAAGTTAGACTTTTAGCTGAAGGCAGCTTGAATACTGGGGGACTATAAAACAAACATTCTCTTACTTGGGTGGCACATATCTGTGAGTCTTTGAAAACTTTGGAACCAATGGTTTCAGCCTAAAACCTCAAGTTGTTCACATAATGGTTGGATGGGGCTTGGAGGAAACTGATTTAGTTCAAGATGTCCCTGCTCATTGCAGGGACATTGGACTAGTGAATAAGTGACCTTTAGAAGGTCCCTTCCAACTCAAACTGTTCTGTAATTCTGTGATAATTGTTGGGCACACTTAGAAGAATCTCTTAATCAGAGGACCATGATTGTGGCACATAGGTCAGACTTGGTATGCAGTTTAAATATGAGAAAAAGTTGGTGTGATTCCTATTTTCAGCAAGCCAGTGAAGCCTGGATCCCTGGATCTGTTACTACCTCACTTCAGCTGTACAAACATGAAGAGCTGTACTTGTATGTGCAAATCTGCCCAAAGGAGAGATTATCCTAACTTCTTTTGTGCCAGAAGACTATTTGGGAAATGTAATTCAGAATGGCCAGACTCCTCTACTACTCCTATGCTACCTGAGCTAACATGTAAATAGGGTCAGAACTCTCTCACATCATAGCAGTTGATCCCACAGGATCTCCCAGTGGAGAGACTATTCAGGCTGGCCACAAGTGACAGAAAATATTTGCTGATGAGGTGCTTCACCTTCTGTGCAGTGGAGATAAACCTCTTGATTCATCACTTGTGCTTGTATCAGCTACTCCAAAGATAATAGGCACCACTAACCCCTCACCTCCCAGTAGAGCCATGAATTTTTGGCTTATCTAATTTATTAGGGCATATCACTGATGCTACATTCCTGAAAAGCCAGAGGCAAGACCTTACTGTCACAGACACCATATTTTCTATGAGATATGTATCCCTAAAACCCATGTACTTGTACAAAGCATCTCTAAGATTACTAAACGGGTTGAGGGGGAAAAAATAAGAAAAAAGAGTATACAAGATACCCAGAGCTTCCTTCAGAGACTAAAAGGCAAACCTCATAGTTTGTAGCTGAATTACAATTAGGTTCAAAGGGGATCCTTGTGAACTCTGATCCAGACACAAAATAGAGTAAGTGATCATAGCAAGAAAAAATATACTGCAGGTAAATTTTAATTAACAGATACCAGTAATTTTAAATACTGCTTTTCAAAACACAGCTTTGTGAATCAGTGACTATTGCCCCTAGAATCTGTTAGCAGAAAGTCCAGTCAACATTGCATGGTGACTTGGAGTTATGGCAAGAATACAGACCAAGATAGTGAGGAAGGAAAGGGCAGAGGGAAAGTGAGGATTTTTTCTTGCTATATGATGTGGCCAAGTGTCAGTGATTGGTGTGGAAAAATTTGAGCAGAGATCCCCATTTCAGAGATGGTTTTGGAGGAGAAGAACCCAGGCCACAGGCAGTGGGGAAAGTGGGGAGGCCCAGTGGGGTAAGATAAACAGTAACATTATCACAAGTATAGTGATATATTGATATATAGCATACCTTCCCCACTTAATAAGGAGACAGGAGAAATCCATTTCTCTTTGGCTGAGACCTCCTAAATACCCAACTCCTGGCTTTGCACCAGGCTCCCCTCCTCTCCCTGCCTTGTCTTCATCTACAGAAAGCACAAAGTCATGCTAATGAGGCAAGACAGTCTGCACGAGCCATTTCCACAAGCTGATTCACATGGTCAGCAGCTTGGATGAAGGAAATTAAGCTCTCATTTACTTGCCAGTTCTTGATCAAATCTGGAATTAACTCCCTCCTGTTTCCACCTTCACAGTCAAACCATGCTTTGAATGGGAGAAATAAGAAAGATCAAGACATAAATAATAGAAAATGTAGCAATAAAGATGCTACTATTATCAGAAACTAAGTTTTGTATGGCAGATTAAAGATTCCCCAATACAACTGCAACCAAGTATAGCAAATATAAAAAGCACTCCATTGCCTTATTACTAATAAATAAATAATAGTGAAGGTCAATGATAGCAATAATAAATTGGTTTCAGGATAGTGCAATGCTGATGCTGCTTGTCTTGCCTCCTGATAACAGTTTAATAGTGCAGGTTCTTTGTACTACAGTTTACAGACTTGAAAATAAGCACAGAGCCACACAGCCACACAGAGCCACATACAACTAGTGCTTGGGCAGTCTGCAACCAATTTGCATGGAGTGCATGTCTCTAGATGTGCAGCTGAGATGCAGTGTTAATAAAAAGGCAATTTTCAGGTCATGGACCTCTTAACACATGGCCATATTTAGCCCAACTTCCTTCCTACCTAGCAACACTAGTTTTGGGTACAGGTAAATCAGTGTGTTCAAATGGTTTAATTCCGAGCTCAGTTCTCCTCCTCTGTGTTAGTAAAACTTAAGTCAAACACTGTGGTCAGTGGCCAGAAATCTTCATCAACACTAGTATTTCTATACAGAACAATCTCACAGCAAAGCAATTTAAACAGCCTGAAATTCAAAATGGACTAAACTAAGCATGTAATATTCATTTTATGAAGCATAGGGCTTCATAACAAGCAGGTTTACCTTATGCATAGAGGGAGCTTAAATCTGAAAATGACACTTTCAGGCAATCTCTGTATATTACATATTGATCTCTTATTTTAACTCATTAAGTAATGCTAATGTGCTTACTTTTTCATAACTTCAAGCACAGAAGCAAACCAAATGACCTAAACAAATGTCCTGCTATTGACAAATGTAATTCCCAAAATTGCTATTTTCAAGTGTATTTGAAACACGTATTTGAAAACAAATAATGTCTCTTGCATGTTCATGAGTCAGGCAGGAATTCTGGAGCACATTTCATATTTCAGAAAACATCTATTTTCCTCTTTAAAGAAAAGAGGCACCAACACCTTACCCAAAGAGGGACCATGTCTCAGCACTTGCTGATAAACACCCAGCCTGTGCAGGAGAGACCCTATCTCAATTTCCCTGTCTGCATGAATAGACATATTTTGCAGGAAGCTAACATAACTGCTGGGTGTTAATCCTGGAGGTTAACCCTGCATGCTTGGAGACTGAAACACTGGCACCCACTTTCCAACAAGTGCTTTGAGAATAGAGGCCTGAAATCTAATGCTGTGCTTCTGCACACAAAGCAGAATCCCTCACATTAGTGGCTGTGGCAAAATTCACAGGGATTTTTTTTTCTGGTAAACAGAATCCATCTCTATCTTGTTTGCAGGTAAACACACTTATCATCCAGCATAAATAAGTCATCTTGCTCTTTTAGAAATAATAAGAAAAGTTTCAAATGAAACTAAGTTCAGATGAAGAATATTAATGTATATTCAGGCATGAAGAATTCAATTTCCCCCAAATTGCTTTGGAAGAGATACTAAGATCTCTAGAGGTCTCAAAGCATTTTCCCTTCAATCACAATTAGCATTTAATTCAAATTAGATGACTTTATTGGTAAATAAAAAGGAAATAGAAATATAAATTCACTCTAGGTTGGCAAATATCTCAAAATATGTGTTTACCTACATTTGTACCCTTTTAAACAAATTTGTGTGTTCATTTCTAGATGGAAATAACAATGCTTGAGAATTGATTGCATTCATAAATTACAGTGGGAAAAAATAGACTGTGAATTGACAAAGGGCATTATTCACTGTACACTCCATCCTCACACCAACTGACCCTAAGGGGCTAAGTCATGTCTATCACAGCTAAAAGAAAATACACCCAACAGAGCCACAGTGTTTGGTTTTACCTAAGTGCCTTGACCTTCACACTTCATCTTTCCATGCCTGTAAACCAAGGAAAGATAATAATTGCCTAGCCCATGTGAATACTGTGATTCCTACTTTCTGATTAACACTGGTAGAAAAACATTGCCATTTTACAGAGGAAGAAAAGACACAGAAATGTTATAACTGGGACTGCAACCTAACTTCCCAGTCCATGCTGCCCTTTATTGCTCAAATCTCACATTATGTCTTTCAATACTTCTGTTGAGCATTCAATCTGTTACATATTCTAAAGCTTGGCTTTTTTTTTTTTCACAAAAAGAATAATTCTTCATAAAATTTAAGATATTTTTATGTTCAGACACTGCATTTATGTTCCTGTCTATACAGCCTGAGAAACAGTTTCCTCCACAAGGGACTGAAAAGTTTCTCACATAAAAGTGTCTGCTGTACTTATATTAATAATAGTTCCTCCTGCGTTTTTTTCTGAGAGTCACCATCTTGGTACTATATATTAAGCACTAATCAGTGAAGGACTGTTATGTTATCTGAACTCAGAGGAGGCAGAGAATAAGAAGCACCCCTTATCAGCTTGGAAGAAAGAAAATGTTATGTGTAGGGAAAAACTGAGCATTTTTTCCCAACTGACTTTAATCTGGTAACATATTAGATAAAAAAATTAAAAATTCATTTTAAAAAAGGTGCAACTTCTGCTTAATGATAAACAAAATGTGCAGAGGGAGAAGGAAGGATCTCATATTCAATCAGGCTGGGCTCAGAACTGTCCACCTCAAACAAGTGAACAAGTGAGAGCCTACTGGACATGATCAGGTGACCCACCTAGTGGATCAGGGAAAAGAGGAGTGGCTGGAAAGTTGTCCAGTGGAAAAGGACCTGGGGGTGCTGGTTGACAGCAGTTGGATCTCAGCCAGTGTGTATGCCCAAGAAGGTCAATGGAATCTTGGTTTGTATCAAAAATTGTATGACCAACAGGACTAGGAAAAGGTTTGTCCCCCTGTTCTCAGGAGGTTGTGCTGCCATTCACAAGGGCTTCAACAGACTTGAGAAATGGCTAAACAGGGACTTCATGGGATCTGACAAAATATAATGCAAAGTCTTGAAGCTGGGGAAGAACAACCCCAGGAACCAGTACAGGCTGGGGGCAGCAGAATGGGAAAGCAGCTTTGTGGGAATGGACCTGAGAGTACTGGAGAACAAAATGACTGTGAGCCAGCAATGTGCTCTCAAAACAAAAAAGGACAACAGCCTCCTGGGCTGCATTAGGCAGAGCAATTCCAGCAGATCAGGAGAGGTGATCCAGGTGATCACCCAGCCCTGGTGAGACATGGACACACTGGGAGTGCTGTGTCCAGTTCTGGACTTCCCAGTGCAGGAGAGACATGGGCATACTGGAACGCCTCTAGTGTACAATTGGACATGGAGGTAGACATGCTGGAGTGAGTTCAGTGAAGGGGCAACAAGGTATTTAAAGGTTAGGAGCATGTGGCATATGAGCAGTGACCAAGAGAACTGGTGCTGCTTAGCTTGGAGAACACTTGCAGAGACCTTATCAATGTATATAACCTGGGAGGGAAGAAGTGGGAGGAGTAAAAATGATGGTGTCAGACTCCTCTTAGAGTTGTCCACTGATAGGACAGGAGGATGTGGGCACTAAGTGAAACACAAGGAATTCCATATAAATATAACAAAGTACATTTCTACTGTGAATGTCAAGCACAGGCATACAGGAATGTCCAGGAATAGAGGAACCACTATTCTTGAAGGTGCTCAATATCCAGCCAGATGTCATCCTGGACAACCTGCTCTATGAGTAAGGGAGTTGGTTAGACAACATGATCTCCAGAGATGCATTTCAACCTCAACCATTTGGTGATTCTATAAAGCACATGAGGATGAAACAACAGATCAGTTTGTTTAGTGGGCTAAATGCATTAGTTCTCTCATAGATTTTCAAACTCTTAATTTTTGAGGAATAAAGTATGTAACACTTCATTGACCTCAAACTGGGAAAACAGAAGCAAGGGCCATACCTATCAGATAACCTCAAAGTGGCAGGACTTGGAAGCTGGCATAAATGGACTGAAGTTTTTTTTTAGCCAGGTCATTTGAGATGATGAAGGGGATAGAGAACTGGAGTAAACTACAGCAGTGCACAAGGGCAACCAAGGAGTTTGGTCCAAACTGTGAAGTTTTCACTCTTATTAATATAGATTTATATGTGCCTGAAGCAACCTTCAGGTCATAAGTGATTCCTCATCATGATCTGTGCAACAAATTTATATTGTCATTTAACAGAGTTTTGAGCTGTCTTTGGCACAAGGTGTACACATACTGACAGTATATCAGAGGTGCAGTTACCTGTGGTCCAACCACAGCTCTAGCAAGTACTTTACCTCATCATTATCCTTTCTGTGCTCCTGCTTCAAACACATCTGCAGAAAGAGAAATGCTCCCTGACAGAGCACTTAAAAGACTGAGGGATGGATGTGCCACCTCAAGAGAGTCTGCCTGGACAAAAAACTCCTCAGTGACAAAACACGGGGACAGATATTGTGGAGCACTTTCACTGGTCTCCCAGCTTGACCTGCAGCTTCACTGCAGAAGGGACAGCCTCAAGTCTGAGCTAAAACACAACTGGGATTTTAACTCAAAAGTCTGACTCTGCAAGCAACTTCAAATTCCAAATGCAATTACACATATTCTTGCCACTCCTTCAGAGATTAAGACCAAAACACAAGCAAATATGAGTGGTAAAGATGAAACATAAAGGATTTCCCTAGACACATTTTGATTGGTGGTCTGTAATGTGTTGTTTTGCCAAGATTATTACATAGAAACTCAAGGTTTTTTCTTGTTTCCTTGCATTTTCCTCAGCAGTCGTTAACATGCTGTACATTGTAAGGCTGTACATTGGTGCCAGGATTTGCCCTTGAAACTGCAAAGGTAGTTAAAAGGTATTGAAAATCAGAGTGTATGGTATCTGGTTGACAGCTGGTGGTAGGTGGTCACTGCTGTCAAATGAACATGCATATTTATATACATAAATGACAAAAATGGTGTTTGAGGTAAACCAGCAGATGCCTTATGATCAAAGGGAACACAAGCTAGTGAAGATGACAACTGCAGTGAAACGTTTCTGGAAGCAGATACTCCCTTAGTATTTTGTCTATGTCATGTATCACTAAACTTTGCTTAGGTTATAGAAGAGGTAAGAACCACACAGAAACCACAGTGGTCTTCAAGATTAGAAAGGTCCCAGATGAACACAGACAGTCAGGGGTTTACCAGCAGGAGATCAGTGAGACAGCAGCTTTATAATTTCTCCATCCCCTCTCTGTTTCACTCACCTCTCAACAAGATATTTCCTGCTATTTGCCCCTTTGCACTCCTGTTTCTGTCAAGTCGTAACATCATCCATCTTCTGCAGAGAACTTCTCCCTCACTTAAGTTTCTGGCATCCAGTTTAACTCACTGTTGCTGAACTGAACTTAAAGGGGACTAAAGGATCTTACCCTGCATATAAAATTTTAAGTTCAGCGTTGAAAATAAAAAGAATCCTTCCACAACAGATATTCCACCAGGATCAACACCAGTTTAAATACTTCTGTTGAAGCAATTAAAGAACAAATCAAATATGAAGTGCTTCTGTAATTGTGTTGTAAATGACAGACTTGAAAATTAAATTGATTTCTGTTATGAAACACTCTTCCAGTTTTTGGATATCCAAAGGAAATTCTTTTGGATGGAATGTAACAGCACCAGCTTAAGTAGTATCCATTTAAATGGGAATGCCTACAAATCAACTTTTTTACAGCTTTATTTAGATACATTCAGTATATGAAGACAATACAATATTCTTACAAAATGATCTACTCTTAGGTTAACTGCAGAGAGACAGAGCAGGTGAACCATTCCAGAAGGCAAGACAGCAGCACATGGGAAAAGACCAAGACTGCACACACAAAGTACAGCACACGAGCCAACCTTTCAAAATGTGGCCATCTTTTCTAAAATCACAATAAATTCTTCCTCAGAAAGGGTGATGGCATGCACAGAGCAGATTTTGTCACACAGAAAATGTGCAGAATTAGGTCTCCAATCAACCATTCACACATGGCCAATGTTGCCTCAAGTTGTGGTTTAAAAATACAAGTGCCCCCCCTTCTGGCCAACAAAGACTCCCAAAAGTGGCTTTGCAAGATACTTCAGGCTAATTTTAAAATGCAGTTTTGGTTATAAAAATTAATTAGACTTCTTCTAGCATGTAAACTCTCAGTCAAAGCACAGAACTCCCAGTAAATTCCAAAATACTTCTACAGTTATTTTAAATAGTGAAAGATTTCCTTTGATGGAGAGACATTTAGTCCAGAACATGGCATTGCAAAAGCAGTTTCCCACTAATGAAATGTTGTAAAAACTCTGACTATTACATTGTGCCACAGGACCAGGCTTCCCATAAGTGTCCAGACACGCAAGGGTTTGCCTGGTAAAGAGCGGTGCCAGCTCAGACCACTGAAAGTGACACACTGACATCTGTGCCATGCTCAACCATGGCAGGGGAGTTGCTGTTAGACCCAAACCAGGCTGCTTTAGGTGGTCAGTACCCTGCCAGGTTAGCCCTTCATCTTGATAATCAGTTCCCAGCTAACTGTGATGTACTTACACCAATGCCTTAATATATATAGCTTAGAGGGAAGATGGCTTAAGAGAGGGTAATTGCTGGACTGCAAGTATTCTAATGACCACTTTTTAAGTGGAATTTCAAAACAAACCTCACAAAAAATACAGATGCCCATTTATATGCCATCTGGATGACAGTATTCAGCAAGAGGACAAGAAACCAAACAAGGACAAGCAAGAACACTGCTTCTGTGGAGTCAGATCTTTTTTGATCCACAAGGGCATGCAATTGAGGAAAACAAACTCTGTTTCCTCCTCTCTTTCTGGTTAGAAGTTTTTACAGTTTAAGTTCCTATATGCTTTTCCTGATGCTGAAATGACAAATTACAATATATAAAGGTTTTTTCCTAAGTAATTACTCTTTGTACAGGTGGAAAATGCCTCTGCAAGCAATGTCACAATTTAGTGCAGCCTCAATGAAAATTCATGGCAGAAATAACTTAAGAAACACTGAAATACACAGCTTACATGTGCTATTCAGGTATTTGTGTCAATAGCTTTCTGCCCTTTAAAAGGAATACTAGCAAACAGAAGGAAAAAAAAATAATAATCTTGTGCTACAAAATTTGATACCAATGAACAAATTATCTCTGGGCTTTGTCCTCAGCACCAACACGCTGGGAAGTAGATGAACTAAATTGTTTAAATGGCAAATCTTAGATCAAAATGATGGCTACACTTGAGAATCCAACACATCTGCAGAACCAGCCAGTTGTCTGCTCCTTTGCACACCTGTATGGTTAATATTAGTGTATCTGGTGAAGTTCTCCTTTCTACTTGCCACTACTCTTCTGCCTGAAAAATTAAGTTAACAAAAAGTATGAAATTTCTAAATACCTGATTAATTGTCTCTTCTTGAAGTTTTTTTCCAGACTCTGAAAGGGAAAGGAAACAATTAGTTTGCATATATTCTAATCAATATGATAGGGGACTTGCAGGGCAATAAATAGTAAACAGTAAATTAATAAAAAAATAATCAAAACCTACAATTAATTTAACATGTAGAAATTACTTGATAATTTGAAATGGAAATACACCTAAAAGAAAAGGAACACAAACCTCTCATAAAAAAGATGTGATAGAAAGAAGATTGAGATAGGTAGACAATCTTGCTAACCTGGAACACCACAAGAAATTTAAACATTCAAATGGGATAAAAAAAAAAAATTCTAATATGTAGTATGAAGCCTCTTAATGTTGCAAGATGCACTACGTGACCTGGATGCTGGTAGCATCCAGCTCAGGATTTGACCACAGGAGGAGAAAAGCAACTTCTGCCATTACCTTAAAATAAAATCAAATGCCTGTGTCAAGACTGAGGCTCAGCACCAGCTGGCCCAGGGAGAAATTCTATCCTGATTTTATCCACAAAGTGGCAAGTTGAATTATGGTCTTGTTTCCTTATTGTGGCCTTCTTCTGCAGTGTCCTTCAGAGTGCTCCTGGAGATAAAATCTAAATCTAGACTGAACACTGCTTTTCTACACAACTTGCCTTGGACTCAAGCAGCAAGGACACCTCAAAGCTGTTTGCTGCTTTTCAACCAAAAGGGGCAGTAATTTGCTTCATTTGCTGCTCCCATGCACTGATTGTCAAAAGGGCAGCTGGTATCAGTTTCCTACTGGAGACCATCCACACATATTGGGGAAAGTCAGGAATTTCACACTTGCCCATCCAGCTAGGCTACATGCACCCAGAGGGTTTTTAAAAATAATAATGATAGGACAGGACTTACAACCTGTCAGTATCACTATTAACTGTCACAGGAGCCTGCCTAGCTTGGGTGGCTTCCATCTCCAGCCCTGGAAAAGATACTCCATTTCAACAAAAATTTTCCATATTGATAAGTGTGGCACAAACAGAATTTTTAAAATGAGGTGAAAATATATAAAGTGTTAAAATACAATATCAAGACTCTGCATAAAGGAAAATGATCCTCTCTTCCCATCCCTGAGAATACTCCTCTTTTCAATGAAAGCATTATAGATTATTCAGATGAAGATAATTACTTTAGGCTATAAGATTGTCTCTTATGATAATTACTTCCTGCATGCTTCTGTTGTGTTTTTATTTCCTAAATATAAAAATTGTGTTTTTTAAAAACACCACAGAACTCTCGTTTACTTCTTAAAATGTATTCCCTCGCTCATGCCTCAGTTCATCTTTAGGAGAAATAAGATTTATTGTTGTAACAAATATTTTAGCCAAATAGATTGTTGGTAATAGAAGATTAAAGGAGTATGTGTTTTTAGCATTCTCTAATGATATACAAGTTGCTAGGAAAGCAGTGTGTTTGAAATCTCTGGTTAGATCAACACTATTTTGCTCAAAGGTTTGTGGACTTTGAATACTGATGCTTTCCTGTTTCCCAGTACATTTGTTTTTAGGCTATTTTGATTCACTTTAAAGGAATTTTAATAACTTTCTGTTGACAGCATGGACAGCTGGTCTTGAGAATTAGTGAAAATTCACTTGCTGACTGAGGAAGGAAGTGACATCAATGACTTTCTAAAGTCAGCCCTGAGGGAAAAGTGTGCTCTGCCAGAGTAGCCTTTCATGCCATTGTATTTCCAGTGATCCCTCAAGATGCAAATTGCATTATCAATCAAACTTGTGGTTTCTACCTCAGACAAATATGAAAAAAAGAACAGAAAGACTGGGAAAGACCTGTGCAGCCATTCCTGACACTACTAAGAAAAAGGTGAAGAAAGATTTATGGTTCATTCTTTCCTTGTTCTCTTTCTTTTGGTGATTTAAATGCACAGTACCAAGGCAAAGGCAGTTGCAGAAGTGGCTGTATGATACGATAGCAATGGTGACATGGGTTAAACAGGACAGAGATTGACTGGGCTGTTAAGGATAGAAGAGAGATCAAATTCAAGGTCACCACTAAATTGAATACTGAGCTCTCCATTTATTCGCTAGATGATCCTTGTCCTCATCACAGAACAACTATGTGCATTTGGCAGAGTCAGCACTTGTGCTCAGGAGGGACCAAGGTCTGTAATAACAGACACTCTGCAAATTAGGGTGGAAATATATTGGCACCATTACATGGGGAAACCTGCAAGGTCCTGGTGTGTACTGTACTATTGTTTTAGAAGAAACATCACAAAAAGCAGTGAAAGAACATGACACCTACAACGCTGAAAGAGGGTTCAGTTTCCAGCTACCAGAGGCTAACTGCAGGGCAGGAAAAGGCCACTGAAAGTGGGCAGAATTTTGTTTATCCTGCTTTGGGTTTTTTTTTTTTTTTTTGCTTGCCATTTAATTTTTTTTTTTTATTTTTTTAAATTCACAGAATTATCTTATCTGTTTTATTTTTGTCACTTTCAGTTTTGAGGAGGATGTTCCTGTGTCTATGCCTTGTGATCATTTGTGGTGACAATCACATTCACCAGCAGGATTCAAAAAACATCACTGGAGTGCTCCTAACTCAAAGGACATACAGCAATGGGACACTGACAAAATCAGAACTGTCAGAACATGTCAGCCAGTCCTATGGGCAACACCCATGTCAGTCTCATGAAATTCAGGTAATACCTGACACTTGCAAGAAGCTTAATTTCTGTAAGATTTCTGTAGATGTACACATGCTAAATTTAAAATTTTTGACAGTTTTTCCCAAGCTGCTGCAAAGAGGTAGCAGCCTATGCAGCAATACCAAACTAACTGGGAAATTTACTGCCATCTGAAAAATTACATGAAGCTGCCCAGTAGGTAGCCAGTGAAGTCCCAGAGCATACCTGCTGCAGCTCAGACTGCTTGTGAGCAGCTTGCTCTTCTGTACTTCTGAAATTTCATTTTCCTGTCATCTTGCAAACTGTTCCTAAATGGGCTCAATAGTGCCACCTGAGCAGCCTTAAAATCACAAGCAAGTCCAAAGGCCTTAATCATAGACAAATAACTGATACTTTGTGATTCAAAAGTTATATTTACCAGTACGAACTACCATCCTTGTTTGCTGACACTGTGCTTTCCTACTGTGCTAACTGAGGCCAGACTGCTGCAACTGGATTCCAGTGATGTTTTTGCATCAGGACTGGAGAAACATACCTCTCCCAACTAATTTTTAGTGATTTTCTTTTGTCTCTCTAGTTGCAAAAAGTGTAATGGGTGGTTGACTGGTTGAGATAAATGGCCTTCTTGGGTTGACCTCAAGCTATATCACTTTAGAAAAAAGTTACAACAAACATTGTTTAAAAGATTTCTCTGTATGTTCATACACTAATTAGTATACTAATTCCTGTTTCCAGGGCAAGTTGGTTTTTTCAATTTCTTTTTTTTTTGGTTGTTTGTCCATGATTAAAAGATTACTTACTGAGAGGAATAATGTATGTTTCCTAATGCAACTGACAGCTGCAAGACATGAGAGTGTGCCATAATTGCTGCTGTCACGAGGAATGCCAACACCAGCTCCTCAGCCTTATGCACACAGCCTACACAGAGAGCAACACTAATTCTGCACTCTATGCCCTGCTTACCTCCATACAAAGGAATGTGATATTTGTGCAGGTTTACAGATTAATCTGCTGTAATTCCCTTTAATGTTAAACTACTTCCAGCTCAAATATAATTAAGATCACCAGGTACAAAAGATTCAGATTGGAAATATGAGTACACTCCAACAGAACAAATAACAGCTTGATGTTGTTTTTTTCATGTTCAAATAGTTGGATACATTAAGGATTTTGACAGCATGTTTGTTCTGTAAGTGTATAGATGAAAAAAACAAAGGTTTCATTTCAAAAGGCAAGACATAACTACTGTATTTAATTAGAGAGAAAAATCCCTTAAGTATACAGATCTGCCAATTTATGTGACGTGACTGCTATAAGACCTAGCAACAAAGGACTTTTTTTTCTTCCAAAACTCAAATCCAAATTTATATATACTTCAAGTTTTTATATACTTTCATCATCAATGTCAAAATAAAAGCTCTGGAATAAAAAGTTTACTTCCTTAAGTCTTCAGGTAATTCTACTAATATTTGTGGCACGGCAGAAAGGCAGGGGCTGAACAGAAATGCTTAGTCTGTTTCTCTGTTCCCAGGTATCTGAGGGTTTCCAGCAAGACTGAGAATAGTGTGGAGATCTCAGGGGACAAAAGGGACCCTCAGCCTTGCTCTGAAACTGCTGTCTGCATAATCTGGAGCAGTTCTATTCACTTAATTTCAAGTGGGAATTGTACTTCTAAAAAAAATCATTTGTGAAAAGGGAATTTGGTGCTCTAATACCAATTTAGTTATGTTTTTCCAGTTTGTGAAGTAAACCCTACCAACTTCATCTTTTACCTCATGTTTCTGGACTTAAACACATATGCAAGCTATTAAGTTGTGACCCACCCCACTTTGATTACTGCAGTCCTGATCTACCAGCACAGATTTTGAGAAATGTAAGTAAATCAAAGCACTCATTTTTGATAAACTTCTGCAGCAAATACCCATGGCACAAGAGCCTGGGGAAGAAACACTCAGATTAGTTTTTCAGGCTTGTAACAGACAAGGTGTGACATTAACAGATGATCTTCTGTGAAAGCCTGTAACTTGGCACACAAAGATTAAAATATTTAGGGCAGAACCATACATTTCCTATATATTATCAGCAGTCTCTGAAGTCTGCACAGAGCAGATGTGCAGGTTTGCACATCATTTCCTTCTCCTTCTAACAAGAAATTCAATAAACTGAAAATGCTCATTTATACCATTGCCTTCGAAACCCAGTTTAGCTTACTGTTGCACCTCTATGATAATTATGCAACTAAATATGATTACAGTGGCCTAAAATATATTAATCACATCTTCATGGTATTGCATAATCATTCTCAGTTGTCACAATGCCAGCTCATAAGTTGCCCTTGGCAGAAGGAAACATAAAAAGAAACCTAAGTTGATACTGATTGAAGCAAATGAAGGAAAGTTGGCCATCTCAAAACACTGAGACTGTCACAGCATTCCAAGGTCTCCCTGGCTAATTTTTCGTGATTACTTTTGATATGAAAACAGACCTTTAATTGTCAGTCTCTAATAAGGATGCAGAACTGTTCCCTGGGAAGTTCAATGGACCCTGGGAAACTAAACATTTACGAAAGCTTGAGTAGCCAAATGTCTTGTGCTGATTAACATAGACCATTCAGTTTCCACCTAACAAAGTCATAACAAGAAGGAACCCCAAAGGAAAAAAAGAAATTGGACTGGCAAAGGAACATTAGTCTTAATAAGACTGAGGGCTCTCATTCATTAATTCTGTTGAGCATAAAAAGGAGGTGGGGGTATAAATCCATTCCTGGACCAAATCCTGCATTGACTAACATTGTGTAACTGTACTTAGGGTGAGGAGATGTTACAACATAAATTAATTAAAAATTTGAAGTTTTACCTGCTCTCTTCCTCATCAGCAGTAATAAAAATTTTCAAATGAGACAGAATTGCCAGGATGCCCACAATGGAATTAGCAAACAACCGTGTTTGCCAGTTTTCTTCTAGAAGGCTGTGCTTTCTATAACTGGGAAAAGGGAAAGCAAAAATTTGTCATATTTTTCCTTTAAGGATGGAAGATTTGAGATAATGGAAATGTGCCAGACAGTGTATTTGGTTGTAACATCAACACAATATTGATATCATGATTTGGATGGTTTCCAGCTGCACATGGCACATATTTTCAATGCCTATTTGGCATTCATCCTGTGTCTAACAACAAGAGTAGTTTGTTTCAATTTTGTCTTACAGCTCACTGTGCAACTGCTTTGAAAAGTTTTTTTTCCTTTTATCCAACAGTTTCACTACTTTTTTCACATTCCTGCACTCTTAAGGAACTGAATGGAGCAAATCACACATTCCTATTCATCTGTAATAGACAAGCAAAGCTCAGTTAATCATGTCTTAGTAGGTGCATTTTTTTCAAATTCTATCACAATGTGATCCAAATCCAATGGTAAAAGTTCTCAGTTCCCACACTGCAAGGGCCATTGCTTTTTCATCTGAACTCATACAAACCACAAAGTCTCCCCTTTCATGTTGCTAGTTACATATGGTGCTTTATGCTGCTTTATACAATGATCATCTGCAAGGTAGGTCACATCATCTGTTAAAATACTTTTTTGACTGTGCTCCTATGTCAAGCTCAATTGTTTATGCAGTTGTATAAAAAAAAAAAAAAAAAAAAGGTTTCCAGGCTTTGACACGAAGTTGTTTCTACCCACTTATTTCAGTTTCCTATATCAGGGTTCTTAGTACATAATTCTGTGAGAGATCATAAAATCATACAATGGGTTGGGTTGGAAGTGCGATTAAAGATCATCTAGTTCTAACCCTGCTGCCATGGGCAGGGACACCTTTCACTTGACCAGGTTGCTCAGAGCTCCAACCAATATGGCCTCGGATGGCTGACTAATTTTTTTCCCAAGAAAGGAAAACTATCTGGGTTTTTTACTTTAGGAACATCACAGTAAGAGCTGTCATGATAGAAAAGACCATGGAGAGAAACTGGAGCTTGAATCCACATGCTCAGACAGAAACAAAGCTGTGGACATACAGCTCTCTCTTTAATATACCCTGCTATGGTCTTAGGCAGCAGAACCTTTGCACTGGGCTCACAGTGGACTGAAACACTGCAGTAGTCTGACTTTGGTTTTGATTCCTGCTTGGGTTCTGTTCATATTGAGAACATATGGTTACCCCTGTCCAGATAAGGGATATGAGTGCAGATGAAATTTCCAGTCCAATTAACCACCTCAAGGCAAAGCCTCATGTAGGCTTCACCATCCTGGTCCTCATCATGGTCAGCTATTAGTTTTTCACTGGTAGCAAAGATAAGTTGATCTCCACCTCTGGAGAACACTATACTGACATAATCTTGACTAGAACACCATGGGAATGGCACATGAAGGTACCAGTACCAATGGGAAACAGCACACAAGCCCAGAGAAACTTATTTTGACTCACCTGCTAGGACAACTGCACCACAAGCAGCTGAGCTACGAAGATTCTCTAGTGTGAATCAGAAGCAGTAGTGTGAACAAGTAAAGCACACAGCAAGCCCAAACAGGGATGGAAAAATTCAGCTTCTTGGCACTAATTACAAAGCAGAGTCCCACGGCAAAGTCACCATGGGAAGCCTTAGTCTACAGTTTCTGTATTTCAGAAAATAAAAAGAAGAATTGTCTGTACAACATAAGGCCAGGAAGTAACCAGTGGTGATGAGAGTAAATATTCTTTTAATTTACTACTCATTCTGAGTTCTGCCTACATAAACAAACTGTACTTGTTTAAATCTTCCTTGTTTCTTTGTTTAAGGTCTAAATGTGACACTCTAAGGCATACTCTTAGCAGAATGGCCTCAAAGAACTTCTCTGAAGTCGTTCCAGTTAGAAGTAGAATATTCCCCAGTGAGAACCTGACAGTAACTGAAAGACACTACTCACATTTACGAGGAATAATCTGTAGTTAATTCACTAGTAAAGAGGAGAGGGGCAAAAGGAAAAGGTAAAATAGGAACCCTATGACACAGAACTTTAACAACTGGAAAAGTAAAAAAAATCTGTAAAACAAATAATTTTATAGTGAAAGAAAAGTAGGTGAAGAAAGGCAAAGAGAAACAAAGCCAAAACATAACCTTTTCTACTGCATGGCTTTGAATTAAAATTGGTCAGATACAAACCAAAAACCTACAGCAATCAGTTGCTGCAGGGAGTGCAAATTTATCTACATTTTGTATAACTGGAATATGACCTTTTACGACCAAATCTTGTGGTTGACTTCAGCTGCAGCTATTGGAAGTCATTTGTAAAAGGTCATCCATGACTGAGAACATAATATGAATACAAGATGCACAAGGATTCAGGTTTGTGCTACTCAAAGGAACTTGGGGAAGGAAAAAGAGGGCAGGAAGCTCATCCACTGCTACAGATTCAGTTCTCAAATGGATTTATAATTTGGTAATAGCAGTTAATCTAAGTAATCAATTTCCACTATGTGAATGCAAATTATGAGAGGATACACAGTTTTTATGCTTGTCATTTATGACTGCATTACTTAAATATTACCAAAGAAGATTACATTATCAAACAAGGCTACTTATTTAGCAATGTAACTGAAGTAAATTTTTGTTGTCTAGAGCACGGTAGAACCTCTTCTTCCCACAGATTCTCCACTACAAGAAAAGATTATGGACCCTCAGTTTCTTTTTGTTATAAGGAAATAAGGTTCTTAGGCAAAGATAGTTTGTTCTCCTAAAAACCATATTTATCTGACTTTATGCATACAAAACCTTAGCACTGTTTGGTTTTGATGTTTTTGTTGTTGCTGTTGTGTTTTTTTTTCTTGGTTTTTTCACTAAAGGTATGATATTTTAAAGAGCTCCTTACAAGAAGAGCTGATGATGCATAAGCAATCCTCAACAAGAAAAGTGCAATGATATATAAAAACATGTAAGGTCGTTAGTCATGTTCTCTGAAGATCAGAAAATTCAAACTGTATCATCCAAGGTAGTTGACTAGGGAAAAGAAAAATCAGACAATAATTTCTGTGTAGAAGTAAAAGAAAATCCATGTTAGAGAGAACTGTCAGCAGTTATTTAACCAAGATCTCATGACACTACTTCTCCAGAAACCTAAAATCAATTCAGAAGGCCAGTCTGTAAAGGATTCACCACCACTATATGAGAGCTCATTTAAAATTATGCAAAAAAAAAAAAATCTTTTATGCTTGGTGTCTTTAAAGCCAAACCTGTAGCTCAGGCTTGCAATCTGCCCTACCCCTAGCTTTGGGCAGCTGTGTACAAACTGGGTATATATTGCACCTACCATGGATAATAGCAGCCACCTCCTGTCCTGCAGGTGAAACACCCTGATGCTCCAAGTCTCACAAACAGCACCATTCTCTGCTTGGGAGGAGCCTTTTGCTCACTTTAGGAATGCCTGTTGAGCCTCCCTCTGTGTGCCATTCTTGCTACACCACTGAGGATACTGGCAGTGCTCAAAAGTGGAAAGCAGCAGGGGTGATGAAGCAAGTTCAGCTGAAGAAATCTTTATGAGAACTGAACTCAACATACCCACTGGAAACATAGTTAAATGATTCTTTTTAATTAAACAGAGACTCAATATGACAACAGTAAGGTGGTATATGGTAAGGTTTTTAATACCCAGAAAATGCAAAGTACCCAACACCAAAAGCATAAATGCTGCCCTGGATCAGTTTGATCACTTGGGCAGTCTAAGTAGATGCTCTCAGGTACAGCACATCCTTTTCATGTACAGAGGGTAAAATAAGCTTTAAAACCACACCTGCAGGTTTTGTACATGCCAGCAGTTTCTGCCCACAAAATATACTGCTGCTGCTTGCAAAGGACCATGTGTAACACCAAAAGCTGGTACTGAGGTACAATTTGCATCCATAAATGTGCAGGTGCAGTTCTGTGGAGACCTATGAGAATGTGACCACACAGCAAACAACTACTCCTTACACAGCAGCCTTCAGACAACAATCTTTCCATAGGATGTGCCGTGCCAGGCTCAGCAAGCAGAGGCAGAATTCACAGCTGGAATTGCGGTCGTGTTCGTGACTGGCAGACTGATTTAAGAAACAAGCCTACCCAGGCCTGGTTTGCAAACCATGGGTGTGTACTAATTCTGGTAGCTCTGATGATACCCCCAAACTGAGGGCAAGATTAATGTGTCAGCTGTAAAGCTGAAAATATTTCTGAGAGCACCAAGTGATTCAATATGGTTTTCTATGACTGAAAAAGCCCACCTTGTTTATTCTTCCCTAGTGAACTGCATTCTTTTCCAGGCAGTAAAATTAATTCTGCAAGCCTGACATGAATCAGCATGAGAATTACTGACCAAAGTAAGCTTCAGCAAGTACTAAGCAACACAGTACCATAATATGGTGACTTTATTCACATGTAAATTACTGATTTCTAATGAAGTGAGCACTCAGGATGAAACATTTCTCTTTTCTTCTGCAGGAGAACACAGTCAATATTGTATGTGTTTACCAACCTGGCAATGACTTCCTGCTAACTGCAGGGATAAGGCGTTTGCATATGTCCAAAACTAAGGGAAAAATGCCTATTTCTGTTTAGCTTATTGGTATTATTTAGTTCTAATGGACATAATACTTTATATGAAATCTGATTAAAGAATGTGAAAAGAAACACAAGTGAAATGTGGAAAAATTCTCTTCAGATTAGAAATTATTTTGGATTAAAGCCACACCAATTGCTATTGCTGAATTATTTAGCGAAGGGTAAAAAAGCAGTTTTGAGAGGACTGAACTTCCTGCCTTCCTAGGAATCTGAAAAAGAAAATGTGATAAATGAGCATCCACCCCCCACGTAATTTTTGGGCATCACTAACATACTGACCTATTGCTATAATTAAAGTAATTTGTATACTGTGGATTGTTTATAATTTAAAGTCTAGGTCTAAATGTTGCAAGAATGTGAGATGCAAATCTTAAGAGAAATTTATTTTACATATTGATGTTACTGGCAGAGGTTGAAAGAAGTGCTTTATATTTTTAAATGGCTGGTTAATTAGATGTACAGTCAGAGACTATGGAAGAACAGAGATGCAAACACCTCAGAGCTTAATATTTCTTCTCTTCATATAAGCATACCAATAATGTTCCTACTTGCAATACTTTTTCTCCCATGGATTACAGATAACTACCTCCCAGAATCACATTAAAATCCTGTATAGAGAAAAGCTTAGGTTAAACATAGCAACTAACTTACTGTAGTAATGGAAGCTAGGCTCATCACAGAAGAAATCGAGACAGAGAAAAAAATATAAATTATAAAGAAATTCCTTTATTTTTAGTCCTCATTTCTGAGAAGAGACTATACCAGTTCTATGAATCTATTTCTTTATACTACTATTTCTTTACTGGAAAACTTATTCCATCATGCAGCCACCTACACACACTGAAGACCCAAATAATCTTAGCTAAAAATACCCTTTTATTCAAGCTACAGACAAACATAATTTCTTAGGTCTTTCTTCTATGATTGGTTTAATCTTCCCAATGCCCAGCCCTTGCTGCAGCTGCTGGGGTGTGCTCTTCCTCCTCCCATGTGCTGGCCACTAGTGCAACTGCAGTGCAGGGTCAAGACATATCACAGTCCTGACTCAGCTAAAATTTTTCATCTTGCCTGATAGGCTGATTTTCAACCACATGAGCTCAGAGCAGCTACATCAGCTGTGCAGATCAAGACACCTAGCTGGAAACAGCAGTGGGGATAATGAGAAGTCCCCATCAGCACAAACTTCCTATAATTCCATGTCCTCAGAGCCCTTATCTGCCCAGCTGCTTCAGATCCCTTAGCATCTGGCTGAATAGTTCAGATGTGCAATAATAAAAACAACTCCCTTGACAACCAGCTATTTTCTTTTAGGGCTTGTATTTTATGGCATTCCATTTTTAAATTTTTTTTTTTTTAAATACTCAGATACATCATCTATTTGGCTTACCAAAAGGTATTTGATAATATCTCTCTCACAAGGTTTCTTAAGGAAACCTGGCAGGCACAGAACCGGAGTGAACACCTTTGCACAGATTTGGAAAAGCAGCTGTTCAAAAGGTAGGAAACAGGGCATAAGAATATGACAGAGGACATTCAAATTTCACTGTGGAAGAAAACTGCCATTGGAGTCCTGCTGCCTCATGTTGAGGATATCAGTGGTCTTCAACTTGTTCTGAAATCACGTGAGAAAGGGAGAAAACAGGGAAGAGACAATGTTTGCTGATGATATTAAACTATTTGGGGTAGAAATGATGGAGGCTAAAGAATTTCCTATGAGAGTAGGTTTGTAATAAAATGACACATGAAGCACAATTTATACAAAATTGTGCTAGAATCTTCTAGGGGAAAGCTTAATTTAGACTCAAATGAGTGGACTCTGAACTGAATTACAAGCAGACTGCTATCCAGGAATGAGATCTTTGGATGGTAAAACTTCTGTATAAACAGCATCTTCCTGTTCACCTGTAGAGAAAGCAAATTGAAGACCAGAGAAAACCTCAAAGGCAGCTATTGTGTTTCTGCATATTCATACACTAGCATCTTAAATATTATCTGCAATTCTGATCCTTCCACTCATGTACAGAGCTGAAAAAGAAGAAAAGAGGGTGGATTGAAAGTATAAACTGGCTTACAAGGAGCAACAACAAAACCTGGGAAAGCAATGATCCAGAGGAGATATGATAGGGATCTGTAAAATCATGAGTGACATGGAAGAGGTGAATCAGAACTGACTGCTGCCCACTGTAACACAAGGCTGGGGGCATCAGATAAGCAGGCAGATGGCAGGTGGAAAACAAACATGAGGAAGCAGCTCTCCATGCAACTGAGAAAGGAAATTCAGGAACTCTTTGCCAGGGGATGCTACAGCTGCTAAAACTCTACATGGATTCAGGGGACAACTGAACAAGCTGAGAGACGGGAAATCCTTTTGGGGCTGATAAGCAAACAAAAAGCACCTCTGGCACAGGAAGTTTCTGCAACACAAACTGCTGGAGTTTGAGAAAGTAACGTGAGAAGGTTTCACTCTGCTGCTAGGATACTGAGCAAGACAGAGCTCTGTGTTACTGCTGCATGCATGTGCAACAACACAGGATAGCTAAAAATGAAAGGCAATGGTTTAAAACCCTTCAGAGCCTGGACACCCTCAATAACAACTTGCACCACCTGCACATGCTGTTGACCATTCCTATTCAGCCTCCAACCATAGGGGACTGACCAGTACTTGGATAAATTCCCCAGAAATAGGAAGAACAGACTTATTGAATATTAAAAGCACTCGACTTTGTGTGCAGTGAAAAATAAACACAATGATATCAGTGGCTTCCAGTATGCCCTGGAAAGTTTCCTGTGAGCAAGGGATTGACTTGCAGTACTCTAAGGTAGATGCTAACACCAGACCACCCTGTTATGCCACAGTCTGGAAATACAAAAGGTTGACAAGGCATTACAGGAACTTTTTACCACCTATCAATTTTCTGGTTTACTGGTTCTGCTTCCTTGGAACTACACAAAAATCACTAGAGAAAAACAAATGAGCCTTTTTGAGAAGTGAGCTGTGTTGGATCTTTGTTCATAAGGCAGATATTAATTTAAAGAATACAAATAGCCCAACAGCCATTAAAATGAACTCTTAAGCACTATTTCTAATTATGCTGCATTGATTAAATACAATTATATTTTAATTAAGCTTTGTCATACCATTATCCTTCTTTTTTTCTCCTTCTAGAGATTGAAATTAATATCTTTTCCTAGAAATTCATTTTCATGGCAAATAATGCTTATCACTTAATTTATTTTAAAAGCAAAAGACAAAATCTGTGCAAGACATGAATTGTCTCAGCTGTGTTAGACAAAATCAGTGTCTGCTTCAAAGTTTACCTGCATGGAGATATTCAGTCAATGCCTACACAATTTTCATTGCTGATTTTTAAGACCTACCAAGAGGCTCACTTTCAGTGTTCTGAGCTGTTACAGCTCCAGCTGCTGAGTTATGTTAACAGATTGTGTGAGTGTTCCCAGTCTATTTCCATGTAAAATCAGGTTTCCTAAAATCCGGGCGAAGGAGCAGCCTCGTGGTTTGCCCAGCACTGGGACTATGGAGAAGAGATCCTGAATGTTAGCACCTACTGCCCTCTACCTGCTCCACTTAAAAAGCTTTGGCAGCAAAACTAGAGAAAACTTCACTTTCCAATTTTTTAAATACTTGCTCTTACCACTCTGATTGGAATTGATTTCTGATCTCTTGACTGCAAGAGTAGGAAGTGTTATTCTCCTCTACATTGCAGTCTAGGTGGGGATTGCCATTACAAAAAGTGCAGATATATATTTCTTGTATAATTTTATCCTGCTTTCATAAAACACCCATTTAAAACTTCTCTTAGCAATCAGTGGGATTATGAATTCAGAGGTTCACCATATCTTTCCAGGAAATGTGGTGGGAGGTGTACTGCAGTGAAGTTCATCATGACAGACAGAGAAAAAAGAATTCCAGCTTGTAAATCCTTGCCCTGCAATACGATCCATGTAGTGAAACACGTATACAGGCTATCTGAGTACCTGGCACATACTACAGAGGGACAGACCTTGGTGCCCATGCAGATACCACTGCACCATCAAGGACAAAGCTCCTATAAGCCATAGCAGAAGCCAGCACCATGAATGAGGACCCAGAAAAAGTCTGTCTCAATGGTTTTGACCTTGTATTCAGCTTAAGTGATAATCCACAGTTATTGACTCTGACTTGCACTTTAAATTCTCAGTTCTGCCCAAGAGGATTGCTTGAAATTCCTTAGATATAGAAAATCAACAGGAAATCTATTCCCTAGGGTTTTGTTAGAGGGTACACTAACTTGTGGACTTTTAAACTGTTTTTCTCTGACCTAGAGAATAGCAAATATTTCCATGTCCATTTGTGGAGGGACAGAAGCCATGCAAATGGCATTCAGAGAATCACACCTGGCCTCAAGTCCATGAATGCAAAGGTCGTACTGTAGCCCTGCGTATACGTCTGTTAATCATGAGCTACAGTTCTGAGCAGAAAAGACACAGAAAATCCTGGCAAGCTGTTACAGTTCTATTATTCCACCTGCATGTCTTACAAAATGCACCCCAGTAGCATTCCTTATATGTAAGACAGGAGATACAGGAAAATATAAAAGTCCATTTACATATGCAACTACTTGTGCTTTCAAAACTCTTTAATTTCCAGCAAAGGCTTAACCTGATGCAGTTTGGTGTAAAAAATAAAACAAACCATGTGCTTCCAGTATATTTGGTCCTTGTCACTGTTTCTGCTTCTTCACAAGCTCTATCATCCATGGTCTGGCAGTTACCATCCCTTCCCATTCACAGACCCACTCAGGTTCACACCTGGAATATTCACCCCTGGTTCCACCCACTCACAACAGCTGATTGTTTTGATAATTAACCTGTCAGACTGCCCAGACAGCTCAAAAACCCCAAGTAACACTGGACCAAGGTTTTCTATGAGAGGCTTTGGTCAGAAGCCGAGGACAGAGCTGACAGACATACCATGACTGCATGCCATGCTTGCTGAAAGCATGTGTAAATTTATACTGGGCATTCTGCATACCTCAGCATTAAGCTGGCCTGGCAGATGGGGTCCCTCACTGCCTTCTTTCTCTCTGTGATTGGCAGTAACAGCCAAGAAAAAAATAAAGCAAGCCCCACCCTCTTGGGCCACCCCTTGGGGCATCAGCTCTCCAGCCCACTGGAATTGCTTATCCACCAGAGAAAAGAGGTGCCATGGCAAATTATCACAGCCAGGAGGAAAAGTGCACAACTTCCCAGCACACAGACAGCTTTAAAGGCATGCCATGAGCTGCCAATATGCCCTTGTGTGGCCAGGCTGAAATCACTGGTTTGGTGTCCAGCAGAGCAAACCACTGGAGCATAATAAGCTAGGTGGTCTAGTGAAGTGTCAAGTAAGTTAAACCCAGCTATAAAAGTGCACTCCACTCGGTACTTTAGGCACTTCATGAGTGGTGTGCATAAATGAGGGCTCTGGCTTTGTTTGTTTGCAATAACAGGAGTTTTTTTCATTTGTCAATTTACAGCAGAGATTTTGATACTCGAGAACTGTATCTGTGTTTGTGATTATACACCCCTGCTGCTAAGTATGATGATTTGTTCCACTTCAGGTTTTATTAATTAAATTAATACTAATTGAGCAATCTCTTGGTATAATTTTAGCCTGAGTGATTTTTTTGCACTAAATCCTGTACACTGCAGCCTCTCCTTAGCTTCCCCCTTTATTTCCTGTACCAAAGGAAATGTTTCACTGCACATCACTGCCCTCATACTCTTAGGTTTACAGATATTTATGCCTATACTTGCATACTCTTAAATCAATAATAAAATCCAGTAAAATCAACAAATGTTTTAGAAGATATTTTAGAGAAAGAAACTATTACAAAAAAAAACCCCAAAAAAACCCAAACCCAAAACCAACCCAACCCAAAGATGGCTAATTTTATGTGACTAAGTGCCCTCTAGTGACAAAGTCCTACTTCAAATAACTTTCACAGTCACTTCCACATGTCACACAGTTTTTGTTGTCAGTGCCTGAAACATTGAGGGTTTTTTGTTTGATTTGGTTTTTATTTAATTCTGGTTTTTGTTTTGCATTTTTTGTTGTTTGATGGTTTTGTTTTGTTTTATTTAAAGAAAATAACACAAAGCAGGTAAGCACAATCTATCTGTAATAACAATAACAATAAAATAATAATAATAAACAACATCAATCACTGTGTTAGTCTAAAATACACCTTACTTACTGAAACATGAGGAGCATTTTTCTGCATCAATGTTATTATTCCTATAACTCAAGGGAGACATATGGTGGGTTGTTTAAATTACTCAACATTGCTTGAACTGCTGTTGCTCCTAAGAGCTGTCTGCCACTGAGTGGTGATGCTGCAAAGTAGAAGAGAGAATTAACTCTGGGCCAGCCCTGCAACCCTTGCTCCTTGCTACAAATCCCTCACTCCACACAGAAACCTACTTCAAATCAGTCATTCCTTCCCCAGAACAGCCCACCCACATACTGGAGCAAACATGTCTAAAAGGCACCTGATTCATAATCTTAATTTCATGTACATGGAAAAAATGTACTTTGGGAAGCCTGGATTATTAATGAGCTCTTAGAGAACAAAAAAACCTCCAAAAGAAAAAATCCAGTATTTTTTTTGTCACTCAATCATTTTACATTTGTGAAATCAGAGAAATCATAGAAAGGACACCAATGTTTTTGTACTGCTACTCCTTCAGGTGAAAGCTGAAGATTTACAATCTATTCTTAACAGAGAAGAAAATATTATTATTATTATTATATATCTAGAATCACAACATATATTTTCTATACTATGTTATAATATAAACATTAATACATTACATATTACATATGTAGCACACACACATATATATACACACATATATACATATATACATATATACATATATACATATATACATATATACATATATACATATACACACACACCCATAGCATTTCCATGATCAGATTTTTGGATGCCACTTCAAAATTATTCATCACTCTTCTGTAAATAGCAGTTTTCCTGCTTTTTCAGATGTTGCAATTTGCTTTCTAATGTGGAGAATCTCACACTGACAATCATACTATAGTCTGTAAAACAGCTCTCAGTCATTTTTTAGAAGACCAACAATAAATGTTTTAAGCAAAACTGTTCTCTTCTATGCATTTTTTAAAAAATGAAAACACTTCAATGAAAACATGCTTTTTAAAAAATTGTTTTCATACTTAATGAGCATGGATTATATTTTCTGGTTTTTCTAATGAAGTAATAACCTTACCACATTAATTTTCTTTGCTGTACTCAGTGTCTTTGCACTAAGATAATCAATGATGTTCACTAGAAAAGCTGTTTGCCAGTGTGCTGCTCTCAAGTTACTGTAAAATTGGGGCTTTACTCAGAAGTACTCCTATATTTTTCTGGAACATTAAATTGAAAGCTTAAAATACAGCCTTTCAGTAAGCAGTTTCTTAGAGAAGATAAAAAACAGCTCGTAAACCAAAAAAGGATGTGGCAGAAGAGACAAATTTTTCTAATGCACACAGCATAAAATGCACTGAAGTAAATTCAAATCTCCTAAGGAAATTTTTTTCCTTAAAAACAACAAACACCAATACTAAAATGCTCTGAATTGCAATTTGACCTTTCAAATTACTGTCAAAAAAGGGTACAGTTTTATTGTTAGTTCCTGTTCTCAAGTTTTATCGCAGCAGTTACATTTCTGCCTCTTTGTCCATACTCCACACTGCCTAATATTGGTTAGAATCGACATAAAATATCAAGGATTGTAAATGCAAATGGCCTATCTACCCAGTAGAAGGAATAAACTACCCTTAAGTATTTTCCCAGTCATGACAGAAACATCCAGTGCCTTCTTAAGGCTAATAAATGTAGACAAGAAACATGTTACTCTTACACTTTCATGAGACATAAAGCTCTGCAGTTCAGTGTCTGTGGAAATTTCTTCTGATCATATTAAAATGATCTTAGGGCTCTGCAGAAACTCTGCTCATAAAACAAAAAAGCTAGGATAGTTAAAATTAATAGATCATAAATAAAACATGCATTTCTGTATATATTAAGTGACAGGTCTCAGAAGCTCCATCGCCACACACACGTTCACAAAGCAGCAAAAACACATGCAATTCATTTAGCCCACTCAAGTGTGCTGGTTCTTCCTGGCATTATTCATAATTGAAACATTTCAATTCTCGCTAAGAAAAAAAAAAAAATTAAAAAAATCCTCTAATTTAAAAGTAAAACAAGAAAATTAGTTCTGTGTTTCTGGATTACAATCCCACAGTGTCTCCAACTAACCACATTAGGCCTTAAGGTGGTTAATTTTAAAATGTTTGGGGGGCTTTGTGGCTGCTTTGAGAAAAAAATTTGAAAGAAGTAATGCAGTCCACTCAAGCAGAAATCTTTGCAAAGACAGACCTCTTAAATATTTTTTTCCAGTATGCCATACAAAGCTGGACAGGAAAACAATGAAAAGTGCCAACCTATATTTTGATTATAAAACGAAATGCCATTCCTTAAGTACGAATTTTCTTAAACAAGCATAAGGAACAGATGGGCTGCAAAAAGCAGAGCAGAGCAGTGTATTCTGTGTATTCTGCAGGATATAGTACTGAGGTGAGAGATGATAGGATGGTGGGTGACAGTATCCCCCTACTTTTCACCTGTTTTAACCATAAAAGCTCCCTGCCAAGCACCTACATGGATAGGATACCTCACCTGGACTGCCTATACAAAAGAGGCAAGCACCCTGAATGAAATGGATTGGCTTGTCACAATCAAAATAAATGGCTAAGAATTAGATGCTGCTTATCTCAGACTCAGTATTCATAAGCCAGAGGTGTGCACATCACAAGCTCTGACCCCAATCCACTGTTACTCAGC
Source organism: Erithacus rubecula (assembly GCF_903797595.1). Lineage (NCBI taxonomy): Eukaryota > Metazoa > Chordata > Aves > Passeriformes > Muscicapidae > Erithacus > Erithacus rubecula. The sequence continues at coordinate 104,000,539 of NC_136689.1, forward strand.
ATTTAGCTTGATCTTGTTCACAGAGATGAGCACAAAGTGTTATTTGCCTATTCTTGTTCTGTTTTAGTGGTTCACTGGGTCTCCATGCTGCTATCCTCAGACAAAGACCCACACTCTCAATTTCAAAATAGAAGAAAATCTGCTGCCTCCACCTTTCCTTAAAGCCTTTTTACATTCTAGGGCCATTCCAACAAAGACCACCAGCTTTTCTCCCCTTTGGGTCCTCCAAAGAAAAAGGATAATTTTTTCCCCCCAAATTTATTCTGTAACATTGTTAGAGCATTACCTAAGTGGAACTGGCAGAGCCCTGGGGGAAGGGACCATGAATTACTGCTTTTTTTCTTGCATTCTTCACTTGCAATCTGCTTTTGGTTACCTACTGCAGATCAGATAACTAGTCAGCAGAACTTTGGTCTGGCTCCACATGGCCCATTAGAACTGGGCAGACAAGAAACCTGCTTATACAAAATCCTATGCAAGTGCAACACTAGATGCAGGAGAAGATCATTATTCTGTGTTGCAGCTGGTGAATTCCTGAAATATAGATCTGTGCTGTTTCTGTTACTTTTTGTCAAAGTATGAAAAAAAAGAAAGCAAAACTTTAGCAAGTTCCTTCTGAAGATCTGAATTTTCCTAAAAAACTTGGTCTATCTTATTTATAATCTCTTAATACAAATTAATATTTTAATGAGTTGTACAGTGAAACAAAAGAGCCTCACAGCTACTTCTATTTGCACAATGAAGAGCTGATTTTACCTGAAAGTGGGGTTGTAGGAACACTTGACCTCACCAGTTACATGGAGCCAGAAAAAAACCACACTTTTACCATGCTAAACAGTTCCATCTTTCAAGTTGTGGAAATTTTTATTATTATTATTATTATTATTATTATTATTATTATTATTATTATTATTATTATTATTATTATTATTCCTTAATACAGCAATATCTGTAAATCTTTACCCAGATGTCTACAAGCCTTTTTAAAAATTTTTTCATTCAAGAGAATAAACTGTTCTGAAAAACAAACCAGCTGAAATAGTTATCATGCCACTGTTTAAACAGCTTCCACCACAAATAAAACTGTGCTGATGAGTCTGCATATGTCCAAGGTCCTTATCTTTGCAAATCAAAGAGATGTGTGAAAGTCATCCTATTCATTTAATAGTCACACGGTATAAGACAGGAGAAAAAAGCCTATATTCTTAAATTCGTCTCTGTCTCTTCACAAAATCGTCCTCATGAATTCAAATAAGAAGAAGCAGCTTGGCACTGCAGTGCCATGGCTACAACACACCAGCAAGGGGAGTAGTAACACTTTGAGAACTTCTGTCTTCAGTGACAGACAACTATACAAAAATGCAGTAAGGTATAGAATATTGATGCCAGGCTGTATAGACAGTGGAAGAGATATTAATTCTACTGAAAGAAAGAAAGCAACCCAAATCCCACATAGACCCTTACAATGCTATTTGGTTTTGAAAAGAAGGTGGATAAAGGATCTCAGATCAGCCCAACATGCCACTCACCAAACAACTCAAGGCAGCAAGCTAAAATAAAGCCCTGTCAAATTTGCCACTGTTATTTCCATTTCATATATATATATATACATATATATATATAAGTAGTTTTCAGTATTTTCTCATTTTAAACAGTAACGGCTACATATTTCTATGTATGTATGTATGTCTATGGGAAGGAGAGACACATTCTATTTCCCTAAGAAAATAAACAGATGGCACTGGTAGGTATGAGAGATGAAGCATTTTCAAACCTTAACTGCAACCCTTGATAAGCAAAGTAGAAGGTGGAATTCCTTGAAGCAGAATTTTGGATTTCTTAGGGACAGATAACTGAGCCAGCATACCCAGAGACGAGTACATTTTATAACTGCTGGCAGACTAACCTTTTAAAACTTGTGCCTGCAGCACTGACACAGACTTGCCCATGGTGGCACTAAAGGCAGAGCTGGACATTCCACCAGAGAGGGAAAGAAAGAGGGAGCACTGACAGCACCTCTGCACTGCATCATTCCCTCTCTCTTTTTCAATCCTGTCCTACCACAGGTACTCTGAAGAGTGGCACTGCCCAACACAACCACAGCCATGGGGCAGAGGACCACAGGTCCCAACCAGGGAAATGCTGTAAAAAAGAAGCAAAGGTGAAAGGTGAAACGAAAACCCACTGCCTGCACCAGGTTCTTCACAACAGCCAAGGTTCCCACATTCCCACCTTTTCTACAGCACTGTGACTTTTTAATAAAAAAACTAGAATCCCCCTCCCTTCAAAATGCTGCAAGTTTTTATCAACTGCTACCCAAGTAGGTAACCAAGGCACTTAATCAACTTGTAAATGCCCAAGTGTGAAGGCAACCTAAGTACTAATCATGAAATTACTATGCATGACAAAATTCAGAATAGTGTTTTGCTGTAATTGTGCATAATTTAACTCAAAAAAGCAAGAGGAGTTATATTTGGATACAGAAGAAAGAGGTCAATTTGATGAGGGGGAAAAAATGCTGTCATTTTTACTAGTCTGAGAGAGAAATCCTTCACCCATTGTAGGAATTTTGGGATGTTACTTCTCCAGTGTGATGCCAGGGGGACAAGTCATCATCAAAGGAACATATATTAGGAAAAAATGATGCTCCAGAGCCACATTTTCAACAAAAAGAAATCCACCTCTGTTACTTAAAGCACATTTATAAACTGTGGTTTCAGACACTAGAGACAGATAGAAACGTGTATGTTACAATCCCAGAGTACAGCTGTAAAAATAATATGAAAGTTTTCCTCCTTCTGATAAGAAGGAATGGAAATATTATGTAAAAAATCCAGGATAGTCTCAACAATTTCCTAGTGATTTTGTAACATTTCTGGACGATGGGCTCAGCAGATTTCTTAATTTTGAGTTTGTAAGTGGATATTGAGGGGGTCAAATCCAGACCTGGTTTGGACAGCTTCTTTTTTTCTAAGGGGCAAGATATGGGATGCAGGGTGACATCTGTCCTGGATGCACTGCCACTGACATGGGTGAGTGACCTGCACAGAGCCTTTCAAAGCCAGGTGAGGGGATGTGTGGATAGTGGATTCTGAAGGTCTGCCCACCCCATCAGGTCAGCCTGTGCTCCCCTGAACTCTGTTAACAGGGCACCAGGCACACAGAAGAGCCACAAGCCTCCTACCCCAGCACTGAAATGTTGATTTTGTCCTCCTTTTGTATCCTTCCCTTCATTAGCACCAACCTGAAACAATTACATTTGTTCTCCAGCACTGTCCTGAGGATATGGGACATAATTTTTGGACCAGAACTAGAAAGAACATGAGATAACATCAGGAATAGTACTTTTCTGGTAACTAAGTGCAAAAAGGGTACAGAGGGCACAGAGGCTATGGTAAGAAATTATCTTTATGCTAATGCAAATAGTGGTGGTTTCTTCCAAAGCAGGCTCTTGCACTTGACCTTTAAGGCACATATTTCCAAGGAAATAATTTTATCAAATCCCAATAAACATTCCCTTGGGTTTATTTTAAATACAACAAGTAAATTGCATTAGCATAAACACATCACCATCTTAAGAGACTGATTCTTTGATAGGTGGCTTTCAATGCACATAGACTGCAAAAAGAAGAGGATAGCTTTAACAACCAGCCTCTAAACTTCCCTAGAATGCAGCTGGACTGGTAACTCTTCCAAAAGTCATAAAATGAATGCATTTTTCCACTGAAGATTTATGCCTTTGCAGCTTTTGGTGACTAAGAATATTCTTTATTGATTGTGACGATATCTGGAAAAATAAACAATTTTGTTTACTTGGAAAAGGTAGTAGTATTAGGATATATTTTCAAGAAACAAGTATGTGTAAACACAGAATTCTCCTGGCAGGCATGATATACACCACAGCCATGTCTAAGATGTCATATGCATTCTATAGAGACTTTGTTCATAATCTAAAATAGATCATATAATGTTCATGTGACCAGAAATTGTTTGCTTTTTTCCCTGAAAGGATGGCAACTTTAGACATTGTACTAAGTTTTTTCATCTGCATATCAACAGCTCCATTATAGAAAATCCACTTCCTTTTGCAAATATCAATTGGGACCCCTCTGGCCATGGGCCTTGCTGGGTCAGCCCAGCATAGAAAGCCCTGCTACCCTTGGTGGGAACACAAGGCATGATTAGAAAAAAAATCTGCTAATTTTTCTTTTGGCCAATTCCATCTTCCCAATTTTCAGTATCTGTATCACAAACAGGAGCAGGGTAACCCAGTTTTCCCTGTGTTAGTTGTCTTCTTCCTTATGTAATTAAGCCTGAAAGGATAATTTAATTTGCAAAAAGAAAAAAAAATACTCAAGACATAAAGACAAACAGGATGCTGGACAGAAGTTCTCAGGGATGAAGTTATAAAAATTAACACAGCTATGTCTGGTCTTTCATCTTTCCATCATCATCCTAAGAAAGATCTTTCTTTTTCTGAGCCTCTTGGCTTGCATATGTGTGCCTTATCCTCCTCCTTTCTCTTTTATTTCTCTCAAGTAGCAGAATTTTTTATCTCTAATCCCCTTGTCATCTGCTAGACAAAAATAGAGATTCAACATCTTCATTTATTTTTGAAAAAATGCATTATTATCAAGAATGTTGCTAATTATCAGTTACTTTGAGAACTATGAAACACTTATCCTACTTTGGGAAAATATTTGGGGTTTTTAAAAAACTTTTAAACTCTAAATCAGGAAGAAGAATATAAGATTAGAATTACTTTTTAACTTTTTAAGAAAGAGTACTTTTCACTCCTCTGACTAGCTGAATTTTCCAAATAATTCAAAATATGTTGTCCTTTTACTTAGACTGCAGACTCTTGACAAATTCAGAATATCTAAGAAAGAATTCTTTTATTCAGAAGATGTCAAAACAATAATGTCAGCAGAGTTCTCCAAAGAAATGAATTTAAATAGAAAATTGATTTGAAATTTTATTTCCCACACACTGTTCTGTGGTTGCACTGGATCAGCACCTCCTTCTGAAGGAGAATGTTCTGTCACAAAAATCCCTGACTTGTTCTAGGGCATTGTGCTTACTTGTGTTTTAGCAACAGGACAATCAAGTCCTGAAATATATTTCCTTACTGAAAAGTAAGAAAAACCCTTCTTCCTTGGGGTCCAGCTGCCTGTGATCCCAAGCCAAGGGCTGGTCCAGCCCAGCTGTGCTACCTTGGCTCAGATTTCTGAGAAAACTGGTAATTTTTGAGGCGGAGGTGTGAGAAAGTGGCTAGAACCACTCAAGAAAAGAATGGGTGAGGTGCAGGCAGAAGTGCAGTTATTGAGCTGAGGATGGCTGCTGCTGCAGGATTCAAGAGAAAAACACCAACATGAGAAAGTATAAAGCACTTAGGGGACTGGAAGAAAAATACAGCATCTTACTGTTCTCTAATTTCTGGAACTAATGAGTATTCAAAAAGAAAAAGCACCAAACAGACAACTAAACTGACTGCAGTGGAAGTTCAATTATAATCTCAAATATTAATCTGTGCAATTTCAACTCAGTTCCCATTGCTAAAGTAGGTATTCACTATGTATGAATGAATAAAACAGTATTTAGCATTATCCTCAAATAATCTTTCTGCAGAATACTTAATTTTTGATCCACATGCTTCTGTGTGTCAATGGTCTAAATTTAACCTGATTATTCCCATTCTACTGCATTGTTTATCCTATCCTCATCTCATAGCTTGGAATGGATCTGTAAATCTGTGTATCTAATGGCTTCCTCATAAAGCACATTTTCCAATACTATTTTTAAAGCACTTACCAGGCAGCCTAGCTAGGGGCACTGTGTGACAGCTGCTATGGAATCACTGAACATTTGAATATTACTATATTAATTTTAGAAGAAGTGTTATACATATCCACACGGGCTTGTTAGTGATTGTATTACAGCCTAAATGATCAAGAGATGAGTTACCAGAGGAACAAGTGATCAGAGTGGGTTGGGGATACTGATACCTGAAAAGGCAGGTTCTATATCACATCCACAGTGGTCTACAACAAGGACATGTATTATTTATTATGCATTTATTAATTCTCCTGCTGCAGAAGACAGGTGACCTACTCTTCACTAAGCATACATGTAGCTTGCTTATAGATAATATGTTCTCTCTTTTCTGAATGAATCCTTTTTTGCTTTAGGAAGCCCTACTTCTCACCTCATAAACTTGTCACTTCCAAACCTGGTTCAATTTAAGGGAAGATGATGCACACAGGCAAATGGGTTGATGACCACCACATGATCCAGGTCACAAGACTTACAGATTTAGCTGGGAAAGCAGAGCTTGTGGTGCTGAATGAGACATGCTCATCTGGCCAGGGCATGTTCTGCAAAGAAGGATACTTCTAAGATTTCCAGGAAATAAAGCACCTTTCTGATCAGATGAAAGGTGTGTATTGGAACTGTGACACTCCTTAGAGCCTTGGCACAAAGCTAGACTTGGCTCTGCACTAACATAAAAAAACCATTCCTTTTGCTCTCATAGATTTAGTTTAAGAAAAAATATTTTCCTGCTGTTGGAGCCAAGACCAAAATGAACACAGCCAGTTCCTTTTATGTACACCACACTGGGATGACTTTTTCCAAAGCTTGCTCAAGCAGACAGGCACACTGAGCACTAGCCATTTACGACTCCACAACTCCAGCTGCTCTCAAATGGCATCTCATTCACAAGCCCCTCTTGCCTAAAAGAAGTAAAGAACTAGTCTGTGCATACTTGTATACTTCAGTTTCTTCAGAACCTATAAATACAGGACTTCCTTTGCTGAACCGCATCATCAGAACCAAATTTGTAGCAATTGTAGAAACTGTCTCCTTAATTCTGAAGGTAAGGTGTTCAACAGAACTGCATCAGTTACTGTCTGCCATTGGTATGACAGTGGATGATAACTGGTTTAATATTCATTAAAAATAAAGCAAAATGTTCATGCTAATTTATTGGATTAGACATCAAGTTGTTTGCATTACAAAGTCAAGGAACAACTGCTTCTGATGATGCCAATGCAAATTATCACAAAACAAATCATTTATTTCACAACCCAGATTGTAGATGTGTATGGTATTACCAGATACACTTCAAATACAACCCGGTTGCCACTGTCTGCCAGTTTTTCAAACTAATAATTTAGTTTCCTTGTGGCATTACAGTGATGCACAATCTGTATTAATTCACATCATTTACTAATTGTATTTTTTCCTTTTTCTAAATTCAAGCTACACACAAGACTAAAGATATATCTTCACATCTGATTAATTCATTATCATTTATGCTAAGTCTGCTCCAACTGAACCTAAAAATGTGGAGGAAAACAGTTTTGTTTTTCTTTAAGCTTGGATTTAGATTTAAGAAGACAAGTAGCAGCAGCAGCACGAGACACATATAATAGGGCTTAATTACATCTCATACAGGCTTAATTACAAGAAGTGGCAGAAAGAACCTGCAACATTTCATCATTAGAGAAAAGTTATCAACCATGTTTCCCAAACTTTTAGTACAGAAGTGCTATTAATTGATAACTGCCTGCATACAGAATTCACATTTGTTATTCAGGCTGATATACATATCACAACTGCCATGAGAAATGGATAACTGAATTAGTTTGACGAATTTCATAATAATAAACATAACATTTCCACAAGAAGCTTAGAAAATTGAGAGCTTGCACTTATGAGTTCTGATTTCTGCAGCAACTGGTTTGCCTTTTTTTCTTCTTATAAATTCAGGATAAAATATTGCTATTGTTATATCCTTTTATATCCTTATTTAATTCCCAGTCCATAGAGAAGATAGTCTATATGCCCACATAAGTAAACCAGTCATTTCAAAACTAATTGAAATACACTATTTCATCCACAGAGACAACTGGAAACACATGGGTTTCTGGACACAGAAAATGAGAAGAAATTGAAAAAAGTGGATTTCAACAGTATCCCATACAACAACTTTATAAAAATTTTTATTGTAAATTTTAATTTTCATTATTTCATGACATATCAGTTGCAGTTTTACACAGTTGTTTAGATACAAGTGATGACCTTTCATTGCAACCTGGGGGGCATAGATTTAGGTGAAAAATGCTAATACTGTATTGATTATTGTACCATTGACCTATTCACAGACTTTTATCTAGACTGCTTGTAACACACCATTATGTGTTCATCTTAACTTATGTATTACAATATTTTGGAGATACAAACAAGTTACAGAACTGCTGAAATAGTTTCCACACTTGGTCGCAATCTGTCAAGAAAACCCCAAAATTTTTTCCAGCAGTGCTTTTACAAGACATGCATGTTTCACTGAAAGTAACCTGACAAAAGAATATGGAGCAGGCCTAATCCATTCCTGGCTGCTTTGATGGCATTTAGTACTCTCTTCTTAGACATTCTGCTGTATTATTGTTGTCAACATGTTTGAGCAGCAGCACTCCAAACCTCGCCTGCACTCCTGAGCTCTCCTGCCGTGCTGCAGAGAGCATGTATGAAATACTGACTCCATGCTGCCATTCTCTGTTTCATCCCATGTCTTCAAGGAACAAGGTGTAAAAAGGCTACAGAGACAGAAGTTACACACCATCTTTCTTTAAAGATTTCTTTAAACATTTTGTTGCTTTTTTCCCCCCAGTACACAGTGTGATGCTTCAAGCAGCAGAGCTTTGAGTAGCTTTCTTTAGGTAATCATTCTATAGCTTGAAACACATCTTTGACAGAAAACTAAACTTCCTTTAATTTAAGGATTCCTGGAATCCAGCTGAACACTGCTGCTAGTTCCCAGTCACCCAGATTCACTTTGCCTTTCTGTGGTTATCAACACTAGTCCAAATTAAGACCTTTCTCTGAAATAATAATAATAATTTTGAAAGAAAGTGTTCTTTAGTCTCCCTGCTTCTAAGGTCTAAGCATTTCTAACAAATATGAATTTTTAATCTTCTGTCTGAAGTTAATCTAGTAGGTATCAATATTTTACTTATCTGTCTTACTGTCATTTTTGGAAAGGGGGGAAATCAATAGCAGGCTGAAAAGATGCTATAATAAAGATGTTAAAGAATAAAAACTTGAACTTAAATCCTGATCCCTGTAGAGCCTCATTAGTATAATTCACCCTGTCTCAATTCATCACCAGTCATCACTGCTCATTATTTATAGTCCTTCAACTCATCTACAGTCTGTATGACCATATTTCTATCTAAGCCAACATGCATTAGTTATTTGTGTATGCTTTGGCAAGATGGTATCAAAAGGTTTACTGAAATGCATGTGTTATACCACTTGCCTTTCATCTTTTCAATTGCTTATTTTGTAATCTTATCAGAAAGGTAAAAAAGCAATCTGGCTAGATTTATCCTTTCTAAGCCTATTTGTCTTATTGCTTATGGTTCCATTATTAAAGCTGAGGAAAATAATCTTCTTTACTCAACCTCGCAATGCATTTATCATTTTCCTGCTTTTTATGGTTCTAATTTCACTGGCTCTTCCAGTTATAATCATGAAACACTCTCAAAAATGGACCCTGACATGGAAAAAGAAACATGTGCACAGTAAGGATAAAGTTTGTGGAAAGATGTAGAAACACAAATTAATTACAAACAGAAATAGAACACAAGGTATAGCAAATTTTGATCCTAAATCTGCCTCTTCTGACTACAATAAACTGTGTATACTAAAATTTAGTTCTGCAGCCAGCACTACAAATCAGCCAGCCAGAGCACTTCAGCACTGCCTTAGTTTTAACCACATGAAAGTCCCTCTTGACTTCAGGGTCTACTCAAGTGTCACAAGCTAAACACAAGTTTCACAGAAGGAAAAAAATCAGCCACAGTAAATTACAAGCCTCATTTATTAGCTCTGAGGGCCTACATGCTGCAGATGGAGGAGGCAAGAATATAAGGCATGGATATTGGTGCCACTGAGGGCCTCTGAGTTCCAAACCTGGCTTTGCACTAGCCAGTGCTTTTGCTTTTTTCTGTTATGCCTCTTGGTCAGCATTCATTTGTATTCCTCATTCTCTTCATTATTTGCTGTTGGATTTCCAAACTGTTTTTGCCATTCCCTGGGAGGACCTTTTGTAAGGGGTTATACCCTCTCTCCCCTTACTAATAAGTAGAAATGCACAGAATTGCCCTCTGCACCAGCAAACTGCAAAAATGGTTTGAGATGTTACCCAGTACACTGCAGATCAAGTAGAGATTCTTTAGTCACCAAAAAAACCCCAGGCATCTCAATTTTGTCCACAGAACCTTTGGGTAATATAGCTAGGAGCTGCATTTTTCACATGTCATTTTCCAAGTCCCATTACACACTGAGACTTACTGAGTGTCCCTACAACATTTTTCCTCAGGTATGTTTTCCTCAAGCCAGCAAAACCCAAGCCATGTCTTAAAAAAACACCCACAAAACACAAAACCAACCTTGCTAAAACTCCCAAATCCACTCCAGTAGTCCAAGACAAAACCAACCCACCATTACTGCACTATAATGCTATGATGCTGCTTCACAAGAGGTCAAGGAAAAATAAAATAAATAAATTGTTAGCAGCTGAAAGGGTAACAACATATGCCAATTCAGTTTCACATGAAAAAGTAGCTTCTTCTCTCTGTAGTGGAAAGAAGATACTGTCAAAGGTCAGTTAAAGAGAACCTGACCAAAAGCTGGATTTTCAGCAACAACAATAAATATATGAAACTGTTCAGCAAAAGAAAAGCATGAACACAGTAGGGGAGGTAAAAGGAGAAAGAAAAGTCAAGAGGAGAAGTCAAAAGAGATGTGATTCTTAATAATAAGACATTAAAAAAATCATGATGTTAAAAGTAATCATGGTAGAGACTGCTCCAGAAGAAAATGCACCCTAATAAAAGGGAATACAGTGCAGGAACACTTGAAATTGGGGAATATTAAAGCAAATGCTGACGAACAAGCAGTGACAAAAGAGGAACAACAATGTTCAGCCTGAATTGGATTCAGAAGCAATTTGAATCACTGTGTTTACTCTCCCATCTTCCCCCTTCCCTTTTGTTTTATTAAATAAGTTTCTTCTGCTTATTCCAAAGGATAAGAAAAAAGCATTCAACCTCTCAGACATCTGTGAAACTGAAAACTCTGTGAGGCCATCCAGGAACACTGTGGATATGTGGAACAGGGTTCAGTGAACAAAATGGATTTGCTCAGACTTCTGTGAATGTTATTGATCTCCACAAGAATGAAAATATTAAGATTAATGATAGCATCATGAATGTTATACCACCAAATAGATCAGGAGACCCTTGAATAGATTTTAAAGAGAGGAGCTGCTCTAATTTTATTTCCTTCTGTTTAAGACACATGGCTCGTGGGGTCATGCTAACAGGTAACAAGCAATTTAGGAAGTGGATCACCTGGCTGGTGCAATTCCTTCAACAGCCTAGGGATCCTGAGGGCATTTTGCAACACAGCAGTTGCTAATTGAAGCACAGGGATACCTCTTTCACTCATGGAAGTACAGAGCACTTCAGCACTACTCCGAGATACACGCTGTAATGTGTTCTGGCAGCTGAGGCAGAGGGCAGAGAGGCACGCACGCACTGATAATGCAAGAAATCCCACTCATAATTCCCTCTGCACTTCCCAGACAAATAAGTTTCCTTGCTTTTCAGAGCTGTAAGAGAAAATCAGAATTATGATTCGTACAAAAAGGCGTAAAGGATGCTGCTTCACACACATCACTGTGCCTCAAAATTCAAGTAAGATTTACTTTCTCAGTTAAGCTACAAAAGAGGCAGAGACATTCCAGGACATACAGGACTTCTGAAAACTAGGTAATGTGTAATTAACATGTAAGCAGTATTTAATTACTAATTATTCAGAGAGCATAGAATTTAATTACACTTTCTTCCATTTATTGTTATTCCATCCACCTTTACAAATACAATGGCTTCTAGAGAATAACCTCACGTAAAAATTTTCAAATCTGTCTTTAGTCAGATGTGCAGCTATATATCTTTTTTTTTAAACAACAGTAATTTTTAATTGCAGACTATTTTGCTTGCTTAGATGTACTATGCTTCTGAGCCGCATTATACAACAAAATCTTACGCATTTGCAAAATTGCAGTGCACAGCTGTTTTGTTACTTATACTCCATCTTAAAATTGACTGGCTGTAAAATGAAGTTTGTTTGAAAACAGCCATTTCTGAACTCATTTAAGTTTACAGAACCCCCATGAAATTCTCTCTTATTTGAACTGAAAATGTGATTCACCAGTTAAAGAAATGCTACACTAAAATTGCAGTGCAGGAATAAAGGGGCATTTTATTTTCATTCATTTCTTGCTGGGTGGCTTTCAACCAAAAACCTAAAAAAATTATTTAAGGGCAAAAGATCCAGGGAGACACAGCTGACTCAAGCTAGAAGGTCAGTAAAGCTAAGAAACAGCTGCATGAATATATTATACCGATTAGAAGCTAAAATAAAAAAATTACACAAGCTAAAATAAATAATTACCCAAGATAAAGTCAAACTAGTTCTGTGAACCATCTTTGCGAATTGCGCTCTTAAAGAATTAAAAGCACCAAAAGCTGTTTTCATAACCAGTTAGTTAGGATAGGCTGCAAGCAGGGAGTTAAGAGATTTCACTCAGCAAAACCAGAGATAAAAGACACCATCAGGTAAATCTCAGGTAAATCTGTGGCACAATTTATGGTGATTTCAAAAACAGGATTCTTGGATCTCAAGAGTAAGGATGGCATTTATTTCCTAACCAGAATTTCTTTCTCTAATACTAAAGAGACATACTAGAGAAATCTCTCAAAAATTATGGATTTGTTTGTTTATTTAAACAAACCAAAAGGAAACGAAAGACATTTCTTTCTGCAAGTGTCATCACACTAAGTGATATATTCATAAGGGGTTAAGAGGACATGTAGCAGGTGGCACCAGTTCAGGTGACATCTGAGGTGAAAGGAGGCAGGGGAACTCTTAGAGAAGCAGTTTTCCAAGAGAAAATGCTCTTAGCTCTAGACAAAGCAAATACTGAGGCCTGATATGTTGCAGGAGGGAATTTCAGCTAATGAGGGACAAGACTCAGAAGGATGAGTCAGAGATCCCCTGCTACACCATAAAATGCCATAACACACCTACATCAAGATCTTTCTGTAGTAAGTTCAGGTGGCAGTGGTTAGAGGAAAAAGCAGCAATTTTCTTTCGAAAGGAGTCTGGACTTACATAGACATCCTTGCTAAATAAAAAAACCCACCATACTTTAACAGTAGGCTACCAGCTGTGAACAAACCAAGGAATTGCCTATTAAATGCAACAATCTGCCCTGTCTGTTTTGGCAACAAAACCTGGAATACTACCAGGCACTAAAGATTTAGACTGTGTAAAGGAAAGAAAAGTGAAAAGCAAAATGATTGCTGATGGATGTTAGCCCATTCTAAATGGGCTAAAAATGCATCAGGACAGCTACAAGGAGCTACAATCAGCAGCTAACCTTTCACAGCCTCTCCCCTACAACTTCTGCAACACACTGAAAGGTTCACATTGTCACTGAGCAGCAAATATAAATATACACCATCCAATGGGCGGGAATAAACATCTCTATGGATTTCACCCAGAGACAGGGCATGACCGGTATAATTAAGTAATTTGAAAACTGAAAAAATAGCAGGTTCAGCAGGTTTTAAAGCCCAGGACAGAAATCTGTGCTTCTGCATTGTAATAGGCTATTCCTTCTCTAAAGGCAAATGTTTATGATATTCTGCCAGTCCATGGAATTGTCTCAAGGTAACTAGTTCTTCTGCATTCAGCACACAAATACATTACTCCATTTTATTCCTATACAAACAGCAATTTCCCACTATTATGAAATGAGCATACAATGAAACTCATATTCACCCTACTCCCACAGTGCCTATTTATACTGAATGAATACAAAATGTGAAAGAATTGAGCTTGTGTGGCCAACTCATATTCTAACACCTTTCGAGTGCTTGAAAAGTAAATGTCTCCAACATTTTATAGATACATAACATTCAAATATGTATAGATAAAATTCAGAGTCCTCTTATTTTTGTATATATACACACATGAAGTTTTAAGAAAAAGCTAAAAATGCAGTGCTATTTAAGACAAAACATCCATTGCAGCTTCTCCTTTTCTCTGTTAGAAAACTGTAATTATAAGCTTAATGCCATATCCAATGTTTTGTGTATTTTTTAAGTATAGCACTCAATACAAAAGTCCATTTCAGGCCTAAAAACCTTGGTATGGTGCTATAAAGCCATTAACTCTATGTTAAATTATACTACATTTCATTTATACTACATTTCATTTTAGCTGTGATGGCCCAGTAATTACTACTGATTGTTTCTGATCTCTCACATATTAAAAAGCATGGCTGGCGAATTAGTGATGATAACCAATAATAAGAAGCAAGAGCATTTATACTTTTTCTTTGTACACCATTCAATTATTATTTAAAAAAATCCATTATGCTCTGTATTTTACTACATAAGCCAGATATAACCCACGAAATACATATTTTACTTTCTCTCCTTTTTTTCACCAGAGATCACAAGATATTATCATATTACCTTTTCTCTCTCACTGCACTGCCAGGCTCTGGCCAGCCAATTCTGAATTTGCTTTCACTTTCAGACATTTATCTGCATACAGTTAGGTGAAGGGTATTATTAATCATATCCTGTTGCTAGGCTACCTGGAGATGTTCATTTAAGCTTAATGTTTCTCTTTGTTATAAAGTGCCATGAGGAACACACAGATCTGAGACAAGAAAACTACTTTGCAGAAGCTGCTTAAAACATAAAATAAAATCAAGGATCTCATAACACAATATGCATTAACAAGAAAAATAATTTTTAATAACCCCATTACAATTTGCATAGTAAAGCTTCATTTTAGCATGAAACTTTCAGATAACTGATGCACATGAACCTTTAAGATAACTGATGCACAATAAGAATTAAAACTGAGGTTTAGTGTTCCGCCTCAGCTGTTGGAAAAGCTTTAAAGACACTACAATGTCTTTATTAGAAATAATTCTGCAATGAGAACATTATCTAACATTCAATGGAATAAACAGAAATGTACAAATTACACACAATTTTTCTTTAAATATATATATATTATATATATATATATATATATATATATATATATATATATAATATATATACATCCATGTAAATTAGCAAATTATTTATAAGGTTTTTGGTCCAAGCTTATGTGAAGATCCACACCTCTGCATAAAGATTCATATCCATTTATATCTGCCACATATAGGGAGAGTCACCAAGAACTTGACATGGGCTTAAGTCACATGTTAAAAAGTTCTGTGTAACAAGAGATGGAGCAGCACAAATGTGGGATGTAACTTTAATGGCTCTTTTAATCTAGTGAATAGCAGTTGCTCAGTGGAATTGGAAAACATGAAGCAAAACCCTAGCAAAGACAAGGCCATGTATATTTTATTCCAAGACAACAGGATGAAATTCTCTGACTCTCTCAAGGTGTCTATACAACCAGCTATCTCATTTAAAAATCTGCAAAAGGCCATGTCTGTGTTGCAGCTTTAATCACATTATGGAACTTAAGCAAGACAGTCCAAATTGTTTCCCTTCCACTCTGCTCCAGCTTGTCTGAAAAAGAGTTGGACATACTTGAATGACTTTTCAAGTATTTTGGAATACTGATACTCATTTTAATTCTCTGTAAGATCCCTTTCCATTACTGAAGACAGAAAGCATTCACTTTGAGAGTATTAATATCTGTGCACACACCCATTAGGAAATTTGGGTTGTAGCCCTTAAAAAACATAAGCAGCAGCCCCCACTCAGCATGGTGGTCCCTCATAACATCCTAATACATCCACTCTGTTGAAATGCAAAAATTCTGAATACTAGTATAGACTGGCAAATCTTCTCTGTTTCTGGAGAAAGTAAGCTGTTTTCTCAAATTTTGACCTGCAAGCTGACATAGCACTTTGACAAAATGACAGTAAGCAGTGTTACAGAGTTTTCAATACAGAATCCTGGCTTGGATTCTGGTTATCACCACAAACACACATGGATGCAATAAGGAAAGTAGTCTTCACCCTTTACAGAGTTAAGAAAACATAAAATTACTTTCAGAGATCAGCAGTGACACAGGACTCCTTTTCCAACTCCCACCACCTTGGTGCTTTCCAAGTAACAACTGCAAACAATGCTCTTTCTGATTCTTCACATGAAAAATAAGTGCAAAATACTTCTGCAAGACATTACTTCAGTGCATGGATATGTCAGGAAAAAAGTGTACAAAAATGGCTGTAGTATAGAAGAATAAGGGATTTTTCAATTTCTTTATTAGAGACATTATTTCAAATTAACTTTCATTTCTGCACTAACAGTATAGACATAGAAAAGTTTGCATTCAGCATTTTCAGAAATACTAAGCATGGGACTTTTAAGTCCATAAGTAGAGATTTTTTTTAAAAGCTGGATCTATGGCATTGGGGTTTGAAGTATGTACTGGTTAGCTTAAGAAGAATTTGTTTCAATCAATATTCTATTCTATTTATTCTTTATGGAGAGAGACAATAAAATGCTGTCCAAAACAAACCTAAAAGCCAGCAGGTACATTTCCAGCACCAATTCTGGTCTAAGATTTCTTACTGCAGTTGTGTTTCCCTATGAGAAGGTTCAGATGAAGCCAAACAGACAATGCTGAGGACAAAGCTAGTGCTGCTGATACCATCATAAGATCCAGGACCTGTACCTCTGTCACTGTTTTTTTAATGATAAATGTTGTACCAGACAGCTGTTTCTTCAATGAAGATCTATTTTGCTTAAAATCTTACACTTAAATGGTTTCATACTATGGTATTTTTTTTAAAAATTAGTTCAAGAAAGATAAGTTTCAGCTTCATTAAAAGACCAAGTACTTCTTCATGGAGAGAAAAAAAAAGTGCTACTGCTCCAGGTTTACCAGACTGTGCATTCTGGTTTGTTGGTTCTGCTTTAATAATGCTTTCTAGCAGTACTAACTCCATATTGTCACCCAAGTTATTTTTCCCTTTTACTTCAGATTTCAGCTGCGTAGGGAAATAAAAAAAAAAACCAAAAAAACAAAACAAACAAACCAAAACATCCTTTCTTGAAATGAGCTATAATTACAAAAAAAGACTAATTTTTAGCTTATCACAGTTTTATTAAATAAAAAGTGTAGCAACATATCCCACTTGTAAGAGTTAAAAGGATAGCTAGAAATGTATAATCTCATTTTAGTTTTGAAGTTGGCAACAAATGCATTATGGCATTTACATCTCACCAGAAGGAAAAGAAAAGAAATACATACTTTTAAAATTGTGCTGTGCCTGGTGTTCTGATAACCACTACTGCAACACTTATGGTGTGAAACAGATCTGGTCCACATGTCCTGATCCCTCAGCTCTTGTAACAGGAACAAATTCCATGCTTTAGTACTGCAGAGGGAGATCCTTACAGCATAGATAACAGACCTACCATTTAATTTCATATTTTTTCCCTGAGTTTCCACTCACACTCTGTTATTTTATCCCTTTTTTTTTTTTTTTTCCTTGGCCTTCCTTTTCTGAATTGATGCCTCTGTTTGTCCCGCCAGATGTACTGGACAGGTCAGCTGATCTTTAAAAAGCCAAAAAATAATTCTTGCTGGTATAGAGGGCAACCAGCCTCGATCTAGGGTAAAACTTTTTAAAGTTTTATAACATTAAAGTTAGAGGCTGTTCCCCACTCCACACTGCTTATTGTGTGGGAAAATCTAAACAGCCTTTATTGAAAAGGATTTACTAGTTTGGAGAATGGAACCCTAAGATTTAGTATGCGGGTCCTACATCTAAATATTTCTTTGCTTTTGCTACCATGCCATCTTACAACTGTGGGAGCTGTTTCCTCAGTAAGACAGTAGGGTGGCAGAGATTGAGGGCACTCCAAAGAGCAAGTGCTCTTCTTGGTGAAAGCAAGAAACATCAGTTTGTCCTGAAGCAGCAATGCCAACGGGGCAGCATCCTGATGTCAGGCACCCTAACTAAAGCATGCAGGGCAGATTCAGTCAAGGATACATTTTCTGCAGCTTCAGCATGCCCAAACACAATAGAGAGAAAGTGGATGGTTTCCTCCCCAGCCAGAAGATAACTTCTTCTCATCCTTCCATGCCCCCCATGGGGACCATGCCAATGAAGTGCTGCTGTAGGAAGTGTCACATGGAGTCTTCTGCAGCCCATGAACATTGGGGTAACTTCTGTATCCCTCCAGAAATACCCAACTTATGGCCAGGGGCTTCTCAAAACACCATCCCTCAATCAACTGCATGTGAGAGCAATTTAAAGCTAACTGAAATTAATTTTCTAATGAGCAGTTCCTAAACACACTACACCTGCTATTTCACCTAATGAGATTAATTATTACCATTAATGAGTAATCTTCCTACTGCTCATAATTTTAACAGCCAGACTTTTTTACTCCCACACTCAGCTGCTTAAAACACTATGCTGAGAATGCAGTTTTAGTGATCACTTCTACAATTCAATGTACCTGCAAGGACTCAATTCTGTGCTAACACCTATTGCATTGAGGTTCTGCACATAAGTAATGATGCCTTATTTTCATGACACCCTTCTGAGCTAACAACTGACATTCAACTTTTTGCTGCTCAGCTAAAAATGACAGCCTGCTCTTTCCTAAGGGCCAAGAACAGCTTTAGTTTCACAGGCAACAAGGAGACACCTTTCCACCTTGCTCTTTATACTCCTCAAACATAATTCTGCTTCCTGTAACAATGCATTCAGTCTTTGCACACAAGCCCTTTCCTTGTGGGTAGGCTTTGTTTAATACATTCCCATTTATCCTATAGTACATTTCAGATCTAATCCCATTGCTCTTTCCTTGGATGTACAGGAGCCACAACACTTCCTGTCCTCCTAGCTCTGTGCATGTAGCTCAGCATCTCAAGAATTCCCAGTTTTCTGTAACAGAAGTAAGATTTTAGCTAATACCACCAGTGTATTTTCCAGAGTTACAGTCTGTGCCCATCTTACAGCAACACCCAGATATTTTGGCATGCTCCAGGCTTGAGAAGTGTTTCTTTTCTTCTACCTCTAATTGAAAATGAGTTATCTAAAATACAGTTTGTCCTTCTTAACCTTTGTTATCTTCATCCGTCATGAAATATGTCTCCCCATCTGGAAAACTCCTTCCGCTTGAGTTCCACTCTGGTTCCACCTGACAGCATCCCTCTGTATTTTCCATCCAAACAACCTCTGTTCCACTGGCTCAAGAGATCTGGCCCTGAGATATGGCATTTGAGCTCTGATGGCCACGCACAACTGTTCATACCAGAATAATTGCAGTCTGAGCTGATGATTAATTCCAACCCATAAATATTTGTTATTAACAGGCAGAGGGCTGTAACAGAACTCTTCCACATGGCAAAATAAATGAAAAAAAGATTTTTATCTCTGCAATACTCTACAAGTATACAAGTTTCAGGACATGCTTTGAAACACACTTTAGTTTCAATTATTGTTAACTGCAAAACATGAAGGTCATAGCATGAACTATACATCTTCAAAATGTTTATTAAAGTAACACTGATGAATAACTTAATTAGTCATAGCTGTAGCTATTTTTCTCCTGATTATTTCCTTCTCTTCAAATATTTTCAGATTCAGAGCCATTTTTTTTTGGTATTCATCTATAGCATTTCTATAATTCATTAATAGTAATGAAAATACATAAGATTTTCAACTTTTCTAGGAATTTTTCCACAATAGCATTCACCAATCTGTGCATCAAATAAGTGGGAAAAAAATAGGACTCAGTCTGATTACGAGTACTTTTTAAAGCAAATTTCAAAACACAACACATATGTTGCTGATACCAGCCTTCAGGTGACATTTGAAACTCTTGAAAATCAAGTATGCCAGTTGGAAATAAGTGTTACCAACAAACTTCTATAGTGTTCTACAAAAATTTCCAAGCAGAGAGCTTCCACTGCTGCTATAGTAAAACCCATAGAAATTTAGAAAAAAACTATTCTGAACAATAAAGTACTGCAAAAATACTACTCTAAAAACAGTATATCTAAATTAGAAGCAAACTTTCCAACACAGTCCCCTATAGACTGTTGAAGACATTCTAACAAGTATGTAGGAGAAAAACAAGAAAAACAGAAAAACAACTGACAGAACATTAAGAAATCCACTTTCTATACTATGACTTAGCTGTTCCCAAAGAGTGAAAGGGCTGTACCTTCTGAAGGAAAGAAAGAAAAAGTCTGTTATTCTGAGGTTTCAACATCCAGTTAGGAATCTATCTGCCTAAAACCTTTATGTCTATGTACAGGCAAGTTTGTACCTTGTTGTCTTTTACTTCTCATGTTTCTTTTAAACATGGGCATGATTTTTTGGGATGATTTAGATTCTGGAGTGTCTTGGAAAGCCTGACTCTTTACTAAAAAGTTTCACCCGAATTACATATTTTTAAGATGCCACAGTATTGAATGGAGAAATAATTTATGTTTGGAGACACAAAAGGAGTAAGAATAAAGAATAATTGCTTTGTTTCTATATACTCTCACATTTATGCCCCAATGAAGAGAGCAGAGAAGCTCAGTAACACGTGGAGAAGCCAGTACAATATAACAAAGATCTGCAGATAACTCTATCTCCATTTTCTGCTCTTTGGTTTTATAAGGAGTCACAAAAATACTTTACACTTCATTATTTCTATAGCACCTATGAGCAAAGTGTACTCTGTTTTTTCATGTCAGCTAGCCAACCATTAAACTACCAGAAGTTAAATCTTTTAATATCTTACATTCAGTTCTGCAGGCTCCATACATAAAGTAAGGGTGTGGCAGAACAAACTCTGCCATTACTAGCCAAAAGGAACAAAGCATAGTTCTGCCTGCCAGCCTCTAACTCTTACATCACTTGCAATGCTTCACTAATTCTATTTGTTTTTTATAAAGCATTAAAAACATGGCTGAAGCTATCTAATGCTTGACAAGTAAGCACAACAAGATAATGAACTATAACCACTTGGACACAAAAATAGTGAAAACACAACAAATCACTGAGCAGTTTTAAGTCATGGATGCACCAGAGGAGAGAAAATGAGCCATGAACAGTTTGTGTTAAACCCAAGCTTATCTGGAAAGAAAAGCCAAAAAGTTGGAAAAAAGTTTTCCATTTCTCACCTACAGCTACCAAAAATTTACTCTCAGTGCCCAAGATCCTACTGCATATCCAGGTCAAAGGGACAAGAAAGAATGCAAAAAACAACAGTGTGTATAGTGTGTATATGTGTACCATCTTTATTTAATGACATATTTAGTTGTCCTGTGCAACAAATCAGAGCTTTATGAAGCCATTGCTTTGGATAGCACACAAGAATACATACAGAGAGCCAAGCATTGTGTCTTTGACCACTAATAAGAGCATAGGTTTTTTTTCCCCACTCTGATTATAGGTATAACTTTTATTTTACTTTAGCATATATTGTAAACATTTGCTTTTCAGGTTCTTTTGGTACAAAAGAACAGCCTAGCAATAAATCATTATGTTACTTTCAAAAAGGAGTTGGTTTGAGGCTCTTGGGTGCAGATAAGAAAAGCAAAGGAAGTTAATTGCCCTCCTTTGTTTATTCGTGCCTATTGGCTCTCAATATTTTCCTTCTCCTTATTAAATATAGCTGTTGGAATTAAAATTATAGGAAAAGAACATTCTGCATGAAGGACTGCAAGAGAAATGTGAGAACAAAGACAAGCAGTGAATCTGACAAGCTCAGATAAAAAGAATACTCAAAGAATTATGGGTGGTAGTTTGGATATTGCCAAACAATATTAACAGTCAAAAATTGTGCCTTGGGATGGTATTTCCTTGATAATAAGTATCTGTAGTCATGTCAAATTGATGTGTTGACACAAATTACCATCTCTCACACTGCCTTTTCCACTGTCTTTACTCCACTCTTTAGAACAATCTTTCATACAATTGAGCAGTTTATAGCTCAAGTACGCAGAAAACATGAACAAATCAATAAATCTTTATATGAGGCTCAAAAACTCCCATCAAAAAAGCATCTACTTTGCTTTTGATAATGAGAGGCAACAAAAAGAGAAACAGAACATGGCAAAAACTTATATGCAGAAAGATTCAGACTCTATGAGGACTCTTAATGCAGCAGATGCAAAATGTTTAAATATTAACATTAAACCTGAGAAGCAAACATAAAACACAGATGATATTGTAAAGAAGAATATATCAAGGTTATGAAACAGCTCATGGTTAGACCACAGTGATCAGCATTAATCCCTTCAACATAAACATCACTGAGACATCTCCCACCAGATCTTTGGTGGGAATGGGTGCTGAAATACAAGACTGTATCCTTTGTATACATTTCTGGCTTAAATGGTTAGTGAACTATATGTTGTATTTTCCCACTTCTTTTGACTCTAAATATGTGAATACTCAAGTTATATACAACTGCCTTACAGGTATTGACATAATATTTATTGAAAAATTATAAATTGTGAATTCATTAGATGTAAGTTTTTTAGTTCAATGTTTAATTTATTATTTTAATTACCTATTCAATTTTACTTAATATTTTAAATCAATATTTGTTGAGGGTGTTTTTTTTTTTTTAAATTTCACTTTATTAAGACATATATAAAAGAACACACAGACCCAGAAAATTTGAGACAGTGAAGAGACTTTGCTTCTAAATGCAGTAAACTGAATACTCATACTGACAGACTGATGAGTTAGATAGATCTTAAACTAGGATAAATTGGAAAGTATTTTTATAGTTTAGATTTTATACACCTCCTGTCTGCTTTGCAAACTGAGCTTCTGAATCTGGATGCAGTGACCCTTGCCATTTACAATAAATGATTTATCTGACTAGACAATACCTTTTGATAATACAAATGAATTGGTTAAAAGAATTTTGTAAGCCATGAAACAAGAGCATAAATCTTGAGCAGTGGCAAAATTCTATCTAAGGATTAAATTCATAATGACATGGATTTTCAGAGTTACTAAGGAGAAATGGAATAAAGAGAGCTTCCTGCTGTAAGGAATGTTCTCTTGCCTTTGTAAGGAAGGGTCTCAATGCACACCAAACACTATGCAAGCTTCCATTGAACCTGAAATTCTGTGTCTCTGTTAGCACAGGATTCTAATACTGGAATGAGCCTTCAAAGCAGGACCTAGCATCACCTCTGCTTTGAAGACAGGGACCTAGGGCACAGGTTTTCTGCATTATTTTCTTAAGAAATCATTGGCAAACTCAGAACCTGTTATTTTCCACCATATCTAGGACCTTGAATGAGAGATCACTCCTCATCCCACAGGAGAGGGAGGCAATAGAGTTTGATGGCACAAATCTCTGAATTTCCTGTTTACCAGGTAAGCATATCACATGTAAAAGAAAGGCCACCCACCTCCATGAAACAGAAAGAAATTACTCAATGTATAATGGCTGAAAGAGGGAGCAACACAGCATATAACACTTCTGCTTGCAGCATTTTATGTGCCAGGTCTTTTTTCCATTATTTTTCTTCTATATTCACAGAACAGTATCTGCACATTGTTGATCATCACCTGAACTGGTCTTTCAAAAGGATCTTAAAATATTAACTAGAACTTGACTTGGTTTCTGCTGGGATTGAGTTAACTCTCTTCCTAGAGACTGGTACAGTGCTGTGTTTTGGATTTAGTATGAGAAAGCTGTTGTAAAAACACTGCTGTTTTCAGTTATTGCTAAGGAGTGTTTATACTAAGGCATGGACTTTTCAGCTTCTCATGCTCTGACAGCAAGAAGGCTGCAAGGGCAGAAGGTGGTGGAAGACACAGCCAGGACACTGGGCCAAAGGGATATTCCATTCCACATGGTGCCATGCTCAGTGCATAAACCCAGGGAAAGCTGGCTGGGGGCCACTGCATGGCAACTATCTGGGCATAGGTCAGCAGGGGGGTGAGCAATCACACTGTGTATCACTTGTTCTGCATATTCTATTTCTTTCATCAGTATTATTATTTTATTCCTTTTCTGCCCCATTAAATTGTCTTTATCTCAACCCTCAAGTTTTCCTACTTCTGCTCCTCTGATTCTCTCCCTCATCCTGCTGTGGGGTAGAACACATTGTGTGGGGTTTGGTTTCTGTCTGGGGTTAGACCAGGACAGAGCTACACAACATACAGAGGGTTAACTAAGCTCAAGAAGCACAGAAGAACCTGGCAAACCTTTGCAGTTTTATATAGCCTAGCAATATGAAACCCCTTTCTATTCTTGGCTAGATTTCCTTCACACACCCTCTTTAAGAAGTTTATAAAGAACACAAACTGTAGTACCTCTAAGGGGTACTCTCAAGGCTAATTTTAGGCCGTGGAAACTAGTCTCTTTCTAGACTTTCTCTCAAGCCTGTCATCTACTATGGCTACACAGAAGATGGTCGGAAAAGGATATTTAAAGTGAATTTGTAATTATAAAGACACAAAATGAGAAAGAGAAAGAAAGAAAGAAAGAAAGAGAGAGAGAGAGAGAGAGAAAGAAAGAAAGAAAGAAAGAAAGAAAGAAAAAGAAAGAAAGAAAGAAAGAAAGAAAGAAAGAAAGAAAGAAAGAAAGAAAGAAAGAAAGAAAGAAAGAAAGAAAGAAAGAAAGAAAGAAAGAAAGAAAGAAAGAAAGAAAGAGAAAGCCCTATAGAAACCAGTCACACATCTCCACCTGCCTGCTCACCACTCATTTTTAGCTTCATCCAGACAAGTGTTCCTGTTCATGCCCATGCTCCAAACAACAAATATTATATGCTCTCTGCCCCAGCCTTAATCTAAACCAGCCTGTGAGTACAGCCCCACTGACACTACACCATCTTAGACTGAGAACTGAAGTTATCTTGCAGGACAAAAAGGAAGATAACCATTCTCCACTAACCACACTGCTCAGGAAGATCAGCCTACCAACCCCAGCATTTCTCTTTCAACTCCTTTCTACACATCTTGTCATTTTTTTCCCCCTATATTTCATGATTCACATCCCTAGGCTTAAGATGCAAATTGTGAATTGAAGTATTTTTTACATCTTCTTTGACGAATCTCCATACATAATTTACAAATTCTTACATAAATTCCCTTAGACCAACACAAATCTTCTCCCGTATTCATGTATCACCATCATGGTTTAACAAGACATGGAAGATCTTGATCTTCTGCAATTAAATTAAGGTTTAAAGGACACCATAACCATAATTTACTAATGTTTGAGGCTAAAATAACACAGCAAAGTTCCATAAAAAAAAAAAAAAAGAAGAGAAACAAACAGAAAAAAACTCTGTAGGACTAACAGCACGTACCTGAGCAGGAAGAGGAGTGCCATCCACTACAGAACTATTTATTTTATCATCCTGAGTCACTTACTTTGGAGTTCTGTAATCCAGGGCTAGAAGCATTCATCAAAAGTATCTTGCTGGCAACACCCATGTCATGTCCACTATCACGTGGGAAACATGTTACAATGAGTTATTGCTCAAATCCAAAATATCTCGAACTTTTCAGACTAAAAGTGAGCTATGGAAGTGATCTTATTTGCTTAAAGCATGAAAAGCATAACACTGAAGTAAGTTGACATTACCTTCATTTCCATAAACCACTGCAGCTACTGACTGACATTTTGCAAGTTAAGCAAGAGAGGAGTCAAATTCATACTGGCATTTTTACTGTCAGGCAAAAAAGTGTGAAGCGTGCATAAACCTGCAGTCCCATCTACTGCTTGTCACCGCACCCCTGAGAAGCAAGTGCATATGTCACTTTCTCCTCCTCTCCCTTTGCACTGCACACAGAGAAGCATGATGCTCTGAACCTTCTCAAACAGTGTTTTATATTCAACAGTGAGCTTTACTGTTCCAGAATAGTGCCCACTCGGACAGCATGTTTGATGGAAACCATCCGGCTAGAACTCACCCTCAAAACAGTTGCCATGTGTTTAGGCAGCAGCTAGACTTGTGTTTTTAAACAAACAAAATCACTGAATTTCTTTGGCAGAGATTCAGCAGCCCAAAATTTGCATTATTGCACCTCCTAACTGGATAGTGACCAAAAAAAGACTTATTGATGAATTCTTCCTCCTAGAAAGTTTACTCTTGAAGGAGGATATATTTTGTCACAAACACAAGGTTCCTCCAAACAACAAATGCATAAAAGGAATAACAGAGTGAGGAGACTTATATTGCTTTTATAAGGAAAGATTTAAAATATTTGATTAGGTCTGCTTTAGAGTTTGCTCAATCTGGGACAGAATGCTGTCTTTTTCTAACTTTCAGGAATTGAATTAATATGGAATGTGACCTCTATCTAACAGTTCCAACAAAAGACAGTACAATTTCTATCAGAAAATGTAACTAAGTAGAATTAAAATAAAACCCTCACAGGTTTAATAAAGGATGGGAAAAGTTGATTTCTACATCAAACTCTCCAACTCATGCTTCAAGAAACTGCACAGGCAGACTTTGTTCACAAAATTCTGAGGACGTTTCATGTCAAATCAAGACTTAATCAGTTGATGTTGCAAGGGCTCTTTATGTGAAATCATTCTTTAAAGGACAGACTGCAAAATATTTTCTAATAGCCTATGAAGTACTGTAGCTAATTAAGGAAAGTACATTTGTCAAATAAATTAAGTGATACATTATCATTTGCCTTCTCAGTAATCTATAATGCATCTCCAATATATCAGAATGAGTTAAAGGAGCCTTTGTTACAGCTAGCAAAAACCTCAATTACTCTTCTGAAGAAAAGTCTAACATTCTATTTTTTTATCCATTCATAACAGGACACTGTAGTTAAGCTATATATCATATACTTCTTTGAATCAAAATGTTCCTTAAAAAGTAAAGTCCAATATTCAATAAAACAAATTTGATTAATTTTTTCTTTGAAATAAACAAGAAATAGCTTTATTTTTTAAATTGTATTTAATTTCTACTTTGATAAAGTTATACTTTCCACTGAAAATCATTCTGAGCTATTTAATCATTTTTCTTCTAGGATAAAAAAAACCCCAAACCCATATCCTTAACAAATTATTTAAAATGTCTTTACTGTTTAATATTTCATTTTTTTCAACTATAAACTCTTGCCAGGAAAATAAGAGATTTTTAAAATGAAAGCAACTGTAGGTAATTGCATCTATTTAGTGCTTACATAGAACCTTTCTTTAGACCACCTAGCTTGTGGGGCTTTTAAAAAGTCATTAGAACTAAATTGCTTGAAATTAGTAAAGTTATTTTTCCATTCATGCACCCATCTCAACTGAGAAAAATCATTCAACAGTGAGCACTTGACAGCGCAGCCACTTTCCCCATTAATTGTCGACCAAGACAAGAAAATTGAATTTTTGTCTGCTGAAGTTCAGGCAGCGGTTTCCTGGGTAGAACACCCTCAGCTGCTGTCAGCTGCTCAGTTTCCCTAAGCTGCAGAAGTGAGCTGGCATACCTAGAGCTGCTAATGACAGACAGCTCTTCTGAGACAGAGTGGCAGCAGGTTAGTTCCTCAAAGCAATCCACAGGGCAATGGAAATGGCTTCACAAACACTGCTTAATCGTTATGCTGCTCCCAAAGGTGTTGCAGCTGATTGATACGCTAAAATTTCATTCTAGCTAGTGATAAGAACCCCAAGCTATCACACAATTCTATTTGCTATCCTTACCCAGCAAAGGTTTTGCCCAACTCAGGCTGTCAGCTCCATTTCTAATCACTGTACAAGTAACATTAAGTAAATGTGGCATTTGGAACACTTGATGCTTTACACAAAAAAAGCAGAAATCCTCACTTATTTATCTTCCTCTCAATCTTAGGCACTAAGAGATGCATGTTTTGTCAAATGTATGGAGAAAATATACATCTAATAAAAAACTAATAATTTCAGTCATGTTACTGAACTGACTGGCAGAGAAGTGACTTTTTTTGTTACTAATTTTATGAAGAAAGTCCTTAATACCTAAACCACTCTCCCCTCAAGCATTTATTGGTTCTCTGATCTGCTCTGATCAAAATTTCTCTTCTTGAAAGACAGTTTATTTATACATGTACAAAGTCAATCCCAGAACAGTCATGACTGCAGTTAACAGACATCTCCCTCCCTCTTACAAAAAACAATTATTGAATAACAGTATTCTCCAATTCACTATCAACACTTTCATAGGTACAAAGCTGAAGTGATACAATCAATAATTTCTGATTAGTTTTTGATAAAGAGATGCACAGAAAAAGTACCAAAAATGTAAAAATGTAGCCAGGATGTTCTGCTGAGCCATCCATTAGTCACTTTTTGATTTTATGATCTTACAGGGACAGAAGGTGGAAATTTTTTTAATTTTTAGTGATCCAATGATAACACAGTCTGGAGAATATTTCCATGGAATTAAAGAGCATGATGGGAAAAATGCTTCCAGTAGTATCCAGTATTCAAGGTGGATTTCTCATCAGAGGAATCTCAGAGGAAAGGCATCAGTTAAGACAACACTGTACAAATGGATGGAAGAAGGAATAATTCAGGGCTACTGAAAACACCTCCAATCTAGGCCTCTAAATTATAAAACACAAAAGGCAAAGAAAATTCTCTGAATTATTATTATAAATTTCTCTAGTTTACAGTCTACTCTAAGCACTGTCTGCAGAGACAATATATGAAGCTGGAGAGACCTTTGAACCTGACCTGATTTATTACTTCTTTTTCTCTGTCACAGAAAACTGGATTCCTAAGGCTCTGCTTGAGCTACCTGAAGGCAGAAGTGACCTGATATGTTCCTACATGACACAGAGTGATCCTCTTGCTACCATATTTGCTTGGCTCAAGAAGCATTTCTCTTGGAAACCTAAAGTTTTCAGGTCTTTATCTGTCTGAATACCTCCCCTCACTGGTATTCATGGCAGTCTAAGATTAAGACATTAGATCTTACAAACATTTCTCATTCAAAAATGTATTTATGATCCACTCGATTACACTGTCTTCCTATTCAGAAAAAAATACTCAGAGCAGTATTATTTGGGCATTTTTCTTGGACTAACTTGTTGAATGTCACACCACCAAAATTATTTAGCTCCTCTTCAGGGTCTACCTCCTCTCCACCATTCCTCATTTCCCAGCTCACAGCATGACACCATTACAAGGCCTCCACATGCAAATTTTTACTGTTACTTTGGATGTTTGGACATAAGATTAAGCCTCACTCCCCCACCACAAATATTTTGTTTTATTAGTAATTGGAAAGCACTCCTACATAGGTACAGTTTCAAGTCAACATTTTTGATAATACAGTATTTGGCATTGCATCGAATGCAAACATAATTATTTGCTCAGTTTTATGGCTATTTATTGAAAAACAAATTGTGACTGTCTGTAGCAATAGAACTACCTGAAACATTACCTCTATGCCACAAACACTGTTGTGTAAGTGCAATATCACATCAGAGGAAAACATCAAAACCCAAAGCAAAAGAATATTTAGAAAAAAAAGCAGGAACAGAGACTTGGGTACTTCAATTGGTCAATCTTCAGTGCTCCTCACACGCACAAAAAGTTTTCATTAATTCTACTGATTCTCTGAAGCACAGACTGTTTGGGCAAATGGTTATCTTAACATGAGGAAGATACTTTTAAATTGCACCATAAAATGAGAAACTATTCCTACAAACCTATCCATTAAAAACTTTTACAAACTGCAGCCACATTAGCTGCTTCCATAAATTTAGAGGGAAAGAAAAGAAATATCACTGGGAACCAGAGTTCTCGAAAAACTTGAAATGTCAGAAGTTTTTCAAGGCCAAACCAGAGTTGTGGCCAGGATAGTCATAATGAATGGCTGATTGTGTGATGACAGCCTTCTTTAGATGGTGTCACCAGAGAACAATTTTATGATAGAGAGTTTAATGATTGATATGTGAGAAACAACATAATTGAAGGACAGAAAGATTTTAGTGATAGGAGCTGCCAAGCAGTAGTCTGAGAAAAGCAAAATGCAACCATGAAGAACAAAAACATTTACAACAAATATGTAATAATATAAAGTAAGTTTAGCACATTTCTTGTAACAGAAATCATATCAGAAGTTAGAATTAAAAATCTATGGCCTACCCTCCTTTTCTATCATCAAGGACCCATAAACCATTTTCTTTTCTCTGCCATTTTTTAAATTGTTCTTGTTTTTCTATGGTTTAACTCATAGAATAATGAGGAACACATTTGTTAGTGAATGTGTCAGCTACAAGAAACACATTGAACAGAATGAATAAATGGTTTTGATCCTTTCTGTGGTCTTTGGCCCTTATGGAGAGACAAAACTAAGAAGATGTTGTTCTACCAGCTGTAGAGTTAGACATTCTGGCAGCCCTCTGACCCAGGTGAAATACCTGGTACTCAGCCCCAAAGGAAAACTGAAAGGACAGGAAAGTTTTGTAAATAAACATGTAACCTCTCCCAAGAAATTAATATGATTGCCTTAAGTGGATACTAATCCACATGGATAAGCTCATTTAAAATACCAAGATTAACTTCTAACTTTCCAGAAAGTCAGTTATTAATTTGTGTTGGTCATCACAGACTAGACTGTGCTTAAACTGCTTCCCAACTGTCATTCAACTGTATTTTATTTATAGAATATTAATACAAGTTGTCCAATATGCACATTTTATTAACTGGAGAGTCAAGGCTGAGTCTTTTTGCCAAGAATACCTTGAACCCACCTGTCAGTCACAGCATCTGGCAGCTTTATCTGCCTTGTATTTATAAGTACATCAGTCCTAAACCTGATGCCAATAGAGTTTTGTTATATTGCATGATCAATCATAACTTAAGTGGTAGCACACCTCAGCTATTTGCAGATTAATTCTACTAGAAATAAATTTCTGCTCAAAGGTTAAATAAATCATGAAGTATTTATACCTCACTGCAACTACCTCAGCCTAGGTAAGCTCAGTCTCCTCCACTTGTTCATCTTCAAAATAGGCACACTGAAGTGGAAAGATTGTAACAGAAAAGAAGTAGGGTGAAATTAATTTTGCCATCTGTAAATATAAAGCAAATTAAAAAAAAAATTCTCCAAAGTCCATATTGTTTGTTATATTTCACATATACTTTGTGCTGGCCCCATTCTATGAAAGTATTTTGAAATCTAGGAGCAAAGCCAGGGTTTTTTTTTTAGATGTTCTTCATTGTCTTCTACCTGCCACCAGACTGCAATGGCAAATTCTCAACATAAAATTGCACAGAGGAAGAAGAAAACTCATCAAATAATTATTTGGGGGAAAAAAAGTGTAATTTTTTTTAAGGTTTGTTGCTTCATTGGTATAATTTAATTGGGGGGCAGTCAGCCAACTCTCACTTTAATGATTCTGATCTTACAAGTAATTTCTTTAGTGATTAGGAGTATATTCATATCAAATGGGCTTTATATTGCATTAATAATTCAGCAGCTACCATGGAAAAAAGATAAAAACACATCCAAGTAAATTCTCATCCCTCCACCAGCCTGCCTGAGCTGCTTCTTTCCCTCCATCACAGAACATGACAGATTTGGTTTTTCATCAGTGCCAATATTTTACATATTTGATGACCTCTTTGAGGACTGTTGATAGGCAGGAAAGGTTAGAGAACTTGAGAATCTTATATTCCCACTGAAATTTCAGTTTCTAGGGGAAAAAAAATCTTTCATGTCTATTAACAACTGTCCTGTAGAGCTACTTGGCTTGAGTGTTTCCAAATAGTTTTTAAATCAATAAATGAAGTTCATGAAAAGTCTTGACTCTTTGGCCTAAAATCAAGAACAGAAGTGCTTTCAAGAATGTGCTCCATATTTCTTGACTGCAAATATGGAATCATCTTAAAGCAATGACATTTAATGAATTATATGCATAATGTTTAAAGTAACAGGCTGCATTTTACACACAATTCAAATACCATGACCTGTGTTAGCAGATTGTACCTGTTTGTTCTCAGTAGTGGACAAGGCATATTGTGCATTAATGACTCTTTAATGAGAGCATGAAAAAGCCAGAAACAAAGAAAAACAAAGGAAAACAAAGAAAAACAAAATAAAATTGATGCATCTATGGTTTTTTTTCTAATTTGTATAGCCAGAATTCATTCAAAAAGTGCAGTGTGAAATACACCATAGTATACTTTTTTTTAATGCAATAGCATTATTGCAAAAGATTCCACTGCATTGTTTGGTCACTAAGTGTTCTTCCAGGAATGAAAAAAATGATTTCACACAGATGAGTGGACCAGAAAGTGAAATTCGATTTACCCAGTTCTATTAAGCTTTTGCTAACTAAAGCTTTTTCTTCTCTTCGCTGTTATAAGGCCAAAGTCAAAGTAAGTTCTCATGACATAATACCTCTGAACAGCACAAACATTATGGGAGTATGGCAACAATGCTGAAACAACTGTTTTCCACTCTTCCCATGAAGAAACTCCTATTTTTAAAAATTTAAGCAAGAGTAAAAAGTATAATCAAAACTGTCTTTGCAAACAGTGTTTTCTATACTTATTTCCTTTTAGACATATTTTCTTTTCTTAACAGAGCTATTTATGGATGAATGGCAAAGCATCAGGCACTGATATTTCCCTGTTTAATGCAATGGAATGTTTCCAGCTGGAGCTAGCAGAACTCATGCAGCACATCTCCCTAGCTGACCATAATCAAAACCAAACACCTCCAAACCCTCATTTCTCTTGCATATAATTTACTGAGAGGCAATACCAGGGCCTAACAGAATGACTCTAAACAACCCCAAGTTCACTTGAGCTGATCCTAAATGCATGCTTGTATTAGGCCTAGGTTATAACACATCTGTCACAGAAAGTATTGCAAACTTTTCTCCATCTATGTCCTCACACATGTACACAAAGCTGGGCAAGTTCTTCTATTGTTGGATTATAATTAGTACTGAAATGAGCTGCTCCATTCCAACTATATTAAATATAAAACACCTGGCATGTACCCACAGTGAAATTTAATATTGGTTCTGATTATTTTTAACTTTACACTGCTGATTTTCAGTTACTTTCCTGGATGTTACCCTGTGTCTATGACATACAGAAGACATTCTCTGATGTGCATGTCAAAATTTGTGGCTATTATGCCATCATCTGTTATGTTCTGGGACAATTAATTTCTTTGCTAAGAGACAAGTTTTGCCTTGCTATCACTGTTACTTAACAAAGTCAATTTTTCAAAGCCAATGACTTTCTTAAGAGCTCCTCCCCTCCTTCCCCCTTCATTGTCTGCTTGGCTCATAGGAGTTTTTGTCCATGGGAACTGAACTCCTTGCAGCCATTGACTCAACACTGTATCCCACCCCTGCCATTCCAGGACCTTCTGTCCAGCACCAGTGAACAACAAAAAAACCCTCAACCAACCAACCAACCAAAAAACTCAACCAAACAAAATGGAATCACTGTTCATTTGGAAAAGTCTAACAGTGACCAAGGCTTTTTTGTTTGTTTTTAATTAGAATATTATGGAACTGTAAACATGAAAATTACTACTATAATTCTCCAGGGAAAAAAAAAAAAAAAAAAGAAGAAATATGTCTATCATTCCCCAAATATTTTGATAACTCATGTAATTTCCTCTTGTAGATGGTGCCAAGAGACAAAATCTGTGCCTACTCAGCCTGATTTTGCTAGAACTATGTGCTGTGAATTCCTGGCAGGATTGTGTGATAGAAAGCCGAATGGTCAATATAAACAAATAATTTGAAACAACAAAGCTATGAAGGACAAATTGTACTTCTAGTACACAGGTTTCACACAGGTTTAATAGAGGTCAGTGATAGTCTTGGATGTTGTTACCATGGGGAGGCTCTCAAGTGACAAGGAAACAATCATTTTTGGTGATAGGAGTGAGACTGGGGGAGTGAGAATTCCTAAAGTACCACTGTAGGCAATAATATTTTCTAGGTTGCACTCTCTGCCAAGTATGGCTTTGCAGGCAGCACAGGATGCTGCTGCTGCACATCTTCACTAAATCAAGATCAAACCAAACCAAATCCAAAGCCAATGGATGTGTGTGATATTCTATTCCCCATCACTTTACATGAAGTGAAGCTCATACATGCCTGGGAACAGTTTATCTATAACCAGAGCAATGCTTAAAATACAGCATATTTTTCAGTTTTCTTGAGTAACGAATATTTACTGTTTTACAAAAAGCAGAAGCTTTAAGCTGATCTGATTATTGACCATGGCTTTCAAGAGAAATGAGCAAATATGGGAGTTTTGGAAGGAACTTGCTTCTTTGTTTATTTTAGATTTTGTTGTTTAAACGTAGCATTTGATAGAACCCAGTAGCTCTCTCTTCTTTGTGGCTGAAGACAGTAACATTCACTCCCACACATATAGCCACAAGGCTCAAGGTTGAAGGGGCTGCAAAGAAAAACACTGTATGCTGATGTGTCATGCATCTTCCCAGTTTCAAACTGACAGATAGGAAATGCCTTGCGCAGGAAGACTGTAGAATGTAGAAACATTCTTCTTCTTTGAATACGCTATTAATACAAATTAAAAAAATAAAATTTAAAAAGTGAGACACTTGTCTGAAGAAGCAGGGACCCAAACTTGAAAGCCCAGCCAATATTCCTGCTGCCGTGAATAATGATTACCTTTACAAATAAAAAAATCCACAAAAATAAAACCAGGTTATTTCACATTAAAAAACAAATAACAGGAGAGGACATTAAAGGGACTTTTCTTCCTTGAACCTTTTGCTCCTTGACACAAATTTCATTTTTCTAGCTAAATCATCTGTCAGACATTAACCCCTTGTATGCTAAAATGGCTCCCATTACTTGAAATCTCTCAGCCTCCTGATCTTTAAATGCATGTTTCACACATTGCAAGATGATCCAGAAATATCCCAAATTAATAGCAATAACCTGTTTATAGTAAGATCAAACTAGTAAAATAGAAAAGATAGAAACAAAGGTTCTAGAGTGTGGATAAAAAAAAAAAAAATTCTTCAATATAATTTCATCTTCATGTTTCCCAGTAGTTGGCTGTGGTTAGAAGATAGGTTTCCATCTAAAATATTTTTCCTACCAGGAGTATCTGCTCCCACAAAAAAAGAAGAAAAATAAAGGGGATACTTTAAACAAATATATATATGTTGCAGAGACCACATCACATGTTTTAACAGGACTGTTTGTAACCAAGTGACATATCAAAGCAGTTCAACATCAAACACAGAGGTAAGCAGCCTTAAATATACTCCAGCAGCAACCACTTGCTCTTCTAAAAATGTGCAGTGCACGTAAGGAAAATGAAACAAGCCAGGAAAAGAAAAACATTAATCTTTTCATCATCATTCCTAGATAGTAAACCGTATGAGGAACAGCTGAGGGAGCTGGTTTGTTTATTCTGGAGAAAAGGAGGCTCAGGGGAGATCTTATCATTCTCTACAACCACCTGAAAGGAGGGTATAGCAGATGGGGATGGATCTCTTCCCACAGGAAACCAGTGGCAAAATTAGAGGACATGGCCACAAGCTGTACCAGGGGCATTCAGGCTGGACATCAGGAGGAATTTCTTCATGGAAGGATGTCTTAGGTTGCAATACAGCATGTGACCAAAAGTATGTATTCTATCCCCATCTGTTGAAACCAGGTGTGGCAGTCATCTTTATCTTTTCCACAACCCATCCTCCCTCCAGGAAGATATCACCTGCTGCTGGCCCATTCAGTCCCACCGTATGACTGATAAAATTACATCATCCCATTGGGAGATGCTCCAGCCAGGGGGAGGAACCAAGCCTTTCCTACCTAGATAAAAACTGAGATTTGGAACACCAAATCTTTTTCCATTGGATCCCAGAGGAAAACTGGATCTTTTCCACATCATCTCTGGACCTTCAGAGGAAAACTGGACCTTCTACAGGAGCACTGCTTCAGCTGAACCACACCTGCCACTGCAGGGGGACTGCAGCCACCATTGAATGGGACTGCTGCCAACACCCTGACTGACAGGGTGTCAGGCTGTATTCTGACTCTGTCAGGGTTGGGATTGTTCTTTGTAATACTGTATTTCTATTTTAATTTTCCTAGTAAAAAACTGTTATTCCTATTACCATATCTTTTCCTGAAAGCCCCCTTAATTTCAAAATAATAATAATTTGGAGAGAGGGGGTTTACATTGTCTATTTCAAAGAGAGGCTCCTGCTTTTTTTTTTTTTTTTCTTAGCAGACACCTGTCCTCCAAACCAGGACAAATGGGTATTTTAGAATTGGAAGTGACTGCCCAGGGAGGTGGTGAAGTCATCATCTTGGAGGTGTTCAAGAAAGACTGGACATGGCACTTAATGCTATGGTATAGCTGACAATGTGGTTATTAGTCAAAGGTAGAACTTGATGATCTTACAGGTCTTTTCCAACCTAAATTATTCTGTGAATTTAATTTTTTTCTGCTGTTACATCTAAATGATGACTTGCCAGGTGAAAAATACCTCTCCACCCTTCTTGCTCTGTAAGACTGTAAGTTTGTCTTAAATGGTGCTGCATCACAAAATCCATGCCCAAAAAGACAAGACTGCAGGGCTGTACTGCCTGAATGACAAGCTTTTGAAGAAAAGATTTTTTGGAACTGAAGAAATGCCATGAACCAAATGTTGTTGAAAGCAACAGTGGTGGACATTACATGAAAATTAACCACTTCACTCAATGGCAGCACATCTGTCAGGAAATTTAACAGAAGTTGGAAAACTAAACAAAATTCATATATCGTGTTAAAAAAAGAAAAAGCATAGCTACTCAATAGAAAGAATGACTGCTAAGGACTCTGTAAAATCACATTTCTGAACACCAGCCAGATATTCTGCTCTGAGGGTCAGACTAACTGGAAAAGAGCATGAAGGGCACCCATTACATGTTTTGTATCCAATTCAAAAGAGCATTTTGAAAACAGTGTTACTGTTACTCAGCCTTTCCAGGAAGGAGGATACCCTAAATCATAAGTGTTTCAATATCAAGCCAAAAAGCCCTCCAGGGATACCTATAATTCAAATTTTGAATTTAATTCATTTGCATGTCCATAGATACAAGAAAATTACAGAATCCTCTTCTGAAAGTTCTGTTTGAAAAAGGCAGGAAAGATTACATTCAGGTGTCCTTAGTATATATAATTAAGGTATGTGCTACACCTTTCTAGAAGCAGATCTCTGTGATCTAGGTATGAACATGCTTGTGTAGGTTGTTTAAAGCTTATACAACAATAATACATAAAATGTCATCAGCTTCTGCTCAAACACGAAATTGAATATTTGGTTAAGAGGAGCCCCAAAACCTCCTCCTACTTAGTTTGTTTTATACCACCAGAATGATAGAAGCAAAATGAATGAAATGCTATAGGAATGATAAAAGTAAAATGAATTAAATGCAAGATGAAAATGGTTGAATTAAAAAATTAATTAAATGGCTGCCAAACAGCCAGACCTGGAAGAAATATCCTCAGAAACAGAAAAATATAGCCTTAAGTGTTATAAAATATGAAATTTTAACATTTTTTTCCTAAAAGCTTCTGGGGTTTGCAACTGTGGATGACAGGGTGAGACTCTACAATCAGCACAGAAAAACATCTTCTCTTATATTCAACTTTTACTTGTGTCTTTAGACCATTATGGTTTAAGAAAATACCAATTTCCACCTGTTTCTTAACAGCTTTTTTCCTGCAAAGGCAATTGTTCTTTCCCTACAACTTTCATCTACTGAAAGCTGAGTGAGGGGAAAGGAAACCCATTCTATGTTATATGGAGAAATTCTACTAATAAAATCTTGTAGCATTTCTGGGATTTCAATACTTGTGTTATTGCTCACCAAGCAGCATTTACTGATCCTATTGAATCTTCTTTCTTTTGTTCTTCAGTCCAATAATGGGACAGATTAAAAAAAAAAACCAAACTCAAAACAACAAAGAGACAGAAAGAAACAGATTCATTTCACACACAAAACACAGCATATTCCAACCAGAAGGGTGAAACCTAAGTAGACCCAGACTCATTAGAGTCACTAATCACTGGGCACTGTAAACCTGAAGATTTGTTTGCCATATCAGTGATGTTCTCCAGCAGACTTAGGAAGACTCCCATAAACTACCCAGGACTTCGACAGCAGAAGTACTTCAATTTTACTAGAAGAATTAAATTATTCATAATTAATATCCATGATTGAACAGTGTTCTCTTCATCTTTATCTACAAGCCTGTTTTCTACAAACATATTACTTTAATGCATTTCCTGATGATTGTCTAGAAAAACTATGACTTCCATGAAACAGTTGCCTTTGCAATTCATCACATATGCATGGTTCTTTAAGTCACAATGTTTCTTAACTTAGACAAAGTTTAAATAAAAATCAACCCATAAAAATAACAAAGAGTAAATATTATCATGTGTGCACACATATTCAATTGCTACTTAAGAGTGCCAAGATAAGGAAGAAAGGCATTCCATGATCTCAAAATATCTCACCAGATTACTAAAGGACCCAAAAGACCCCCATGGATTACCAAATCTGGCTAGGTGGGGGAAAAAGCCCACCTGTTTATGCCAAGGATTATGTATAATGGATACAACCTGGATGGCTACAGCAATAGCAGACTAAATTTTGAAAGCTCATGCAAAGAATTGCATGAAAACTCATGAAATTTACATCTTTTTTAAAAATGTGATTTTTATCTGAATTTTTATTTTGTTTCTTTACGAAAGGAGGACCTGTGGCCTGAGGAATGGGTATGAAGTCTGTGAAACTCCTCAGGAGGTAGATGCACAAAATGGAAGGAAAGCACATGAACTACAGATGATGCTACAGAACTGATACTCTGCAAAGTGAAGCAAACAGAAAAATCTCTGCATCTTTAAGGTGAGATACAAAACTGCTGGGAAAGAGCAGATGCAGAGTTTTTCACTCTAGGGAACCAGAAATCAATGGGAGGGCAGTGCACCCTTTAATTGGTGGTAAGACTACACTATTCTAAAGATTAAATTTCAAGTGTCCTTTGTACCCCACAACTCCCCCAATTCAGGTGATTGCATGGCACAGAGCTCAACATCAGCCTTGAAAGACCCAGTGGTTTGCTTCACCTGAATAATATCAACAGCACTGGAAATTTCTAAGTGTGTAAAAAATAGTGATTGCTTCTTAATCAGTGCCACAATATTTGATGCTTGCTAATGCAAGATCCTATAGAGAACTGTCAAGTAAAGCTGTGAGATCAAGCTGAATTTACATCAAGCTTCATTCATGTATGTGAATTTATATACAATGAATATATTTATACATGGAGAACATGAAGTGCTTCATTTATACCACATTATCAATATTGTGAATTAAATTTTCATCCAGATGTAGTCTGTAGGTATTGATGCTCACACTGACTATTGACAAGTCTGTTCCCAATTACTCTACTGAGATGAGCTGAAGCTACCCAACAGAAGTAAAGATATATCATCCTGTCTTTATACACTCCATGCCCAGAGCCAAACCATGAAACTCCCCTGTTCTCTCAGTCTGCTAGTGTCTCTGAAAAGCCATCAGAGAGGATCACCATGTAGCTAGCAGCTGCTTCTTAGACATCTTCGAATGAAAGATTTTCTCTTTTTTAAGGTATAGGGATGATAAACACGACTAGAAATATTCTGAAGAGTCCAAGCACAGTGGGAGGGAGCAGAAGACATGACTGTGATGAGAGATGCATCCAGCTGCTGAGCCTGCTGGTGGCATCTGGAGTAGATGGACAGGATGAAAAATTAGAGGTGTTCCTGGGCTGGATACATTTGAGTAATGAGGGAAGTTTGTAAAAATAAATCAGAGTACAACATGCTTGCATAAGATCAGTCTAGAGCAAAATAGGACAAAGAAGGGAATAAAATCACACTTGAGATCTCAGTGATCTGAACAGGAAGTAGAAATAAGAGACCCCAAAAGAGAGAAAGCAAACCATGAATAAAACTGGCACTGGATCTAGTGTGAAAAATTATAGAATAGCTAGACTAGCTAGAATTCTAGAATAGCTAGAAAAAGTGGCAATAAGAATGGCAAGTGTGAAAGAAAACAGTCCAACTTTAAAACAGTAGGGCAAACATTAAAACGGAAATTGAAAACTACCATTTCCAGTTTCCCCCCAGAAATCTACATCTGGTTGGAAATAATTCACACTAGAGAGCCTGAGAAATAAGTATGAACATTACAAACCACAAAGAGCAAAATCCACTGACTTTTCCAGAGATTGTGATTTATAAAGGCTCCAGATATTCAGAAGAATGGGGTAGTAAGGAGAAGCATTTCACAGGTGCAAAACAGATACTTTCCTAAACTCAAACACATCCAACTTTCCATTCCTTCAGCAACCAAATGCAGACATGGATGCTGTAGGTCTTGAGCTAAAAATAGTTCTGCTACAACAAACACTTATCTCTACAGGCTCATAGCACGGCAATTGGAAAGCACGAGGCACACTTCCCATTTCCTAACAGAACTTCACCTCACATGCTCAGCCACTTGCAGATTAAAACTAGCTGTCTTACAGCTGTGCAGCTAGTGAGAGGATTAAAGGAACACATAAAATCCTTGCAAAGATACTTGTCAGTTTAGGATTCTCCAGATACAGCTCATTCCCCAAAAAAGCCACAGTGCACAGCACATGGCATTATGAAAAACAGAGAAGAAGAGGGAAAAAAAATTTGCAAAATGCCCATAACTAAACTCGTATATATTGTGAATATGCAAATATGTTCTATTTCATATCAACTCTAAAGCAGCATACAGGAGGGAACCATTAGAGAATTGAGCCACAGAAGATTTTTAGGGGAGATACAGGTGTTTGAAATAAAAAAGAATGGCTCTCTAAATGTTAAATTGGAAGAAGCAAGAGCAGACACCAAAGAATGAGTTTTTGCCATGCTCTTGCCAATGTGCATGACCATATACATTCTCTACTGCTACTGTAGAGAATGCCAAAATTCTTTTTTTTGGATCTTGATGAAGTGCTGTCACAGCAGTCCAGTGAGATAAAAGGACACTCGAAACTGCAGTCACACTTTAAGCTCACTAACCATTCTGTTATTCTCTGATAGCTTCCATTTTATTAGAGAAATGTTTCCACATGGAAATGACTTATGTGTGTGAGGAGAAGCCTCTCTCCTGAAAAAGATTATAGCAATATATCAAAGAAAACCCCAAAGAAAGCATCTGGTTGGCCAAAAATACAGAGTCTGTCCTAATTCAACCTTTATTTTATTTTTCCTGTTTCTTTTTAATGGTAGAGAGATACATATAAAAGAAAGGAGTAAAAAAAACCCCAAACAACTGCAGTGAGAAAAAGCAACAAGGAGCACTGCAAGGAAAGAAAGGTTAATTACAGCACAAGAAAAGATGCAAGGAATGTGAAGAATGTCAGCAAGTAAATAAATCAATAATCTACAGTCATCATCTACATTCCTGAACTACCTTGAAAGCAAGTGTATCTGCCCTTAACATTCCTGACAACAGGAGAGATTTACAAGGAAGACCCCCCTCTGCTGCATGCTCAGCTTCTGCCAGCACCCCTGTCAACAACTGATTACAAGGGAACCTTTCCAAAGGGAGCCTGTATTACCTCTAACAACAGTTTTGTGAACACTTTGGGACAACCCAGAAAAATTAACAAGCCAAAATTAATGCTGTGATCACTGCACTTAAAAAAAAACCCTCAAGATCATTGTCAAACAATTGCAGAAATGGTGCAATATACTTCCCCCTCAACACTGCTCTCTAAAGCACACTGAAGCCTTGCAGCTCATATGGAATAACAGCACAGATCAATAAAGCCAGAGACTAATGTGGTTTTACAGATGTATTTCTTCACAATGGTATCAACATACTATAAAATAAAAGTTTTACAGAGGAAATGAAAGCTGAGTGAGAGAGACCAGAGGATCAAAAAGTCAAGACTTAACAAGTTAGAAACAAACAAAGAAACATTGACAAAAAACCCCAAGCATATAAACCAAAAAAATCCAAAAAAAAACCCCAAAAAATGCCAACCAAGACCAAACCTTGAAAACAAAAGCCTAACCCCAATACAAGTATAAAAGTTAAATCAAGGATATGCCCTCAATAAGGTGACATAACAGTAGTGGACCTGCAGAGCAAAACTGTGGAGAACCTCACTGACATCCACCCCTTATCATACATTTTGTGTAAGATTACTTCAGATTTGCTCTAGACTGGTCCCATGAACTGAGCTTCCAGTAGGGGTTAAGGTAAATCACCTGGTTTAGTTTTGTACATAAGATAAACTAGACCAACCCAAACCATCATAAATGGGAAACAACAGAAATACAACTCAGAAGAGTAATCCTGAGCCAATGTTAACACAGATTTACCTGAAGTTGCTATATGATTCTGATGCTATATATGAAGTCTTGTAAGCCCAGTCTCAAACAACAACAAAAAAGAAAGGGAAAGGATGATTCCATGAGCACTGCTGCTTAGAAGACCACTTTTGTCTATAAAACACTGCACTTATTCTCCAGAAATTGCTTTACCACATAAAATGTAATGTACAAAACTCACAACAAGTCATCATAGAGAATAATTTCTAAATTAGACATGCAGAATGCTTTTGCAACACTTGCTTTTGCAAAGGAAGCTGATACAATACGATTAGGTAGCTGGGGGCATCTTTTCATGTGACTGAAGAAATTTCTTAATGAAGTGTAGCAATTAAAACAAGTCTATTTTCATTTTACTTCCAAAGAATGGGGGAGGGACTCCACCCCAACTGTCCTCAATAGGTTTTATGGTCATCTTAAAATAATAGATGCAACTAAGTTAAAAAAATTAAAAATGAGAGAGAAAAACCTATGTACCTGTATGTTGTTCTTCAATCCAAGCTTGCAGATACATGAAGAGGAGTAGACCAGCTACTCCAAACAGCAGTACAGACACGAAGACTTGTCTTAGGTTCATGGCCCTACAAGGGGGCTTCTCTTCAGCTTTCAAAAGGACTCATTGCTCACTTTTCTGAAGTCTTCAGCATGCCTGCATCATCTTTGGTACCTTCCCCAGAGACACCAACCTGAAATAACAAGAGAGGGAGGTTGATCTCGTGTTACACTTTTGTTCTTCACCAGAGACTGATACTATATACAAGCTGGAACTCTCACAAGCTATTGCTTTCAGTGCTTATATTTCTGCTCACAATCTTGATGTTCTTTCAACTCCCAGATGAACTCCAAGCAGGTGTGTTTCTCAAAGTGGCTGAAAAGACCATTCCACCTCCAGAAGAGCCAACATCACCTGCTGGCATAAGAGGAAGGTAATGACCCACACGAGGTCACTGGGTGTCACACCAAAGCCCCAGTGTGCCACCAACCACCTCAGCTGGGAAGCTACAGCAGGCAG
The DNA here is from genome assembly GCF_903797595.1 of Erithacus rubecula. Classification (NCBI taxonomy): domain Eukaryota; kingdom Metazoa; phylum Chordata; class Aves; order Passeriformes; family Muscicapidae; genus Erithacus; species Erithacus rubecula. The sequence continues at coordinate 104,044,031 of NC_136689.1, forward strand.
CTGGAGCCTCCCAGGGGCTGGGTCACACCCCAAGAGGCTGCCAGCCCCTGTGATGGGCAACCCAGCCCCTCTGATTCTGGACTGCATAATCATGTGCCCTCAAGCATGGCTCACCCCACACCACTCTGCTCTCAGAGCCTTGGTGCCAGTTCAGCCGTGCATTGAAGAGTCACACAATGATGCTCGACCTCAAATACAAATCCAAGTTGAGTTTTGCATGATTAGGAAAAGTCAGCATAAGATGGTCTCAGTAACAGAGCAGAAAATTAATTAATGGCTCATCTTTTTATTCAGCTGTGTTTTGCAATATGGAGAGGGACTTGTCAGGAACTCAATTCTTGCTACTAAGTTTAATGAAAACGAGCTCAACTGTAAAAACTTATCAAAAAGATTGTTCTATTGAACAGCAGTGAGCCCAGAGGAAGTAATTTACCTGATATCCTGCATCTGTCACAAAGGGGCCGTAAAATTCATTTTACAACATCAGAACATGAAGACACTGTGGATCACTAGAGGACAACTCCTTAATCTGAATGAGAATGTGCACACTTTTCAAAGTGCATTATTAGAAGCTGAAGAGCAGTTGTTGAAACTGGCCTGCACAGCAAAAGAAAATGCCTTAAAATTCAACATAATGGACACTGTTGCCAATGAATATGACAGAATGCTAGGAAAACCTCAAGTTTTTAAAGGAATATAGCTGACTGGAAGATATTTGAAAGATAAATCTGTTAAATACTCTTAAAGAAAATGCATAACACTTATCCTGAATCATACAAGTATTTCATGTTCCGCAAGTTTGTGTTTTTTAATAACACTGTTACATCTATAATTGCTGCGTTTCTAAAAATACAGTAGACATAAAGCTTAGCAGGAACTCCCATTAAAAACAGCTGTTGAATGAACAAACTATGTTAGAAAGACGCAAAAGGTTTCAAGAAATCAAAACTATTCAGGACTTTTCAGATGTTTTTCCAATTTTGTGCCATTAAACTATACACTTCTCTTAAGCACAAACTTGCCTGCAGAGAATGTAAGCTATGGTTTAAATATTAATCATTTGATGTGTAATTGTTCTGTAGAAGAGAGATAGCTAGATATTAACAGAATGTAAATGTTCTGCCTGAAGTTTTTTTTGTAAGGGTCATGAGGCAACTGGTTTGAACCAGGCACATGAAAGGAAGGTGATGGAGGTTTTTTTCTTAACTTTGCTTTTTCTGCCTTGATTCTACAGAGAGGGAATTTCCTATATGTTATATACAAGTACCTGTTTGCAGCTATTGTGATGATGCACAGGGTTGGAAGGAAGAAATGAAGGTTGGGCAAAAACAAAGAAAATGTTTGGGGAATGCTGTGAAATGCTTTTTGTGTATGTGTGGGTTGTGGAGCCTCATTTCACCTCCTTTCATAAAGTGCTCTTTGCACCTAACTTCAGTGCTGCAGCAAGTGCACTGTTTGCATGTCTTCAGAAGCCACTCTGCTGATGAGACAGAAGCTTCTCAGTTAAGCAATGCTTCAAGAACCACCAGTCATAGAATCTATGAATACAAACCTCTTCTGTTTTCCCACAAACAAAAGCTGTGTTGTTCATGTAACAGGACATTGACAGCATGGATTAGGAAGAAAAAAAAACCCTCAATGAATAACTAAGATATGAGGGTCTGGATATATGTTTGAAATAAATTACTTAAATTAGTAACAGAGAGCAGGACTCAGTTTTTTGCTGTTTGTATTCACAAGTTTCTCTCATTATAAAAGGTAAGGAATCCACACACCCAATGACAGTGTGTGCTTCCAAATAAGCCAAGTTTCTTGATGTTGTTACTTTCTTCCATGCCTGATTACACAAAGCTCCCATATATTCAGCCCTTCTTCCTGAAAAACAGTGTCCTTGAGTGGGCAAGGAAAGCTTTCTCAGGCCGCATGGATGATGCTGAAAGAAAAGTATCTCACACCACATCTCCATGGACATTTCTGACATTTGTATGCTGGCACTGCTGCTCTCTCCACCCTCTTGCTCTCATCCTCCCTGTCTGCCCAGCTCTTGCCAACACATGAGAGCTTTCTGACCAAATTTAATAAAATTACAGCCCACAAAAGATTTACCCAAGGAACAGTGCCAGGGGTTTTTCCTTTAGCAGTAGCTGGTATCACTTGCATCAATGACCCATGACAGCAAAGGATGCAGAGCTGGTCTTGCCCAAACACCACCATGGTTGCATGCTGCACCATCTACAAGCCTTGAAAGGTGATGATGTAAATGCACAGTAAAATATGGAGCACTTTTAAGCAATTTAATCTGTTAGTAAGAAAACAGATGTTTTTCTACAAGGTTAGTTTTGGTTTTGAGTGGAAAGAAGTTTGTAAAGGGAAACAACAGTTCAAGGTGTTTTTCATTTTTCTTTTTTTCATCTAGCAAACACACCCTAAGGCAGATTCACTCCACCATCACAGTTGCTATAATTATCTTTGTATCAAGAGTTTACATGCTGCTTGCAATTAGTTTAATTTATTTAAATTTAATTTATATGAAACTGTCTGCTTCATTTATGTGTTGGCTAAGTTTTAAGATTAGTTTTAAACAAGGGTAACATTACTTTAAATTAAGACTACTGGTTTTAGCTTAGGTTGGAATCTAAATACATCAAACCCAACTATTCTGCTACCTTATAAGATTTTAAAGGCTTTTCAGCTTGAATGAGTAGTTTAATTTATTTAACACAGTGATTTGTAACCCACATATGAAAAAATTATAGTGACATTTAAAAAAATCTGTGTCTGTGAATCTTCTAGTAGAACATGAAAAATGACTGCACAACACTGACAAATTTGCTCCTTTTGTATTAAAAAGCAATGGTCATGGATTACACTCTCAGGCATCCTGGGCAAGAGAAAATACCTGCAAATATTCTTTAATCAAGATAAATGCTTTCTCGCGGCTGTGAAAGGCCAAGAAGCAGTTACTTTCAACCCAAGTATTTTCAAAAGAGATCAGCCAAATCCAGACAGAGGTTCAGCACCCCAGCTTAAGCTGTGAATCTTTTTTTTTTCCTCCCGTTCTGGGTGACATGGTTCCCCTGAGTGGTACCTTGATCATCATGCTGGGTGGTTCTTGCTATGAGGAAACTAATGTAGCCTGGAAAACTGCTCTGTGCTTCTACCTATGCTGAACTAGACTCTTGCTTCTGTCCAATGCCACCCCCTTCTCTTTGGGATATCTGGACCCCAATGTCCCACCTGCTTGAACTCAAGTCATGCACTCTAAAATTTCAAATTCTTTTGGGTACTGGAGAGAGACTACTACATATCCTTATCCATCCTGGAGAAGCAGTAAACCTGGCAGACAATAGCACTATGTTTCTTAGATGACAAACACAGCAAAAATTTAGAAATTTTACAGGTTTATAGTCATTCACTTCTGAGTCCAAATTGTTTAACATTTGTCAAATATTAAGAGTTTCAAGAATCCTCATTCTATTGATATAAAAGCTTTGCATTTTCCCCATTATGTTTTGGATTCAAATAGGTACATTCCTGTACAGGGCAAACACAAGCAATTGAAATAACACAGCCTCCCAAAAATGGGGAAGGGTGCACCTCCTGCTTTTGGCATGATTCCTCCTTTCATGATATTATTCAACTTTTCCTCTTTGCAGTCAAATATACCTGCAGCTGAATAGAGGCACCTCAGTACTCAGGTACCATTTCTGGCTCTTTCCTGTTCTAGACCACACAAAACCAACAGCATCTGGAAAGTATGTATGGCTAACTTTAGATTTGCTTGCCACCATAAATTCCAGCATTTTTTCCTTCACCTGGAAATAAAGAATATCAAGATGCAGGGTTAACCAGCAGAATACAGATGAAAAAACCCAGACAATCTTTATAATGGTCAAAGCATTCATATTACTGTGGGATAACACAGATTCCTACCATTCAGTATCTCCTTAGACACTACTGAATTAATGAAAACAAAATGAGAAAAATAAAGCTATTGCAACCGCACAGATTTGAGTAGGGTTTTTTGTTTTTTTGTTTCATTTTCTTCCCTCCTTCCTTACCTCAAGAAGTGCTGCATTTCCTGATACCTCCACTGGAGTTATTATGGCAAGAAAATTTTGCAGTGAGGAATGTTCTGCTGGACAGTGTCCCAGACTACTTTCAGCTCAGTCAGTAGAAGGAGGCAAGGATATCTTCTCACTTCAACGCTCCCCCTCCTCCCTCACTTCTCATCTGTTAGCTCATGTCCTACTTCACACGCAGATGATCCTCCAGGATCACCTTTCCACTGTCCACATCTCAACTTTCTGCCTTCACAACGACTAGCACGAGGCAGAGCTCCAGCTCTTAACAATGCTTGCACAGTTCCTCACATCAGGCAGCACTGCTTTTCATCCTGGTGTGTTGCAAAGGTTGCTAGAAATAGAAATACAGTATTTGCCATTTTCTGTCTCCAGCAAGTTATACTGAGTGTTATGGCTGGGTGAAGTCAAAGGCCTTACAGAAATTTGAATTAAGTGAGTAAGCAGATCAAGATAGCCAAACAGTGGTGCTGAGAAAGTCTGTAAAAATCAGAAAAACTGAACCAGCCAACCCCTCACCAAACATCCCCCAGGAAAAATACCAAACAATCAACAAAATCCAAACCAAAATTCACATAATGGAGCTTTTCCTGTCTGTGGGAATTTACTAGGTGTATACAGACAGCATACAGGCCCACTGTTACATCAGTCCTGCTGATACCTCAGCAACTTCTTCACCTGAAGAGCTGCTTATAAGAAGTCTGTATAAAAGTATAACTGAAGACACCATCTGGCCTGCACAACTTTTATTACTAGCAATAATAGAAGATTACTACCTACCAACACTGCAAATCAAGTTAAGAGAATTCTGGGACACAAATAATGAAATATTTTTTTTATGAAACATATAGGAATTTCACTTCAAAGGAGGGACCTGTTTTTATTAAAGTGAGCATTCTTCACTCACCCACTGCCAATTATGAAACAATAAAGCCCCTTTAGAAAATAGAGATTAAAAATTTAAATTTTAACAGCAGTCAGGAAATTCCAAATACCAACATCACCAAAGTAATTCCCACCCAGTCAACTTGTACATATTTAACATTTTTCAACTTCACTCTCCCTGGTTATATAGCAGACTACAATGCTGTTATAGCAATTACATTTTAAGTGCACTTTATAGCTTACAAAATATTAAAAAAAATTAATAACATTGCAAAGAAAGTATGGTTTGCATATGATTTTGCCATTTTATTATATTAAGATCACTAGTTCCTCATTATCCTATTGATATATTTCCAAATGAAAAAAAATCAATTTAGTGAAACAATGGCATAAACAAGAATCACTGCTTCTGGGAACATGCACACCACTTACCTGGTTCTGTTCCTCAGCCACAAATCCTACTAAACTTTAGACCATATCAGCTTAATGCACATAGCAACTTGCCTACACTTGTAGATTAGTTTAAAGCTGCAGTTTTAAACAAACAAACAAAAAAAGTTATGCTTGTTTTAAGAATAGATAAATTCCAAGTTGTCCTACCTATGAGTGTGCAGGATGACACATGAGCATCACGGAAAGTTTTGGTTACTTTCAGAGAGCAGAGAAGATACTGCAAGCATCAGGTCTGGAACTTCACCAGTTCACCAGATATTCAGTTTCAAGGGTTCCATCCTACAGCTGCTGGACACCTCGCTTCAAAAAGGAAAAATCATTGTTATTCTTAGTAACATGTCCCAGAAAGGACTGAGAGACCTCGGCAGAAAAAGGCAAGTTTGGCAGGGGTAGCTCTTACCTGTCTGAAGCACTCCGGGGAGGCAGCGAGCAGTCCCACGGAAGTCGCCTGGATTTTGGGAAGTTGAACAAAAACACTGCTCACGAGCAACTTGATGGCTCTCAGTCTCCCAACAGGATTATAAGTGGGACTTCTTCCCACTCTCAGGATAAGGAACATTAGCAGAAGGACTGTGTCAAAGCCGCTTTTTGAACTGCTGAAAGGACACGGTCCTGTTTATGGGTGCAGTGAGCCGAGGCGCTATCAGCACGCCAGCAGGACTCGCAGCCTGCCCCAGTCATTCACTCCACTGCTACAAAACGCACAGGCAAAACACCAGCCCGTTTTTTTTTTTATTTTGGAGACGTGCCACGAATTCCCGATTCCCGGCGTGTGACGAAGGCAGAGGGGGCGTGCGGCTGCAGGGAGTCGGCAGAAAAGTTGCTGGGTGCGCGGAGCGGCGGCGGGGGCTCCGCGATGTCCCCAGTTTGTGGGGACGCGCCGCGCCCCCCGGGGCTGGATCCCTCGGCAGGGACACGCCGGGAGCCGGGGCTGGCCCTCGTCCGCAGGGCCGGTCCGGGACGGCCGAGCCGCCCCTCCGGGAGCCCCGGCTGCTGCCGGGGGGTGCGGGGCAAGCAGATCCCGCCCAAGCTCGCCCCAGGTGGGTGCCCCTCGCCTCCCGCCGCTCCCGGGACGCGCTGCGCAGCGGCGCCTGCTCGCAAAGTTTCCTCGCCAAATTTCGGGTCCCGGCGGGTGGGGAGGAGCCCAGGGACACCCCCGGACACAGTGATCCCCCCGTGTGCCCCCTGACATCGCGCTCCCTCCCCGCCGCCCGGAGATGGAGAGCTTTGCTGGAAGGTTTTGTTTGCTGTTACACAGGCGGGGGAGGCTCTCCCTGCGCTAGAGAATAAATATGTCCGAGCTGCCAGGCAGAGGCAACTCATAGCTTTAATTAGCTGCTAAAACAGGTAGCGTAGAAACTTTATTGTTGTCTATGGGAAACAGGATGACAGAGAAAAATGTTTAATTAGTGCTTATTGGAGCTTCACGTGTGCCTTGCAAGTCTTATCTGCATATTGTGACAATAGACCATCCATGGAGATAAATGGCATTATCTCTCTTCGACGGGAATATCGCTTTACTTACATTTCTTCAGGGAAGTCCTTGAAGAAACAGCTCTGGCCCTTGCTAAGGTAGAGTGAGCACAGAGTTCTGACTTTGCAAAGCTGGGCTCAGACGACTTCGGTCTCTCTCTTTCTCTCTCCTTTAGGTATTTCGCTGCAGTGCCATGTTATGAGAACTATCCCAGCAGACAGGTAGATACTTATAAAATGCTCCTGGATTCATTGCCCATTGCTCACTTACAGCATTGAGGCATCTCCTGGAGTAACAGTAATGTAACCTTTCATGTTTTTGCAACATCTTTCACTCCAACAGGTCTCAAATCATCTCACATTTTTGAGAGAGTGCACAGGGATCTCTTCCCCAGGCAGGGCAGGAAGCTGAAATCAAGTGTTTCAGAGCAGAGGGTACAGAGCTGGGTGCTGCTCAGATTTCCAAGGGGAGTTAAATGGGCAGAGTGTAATTACCCTGCCCAAAGCTTAGATGTTGGTTGGAAAGTGCTCCAGGATCTCCAACAGCCGTAGGCAGCCAAAACCTGTGTGCAGGAGCATTCCCTTGGGTTTTCAATCCAGGTGCTAAACTGTCCTGCTCCTGCTTAGTTTGGGTTGTGTGAATACATATAACCTCACCGTGGTGCTATAAATTTTCTCATTTAAGGGTCTTCCTACACAGTTCATTATAGGAGCTAGAAACTCAGAGAAAGGCCAGGGAGAAAAGATTTTTTCCATTAAAGCCAACCATGGATTCATTTTAAAGTTCTAGTCATTAAAGACTATCCCTCACACCTGTAGCTTGTCTGGCTGCCTAGTAGAAATAAAAGGAGAGGAAGGGGAGTGTGAAGTAGAATATGGCAGGTTTTTGCTATTTCAGGGGAGTTGAGCACATTTCCTCTTTTAGACAACCTGGCAGGGATGTGATTCTATGTTAACCATATGCCTTAACCAAAAACAAAACAAACAAACAAAAAAAAACCACCACCAAAACAAACAAACAAAAAAGCAGCCTCATATTTAAATTACAGATCTATTAGTCCCTGATGGCCAGTGAGATTTAGAGAAAAACAACATGCCAACTGAATTTTAGTTTCCTGATGTAATTCACTCAAAGGACTGTAATGAAGGTCACTGAAGCTTCTAGTAAGGATATACAGGTTAAGCTTCTGGGTGTTGTAGATTCAATTTCACTCAGTAAGTACATGCAGCAAACATATTTCTTCAGATTGATCTACTCAGTCTGTATCCATCAACTAATTAAACTTATATATAAAACTGAATAGATCAGATGTCTTTATTTTTTTATTTTTCTTCAGTTAACGGAATAAATTAATTGCTTTGGGATGAAGCCAAGTCTTGTTTTACAATTTAGCAAAAAACAACCAAAGAAAGAAACCCCAAACCACAAAGAACTCCAGACTAGTGCATTTAGTTTTGAAAATTCTTGTTCCACACAGATTCTCCTGGTGCAGAGGGCATAGTCCAGCTATTGATATAAGAATCTTTACCAGATTAAAGATTAAAAATTCAACATGCAGGTGAAATCAGACACTGGATTAGGAAACACATCAACTACGTAATTGTAATCAGCACCTTCTGAAGCCTGACATGTAGCAAAAAAGAAACAAATTACAAAAGGGTGGCGGCAGTCTGTCTGTGTCAGCAGAGCTGGTATGGAGCCAGCACCTACATCAGAAACTCTATTCTTGGCAGGTTTCTGCATGTTTGCCATGATTTCTGGTAGACAAGTGGCTCAAGAGTTAAAGAAGCAGCAGCAGCATCCTCTGAAAGCAGTGAGACAACAGCCAGGAGGTGATGCCTTCTCACAGGAACAGGAGTGTTCAGTGCACTTAGAGAAGAAAGGTAACAGTTGTGAATCCAGACTGCAACCTGCCAAAAATTAGAGGTCAATTTGCTGAAATAAAACCCTTTACTCTGCAATAAGACCAATTGAGGCTCTATACACACATGTATAATCTACAAATGTAGATTTTCAGGAGCTGACATGGAGGAAAGTTTGGTGTGGAGGGTAGATTGGTAGGTAGGTCACCATAACCCACACTCAGAGCTGCTTCTACTTCTCTGTGGACTGTGCACTGTGTACAGCCCCTAAATTTGTGGGTGCTCAAGCCATGGGGCAGAAACCATCCACATCATTGCTGTAAGCTGTTAAGAAATGCCCCTCACTTGCTGAACTGCCCATCCAGCCTAGGTTTCAATTTGTCATTTTTCAAAGTTTTCTGCAAAGCTAGGGTAGCCATCTGCACATTTCAAGGAGTCAGAATTTGAGATTCTTATGTTTAATGAAAAATTTAATATACAAACCCTGGCTCAAGTAGCAGCAGTGACAAAACTGTGCTGATTTGGCCTGATCTTTTTCAAAAGGGGAAGGATTAGACCTTCAGAGACATTTTTAGATTAGCCAAATTCATTCCATGTGCTGTTATCATTTGCTGCACTGACTTTTAGGACAGGCCACACTGGCATAGTTTCAGTGTGTTATATATAAATATAGAGCCCATTAAACAAGCCTTTGGTGATTAAAAACATTTTATCATTATGAAGGTGGCTTTTGCTCCAAGGTGCAAACCATTCAGCAAGTAGTTTCATTTTATTTCCTTGAGCTTTTTTCATTTTCAGCTAATTAGCTAGAAATACACCACCCAAAACATTCCCCTTTCCTTAGTTAGTAGGCTAAAATTTGCCTCTACCAAGCATTGCTATGGGGGATTTGCTTTGTTCTTTAAAAAAACTTCTAGCAACTTGGTACAAAATTCATTTGCTCAGTAATGTATGCTGGGGTAATTATCAAAGCCTTTCTAAGCAAGCTGTGTGCTCATTCAAAAATATTAGGCAATTCAAAGTGTCTGTGGTTCTTCAGCTATTACAAAGTTTTGTTTTTAAGCAGTCTCCAAAAACTTAACTTAAACACTTCAATGAGTTGACTGTGAAGCTATTTTATCCTAATGGGCTCCTGTTCTCAGAAGACAGCCAAAAGTAAACACTAGCAGCATTTTTTTTTTTTTCTGAAGGTTGGTGCATTATCTTACTCCAATTCTGTAATGTTCTTCAAATAACAGATGCTACTCTGTCAAGTGCTGCAGGGTTGCAGAATGCCTTAGGATGCCCTGAAAAGTTTATTTCTGAGAAAAAAAAAGGTGAATTAATTCTGTATTTGAGTGACTGGTGAGGAATTCCATTAACAGGTATAAATGGAAAGGTTGAGATTAGCTCCCTTTGCCTTACTCCCTCTGTCCTAGCTCTGGGTGAACAGGCTTTCTGTGAGTATTCATGCTGCTATATGATGCATTTATATCTTAGAGGAGGTATATCCAGTTTTACAGGTTCCATGCAGAGAATCTTTTCATGACAAGGCTGGATAGACTCCTGAGCAACCTGGCCTGACTCCATGGCTTATCCAGACGTGCTGGAGGTGGGACTCCAGGTTTCCTGTGATCCCATCCTATGTGAGTTGTCCTATGCTGTCTTCCTGGATAGCTCATCTGAAGATCAGGTCACACTTTCCCCCAAATGGTCTCATCTCACTACAAAAATGAGGTTTGGATGCCCTCCACAGAATCACAGACCACAAATGGGTGAATGAGGTCCTTAATTAGTGTCAGAAGGGTTTTTGAAATGTGGCTTGTATAGGAGGTTCCTCTGGGAAAAAAAAGCCTGTTTTTCCAGGCCTTTTGAAATATGTTTGTAATAGCTATGTAACATTGTAATTTCTAGTTTGTCTCGTTCTAGAGAAGAGGAAACATTCATCTTTGTTCCACCAAATAATGCTTGGTTATGGTACCTCCTGGAATAGAATAGCCTGTTGTATCAGAGTGCTGAGCTGGAGACAGTTTCTTTGGTCTTTCAGTTACTGGTATCATAGTGACCACACAAAATGAGTTGGAAAAAAATCCTTAACAGTGTGGTTTAAATGCTTTAAAAGTATCCATGAAGATCTTGAAGGGTATGTTCTTGTCTTCTGATTTTCACTAAGGGATACTGCTGATGTTCTCCATCCTTACAGTGGTATCTAGATTTCTCAGCTACAACTGACTGCTCTTAGATATTACAAAGACTTAAAAGAACCCTTACAAAAAACCTCTTTTAGACCAGTTTTGCTATCTTTCGCATGACTACTAAATGCCATAGAAGTAAATTCTATATATTGCCCTTTGGTCTCTACACATCCCCTGAATATGAGACAAAATAAATTCTCTTACTCCCAATAACACTCTTGATAGTGCAGAGTTCTGCACTAATTCAACATCTGTTGACAAGCTGTCCATATAAATCGACAGAGAAACAAACTGATTCATGAAACTGGGGGTGCCTCCAAAGTAATTCACAATCTGTTGAAATCAGACACCACACCAGTAAATACGCAATTCCAATGTTCTGGTTCCTCTTGCACCCTAAAATACCTGGAACAAAAAGCAAAAATACGGTGACATGACAGTCTGGCGGCTGTCCTGAAGCTAAAGGAGAAGTGAATAAAATAAAACAGGATGGCTTTTTCTTCCCCAGTGTCAGCATTGGACTATGCACTGAATGTTAGCATTGCTTGTTAAAACCAATGGACGTATCTTGAACCTATTCTGGCAGCTTGGATTCAAACACTGAGCAAATTATGATATTATGGTATTTATATGTGCCAGAAAAAAAAATAAAGTTCCTGATAAATTCTGGGACAAATGAAGGTGGAAAGTAGAATAAATACTGCAGACTGACAACCACAGTATGTAAGAGACAGAAAAAGAACTAAAAGAACTAGAGATTAAAAAAATTATCCAAAATCTTGTATGAACATTAGTCCCAAGTATTTGGTCATTGTGTAATGGTTCACATATGGGCAAGTGTCGGGACTGTCCCAGTTTTGCATCTCTGCAAGGTAATATTACAATGTCAGTCTAAGGAAAATGAGGCCATTTTCCTATTTATACTGGCTATAGGACACATGCTGGCCAGCCTAAGATTTGCAAGTAATTTCACTGCTTATCACACACCTCCCTTTAGCTAGATGCTGAGGTACATATAAAACAAAGGACAAATTTTCCAGGGGCAAAACCAGGATGCTTAACCTATTATTGCCTATTTTATGCCAAAAATATTCTCACATCTGGGATTTTAGATGAAGATATTTCACTGAGACAGTGGTGATTGCTCTGGTGGGTCATCTTTTAGCTATAAAATTTTAGTTTAACTGTGCTAATGTAGCTGAATCTGCTGGCAGTGTTTGGTTGGCTTGACCATCATGTGGCGCTCTTATCATAAGATCCAGCAGGGTAGATAAAGCTGCACATCTCATTCTCTTAACCCTTCTCCTAGCCATTTCCTAGTTTGGAGTTGTGCTGCTCATTCTGGGAATAGCCTCATGAATTTGAAGCTCTTCATTAAGACTGGGCTGTGAGATGGATTTGGGAGTCAGCAGCATGCATGGGCAATAAAACTCTTCATCTTCATAATGGCATGATCAAGCTTTCCAAACACTAAAGTGTATGACTTCACACACTAAAGGGAAGAGTAGCCTGGGAAAACTAACATGCCTCTAATGTTGGACTGTTCAAAGAGAAAGAGATCTGGAAGAGCTGTGTCAGCTCAGGCTGGGAGCTAGGCTTGGAGCAATTCTGGAAATGTGGGTAATGGCAGAAAATTCTCTAGCCAGGGGCATTTCCCTCCTGTGACACACCCACAGCCATTTTTGCTGCCTTCAGGCCCCACTGCTGCAAAATGCTGTACAAAAAAAATGCAAGTGAATGCCATGATGGAGCCTCAGGATCATAAAATCCTAACACATCTCACAGGATTCCTGCTAATTTCCCTTGGCTCAGCTCAGCTCAACTGTATATAAACCATGCTCTCCAGGATTTGGCTTACTTTCTCTCAGTAATTAGGTTTCACAGGAAGGTTTTTCTTTATTTTTAGGAAACTTTTCCTCATAACCAATATAGTTTTCCCCTGTTTATTTCATGCACTTTTCTTCTTGTTCTTTTCCCAAAGGACACGGGATAGTTCACTGCCTTTTTTTGTGAGAATGCTGTATGGTAAGTTCCTACCAAGGAAACCACAGCTCACAGCATATTGTTCCCTTAGTAGGAAACAATCATCCTTCACTCTGTGTTTGAATTCTGTAATGAATTTATCTCATTAATACAGTGCAAGCCACCTTCTTTCTGTCTCTGTCTCATTGTAACCTGCTGAATAAAGGTGACTTTCTTAAGGATGCTTTAAATAACCCATTCTCTAGGACTTTCTTTAGGCGTTCGACTACTAAACTCATCCTTTCCAGATGGTATCATAATTTTCCACCCTTCCATCTTTGCAATGAAATGTAAGAATACTTAATAAGTAACTTGGGACAGATCATGAACTTCCACAAATACACTCATGCAGTGCTTTCATTGCTAGAGACTGTTACTCCACATCTGGAGAGGGAAATGTGATCTGTCAGCCTGTATTGGTCTTGCATGGCAATATCTGGGGGCAGGGGGAGGCAGGCTACAGGGATGGCTTCTGTGAGAAGCTGCTAGAATCTTCCCCCTGTCTGAAGGGTTAATGCCACCACTGCCCAAGGCTGAGACCATCAGTGAGAGTGGTAGCACTTCTGGGGAACAGTTAAGAAGGGGAAAAAAGTTGCTTCAGAGGAGCAGGTTGTATCTGGAGAACAGAGAAAAGAGAATATGTGAGAGGAACAACTCTTCAGACACCCAGATCAGTGGAGAAGGAGGGACAGGAGGTGCTCCAGACACCAGGGTGAGATTCCCCTGCAGCTCATGGTGCAGATCATGGTGAGACAGCTGTGTCCCTGCAGCCCATGGAGATCCTGGTGGAGCAGAAATCCACGTGTAGCCTGAGCAGGACCCCACACCAGAGCAGGTGGATGCCTGAAGGAGGCTGTGACCCCATGGGAAGCCTGTGCTGGAGCAGGCTCCTGACAGGACCTGTGGAAACATGGAGAGAAGCCCACACTGGAGCAGGTTTGCTGGCAGGACTTGTGACCCTGAGGGACATATTCTCAAGTGCCTTTCCCAGTACACACCTGATTTGGGCTGCATGGAGGGGTTGTTTATACTTGTTGTAAGTATATATATATTTTTTTTTTTTAATATGTGCCTGGGAATTTAATCTAATTTTGGAAATGGAAAAACATTGATGTTTCTGTTTTGTAATTTTTGGGATTATTTTAATTATATAGGAAACCAGCTAAAGAATAAACAAAGCAGCCTATTATTCTCTTGTGTGCTTTATAAATAAATGCTCTACTTTGTAATTACTCCTTTAAAGCTAAATTCTTAGGTAAAAAATATATTGCTCAGGAAAACTTTACAGTCATCATGGCAGATATTTGACAGCACTTGTAGAACTAAAGCACAGATACCACTATTTATTTAATTGTTTATAAACTGTGAAATTCTTGGTCAGTAGAGCTGGAAGTCTTTTTATTTTAATGCTAGACAGGAGTAGAAACTGGAAGAATGTGGGCACTGTACACACATAGGAACATCCTTGACCAAACATTTGTGAGTTGTCATCAAACTATTTTTTATTGTGCATATTAAAGTCAACACATTTAAGTCTATATGCATACATGATGCATTTTTATCCAAGGAACTGTGTGTTTCTTTGTTTCAGTAAGTCATCTGAAAATAGCTTAGCTTATAAAAACAATTGAAACTTCCAGCAGTGAATTAAAATATCAGGGATTTTTGTTTGTTTTCCTTAATCTCAAATTGGTGTGAGGTACACAGTTGCTGCTTGTGTCAGTGTAATAACACTGGCTGCCAAGTTATGTCAAAAGCAAATAAATTGAAGTAGTCAGGATTTTCAGGATCATCTACAGTTAAAAAAACTCCATATGTTAGGTAGCTTACAGGAAAACCATTATTATCAAATCCCACAGACACCCTGCTGTCAGAGGTCCATATATGACACAGAAGCAAATAAATTCTCACTACAGTTTGGATTTATTAACCTACAAGTTCAGAGCTCCACAACATGAAACTCCTGCTGTCTGTGCAGCCAGATTTTTCACCTGTGATCCCTCTTCTCCCAGTCCAGGACCTACACAAAATTACTGCCACATCCCTTCTTCCAGGTGGACTAACTAGTCAGCTGCTGGTAGCCAGCTGTGAAACAACCAGATTTTACAGTGAACATCAAAAGGATCTAAGAAGATGGAAAAATTCAGGCTCTCACTGAATCACCAGTCTTACTATCCATAACTGCCAATTTACATTGGGAAGGGGGAGAGAAGAGAGGTTTTAGTAAAGGAAATAAATGATATTTAGCAAATGAGATAGGGGCAGTTCTTTCTTCAGATAATATTTCCTTTCTAAGTTTCTGCTACATGCTTTTAGAATGTATTTTTAATATAGGGATTATTTATCCTGTATAGGCAGTCAGAATAACTGAGTTAACAGAGTTTGCTCAGGCCTCCTTGCCCCAATAGTTGTATGCATAGTGCTGTAATACTGTTGTGGGTCTACAGTCTGTAGTTACAATTTCCATTCTGCCACCCTACCAACAAAATGGGGCCTCTCATTTATCTACATCAGATCATGGTTTGCAATTGATAGATCAGCTTCAAATAAAATGTAGGAAATTCACCTTATAATATAAATGTATTTTGTATTCAGCACCTGCCTTCATTATGGTACATTCTGTAGCAGCTGCCTATAAGGATTACGTTGTATAGAAAAAGAGACTTCTGAGCCATCAAAGAGGACTGAGTTCAATCCTTTAAGAAGATGATGAGAGCGTGAAACCTGGTCATTTTCAACAACTGAATTACAACACCTTTCAGGTATTACACTGCCCCTGAACATCCTTTTTTCATTTCTACATTGCTATGTTTGCACTTTCTGCTTCACTAAGGTATTTTCTTCCTCTAGCATAGTGTTAGAAAGCCAGAACCATCACCATTACCCCCCTCACCACCAGAAGATGGGATAATTTGACAGCAAAAGCTGCTATATCAAGTGCTCACAATTTAGTGTCCTGCAGTGAGCAGATGAAATGTGTTCTTCATCTGTTTCATGTATGTAGCTTACAGTGTATGGGTAGGTTTATTCAGACCAAATGGCTTTCTTCTAGTCACCAGGACCATGATGATGCTTCATAACAAACATTTTCCCTCTAAATGTGATAATGGGATATCCTGTATTCCAGAAATACACATTTTACATTTGAGGTTATATTAAGCACTGATCAGAGCAGGCCAAGAAATTTCACATTTCTGATTTTCACTGCCTGCAGTGATCTTGTAAATCAGCGTAAATATTTTGAAATGTTACATAGAGCTATTGCAAAACCTATGGGGAGCACATGTCATGGCAGAAACAGCAGTTTATGGCGCTGGGAGAATGAGATCCTGTTGCCAATTAACAGCTTCTAATGGGCACAGGTTAGCATTTTGTTCTGGCATGTCTGTGCTCTCCTGCATGAGCATGAGTAACTGTCAGATTGATGCTGCCAAAACTTTTGGGATAAAAGTCCTGGAGCCAGTGGTGGCTGTGTCTCACTGCCATCACCCAGCCCAGCACCCTCCTCCACACTAATAGAGACAAAGTCACTATTTCCACAGAGAGTTGCAGCCACCTCAATTCATTGCTCCCTCCTCTTTGAGAGCATCCAGATCTTGATCTGTTTCTCAGAGGGAGTGTAAGCTCAGCTGGTGCTATGATTATTCAGAATTTCCCTTTAGCTGTTGTCAATTCCTTTCTCAAGCAGTGAAGGAAGAGATCCTCAGGCTCTCTCTGATGAGATAGTGGCCAGCCAGGAAACCAGTGTAAAAAGTTTAGAGCTTACCAGTTCATGTAGCACTCAAATGCTAAGTGCTTAATGGAACTGCAAGGGAAAAAGTATTTTATCTGTGAATAACTAACCCCACGTTTAAACACACCTGTGTAAATCAGGATCCATTTTGAGTCTGACAGGACAGCCCTAAAATTACCTCATTTAGCAGAGCCCCACATAAGAAATGGGGTGCATGCTCAGGAGGATGGTGTCTCTATCCAAAGGTTGAGGTATACAAAAAGACTTCAGGAGCTTGAGGAAGAAAATTAGTGTGTGAACATGAAAACCTGAGGAAGGGATGATGAAATTAATTACCAGACTAAAGGAAAAATGAAGAATCATGAAGAAAAACAATTAGTAGGTGGAAATGCTCTGGAGTCCAGTAACCTTGGAGAATGCATTGAGCTAGTGGTTGCTGTCACTTTAGGCAATTATTGGATATCATATAAACCTTTTTTCAAACAAAGACAGAATTGTTTATGTTTTAGGAAGCAGCCATCAATAGTGAAATTAAATATCTGAATGAATGCAGGAGCATGTTCTAATAAAACATAAGGAAAGTAATCAGGAAAGATTATCTGTCTTGTCAGCCTGATATTTAGCAGTGATAAAAAAGGAACTAGTTGCCAGTGCACTTTCCATTTTGCAAGCTGAGCCTATATAGTATAATATTAAATGGCAGAGACTCATAAAGAGTTTAAATGCTTCTCTGCAGGACAGAGCTGAAGACACACACAAAACTGAGATTTATATTAGATTACTAAAATGGTTACTCTTAATGCCAAACCAGGGCATCCTGGGATCAGCAATAACATCCCATGATTGCTCAGAGCAGCCTCTGGTCACGCAGTTGACCTGAATTAGAGACTGATGAGTTGCAAAGAAGCAAGAGTTTATACCCTGGACTAAAGGAAAGCATCACTGGACCAGCCTAAGACACAAATTCAGCACCCACTGGTAACCCACTGATCTTTTTTCCCTGTTCCCAGGGGAAAAAAGGGAATTATGGCAGGGCCCATCTACAAAATGCTGCCTCTGTCTGGAGGTCCCTGCTACAAATTCCCATGCAGAGAGCTGAAAAGGAGGTCACTGCTTGCAATTACAGTCTTACACTGTACCCTGGGTACAAATAACACCCAGCCACGGAGTACAGCCTCTGCCTGCTTCTGTGGCTCAGCAGATGGAGTAGTTGCTAAGCTTAGCTTGCAGGATTGAGAAATGGATTTTTTGTTTTATAAGCAAAACCATGTACAGATGAACTGAGAATCACCTATAGATCACAGAAATAAAATCTCTTACTTAGCAATTTTTTAGGTCAACATACTAATGTCACTCACTTCTCTCATATTTTTTCTGCTTATTTTGTTCCAGTGTTTGCTTGCTTTTCTGCTGCACTCCAGAGCTTAATTTTAGCAACTGAGGTTGGTGTGCCTTGCACAGAAAGCCTCCAAAATTTATTATTGCTCATCTTTAATGAGGTGGCTTAATAGAGATAGTGCAATATATTTGTTTATAATTTCACATGGTTTTTCTGTGCTTGTATTGTAAGTGGGATTTGTATCAAAACCCAAAAATAAACCATAGAAGCTTGTGTTAAACCTTTACTGTGAAGCTTTGATGCAAACATCTGCTTTTTAATACATTCTTCCTGAAATCTAAGAAGGGTATTTTAACAGCTTTGGATACTGCATACTTTGTACTTAAATTCTGATGACTTTCTACACCCAAGTTACTACTGTGAGGTGGTAACCATTTAGTTACTTTTCTCCACACCTCTAGGCCCATTATAGACCTTTTAGAACCTCTAGGCAGGACTTTAAATCCCTGAAATGCCAACAGAATGAATTTTCTGACCCCTTCAGACTAAATCCTTGTATTTACCTTAATGGTTAATATAATTATTAAAGTGATCTGCATGAGTGAATCTTTAATTTGCATGAAGAAAGCTGTCTTTTTGTCTATTTGCTTTTTTGTTTTAAATTAACATTTTCCCAAAGTTGACCAAAACATTTTAATTGTTTATTATGAGCCAAATTTCCATGATAAAGGAAAAAATTTCTAAGTACATCTAGAGAGAGCTTTGTGTGTACTGGATAGATACCCTTAGAGGCAATGAAAGATGTAATTATTTGGTAATCTGAAGAGTACAGAGCAGGTTGCCTTCTGAATGTAGCCATTACAATTTACAATGTCTGCCATACTATATATTGATTTCTCTATCTTGAGAATCAGCACGTTTCCCTGTTGATTGAATTCAAATTATTCACTCCATAGTTACATTGATTTTAACAGTCTTCTGGACAATTTTGGACCAGGCTGGTTTCAAATTATGCAAGATGAATTCATCATGGCTATTGATATACAAACTTCCATTCTCCAGCAACTTGAAAAAGAAACAAACTATTTTTTTTCTCTTCTGCACAGGCCAAACTTGTGTCACACTCACTGTGCTGTAGCAGTCAGTGAGCTTAGCCTACATCTCATGACAACTCTGGGGAGAAAAGGCAGAAAAGAAGAGTTAATTTTGTTTGTCTGAACCCAAGGGTGAGTATACCTATAGTGGATGGTGATTAAATTAACTGTACTTTTAACATATTTTATCAAAGACCATAAAATCTTCTACCTGCCCGTTACATTCAGGTGCTGTTTGGGTGTTATGAGCCCCCTTTACTCTGAAGTCATGAGGCATGGATGATGGGCGCCAAGGTGCCTGTTTCAGCCACCTGGGATTGTCCCAAACCTTTCTGCCTCTCCCAGGGTCGCTCACCCATTGAAACGTACCCCTGCCTGTCTGATGCACATACAGGAATGGGCATTTGCATAAATCAATACCACAGCCCAAATGTTTTGCAATTAACTTTAGGGAATCCTTTTTGGCCTCATGGATTTTTTTCCACTTACCTTGGACAATGACTCCCTACTCTTTTGAGTTATTGCTATATAAAGGAATATTCAATATTCAGTCAGGCTGAAAACTACTGATTACATTCCTCAGCTTTAATAAGATATGTTATTAGATCTAACTTTCTGGAATTATCTATAGATCAAAGATATGATCAATGGCAGCCTTTAAACATTTCCAAGTCAATATTTCCAGAGATTTATTCATTCAAAAGGACATAGAAGAGTTTTACAATTGAAAGTTCAGATTCTACTTGCCAGCTTTATTTAGCCTTCACCTTCTTTCTTCTAACGTTCATTAATTTGTGTCCTGAAGTTCTTGTGCCATAAATGGTTGAAACAGTGAGATATAGAATAATAGAATCATTTAAGTTGGAAAAGAACTCTAAAACCATCAAGTCAAACAGTTAACCCAGCACTGCCAAGTCCACCCTTAAACTATATCCGTAAACACCATATTTATAAGACTTCTAAATTCCAGGCCCTTAACAGCCTGCTCCAGTGCTTGGTAAATCTTCCATTGACAAAATTTCCCCAATATCCAATAGAAATCTTTCTTGATGTGCCTGGAGGCTATTTCCTCTTGTCCCATTTCTTGTTACCTGGGAGAAGAGCCTACCCCCACATAACTACAACCTTCTTTCTGGTAGATGTAGAGTGGATCACCCTGTCCTAAAAGGAGACCAAGTCAGCCAAGGAGGTCTGCAAGTCCAGACCATATCTGGTGTTTATATTTTTAAGACTATATCTAAGCTACCACATACACTATTAATGTAGAGTCCTGTCCATGCAGACATCTCCACTGTGCTTTCAAGCCCACTTTGGGAAGGACATGGATATGGCCCTGTTTGCTTGCACCAGCATCATATCCATGGGAGGGAAACAAGGTGCTCAGAGCCCAACCAAGCTGTGCCCCCACAGCCTGATCTTGTGCCTGTGCCCCAAAAGGATTCAACTCCTGCCTGAGCCTGCTGGCCTCCTGAGATGGACTCTTACCTGCTCTCTGCTGGAAGAAATGTGACTCTAGAGTACAATTTTCAGTGTAAATGGTACAACTGTGGGTGCGTCAGGGCAAAAAGAAATTATTGGAGAAAATTAAATCAGATGATGATTTTGCAGCACATGTCTATTGTGCATTCAAAAAATCACCTACTTCACTATATGCACCCATTCTAGAAGGAGCATACAGAAGTTTTACTGCAATGACATGTTGTTTTCTTTTCTAATGAGGAAATGAACAATGAGTTATCCTCCTTTAACCTTGCGTGTAGAAAATAAATCCAGCAGGCAGGAGAGTTTTATGATTTAAGATGTTATTTTCTAAATTATTAAGCTTCCTGTGGAGATGAACTTGCAATCTCTGACAAACTATCTGGTGATTACTGTGATAAGAGTAGTAAATGATCTAAAAATATGTTCATCATCTTTTGAAGTAGAAAGGAAGTTTTACATGAGTTCTTTAAATCTCAGAGCAGAGTCGTTTGTTCTCTGTTAGGATAAACACATCATGTTAGGGTTTACCCTGAGCAGCCTAGCAGAAAACAATCTGCATAAATAGATGAAATTTTATCAAACAATGAATAAAAGATTCAAATAGAGAATTTTTTTTTTTTTTTTTTTTTTTGTTTCTAAGAGGTCTAAAAAGAACAAAATTACCGAGCTGTTTCTTTTCCCTTAATATCTTTTTTTAGATAATGGTGAACAGATGATTCTGTCAAACTTCACTTGCAATGAATTTGAGACAAGATAATATCATCATCCATCTTCTTGATGAGCCTCATCATTTTATCTTCAGTCTAAATCCTGGAGAAAAACTTAACAAGCTTTACACATCTCTTCATTTAAAAATTATGGTTGAAGGAGAGAAAATGTTTAAGGTCAAGTTTCTAAGCTACCATCTGGAGCTCATTTAACAATTGCCAAGAACATCTGCCACTACTGCATATGCCTAAGACAAAACTTAGCCACATCACCTTTTCTTTTAAGGACAAAATCTTAGAGTCACATGACCATTGACTGAAATGCCTTTCTGCCAGCAGTCAGAATTTAGCACAAGTTTAGTGGTTTGACAGCCCAGTGGACCTTTTAATAGATAAAGACAGTTTTGTAGTTCAGAACACAGAGTTCACCACCTAAAAGTCTGGTTTCACAAACAATAGTGTCATTTACAATTCTTCAAGACCCACCAAAATTTTGGGGGTGGGGTGGGGTGGGGTGGATATCCCCTGACTGATGAGAGCTGAAATGCAGTTATGGGGTAGTAAAATAAAACTCCCATAATTCTCATTCTTGGAGCCACCCCTCTGCTTTGGCTCTCAGGTTGCTGAAAGCAGTATTTTTGGAAAATGTTGTAAGTGAAATATGAATGCAGACACTTAAGAGCTAAACAAAACACATCCTCAGAGATGGGTATAATATTCTCTCAACTTTTATAACAAAATATAAAGATATAAAAATCTGGAAAACATATGGCATACAAAGTCTAATTTCTCATATAAAGCTTTGTGTCTTTATTCATATTTATTCAAGATATAGCAAATCCCACTGGCTATTAATTCCTTACATTGGGGAAGATGTTTAGAGTCTTAAAAGTAGTGTAAGGATGATATTCTTTACTCACATACATGAATTCTTAGTTGTAAGATGTAGACGTGTAACTAAATAAAAGAGAAATGGTTTGGGGGTTTTTTTCCTAGCTTGTATGGAAATTATCTGCCCTAAATGATGGACATGACATATAAAATGCCTATTAAGATATGATGAAAATTTTAACTAGAAGGAGACATTTTACATGGTTGCATCATTAGTTTGATTATTTGATCAGACAGGGCAGACTCTTTCAGACATGCTTAGTGTATCAAATTTTTGTAGTTTGGTAAATGTCATGCTTTGGATTTTTTTCCATAGGTGAAAAAGTAGTATAAAATACTAAATATTTAGTGATTTGTCTGAACTATGTAATAACCAGTGTGTGCAATTCAAGGTAATGCATATGTATATTAATAGGTATAATGAATAATTTAATTCCATTTATAGAACACTGAATCCATATTGTAATGCTGTCTAGAAAGCAGGGAGAATTGAAGTGATTTAAAAACTGAATGAGACTAAAATTCCTGGATTGAATATTGATCAATTTACCTTTGAAACTGAAAAACAGGAGCTATGCTTCATGTCTTTTTCTATATGAGCTTTTAAATTATGCTACATTTTGTATTTTAACAGATGGCACAATCTAATCCTTATCAGGGGACAGGAGTTATGTAGAAACTGGTAGTATTTGTCTCATGGTGTGGAGAAGATTAATGGGAAATATAATGTTTTGGGGTTTTTTTTAAATTATAGCTAAACATAGATCTTGTAAAAAATTATCAAGTTGGGTTTTTTACAGAATTTTTCTCTTTGTGTGAAAATGAAGAGAACGATGCCTGCAGCCAAACCTCCAATCTAGCAACTATTAGCTTTCCAAAATTCAGAGCATCATTATCAAATCCATGACACAAACAACATTGCATGTGATCTCCACCCAGGCTTTTCTTTCCAGTTCTATTCAAGAATTTTAACTAGCAGACGAACCTGTCACTTTGAATGTGATTTTACATTTTTTCTTGATGCCTAGAAATTGTTTATCTTTAGTAGGATCTAAATGTTTTCTCTGCTTTTGAAATGCCTCTAGTCTGAACAGTCTGCTTACCGCTGAAACAGAATTTGTAAGCAGGCTGGCATTCATGGTGTGACTCTGAAAACACTTTCTCACCTGATCCAGGTTAATTTAGACTGCCACTGAATCCTCAGTCTGCTAAATCTCCCTGAAGTAACTTTTCTACATTATGAAAATTTAAAAAGAACTTCTGCTTTTAAGAACGAATTGACAAGTGAAAAAATGATAGTTCACAGAATACCCACAGATGTAAAGCAAAATGTCGCCAAACCTTCATTACAGTACAAGGATAAGAATGCTGAGATTGGTGGTAAATGACATTTATAAGAGCAAACATTTAAAAGTTAGGAAAGCCTAGAAGTTAAGGTCGACAGGCAAAGTGTATAGGAGTTTTTATACATTTTGCATACTTTAAAGTAGAGGAAAAAAATAATGTTTTCTGCTTAAGGTGGAGCCAAAGAAAGACAAGTCTGAGCAGAAATGCACATGGGAGTTGTGTATAAGAATTCATTCTCATTCTTTTCAATAGAATTGAGCTTTTCATTGGGTTATTTTAGATATTAGTTTTTATTTTGCAAATAATGCCGTAACTCTAAATTGTGGGAAAGGCTAAATCTATGCTTTGATTATTTGTTTGTGGTTGGTAAACATATGTATTTGCTTCCCATGTTTGCTAAGCTGTACTTTTGTGTGTTGTTGAGGCCTCGTAAAAAATTAGGATGGTTTATTGTGTCAATGTCTGTCTTTGTTGTGGTTTAATTCCACTGGCATTGAAACATCATGCAGCCTCTCATTCACTCCCCCCACTACCCTGGTGAGGTGAGGAGGAGATTCAGAAAAAGGTAAAACCCACAGGCTTAGATAAGAACAATTTAACAATTGAAATAGAGTAAAGTAGAACAAAACCAGGAATTGTAATGAAGAGAGAGAAACAAGTGACACACAATAAAGCTGCTCACCACCCACTGACCAATGCCCAGCCTGTCTCCCAGTAGCAACCAGCCCCACTGCCACCCCCAGTCCAGTTTAGGTTCTGAGCAAATGTCCTGTACTGTGAAATGTCCCCCTGGCCAGTTGAGGTCACCAGTTCTGCCCCTGCTCCTCCCATCTTCTTGCACACCTGCTCAGTGGCAGAGGCTGGGAAGCTGAACAGTCCTTGACTTTGAGTTAGTACTCACAGAATTCACAGAATTCACAGAATCACTAGGTTGGGAGAGATCTTCAAGATCATTGAGTCCAATCCAATCCATGCTCTAACACTTCAACTAGACTGTGACACCGAGTGCCACATCCAGTCTTTTTTTAAATGCATCCAGAATGGTGAGTCCATCACCTCCCTGGGCAGACCATTCCAGTACTTTATCACTCTTTCCATGAAAAACTTTTTCCTAATATCCAACCTAACTTTCCTTTGGCACAGCTTAAGACTGTATCCACTGGTTCTGTCAGTTGCTGCCTGGAGAAAGAGGCTGACCTCCACCTGACTACAAACACCTTTCAGGGAGTTGTAGAGAGTGATAAGGTCACCCCTGAGTCTCCTTTTCTCCAGGCTGAACAGCCCCAGCTCCCTCAGCCATTCCTCACAGGGTTTGAGTTCCAAGCCCCTCTCCAGCCTTCCTGCCTCTTCTGGACATGCTCAGGCATCTCAATGTCCTTCCCAAGCTGAGGGGCCAGAACTGGACACAGCACTCAAGGTGCAGCCTCACCAGTGCTGGGTACAGGGGAAGAATGACCTCCCTGCTCCTGCTGGCCACACCATTCCTGACACAGGCCAGGGGCCATTGGCCTTCTTGGCCACCAGGGCACACTGCTGGCTCATGTTCAATCAACTGTCCATCAGTGCCCCCAGGTCCCTTCCTGCCTGGGCACTGTCCAGCCACACCATCCCCAGCCTGTAACACTGCAGGGGGTTATTGTGGCCACAATGCAGGACTTGACACCTGGACTTGTTAAACTTCATCCCATTGGACTGTGCCCATCCATCCAACTGTTCCAGGTCTCTCTGCAGAGAGACTGGTGACTGATCCCCAGCTGGTTGCAGCACCATTCACCACCACTCTCTGGGCACAGCCATCCAGCCAGTTCCTAACAGTTGTTGCTGTTTAGCAATAACTAAAACATCATCATTATTGTCATACTGAATGCAAATCACATTGCTAGGAGGAATGTTAACTCAGTTCCAGACAAAACCAGGAGAGTCCAATAGCAGCCAGGGTAAAGCTGCTGCACAATGCCATGTTTGTCTCTCAGCAAAATAGGGACAAAAATACTGTTTAGAGTTTATCTCAGTGTGGTATTGTGCTCCTTAATTGTGTCCTATCAAGCAGGCACACTTAAGCACTGGAAGTCACTGAAGAAGAGTGGGAAAAAGAAAACAGGAAAAAAAAAAAAAAGAACAGGACAATTTGGAATTAAATTATTTTGGCAGGTGAGGGAACTTTTAACCTGGTTCAAATTAATATCAGGTGGATGATTTGTAAAGAAAATCCTCATGTGGCAAATATTTTCC
This sequence comes from Erithacus rubecula, assembly GCF_903797595.1. NCBI lineage: Eukaryota > Metazoa > Chordata > Aves > Passeriformes > Muscicapidae > Erithacus > Erithacus rubecula. The sequence continues at coordinate 104,069,808 of NC_136689.1, forward strand.
CTTTGCTTTTATCAGGGATATTTATAGGTTTTAATAAGTGCAAAGGCTCACACTCAGCATCTATTGCAGCACTCTCTGTTGTGGTAACAATACTGATAATGCCATAAATAAATACAGTGGTTTAGAGCTGCTCAAGTGATGAAATAATCTTTTCTCATTCTTCCTTTTGCTAACCCAGCTACATCTCCTGGTTCCACCAAAGGTAGGCAGACTTTTGAAGAAGCGTAATACAGATGAAAGGAGATGAAAAGTCATGTCACCTATACCTTTCTGGCTCCCAGCTGCTGAAAGCTGATGTCCTAGGGTATTTTCCTCTACCATTAGGAAGAGGCTATTATGGAGATAACATGGTTTGTGGTGGGGTTCAGTTGAACTGGGGGAGAAAATTCATGGAAAAGGGAAGAAATGGGCAAGGAGCAAAATGTTAGAAGAAAATTTGATATTGCAAGAAATAGGGGAAAACTGAAAAATGAGAGGCTAAAAAGTAGGTTAAATTGTCTAAGGAAAAGGGTTGGGAGGAAGGGAAGAGAAAGGAAAGGAAGTATTGAAGGTTAGTTTGAAAGTTTGCTGACGGTCTCAAAAAATATGTAGTATCAGGAATTCCCCAGAACTCCCCAACTCTACAAACAGGAGAATACAGGCAATGGCTGAAAAAGCTGGTCTTATTTTAATTAAATGTTTATTTAAGTCTAACATATTTAAAAATTATAATTGGTTTCCCCCAGCAATGCCCTTAACCAAGCCTCTTCACAAAGATCTTTGAAAAGCAGTCAACTCGTGAAAAATCCCAGTTGGCAACCCTTTTTTTTCCCTGCAAAAGAAGCTTACCGAAATCTTCAAAGGCCAGAATCTGGCATAGTTTTCTCTTGGGCAAATTTGGCTGTGTGGGCTGTAGCCCTGCCAGGCAGTGTGACGTGCTCCAGCGTGGTCTCTGCGCCCCCAGCCCCACGGGCAGCAGTGACTGTCCTCTCTGCACAGTGGTGCCTCAGCCCATGCTGCTGCCCCTGCACATGGAGCCTGTTTTGGCACGGCCCAGGTGGGACACTGCAGCTGCAGCCAGGAGCGATGGTGAGGGCAGGGCCAAGGCAGCTGTGCAGTGTAATCATCCCTCTCTTGGACCATGCAGAGTCCAGATGTAGCACTGCACAGCGTGTTCCATCAGTCGTGGTCCCACAGGAAGAGCAAAGCACAGGAATTTCCAATGAGCTTTGTTCTGCACAGAGCTGGTCCTCTTCAGTGTGGGCAGAGCTTCCCTGTAGCAGCAGATGAAAGACAAGGTGCCATAACCCTGCACCTGAGCAGGTTTTCATCCAGAGACCATAGAGCTAAGGCCTGGTTTAAGGGATTGTTTCTTTGGCAGGACTTCTGACGATTGTGATCAACATTGATGTGTAAGAACAAACCTTTCAGAAGAAAGAATATCACATCCTATTACTCTGCAATTAAAATCTACAGGGATATTTGGAGAAAATTAAAATTCATGTCCTTGCTGCAACCTGTGTAAAAATGGATGGAGTGACTCGATGCCTGAAAGCTCAAATGGACTACAAAACTTCTAAATGAGGCTGATGTTGGGAAAACACAGCCCCAGATTTCTGAAATCCAGACTCTTTTAATGCATTCTAGGTAAGATACTTAAATATTCACATCACATGATCTATGCAAGTCTGATATTAGAACAGACACAGAATAAAGGTCAACAGAGAGAAAAGTCTGATAATAATAAAACAAAAATGCATATGCATTCACATCTTTAACAAATACACAATGGAGCTGGCTGGGCATGTTTAGAGGAAGACATTTTTCAGGCAGGAAAAATGGTTTGTGAAAGAAAGCTTTCATCAATACTTTATATACAGTTTCTGCATGGGAAGTATTCCTGGTGAAAGTACTTGTACAACCAATTATCCACTGACTGCAGCTGCCTCTGGGCAGGAGGAATAGCAAGTTGTTTCTATAGCTCATTTTGTCAAGAGACCTGGCCCTCTGGTTCAGAGAGCCCAGACTCCTGGTGGAAGTGGGAAGTGGGAAGCACTTTGAGGGGCACATTCAGAGTTGTACAATGCCTTGCCCCAGCTCCTCTGCCTCACACTCCCTTCTTTCCCCCAACCCAGCCCAAACCATGCCTGGGATAATGGCAGTTTCCTGGAATGTGAGTGGGAATCTAAATGAGGATGTCTATCACTCTGCTGGCCCCATGGTACCTCCCTCTCTATCACTCCTGATGGTTTTTAGCAGTCAAGAAGTTCATAAGAGGGAAACGAGTTTCCCATTTCTGAAGAAAAATCAAATTATTTGCTTTTCAGTCTGAGACATAGCCAGGCACAAACATACCAAGTACAATTTAGTGATATCAACTTAATTGCACATTTCCTTCAAGCTATATGAAGTGCAGTTAAGTATTAAGATCTAATATATGCTTTCTTGGAAGCTCCTGGAAAATTTTTTGTTTCTCTTTGCAAATGAGTGTTAAGAAAGATAAGAACCAACAAGTGTCTAATATTGTTTTTTCCCAGATGGAAATATATTGATTTCTATGAACAAGATTCCTTGATATGTAAACACATTATTCTAAGGCTTAGAAGAATCATATACTTTTATTTCTCCTGTCTTCTGAAAACACTTGAAGGAAATATTTTATCAAAATAATTAAATAAAGTGTTGTGTATGTTCCCAGATGAAAAAGCCACCAAGCATATAACTTATGTTTTCATATTGTGGACATATACATTCCTAATTTTACCTTATATTTACTTAAATGAACACTGTAAGACGTGAACTTTTGAACACTAAAAACTTAGAACACTAAAAGATGTGAATCTGCAAGGTTTTTCTTCTGTGTGAAGTGGCATCAAACCTGTCTGGAGAGCACTCATTCTCATTGTTTAATGTGAGCTAATCCTGTGAGGAGTAGGGATTTGGACCTGATGATCCTTATGGGTCTCTTCCAACTTGAGATATTCTGTGATTGTGTTTTGTTTGATCATGAAGGTGAATATCAGACAAGATTCTTCTTCTTCTTACCACTTGCAAGGACCTCTAATGTGCTCATTTTAAATGGTGAATCTACTGCTTTAAAGCAACACCAGTGACCACCACACAGGTAAACTAGGGGTGACCCAGTACAAAGCTCCTTCTTTTAGGGGGCATTTTTGCAACTGACATTTAGGGTTCTCCAATTAGGGTGGTCATTCCTATAATTTCATTGACTAGGGAAGCCTTTAAAAAGATTATAAAATTCCATGAGCAGTCTGTTAGTTCTCAGATGCAATCAGCTATTTCAGCCTCTGCACTCTTATTTTAGAGTAATTTTCCACTACAATAAGCATGACAGGAAATCTTTGACTGATTATCTAGTTATTTCTATATTTCTATAGAATATATAAATATGCATGAATATGTAGTTGATAAACATATTATACATTTATTTATTGCACATGCATCTAAAATGATAAGCTAATGCTTATAATGATATAAATTGTATTATTAATTATTAATTAATTATACACATATACATTTTTATATAGAAAAATAGTTATTTCCATATACCCAGAATGAGATAAACTTTCCAGACTTCAGAATTTTAGATTGCAGAAATATCCTCCACTCCTCTAGTTTTTTCTTTTCTATTTTCCTCAGAATGGACCACTATCATTCAGATTTAACTGGGGCACAGATTGTTCTAACTTATCAGCTGAAGTACACTTCCTAAAGAAGCTTGACCATGGAGACTATAATTTCATAAATATCTTCCACTTTCTAGCAGTTTTGCCTTGTCTTGAGCATGCACAATGGAAAAGGAAGGGCCCAGGAGTTACCTGCTGCTCAATAAAGGAGAAAGAAAATTCCTATGTCTGCCATGGAACAGTACAAAACAGCAAAGAAGAAAAGCATGTGTTGTATTTGTAGTTAACCAGGACAACAAAAGGAGGGGAAGCCCCAAGACTAATAGGCAAAAAAAAAAATCAGATTTGTGATGGTCACAATAATAGATGGAAAAACCCCACCATGTATTTCAGTTGCAGTTAAATAAAAGCCTGTTTTTGCCTAACACTTTTGATAATTTGTCCATGAGCACTGAGTTATTTAAACAGTGTTCATGTGGTAGAGCCAAGTTTAGAAAGGATTTATTTAACATGCCATTACAGCAATTAGCCCCAGGGAAAGTTCAGCTTGCATACCCTGCTTCTAAATATGTCTTGAGTTTGTATTTATCAAGAGAGTTTCCTTTTTCCCCCCTACTGAGTATAAACTTTTCCTTTTTTTTCCTTCACCTCACAGCTCTTCTGAAGCATTCAACCTGAGCTCTTTTTGAACACCTGGAGCTCCAACCCAGATCTCCCCTTCTACCTTTCCTCCCGAGGACACTGGCACAAAGTCCCTCCTCAGTCAGGTGCATCTGCCAGGCCACATGTGCCAGCTGGGATCATGAGTGCAGGAGTGAGTAGATAAAGACAGGATGTTTAAGAGGCAGAAAGGAGATTCAGGATGTTGAAGTTCAGTTTAGAGCTCTGATGTGACTTGAGACAAGTCATTTAGTCACTACCTGTATATTGGCTCTGTATGGTGATAGTTGGAGTTTATCTCCACCATGGTTATTCAGTCCATATAATTATTTATTTCAGTCCACTTCCAATATTTATTTACAGCAGGTAGCACATCAAGGTCCAGTCTCACTTTTGGGTCTCCAGACACAACCATTCCTCACAAAGCTTTTTGAACCCTATGACAAACAAACAAGAATGACATTCTGCACAGTGGAGGAAATGAGTTCTGATGCCCAAAATAATCTGGGTTTGAGTTTTCCAGGATATCATAATTTTTAAAAAATCATATTTTCTCTTATAAATAAAAAAATTAAAAACATTTTATTTTCTTCTGAATCCAAAACATAACTTCTTTCATCTGTGCACATCTCTTGATGACAAGGAGCAGACACAGCACTTCCTCACCACCAATATCTGTGGGCCTCCCGATTTCATTTCCACTTTTCCTTTGCTACCATCACCTCTCCAGGTTCCCTTGGGAACAGGGAAGGAGGTGATTTCTCACAGGTTTTAGCTGAATGCAGTGTGTGCAACCAGCATCCCAGAGCCACAATCCCATTCCCATCCGCCATTTCCTGATCAGTGTCAGGAACTAACGCTTTTTGCCATCCAATATAGATTGGGACCAATTTCTGCTACATTTTCAGCAGGATTTCCCACAACATTCACTCTAAATCTACTGCTTCTTATGTCTTCAGCTGCAATTAGTTTTTTTTTTAGCTGTTTTTGATGAGCATGCATTTTATAGTCATAATGAATTGCAAGTGTTGCAAAAGAAAAATGGTGTTTCAGAGCCTCTGCTTGCTGCACATATTAGCCACAAGAGGCTTAGGGAATGTCACTGCCTGGGTTAAAAGAGTAATGTTGCTTTGGTTTTGCAATATGCAATAAAAAATCAGCCTTTTTCACTCTGCATACTCTTTCTGCACAACATGCTGAACACACATTCATTATACACCAGCTCTGAACAAAGCACAGTGATACCAATGGAAATTTTTTTCCTGAACCATCAACAGGACTGGCCAAACTCTGATTTGTTGAAAGCAAAATTCCCCATCTAGTTTAATTTTCTACCACTTATTCTGTCTATGTCAAATAAATGAACCAAAATACAATAATACTTCCAGCAAATGACTCTACAAACCCATAATTCCCTGACAGCTTCAACCACCGGGCTTCTTTTTTAGCAGTATTTCGAGCCTTTTCCTGCATGTTTGCAATAAATTAAAATCTGAATATTTCCAAATTTATTTCCCTGCATTATGTCTGGACTGCTCAGGAGAGAACAAGAAAAGGTGAGAGGAATTTCAAGAGCTCTATGAACACTACCTAGTGTACCACTGCAGTATAAGATTAACTGACACCAGCTTGACCTGCTACTTGCCTGAAGGAAAATGGTCAGATGGTATTTAGTAAAGTTTATGAGATGCAGGTTCCCACTGTGGTGTAGGCAGGTCCTTAATTTGCTGTCATTTATGACTGGAATGCTCCCTAAGCGTTCAGTTTTGTCACAGAAGTGACAGAGAATCAAACTTCAAATCAAAAATTTTTCCCCAGCATCCTTTGGAATGAAAGGAATGTGATACAGAGAGACCAGTGCAAGTGTGAGGAATGATGTTCATGGGGCAGTCATGAATAAAACAGAGTTACATAAGCATTTGGAGAGAAAATACATGCAACTGCTCTCAACTGCTTGCTTCGTTGCAGGGACATATGATTTGATTTAATTTAAAATTTATTTTAAATTCAATATTATTAACTCAGAAAGAAGGAATAATTCTTTAAAACCTCATTTGGAAGAAACAAAAAATTTTGCTTACTGATCATGAATCTGTGACAGGTTTGAAGCACTCATTTTTACAAACCTTATAAACACACACAGAGAAGAATTATCCTGGAAAAATTAATGAATCCTAGATTTTGAACCCCAGCTAGCTTTGATCAAAAGCAAACTTCTATATAATATATATATATATATATATAATATAATATATATACAAAAAACCACTCATATATGTTAGTGGGGAAAGCTGTCTGGTTATAAAGGATAAAAATAATCATGTCTGGTTTTCCCTCACTGGATTCCTGAAATTAACAGGGAATGACATAGTGGCTGTGAGCATTTCATAGTTTCTGGGGGGGAGAAGGAGGGAATATTTCTCACTGATTTCTACTGACCCCTTGTGGTAACCTAAACTGCATCTCGTTGCTGAAGGAGACGTCAGCTTCCTCATGGCAGAAGTTTACCATGGGCAGGAAGAGCCTAAAGAGCTTACTCTGACCATTCCAATGGCCTCTTAAGAGCAAAAAAAAAAAAAAAAAAAAAACTTAGATTGTCAAGAATCCAGAAGATGTACAAAATCCGAAAAATTTTTAGTCCACGAGGGGAAGATTTTGGACTGCTTGGTGTGTAACAAGACTGCAATTCCATAGGACAGGTACTGACAATGTAAATATGAGACTGAAATTCAAGTGATTAACTCCATCCACCAAAATTCCAGAATTTAATTAGAGGCAAATGTATGCAACTTTTATTTTGCACTGCTGGGGAATGCAGTTGTCTGTATAAATGTTTCTAAAAATTAGACTCAGTACCAAGATGCAAATTTATTCAAAGATGGGCATTGGCCCTTTGTTGGGTAATTTAGTCTAGATGTCAACCAGAATAAGAGATGGGACAAGCTGTAAGAGGTGTGGTTAGAGATATTCCAACTTTTAGCCTTTCCAAAGTACATATTAAATCCACTGAAAGACAAGAATCTAAAAAATACCTATTTAGAAAAAAAAAATTATTGTCATATATGTTCACTTTCAAGTACATGTAAATGCTTTATAATTGCATACTCACTATGAAACATTCTGTCACTTGGGAACAAGCCAAAGTTCTTGCTACTTCCATTTGTCCTAACAAAAGTCACTTGCAGAGGGAAAGAAGAACTAAAGGAAATATTAAGGAGTGCGTAGCAAATTTTGCAGTGCGATTTTTGTACAGAAAAAGTACATCTGAATCTCACATGATCCATATACCTGGGAGTTGTACTTTACAGATTTTGTCAGCTGTCAAAACACATAATAAGTACCTCAAATATAATTATTGTTTATTGATGAGACAAAGCAACCATAAGCAGTTCCAAATCTCATGTCATGTTTTCCTAGTATTTGGAAAGATTAAAATTCTGCTGCCTTATCTGGTATGTCTTCTCTGGAGTTGGTGGTTAGTTATATTAGTTGGAAATATGTTCCAGACTATTTGACACACATGGAAACAGGGCAATGAATCCAGTATTGTCATTCTTCCCCTTCTCAAGAAGAAGGAAGGAAGGAAGGAAGGAAGGAAGGAAGGAAGGAAGGAAGGAAGGAAGGAAGGAAGGAAGGAAGGAAGGAAGGAAGGAAGGAAGGAAGGAAGGAAGGAAGGAAGGAAGGAAGGAAGGAAGGAAGGAAGGAAGGAAGGAAGGAAGGAAGGAAGGAAGGAAGGAAGGAAGGAAGGAAGGAAGGAAGGAAGGAAGGAAGGAAGGAAGGAAGGAAGGAAGGAAGGAAAGGAAGGAAGGAAGGAAGGAGGAAGGAAGGAAGGAAGGAAGGAGGAGGAAGGAAGGAAGGAAGGAAGGAAGGAAGGAAGGAGGAAGGAAGGAAGGAAGGAAGGAAGGAAGGAAGGAAGGAAGGAAGGAAGGAAGGAAGGAAGGAAGGAAGGAAGGAAGGAAGGAAGGAAGGAAGGAAGGAAGGAAGGAAGGAAGGAAGGAAGGAAGGAAGGAAGGAAGGAAGGAAGGAAGGAAGGAAGGAAGGAAGGAGGAAGGAAGGAAGGAAGGAAGGAAGGAAGAAGAAGGAAGGAAGGAAGGAAGGAATGGGAAGGAAGGAAGGAAGGGAAGGAAGGAAGGAAGGAAGGAAGGAGAGGAAGGAAGGGAAGGAAGGAAGGAGAAGGAAGGAAGGAAGGAAGGAAGGAAGGAAGGAAGGAAAGGAAGGAAGGAAGGAAGGAAGGAAGGAAGAAGGAAGGAAGGAGGAAGGAAGGAAGGAAGGAAGGAAGGAAGGGAAGGAAGGAAGGAAGGAATGAGGAAGGAAAAGGAAGGAAGGAAGGAAGGAAGGAAGGAAGGAAGAAGGAAGGAAGGAAGGAAGGAAGGAAGGAAGGAAAGGAAAGAAGAAAGGAAGAGAAGGAAGGAAAAGGAAGGAAGGAAGGAAGGAAGGAAGGAAGGAAGGAAGGAGAAGAAAGAGAAAAAGAAAGGAAAAAGAAAAATAAAGCAATTGCTGGAACTATGAGTAAATGTTATGTATGTTGGAGAAGCATACCATATTCTATATACATAAGATCCTTCCTCCACATGTTTTCACTTGCTTCATGTGCTTTCTGCAAAATTACTTTAGATTGTCCATGAAAAGTTAAGGAGAAGAATTTCCATTAATATTTTCTGTCCCTTAAAAATGAAAATGAAGACAATAAAAACTACCTTAGATAAACAGTTAATTATAAAATTTGAGAGCAAGTAAACAGAGTTTTTAAGCTTAAAAAAAGAAGTGGGCATCAAAAATCACTTGTGAAAATGTATTTGCTTTAGACATAAATGGATTTGGCCTGAACTAAATATCCTTGTCTTTCCTTATTAAGGAAGCATCTTTTAACTTTTGGAAGTGAGAATAATATACAATAGTCATACCTGATGGGCCACCCACAGCACGAGCATGGACCTCTGACATGAAAAGAATTGTAGAAATCAGGCATGCCTAACTCTTCTCCTGTGACTGCTGCAGAAATAAAATTAAATGCCTGAGAAAATAATCCTGTGTAGAATTTAATCTTGGAACATTGCCCTGAAAAATTGCACTTTTGATTTTTCCAACTGAAAAGAGAAAATTCATTGGAAATTTCTCGGCAAAACAACGAAGCCATTCAAGGGGTTGATGAGCAATAAGTTTGGGGTCTAATATTTTTCTGTTTGAATCAGGCTTCAAAAACAGTCAATAAAATATTGGTAGAAATAATAAAATCTAATATCACATGCTCTACGTTTTCTTAAGTCCATCTTTAAGATATCGTTCTAATGTGCGCAATGAAATTTGTTATCCACTTTTCCTTCTCATGTGTTTCATATACCAGTGACACTTTAATATGCTTTGGGGTGTTTTTGGAAGGGGTAAGTTTTCTTTTCAAAACAGTTTAAATATATGAACAGATGTAAAATTAGCCAACATTGGCAGTATAACCAGTTGTGTACTGCAGACAAACTAGTCAGAAAATTCTAATATGATATTTATCAGCTTTTTAATGAGAACATGACTATCAGCTTCAACACAATCTAGGATAATGTAATGTTTACATTAACTGAAGAATGACTGAATGCTTATACTTACAGAAATGTTTGCTTTTAATGGCCACATTTTCCATTCCCATGATACAATAGTCTAAAAAACCCTTTCTGTCTCTCATATAGGCTAGGTTATAACAACAATTATTATGATTTTTATATCTATACAATGATGACTACAAAATATTTAATACCTAAGCAGCTGGTGCACTGTGGCCGATGCTTGCTAAATGAATAAATGTTTTGTCTTGTGTTTCCCCCGTGTACTTGCATCCATCTGTTGTCTTGTGTCATTTTTGATTGAGGCCTAGAGGCACTACCAGAAAACAAATAATGTCAATTTTGTTTTCATTATTGCAGGGCCAAGAACCCTACTTCCAGCCTGAAAACACTCTGGAGCTTGGTGCTGCACAAACACAAATGAAAGGAGATGTTTTCCATGCTTACACCCCTTGCAGTAGGACTACTTTACAGAACAAAATTCGCACAAGAAGTTTAAATTGGTATTCATTACAGGACAAATAAATTTATCCAATGTGCAGTCTGAGTGAAAGCAGATTTACCAAGCTGACAGAGGAAGCTGTAGCTCCTCCTGATGAGCACTCTGAAGTGAAGGGTGTTCTCCAGATGAAAAGACAGGCAAGCAGCTGTTTCTCTTCTCATCCTCCCCACCCCACCATGCCTGCAAGCTGCCCTCTTCCAAGAGAAGAGCCCACCAGCTCTGACCCACAGACACTGTGGCCGTGGTGTGCTTGTGCTTAGCCCTTGGGTGTGCTGCACTGGTTGCTTCCCCTCTCTGCAGGGGTTAATCACAAACCCATGGAGCTGATCTCCACGAGTGCATTCTAAGGATTGCTCTCACCAACAACATTGCAAACAGTGCTTCTGGGTCTGGAGAGTTTCTCAAGGGGATGCCTTCTCATTTTCATCAGCTGCAGAGGGACACTGCCTGGATGACTCAGTTGATCAATTTGTGTGCTTGACATGAGCACCCTGAAACTCTTATAAATGTTGTAAGATAACTATTGGGTCATAATCAAGCCATAAGTTTTAAGAGCTTGCCTGCTCACCCTGGAGGTACATGAGTGTATTTGGGTGGTGGATTTCTACACCTTTTTGTGCAGATTCATGCAGTAGTTCTGTTCTGCTACGGCTACTGAAAGTGTATCTGTGAGGGTTACAGACTAGGTGCTTGCTAGCACAAAGAGGGAGTTTCTTCATTCTGTGTAATACCCTGAACAATTCTGCACCCTGAGCCCCTAGAAACCCAACCTATCTGAAATCAAACACTCCTCCTTTGAGACAGTGGCACAGAAGAAAGAGAGTTGCAGCAAGAACAAGAACAAGAATGGCAGAGAAGAGTGACTGAGGATTGCAAGTTCAGGGCAGCCTGTGGTGCATGAATGCAATCCAGCATGGACCCTTTGTTCAGGTCTTCTAGGTCTGAGCCTGGCTGACATTAGCTATTTAAACCCAAAGAATGATTCATGTAAAGGGGAGTGGGATTTCATCCCAAATGTGAGTATTTTAGGACAGGTCTGTCGCCAATCTCACAGTCTGTGAGCGCAATTTTTTCAAGAAACATCTTGGAGTTGTCTGTCTCCACTGAGCAAACGACTTCAGGGATAAAGAGCTGACTCCAGAAGTGAGTGAAGTAGATTGTCCCTGACACCTCTGTCAGGACAAGTTTCTCTCAAGAGAAGGACACGATCTGTTTTTCTTGGAACTGCATAAGACATCATTCAGTATGGCCATGCTTGACAACTAAAATACAGCTGTGTTCTAAAGCTTCAGCTAAGTAACTTGGTATCATGGAAATTTTTGGAATTGCAGTTAAAGCTGATGACCCATTTTCCATTTTCTTGAATCCCAAATAAGGTGTATTAAATATTAACTTCTGATCTGTTTGAGAGTGTACCTCTGAACTTTGAAGACAATTCCCCTCGGGGAAGAGAAAAAGGAGAAAGTGGAATTCCCTCATATATTCAGAAGATTTATTCTGTTTTGGATAATTGCTGGCATGGGAACAATCCTTCCCCCCAGAAATGGCTGCATGTCATATGCTACCATGTGGTCGAAAATACCAAACTTAACTAAGTAAGACAGATACATCCCAGATATGGAAATTTTGAGGGAGAAACTGAAAAAAAAAATCTTACTCACTTCTAACCTCTTCTTTTTTATATATCATGAGGTCATGTGATGGACCCCATGTTAGACTAAATGATTCTTGGGATGAAGTAATCTCTGAAGAGATTTTGGGTTTCCTTGGTTCTGTTTTACTAGACTGGTGGTGGAAACTTTGATTTCTGATCATTACCTTGCCGCTATTCAAATTCATGGCAAAGAATTTTAAGAGTCATGGGTGTTTTCTTACCTCACTTTCCCCTTTACTTTTAATAGTCTAAGTAAAAGAATAAATAAATGCTTGATAAGCCCATGTAGCACAGGTGCCCCCTCCAAGCTCTTCCCACATCACTCAAGTGAGCCAAAGCCTGACAGTGAGGCCAGACCCCAGATCCTGATGTTATTACTAGGATGGCATCTACTCATTTACAGTCACAGCCCCCACATTCCAGGCACTGCACACTGCAGATTATCATAGAACTATAGAATGATCTCAGTTGGAAGGGACCCACTAGGATCACCAAAGTCCTGCTCCTGGCCCTGCACAGGATATCCCAAGAATCACACCGTGTACCTGAGAGCATTGTCCAGATGCTTCTTGAACTCTGGCAGGCTTGGTGCTGTGGCCACTTCCCTGGGGAGCCTGTTCCAGTGTAAGAGAGATTTGTTATCCCCCAGGGCCTTCAGCCTAATATGAATAGCAAATGAAGCCAAAGGCTGCTCTTCCATTCATTGGGGAAAGAGACTGAGCAGTTGTGCCCTGTGGATTTTGTGTGAGAAAAGCCTGCAAGTGCCTGCATTGCTTTGTCTGATCCTCAGAGCATGACTAAAAGAAAAGGAAAAAAGGTAGGAAGATGAAGGTAAAGTCAGTTACAAAGTTCTATATTTGATAGAAATCTACGTGGGGAGTAAAAACAAAATCATAAAATGACAGGACACAAATGCAGTGGGAGTTAGGGAAAGATGAAAGAAGAAAGGAAATTGGATAACAATAGTGATCAGAAAGAATAAAGGCAAAGACAAATAATGACAAGCAAGAAAGAAAGGAAGAGGATTAAAGGTGAATGATGAAAGCTATGGAAATAAGGGTGGTAGCTGCTATCAGAATTACAGGAAGTTATTTTATTTAAGATGTCATTGTTAGAAGTCAGAAAACATATTTTTGTTTAAACATAGACAATCTTGAGAAGAGGAAGGTTTCAAAGCAAAAGGGACTTCGGGGAAATGTAGAAAACAGCTGACAATATGTTTACATGGCACCAGTGGCTGCTGGAGTTAGCTGAGGATGGCTGGCTTGGTGTGCTGGCGATGGCACAGCTTCTGTAAGCACTGACTTTCACACAGCCTAAGCAGTCCTGTTAAAATATGGGGGGGGTTATAAAGTATCTGAAAATGCTCTTTCAAATATTTTTTTTAATTATAGTTTTGAAAGTTTCATCTGAGAAGGATACACCATCATGAATTTTTATTGTTTCATTCTTTTAAATTATCTAATAATTTTTGTAGGGAATAAAAACATTCTCAGAACGTCATCAGGAACATCAGCAAACTTCCTTATGAATAGCTCATACATGTAGCACAGGTTTTGGAGTTTGCTTTACAGGCACAATTTGGGCTGGCTTCCAGGGAGTCCAAGACTGAGTACATGCAAGGAGCTACAGGGAGAGTGCCAGGCCCTGAGAAATATTTCTGTCTTTTTCTCTCTTGCTTTTCTCAGCCAATATGGACATCTGATATGCTCTTACCAACAGGCTGTGCTTACACCATTTAGAACTGAATTAGTGGTTTGGGGAGCAAGCAACTGAAGACCCACTAGCCACTTAAATAGATCTGGGAATACCTTCACCCTCCCCTGGCAGTCATGGGTATAAGTGCTGAGACCCTGTACTTCCCAGAAAAAGAATGTCAGCCCAATCTCATTATTTCCTTGATAAGGGATTGGTGGGATGATTAAACAAGGAGACAGAGAGCCAGACCTGGCAGTGAGGTCCCTGCCAGGACAGCAGTGGAGGAGCCTTGGGGCACCAATGGGAGAGAGCCCTGCCGTGACAGCCATTTCCAGTGTCTCTGCATCTGGGGCACTGGGGAGTATTTGAGATCCACATGCTAATCCAGGTCTGCTTCCAAGCCTGCTTCCAGGTCTGCTTCTGTCTTTTCCTAACAGCAGCAGCAGAACAGTTTTTGCATCACCTGGTTTCTATGGCTGCTCCAGTGTATCTCCAAACTCATCTCAAGAGAGGACTAATCACAGCTGATGTACTCACCATACTAAATTAGAGAAGTCATACCAAGTGTTGTTTTTATATCCCACTGCTTAGTTCAGTAAAAGATTTCTCTGTCTCCTTGTATTTCTGCTTTGTTGTCCCCAGAGAAGAAGCCTCCTTGACTTAATAGCAGTACACGTGTAGTTAGCAGCTTGTAACACTTTGTTCGGCTTCCCCAAATGCTGTGGTACACTGAGTTTATAAGTGGGACTGATTGGCATAAGACCTTGCAGTCTTACTGGTTAAAACAATCTTATTTTTTTCTGGGACCTATATCTCATTCAATTTCTTATGGTTCAGGCTCTTCAAGTGTCATCATTTTACTATGAAGTCTAATTCTCAAGACCTGACTCCAGGGATTTGGTAATTAACTGGGATTTATGGTGCAGGAGAGCCATATCTTTCTGTGACTGAAATGACACAATAACAGAGATAATATCTGCAGATTTTTTTCAGCCAAAGCTCTTGCCTAGAAAAACTCACAGAATGAGGGGTATCTGGCTGCAAAGAGATCCATAAACAGTAATCACTGGAGCTGGGTGGAAAACAATAATTTCAGCTCTTGGAGGATTTCAGTATTTGGTGACTGGTTTTGTGTCAATTCAAAATGAAAGCCCAAAATGTCAAAGTTCTGCTTAGTCAGATTCTAGGCTCAGTTCAAAATCCATCTGGGCAGATGCAAACTCTTCTAACATCCCAAAAATTCTGAAATAGACCTTAGTTATTAATTAATCTTTCATGTGAAAGGTTTTCCCACCAGGAAGGAAAGGATTTCTGAGGCCAGGCTCTTTGAAGCCCACCCAGAGCTGGCAGCCTGACATGCACTGCTGGTGGCCAGCAGTGAATGATCTATTCTCACTAGATTTTTTCCCAGTGAACTCCAGGCCTTCTTACACTGACTTGAGGATGATTCAGTCTCTGATGAAAGAAGCCTCTGTGAGACATCACTATTCAGAAGGAACTGTCTAGAAAATATGTTCCTTTCCATTTACAATCCAAAAAGGGTAGAGAGAGTACCATGTTTCCTCACCATAAATAATTGACTGCTGAATTATATGTAATATTCATACTTTAAAATCATTACACAAAATAGGATGGAAGAAAAAATCTTAAACATGGAGTGATATTAATCATTTAGCCACAAATTCATCTTAGACTTTTTCTTTTGTCTAATTTAATTATTATTTTTAAAAATCTATTCACAGGCAGATGTTGCTCTGTAAATCCACAGAACTAATATCCACATGTGAAACAGCCTGAGGTTTAGCCACTTGCAGTATTAATTAACATCATGAAGCATTGTTAGTGATAGTAGACAAAATAGAACTGAAGAATTTTCTGTGCTTGGTAAAATAGGGATGAAAATGGGTCAAAAGAACATTGCTTTTCATACAGCATGGCCTTCCTATCTGTATTGTATGTTCACAGATGGTTCTCTATCTTTTCTGTATCTCCAACATGCACAGCAGGATCCTCTCAGAATGGAGATGTTTAAAAGAAAAGAGAACCCCAGAAGATTCATGAAGAATTCCTGGACAAGAAAATGCTCCCATGTAACAGCTGAATTCATCTCAGTGAGTGGAGTCATCCAGAGCTTTGCTGCTGCTCTCACTGAGGACTGGAGGCAAACCCCAGAGCCAGCATTGTTTGGTTCCTGGCCTGGAGAACAATCACACACAAATTCACTGTGTCACATCTCTGTAATGGTCTTGTTCTGCCTTTCTGGCATCCGTTCCTTCTTTCCTCCCCTTGTCCCCAGCTAAAAGCACTCAGCCTGGAACTCTCTGTGAGACAGCTGCGGTTCTGACAACTAGGACAATAATTTATAAAATAAGACTAACAAGTGTAAAGATGGAGTGGTTGAAAAAAAAAAATCCTCTGGCTGGATATAACAATGTCTGAAGATTTGCTTCAACATGACTGTCACCTATTATTCATCAGGAAGCTACCAGAGCCTCATCTTAAAGGAGAATATTTTTTTTTCTTCTGCTTTATTTTTATGTTTACCTTGAGTTTCTGGAATAATTGCAGGAACTTTAAACCATGACCCATTGTGCCTTTTGTGCTGCACGGTGTTCTTAGCCTGTTCTGAAAGGCTTCATTCACAAACTAGCTCCCTGTGATGCCAGGGAGCCTCTGCAGAGGGAGAAGACATTGGACACTTGGGTTTTGAAGTGCAGCCTACTGAGGAAGAAAACATTATTCTCTTAGGATTTCACTGTGCTCTGCAGCCCTTTCAAGTACAAAAATACAGTTCTTGTGAACTGTTCTTTTAGTACTATATATACCTTGCAAACTTAGCCTGGAGCAGTAGACAGACCTTGGACCCCACAGAAACTCCTTCATGCCATTAGAGATACACAAAAAGTGACTTAAAACTACTCTGCTGGGGAAGGCAATTGTTTACCTGAGCCTGGAGCATGGGCAAACTTTTGTGAAACATGCCAAGGACATAGGGCATCTTACAGGCTGTTGTCATGAAACACATGCAGGTTTTGGAAAGCAAGTATAAAATCTACCCAGAGATTATTCTCCTTTCTCTCCCACTTCATGGTTATGTTTGTTATTTATTTCAGTTGAAAGGCTGAAGGGGACTGCACAACAGCAAAACAGAATAAGGGCTTGTGCACTTGCAGGTCATATACAGTTTCATGAAATGTGCAGTTGTGTAAAGCACCTGCAGTTAGGATTTCTTCTGGCAAATTGGCTGTGGCAGTGAAGTCAGGTACTTTTCTTCATTACCTTGCTCATGATGACCTCATGTTGAATATTATATACATCCATAAGGAAATTACAGACACATGCATGCTTTTCTGTCTCATCTGCAAGGTTATTAAATCTTCAAAAATAAACAAGAAAATTGTGATTTTCTTGTGGTACTTTGCTGTACCGTGTTTAGAAGTCATCACTAAATTACATGGAAAAGGAGCTTTTGTTCTTTAAATGAAAATCATAAGATAGCTACACAGAGGTCGCCAGTGTCTCCGTGGCAATTCTCAGATGTGTAAACAGGTAGTCAATGTAAATTTTCAGTGAAATCATTTTGTAAGTTTGTGATTTTCCTTTCCAGATTAACAGCCCTGTCTGTTGAGCTGCCATCTCACCTGAGCTGTGAGGTCTCTAGGGCAGGCTGTGTGAGTGCACAGTGCCTAGAGAGATGTCCACTACCAGTATCTTTAGCTCTCACTTAGAACAAATAGGTCAACCAGTATGATAGGTGCATACCAGGATGGTGACCAGTGAAACCACAGTGTTAGTTCTTGCTATAATATGATCCTAGGGAAATATTTCTATGTTAAGTGACATCAAATGTGAGAGGAAAGCACCTTTCCTTGCAGGGAAAGAGAAGCAGGAAGAGCGGTTAGGGTAGACCTCTGGATGGCACTGTGTTTTACAGGCAGAAGAGGTTGGCAGAAATGGATGCATCATTTAACACAAATTTGCTTGTTCTAAAAACTGATCAATTTATCTGGCATAAAGTAAGACTCTATTTCTACTATCAAGATCTGAAGGCATAATTACATGAGCCACAGCACTTGTAAGGATGCTCAATGCAGACATAAATTTATTAGAAAGCAGGGCAAACACATTTGCATATTGATTTCATATTTCTAGGGGAAGAATTCTATGCACTATGCCAAAATAAGAATTTAAATTATCTATTCTGAAATTGTGAAATTTAATGAATGATTTAATAACATCATTGGCAATAGCACAGATGGCTCACCATGCTGGTGCTTCACTGTGCTTTGTATAATGGGAATGGTTGAGAAATGCCACATATTTCTGTTACACAGTATTGTCCTGGCTGCCTGCACAGTGTTCCACTGCAGAAGTTCTGGTGCCAAAGCATGAAAGTTACCACTTACATTTCAAGTGCAGAGGAAAAGCCTTGTGATTTATACCAACTGTTCAGTGTCTTAGACCAATACGAAAGCAATCTTTGTTCTTTAGGAGCCATGTAGTGCCCTAAAGTCATATGAAACAAAGCAGAAATTCCTATGGAGAAATACTGTTAATAAAATATTTCTTTCTGAGGAGGGGGAAAAAATTTACAATGAACTCTAAAAGCTGATGGGCTAGGCAGTAGTCTAACCCTAAAAAGGGAATAGTACTTGAGTGCTTTGCTGTAACCTTTAGCCTGACTTTGGTTATCTTGGAAGGATACAAGAATCCTTAAAAATGGCTGGATATTTTCTAAAATATATGAATGTTGCACATGCTAGCAATTAATGAGATGAGAACTGATGTGTATTTAAACAGAAGAAAGGCCAAAACCCACTCTGTTTAAATCTCCAATTTGTTGACTGTGTAGTCTTACAAATGAGCAGAACCTGTGCTTTGGGGAATAGGTAAGAGAAGCAGTAATGGAGGTTGGTCACAGGTGCAAAGCTGTGAAGGCTGGACTGTTTCCAAAATAAATGTTTGGTAAATTATAACCTTAAAATCTGATAGATAGCAATCTAGGTAAACCAGAGTACCCATTTAAGACCAGTTATTTTGTTAAGAGAAGAGCAAAACTTCAGCTGCCTCAGGCTGGGTATTTGCCTTGGCAGTGAGAACTGACTCCTTAACAAATTTAAATGTATCATTTATAGTTAGAATATGAGGGACCTCAGAAAAACTTTTCAGAAAATTTGTAAGCATGCAGATGACCTTCTTGTTTCATCCTGCACTGCAGATTTTCTAAACAAGCAGATAATTGTTATTATTTTAATGTTTTATTCAATACTGCCTTTTCTGGTTTCATCAGAACAGGGAATTATAAAAAGCAAGAGAACAAGGATAAAACTCAGATTGCCCTTAAATTCTTGACAAAGTTGTCATTGATTTAAAGAGGAAAGAGATGTGTTTTTTCCCCCAGTGCTTATCTACATCCTTGTAAAACATAAGTTTATTTTAATTTTGCACTAGGATGCATCTAGAACTATCAAGCCTCCTTCAAACAGCAATGTTTCAGCTGCTGTTTCTCTGTACAAAGGCAATCATAGATTTTCTTCTGACATCTGTGTGTATGTTTCAAGGCTGAACTAAAGGGGAACTTGGTTAAACAGCGTTTGTGGCAGTGGGGTTACCTTGCATGAGGCAGCCCTCACCTCTGCTTTCATCTCCCCCTGAGAGCAGCCCCTTTGATGGCTTTCAGCAGAATGACTTATTCCAACACCTTTTCACACAGATTGCACAGTGAACCCCAGAGCAGTGAACCAGAGGGTAAATTTGCTTTCTGTAAGAGTTTGCTTTTGTTGGAGAGCGTGACTGAGACAGTGGGTCAGGGGAAGCTACTTCCTTCTTTAAAGCATTGTTGCTTGGTAGGGGCTTATGTCTAGTTTGACAAGGTTGGATCACACATTCAGTGTTGTACATCATTGTAGTTAGCAAGTTAGCTCTTAGAAGAGGTACTTTAACGTAGTTTAAAGCCAGCATTTGACCTACCTTCAAAGGCAGTAACTGTTGTCTTTTAGCACACAGGGCCTTTGGAAGTTGCATAACTTTTATCTTGGTGTCGTGGACGGTGGTGAAATGTGTTGTCTCTATCTGACAAATGTAAAAAGCAGCAAGAGAATAGTGAAGAATTCTCCCTGAAGTTTAATGACTTGTTATTCATCACTGTTTATCATTGCCCCTACTGTATATTTGCTGTGCTGTCATGGAAACAGCCATTCCACCAACCTATTAAGAGAAAATTAAAGTGACACTGTCAAGAAAAGCATATGTTAGAAATTAATTTCTTACCTGCTTCCCAAAAAGTAAATCCCCCAAATATTTTTAATTTTCAGTAATCCTATTTGCATTCATCTTCTGTGAAAATAGTAAAGACAGAAACAATTTCATAAATTCAGAAACAAACAAGCAAAAAAAGAGACCCACATGCAATAGATCACAACTGAATTTACAAGTGAATTTAATAGAATTAATAATTATACTTTGCCTTGTTTGTTTTCCAGTCCTCCCACAAGAGCAGGCAACTCCACCTAGTTCTGTATGCCAATTTTTTATATGGCAAAAAGGCACAGTAGTGCCATTATGGTACATAAGGGGTACATAATTGGTACATATTGTCCCATACTGTCTCTACACTCTGTCTCAAATAATCAGGATAAAGTTGCTTCTTCAGTGGTGCAGTTTCACAGTAGCACTGGAGGTACTCTGCTTTCCTTGTCTTTCTGTCTGTTCCCGTCCCATCTCCAGCTTTGTCCCATGTTGTCCTTGCACTGACATAAGTATGTATTTGATCTTCCTGTAATATGAAGAAACTATACTTGCTGGATTAATTTTTTTTTTCCTGAGCCTGGTCAGATGACCATCAATCCCAGTGTATAGAAAATGGGGACAGTTACCTGGAATTGCAACCTCAGCTTAGGATATGGATCCACAGTGTGACTGTAAGGATGAGAAGGTGTCTACCATGAAGTCTGAGGTAAGCCCTCTCACCCATCTAACTCTTAAAAACTATAATATTTCTTCTACTGGAAAATTGTTCTACTCTCTCACTCCCAGTGGAGTTCCTTAAGAGTAGCAGCCTCCTCTGTCACGTTTCCAGCGTGTCCTCTCTTGTCATTGTAGTGCATTCTGTCCCCTACTCATGTGGAGGCAAGCAGATATGCAATGGTAGAGTCAAGCTGTGCAGATTTTCCTGTCCTGGGGGACTCTGCTAGCACTTTGTGTCTCTGTTAGAGCTTCTTGTTGCTGCCTTAGCAGTGCAAAAAGCTGTTCTGCACAAGGGAATCTACCCAGCAGACCCTTGCTAAAATGTTGCTCACGTGAAGACAGCACAAAAGCCATGCCCAAAGTCACTAGAGTCAAACTCTAAAACTAGACAGAAAGTAAAAGGAAATCAAAGCCTGGGTGGATAACTCTCCCTCTACTGTTCTTATATTCAGATGAAGAAGGTGAGGCAGTAAGTCTGCACTAATGTGTGTGGAGACCTGGAATGTGCTTCATCATTCTCCAGTGATCTATGGTCAAGAAAATGGCTGATGAAAGCAATTATTTATAGAAAGCATAACAACAGTGCTAGTTAAAGCTCAATAGCTGTCACCGTGCCTTTAACAAAAGCTTGTGAGAGTCATACCAATTTGATGGTGTCTTAAAGTGAGCTGAACTGTAGAGAACTGCAGTTTTGTTTCTGATACCAAGAAAACCATCAGAGTAACAGCAGTAATCAAAATGAATGAACCCTACAGACATAATGACCATAGAGCTGTCAGCATTTTTTTCCCTCCTTCTCTGGTTGAATCCAAAGAAAGGAGTACTGAATAAGAATCCACTACAACTATCAAGCACAGTGTGAGACTTTCCCTTATTCTGCTCACCTGGGAGTACCTAACCTTATCAACAGAATAAAGAGTCATTAAAAGTAAGAGGTTTTAAAATTATCACTTGGGTTTATGATCTATATTTATAGCTGCATTTTGGTTTTGCTTATGCTATGGCTGAAGTTCAACGTGCAACACTCAGTCACACCAAGTGCCTTCACCCATTCAGAATAGACAATGTTGACTTTCTTCTGTCTCCATATACATGAATTCTTGTTTAACCCTCTCAGCAGCAGTCTAAACTAAAATATCACACTTATACAGCAGCATTAATTTACTTCAGGAACAGAAGAGTGAAAATTTTGGCCCTGCAACAAAGTTCTCTTCTGGTCTCAGCATAATTCTTAGGATTTCTTTCCTCTTTTCCTGTTATGTTCCATAATCTTCTCCAAATGACCTCCACTGATACTCCCTGCCTTCAGAAGCTTCAGACATCTGTGTCACTTTTTTATTGAACAGCACAGATGCTGAATTTATTTCAAAAGGTAATTCAAGATGTCTCTAGTGACTTTGTATGGCTTTCAAAGCACTAAACATATTAGCTTCATCTAATGTAAGACACCAGACCTACAACTTGCCTCTGATTCAGACATACTTTGCATCTTTGAAGTCTTGAAGTAATCTAATCATGCATGGATGTATGGATGTATGCAAGTCTGCAGGAGCCAAAACAATCTTAAACTTTGGTCTGGATTCTTCATAGTGAATCAGCCTGTGAGATTGTCCATTTCTTTACTTTTACAGTAATGTTTTTTTTATATTTTTTATATGAGCCAGTAATGTTCACTTGCAGTCAAGAAAGCCAACCATGTCCTGGGCTGCATCTAAAGCAGTGTGGCCAGCAGATTGAGGGAGGTGATTCTGCTCCTCCAATCTGCTCTGATAAGGTCCCACCTGGAGTGCTGAGCTCAGTTCAGGGTCCACAAGAAAGTACAGGAAAGACTTGGATGCTGGACCAGATCCAGAGGAGGGTCACAAAGATGACCAGAGGGATGGAGCACCTCTCCTGTGAGGAAGGGCTGAGAGGTTTGAGGTTTTTAAATCTGGAGGAGAGAAAGCTGCAGGGAAATGTTATTGTGGTTGTTAAATATTTAAAGGGAGAGTATAAGAAAGATGGGGGTAGACTTTTTATTAGGGCTAGTTGAGATAGAAGATGTCCCTGCTCCTTGTGGGGGACGCTGGACTAGATGACCTTTAAAGGTCCCTTTCAACACAAACTATTCTATGATTCAGTAAATATCAAAAGGGATAAAAATGTCATAAATCTGTACATAGTTCAAGCTGATATTCTATTTCTACTGGAAATGTAATAGCATTTTTGCATTAATGATGTATTGAGATACTTGCAGTGATGATTAGTCATTCATATTCTAACTTCTTTAACTGTGTTTCACAACATTAGGCATACCTCTATTTTTATACAGTTTATGATCTCACAGTCCATTTTATTCTTATTTTTAGAACCAGGAATTTTAACAAACCAAACATTAAAAAAAGCTTCAATAGCTGTTTGACTGTCAGTATTAATTGTAGAAACACTGAATTCATAAACTTATATGTGATTAATGTGATATCAATTGTCCTTGGAATATTCTTCTCTTTTGCCTTGCATCTGGGTGGTGTGTCACTAGTTTTGAGCTCCCTACTGTGCTGGAATTTTATTTTAGAATTAATTGCAATCCTGGTCTGAGTTCTGAGGAACTGTCTTCTGTTGTTAAAATTAAACTATAGTATATTACCTCCCATACTGCACCCCCTGCAATTTTTGTATGTGTATGTACTTGGACAGCTTATCAGTGACCAGACTTCATTCCAGCATTTATGAAACAGTACCTAGTCAGAATGTTCTGCCAGTTTATTAGATAAGAAGGTGTGTGTTACACAGAAAAATGTGGAGGACACAAAGGGCAGAGCAGGGAGTTTCCATCACCCTGCAAACACCCCTGCAATGTTATTTTCTGTTGAGTGTGATTAACTCTCAAACACACTGCTTGCTGTGAGTTCACCTGGCTGCAGGATGAGACCCCAGATCTCCTTGTCCCCTGCCAAGGGTGTCTTGGCATTTTTGCCTTGCCCCTTGTATCAGGCACCTTGACAGCACCCACCACTCCAGCTGCAGCAAGGGTTCTACAAAGCAAACCCAGTGGGTTTTATAGGAATTTTATATTAAACACTAGATGTCACTGGCATACTCTTAACACAGTTAGTTGGAATTGACTGCACAGTGCTCACTCAGCCCCTCACCCAAGTGCAGAAGCTTTTTCTGTGCCTGCACCTCACTGGCAGAGACCCCACAAATCCTCCTCAGGTCGGATATGGAGGTGTTTTCACTGCCCTCACTGCCCAAGCTGTGTTTGATTGGGAAGCAGCAAGTACAAGTGTTTTCACAATGGTGGGTTTTCCTGCATTTGTATTCTCATGGTCTCAGACAAACCTGTAAGTACAGGAAAAAAGTACAGATTATCCAGAAAGAAGAGTTAATTACCCAGTTATCTTACCATTAAGGGAAAAAGTAATGCACAGGGTCTTGTCCCTTCTCTGAAGGAGAATGGTTGTCCAGCACAGCAATCAGGTCATACCTGTTTACCCATGCTGTGAATAGCAAAAAAGCAGATTTGCTTAGGAAGAGCCATAAACAAGAATAGCATTTTAGCTCCAGTGTAATAAAATTCAAGTATTACTAGAGGTTTTTGGATTTTTTTAATTACCTTGACCATGAAATAAGATCTGAATAAATAATTTTGGGTTTTTTTATATCCTTTGGGCATATTTTAACAAATTCTTTGTAAGAAGACTTATGTAACACACTATTCTGTGCCATGATGCAAGTTCAAATTCTGTGCAGGCTTTTCCTCTCTCTCCAGCAAGTCCATGCCTGGTAACAGCAGTCTGGAACTCTAGCACGGCCAAGGTAAACAAAAACAGTGCACAGTGGCAAACTAGAAGGTACCTTTCAGCTTGTATGATTACCTTTGGAAGAAACTGGGACATCCTCTTCTCAGGACTTACTGCCAGACACTGGGAAATGGGCAGAGGGAAGTGCAGGCTGGCAGCAGGCAGGACAGCAGCTGTCCCTCGGTGCAAAAGTGAAGGAGAGCTGAAAGTGGTCTGGCATGCATGAGAGTGTATCTAGGAGCTGCCAGAAGAATTTCCCTGCCTATTTTGTTTGGGTTTTTGGTGGCTTTTTATTTCTTTTTTTTTTTTTTTTTTTCCTTTTTCTTTGGTGACCAGAGAGGTGGGGAATTATCCCCAGTTTTTCAAAGCATAAAAACATGTATGGAAACATCTGATCTCTGGCATCTGACCAGCTGTGAGATAGGTTGTTCATACACTGTGCTAACAATGAAATTGTTTAATGACCTCAGAAAGTCAGAAAGCAATTATAAATTCTAGGGTAAGAGCTGAGGCGCTCTTTGTGCCTATACTGAGATGATCACACCCAGCTTTGATTCAGGACACATCCTGTGTCCATCTCTGCAAGTTACATTACACAGAAAGGAAACCCTGAAGCTTCTCTCCATTCTGACATAAGTCTGTCATTGGACTTGTCCTGATAATTCAGGATAATTTGAGGCATCTGAGGCAGATCAGGAAACAAATAATTTTATATTACATCCCTTCTATTATATTAAGGAGCACATATAGAGTCTTGTGAAGTATCAGGCACATGGAGCAGAATTGAAACCATTACAAATTCAGATATTGCTCCCTTCCAAAAATGAAAATAGACAAAACCACCCTTCTTCCTTCATCTCCACTTCCTTTCCCACACTTCAGATGCTGAATAAGGAATTGGGTTTGTACTTTAAAGACCCACCAGCTCTGGCACCAGCATAAGCAATGGTTACCCATGTACAGGTGTCTCTATGTTGAATGAAAAGCATAAAAGCAGAGTCCAAGCTATCTTATTCTGGCTAGGCATGAAATGAAAATGAGTTGAAAACAAATGATACTGTCCAAGATAAAGCCACTGAGGGGTGAAATCTGCAATAAAACTTTATTTCTGAATTGTTCACTCTTCCTTTATTATTTCATTGTGTAAAGATTCCATATAAAAGGCATGATTTATGTGGAAATCAACCGAGTAAAAATGCATATTTAATATGCATTACAAATTTATATAATGGATTAATATAGAATTTTCTTCTACAAATTCAATCAATTTTTATATAAATATGTTGCATTTAGAAAGCAAACTGAGTTTTGGTTTTTTTCCAGAGCTAACCTGTTTTTCCGATCAAAGAGAATACATAAATATTCAAAATTTTTCCAATCTTTTTGTTCCCCCTTCCTAATATGGAGATTCTCACTAATGACTTTTTCCAACTGTCAAGTGCTGATATAGGTAAAAAGTCAGACATTTGAAAATCTAATTCAGCTTCCAAGGGTGATAATGTTCATGTGCACATACTTCAGAAAAACACTTTTCTACTTGTCTTGAAGAGTGTGTCTGGTCCTCATGGCACAGGGCCACACACAGGAACGTTGATGTCCTCCTGTCTTAGACAACAAAATTTTCATTAAAACCCTAATGGCGAAGAAGTTTCAAAGAATTGTAAGTATTGTTCCTAAACCATCTCTCCACATTTTCCTAAATTTGTTTCAACAACTTTCAAATGTTCAGTTTCACTAACAGCAAAATCATAAAAAAGCTATTAGCATTCTAACTGTATTAACTTCCATAGATATATACTTAATTTTTCCCAAATTTTTCAACTGCTGAAGTGCTGATTGACCAGTGGTGCATATTTCACAGTTAATTTTCTATGTAAACTTCATCTATTTGCTCAGAAACTTAACATGACAAATTATGAAAAACAACCAACCATTCTTTTGTTTGATGTATTTCAACATTATCCATGAAACCCCAATGACACTGAAATCACTAGGAACTTGCAATTAATTTGAACAAAGCCATCATTTTATCTCTGTCTCTCTGTGGACTGAGGACGATGTCAGTCTTTTAAAAAATCACATTAATCAATTTTTTCATTGATTTCTTCGGGAGAGAAGCCTACCCCAGACATGTTATTCACAAAGTAACTCATCTACACACCTTACAGGTGAATAAATACCTGCTCTTCTGGCACTGGACAGCTCCAACCCTGCATTCAATGGCAAACCCAGCAATTCAGAACGCTCTGAGGAATTGAGAGAGCAATCTGTGGTGTGTTTGTGCCAATCAATCACTCAGCACCATCTGCAGAGTGCTGATGGGGGTGCAGAGGGTGGGGTGCCACCTTCTCCTCCCCGTGGTTCTCCTACCCTCCATCCCTGTGTGCCCCCACTCCTGCAGTGCCTGTCTGCTTCCACACCTTGGGGCTGTGCTGGTTCTCTGGAATGTATTGCAGCTTCTTTTGTCCTTCACATCACCTTCTGCACAGTGAGTCTTGTAGCCTTGGCATTTATAAACAGCTTAGATGATTTAGCCATGTAAGCTATCAGGCTTAGCTATTAGACACAGCCTTTTATTTTCAGTTATCAAACTGCAAAACTTTTTTCATCCTCCCTTTCAAGTCTGGGTTATTAGCAGACCCATCTGTGAGGTTCACCAGCCTGTGTGATTAACACACCCATCTGCTTCAAATCTGTTGATAATCTGCAGATCAAAGTCCCACTTGACTATGGTCATTAACACCTTTCAGCGAAAGAATATAATTCAAATATACTTTTGCTAAGATTTGAATTTTTTTTTGCAATGCTAAGAATCTGTTTCGGATGACTGTTTTCTCAAGGAAATTCCAGTGCTTAAATGCTCTTGAGAAGCAAGTGAAAAAGAGATTTTGGTGCAATAGGATCTGGGGCACATTTCTTTAACTGTTTATTCTTCAAAGAAACAAAAGACAGGCACTCACACCTTTCCCCAGTTATCCTGTATTCCAGCTTCAGTCACTGCAGCAAAACAGTATTTTCCTTGCATTAAATGTCTTGTGCTTCAAACCCCTCCTCCATTTTCAGTGCCTCTCAGGACTTCTTGGTGACTGAGATTCTCTATTTATTAAATGTGGTAAAATGTTGCTTTCTCACAACAGTAAAGTATTCATGCTGGCTATCAGCTTCTACTGCTTTAGTTTGAAAATTATGTAATGCAAACGATAAAGATTTTTCTGTCCCTTCATGCTCCAGGACAGCCACAAATTAACATTTGTTACAAGCAAGTTAACTATTTTATTGCTTTTAAAAGTCAGATATATTGATTGCATAATTTTCTATTTGAGTCTCCTTGGTACAGCTCCTTTCTATTTGAAGCTCCTTGGTAAAGCAACACTAGATCACAAAAATATTGGCTGAAGTGAATCCAGGCTCAATATGCAATGCAGAGCAAGAAGATAAATCTTTCTGGGATATCATCTTTTTGTTCTCACATTTCACTGAAATACATTACCCACTGTGAAGGGAAGAAAAGCCTCAAGGGCTCTTGGTATTTCACAACTGTGAATTTCCAGCTACTTGCTATATTTATGGCTACATTATCAGTCTTCATCAGGATGCAGTAAATACCTTTGCAGAGGTCAGTATCTTGGATTTAGTTCAATTGTTATTTTCAGTCGTGGTAGAAACTTGACTTAAATCACTTCTGTCATGTACTTGAGACACTCAGCTTGTTCCACTGTCTCCTGCTCCTTCTGAAACGAAGGACAGTGTTCCTGCATGGGGCCTCTGAGAATAAGAAAATCTGCTTTGTTGCTTTCCTGACAATTCTCCTTCTTTCAGTCTTCTTGTTCCTAGAACTGGTTTGATCCCTTAGACTCAACAGATAAACCAGTAATTTCTGTTTTAACATCTCCATATGGCTCCCAGTCTCTTGGTCTTCATTCCTTCGCTTCCCTTATTCAAATCCACGTTTGAAAATCCATTCTTTCCCACATCTGCAGTTATTGCAGCTCAGCAAAAAAATGTTACTTTTCCATTGTTCAGTCTACTTCAGGCTTCAATGTGGAGCACCATAGCACTCAGTCATGCAAGATTTTTGTAGCATCCAGATTTTACACTGCCTGGATTCCTGTCACATTCTTCTGAGTGAAAACTAATTCTCCCTACAAGGACTTTCCCCCTATCTTTCCACTCCTACGCCTCCTACCCACCTCCAAATACTTCACTCCTGTATTTGACACAGACCTCTAATTAGCCTAATTAAACCAGATCAGTGTGTCCCCTTTATAGAAATAAATTATGTATAAAAAATTTGATTGAGCTGAAATGTAACCCTCCCTGGAACATTCCTGCTCAGAGCAGATGTCATTTGTAAAATGTGCTAGCAGCTTGTCTGCCTGAGACAAAAATTTCTCTCTAACTCTTAACTTGGTTGTTTCTTAGTCACTTGTTTTAATAGTTTCAAACTCTAATGCAAAGTTGTCAGTAATCTCCACCTAGGAGAAATACATCCACAGCCATGTTCCCTCAGAGAGCTGAGACTCCTCTCAGTGATCTAGCGGTTTCCACTGAGACAAGGTTTCACATTACTTGCTCTAAAAATAGCAACCTTTTCAAGCTGTAAATCCATCTTTCTTATTGCCTTCATCTCTTGCATCTTAGAACCTCCAATGTGATGCAGAGAGAGTAACACTGTGTCCAAAATTCCTCTCTTCTGGGGCCTCCCTGCTGTAGACGTGTTCCCAGAGCTCCACGGGATTGTTCAGCTCTGCTGGCTCTGCTTGAGCTCACAGGACAGTGAGTTCCTCTCCTGTTACTTTCAGATGGTCAGTCAGCTCTGCTCACACCCATTTAAATACTACCCTGAACTTCCAACCTGTCAAACCTTTCCCTTAGCTTTCACCCCATAGACTGCTGCTTGGCATCCTGTCCAGATCTGTCCAAATGTCGCATCCACTGCTTGGTTTTTAGGGTTAAATAACCAGCATTGGATTTATCAATATTTCCTTTTCTATATTCTTTTGAACACTTCACACTTGTACCAAACATACGAGCCCCAAAAGTTAATGTTGCTTCTCTCTGTACTTACCTCCTTGTCTGCCTTCTTCAAATCATGTTTCTTCTTCTTTAGATTTCAAAAAACCGACTTTTTTCCATTCTTCCAACCAACACCTTTGGCTGAGTAAAATTCATTCCCTGAAAATGAAGGGTCATGCCTACCTCTTCTGCTTCTTCAGTCACAGCACCCCCATTACTAAGAAATTGTTTTCACCAATTGCAAGAATAAAGGGACCACCATACATAACTAAGGTGACCTCTGTCACTTCAAAGAAATGTGAAATATGATTCTATTTCAGAGGAGACCCTTTAGAAAAAGCTCCAAGTTTAATTTTTTATCCTTTCTATTGATACAGAATCCACAAACACTGGTAAATTGGTTCACTGCAACTCGGAGAGAGTTTTAATTCCTGCTTTCATCCATTTGACCTTGTGTTTCTTTTTGCTGGAGAGCAAAGAGCCTTCTGTCCTTCAAATGGAACACTTCCTGCATTTTCTTTCCTTAGAATAAATCAGCTGAGAACCCTAAGCTATGAGTCATGTTTTCAAGGGCTTCAATAGCCCTCAGAACCTTCTCCCATTCTTTAGTAGTGGAAAGTACAATCAACAGGACACAGATATTAATTTCTACCATAGGCTGTGCAGTGTCAAATAACAAAACTTCCCCCAAGCACTCTGTCCATGCCACTTGTACTGCAGTATAAGTACCAGGACCCCCAGACCTTCCAGTGTTAGAAAGATAAACTTTCAAGAACCCTGTTCCTGTGGACAGAAGCAAAAAAACATGTTTCAGAATGGGGTTTCTCACAACTTTCCATATGATTTTTCCCCTGGATTGTAGAAATCCACAAAGGCCTTGACATTATTTCCTCACTTAATTTCCTTTTCACCTGAATATTTTTGAAAGCATTGGTTAATGTGCTGTCACAAATCTATGCTCTCCTTTGAGACGTGCATGATTTTTTGTTGGTTCATAAGGAATTCCAAACTCTGTGATCAGTGGAAGTGACCACTGGAAACAGCGGAGGTCCCATTGAAAAAACATCAGCTATTCAAAACTACTCCCCAGCCAGACAATTATTTATTTGCCAGTCTCATGGGTCGAATCAAGTTTCTTGCATAGGCATTTCATTAGAATGGTTTCCCAAAGGAGAAAAAATGTAATTATTGTTAGTCTTTTCACACTGTTCAAATTGTACCAAATTCTTCTAGTAAAGAAATTGTCACAAAGATTCTGAAGAATTGCATAAAGGAATTTCTTCTTAATTCCATTTTTATAATTTTGCCATTGGACTTGGCCAGTTTTCCTTAATTTGGCCCCTTTTCTGATTAGTCCATAATACTACATAAAAAGAAACTGAACAGTGTTGTATTGTTTTATTTTCTTGTCTTTCCTCTAAACAAAATATTTGAATTCCATGTTAACAGGTCCATGCGTTTTCTATAGGTGGTAGAATGAACTCAAGTGTTCCCAGAGAATAACCATGGGTGTTTTTTCTGAATGTTTTGTGAGTTTTGATTTAACTTTCATATTTTATTAAAAGCTTTTGTTTATTAACAGCATGAATTTTATTCTGTTTGCCATAACAAATATTAACAAGTTACAGATCACTTTACTATGAAGATAACACCAAACTTCACCCTGTTTATGTTTCAAGATGATATTTAATACGGACATGCCCCTAGCTGGACACAAACACTGTTTAGATGACAGTTTTCTGATCAATTTCCCCACCCAAATTCCTATTCTCCCCTCCTCCTGCTCAAGCTCTCATTTAGCATGAGTTATATCCTGCTCTGCCCCTTCAGCTGCTCTCTCACCACTAGCATTGTCCTTTTCATCTGTTACTCCCCATCAACTTAATCTTTTATTAATCCTGTTAGAGGCACGGTGTCTCAGAACACAAATCATACTAAAGCTTCTGCCCAACAACAGCAACTTTGGAGGGGCTGAAGTAGCTGAAAGATTTGCTTCCCTGCAACACAAAGTGTTTGGAGGTCTTGTGGTTTCTCAGAACTGGTTTTTCCACATGTTAGGACTTGCATCAAAGTGCCTCACCTGTCTGAAATTTTTTAGAGGAAGTGTTCTGGGCATCTAGTACTGTAAGCAAAAAGAGGAACATCATTAATTTCAGCCTTAGGCCTGGGTTTGCTTGACCAGCCAAAATAACAAGGAATCCATACTTGAAGCACTGAGGAGAGAAGAAGAAAAATCTATTAATTATTTTTCATTTAGAGGAAAAAACCCAACTCCTTACCCTGCTTGAAAATTATTTGTGTTAATATGCTTAATAACATGTTTGAAAAATTAAGTCCATAAATAGTTTGCTTCAAATGGAAAAAATGCAAATATTTTTAATTCCAAGGCAATCAAAGAATTATGAGACTTCCCCCTCTTCCCAAACTATGAAAATTCATTTAGAACTGAATACAAAATACAGACAGTAAATTCTGCTTTGAGACAAGAAAGAAATATAACCAGAATCTCCTACAGAGTCCCTGATGGCTGAATGTGTGAAATTAATCAATGACAGGTGGAGAGGACAATTCTCCACGCAGTGTTGAGCTTCCTATTCTCTGAATGACAGCCAGTTAGAATAAGAGAGCCAGAGCTAATAAGAGGTGCTTTGCTGCATTAACTTTCTGATCACTAGCTGTGCACCTGCAGCAAAAAGAGTTTTGCCCAAAACCTGACCTGGGAGTTTGTCTTATATAAGTATATATTAATCCTGAACCTCCATTTCCTTTGGCTATCTTCCAAAGAACTGTCACCATTTGTAAATGACCTGAATTTGTGTTTTGATTGTCCTTTATTCTCAGGCTCCTTGGTCTTCAGCCTCAAACCTTATTTTGTGGAAATACCCTACTTTATGAGCCTCCTTGATTCAGTATTCACCTACATCTTTGGTGCTTTTTTTGTGAGTTTGTTCACCATCCCTCCCAAAAATATGACTCTTTAGGGTGCCCAGGAAGGGGTGAATGTGGAAGCATAATGGAGGCATCACATGAAACAAACCCACATAAGGTTCAAAGGAAACAAAAGAAATCAAACTATGGAATTTCTTGGTGTGGTGCAGTCTGGATGCCAAGCACAGAGAATAGGCAGTCCCTCCAACATGTTAAAAACAAGCAGAGGACATTAGGTGAAATGAGTTGCAGACCACTGGATATTGGCATAATAAGTGTCACTGTCTGCTCTACAACTTTTCCCTGTGTATCCAATATTGTCATCTGTTAAAGCAGGACACTGGGCTAGATCTTCACTCTAACTCAAAATAGCTGTGTATTTATGGTAAAAAACAGCATGGGTTTTGCAGAGGATTATCTAAAATTTTTTTTCTTCTTCAAACAATACTGGCAACATAAAGATCAAGAAATTTATAAATACATTGAAACGAGTGTCCTTGTTTCTTTGCAGAAATCAAATATGTTCTCTCTGGCAAAGAAAGAAAAAGGGTTTATTTTGGTTAAGCTTCCTCTCTCTTCACAAAGTGGTGGTTAAAAGAGTGATACACCTCAGTCCTTTGCCAGGGCCAAAACCTCCCTCTTCAGCTCCAAATCAGTGCTAGCTAAATTAAGTCCTGTAGCTAGTGGTCAGTTGTCTTCTAACCATCTTACCCTGAAGGATACACACAAAATTAGTCATGGTCACCCTTTTTTTCTGTCAGCACTTCCCTCTGATTGGATGATCAACAAGACTGCTTTGACATGAAGCAGGCAAAGTTAGATGCAAAATTTAATTCCTCACACTGGTCCATGTATGGTTTAGAGAAATAATGTCACATGAATAAAGGTAGATACTCATAAAGTGAAATGTGCCAAATTCCGGATGTACATTATCTGTCCTGCAGTTTAGAATAGGAAATGTAGGATAAACATTATAAACTAACAACTAGCAGGCAGAATATTGATAAATAGCATGTATTTTTTTCCAGATGGAATTTATATTTTCATACATACTTTTAAACACTTGGGAAGTTTTGGGTGTCATTTTTCTTTGTCATGAATGTATAAACATGCATATGAAAAAATACAGTATTTGAAAGTCATACAGGACACATGGCAAATTTTAAAAGCCCTCTTCTGTAGGCATGTTTGCCTACTGAATTTCTTATCCAGGTTTTAAAATATGGCTCTATGTTCCCTGACAGTCAAATGGCAGTATTTAAAATCACTGCTAAGAAGAAGATAAGCTTGTTTCATTGCTGTCAGCTAAGTCCCCGTACCTTTATCTGGAGTTTTCATATGCTACAAAGTTCAGTGACTTACCTCATATTCAGAGAAATATTTCAACATTTTCTGCAGTTCCATCAGAAAAATCTTCCAGGATCAACGTGTGTGCTTGGGCAGGATTAAGCCAGTGCTTGGTAGTGCACTGAATTAGTCTTTCTGTCAGCCTGATTACTTTAAGCTCTATTAAAAAAAAAAAAAAGCTCACATCTATTAGGAGTGAAACTTTTTTCTAAATATGAACTTAATGCCAGGACTTCAAGCAATTTACAATCTCTTCTCTAAAGTGCATGGTCTCATTTATTGATCTCAGTAAACCATTCATTATGAGGTACAGCTATTCTGGTTATCTCGCTGCTGTTTGTTTGCAAGGCATAACCAGGGTTCACTGTTTATGACACAGTGATTAAAGGAACACTTCCAATTCATCCCTGCATCCAGCCTTACTCCTATACATGCTACTTCTGTCCTAGCTATGGTGCAATTACTTTTGCTCCTCAGTCACTGAAGGGTGGGAGCACTGCTGCTACCTGCTCCTGCTGCTTTGTCAGAAATCTGTGTCTGAAAATTAATGCCTTCTGAGAAGTGGGAGAAAATCTCAATTTTTCTTGTGGGAGCAGAACATAGCAGAGGTTGATAATAACTTCACACATTATTACAATGCCAAACCATAGCAGAAAGAAACTGAAGCACTAAGTAGGGCCAGGTCTTTGGTTGGTATACATTTATGCTGCCTAATTTACTTTGGAAGAGTACTTCAGCTGAGGCTCTGGGTCTTTAAGCAATTGCTTATATATAAGTAGATTTTCTGTGAGATCTTTCCCTTTTGATGAGGATTATTTTACTAGGGTAGATTTTTAAATCCATATTATGTAGTACTTTCTTCTCTGTTTGCTTGTTGGTTTGTTCTTCTGTTCAGCAATGTGTCAGTATAACATTTTTGATGCAAGTCGGTTCCTGCCTGCTCTTGGAGCTGCTGCACCTTGAGCAGTGACAAATTCTAGACTGATTAATGCTGCACACACTCCACAGAACATCCAGTTCCTACGGACCCCGACGTGACTGCAACAGCAGCAGGATCTGATGGGTCTCTATCCTGCCCTGAAAAGTATTACAGCCCACACCAACTGCTTCCATTATGTAATTATTATTTT
Source organism: Erithacus rubecula (assembly GCF_903797595.1). Lineage (NCBI taxonomy): Eukaryota > Metazoa > Chordata > Aves > Passeriformes > Muscicapidae > Erithacus > Erithacus rubecula. The sequence continues at coordinate 104,104,669 of NC_136689.1, forward strand.
TCAATCTGGATCCAATAATGAGCTTCTCTCTATGCTGGCTGAACACTGTTAAATGTTAATGCTGCCCACAATACATGGTGAGTTTTGTTCCATAAACCTCACAAAGTGTCCGTGCTCTCTTGCCAGCCACAGATTTATTGGGGTATGGATTGCACATATTAAACACAGTCATCAGGCCACAAAGGTTCCATCACAAACTGCCTACCAGCTAACATCATCAAGAGGCAGACTCCATATATCTTCATGACTGATACGCCAATCCTTCCCCTCCATTGACTAATGAATTGACGCACGCAGTGTTCTTCTGCATTAGTGTGCATCCCTTTGATTTACAGCACCACAGCAGGGGGCTGCAAGCACTCAGATACTGATGGATTCCAGACAGCTCTTGCACCTGCCTGAGCAGGACGCTTCCCTCTGAGGAGATGAGTGCTTGCATCCCAAAATTGTACATAATAAACATGGTGGGCTCCACTGTCTGCATTTTCACCTCTAAGTGCCATCAGACTGCTTGTCTTCCTGAACCAAATTCCCTAGTTGCTATAAATCATGACACATCGATTTACATTGTTTGTTCTCTGAGCACTGTGCCTGAGCCTTTTGGTCTGTGTGCTTTAAAGATACATCTGGGAGCCACCAATGTATGCCTGCCTCCCGAGGTGTGCCAATGCCAGGGAAGAGGGCTCAAGAGAAAGAGAACAGTGGATTTTTGGATGTTTTTGTGTTGTCAGCCCTGCTAGTCTGCAGCTGTGGTGAGAAAGCAGTGGCCACTTGCCCAGCACTGCCCCTGTGAAATGAGGGGAAGAATGGGGCTGTGAGTAAAAGGGGAGTAAAAGAAGATTTGGCCCAGAGCTTTTGTCTATTGAACTAATTGACTGGCTACAGGCTCATGTTTTGATGGCAGACTTGTATTTATGTTACCCACAGCACAGGCTACCCAGTTCTAATGACTGGCATGAAATACAGAGTAATTTCAACCCTTTACAAGTTGCCATCACATAGAACAGTCATCTTCCAGTCTAGTACTAAATCCATCTGATGAAGGAAAAAAAGCCAGTCTGAATACCATCTGTTCTGAGAGCAGGGCAAGGCAGGAGTAATTGCTTAGATGTGTCCTGGATGAAAGACTGAACAAAATTTCCATTGGGAGTTTATGGTGTACTGAGATAAAAAATATGTGAAAGCATTTTCAAAGTTAAAATAGGAAATTCTTAATTTATGTAGCAAATAAATCAGAATTTTAAGACATCTGATAACAGATGTACCACTAAATCATGCAGATCTTCTCACAAAGAGATATATTTCAGGCTCTGAAACAACATTTCATTGAAGGCTGAAATATATTACTCTTTGTAGACTCTTGGTTTGTTTCTTTATTTTAATTTTGAGCTGCCTCATATATTTATACAAATTTCCTATCAGGGAGATGTCATAAATTTATACCTGATAAACCAGAGGATTTGGAGACACAGGGAAGTTTCTTCCTGATACTTATGGAAGAATAATTAAAAAGAAGACCTGACCACACAATTTAGCATGAGAGCAAACAGACTTCTTTCATTTAGCTCACTTGCTAAGGTGGTCACTTTGCTTAAAAACTCACAGCAAATTCATTGCATGACTAATGCACCTAGTAACAGTTTTCAAAGAAGAAGGGGGCTTTTCATCATTGAAAACAGTAAAAGGTTCCCTTGGATGGAGAGAGATTAACATTAGAAGAAGTCAATTCCATAACCCCCTTTAAATTAAAAGATCCAGAATTTCATTGAAAACACAGGAAAACAAAGCAGAAATTCTTTCAGTTTTCCATGCTCTGACTTTCTGGAGACAATCTATGTGGTAATAGCAACCAGTTCTAGTTTTTTTAGTTGGCAAAAGTTGAGGCTGGAGAATGAAGGAAAAAAAATCAAATAAAGAGTTATATCACAGAGGAGATTGTTGCACTACTTGCAATCAAAATGAGATCATTTTTCAAAGCTGCTAGAAATAATGTAAGCTGCTTCTGGGCATCTTTAATTTATGTGACTGCTACTGGCAAAGCAAATAAGGTGTTTTGATACTGTTCTTAATAGCATTACAGGGATAAAAGGTGTCACAGAGTGACATTGCCCTACACAGCACTGCAGCACCAGTTACACAAAGAGTAAAAAACCCTTTCCTTTTAATATCTAGCTCATGTTGTCCTTTGCTGTAGATAGAGCATAGTTATTGTGCAGAACTGAGTAACAGAAAGAAATCTGGGTAAATTATAAATTAAATTTCTAATGGGTGCTGTAAACATCTTTTCAGATAATCTTCACAGAGATAATTGCAGAAAGCAAGGTTGACTTGAGGTGGAGCTGAATTTCATCATGCAGAAACAACAGCACAGGGGCTATCTGGGGAGATACCTGGGAATATATTGTGCCACATGGAATAAAGAAATGAATTGGTGAATGTGAGAAGAGCAGAACACACAGAGATGGATGTGAGGCACTGGGAGGGAGCAGTGTTTGTGCACGGTGCTAGGAGGATTTTCTCTGTGCCTGCATCCAAGTATGATGGGCGACCAACGTCCACCAAAATCTGTGGAAGGAAAAAATCACAGGTGCCAAAACAAGCTGTACTATCTCCTTACTGAAGGACCTGGTTGAAAGAAAACAACCCTTCCTTCTCCTGGCCAGCAAGTACAATGAGGTTCAGCAGAAGGATGGAAAAATTGAAGTCCTTCACAGCAGGACCTCATCTCCAAAGCACCAGTTTATGTTCTCCCTTTCATGGCAGGAGTCAAGGTCTGTTTTCTGTGCAGAGGAGGTTGGCTTAGAGGAAAGGACCAGGGAACCTTGTGGGAAATATTTCCCTAAAGAGTGGAGGGAAGAAATACAAGTGAATGTTTTGCTGAAATAAGAAATCCTTATATATAAATGGATTTCCAACAAACCTCATGTTTTTTAATCTCTCTCTTAGTATTCTTAGTTGGCCTGTGGTAGCCTTGATACTTTGGCGTTCAGATATTTTCCTGTGTTCAAGATTCTGTGAGATTTTTTTTACTGAAAACCTCTATTCTAGATGTCATTAAACTATCCTGAATTTACTTCGGTTTTGATGTTCATATTGCCTTGAAAATTCCACTCCAGAATTCTGTTCTGTCCCACTCTGTTTCAGTTCTGCTGGCTTCTTCACTGTCCTAACCCTCGAGGCATTGCTGGAAAGAAGAGTGTGAATTTGTCAGCCTGGTGTTACAGAGAGCAAAAAAGTGGATAAACTCTGTATTGTTCAGACTGAACTTACTCTCTCATATACACAATTTCCCCATCTCTTTGGAAGGTGCAGGAGCACCTTCATGGCAAAAAAAGCCAAAAAATAACAAAAAAAAACCCCCAAAAACCAAAATAGCTCACTGAGAGCATGCTGACAGCAATTCAACAGAACGTCTTAAAAAATTGTTGATAAAATGAAACACAGTTTAGGCTTGTTTGTATAAAAAACTTAGACAAAAAGAAGTCTTTTGATCAATATGCTGTTCACTGAAAGCATTGCAAAAACATTTTAAACTCTCTAAGTTTCCAGTGAAACATGAATTATGCACTAAAAATAACAATTCACCTGTTTGCATACAACAATATCCTGTATCCAGCATCCAACAAAGTAGGGCTGGCCCTTCCCTGCATCTTTCTATAAACCCTGCACAAGTCTCTCTGTATCTCCAGCACCATCAAGCATATACTGTTATTGTGATTCTTGTGACAAGCTTCTTCTTTCTCATTAGCTACAATTTAAAGATGGGAAAAGAAAAAAAAAAACAAAAAAACTACAAAGTTTGATCTGAGATGACAAGGCTAATTTTGGCAAAAATGTCCTTCTATTTCTCCAGTTGTCAGGTCTAATCCAAAGCAAGCACAATGTGCAGATAGTAAACATAATATCCTCCTAATTATATTAAATTACCTCTCAGGAGCTGCTCTGCCCTCTTGTCAAAGGCCAGGAACTGGCTTTTAATGATGAATGTGAACCACAGTGGGACATTCTATATCATCATTTAGTTCAGCAAATGTAGCCCAGATCAGTTGTATAGGTGTAATTAGATGCTGAAAAATAATTACTTTGGCCTTACCATTAAAAATTTCTTGCTCGTATCCCCTTGTGATCTATGAACAAATTACTTTATTAGGAAATCATTAGAGCTCAATTTGTCTCTATATACTACAGACATCAATATTCATTTCTCATAATGGATCCACACATTCTTGTCATAAATTTGTAAAACTACACAGCAGTTACCAGTTTGGAGTCATTACTGACCTTAACAAAAAGACTGTTTTTCATAGTAAGATGTTTTTCTTCTGCACCAGCTTCCAGCAGAAAACTGAGCAATGTGAGCTTTATTGTTAGGCCATTAGCTCAGACAATCTTTGTGTTTTTATGCACCACTGCATGGGGAGAGTTTTTGTGTGGCTGGTCCCTTTGTGCTACTGCAATATCCGAGCTTGGGTCATTAGGAACAAAATAGCTCCCCAGACAAAGTACACTGTTATGAGAACACCCCTATTATCAAGGCCCTGAGAGCATCCCAGGGGAATGGCTCCAGCTGTCAGCCCGTGCAAGGCAGCAGGGAGCATCCCCAGGTGCCCCAGGCAGACCCTGGCTGTGCTGACCCATCTCACAGCACCCACAGCAGCTTGCCCTGCTGTGACTGTGAGCTCAGGCCCCCTTGAAACTGCAGTTTTGCTCCTATTGCTCTGCAGATTTCTCTGAGCAGTGAGAAAGCAGGTGACTCCAATGTCCTTAGTGTGGGGATATGGTATAGTTTAAGTCTAGCAGTTAACTGATCTTTTGACTGTTAGGATTTACAAAGCAGGTGTGAGGAGGAAAGAAGATAATTCATCAGATCCCAGGTCACCTCCTGTTACAAATTACCTTCACATAGTTCAGTCTTTAGCTTTTACACAAGTGAAAGATACCACTGAAATTTATCATTGCAGGACTGAGGAAAAATCTTCAGTGAATTCTCTGCAGTGGTGGTTTGATAGTTGCTTGCTGTTGAAATAAGTCTGTATAAAGCAGCTCCCATCTCAGTACTTCTCTGAACATCACACATCTCCATACAAATGCTCCTTACACTCGAGCTGCAAAATTTGAATTTTGATACCTGCAAACGTCCTTCATTTTATAACATGGTAAATTTTTTCTGGATTTGGTATGTCACAAACATTTGTGAAAAATATTATTAAGAACTATGTCTATAACCAACAATATGAGCACAGAATTTATAATCACCTCAGAAAAAAAAAAAAAAAAAAAAGCAGTAGTGGGTTTTAAAACATATTGCTTAGAACCTGATAAGAGCTGAGACCAGTCTCAGACTATTGATTTTATCTTCCATTTCAACAGGTACAGGTAAGCATCTGCTTCCAGTTATAAACTTGTCAGTCTAGAATCACATCCTTCACGTTGCCCATACACTTGTGCTCACTGCAGTGGAATTCACTCTGCCATGGCTCTGGCTCAGAAGCTATCAGAGTCCCACCCTCTCCACTCACAACACTTTTGAACCCCTCTGGCAGTGGCCATGCCACAGGTATCAAGTTCAAGCTGCTGAGAAAATGCAGCACAGCACTCAGCTAAGAGGAAATTAAATGCCAGACTCTCCTTGCAAGTACTTAATCTATGGCACTGAAGTTCTTAAAACAGTGAGCAGACAACAAGCATTTCAGGTCAAATCCTCACACAAAAGGAACAAAGTGCATAAGTCATCAATACAAGTAGTATAAATCATCTGAATAGGCAGCTGGAAAATGACAGCTACCTATATTATGAGACATAAAAAGGGAAGACAAAATATAGGTGGATTTTTATCTTTTGGGTTTATAAGGCTGTGTCTGATGGACCATAATGTCTTGCTAGACTAAATGGGCCAAATTCCTCCCTGGGGTAACTGTTAAGTTTGATTGTGTCCTGTCAGAATGGTTTGAACCATGAGAGTAATGTATGCTACAGCACTACTTTGAGGTATTCCTCTATTAAGAGCTGCCATGCCCCAAATGGTATATTAATTCCAAGACTAGGAAGCATATATTCAAAATTACAGAATGGAGTAGAAAGAACAATAGCAAAGAAAGAAGCAGAGAACGAGTGCTCTCAGCCAGCACAAACTGAATGGTGACTGAAGAGCTCAAATCTTGGCTTGCTGCAAAAGGCATCTTCCAATTATATTAATTCTTTTATCTTTATCTTGCTTGTCTGACACCCCCAGCTCCCAGTCAAATCCCGCCAGCATGTCTGGAACAGCGCTCAGGAAGGGACTCTGCTTTGCTCAGGGGCAAGTGTCTTTGAACATTATTCTGTCTCTCTTTAAGTTACACAAATTTCTCTTGTTTTCTGACCACCTCCAGCTCCAAGTTCAGTCTGATGGACTGACAGATATTCTCAAAGTTGGTCATTACTCAACATTTGCACTCAAAGACTTGAAATGAAAAGAAACAGGTCTCCCTTTCAACCTTGGAGAGAATAATTCTCAAACCAAGGTATCCTAAAGCATTCCAGAGAAGGCGAGGACATTCCTGTAAAGTGATTTAAGCCTCTACTATTAAAAGGCTTTCCTGGACTTAGAATACAGGTTGGAAAACATTTCTTTAGAAGGTTCATTGCCTTAAATTTACCTTTGCCTTTTTTGACTCAAAGCCATCAACCAAGAATACACTGTTACAAAAGAATTGAATAACACATGCTATGTTCAAGATGGCAAATATGGAACATGTCATTGAAGTTATTTCTGCAGTTTTACTTTGTTATTTGCCTTCTAAGAGAACAGGAAGAGGTTTTGGTTGTGGAAAAAAAGATTTCTCAATTGCTGTTAAAATGCAACTTTCTGAGGTCCATGCTTTCCTCTGGATTCTCTTGTCTTTCTTACCTTGCCTTTCTTACCTTTTTTCAGCTTGTGGATCGAAACAATCTGGTCCCAGCATTGAGCACAAGCAGATACTAAGAGAAGAAAAAATAATTTGTACCCACATGACATCCACCAGTGCACTGCAGATGGGTAAAGAACCACTTTTATTTCAAACCTGACTCTGACACGTGCCACTTGTTGGCTGACAGTACAAGGATACAGGAAAAGTCAGTGAAGAGTCAACACCATCTGTTTCAGGATGTTGTGTGCATTTTATCTGTTTTCCTAGGCTGCTCAGTCATTCTTTGCCATTTGTGGTTACCAATTATTACCCATTTTTAGGTACAAGAAGCATTTAGCTCTTTTTTCATGGATCTAACCTGTTCCCAAAAATCTTGCTTTACACGCACTACTGGAGTGGCTCCCTATTCTCCCAGTGCATTATTAACGCAGGTATGCTTACATAAACTGAATTCCACCTCCATTTTTGTTGTCCTGTACATTAGCAAGTGGTACAGCTCAGTAAAGGAAGATTTTAAAGTGACCCAATTTTAGAGTGAACCAGTTGATGCTGGGAATCCAATATTCACAATATATACATTTTATGTATTGTTGGGGGAGGTTACTTGGGACTAGCCTGAGCTCATGGATTGAAAAGTATTTTGTATTCAGAGTGTATCACCCAGCTTAGTTTCCCCCTGACTGCAATGTAGATTGTGCACTCTAAGACTTTTTGACAATGGGAAATAAAGTGCAGTCATTGAGAATCAAAACATTTACTTCGAAAGCACATTCCCAATAAAACCTAACATGCTAATGTGGGCACTCCCCTCAATACCTTGTCTCCCTATTACACTGATCAACCTCTTAGAATCAGCAAATTTTATACTTCACTGCTGGCTGTATTTTCCATGTTATTCGTAAATAGGTTGAATTTGAAAATGCACTCTCAAATTCATGTCAAGATAACACATAGCTCCTCCTGAAAAGCCACCCTTTTGATGGATGAGTCAGCTTTATCTCCTAATCGCCTTGGAATTAAAAATGTTGGGCCATGAGTCATGTTTGAAAGTGACAGTTTCAGCTGTTAGTCTGACAACTCTACATTAACTCTCTTGGGCTTGTCTTTCTGTTCTCTCACAGCACTTCAAATCCACATAACCAAGGGCAAATTGTGTTAGTACCTTAAGCCTGTCCTACTCTAAATCTCCTGTTTAGCCCTGTTTGGTATCTGCCAACACCCCCACACCCTGTCCATCACACCTGCTCCCCAGCTGGCTGGTTCCCAGTCCCCACTGTTGCAGGGGATTAGTCTGTCCAAAGTGCAGGACCTTGCACTTGCCTTTGTTGAATTTCCTGAGATCCCTGTTGGTCCATTCCTCCAGCCTACCTAGGTCTCTGAAAGGCTACTCTGCTCCTTGGCTGCTTCCCACCTGCAAAGTTGTTGAGGGTGCATTTGATCTCCTCCTCCAGGTCATTGATAAAGGTTTTGATCAGAAGAGGTTCCAGCACAGAACCTTGACACCCCCCAAGGTAGTCATAACCACCCTGTAGCTACAGCTACAGCAGTGTAGCACTCTAATACTGTGTATTCTAGTATAATACTGTGCTGCAAAAATCAAGAGGTTTTTTGTTTTTGTTTTTTTGTTTTTTTGGTTTTTTTTTTTAATCTCCAAATAGATTTATTTGCAATTATGTTATCGTTTATGCAAAAAAATTTAATGGTTTTGGTATCTGAATTTATGGCTGTTGTAAATAAGATGCATCCTACAATGACTTTTGTTTAACAGTAAAGGTCATTCAAAAATGCCATCATAAAACTCACTCAGGAGAGCCCTAAATTAGTAATAGTTATTTGTCTTTGTGGCTTTGTATGAAGTCTTATGATGTGAACTATTAAATGAGAAGTGTGATAAGAAGGTGATAAATGTAGAATGGCATCAACACCAGTATTAATGGAGCAGCAGTAATACAGAAAATCAAGTTATTGTTATTTCAAAGAACATTTAACATTTGGAAAGGAAAAACAGAGAAGGGAAAGAAGATGACCATTTCAAGCTGCTGGTTTTCAGGAAACATTATCATTGCAATTATGTAAAATTTTATAAAATTACTTATAAATGTGCATGCACACACTTTTTGGGTTAGGTTTTGTTATTTTTTTTCATATACAGTATAACGAGACAGAGATGAACCAATCCAGAAAAGAAAACAAGTTGAAAGCTGTATGATCAACTTGGATCTTCAGACATTCAAAAACAGTTGTTTTTTTGCTGTTGGTCTTTCATCTTATGTTCCAGCCCTGGGGTGAGGACAGAAAAAATATAAATACTGTATGAAAGCTTTGGTTGTTCCTGCACTCTTTTTATGACAAGCAAAACAAGAAACAACAGAAGTCTACAGAGGGAGAGATGTAGGGATTCATGTTCAGTGATAATTTTAAGTGTTGCTTGGCGAGGTATAAAGGCATGTTTCTAATGGGCTCTGGCAGATAACCCTTGACAAATTTTGCTGCACTGTGTACCTCCCTGGTTGTCTGTGTCACCTTTCTGATGAGGAATACCACTGGAGGACAGAGCCTGGAAAAACAGAACCCCTGCCAACCTCTGAGTTGCTCCCAAAACTACATCTTAGCCAAAATAAACAGTTTAGTAGATGGGCTTAAATATAAACTGAAATGACAGATTGCAAACTGGAGCAGTGAACAGTGTAGTTCAAGAAGGTAATTGCTTTGGTGTCTTTGACCATCAGATTAAGATGGTTCTGCCTGTCTGCTTTGCCCTAATGACTTATTTCTGTCAGTGCTTCTGCAACTGGTGCTCTAAAATGGTCCTTGCAAGATATAGATGCTTCAAACCATAAGCCAGCTCTCTGGAAATTCTGATTCTGACCAAGATGAATAGAAGTAATGGACACATATCATAGAATTGTATTTACTCCTGCTATCACTATATACATACATCACCTTTATAAGGATGCAGCTGATACACAAAAAATACTACATTACATTACTGGCTAGAAATTTAATAGTACAGGTAGGTTTTCCTGAGCTGCATTCTTCACATAAGAGTTAAGTACAGCTGTGGGGAGGACTTTCTCATGCCATTTAGGATCTTAGAAATAAGCCTCATTTTGAGGCTGCATTGAAGAAAAATAATGGCAGTTCACCATTAAAGAGATGACACAGAATTAATTTTTGCATGTGAAATACTTCATATACTTTAAACATTATTCTGTAACAGAAAAGTTGTTTTGAAAGGAAAATCTTGAAATCTTTTATTATGAAAACACAACATTTCTCCTTTGCTGCAATTTACTTCTGTGTTGTAGTTTTGGGAGATTTTTTTCTACATATATTACTTTCAGAATTGGCCTAACTTCAAGAAATGTTTGGTTTTTAAACACAACCTCTTAAGAATTGCTCAAATCACCAATTGTTGGAGTAGCATTGACATATAGCCAGATACAATTCAATGATAGAAACTTGCAAATACATATTTAGTGACTTAAAGTAAGGGACAGGAAGTGAAGTAACTTGGGATCTCTTCTTAGAACTAAATTTACATACACAAGGAATCTAACAAACCAAAACTGTCAGGTTGGACTTGATGATCTCAGAGGTATTTTCTAACTTTATTGATTCTGTGATTCTGTGTTCTCTTGATGAGCAATTTGAAGAAGCTCTTTGAGAAAATGTAGTGAAGTACCACCACATGTTAATAATAAAAGTACAATGGTGTATCTGATCCTGATTGTTTTTAATGTATTAGGACTACTTCACATGCTCAGAACTTGCTCAGAACATGCTCAACTTGCTCAGAATATTTGCTTTCTTCAGGATTTCAAGTGATTTTACAATATTCCAACAGCTCTCTACTAATTATGGAAATAAATCCCATTAGATGAGAATGGTTAAGATTTGAAATGTGATTTCTTCTAAACAAATTATAGCAGGTTTTTTGTCAGGGCTTCAACTAAGACACTATATCCAATCTGAATACCACAATTATGAAAGATAGTGAAGAGGCTTGATAAGAGAACAGATTAACCAACATGATGTATTTTTAAAGATTTGGATTTGGTTAATCTATAGAAGAGAAAAAGAAGAATGTGTAACCAAAGAGAATGGTAATAACCATTGTCTGAGTCCACTGCAGGTTTGATAAGAGGCAGTAAATTTAATTTGCAGCAATTTAATTGCAGTCATTTAATTGAGGTGATTTAATATAGACATTAGGAAATACATTTTAATTAGGGAAGTAAAGGTCTAGAAAGGAATAGGAAGATTGAAAGAGATTGTTGGTTGTGGAATCTCTGTGACTATCTCAAAAACAGGACAGATGAATGACTCTGCGATAGTTTTGTCTTTGAAATGAAGAGCTGGAGATGAACAGCTGCTGAGATTCCTTCTGGAATGTATTCCACGTTTTACAAGTCTGTCTAAAAAATATGCTAGAGCTGCAGAGACATTGGAAACACAGATGGACAATTCTCACTCCACACCTCCAACCATCCGCAAAGTAATTCCCTTCCCAAACCTCGCTGTGTATAGATGTACATTTATAAAACATTGCTGTGTTGACACTCCTTTCCGTGTTTGATTTGATTTTGACAGATTGCTGTGAACAAATTCTATTAACCACAAGTGCTGAGAAAACACTTTAAAGCTGTTACACAGAAATACACCTTGAAAGTGAATAGAAAAAAAAATCACAAGAAATGCTATTTACACTAGAAGACTGAATTATATGACATATATTATTATGACATATATATTATATAGCTCAGCTATTCAAAGAAGAAAAACCTAAGAGGTGAGACTGCTACTTCTGATCACAAGGCATAAACAAGCTTCACAAACAGCTTTTCTGGGAAGAAAGCAGGGAAGGAAGCTAAAGTCTTCTCATGGGCTGTTTGCAAACAAAAACTTGATGGATAGATTCTTTAAGGGCTTAAGGAGTTAAATGTGTCCACTATTTTATCTTTTGGTTTCTCAGCTATCCTCCAGTGTAAGTGTCCACTTTAAGAATTGCTAATTAGAGAAAGGTTTTTGGGAGGATATATCTGACAGAGGAAAGAGTTTTGTTGTGGCTGGGTAAGTGAGTCCATGGGAAGGAGGGCAAAGAAATTTTTCTCAAAAGCCTGACTCCAAAAAAACCCCCCTCCTTCTTTCTGGTTACTTGTAAAAAAACGTGAAAGCAATGACTTCATTTATCATGTGCTGAAGGACACCCTGAGAATCCCGGCTTGAAAAAATGTGGATGATACTGTGGTGGAGGTGATGGAACCCATATCTGTAGGAAGAACAAACCTGAAAAGAACAACCAAACACCCTGACTCCAGAAAGCAGTAATCCTGCTGTGGCTGTGGCTACTGCCTGTAGTTTGAGGGTGTGGGTGGCTCTTCTCCCACTCTCCCCCATCTGCTCCCCCATCTGTCAGATGGTTTTCCTTTCTTGCCCTTGCCCCAGAACTGATGGCAGGCATTTGGCAGCAGACATCAAAGTGAACGTGACTGATGAAAATTCACTGCTTTGCTATTTCTCACTGCCTTTGACAGCAGGTAGAGGAGAATGTGCATTTTTGAGTTTGCATATTTATTATTTGTAGAACAGAAAGCCTCCACTGGCAACTGCTACTGCCTATGAGCAGGTGCTGATCACAGTCCTACTGACAAAGATTTGTAATTCAGCTGTTATTCCAGAGAGTCCTTTATGAACCAAAACTAATTTGCAGTTGGGACAATCCTTGCAGAATGCTTCATATATTGGGCTTGGTTGGGTTTTACCATACTGAGGGTTTCAGCCTTAACTGTGCCTTGTTCTAGAATAAACCAAAACATATTCTAACCTAGATAAGAAAGTGATTGAGAAACAGGTTTTTTAAGAGGTACTGATCTGAACTCTCAAACATTCAGTTAGGGAAGTCACACTATTCAGTGACCTGGGAAAAAATAAATAGTCTAGTATATAAAGACCATCCCTTCAAGACCTCAGCAAAAAGAGTAAGTTGTTTGACTGGTGTTTGTTGAGAATGGGGAAAAGAATTACATGCCTACTTCAGGTTTCTTATTGAAGAGAAATGCTGCCAGGAGAAGTTTTCCCACCATTTGTGCTAGAACCCATTTGCTAGATTTCTCTGGCTGCAGTCATTGCTTTTTGGGGAACATTGATCAATCTCTGTTGAACAGGAGGAAGAGCGCAGCTACCTGAGCCGAGGAGAGTTCTGTAAAGTAGTAGTGGGGAAATTCCATAGAATCATGGAATGGTTTTATGTGGAAGGAATCCTAAAGACCATCTAGTTCCAATCCCTTGCCATGGACAGGGACAACTTCTACTACACCAGATTGTTCAAAGCCACCTCCAAACTATCCTTGAACACTTCCAGGAAGAGGACATCCACAGCTACTTAGCTGTTCAAGGAGCTGGGTGGTTTCATGAGTACCCCCATAGAAGCAGACAGGAGAAATTTATATTTTAAATCTTACATTACTCATACCCTCAATCACCTCAAAAAAGTTCCCTTTCTTTGCAAAGTACCTTGAAATTTCCTGCTTTCAGAAAAAAAAAAAAAATCACATTCGCAAAATTTTTGTGGAGTGAAACTTATGTCCTAGACATTGGTCTAATGGATATGAAATGAAGGAGATGTGCTTTCATGCTTTCTCATCTCTGACCACATGCATTTTCACCAGGGATTCTCCTAGGTTGTCTTGTCTGGTGCTGCAAGCCTTACCCTTCCTATCAACAGTAATTAATGTTGTTATTATTATGTTGAAAGGAAAAGGGAAAAAAAATAAAATGCTTCACAGGAAGAGACAAATGATGTGCAAGAACAGCAAGATCCCATTTTCCAAAACTTGTGCATGTCTTACTGATTGCTCTTATAAACAGAATGTGTATGCATGAACCAAAGCGAAAGGTATAGGGAAATAAATACCTTTTAGTGCTCCAGCTTGGGAATTTTGGTTGGCCTCAAGAGTACTCAGTGGTAATGGATCTGTCAGACAGAGACATTTAAAATTCAGCCTACATCACAACCTCAAAAGTGTTTGAGAAAGCTTTCCCCATTGCAAGGTTCTCACTCATTTTATGGCATACAGTTACCGTGTGGGATTCTGGGCAGGATGGAAGCAGACTTATGGGAAATGGACAGCCCTTAGTACAGCCTGAACTTCACACCTTTCAGGAGATTATTTTAAAGCAAGACTTTTCTCCATATTAGATACCTTTACAATACAGATTTTTGTGTACCTAACAGCCTCAAAGGCTGTTAAAAATTTGTGTGGAGACCACAGTCAGTGCAAACTCTGAATTATTATTCTCCTTGTTTTGCTTATTAAGATTATACCTTAGTGACTAAACTCATTATTATACAGTGCAGGCAAAACAGCTTGTGCTGTGTCAAAGCAGCAAGCACTTCCCTCGATATAAAAAGAAAATTAGTTTTGTGACACTGACCAAGAGAACTAATGAACCACTCTTCTGCAACATTTGCAATTTCCAGAACCACAAGCTACCACTGTTCCATGTAATGATCATTAGCTATACAGTATACATTAGGAAAAAAATTGCAAAAGCACTAAGTCTTCACTTTCTCCATAGGTGATGGAAGATGGAAAAACAAATCAGGTGAATTGTTGATGGTCCCTATGCTGTTCATGTTTGTTTATAATGGCAGTGGTGAAATTTGAATTATTAGCATGGCAATGAAGACACACAGCTAAGATAAGGTGCAGCATTTATTTGAATCTTCTGATAAAACAAAGCACCATCTCTGCTTTTAGAGTTGCCATCAACTGTATTGTGTATTTCCTCTGGACATGACTACTCTAGTTTTGGCTCCCTGTGCTGTTACCTGAACTGATGGATGCCATAGAAAGCTATTGCTTTCTATGATGCTAAGACACTAAGGTACTTTCTATGGTGCTAAGATACTACACATCATCCTAATAAGCTGACAGAAGATGCACAAGTGTTAGATGAAGGATCTTTTCAAACCTGATGCCTCCCAAGACACCCATTAATAGCTGAGACAGCAGAGATTTAACAAGATGTAAAGCAATTGACAGGAATTGACTTGTGTTTGTGTGTATGTGTGTGCATATGCAGCACTATGACATGCCACAAACTTCCTTTTTATAACTCAGCCGTAAACATTTGCTCCAGGCAAAACACCGCACACAGTGTGTCATCTAGGGAGCAATTTTTGTTTAAACAAATTAAAAAAATATCAGTTTGCTCTTTTTAGCTGCATGAGAGCCAATATTCCTGTTCCCTTCTTCTACCCTACAAGCACACCTCTGTGCATGTCATTCAGCAAAGATTTGATTTACTGGGATGAATATGCCTAATTATTAGTTCAGAAAACAGAGTAATGTCTTTGTAATTCTTTTTTGGTAGAAGTTCAATTGTTAGAACAGAGAAATACATAGTGTGACCTGTGACCGTGCAGAGTTTCCCAAGATGTGTGTGATCTCCTCTTTGCTTGTTCCTGTACTGATAGGCACAGCTTAATTACTGCTGTAGAAACTCTCCCCTGGTCCTGGAAATGTCATGTTAGCAAATTGACCCCAACACCATTTTACTTTCGTCTCCTCACATTTACAAACTCTTCTGGATTTGTTATGCCAGCATATTTGGCTTGGCTAACTGTGGAGGAGCAGAGTTACCTCAGAAAGATTAATTTTTATTGGCTTTTCTTCAAATGTTTGCTATAAAACCAACTGCATTCCAGCAAGAAAGGGGGAAAGCTCTGTATCACAAACCTGGAAAGAGAATGATGGCAGAAACTCACTAAACACAGAAAATACTGGCTTGGGAACCCCCTGATGCTGGTCCCCTGGTCCTTGTGGGTAGCACAGATGAGGCAGTAGAAAGCAGAAAGTTCTGTCCTACAGAACTCCCCAGTCCTCACTTCCAAACTGGGATGCTGGTGCTCCACTGGAACTGGCAATCCACATCAATGCTTTGCCTCCTACTGATGTGAGTAACAGTGGTAAGGACAAGTAAATGAGCAATTAGCAGTGTGCTGATGAGTAATTGACACTTCTGGTTTGATTTGAACCAGACTGATGTGGGATAGAGTGGGAAGACAGATGCAAAAAAAACCCAAAAAAACTCACTGACAGTACAGCCCTTTATCCTTGGAGGGGACCACCAAGGGTCATCTCCTTTTCAGCTCAGTGGTTCATTGAGGGATGTGGCTGTTTTCTGGGTCATTGTATCAGCAATAGTTTTCACCTCAGAAAGGATGCTGGCTCATGCAGATTTCTGAACATACAGTTCTGTAATGTTGATGATTTGAAACCCTTTGAATCTCAATCAGAGACACTAAAACATTCTCCCTCTTACTTTTATTCTCTTCTTCTTTCTTGAAGATATTTAGAAATAGCTTCAAAATGTGTAGGATAAAATATGATTTGTGAGCCTCATACATGTATTAAAACCAAGGATGCCCCTTAAAGAGTTGGTGAAACTCTCTTGTTGAGTGGTGAGACCTCATTTCTGGCAGATGACCTGGTTTCACCAGCAATAAACCCATCACAAGGAACAGCTCCTATTGCCTGCACAACTCCCCATGTGAAAGGCAACTTTCTGTGTCCTTCTCTTCATCTTATCCTTCTCTACCTTCCATTGTGTGGAAGGTGAGTGTGAGGACCTGCATTGCTGCTGGATCTCATAACCAGAGCATTGCTGAAATGAACTTTAAATTGATGTGAAGCCTGCAAATGCTGATACAGATGATGGACAGGAAACTTCAGTGAAATTTCCTTTGTTTGCTATAGTATTTGAATTTTTGCTGATCTTAATCAGTTTCATAGTCTGACTGCAACCAAAAAGGGATTATTTCTTTTGCTCTGGAATTTAAGGATGAACACGTTTGTTCAGAGGCTAGACAAGACCAAATTAGAACATGCTACTGGGGCATAATAAATTAACAGTAATTGCAAGCTAGTGTTCCTTAATTCTTCAGACACCATCACCTGTAAATATTCCGATCCTTTTCATAGTTAGTTAATTTGTGCTTTTGTCCTTATTGAATCAACTGTTGTCTTTTCTTTCATGCTGTCTCCTGAGGGAAACCCCTTTTAAATCTTTTTGCTTTAATTCCATTAATTGGCATATTGTCTGGTCTTATGTTTCCCCTCCTGGGCCTCGAACTTATGCTCCTTCAGTTCTTAAACTCCTTAGCTCTATTTCTGCAGCTTTGACTGACAACTTGCTTGATCAGGGTACAAAGCATGTGCTTCCTTATCTTTTACTTCCAGGCTAATGTTTAACAATATAGTCAGTTTATCAGTCAATTTACTAAGCCAGGGTGAGAGTTCTCTGTTCTGAAGTCATCACAAAAATCAATAATAATCAATTCACTTATTCTAGGACACATTAAATTATTATTAACTATAATAATTAAAAATAAATAATTTATAGGTCCTCGAGCCTTTAATGATTTATGGACAGTTCTTCTTTTGCCCTTTGCTGGAAACTAGCACATTTTGAATCCTTTTTCAGAGACATTAATGAAGGGAGCAACTAAATCATACAGTCTTTTCAGTATGAAAGAGCAGGAGGTGAAAGTTTTGCTTTCAGCATCAAACCTTCCCCCTTTTATTAGCAGAAGAATGAGTGTGCAGGAAGTATGCAACATGATGGAGAGCAAAACAGTTTTGCTGAAGCATCATTGAAATAACAAAAGAAAAAAAAGTCTTGAAAAACATAGACCTAATATTACTCCTACTCAATACATTTTATGGCTATAATAAACTGAATTAATGATACAATGAAAACCTTTGCTTTTGTTTTTTGTTGTTTTTTTTTGGTTGGTTTTTTTTTTTTTTTTTTTTTTTACAGTACACACAAAACTCCACACAATATCTTTACTGTAAGTTACTGACAGGAATGATATCAAAATGTAGTCTTGAGTAAATCTTCTATGCTGTCAACCAAATTGAAAGAAAAGCATAACAGAGAGATCTCTGAGGGAGTGATGAGTTTAGTTTAAGTAAAGGCAGAATGACTGTATCATTCCAGAATTTATACAACCTGATCTCCCTTATATAATATTCCCTGATCTTTACCAGAATATAAGATACTGTTTTCAAGGAGGGGGAAGAACTAGTTCCATAAAAGCTTTTTTCAGGGCCCAGGAAGATCCTGATATGAAAACCAGCATTGCTCTAAACATCAAAAAGTTTTGCTTTGTATCCACTCCTTGCTGTAGAGCAAGAGTGTGACAAGTGCTTTTTATATATATATATATATATATATATATATATATAAGTATATTGTGAGGCAATGGCTGTGTAGGTTTTCAAGAAGCCAACCCAGTGAGAACTCTTCACTTCCTGACTCACAGCAGTACTAACATCTCATTTAATCAACCAACACCATATTCAGATTTTTTTCTCAGGCAAGCTCTCATTCAATCCAAAGCCTGGGGAAAGGATGACTCGAAATCCAAGAAAGTGCTGACAATATTAAGTGCTGGACAACTGAACAGCTTCAAAGAGCAATTTGCTATTATAAGATTTCAGAGTGTGTCCCATGCATTCAAAATTAATGAAAAAGAAATTGTATAATTTATTGTGTTTCACTTCAGAAGTGTTTAGTTGCTAGAAGTGGGCTAGAAGTGGCATAAGACCCACCTGACTTAGCTTGTGCATTTGTTTATCCATAGTGCCCAGATAGTAACAGCAAGATTAGAAAAACCAGGATCCTGGGAAGTGTAGGAGCCACTCAGCTTCATCAAAAGTTCTGCATTTAACTTTAATCCCAGAATAATGCAACCTAAATATATGATCACAAGCAGTGTTTCTTAGCCTTACATGAGGAGGAAAGTACTATAATATGTTCTTTTCAGTTGTCACTCTTCTTAGTGTTCTGAAAATACTGATTCTTAACTTTTTATCTATGCCTCTGGCCAATATTAAATGAAAGCCCACCAAGCTGCAAAAATCAATATAGTCTCCAGTCCAGAACTATTTCAAGGTGGGAGTATATACTAAAAATGTTGTCTGAAAACTTTAAGGGTGTCCTTGTTAACATGGACAGCATTTACCTTAAATACATCTTATGAGACTCATCATGAAACTCATTCAAATTTTCAATCTGCACTGCACTTCTGAAGGCTGTCTGAATTTCAGTGCTCTGTTCTTTACAAACATTCTCTTTTCCAGTCTGAATGCATTCCTTGTCTATTTGGGCTCATGACAGTGTATTAAGTTAAGCAGATTCTCTTTCCTTTTAATTTTAAAGAGCTTTTCATATGAGTATTTGTATCTGACCAGCTGAGTGAGAAACTTGAACTGAGGTTTACTATAAACACTCCCATGAAATCTGCACTTATATAGGCTTTTAAGGGGGACTAAAAACTGACTTACTTTCAAAGCCAGAATTTTGTTTTATAATAAGACATCTGTGAATTTTCTGTTCTCAGCTTTGTGAGACACCAAGCTCCAGGAGAGCAGGTTTAAGATACCAGGCTGTATGGACTCTTGCAAAGGGCTGTGTGTGTATTCAGTGTCTTAAGGTTTGAATTTTATTTTATCCAAATCTTCTCCATGTTTCCCCTGCTGTGTTTCAAACCAGAAGGTCACCAGGGGAGCCACAAGAGCTCAGCAGAGAATGGTGTGCAGGCAAGCAGTGACACTGCAGAGACAGATTTTCAGCATGCCAAGAAAAACAACACAGGGCTTGCAACGATAGCAAAAAATAACACAATTCCACACACCTATTGGTATAGGTAATAGACAGCTCCTGCAAACAAAAATTTTAAGATGGAGAGCCATTTCAAGACTTCTTACACTACAGAGCCATGATTTTAGAATGTGTGTGATGCCAGGAAAGCTAATAGAGGTATCATGCAAATAAATCCCTTGATTTTCCTGAATGTGAGCCCTATCCCCATAAATTATCCAGTCAGTTAACTAATATTTGTGGCATATTTCAGCAAACAAGAAATCCTCATATTGACATGATCCACTAGATTGTACCTGTCATGGATTTGACTACCTATAATTTTTTGGTCATCTCTAACACAGCTGGTTTGGGAAAATATTCTGTTATTAAAGTAACCCATATAGACATAGTACCTTTGTATGTCCAGTTGCATTCCCTGGGAACTGCAGATTTCATTCAGTTTGCTGGTGTCCATGAAAACAAATCCTTAAGTCAGTTAAAAGAAAATCAACAGTGCAATTTATACCTAAAGATCAGAAGAGAACAGACACAAGGCTACATCTACTCAAAAAGAAAAATCAAACATCTAATATTCAGAAATAAGCCTCAGCTACTCTGGCTTTATGTTTATTCACATCCCTATTAGGATGACTTCAGTTTTATCTTTCTTTTTCCTTTGCCCAACTTCCCTTTGCGAGGTTCGTGAAGACTGAACTTGATTAAGGCAGTTCACATAATTAGTTTGGTGTACACCTATGCTTCAAACACAAAAGTGTGTGTGTAATAATATTTGCAATTAATTTCTTCTTATCTAAATCTTAATAATTCTAATAACATTTCAAAATTTGGATCACTAGTTCATATTTTGCGAGTTTAGATTTATATAAAATCAACTTCTAAACATGCAATGTATTATGTTGTTGGAGAACATCCTCAGATTCTGAAGGAAAAAAATGGAAGAGGGGTGAAATAGAGAAAAAGATGACTAAAAAAAAGATCAAGTTTACAAGGCATCCTAAAACACAGTTCCCTACTTGTTAAACTTAACATCTGAAACAGGTGAAATATATTGCAATCTATATATTCTTTCCAGAGAATAAATATTTGTTTTATTTAGAGGGTACCCAAAATTTCAGTCAAACTGAGATCTTTTTCTCAGCTATGGTTATTGTTACTGCAGCTTTCATGCTCTTCTTTCAACTGAAGCTGTCCATGATGATTTTCATGCTTCCCATGTGGAACAACAGTGGCATGAGCAAATAAAAATCTGAAGTCTTCTTGAGAAAGAGCTCCAAACTTAAAAGTCTGAACAGGGCAATACATGATAGATTATAATTGCTTTTAAGCAGACAGTGTTATGGCCTCACATCAAGCAACAGCTAATTACTAAGGGCATGAAAAGGGTGCTCTAGCACTAAGGTATATTAATCACATATAGACTAATGTACACATTCCTAGATAAAAATGATATAACAATAAATTAGATTAATTCCCTTTTCATTGGCTGGTCAGGAAGTCTAGTTCTATGAAACTCTAATACATATTTATCTGCTGAAATATAGTGCTATTTTACTATTTTATTAGTTATTGCCCTTACTGCATAAAGTCTTCCTCCCTTTTAAAATGCCAGACCATAACAGATAATGTGTGATGTTGATAATAAAACAAATGAATACAAATAGGGGATTGAAATGAATCTATTCCAGAAGTGTTACATTTTTGCTGCCATTTTGGTCATTAATGTTAAGGAAGTAAGAAGTATTGAATGAGAATGTCATAACCTTTACCAGTGTGTAGCAAAACCAAGGCAAAAAATGTCCTTTGATCATCCTGTGGGGGCTGACAGACCCTGGATGATGATAAATAACTATGAGACATTTAGAGGTAATTTTTCAAATTCTATCTAATTTAGCATAATCTATAATACATAAGATTTAGAGCTAGCTCAGGCTGGTGCTTTCAGTCAAAGACAAAACTTTAAAAGAAAATATTTTAGATAAACTGGGATCAATGCCCTTTGGGTAGAACAAAGACTGACTAGTAATTAGCAGCTGGGTGACCACCCATGGACCCAGAGACGAAAATATCATAGCAGGGCCAAAAGTGGCTGTTGTTGGAAACAAGGAATGAACTGTCAGGAGTGACCACAAGCTGTGGCCACCAGGAGAGCAAACTCCAGACACCATGTGTGGATGTTCACTGTGGAGGGTCCATTTGAGCACAGGGGTGGCTCAGCAGGTATCTGACCTTTCCCAAGATGTGTTCAGAGAGCAGGGCAACCCTTCCTATAAAGGGTAATGTCACTCAGAGACTCCAGGTGCAGACCACAGCCCCAGTCATTTCTAACAGTGAAATTGTCTAGAATGATTACAGCATTTCACTCTGCATGAGATTCTAAGGGCTTTGTAAATTCATGGCTTCCACAGCCCAAACTGGCAGAGACCAGAAAACCAGAACTAGTTATGGTCATGGTTAAGCCCCACCCACAATCATTGCAGCATTAGTGATGCTTAAAGGAAAGATTAGTAGTGCTCAGGAAATTGAAATGTTAGAGACCAACCCTGTAAGGTGCAGCAAACATTGAAAGTGTGGAATAGTGTTTGCATTTCCTTTGCTTAGAACACTGCAGGATCAGGCCTTACTTCCTCCACAGACCTTAGAGAGAATCCACATTATGCACAACAGTGAACCTGTGCCTGATGGCAAAATAATCATGTCAGCAAAGCATTAGTAGAATAAAGCCAGTTCAAAGCCCAGGTGAGCATCCACAGTATTGTTCTGCTTGTGCTGAGTGCTGAGACCAGTTCTTGCTGACAATGACTTGAGAGTGCTGCAGCATTTCATCAGTGGTTATCAGCAAGCCTACAGGTCCTGAAATAGTGCAAAATACAGTCCTGTGGAAAGTAAAGAGAAACTAACTTGGTCCAGAAACTTGTGAGAATAGTTACTGCCAATCTGATACTGTTCTGCTCTGTGACAGGGCTCCATCTACTCCATCATGAGAGAATTGGAGACCCTTTGAAAATCCAGATTTAGAGCAAGTTACACCAGCTGAGTTTTAGAATGTCCACCTCCATTTTACAACTAAGGAGCAGCTTTTACAGCTAAGGAATAACTATGGAAAAATACCCACTGTGAAGGCAAGCAATTCAACCTCAGTTTTAATGATCCAGGGACAGAGTTCTCTGGGAAGGCATGTGATCTAAAGCAAATGCTGATTTATGTATTTCTCTTTTATCTTTCCCTCTTGCCAAGCAATTTCAAATCATACTATGTAAAGGATCCTAGTTAAATGACCCTTTTTGACAGGGAAGGTTAATAAATATTTTTTAAGTAATGAAAGATGGTGGAAAAAACAGTGAATTAAACTCAGATCTTTCAAAAAAAGTGTTGGTATGTTCATATAAAGAAAAATATTGTAACTGTTCTCTAAATATATAGGAGCCTTGTCACTAAGACAGAGATTTAAAAAATTCCCTATTTAATAGCTGCCATTTATAATGCAGAGAGAATTGATTTACTGATTTAAAAGCATTCTGCCAATCGAGAAGTTCCTGTAATATCTAAATCAATTTCTTTCAAGTCTGTGCAAGTGAAACAAAGCTCTATCAGTTGAACAGCAAAACAACTTTTCATATTAATCAGTAGGAACTTGATAAATCCCACTGATGTAGAAAATTAGCACCTTTGCATGTTTCCCAGATTTTGATTTCATTTTGGACACTTGGTCATGCATTATAAGTGCTGCCTGCCTAGCTGCAACTATTTCAGTTGAAATCCATTATTTCTGGGAGAATTATGTGCCTTGTTAGTGAAATGCGAGCTATTTCCACTCCAGCATCTGCACTGCAGTTGATCTATTATTAACATTGAGCTCATTAAAAAAATGAAAGAGTCTGATTTGTGTCTTTAGGGTGGGGGCTACTGAGGCTTCTGCTGAAGCAAGTAAGCTGGCTGTGCTGCTTCCAGTTGACACAGCTGTCAGGAAAGCGTTGGCTGTCGCTGCACCGCGCAGGGACGCTCAGCTACGAGGGCCTTGTAGCCATATGTAAACAATACCAGACTGATGACAGCTTTATGACACTGGAGACAGCATGTGCAGCTGTTAGCCACTGGGTTTTATGGTGCAAAACAAATGTTTCTCAACGCGCGGGCGTTTGGCACCAAGCTGACGTAGCAGCAGCCAGGAGGGGAGGACGGGCGGCTGCCCGAGGATTTATCCCTGCCCAGCAGTGCTGCCCCACTCTGTGCTGAGGAAGGGGCTGGCGGGTTCTTCCTCACCTTCTCAAGGGGGTTCTTCAGAGGAATCTGGGCTCCTGTCAGCTGCATTCATGGGTTTTGTGCTTTAGAAAGGATTTCCCATGGGGAAAGAAAGAACCGTCACTCTAGGACTGGGTATCTCTGGTAGCAGCTGATTAGGGTCATGTCATATGGCACATTGAAAGGAGAGCATTTGAAATAGGGAGAGTAAAACAGCTGTATTGGAGTTTAGAAATTCTGGCCCAAAAGTCTTGAACAGGAGGGTACACAGAGGCCTGAAAGAGAGAGCTGAGTAGCAATGATGCCTTGGAGTAAGTTGCATCCTGTTCTACTTTTGTGTTATCAACTCTGAGCATTGATTGCTTTCTGATCCAGACTACATGTTAGAACAGGTGGGAAAAAATAAAGTGAAAGAATTTGGAAAAAAAAAGCAATTTTCTTTAATAAGCATCAGTGACTCATCAGCTGCATCCCCAAACAGTTACTATATTTTACAAGTCATTGTGTTGCCAAGCTCTGGTACTTGCTGGACTTCAGCCTTGGGAACCTCAGCTGGCCAAGCCATGTTAATGTAGAACTTCATCAATGATGTAAGTTTAAATATGTTCTTCAAAACTTGTTAACAAACTGGTTAGTATGTTGTTAAACACTAAGTCATAGCAAGTTAGGAGTACTAGTAAAGGAAATGGTCTGGGGCCTGCTGGATAGTCTTGCAGGCAGTGTCACTCAGTAGTTAAATTATTTAAATTCTCTTCCAGGAAACTGCTTGGACCTCATTGAAATCCAAGAGAATGGTCCCTGGCCTATTCTCTCACCCTAGACTGGCATTGACTAGGAAAGTGCTGGTTATCACTAGTCAAAATTAAGCATAAGGACTACACAGACAAATCAAGGACATCATAGACCAGGGCTTGTATTTATGTCCTTGTATTTAGTACACCAATGTGGATGCAGCTTTAGCACAGATCACAGTGTCAAACCCATTTTCATTGACTCTTAATTATATAGGACAAAGAGCTGCTAAGGGATACTGGAGTGCTGCTTTGCAGTGAAGCAGATACCATCCCTTGAATCCCAAGATACTTAATTCTAAAAGATATTAATGATAAATAGGAATGGTTACTTGCTCACAAAAGAAAAGAAAAAAAAAAAAAAAAACACACAAAATTAAGTGTCCAGGGGAGGTATCACAGGTTCCCATCTGCAAATATTCTGGAAATGTGAAAATTGATCACAAAACCTGCAGAACTATTTGTGAAAAATTTCCCTTTCTTCTTTGAGTGTTGTCTTCTTCACTATAACTTTTTCCTTCATATTTTTAAAATGAAGCAATGTTTCTCTATGAAAGGCATAAAAAATTTGAAGAAAAGTCAGGAAATGTATTTTCCTTACTTTGAGTTTTCAAGAGTGTTCTGAATTCAGAATGATGTTCCTTCTTTTATTTAAAGTATCATATTCTCCCGGATAAATTCAACTTTCAGCCCATGTTTTTTGATAAAATATATTTTTGTTTATGCCCCAGAAGCAAAGGAAAACAAACAAACAAACTCACAAACTTATTTAAAAGTAATTTTTTTGCCTCCTGAATTATTTTAAAGAGAAGATTACATCTCAACATTTGACTTTAAATAGTTGCAGTGTGAGAATGCAATATTCGGCGAGAAATGTTAATATAAGCAAAATAATTACATTGCTACATAGCTGGGAGGAAATCATAAAGGGAATTATCTTGATTTGAGAGCTAAAGATCAATTATTGTGCTGTATTTCATCCTTAGCAGCATGTCCAGATGACTGGGTAACACATTTGAGAGAATTATTCCATCATACAGTTTTTGGAAGAGCTGTTAGTTATTGCCTTCTAAGATCTTCATAATCTAACTTTAATTTTTGAAGCTGTTCACATCCTTGTCAATATTGGTATTTTTGTAGTGAGTGCTGGAAGTAATGACTGTTTATGACACATCCCACTTACAAAATGCCCTTTTTCTAACAAGATCATAGCATAGTCATCTATAAAAACTGCATATTCTTGCCACAAAAAGCAGATGCAGCTGGAAAGAGAACTTCAATTTTGAGCAACTATTTGTATGTGTGGTGCATGGTTCCATGAACAGCTTCCAGCATTCCATAAGTGCTCTGCCTTTTAGCTCTGGGTGAAGTTTTATAGCCACCATAATCTTCACCCTCTAATAGAGAAAAACCCAGCAAACACAGATGGATGATGAGATTGATGATGGCGCTCTCCTATACCCTCCCTCTCTTCCTTCCCATGCAAATAATGAGGGAAGACAGACCATAGCCACACAAGGATGTGGGAGGTTTGCTCCTGTTTTAACTCCATCTGCATGGAGGGACTGAGTGTCCATGGGCAGTCCTGGTCCTGGATGACATAGATAATACAGGGTCAGAGTGGTGGGACATAAATGGTACAATTCATGTAGCATTAGTGACTGCTCATCAGTGGAAACAAACAAAAAACTGGCAGAGAAAAAGTATGAGCCAGGAACTAACATTCACATCCACCTGAAATCATAGCTGCAAAGTCTGTGCCTAAATATGTATAAAATATTATATAAGTCCCTTTTGCTTTTCTTCTGCCTGTATGTTGACATTATCCATGATCTTAAGCCTTTTTCTCATATGTCTTATGTTTGTGGATTTGTTCACAGCAGCACCGTTTCTGTCATATCACTTTTGAGAGTCACATCTTCCCATATCCTAAGCTGAAATTTCTCATCATGTCTTTATCATTTCTTGACTATTTTTCGTGTCTTTGTAACCTTCTTAGACCTTCCTCACCAAGGAAAACTGTAGCTCTTTCCAAAGGAGAGGGGGGGTGACCAACACCACTTTTCACTGGAATGAAAAGCCTCAGCTATGTCAGTGAAACTTTCCAAATAATTTGGAAAGAAAAAATGGAGCAATGCAATTAGTTAGGCAGTATATACAACCTTTTGGTGGGTCTCCTGTAAGGTTACAGTAGCAGAAGCCATCCAACAGTTGCAGGAGAGCTCAGCACATTTCCTGTCAGCCTGCAGCAGGCACTGCTGCAGCTGTCAGTGCTCCTGTCTTCCTCCTGGATGTGGTTCAGAGCCCATTCCAGTCGTTAAGTTGTTAAACTCAGTACACGCCCAGCAGAATCCCAGAAGAAATTTGTGACACAGAAAGAGTACTCTGGGGCAAAAAAATTTCATGCTACCTACATTTCAGCAAAATGGAAAAGCATGCAGATCAGATATGAGTGGGCATGAAGGGACTAGAAGACACATGGCTTCAGACAACCCCAGGACAAGCTAAGTTTCCTAATCAAAAGAGGACTGATTGTGCTGTCTGATTCCAGCATTGAAGATCTGGATCAGGGAAATGAGTACTAGAGGCTTAATAATTCTAGGAAGCCTGTGGTCTGAAATCTCCCTTTCTAATCCTCTCACAACATTTAGGAATGTAAGAAAGCATTTGCACCTATTTTGAAAGAGGAAAAGAAACTCTTGAACTTCCAGAAATCAAAATTAGTGTGAGTTTTATATCTTGTATATAACATGAAGATGATTTTAATGACGGGACTGACAAATAACTAAACAACCCTCTCCACAGTGTGATTAAAATCTATACAGTTTGCTGAAGACAATAGTTTAGTAAAAACCAGCCCCAAGCCATGAACATTTTGTGAATGCTTAATTCTAGACATTTCCCTTACTTGGCACTGGCTTGATAGTGTGAAGGAGAAATATTTCTGCATTTGTAGATCAGTGTTCCACCTCACCAGTAACTGGCTGTCCCTTCTACCAAAATGACAGAGAGACTTCCATTTCTCTCAAGATGAAAGCCTATTTTTGTATGCCTTAAGGAATGTGATGATATAAACTCATGATTCTCCAGCCTATCTAATTTATAGTGCTTTTAACCTACAGATATGGCTTACTTCATATATAGCAACAGGAGCTTTTATGCAACCATAGTGAGAAAATATATACCATTCATATTGCATTTTTGTTCTGTGTCTGATTTTTAAAAATTTCTTCTCCAGAAAGAAAGGTTTTACAAATTTTTCTGTTAGACTTATACAGGAAATTGTCTTTTCCCATGGAAACATTTTATGTCTTTTAAATAAGATGTGCTGGCAATACAGTTGTATTATTGCTAGGTTATTGAAATATAGAAAATCTTTTTAATAGGGAGAAGAGGCATCTTGAAATGAATTAAAGCTGAGAAGTCCAAAGTATTTGCAGAGCTCTAGTAATCTGCCAGTTTTCCTCTAAGAGGTTTGATAGCTGAAGGTTAAGAAATCAACAGTGCAGACAAAGAGATTTTCACCATAGCCAGGCTTGCAATTTGCACTTCTGAAAAAGCAATATCCTTTTCTTCTTTTTTTATTTCTTTTAATCAACATGTTTCATTTCCCTTCATGGCTGACACTTCTGCAAGAATTTTCATTCAAATGTCCTAAAAGTAACATGACCTTCTAACAAACCTTTACACACACACCTTCTAACAAACCTTTACACACACACACACACACACACACACACACACAAACACACACACACACACACAATTCTCAAAAGAAACCAATAATCTCAAATTAACTTGCTCTCTACTTGGACTGGTTTGCTGACATAAACATGAAGATACAGATAATTTCTGATTACTGAAACAGTGACTTGCTAGTGCATTGGCTAAAGCAGAAAGATTTAAATATCATTATTTTAAATCAGCAAGCTGAAAGCAGTTTCAATAGCTGATTTTTATCTTGTTTTGCATACACCCACTTTTGAAAAAAAATTTGATTCCTCTTGCAACCATACATTGTAACCTTCTCACTGTTTTTTTAAGAAAGTGATATAGAGCAGCCATCAGACCTTCTTCTAGTGTCAGAGGAAGACTGGACAATTACTATGTGACCACACTTGTGCTGCATAGGCAGTAGGGAATCTCTGTGAGTCCCTATTCTGTGCACCCACCTGGTGGCAGCCTCCCTAGGAAAGCAAGGTTCTTGGACAAGGTTTCTGCTGGCAGAGTGTTTCTTGTGCCTTCCATGTTGCTCCTGAGAAATCAGCAGGAAACAGGACAGAAAAGAAAGAGCTGTTAGCCAGTGGAGCTGTCTTAACCAATGAAGCAATAATAACACAATAATAAGTGTTTATTCTTATTGTCTGTCCCAATTATTTTTATCATATATGCCCACACCTCTCTGCTTAATTGCCAGTGCTAGATCTTTTCTTATGATTTTCACCAAACTGCATACGGATATCAATTGGACATTTGGCATTCATATAAAGAAAGGAAAAGCTACCTAATATGTGCTGAGAATATTTTTTAAATGGGGGAAAAGAGCCTTACATTAAAACCATCTGACTTGTTAAAGAAGGGAACAGTATCTACCAATGAATTGAACAGCAGTGGTTCTTTCTGGTCATGATCTCACTAAGCTTTCAGAAGTAGTGGTAGATCTCCTCCTCCTCCCCTCCCATATTTTTTGAAAGGTCTGAGAGGAATATCTGCCTCTCTGCTTTTTCAGTTCCCAGCTGGTTTCTCAGGTTTGAATTAAATAGTCACTGAATGGAACTGAGAGAATGCAGTGAAATGAAAAAAATCATCCTCTGTCCTGCAAGATGCTAGTGCTGTCAAAAGCCAGTTTAGCACTTCAGCACACTTTGGTTCCAGGTTCTTAACTGTACAAGCCATGTGTATAATGTTTGGACTGTTTTTGACAGCGAGTTGAGATTTCTGCAGGGTTTTATTTCCTGTAGATATTATCAGCTGAGGCACTGTCATTTCTTGCCATGTTTTCACAGTTCATTGTACATAGCCTTGATTTTAACATGGGCAAAGCCAAACTTTAAAAAATATGAATTTTATTTTATTGCTTCTCTTATTTTCCAAAGCAGCCCTTCAAACTGTTGACACTAAACAAAAAGACCAGCATCCAAGTTGGAACTGCAGGGGACAAGCTGCAGGCACACACTTTGCATCTGAAAGCAGGACAGCATCTGTAGGCTGCTTTTCCTCACTTAATTAATGCCTTCAGCAGCAGGGCTAAGTAACTTGTGTACAGCTCCATGACAGAGTATCAGTGTAATGCTGGATGGCTGTTAGAAAATCAGTATGATCTCTTACCACATTTTGCAGATTTAGTGACTTTAGTCCCTGCTCACTGCAGATAGGCAGTAAATATGCCCTCAGTCTGCTGCCAAGCATCTGTATAGACTTAAACATCTGTAGAGCAGGAGCTTAAATGGATTGTCTAATATGAACAGCAGGCTACATAATTGCCCTTTATTTACTTGTAACAAATCAGTTACTACAAAGAATTGCATTTTCTCCACTGAAAAAAAATGCTGCATCAATTAAATTGGAAACTGCACTTGTATTAATTCCGTCAATGAGCAGTATAATTTCAAAGTGGACAGGGTGAGTATAAGGGCACAGAAAATAGATTTTTTTCTTTTGAAGGGTTGGCAGTAGTACACCAAGTCTTTGCAGTAATTCCAAAGAGTTATTGATTTTTGGATCCAAAAAAGAACCTTTGCTTTCATTTGGCTTGACCTCTCATACAACAGAGGGTTTTGCACAGCAAATTCCCAACAAACCACCTAGATTTTTTACTCTGTTTTTTTAAAGACCTTTAAAAAAGTCCTGAAGTAATGAGGGAACTGCAATCTGCAAGTTCAACTCATGCTGTAAAACAGATGTGAACAGAGTGAATTTAGTACTCCTAGCACAGATTTATCTGAGTCCCACATGTAGGGTCTGCCATATTTTCACACAGCTTCTGACCTTTATTCTGTCAGTCAGAAGAATACTTTCCCTTTCCATTAGAACTGGAATAAAAAAGCAGTGCCACATTTCAGGCTCACTTATTCTTGGGCAGAGTGTGTGAAAAGTGCCAGATGAGGCATTCAAAATGTAACATCCACACTTAAGGCTCTGGAGTGATCTAGATTTATCCAACAATCCACGTTTGTGTTAGAAAAGAGAACAAAGGAGAATTAGAAAATGTGACTAATGCACTGTAACACTGCCACTCACCTGAATGCACAGAGAACATGAAGCAATAGCTCTAAGGAATAAAATGTCTTGCATACAATTCTGTTAAAATTTGTGTCTTTCTCCACCTTTGTTTAGATTGGGCCTTCCAATTCTGTCCCTCTCCTTGCCATTCCAGGTGGGAAGAGGACCCAGAGATATTTTGTGTCAAGGTATGTCTGCCTTGCTTTTGTTCACATCTGGATTTTTTCAAACTGAGGAAATGTGAAACTTTATGAAGCAAAATTAACCAATGAAATATCATTCACAGGCTCCTTCACCCATCTGCTCAGCTCAGAAATGATCTTATTTCTCCATGAAATATTAAAGTTTGAGTGACTGAACTTGGCAGAAGGGGACTGTCTAGTGGGATGGGAATCCTGCTGCAACCTGTCCTACCCTAAGGGACTCCAGGGTGGTGCTGAGGGTACTGCACCACCTGGGGTTTGCCTGAGCTATCCCATTGATGAAGAAAATCAAAAAGACCACCTGTAGCCATAAATGTTTTTCCTTTATCCCTTTGACATGTATCCCCAGTGGTGTTCTAACAAACAGCTAGAAACACTAACAATAGAATGAAAAATCCTACACTGATGCTCTGAAGGCACTTTTAGGTCTAAGACTGAAAAATGTATTTTCTCATTCATTACAGAAGATTATATTATGTATGTTATAGCTCTCTAGAATATCAAACTGTCCAAGGACTTTTAAAAATCATTAAAAGGATTATCAGGCAAAATAGCTTTGTATTTAAATCTTACCTTTCAAGTAAAGTGGATGTGTCAACTGAACTCATGTTAAGGCAAACAACTTCTTTTACAGGTTATACATGGACCTCAAGAGAGTATTTACAGCCCTGGAAACTACATGATGATATGTCAGTGCCCCACAACATTTGATATCTTTGATCCTTTGATCTGTTTTGTATCTACTACAGAAGAGATGCCAAATTATTGAAAGCATGAGATCTTAGGCACATCTGTAGAATCTGACTGTGTGCACCTGTCACACATAAAATACATCTTTTTGGGTTCCACTTGGCATTTGAAAATGAAAAATGGGCATCTTTGCATTCTGAGCAGCTTGTGAACCCAGTTGTAGTTATCAATTTTGCATGCACGTAGGCTCTTTAAGTACTAAATGAAACATGCTATTCAATAGGGATGAGCAATTGAATGTCTATATTTCTGAGAAAAACTAATAAATAATATGTCTTGTGTTCAGAAGAAGTCAGGAAAATGTTTAATTCCAGAAATATAATTTGGTATTCAGCTACAATATTTTTATACTAAATTGCATATGTCTCAAAAATAGCATTACTAAATCATAATTTAATTCCTATGTTCTATCTGTGACTACTAAAGTATCCATATGTCACCTGTCATACTGGATTTTTAATTCCTGTTATTTTCTTGATCCTTAAATTATATGGCTTTTACATTCTTCAGCTCCCAAATGCAGTCCTTCTGTTCAAGCTGCAGAGAATCATATTTTTAGGGCTGGAAATGGCTGATTCACTTCTTCCCAGCAGTTAAGATGGCAGTTCCTATACATGCATATGTCTAGTGCATGATCCCATCACTGCAACACTTACACCTCCTCAACCACTGGTCCCAGATGTCAAAAGCACATGTATTTTAAAATGTAAAGTGAGCAGGGTTGGCTATTTGTGCTGCTGAACAATCACTGCACCATACTTCTCTACTGATGGGGTAAACATTCTGTCACCAGCAATTAAATTAGGAAAATGCAGCTAATTTTTTTAATTGCATCTTTCTTCCTTCTTCTGGCCCTGTCAGAAGGCATGTGCTGGGTGAGAAGGGCCTACTGCAATTGTTGTGATACCATGATTTGGAAAATCTTATAAATTGAAAACAGGCAAGCAAATACAGAAAGACTTCTTTATGTTATTTTAGTTGCCATTTGGAACAGAATATCAGCAATTTTAGTGACAAAGATTCTGTGACATCTGATAGCAATCTCATGAGATGTATTCTGCTGCTTTAAGCCCCCCAAGTACAGGTTCATTCCCTGAAAATACTTCTGTTCAAAATCAGTAGCAGCAGAATGTGACAAGAATCTAAAGCTTTCATTATGAAAAATCTTCTTTTAAAATACAAATATTTTATTGTGATAAGTGAATTTTTCTGGTATGGTGAAATAAGAGGAGAGATGAACAGACATGGTACAGATAATGTTTTCCAGTGTACATAATTTTTGGAGAGTAAGGCATTCTGCCACCTAAGAGGAGGATAATTTATAGTAATCATCTCTGCAAACCTTGCTCATGTCACTGCTGTTCTTCTGTTAGCAGATGAAGAAACAGTAAAGAAACAGTACTTTCAGTTTAGCAGACATATTTATATTGCAGGATGGGAGCATATTGCACACCTATGGATATGATGCACACTCATACACACACAATTAACCCTTATTTACTGTATGAAGAAATAGCTGTATGAAGTGTAGCATTCACAGCCATGCTGTGTATCCCCCTCCTTAGCCAGAGGATTACACCAGCTCCATGCATGCACTGGGCTAAGGTGAGCAGAGGTTACCTGCAGCACAGACTCTGCTGCAGAAGTACAGAAGGGATATGGGCCAAGTAAATTCCTTATTCATGTATCAGGAGAACTACTGTTTAAATATAGAGCATTACTTTATGTTTTATTGCAATATTCAATGTTTTTAACAGTTACTGTGCTATCAAACCCTGATGTCCCAAGGGCTCCTGGTGATGTCAATGAGATATTTGTGTAGACAGGGATTTTGGGACATGGCTCATAATAGAAAAGATGATTGATGTAAGTAAGAATACAGAAGCATTGATCGGTTGATCTGTCCAAAAACAGTCTGACACAGGTCCAGTTGGCAGAGACCAACAAAAGGAAAAAAAAATGGGCATTTATCTCCTGGGACTTACAGGCTTGCCACTTGAACCAACAGACTGCATAACATCCTAATGCACTTGGCCAGCACAGCAGCCAGCAAGATTACCCTTCATAGACTTTGAAATGAAACACCCTTCACCCTGTTTATGCTTCATGCATGATTAAATGCAAAGAAAGCAAGCCATATCAGTATGACAATCTGTCAAGGAGAGGAACCTCTTGCACAATGATAAAGCAAATATCTAACACATTTTCAGTGTAAAACTTCTTGTGTTGTTCATGGAGTATTACACGAAAACTGTGTTAAAAGGACATTAAGGCTTGAAAAGACAAGCTTCTCAAAGCCAGGAAATATTGGAATTCACAGTGCTTGTGAAATAAATATTTTGTACTTTTGTTAATATTCATTACAGACCAGTAATTAGATGCCTGCGTACATGCATTGGACCCAGGCCTTTCTCAAAGCAGAGAATCAATAGTGATCAGTGAGTTAGAGGCTATTCAGTATTTGGATTTAGCCTCATTATTCAGTGAATTGTTTTCTGTTTACTCACATACCTATGTACTATGTACTCACATACCAATGCTATTCAACACCACTTCAGACTCTAGCATTCCTTATGTCATAAATTGATGCAAAAAACAGATTGGAAGGGATCTCAGAAAATCTCCCAACCAATTGAAAGAAGGGTGAGCTGTAAGTCAAGATGTGGTTGTTTACAACCTCTCTGGGAAACCTCGTTTGCTGCCTCTTTTTAAAAAAAATCCTTAAATCCAGTCTCAACCTTTCCTGATTCCATCATCTCCATTGCCATTTGCGACCTCCCCAAAGTTGTCTGGTGGGGTGGGGAGGCAGATTCTGTTGGGTGCTCCCAAAGTTGTCTCTTCTGCAGTCTGAGCCAGTCCTGCTCCCTCAGCTCCTCCTCACTGGGTGAGTGCTGAAATCTCAGTTGGTGACCCTCTGCTGAACTCCCTCCACTTTATCAATGCCTTTGCTTCACTGGGCAGGGCAGGGCAGGGCAGAGAAGGTCACAGTACTCTAAATGAAGTGCAATGAGTGTTGAGTAGAAATGTATAATCACTTTCCTGAACCCACTGCCTGTGCTCTTTTTAGTACAACCCAAGATATTTTGGGTCTTCTTTGCAGGCAGTGCACACTGCAAGCTCATCCTCAGCCTGATGTTCCCCAAGATCCTCAGGTCCTTTCCTGCAGAGATACTCCCCAGGTAGTCAGTCCCCAGACTATGTTTTATGGCAGGTTTTTCTTTACAGGTGCAGAGCTGCGTGTTTGTCCTTGCTGAATTTCATAAGATTCCTGTCAGTTTATTTAGGTCCCTGTGGATGGCAATTCTGCCCTCAAGCATACCAAGCAGTCCTTTCCAATCTTCTGTGACCTGCAAACATGATAAAAGCACACATCATCATCTAATCTAAAACATCAATAAAGATAACAGAATGGACCCAGGATAGAAGGGGATAGAAGGGGATAGAAGGGGATAGAAGTCCCCTACTCTAGAAGGTAGTTACAGGTACACCAGTAGAGTGAATCTCTTAAAGCCTATCTACCATTTTTTATCCATCTAGTTGTGAACCCAGCCAGATCATAATATCCTGTGAATGCTGCCATTTCCACCTTCAAAAATAATGGTTTCTGGATGAAGGCACTTGCCACTGCCAGAAGAGTCTCCCTGTGTTCTGTATCACTTCTTACAAGACTACATGCCCACCAGAAAGCCTCCTGCCTGTAGCTCACTTGTCTCATGAACACTGGTGCTGCTGCACACTCCTGCCCCAGGGCCTCTCTCATAGCAAATAGACAGTATATATATATATATATTTTTTTTTTTTATTGTGCAGTGTATGATCCTGTGACTCATGTACTGCACTCTCTTCAATTCTTCTGGTTAGAGAAGTGGGTATTTCAGCACAGGCTTTTCTGTGGAGCTCACTTCTGTCACATGCAAGAAGCAATGCTTTAGTCTCTGTAGCTCCTGGGAGAGGTAAGGCAGTGGGTGTGGAATTGTTCGGATGTGAAATAATCTCTGCTGATTTCAAGACATATTTAAAATTGTAAGTCTAGTTATTCACAGGATTTAGCTTTCCGTAGCACATTATGCATTCAGACAACAACTCAGAAGTTTTTAGCTGGGCCCAGGAATAGCCTTAGAGGCTAAATTTGTGCTCCCAGGAAGTGAGACACACATACTGAGAATTATTCAAACATGCAGACATCTGTCTTTGGAGCTATCTGTCAGCACCACCTCTCTCTACTGAATGTACAGAGAATTTGGGCTCTGAATTTTGGACAGTTTTTGGAAGTTGGCTTCAGAGCCCCTGGCAGACTATAGCTCTCCAAGGGAGCACTCCCTCAAGAGAGGCCACCTTCCTTCTGCCATACATCAGCAGGCATCTTACAGGTAACAGCTGTTTTCAGAAGTGTTCCTGCCTAATTCCCTGAGTATAATTCACCCATTCATTGACCAGAGCAGAGATCTAAGATTATAGAATTTACCTATTACACATACATCAGGCAGTTGAAGACATACATGTATACAGAGACTTTTGACTTTTCATCAAATTTTATGTTTCCTTGAAGTATTTGACTTTGGGAACCTCAGCAAAAATCCTTACAATAGACTCAAGCATTTGTTTGTTTTCTAAGGTAACTATGCATAAAACATCAATAGTTACACTGCTCTACACCATTTTTTCTCTTACTCTGGAGATGGGCTGTGCTTGTGTGTATATGTGTGTCTGTGTGTATATGTGTCTGTGAAGATGTAGCACAGTTTAGGCTCCTCTACATGCTGAACTTAAAGTCAAATAACACTGTCTCAAGATGGCTTTCAGCAGAGTAGTTCATCTGATGTGAGGTAACTAGATGACAGAAGACTCAGATCTTTCTCAAAGCCTAAATTGCACAACAAAAATAGGCACAGATCCGAGGACAACACAAAAGGTATAAATTGTACAGGAATCTAAAGGAGGGAATTATGTGTGGGATAGAAAGAAATAAGGAACTATAAATTGATTCAGAGTTTTCAGATAAAGAGAAGTGAAAAAGCAGCATAACCAGATTTAATTATATGCTCAAGATTGAATAGGAAAATTGGGTCTCAAATGAGCCAGATTCCAGAAGGACCTTCTAAGTGCCTGAAGGAAGTAAGTTCAGAAATAAGTGCTTGCAATGAAAAAATCTGAGTGAAAATTCAGTAAGAATTCCTGAGTTTAACCAATAATAAATATCCATATTAATAACAGTCCTGTTCTGTACTTTTTTTTAGGAATATTTTTATTGGCCTGGCTAACCTGTGTTCATCACTGAAGAAAAATTTACATACTTAAAGCAGATGAAAATTTATTGAGAAAGCCAGAGAAGGATAAGCATGTAAGGGCAAAATTAAATTAGGACTGTGGAAGTGTAAGCTTCTTCTGACTACAGGCTAAAGAATGTCGGAGAAAATTTTCATGCTTATAGATTTCTTTTAAGGGTGGCTTGTGATGGATCTTGTCTTGAATAAAAAATAAATTTGAGCCAATGGTTAGCCTAACATATTCCCCACTCCTAAAATGAGCAGCTGTTAAGTTACAGAAGAGAATTGAACACAACCTATTTGTACTAGGTACTCCAGCTACCAGTGAAACAGGAGGAAAACCAAATCCCACTTTATTAACAGCAGACTAAATTAATTGAACTCTAGTGACAAGTGGCATATAACAAAAGGTTTATGAACTGAAGAGAGGCCAAGAATTCTCTGTTGTTACAGCTTGCTGCAGACTGGCCATGTCAGCAATGTGAGCAGATAGAAACATCAGCAGCATCAACCCACTAACAGCACTGTATTTAGAAAAGATGGAGTGTACACTTATAATTTAGCTCTGTGCTCTGACTGCAGTACTACAAAGTCTGGAGTGGTTTGGGTTTTCAGGCTTAGAGTATCCTCAGATCACCTCTTCCACACAAATTACCATATTTATCAATTGTTCTGTCCTAAGCAATAGCTTTGTGACTCCTGTCACATTGCCTTTGAAAGAGCAGAGACACCACCAGGGAATAGGACTGGCTGTGAAAACTCTGATGGCACACTTCTATCCCTGGAATTCTGGCAAAAGAAAAGTGCTTGGTGGAAATGGTTCAACTTTGACTACTGCTACATGGCTAAGCAATTGTGAAAGTGTCATTTAAACTGGGGGGGATTGAAATAAAGAGGTTTCATAAAATCTTGATTATTACATGAAATTCCAAATATGAAAGGGTACTTCATCTTCCATTGTGACTGGTTGCAGTCTCTAGAGGAAGAGTACTTCCTCACCCCTTCACACGATGCAGTAAGCAGAGTCACTGCCACATTTGGTAGATATCACCAGAAGGTTAGTTTACCATGCCAAAATTTAATCTCCCTTTCTGGCCTGTATCATTCACAAGATACATGTGAGAGTACCCTGGAGTCCTGTGAGTATGAAGAGAGAAAAAATTCTCCTGGAGAAGCTGAAAAGCAAGAAAGAGTAAATTATGGTGATTGCAGGAAAGCAGCAAACTTCTCTTATTTCTTTTTTTTTTCACTCTGGAGACAGGGGCTGTATGTGTGTGCCTGTGAATTTTGTAGCTTTTTAGTCTCTTTTGCTTGCTGAAGGTAAAGAGAAGTTGACTTTCTACTCTGGTGAACATACCAAAAGTCTGACAGCACCGTGTATTACTCATTTGCACTCTCTGAGTCATTGTCTGTTCTGTTAGTCAAAGGAAATTATTGTGAGTAAGGGCAAAGGTGAAAAATAGTCCAAGCCAGAATTATAGGCATCTCTGTAGCATATTATGTTAACCAATTTACAAGCAGCCTTGTGCCAGGACAAACAAGGAGCTGGCCCCTAGGACATCATAAAGCCAGAGATGGTGATTTTGGTCCTCAGTTGCTTACATACTTGAGGTCTTAATTTCTTCTCAGCAGAGCCCTAAGCCCCACACATCAAAACCTTCTAAGTACAATGTAAAACTTTGCCTTCCTAAATATGTTTTAAAGCTAGGACTAGTTTAGAACAAATTCACCATTTCTTTATATTATTTCATCAATGAGACTCAAAGCATTACTTAGCCAGAAAAATGCCACAGAAATCCCAATTTTCTCCTGGTCCTGCTCAAAGCCAGTACATGGCTAACCAAGGAGCAGAGACCTGATGTCCAAATGACCCAAATTTGTCCCAAAACTTACAGCATCTCAATTTTTTACTCACTGCTTTTGCTCTTACTGCATCAAAATGTGGATTGTTAAAATATGCAGCCAGATATGACTCTTACAGAAAATAAAATGCTCTGTGCTAGGCCAGCTGTGTTGAGACCCTGAAATTTGTATTTCTTCCCTAAATAATCTGTGTGATGCCTAAAGAAACCTCTGGGTTCTTTCAGTTTATGTATAATGGGGCTATAAATATTTTTTAGCTCTTAGACCTTCACAGCCTGTGAAGTACTGAGATGATTTGTGGACAAAAAGTGGTGCTTAGAAACAAAAATTAGTAAAAACAGGGGTCTCTAATTTTGCCTCTCAAGGGGTCTTAAAAACAAAAAGAGGTCTTTGAGACCATGTTTCTCTTGAAGTGCATAAGGGAAATCAGCTCAGAGGTA
This sequence comes from Erithacus rubecula, assembly GCF_903797595.1. Taxonomy (NCBI): domain Eukaryota; kingdom Metazoa; phylum Chordata; class Aves; order Passeriformes; family Muscicapidae; genus Erithacus; species Erithacus rubecula. The sequence goes on from NC_136689.1 coordinate 104,144,012, forward strand.
TAAACTGGTGCTGTGTTTTAGAAGCCAGATGACCCAGCAGCAAGCACATGTCCTGAGCTGCTGCCATCAGCTCTGCCACCTCCCCACACCCCACTGCTCCTGGCCTTCAAGGTGCCCAGAGCTCCAGAGGTGCCTCTGAACCCTCCAGCCCTCCCAGGCCTTTGGCAAGCTGAATGCGAAATAGCTGCAACCCAGAGCTGCTGCACTGAATGGAGCTCTGGTTTAAGTAATTCATTTTGATAACAATGGGGAGGTTAATTGATCTGTCATTAATTTTCTTGCTTCGCAGTTTTTCCTAATTATCTCCATTACACAGAAGGTCTGCAAGGCATGTTCCTTGGTGGCCATGCCTACTTTTTATTGCTTTGTGTTAAAGTACAACATATGTGTAATTATTCAATGCCATTTCATCTCTCAGCATCCCTCTTGGCACAGCATACTCCATTCCTGAACTCCTCTAGACAATGCTTAACCTCTCATCCCATGGAAAATGCTGGTTGTATATGCTGCAGCAGGAATTCAAGTGGGGACAGAAATGTCAAGAAACAAATACCTTTTTCCAGACATGACAGCTTTTCCTGTGAAAGTTCAGTTATGGACTTGTGGAGACAGTCAGGAGCAATCCAAATGCTCATGCTCCTTTTTAAAATCTTAAAACAAAAGCTAGTAGAGAGAATATTTTTCAGGCACAAACGTTTATTGCAAAACTGTGCAATGGCAGCAGGGTTCAGATGGCCCATCCAGGTATCATTCTGTTCTGATACTTTGCAAATGGTCAAGTCTTCTCATGCCCCAGCATAGCCCTGCCATGTATCCAGTGAGTTATCTCATTCTGGAGGCTGGCAGATGTAGGAGAGTTGTCCAAGTCGCTAGGCAAGCTGAAGTGTAAGGGGCCAGAGGAGCAGAGTGTCTGTGTGTCTGACAGACCAGGCTTCCAGGGATGTGTATGCACACCCCTGTGCAGGCACAGGGCAATGATCACACCTTACAAGAGGAGATTTCTGATTTAACTGTTGGAACAGCTGCTTCAGCTGAACAAAACCGAGTTCCTGCAACACGTGTCTGACAGACAATTGAGCAGGAAGAAAGGCAAGGCAGGCAGACACTAGGAGCATATTCATTTTTAAATAGTAAAGCTGCATCAGCAGAAGCCTGAAATCGTATAAAGTCACAGGGGCACAACTGCAGTGCAGAGTTCATTCATTCCCTGTTACATCTGTCCCTTGAGATGTGTGATATCTGCTGGCCACATGCTGTCCCTGTGCCAGGAAGAATCCCAGGTGTTCATTGTTTTCCTTGTCCTGATTTCCCTGGGGAAGAACACAGCAGCTGGGAGGGACCTGTGTCTCATTCTCTCTCATGCACTGCTGGAAGGCTGGGATGTATGGGATGAGCTGAATAAAACACCTGCTCTGCAACCCAGATGTAGGTGCAAAGTTTTCACTTTTAACAGCAGAAAACCTGTGCACATCAAGCTTCTTCTTAGAACCTGGAAAATATGACCCCACCGACCCCACTGAGCTGTGCAAGATTGCTTAGCAAAGAGGAAATGTAAGTAGTTCATGACTATTTTTAAATTTCATTGTAAGAAAGGCAGCTTCACCTTGGAAAAGGAATTCATAAGACCTTAGGCACAATAGTCTATGATAGAAGGATTAAGAGGTACATGGGTTGTAAGGAGATAAATATCTCTGTACTCTTCTTGTACCTTCCAATAGATAATTCAATGAGAAACAGTGAGAGGCAAAGAGCAACACCTCTCTGACCTTGTGTGCCATTCTTAAATTAAACTGTAGGATTTTTTTTTTTTTTAAATTAGATCTGGATGTACACCATAGTATAAACCCAGGTGTATACAACAAAATATTGTATTTTCCTTTATGTCTCCCTAAATTCTCCACCAAATTCCCATGCCTCACCCACCATACTTCCATTCTGGTGACATTTGCAGGCTTTCCTCACTCTCCACTTCCCACACAGCACTTTGTTTCTCTGCAATACTACACCAAACTTCTTCAAACCCATGGCCAAAAATTCTCACAAAACTATTGCAGTTAACTCACAGGAAACCTCCACATGAGATACTCTCTTGGACCTAACACCTGGAAAAGTCAAGCCACTCCCTAAAAGATTTGGTGGGATCTGTGTGTCCAAACCCCTTGCAAAGGTTCTATTCCATGGATTCACACATCTGCAAAAGGAGGACCTAGGTAGTTCTCCAAAATGGGAAGACCACAAAAGTTAGTTGTGTTTACCTCTCTGAATTGAAAAGGATGGAGAACTGATTTCTTTCCCCAGAGAAATAATGTTATTTTTCTGCAATGTCAGTATAAGAGCAAAATAAAGCTCTAAATGGGCTTATATTTGGAGAAAGGGGCACAGACAAGCAATTGCATTGCAACAGCAGCCCAATATCAAATGGCATCTCTCACTGCTGTTTTAGTTTGTTACCATTGTCATTACCCTGTTTTTCTGTCATTTGCCCTTAATTATTCATGTTTCATCTGTAGAAGATTATAGCAAGTATGGAAATGCCATAATGCACCTAGAGACACCAAAAATGCTTATTCTGAAGGATTCACACAGCTGTGTGTTCAGTGCCACAGGTGAAACATCTGAAATATTTCAGCTCTGTGATCTGCTCAGAAAACCCTGTTGCTCAGAATACAGATTACAGCCCTGCTCCTGCTTTCTCCTCCTCCTCATCCTTCTCCTAAGTAATCTGCATCTCCTGTGCAATTACAGTAATTCTTTTGGGAAATATTTCTCCTCTAGCCATTGCCTTTTTCAAGAACAAGTTCAGAAATAAAATATCTGTGACTGTTAGATGGGGCAGACCTGAAGCAATGATGCTGAACATCCATGCCTGTGGAGGAGCTCTAGGAATGACTTCAGCTTGAGCTGACTGCTTAAATCTTTCTATTGGAACTACCTGAAACACATCAAAGCTTTAGGAAAACATATAAAAGTTTTGTGCCTCTCTTCCAGTAAAATAGTGATTGAGTCTTAAGGGGAAAACCAATAATGTTTCACATTTATTTTGCAGGGATTGTTAAGAAAGGAAAATACTGGGACCTCACATATATGCAGACTCAACTACCATTGTTATATAACCGTGTTTGTAATACCATACTTCCATTTGATACTTTGACTTTCTAATACTTCTTTGTTTGCACTGTCTTTAGCAAGTCCTTTCAAACACTATGTAAACGTCTGTCTCTAGAGTTTTGAGGTATTTCAGAGTATCAGGCTGCACTACTTTTATCATAAAACATGATTTTATTCTTGCAGAGAGCCTTGTTAAGAGGAAGACTCCCATCTCTTAAATGGCAGTATGGAAATTCAGTGCTACAACAATTGAACATTTTTCTGTAAGTAGTAGTTACTACACATTTAGGTTTTTTTTTTTAATTTTTATTTTTTAAATTTACTTGACATTTCCTAGTGTAGAAATACTTTGGTCTCTGAACCAACTCCTGCTTTCTAATTAAAACTGGAACATGCTTTGACACAAGTCAAAATTATAGGTCATCCTTCCTCTTTAGAAAAAAAACCAACTTTACCATACAGCTTCTAAAATTAGCAAAGGTAACTGGATGTTAAATCAATGGCTCAGCAGATGGATAGATAAAATTGAAACAAGTTATATTCTATTAAAGAAGGAAATATGAATGCTGAGACTGTAAACATGGTTAGATCCAAACTAGTTCTTCAAAGCCACTGACAAGTGGATGAGTCAAAGCTAGTGATCTCTAGCAGACTTTTCCTAAGGTTTGCTCCTCCACTTCAGCCATCATTTATGGGTTTGCCTGTAGTGTGTTCCTGCCTGTTCTGTTTGATTTGAAAAACCTTTTCTAGCTTTTAGCGTAGCTCTCCCACGCACTGATGACCTTTTAAATAATTAAAATGCTAATAGTTCATTCCAGCTATTATGCAACTCACTCCTCAAAGTAGCAGGCAAGGGATCAAAACTGGGAGAAAGAAGACCTTTCTGTGCTGCTTGGTTTTTACTTGCTTTGTTTTCCTGACATGGTCTGTCTGAGAACTGAGAAGTGTGCTTTGTTACTGGTTCAATAATCAGAAATTCTTAGTGTTGTGTCATTATTCATCCTTTCTGTTTTGATCATTTAAGCAATTTTTCATGTTGTTTTCCTCCTGGATACATTATCTGACATGCAACAACCAGAGTTTTCATAAAGCTCTTTGGTGCCCTTGGGTACACATGTAGCTGATGCCTGTTTAAAGAGCAGTTTTACACCTTTTAGAGTTGTGCTGCATCATCCAAAACACCAATTGCTGCACTGGGAAGCTCAAGACAGTCCTAAAATCATCTACCCAAAACAGTGACAATAATGTGGGAGGAGAGGTGGAATGTAGGCAAAGCACAATGTTAAATTAAGTATCTTGGACTTACTTCCAAAAGTGTACCATATATTTTGTTTTATATCAAATTATCAGGAGCCTAGAAAATAGAAAAAAATTAAATTAAGAAATCTTGATTTAGAGAAAAAGAAGCTGTTAGATTTTAAAAGCAAGAGTTACAGAAACCTCTTCATCTGGGCTAAACAAATGAAGGTGAAAAGAAGGCTAAGATAGGTTCCAAAAAAAATGGGCAAAGTTTTAAAAATGCTAATACAGATGCTCTTTTAAAATTAATGGGAAGTGTCAGTTCTGGGATGCCATAGTTCTGATACAGTGAGAAGTGGTATATGAGCCCTAAAAATGCACAGGTTTGGACAAATAAACACAAATGGTCTAAAGGATTATAGAAACCAAACAAAAATGTGTGGTGATGTGACTGGCACCCCCTGCTCCTGACATTTACTTTTATCAATTCTGATAGCTGTACATGTATGTGTCCCTGTAGAATCACACAGATCAAGACAAAGAGATTTGGATTACATCTAGAATGAAATTCTTCTCAGAAACAGGAATTCCTGCAGCACATCTCCAGGGTCTCAGGTAAAAATCCCAGATAAGAAAACCTGTTATTATTTTATTATCTGTTCCCAGATAATAAAAGCTGTTTTGCATATTATATTTTAGATAAGCATGTTTAAATAAGTTTCCAGCCATATTGCCATGTTTACACACACTGATTTTTATATTTTGAATTCTACTTTCACCTTGAATGTTTCAGCTGTGAGAATGCCAAGCCTTTGCTATTTTTATGGTATGTATGCACATTATCTTGTTCTAATATGGCATCAGCAAAAGAGGCAGACATCATTACCTGCATTTTGCAAGACAAATACCACATGAAAAGCAATGAAGTTGTTTAACCAAGAGTATTCACAAAACCAGTGGCAGCTCAGGATAGAATTGAGAGTATTGAAACATTTTTGAAGAGTCAATCATAATTGCATTATTATTTTAGTGGTTAACATTATGGGAAGTCAACATGAGAATATATGCTACACACAAAGAAAAACAAACAATGTATTGACACCAATATACAAATTCAGTCTTTTCACATGGGAATGGTAAGAACTTAAAGCAAACAAACAAAAAAAAGAAAAAATAATCTTGGATTGATTACAATTTCCTCCTCCTTTTTTTTCTTTGAAACAAGAAATTTGAGACCAAATGAAACATAAACATTTTGATAAATATAATACTGGCCCCAGCAGTATTTTCTTAGATGAGAAGACTGACTGATCTTCAGGGCACTTAAGTGTAATACCAGAAGAGTCATTGCAATGTAGGGAAATTATAAAAAACTAGTTCAAGAACCTCAGTGGACAAGGTCACAGCATATTCTGGTCTGTTTTGTAATTTCTGCTGCCTGAAAGCTTACCCAACAAAAAGAGATGTAACATCAGGGTCAAGCTTTTCTGTAAGATGCACTCCCTGAAGTGGCTGCAAACATCTCTTGCTTTTTTTTATGTAGTGGCAAGGTTGTCATTCAAATTACAAGGGTAATTTTAGAGGTGCAGCCTGCTTTCTGAAGGCCAGCACCATACTCTGGCTGTCATAAAACATAAAGAAAATATTTTGTAAAGTGATTACATGAGAGAGATGCACTCACTTTGTGCAATATAGGAACCATTGTAACTTTTAGTCTGAAAATAACAAAACAAGAATAATTTCCTTCTCATCTGTATTTCCCAAAATTTATTCCAACTAATCTAATCCATGCTTAGCTTCAGTTTTTGGTTCTCTAGATATCCAGGGAACAATGTCACCTGCTTTGCTTGAGTTTTCAGTAGAAAAAAAAAAAATCAAATTAAAGTAATCCCACCTGTGCCACAATGTCCATTGAAAGAAAGCAACAAATATTAATCTCTAAGTAAAAAAGTGAACCAACAAGCTCCTAAATCTTTCTATCAAAGTTAGTCTGAATAGGCTGGTGGTGTGCACCATGTGAATTTCAGCTGACTGTTCAGTATAAAAACCTCTTCTATCAGTAGAAGAACCACTCTCCCAAATTATAACCAGCATGACTAATGACATTTTATCACAACTCTGAAATGTCTGTGGTTTAGCTGCTTCAATGTAATATTGAACAAAATATAGCACTGTGTGATCCTATGCATTTTAGCTCCAATCCATATTTTTGCCTAACAACTCTGAATATTATTTTTTTTAGGACTTACTAATCTACATTTTCAATATTTGAGGTTGTTAAATTCACAAGGATTTTCACATCATAGACCTATTTGAAAGAGGTTAGCATGGATCCCTGAATCTCTGCCAGCACCATATTTTTTCCACATAATTTTGTCCAGTGCAGTCCAGTCTCAAAAGCACAGGTTTTCATCACTTTGCTCCCCAAAAGACATTGTATTACCCACAGTTCTTTACTAGTTATTTCAAGTCAGGTTAAAGCTACTTGATCTTTCCTGCAACTCCCTAAAAATTATTTTCTGCCTATCTGAAGGTTCTCCTAGCATTTCTTCCTACTTTTTTTCTCTATTCAATCTCTTTAAACACTCAGTTCTTCTTGAATTTAGCAACTGGTTTAATTTGTAACTTTGTTTCCCACTTAATTGGGAATTTTGAGAATCTCAGCAGCCTGCTATTCGTTAGCATTTCATTATGTACCATATATTGTCAGACAAGGAAAAAGTGCCAGGACTCACAAAGACCATGCTGGTCTGTGATATGCATCAAATGCTTCATGGTTTCTCTGCTTGCTATTCTTTGCAGACCACAAAACATAAAAATAGTCCAAAGAACACCAGCTTTGGTGAAAATGGAAAGAAATAAAACATTCTGGACAGGCTTAATTCCTGTAATTGGTAATGGCAGATGCCTAATATGCCTATGTATATGTAACATTGCGGGGTGGATGGCTAAAAAAGAAAAACTTCAGAATGTATTTTATTTTTTTGAGGTAGGAATGCAGACAAAAGCAATTTCAAGGGTAACCCTGTATTAGTAAGTTCTTGAGCAATAATTAACTTTCGTTTAGAAAACAAGTCAATAGACTGACAAACCAATACACACTTTATATCATTCAAGAGCATACTTGAACTGTGTGCATACAAAAAGGGATTTGAAACCAATTTTTCAAAGGTCTTACTATGAAGACCCTTGCACTGATTAGGTGGGCTTCCAATTTTACCCTCCAGCTCTATCTTTTTTTTTTTTTTTTTTTTTTTTTTTGTGATAAGCCACTGCTTTAATTCTTTCACAGAAAAAGAAGTTTTTAAATCCCTAAACCTATTTGCTGAGCTCTTCTACAGTAGAAAAATTTGAACTCAGGACAAAATTTTGCATTTTGAAGGCAGCTTCTTCTGAAGCCCTCAACCCTATAACACTGAACAAGCCTTATGATACAGACAGGAACAGCAATGTAATTGGTTTTGGTGGTGTCATTGCCTGACACCAGATAGAGTAGGAAGGATTGTAGAGACCAACTGATTCCTTTCTCATATACAGCTTGTTAATTTTTTTTTTTCTGGAGGAAAGGTAATTTAGACTGGTTGTATTGTCAGTCGTCAATGGGTTGCTGCAGTGTGCAGTCAAGCTTCCAAGCAGTGTTTTGTTTTGTTTTCTATTCTTGCCTGGATTCCCCCTTTAACCTTATCAAAGCAGTTAAATTTCCTCAGCGTATCAAGCTGAACCATGTCAGCATCTTTAGATAGTCGCTGTTGACACGGCTGAGCAAAGCTGAATTGATCTCCCAGCCCTCAGGACATCCTGTACAGCATGCATGCTCTGTACTGCTGCCACATGCCTGATTTAAAGTCCAGACATTTCTAACTCATTGCTGGCACGTTAAAATGGTTTGTATCACTAACGCTATTTAAGATCATTCTGTTGCCACAAATGCAGTCCCAGTAATCTTAGATTGTGCACTAGAGGTGGAAAAAGGACAGTGATGACATGCTTGTTTGCACTAAAAGAAAAACCATAAAACCCCTCCAATCTGAAGCAACAAAAAAACCCCAAAAAACAAACAAAAAAAAAACCAAAGCATGATTCAAGTTGAGCTTTACCTGTCTATCTGAGAAAGCAGCAATAAAACAAGGTTGGGTACATTAGAGAGCAAAGTGTGTCTGACAAGGCTTCCAGCTACTCTCCATGAAGAACTTGACAAGTGAATGGCTGTTTTCCAAGCTGTTAGGCACCCGAGTTACTGCACATTTCCTTGTATCCTATATGTTTTCCATTAGCAGGCATGCACGGTGACAGTAACTCATGAATCATAAGAATCCTGTCCTTAGCACTGTGAACACAAAACCACCTGGATTTTGAAAAATATGGAACTTCACAACAAGGTCACCCAGGTCATCAGGAGAGCTCAGCCTCACGACAACAAAGAGTTTTAATTACTCACTCTGTTTTCTTCATTCATAACTTAATTATATTCATATCTCCTAACTTTCAAGTAGAGAAGCAGAAGAAAATTCTTTTGGAGAAAAGAATCACTTTGTTTTTCAAATGATCTTTGTTTATGCATTTGTATGCCTACCTGCTTGTGTGCATTTTAGTTAATGGCTGTTTACAGAGTGTCTCCCAGAGAGGTGACACTTATTGGTGATCTAATTTCAGTGCAACACCTTGATCAGTGAAAAATTAATAAGCCTGTATAGTGGTGGCCTACAAAGCAAGGGCCATTGATAATAGGGGGAAAAGGCTATATTTTGGAAATAAATTATCAAATCCTGGGGATCTGTGTGTAATGAACAATCTATGCTGGTGTACAGAAAAAGTACTGACCATAGCACTACACAAGCAAGAAAGTATGTCCACTTTGCAGACCCTAAGTAATCATTCGAGAAATTAAAAGCAGCAACAATACAGAAATCTTCACATACATTAAAGTCCTCTTTGTACAACCACAAACAAGGGTCTCTGCTTATGAGCTGTAACTCATAAGGTCTTTGGGGCTCTTTTTAATTCAATGTTAAAATGGAATACTACATAAATGGTGTTTATCAACAGAGTCGTGTGCAAATTCTCCACACAGGAATTAATTGCCCAGAGAAAGAGTCCCATAAAGTTCTTAAGTTATATGGGAAATGGGTGTAAAAACCTTGGGGGTTTTTGGCAGAACAAACAACTATGACTTGGGAAACAAAGACTTGAGAACCTGGCAAGCAGAATTCTGCCTGTTCTTTGACTAAGTGGAAAGACAGCATCTAACTTCCAAGAAAATATAGTTTATAGAAATGAAAATCCATCCTTTAAGATAAACCAGAAAACAAATAATGACCAACAGAATAAGAATTAACAAGATGTGAGGATTTCTTCTGAAATGGGAGTTTTCAGCTTGTGGTAACAAGATGATTGTAATGCCAAAGCAAAATTGTGGACAATAGGTACTATAATGTCAATCATCTTATTAGCAATAAATAGGCTGGTGATATGGAACAATTTGTTCATCTCTCAAATTATGACTTATTGGAGTATTCTGATTTCAGAACTTGATTTCAAAAGCATTTCAGACCTCATTTGTTCTTAAGAGCAAGATGGATTTTCATTTATATATTCTTCTCTTTGACCTAAAAACCACTGTTTAATCATCTTTCATTGTGCATTTATTCAGAGTCCAGGAACACACTTTAGCTCTTTCATGGAGCACTCACAGAGCATTCACAAAACAAAGCTCAACTAGAACTCGATTAACTTGTATGCGTGCAGATGGTTTGGAAAGTAATTTTGTTTGTATCTACATAATGATTCACAGATTGTGATTATTCCTGAATCAATTTGTTGGAGAGTTTATACTAAATACAAAAACACATTGAGATGATGTCTTGTTTTCCCTCCCTTAGTTTACCAGAGAAAAAAGCCAGTTAAAAGTGGTGATGGTTTGTAATTTTACCTCTGACTTCAAAAACAGTGGTTTCCTCAGGAGCCACTTTTTGGGTGTTCAGATTAGAGGCAATAATATCATATGTGTTATCCCTCCTTCATTTTTCCAGCTGAAATGCTGAGCTATGAAATGACCTACAGTCTAAAATCATTATCAAGGCATTCTGTGCTGGGATTCTCTTTGTGGTGCAGAAGTGAATCAAAACAACTGGAATGAACACACACACACACACACACACACACACACACAATCACAGTCATAACATTAAAATGTTCAGTCCGTAATTTACCTATAATTTGTAGAAAATTACTAATGTGGTAAGTTTCTCCATGTGAGTAACTCACAAAAATGACTTTGAAGTTTTTGGGAATTTTTAATTCCATAATTAAAGGAGTTGTGTACTTTATTCCTCAAAAAGATAAAGGAAGCCTCAGAGCAGCTGAATGGTGTGTGACATCAGCATCAGGAATCAAAGGAATTTGGAGGAACAGAATAGCTCAGGTAGAAATTCTCATTGATGTCTCCTGGGATTACATGTTTTGGAGACAACTTCTGGAGTAACCAGACCAGCTGATACTCCCTGGCATTTTCTCATATTAAATCATTGGGTTTGGTGAGCTGCAAAGCTGATGTTTGCTGCCAGTAGTGGTGCTTCCTATCCAGAGATGAGAGCAGGAGGTAGGGCTTTGGAAGTGCTAACATTGGCACAACTGCTAACAGAAGCCAAAATCTAATCTTATTCCCACATAGCCTCTGTTTTATTCAGCTCCTGAGAGATGGTGGAAAGCAGCACCTCAGCACTACTCCAGTCATTGCATATTTAATCTCTCATGAAGAACAAAAATAAATGAGCTGCTGTGGTCTGAGCTCTTCTCCTGAAGTATCAGCTCAGGTGTCTCCACATCAGCTTCTCAACAAGAGTTACATGGGAGGATTTGTCAAGTACAAACACAGTCTGTCATACATGAAGTTTTACTGCTATCCCACATACAAGTAATTCAAAATAGGCTTACATATCTTGAGGACTAGAAATAAAAACTGTGTCTAGCACTTTTCTGTTAAAAGGGGTTAATAAGAAGTGTTGCTTGTAAAATGGTTTGGTTATTTTATAAGGTTTCACCAGTTTTCTTCTTGCATGTATTTAGAAAGTTTTTCTATGGTATTTTCCTAGCTTGCTGGAATGGGTGAAGAGATCAAAGGAGGACAGTGTATAGTAGCCTTGTGTCCTGAAGTGAAATTATGATTCAGTTATTAGCTCTGCTACTCAGAAGCACACATGAACTAATGCAGCATCTATCTACTTTGCCTTATCTATTGTGACAAGCCTCCAGGGGCTGATCCACATGAAATTCATTTCACATCTCATTCATTGAGTGCCTGGGATTTGAAATACCTTTCTGCTCTTCCAGGTTTCAATAAGCCAGACTGCACAGACTCACTGCTAGCAAAAAGTAAGAAAGTAAATATCTCTGTAGAGATGGTGCTTTCAAATTTCCTGTGATGACACTGGAGATGCACAGGCATTAACTTCAGGAACTGTGCACATGTGTACCTAGGATAAGGATGACTTAGAGAATAATCATACTTTTCAGACCAATGGAAATATGTTTTTTATATATTACAGCTAATATTGGAGTTCATATCATATTAAGTAAGAAATATAAAAGTTTATGTAGAATCTGAGATATATGACAATGGAAGTTTATCTTTTCCCTTAACATAGACTAAAAAATCCTCATGCTTCCCTTTAAGAAAGTTGAACTGCTAAATATTTCACAGTTTCTATTCAGTTTCTGTACAAAAACTGACAAAAGCAGGACAAACAAGAGCCACTACTTGTCCAGAACATTGTCTTTCATATTTCTAAGCAAAAACTTAGGAGAGAAACAATATTGCTAAAATATATTACAGGAATTTCCTTAAATATAGAGAAGCATCATCCACAAAGCTAATTCCCCTCCTCGTTTCACTGCTCCTCAAAATGACCAAAACTGTTGTGGTGCTGTGACACAACATCTCCAGCAGTCTGTCAGCCCTAATGAAAACAGGGAAATAATACATTTTCTTGCTGCACAAACTAATGATTATTGGACATCAAAGTGTGAGATATTGTATTTTTTATGCAGTAATACTAAATCCTTCTGTTAACTAGGACAAGACTTAGTCCTAGAGACCTCACCTATGAAAGGATATACACCCAGAAAAAGACTGAGGTGAACATTATTTGCCTTCATGCAATCTGTATTTTTCGGATTGCCTGTGTGTTTTCATCACCAGAATTGTCATTTGGAGCAGGGGTAGAGCCCAAATCACCCCATGCTGGGGCTCACAATACAAGACTAAAGAATCAGATTTACACTTGGCTTTGCTAGCTCAATGAATCTTTCAAAATAAATTCACTTATTGGGTCCAGTTATCAGAAACAAACATCAGAAATGTGAAAGGGGTTACTGACAATCTGTAGCCTACCATGCCAAGAGAAAAGCAGAGTCTCAGTGTTTTCAGCAGAGGGGCCTATATGATCCAGCTGAGTTACATGGGATAAGGAAGGGAAATTAGTGCAGCTGGGTCATGAGACTATTAAAGGATTGCAGTGACAAACAGCATGAAGAAGAAAGCAGATTTGATTTGATTCTTTGTTACCAGGTTTTGTTTTTACATTCTCATACTGAATATTGTTCATGGGATGAGAAAAGGAGGAGGTTTCATGGTTCAATGTCTAACCATCTGCAGCCCATGAGAAGGACACAAAAATGTGAAAATGTGTGCAGCCAACTGCTGCCCTGGGAATACTTCTCACACAAACTCTTCTGAGGTGATGCCCCCCTTCTTCCCTTGTCTGCTGGGCAAAGGAAAGCCTCTGTAAGGGCCAGGCTGTGAGTATGTGTGCAGAAATGTGGAGATGAATCTCCTTGGGAGAGCTGAGCCTGCTCCATGGTCCTCACTCAGGTCTGTCCCCTTGTCCCTTGAATAATCCTGGGTGCTCAGCTGCTTCCTGAGGGGAGGTATAGAGAGAAATCAAGACCAGAACCCTTCTTCCCTTAGTAAACCAAACCACAAGAAATCCTTAAGGCACCATACAGTGCAATAAGCAAATTCCTTTCAGTCAAGTCATTTCCTTCAGCTGGATAATCAGTGCTCAGACTAAACCTGAAGCTAACAGAACCACAGCTGGAGAAATGTGAATTCACTGATGAGGTATTCTGGAATCATAAAAATAAAACATATTCAGAAAATTTACATTCTACATTCTCATTAAACAAAATTTGGAACAAAAATTTTACTTAATTCTTCCTTAATTTCAATACCAACAATTAGTTAATTCCTCCTAGGCAACTCTCTAGGCAATATGCTGTAATATATAATTTTGGCATTCACAATATCTCTAATAATGTATCTGATTGCTAATATAAGTTATCAAAATAATTGTACCAAATTATCAAAATAATATTAACAAAATCAAACAGAAAGTACCAATTTACAACTTCTAAGTCAATATGCACACTCAAGTTCTTGCCAGATTTTTCTCATTTGGTGATGTGCCCCTTCTTCACTAGTTCCTGAATTTCAAAACACACAGCACCGGGGAATCTACAAATAAAAAGGAGTTTAACAAAACCGTGGGATTCTCTGTGAATAATAGCCTCCCCACAAGTATAATTTTCTTCTTAAAACAGCTTTGCATTTCTCAGTCTCTGATGTTTGCTCACCCACACACATTCTGTGTGATTTTATAAATTGGTGGTAGGTCTTGACAGCACTCTCATTCTTTTAGGCACTTGTACCAAGAGATTATACCCTATATCCCTGTATCTTGCACTTACTTTGCTTGAAGTGTTTCTTCAAGTTGCTATCAAGCATACACAGGGTTATATGCAAGTCATTATATGCAACATTTTTTTCTTTGATGCTGAGCTTATGAACTAATTTAAATATTGGTTCCCCTTATAACAAAACACAAGCCTTGCTTCCAGTGCAGTCAATCTGCCTTAATGAAACAGAATTGAATCAACATGAGAGTACATTGTAATCTTTCAAATAGCTACAGTTAGTGAACTTGGTTTTGAGATGTTTCCTGACAAAACACACATCATCTAAGCAGTTGAAAGCAATTAAATTAACAGTTAACAAATAATACTCCCTTGCAACATTTTGAATTGGAGAATATCCAGTAAATTATAATCTTCAGCTGTCAGTACAAATCATATAAAGACATATGCCAATACTGCTTTAAACATCTTGCAAAGAAGATGTGCTGTATCACTCTGCTGTAAGTGTAGATTATACATGGATTTTTATGCAAGCCAGATGAGCATGGCCATTTCTCTATATACTGCATATTTACCTTCTGAGATTGTGCTGTGCACCTAATTAGTGGGGCCCTGTTCTGAAAAAGATATGCAGTATTAGAAAGCACTCTTTATTTTGTAAGCAGGTGTAATTTACAGCACTGAACTTTTCAGTTTCACAATTTTGTTCTTTTGAATTTCTTATGAAAAATGTGTCAGATAAGTCACACCACTTCTTAGGGTTTGTGGTTTTTTTAGTCACAGAGTTTTGTATATTAGCATTTTGGGGGGGTTTTTATTATTTTAATTGCAAATTTTTGATGAAATATAATGAAGTTAAAACAATGTAATGTTTATTTGGAAATACACTGCATGGAGAATAAAAAAGAAAAACAGTTGTCATACATCTGTAAATTCAATATTCCAACTATTTTACAAACCTCTGATTTACAATTTCTTAAAAGCATGTACTTTTCCTTCTGTGGGGGAGTGAAAGATATGGAGTTTTTTCATACATCTCGTTCAAAGTATGTTACCTATCAATACAGGAAATTATGTCTATCCCTATTTTTCACCAGGATAAACTGCTTTATTTAATCCCTGCATAAAAAGAGTTCTTATTAAAAATGGAGGCAATCCACTTCTAAATCACCTGCTGTGTCTGTATACCCAGACAAACCTGGGGTTACACCAGGTGCACTAAAGCAAATTAAGCTAAGAGATGAGCTCATCCCAAGCACAAGTACAGTCTGGGCAGAGAATGGAGAGAGACCAGCCCTGAGGAGAAGGATTTGGGGTGCTGGTTGATGAGAAGCTCATAAATGTGCTGTGTGTTTTTGCAGCTCAGAAAGCCAACTGTGTCCTGGGCTACATCAAGAGAAGAGTGGCCAGCAGATTGAGGGATGTGAGTGATTCTCCTCCCCTACTCTGCTGCTATCAGTCCATAATTGTAGTGCTGCATCCAGCTCTGGGACCTCCAGCTCAAGGAGATCATGGACCTGCTGGAGGGAGTCCACAGGAAGATGATCACAGAGCTAGAGAACCTGTCCTATAAAGACAGTCTGAGTTGAGGCTGTTCAGCCTGGAGAAGGCTCCAAGATTTAGGGCAGCCTTCCAGTACCCAAAGGGGGCTTGCAGGAGAGCTGGAGAGGCACTTTTTGCAATGGCATGTAGTGACAGAGCAAGAGGGGATGGCTTTAAACTGTAAAAGGATTAGATTAGACATTAGGAAAAAAATCTTCATCATGAGGTTGGTCAAATTCTGGAACAAGGGGCCCAAAGAGGTGATAGATGCCACCTCCCTGTAAACATTCAGGATCAGGTTGGATAGGCTTCTGAGTAACCTGATTTAGTTGAAGATGTCTCTGATTATTGAAGTGGAGTTGGACTAGATGATCTTTAAAGGTCTTTTCAAAGTGATCCTTTGATTCTATGATTTTGTCCCTCACTATCAAATATAAGTAAGGGATTTTCTGATGATGCACTCCAGAGTTCAAAATATGTCACTGAGGCTGCCAAAGGAGGAACCTGCACCAACACAAGGTGAAATGGATGGTGAAACAGCACCTGCCTGGACTGCCAGAATTTTTTTAATACCTGCAGTGCAGACACAACTTTTAAGCCTGTCAATTTGACCAAAACACACAGTGGGGAAGGAAACTCCCCACTGGGGAAATGTTCAGAATCACTATCAGAACTGCCTCAATCTATTGCAAAGAGCTTGTTAGGGGACTCAAAGGATGATAAGAGCTGGGGATGATAAGAGCTGGGGACCACCCTTTATGTGGAGTGCCACAGATGGCTATCAGGCTGTCATTCTCAGGGCCTTGATTTGTACTCTGCAGGCTGCTGTGTTCCCAGTGTGGCTGTACCAACTGCACTGAGCACTGTGTTCTGCTCCCCCATTGTGACAGCACACTCCCAGCACGGGCTCTGTGTGCTGACCCAGCTCTCACATGGACACCTGAGAGCAGGTAAAGCCAGACATAAGACTCACATCAGCAGAAGGAGACAGCATGATCCAAATTATTGCAATACTTTAACACGTGCTGTCATCCCTAGTCTAAGCAGCAAAGACAAAAAGGCAGACACTCCTCAACCAAAATGTATGTTCCCTGCTGTACTGGAGCTGCAGCAGAGATGTGGATGTGTTTGTCTTCAACTTAACAATACCCCAGAGGACAGTTTTGTATTCAACACTACAAAATATCAGCATATCCAATGTTTTTCCCTTTTAGCATTATGGAATTCCAACAAAGTCTGCTCTGATTCCCAAATTTCCAGTGTGGTCAGCTTTTCAGAGTCAGCACCTTGACAAATAGGCCCCCAAATCATTGATATTCTGTTCTTTTTTATTCATTTTTTGCAGATTTGAATATACTCAAGACAAAGTTTGGCCAGGGAAGTTTAATTAGCTAAGACCACAGATTAATTGTTCAGATTAAATTGCTTGTGTGTATCTAGCACTGTGATATTTATTTATAGAGTAATAATTATTGAATATTTGAGATAAAAGCATTTAGACTAAAAGCACTATTATAGTTCAAATGCATGTTTATGTATTTCAAACCCCAAACCTCCAACTATGCTGAGAAAATGTTTAAACTCACAGTAAAACTCAAAACAAAGGGAATAAATAAAACATTAAGGTTGAATATGCAGTCATGAGATTGTGAGCTTCTTGCAGTTAAGGCTTTCCTTCTTATGAAGTTTCTTCTGAAGTGTCTAACAGACCATGGATATTACTCAACATAATAATTATCCTCTTAATGTAAAACTTTCACATCACATTTTCTGTGGGTTTGTTTCTTGCATTTCTTACCAAATCACATTTATGGAAAGATTTCTGTCAGGCCCTGGGGACTGTAAGGGAACCCAGGAGCAATTCAAGTTTTTAAATATTTGGGGAGGTTTTGATGCAAAGCCACTTAAATACATGTATATAATATGATAAACAAGGTTTTTCTTTGATCTATATAACTTATGGCACAAACATCACTGGCCTTTGCTCATATAACAATACATTTTGGAATTTTCTTACTGCATCTCACATTTTCTGAAACCTTGCTCAACATGCCTTGAGGATTCCCTGCATGTTTCTTCCTGACTCTTACAAAAATATGAAAAGTTTTCATTTGGATGGATTAATGCTCTACAGATCTTCTCTATTCTTCTCAAAAATATGACTATATAAGGACTAGCTATTTGGGAATCTATCTCCCAAAGAATTATAGACAAGTAAGGCACTCAGTTATTTTGAGAATCTTGGTGCTTTTCCAAGGTACTTTTCAATGCTGACTGCTATAGTAAAGGCTGAGGAGAAACCTCTTTTCAGTATGAGGGAAGCTCTCAAAGACAAAACACAGCTGAGGAAATTCCCAAGAGGTTGTAGACTGAGAGATATTCTTTTTTCTAGGTGTATAACTCTCCACATTCATAGCTGCAGAGTCTCCTGAGTTGAAATGGCCTTGAGCTTCAGCAGGTGTCTGTGTCTTTCTGATCTTTCTTGATCACCTCTCATTTAATGTGATCTTCTCTTTGTGCTCAGAATCCAACTGGGTGACACAAATCCATATATTCAGTTGCATATTTCAGTATACCTAAAAAAAAGTCACGCCATTGTTGTTAGATTGGAAAGAAGTAATTTACTTAATAAGCAATGCAGACAGTCAATACTATAATCTTTGCATTAGGCTCCATCCAGTGTCTCAGGCTCCTCTGTGGAAATGGCTAGAGACCATCAGGTCTCTGAATATTTGACTCAAATTTCACCTACATATCCACACATTTCATCATCTCAAGTGTGAGCCTTGCAAGAGCTGAAAACCAACCAGCTGCAAATCCTATTGGTGTTAGAAAGGAAAATCTCATTCCCTGCCTACACAGTAACGTACAGGAAGAAAAAACAAACAAAAAACCACAAAATTTTGGCCTCAGCTGTATGTTAAAAAAAAAAAAAACAAAGCAAATAACGCCCCCCCCCAAAAAAAAAAACAAAACAAAACAAAAAAAAACCCTCCAGTGGCTATGCATTTTTTGTTCTAGGTTTTCAAACTGAGTACATTTTCAGTCAGTGTTGACACCCTATCCAAGCAACCTTTAAAGGCCATAGCAGAAGAAGAGGCCAGGCTACAGATAATCCTGAACAGTCACTCAGGTTATGAACCTTGCCTTCATATAAGGAAAGACAAGTGCAAGCAATATTGTGCTCCTTGCAAACTCACATGCTTTCTCCTAAAAGCACCAGCAGCAGGTGGAGGTATGTAATAGGCAACTGTGAAAAGGCTGGCAAAACTCACTTTTGCATAGACCACATCTACATTTTACAAAAATCTTGGCCGTGAAAGTTAGAATTATATTCTAAATTTCATTAAATGACTATCTGCTAGTAAACACATTGAGAATTTGCAAGAGTGCACTGGGCATTACTCCCAAAGCATTCACCAAAGTTACATCATGAGAGTCCAGAACATCCCATTAGCAAAATCAGGTCAGTGAGCATCAGTTTCTCCTGTAAGATATTTCTGACCAGAAACAATTTATGTTGTAGTAGTCATGATTTTAATATCTGACCTTTCAGGCCTGCAGAGGAAAATTGGTGAACAGATTATACCACCAAATACAAAATCCTGCTGAAAACCTAAAACAGGAAAAACTGTGCGCCTTTTCTCCTCAAAGAACTTGCCCTCATGCTGTCTTAAAAGATTTAGCTTTTCTTTAAAAATGGGGATCCTGCAGAGAAATCCCTATGCCACCAATGTAACCAAATACCTGTGACTTCACAATAGTGCAAAAAGATGGGATATGCTGCATTATTAGCTCAAGAAGTTTCTAGAACAATCAAACATTACACTGATTTGTGAGGAAAGCATGAAAATTTACAAAAAAGGATGTCAGTTTGACCCCCCAGTCATTCTTATACTTCAGAAAAGCTTAGCATAATGATAAACTCTCAGATTGAGAACTGCTGCACACAGTGTCTGCCTTAAGCTGTTGATAATCTTGGATCACTTTTCAGATGTTCCCTGGTTTATCAGCTTCTGTCAAGATGTAAATGAAGGAGATCATGTGGCATTCCTTCTACCAGCCATGAAGAAGTCACTTGTTCACTGACTAGCTGGCAGGTTTTCACAGCAAGTCTGTTCAGACACTGGAATTTGTGCCTGTTGCCTAAGTGACCAGTAATCCACTCAAAGAATGACAAAGTCACTGAGGGGCTAAGGGACAGTGCCTAGGAATGAGAAATATTTGACAGTGGAAAAATATGTGTTTGGTGAAGTTTGTGATGTTTGGTTCATTTTGCCAAAGGGGAGCTGAAATTGCAGAAGACAGACTGAGATCACTAAAACTCTTTTGCACATGGATTAACTTGTAATTCACTTACTTATATGCATGTGGGAATACAGCTTCTCAGACCAACTTCCTTCAGCAATAATGCAGTTTATGCTTCTGCTCTTGTGTTTTAATAAAAGTCATGAGATTAAAAATTCTCCCTAGTGACTGCCATCCTGAGCTGAAATGTAAGAAAATGGATCATGTATGGTACCTAGAAACTAGTGACTGCATTTTTATAAAATAAAAATAAGAGATCAGTTGTAATGTGACGTGGCTTCTCATGGGATATACTAATCCTGCTCAGAAGAATTAGCTCACTTGGCTCAATTGCTCCTTTGGGGCTTACAAATAATGCACATCCAAGTAATACATATTTGCATGGTATCAAGAACAGTGTCATTTATGCTTTAAGGTGCCTCATAACGTAAACTCTAGTTATGGAGAAAATTCTATCCACATTAAGATAGCCTTATACTAAAGCAGTAAATGTTTTACAGGAGAAGCAGTAAACTTCTCTTTTTTTTAGTATTTATACATTTTCTGGTCCTGGACCATAAGAAATATGGGCAGTTAGATAAACAAGTCATGAGATACAGAGGCTACAGCAAATCCCTGCTCACCAAGGTGCTTAGGCTTTGCTCTCTCTGCCCTGACTAACCACGTAATTCATGCTAATTTTGCAGGTCTGTATCACTTTTGCATGGCCTGGTTTTGGTGGCAGGGAGGGCCACAGAGGTGGTTTCTGTGAGAAGCTGCTGGAAGCTTCCACCATGTCCAGAAGAGCTGATCCCTGGTGGCTCTGAGGATGGACACACTTCTGGCCAAAGCTGGGCAAATGAGAGGCTGGTAATGCCTCTGTGATGGCATATTTAAGAAGAAAATCAAAACAAAATTTTGCTTCTTATCAGAGAAGAGGAGGAGGTGAGAATGTGAGAGAAACAACATGGAGACACCAAGGTCAGAGGAGAAGGAGGGGCAGGAGCTGCTCCAGACAGCTGAGATTCCTCTGCAGGCTGTGGTGAGATCATGGTGAAGCAGCTGTGCCCCTGCAACCATGGGATCCATGGGGATGCAGAGATCCACCCACAGCCCATGGGGATCCATGGGGGGATGCAAAGATTCATCCACCGTCCAAAGGGGATTCTTTTTCTTCTCTACCCAGCTGTGGCAGGAAAGGGTGAGCAACATCCTCTTGTGGGTGCCTGGTGTTGGGCCAGTGCCAAACCATGACAGGGTCTTTGCCCTCTCACTTTTAGGGTGGCATCCTCATGTCTCAGTGCCTCCATTGCTCCTACTCCTTGAGCTGCCAGGTGAGCAGTCCCATAATTCCCAATAATAAGAGAAACCAACCTGTGTGAGTAAGAGTGGCAGAGCAGGCCCTGAGAAAGGGAAGAATATAATTACCTCTCATTGGCCTGCTGCTGCTCTGATAGCTGCAGGTCTGAGCATTACTATGGGAGGACATGTGAAAAACAGATTGAGGGACAAATATACAGTGTATTTCATGAGAGACCAGGAAAAACAAGACAGAGGAGATAATCTCATTCTTTAGGGAAGATAAGATAGGCTGTTTAAAACAATGTAGTGTTATCTACTTTAAGTAACGAGTACTAACACACAATTTAACAAGCATTGCTTACTCTAGGAAGCTTAATTACTCTTCAAAATGCATTCAATACAAAATTTCTCAAGCTGATTGCTTCTGCTGAATGTCAATGCATTATGTCCTAGCCACTTCAGTAGAAACTGCTATGTAGCAGCCAAATTTTCTTCTGCTCCATAAGTGACATGTCATGAAAAATTATTTAATGAGCTGCTGCATTCTGCATCTGTGTAAATAACTTTCATGTAAACATGCATTAGGGATGATCAGTGTGGCTTCCCCAGTGCTGAGAACAGTCAGCAGTTATGACTGCATGAAGTGCTTCAGGGTTTTGTGGGAAGATGGAGATTTAGAGCAGATTCTGCAGCAGTTTCTATCGATTAAACCTCAGCTTGCTGCAGACCCTCTCTCCCCATCCTTCAAGATGTCCTTTGATATCTCCTTCTTTCTTCAGTCACCAGTGGGGCTTTGATCCCTCTCCCAGTTTTCATGACAGCATTGTTCCAGGTGGTTCAGGGATCTGCAGTTTCTGAGTAACTCACACCACAGAGGAGACATCACCATGAGTAGGGATGGCAAGGGAAGCACAACAGGGACAAGGTACAATAAGCCAAACCCAGGTAAAAGAATACAGAGCAATATTAAGAAAGATAATTCTATGGGAGATGGCTGAGGCTGGTGGAACTGCCAGCAAAATGCCTCAGGTACTAGTGTAGAGCACTGGAGGATGTTCCTGTGAACATCCCAGGGCTCTCAGATGGAGGGTTTGGTACCCTGGGATGGGGATGTGATACCTGAAGCAGATGGGAGGATGGGTAAGAGAGATAGCACACAGGAACAGTGTGTACCTGCTACTGAGGGTGGCAAATGGGGCAGAGAGCAACATGGAAGTGAGAAGATATTTCTGATCCCCTTCTGCCTTGCTTTATCACAGTCCAATGTATGTTTTGCAATGTTTGCAATTTTTTTCAAAGAAGTCTAATCTCTCATTTCTAGTTGGCCACATAACTGACATATATATTACTTATATGCCATGGATATTATTATATTTTACACTATATATATATTTCTACTCTTTTAGGAATGGAAATCCATCCTCAGATCTTGCTTTGAGCATGATATACAGGAACAGTTTTCCCATGCAAGGCTGCATCCAACTTCCACAGTGCATGAACTTTTGATGTTGCTGCTGGTAAAAAAATAACTGAATTCAATTTATTAATATCCAATTTGGTCTTCTAAACATACTCATTTCTCAATACTCAATACACAAAACAACAGGGTTTATCTTCATATTAAATCATTAAGTCCCAACAGGTGTTGCAGAAAATTAGTTGTTCATACTTCTGACCACTGGCACTGTATCACTGTTTGCCAGTGTAATGCTTATACATATTGCACCTAATTATGTGTACCATCAAGACATTTAAGATGCACGATTATCAATACTGCCCGGAACTGGGCTGCCCCAGATTATGTTCTGATGACTCTTGAGAGAAAAGGGAAAAGAATTTTTTGGAAGGCAGTGGATTACTTTCAAGGCATTAGCTATTGAACACACAGATTTTCTCTGCAGACAAACACGTTACCAATCTTTTAAAAAAGGCTTAATTGGCTTTTGAATTATGGTATGACAGCATTAAAAGCCCTGTATTTTAAGGAGGAATTTACAGCATGAACAGGAGACTGCTATAATGAAGACATTTGGGTTTTGAGGAGGTCATTGCTGTAACTGGTTTCAGCTGGTACTCATGGTTTTTGGGCATTAATCAGCAGTGAAAGTAAGCAAGACATAACATGCTAGTCCTTTGAGCTGCCTCAGCTAAATCACTGAAATAGACACTTGGAAAATCTTTGTCTACTCTGGGGGGTGTGGATATGGAGTGGAAACAACCCAAAATAGTATCTTGAGTCCTGCTACTGTACCACTGATATTAAGAAACAAAGCTAATCCTCTTTGTGCCTGAAGTTTGCAGTGAGAGCAGCTCACTAATGGCTAAGGTGGCTGTCAAGATGTATTCTGAGGTGTGGGCTTTCAAAACTCTACATCCCTCTCTTGCCTCCCTGCAGGAAGTATATTTCCATCTCTAAATTGATAAAAGGCAAATGCATCTAGGAATCATCAGTACAACAGGCAACATGTGTGCCAGAAAAAGCAATAGGATGTCGGCTTTGGGGTTTGACCTCATCTTAAACTTCCCTAGACAGAAAAAACAGCCCAACAAATTGTCTTAGCCCAGGGTTCTGCTCCCAAGTTCCAGGTGATGCCCACTTAGAAGGGACTTGTCAAGTGACGAAAACCCCCTGTCAGAAGATAATGGTTAGCAGGCAGTTTGCTCCTCAGGTCTGTCATCTGCCCAGCAAAGTTTGCAGTAATTGCAAAATATGTTTCTGAAAGGGTTTCTTCTATTGTGCTTGTCACAACTCTGACATGCTAAGTAGGACAAAGACCAGGATAAACATGACATATACCCTACAGACAAATAGCTGTTCCTCCAGCTGGCACAATCCCAAATTGTCAGCAGATGATTCGTGCACCACACATCCTCCTGT
Source organism: Erithacus rubecula (assembly GCF_903797595.1). NCBI lineage: Eukaryota > Metazoa > Chordata > Aves > Passeriformes > Muscicapidae > Erithacus > Erithacus rubecula. Next base: position 104,168,058 of record NC_136689.1, read on the forward strand.
ACCACAAACCCCAATGAGTCTGTCATTCTTACAGCAATTACAATGTTAGGTTAAGCTAAAAGAAGGAATCTAGGACTGTGAGGCATGAGCAAATGACAAACTGAAGAAATTCGGAGCTGGATAACATTGCAAGCACTCAGTTCAGAAATCAAAACAAAATTAATTTCTCTGTCTTCATTACTTGTGACAACAGCCTGGCTACAGCTCAAGTCACAGGCTGAAAACCCACTGCTGCCACCCGGCGTTCTCTGCATTTACTGGGAGCAAGAATGGACTTGGCCTGTGATACTAGGGGTCCCAAGACAGGTGTTTATGGCTTCTGTCAGAAGACAATAGAGGAAACAGCAATATATGTACATATTTGTGTGTGTACGTATTGATCCCACCTATCTAAGGCATCGTGTTGGCATGATTGTAAGAAAAATAAAAAATTGTGGAAACAAGAGGAGATTACTGTGGTTGCTGAGTTATTGTCTGTGTGGAGCAATCAGTAGATAGACTGTTTTATTTGATTTGGAATCACATGCAAGTATATTAAATCCCCTGGAACTGAGTGAGGAGCAGGTGACTAGCAATATCATACCTCTTTTCATTTAAATAATCTACTTTCTTTCAAGTTTCATTTCATGAATTTTCTTCAGTGGCACTGCTTTGCTAAGCAAAACCTAATGCATTTGTTACAGCCCAGGGAATGAGCTGCAGGTTGAAAGGTAGATTGAGAAGAAAAGCATACATTCATTGTGATTTTCCAGGTGATCAGTAATATCCAGGAGTCTAACTTGCCTTGCACTCCAAATTGATTGTTTTACCCAAGATAATTAAAACCTACATTCTCTGAGTGCAGCAGCTGCTTGTGAATGTCAATGTTTTGGCCAGAAGCCTTTTCTCAAGACAATTCACAATGCAGTGTTGTTAATATGCTGTCCTGTGGGGAGCATTTGTGATTGAGAGACTTCTGCTCATCAGACCATACTCATTATATTCAGTTTTGCACTGAGTTATTCTTCTGTGACAGGTAGGGTTTCATTTTGTTCAGAGGAAATCGAGCTAAACATTGTTTTGTATCACATCCTCTTGAGAAGGAGCAGTGTAGTAATGCAAAAATAGGGAGGAAAAATTTAGCTCTGTAGGGTTACTGGGCTTTTCTTGCATGAAATAATAGAGTTGTTTGATTTCTAGAACATAAGGCTGCTTCCAACAGAAAGCTCTATCATCCTTAGGAATGACACAGTATGTAGATTGGTAAAAAATATTAAAAACAAATAGCAAAATAATTTGTACTGTATAAGATACCTCCAATCCCTGGATTTTCCCAAGTTTGTCATGAAACTTGCCAAAACCACAGCCAAAAAAAGTAGAAACAGCTGGCTAAACCAAACTGCTGCTGTCTATCTCTTCCATCAGAGTTGGTGAGTCTGCTTCCCTTGCACTGACCCCAGGTCCATCCTCTGTGGAGTTAATTCAGCCCACTAGAATGGCAAAAATCTACTCACTGCTCTATTATGTTGTCTTTTGCCAGGTGCACTGGCTCACAACAGGGCTAGATAAGCCTTGCAGATGGCAGAAAGAAAACAAGGAGAGTAGGAATATTGGAAGTAAGGATCAAGTATCCCTGCTACAGAACTCCAGTTGTCATTATCAGTGCTTTGCTTACAGCCTTATTAATTGTTCGGTAGAATTTTTGAGCCTGCATCTTTCATAAAGGTATCTTCATTAAACAGCAAGAAGACCTTTATTCTGGGGGGAAAGTTACAGAAGAGTAGGCTGTCAACACAAACTTACACTTGGCTCTGGAATCTGAGCAGAAATTGACAGCCACAGGAAAGAAATGGGGACATATTCACTGATGTTGGAGCGATTGGAGGTGATTATCAGCTCTCACAGCAGGGAGCATGTTTAATTTTTCAAGACGTATTTTAACCTTGCTAGTTAAGAAATAACTCGAATAACATATCTGCTCATGAAAGCTTACATAAGCATACCCATCCTTCCAGCTCCTGTATGTTAACAAGGAATTTCCAGCTGCACATCCTTCTCCTGTCTTGGCACCAGCCCTTGGTGAACAGTGATTTTATATTTTTTAAACTATTGACTACTGAATTCAAATCATCATCTCGAGACACGGAATCATAGAATGTCTCATACTTGACAGGCACCTGGCCTCATTTTCTTAAACCCTCTTCTCTCAGTAAAGCTAATATGAATCCTGATTTCCTAGGATAGTATTAGGTGAGATGAAGCAAAACAAGGAATAGGCCTTAGGAAAAGAGATATTGACACAGAAGCATCCTAACACTTTGTAAAGCCAGTATCCAGGTCACCAGAGTGTTGTCTAAGCAACATCTGGACATGAATCCCAAAGAGGACCCCAAGTTATTCAAGAACTCACCTATGTGTCCTACTAGCCCAACAGAGGGGAGAATTCCAACAGGGATTGAAAGGAGAGTAACCTTTCTCCATCTCATGTTGTAGACAACCCTGACACTGAGTCCTGTGCCCAGTTTTGGGCCCCTCTCTTCAAGAAAGACATTGAGTTGATGGAGTGTGTCCAGAGAAGGGCAATGGAGCTGGGAAAGGGTCTGGAGCACAAGTCCTGTAAGGAGTGACTGAGGGAGCTGTGGTTGTTTAGCCTGGAGAAAAAGGAGCTCTGGGGAGATCTTATTGCTCCCTACAACTACCTGGAAGGAGTTTGTAGCCAGGTGGGGGTTGGCCTCTTCTCCCAGGAAGCAAGTGACAGGATATAGCCTCAAGCTGCACTGGGGAGGTTTGGATTAGCCATCAGGAGGAATTTATTCATGGAAAGCATTGTGCATCATTGGAAACCAGGAGGTGGTGGAGTCACCAAACCAGGAGGTGTTCAAGAAATAACTGGATGTGACACATAGTGCTACGGTTTAATTGACATGATGGTGCTCGGTCAAAGGTTGGGCACAGTCTTTCCAACCTCAGTGATTCCATGATCAAATCCATTGATGGAATTCAAACAATGGCCTGTAGCAGTTCAATCAGAGGTCCCATATACCCAGGCAGTTCCTATGAAGAAATGGCTGAGGTTCACTGTTTCTGTTAAGCTTTCAGTGACAAACAAGTCAAATCTTCCTTTGTGCTTCTTCTTTCTCTCAAAACTCTGAAAAGTTAATGTTTGTGTCAAGGCTCTAGTATTTCTGTAGAGAAGGGAGCTTCAAAGCAACTTGAATACAGCAAGTCTTAAATACGTGAGATAGATAGAAAGTGAAAGCTCTTAAGAGACAGGAGAAGAACAATGATAAAAGACACTTCTAAATCCAAATGTAGATGGTAAAATATGAGTCAATTTTAATGTAAAAATGATTGGAATTATGGTGGAATGCTATTCAAAAATACCAAAATGTTTTACAAATAACTGTTTATTATCAGTTCATTCTTTTGTTTTACATAGGAGAAAACTGAAACCTAGATCTCTGTATCTTTACTGGTGCCCCAGTGATTAGTGCTAACAAAGTGTGAATTCTGAAATCTGAGCACTTGAAAGACTGAAGGGAACATCTTAGAAAACTCCCTTATTTCAACCAGTTCTGCAAGAGTACATTCTGGAGTTAACAAGCTCCAGTTCTGTTTCCCTGTCTCATGTCCCAGCCTTCATTCATCTCACAAACCCTTTGGTAATACTGTTTCTATAGAAGCTTTGGCTCTTCTGAAATAAAATGAAAAGCTGCTTCTTCATGGCAAGTTAGCTCTATCAGAGAAGAAAAAATCAACAGCTTATTTATACTCTCATTATTTAACTGAAATTAAATGTGGCTATTTAATTACACTTATGACTGAGCTTCTATTGCATTACAGTGGTATCTTAGTGAAGTTATAGCAAATTGATTAACAATGAAGGAGCAAATAATGTTAACAGAGTTTGAACACAAGCAGTAACCTCCTCTTAAATGCCCATTAACTTATTGCTTCATTGATAATAAATTGTGATAGACCATGTAAGAACTATCTGGATATTAAATGGTATTACAAGAGGTGCACAGATAAGAGGTACAAACTTAATTTATACTAGCTGGACACCAACTCTTTGCAATGAAAGAATGATTCATATAACAGTCTGAAATACTTTTAACTGCATTATCTTCATGATCCATCCAAAGACATAAAAATACCACAGGAAAAATTATGACATCCTCTGCTAAGCACGATCATGTCTGATGTGATGGACAGTAATTGAAGGAGACTACTACCTTTCTCACCAATAGAGAAGAATGCATCAATTTAGCAAACTCCTTATCAGGCTGAGGAGAGGAAACCCCTTGGACTAAAAGACATAATCTAACAGATCACTTCGTTTACTTAACAGCAGAAATAACAACCAGGACAGGATCCCAAACTGGCTGCTCAGTGAATATTAAACATCTCTTTTGATTATTCTGAGTTCTTCGGAATTCTGAGACGGCACAAATATCCATGTAACATTTCAATATACCAGTAGAGGCCACCACACTCTTCACAAATCTACCAGACCGCCTGGTCAATCAGTTCACTCACTTCCAAACCAACTGAGAGCTCCGAGCTGGATCCCAGCAGGGCCAGGCTGCTGCTCACATATTCCCACAAAAGTGTCTGCTTCTTCAGAGGCTAATTTATTCTCAAGTGTTTTCCCCCTAGTTCATCTCCTTTCTCCTACAACCCAGAAGTCAATCCCATACCAGTTCAAACTCATTCTGAAGATCCCATCTTTGCAATATGTTCTGTTCCAAACATGCTACTGGGATTAGTTCATTCACTTAAGTTTAGGCATTCACTTAAGAGCTGAACTCAGTGATCCTCATGAGCCCTTTTCAACTCAGAATATTCTGTGATTCTTCTTGATTCACTGAACAGTTTCCTTCAGCTTACAAAACAATATGGCAAGACTTCTCTGTATGGAATATCAGTGTTCAGTGGGAAAGATGGCAATACTTTCTGCTCAGACAGTGATATACAACAAAAACTCCGTGCCAAAACCGTGGCTCATCTTCTGCCTCACTCACTCTCTAGACACTAGCTGGAGTTTTTAAGGTTCAGTGGTAGAAAACTCTCTCTTCTATTTATGCTCATCACACAACCTCCTAAGAGATATTAACAGTGGTTTTTGATACCCAAGTTTTATACACAAGGGCTAGGAGTCATATTTGCACTCTGTTCATCAATATATACCAAGGATTATTTTCACTCTTATTTACATTACAGAGATAATTTGCAATTGTAGGAAGACTTTCTTTTCAAAGCTTATATTTGTACTAAATAAAGATGCATTAAAGGAAGCAAAATGGCATTTTCAGGATGAATATGACTGAGGTATTTTAAATTTTCACTCCCCATTGACATTCATGCATTGAACTGCAATAAAGCAGCCAGTTAATAAACACATAAAAAGGAAGGATTTTTTCTGCTGTCTCTAAGGCCCATCCCTCCTGGACCATTGTCTAAGTCCAGGACATATTTGGGATATCTTACTGATGAATATTGCACTGTTAACACACTCACATGTTTCTCCTGAATGTAAAAAGCAAAAAATGTCCAAAGACCGTAGACAGTGAAATATGATTCATGATTCAACATGGTTCAGGCCCTTGATTCATTAAAAGATGCTGTCAGGACCCCAGTAACTTTGAAAGACTTTCTGTAATCTATTAAAATGCTCCTTCAAGAGGAAACTGTAAGTATCTTGTTATCTGAAGTACACAACAAGTATAAAGTTGTGCAAGCAGTATTACAAAGAGTAAAATACCAGACAGGTAGAGAACTGAGAGGGAGACAGATTAACAATGAGTGATAAAGATGGCAGACAGTTCATTAATGCTGTTTCTCAACAGAATTATTCAGAAGATGAAGCTAAGACCATTTTATAATTTACATCCCCACAGTGAAATGAGGAAAATGCATCTAGCATTAGGCTTTCTGAGCCAATGTACAAAACATGAGGAATGTCTTTTCAATAGGCAAAGAGCAGCATTATGGAGTCTTGTTCAGAATGTCATTTCAGTTATGCTTTGAGAAAAATACAAAACAGGGAGAATAAATTAGAATTTTAAAAGCTTACTTTAACATTTAAAACTTGCTTGGTTTCCATGTAGCATGAATCCCACAAATCTATAGTAAAAGTCTGAATGAGTCTGAAATTTGAAAGCAAATATAGGGTGTGTGTACCCATAGATGTAGGATTTTTTCACTTCTTCCATTTGGTAAATATTTTCTGTTGTCACAGAAACTTCTGCTCTTGAAAACAAATCTTTAACCATCTGTAACAATTCCTGAGGGTTTGCTCTGCAAAATAGTGATTACTGTATATAAAACATCTGTATCTTAATTTCAAGTACAATTACACTTTGCACTTAGTATGAGTGCAGATGTAAATGAGTCCACTGACTGTATTCAAGAACCAGAATAACTTGTATAAGGGTAAGGAACTTCTGTGGGTACAGAAAATGGGTTTGAACAGATGTAGTTTGTTAGGTCTAATACTCTGCTGTCCTAGAAAATATCATCATATATTTTTCTTAAAACAAGTAAAAACTATTTTCAGAACAGTTCTGCTTTCTTTTTTCCCCCTAGTTCCTATTCTTAATGGAAGATCACACCAGACCTCATTTCTCTCACCAGAAGTCAGTTACTTCTAATTTCTGCTCTGAATTCTTTCTCTGGAAACTGTGCCAAAGTTCTCTGCTACCTTAAATAACTTTTCTTTCTTCTCAGAGTTTACTTCTGTGGTGCATGAACAGTGACCTCCCTTCTCAGCTCGTCTGTATCTGACGTGGTCCTCTAGCAGAACAGGATCTTGTGAAATATGATCTAGGAGTTAGGTCATGCTCACAGCTCTGTTCTGAATGTGTCCCTTTTCACACTCCATGTAGGAAACCACTGCTGTGTACAGCCTTTCTGATGAACTGTGCCAGTGTCTTGCACAACAGCATTATGGGTTTTTTATCTCTGCCAGAAATAATGTCCAAATGTTTACTTCACTCCTTATAGCAGATCCTGATTGCCTATCTCTAATTGATAAGATTTTGAGCTTAGATGTTGCTGGAACAATTAATTGATGCATTCCTAACTGTTATCGATGATCTCATTCTTCTTATTAAATTCTCAAGGTTTTTTGGCTTTTGTGCACATGACTCTGGTTCCACCACCCAGTGCTGCTTATGCCTGTACCTCCCTGCGTTGTGTCATCCAGATGTGTCCTCACTGCCAGTGCATTTATCTCTTCCTGCTTTGAGCTTCTAAACCCTAGCTTTGAGGTAGACCACAAATAATCTTTGTGTGACAACTTCCCTTTCAGAGTGTCTACCAGGGTAACTGTGCAAGTTAAAAAGCTGTCCCATGTCTAGTTACCCTGATGGCTCCTCCTACACTGAAAAGTGTGTCACCACATCAGTATCAGGATGAACTGATCTGCACATCTATTTAAATTTAAAGAAAAATTAAGGGACTTCTACATTTCTGGCAATGGCATCAGTTGGAAAAGATATTTATTGACTTGAACTCCTTCTCCCAGCCCTCTATTTAGCCTTAAACTTTCAGTGGGCTTTACAAAAAAAACCAAAAAAAACAAAAAAACCAAAAAAAACCAAAAACAAAACAAAAAAAAAAAGGTATGAGATACCTTCTATCTTTAATAAAACAAAATAATAGGAAAAAAACTTGCATTCTTCTAAAATCAAATTCTAGCATATGAGGTGAGGAAGTTCAGGGATTTGGGAAGGAGATGAACATAAATACACATGCTGTGAATCTCAGCAAAGCCAACTGCATGTGTTTATAAATCATTAGCAAGGTCTACAACACTCCTGGTCTCCTATGACTTGAGATTAAAGGCCATTTTAATTCACTCCCAAGAAACCTGGGGAAATAAGAGATTACAAAAGAGGTAAAAATACAGTACTAAAAAGATTCTCATGTGTTGCCTGACTATAAAGAATACATCTAATATGAGCACTTTTCCTGGCCTGTCCTGCTGTTAGATCTAGCTATGAATGATGTCTGTTCAATCAGAGGGGCAGAGGAGGAGGCCAGGGAGGTCCAGCAGCCAACTGGAATGCCAAATGATTTTATGTCCTGCCTGCTGGAACCCTCTGTTTCTCCATTTTGAGAAATTCAGCTGACGGGCCCCTGGATATGTGGGGAATTCCAGGGTTACTCAGGCACAAGTAGACTGTCCCTGTAACAGGCTTGCAGCCTAGGAAATCCACAGAAGATCTCTGATTGCCACCAAGAAAGGAAAGACAGTTCTACTCTGCTCCTCTCCCTGCCTTGAGGCTAGGACCATTTCCACATCCAAGAAGAGTGAAAGGGCAAATTTTTACATATAGAAATTGGGAGCAATTCTGGAAGCATTAATATGCTGGTGTGATATATATTATATAAGTAATCCCAAGGACATAATTCAAGAATGCACAGGGCATAGAGAGTCACTGCTGGAGACCAGACATAAAAACGCTCATAACTGCTTGGGATTGATCTGGGCTCATATGTCAAAGGGCAAATAGAATAGAAGTAGCAATTTCATTACTGCATCTGTCAAAAGAATGTATTAATTGATCCAAATTCTTTACTGTCTTTAATGGATTGAGCTGCCAGAGAGAATTAATGTCTCACAAATTTGGGTGAATTATAGGTTAGGATGCTCACAAGCTTGTCAGAAGAAAAATGGTCTCTCTACAATGAAATGATGGCTGAGCTGAGCTTCTCCAAGTGCTAAGAGGAAATTGTGCTAAATGAACATATTTAAAATATGTTTTCAAAATAAAAGGAAACAAGAGGAGCAAATCAAAGAAGTTTTCTGATATCCAATCTTACATTAAATAACTTGATTTTAAATTTAGCAATCCCTTGGATAAAGATCTGAAGAACAACACCACTGCAGATTAATATTTAAAAGAAAGGTGCCTTTGGGGTGGGCTAGAAGACAAAATTTACCATTACTCACATACAGGGAATTCTCACTATTTTTTTTACAGAATAAGAAAATTCTGTGCATAGAAATAGTATCCCTCTATGGACTAATTAGGTAGAAGCTGAAAACAATGTTCATAGTGAAAAAACAGCACTGACAGATCCTGCATGTGGACTTAGGACTTACTTTCTGTGTGAAGTTCAATATCTGAGCTCTTGACAACTTTACATGACTCAGTGCTTGAGGACAGGAGGGATTGTGGCTGATATAGTGAGGAATGCATGAGTACAGTGACTGAATCTTTCATAAGGAATGGTATTTTCTCTACCACAGTTACAGCCAGTCTCTGCAACTCTCTCCTTATAAAGGCTTTGTTTGATAGCCTTTCTTCCTTTGTTGTCCCGTGTTTTGGGCAGTGATGCTTTTCTTTTTCTCTATTTTGGACAGAGAGAAAGAGAGGGGGGAAAAAAGCCAGAAAGAATGGGAACTGAAATGAAAATAGTCTTTTGATGTGTAGTGCTATTTTTCACTCTTCAACCAAAACAGCAAAGGTCTGGAAAATGTTAACTGTCTGGAAAATGTTTTCCCACCTTTTAACAAAAAAGTCCTTATGATGCATGTTCTGCCATCCAGTGGGATTCTGGTATAAAAATGGTCATACACAACTCAGTACTTTTATTCAAAAGTCTTGCAATGAAGCTTCATAGCTAGAGCCAGCCACCTGCTTTCCTTTATACAACCAACTTCTTATTGGAACTACAGTGATGATTATATGTCAACTTTTCCTCAGTGAAATCCCTGCCCATGGGGAGTAGTAACAGAGGATGTTCAGCTGGGATTTCTGAACCACAGAGGAAAATGCAAGCATACTATAATAGGGAAAAAAAAAAAAAAAAAAAAAAAAAAAAGATATCTGAATTGAATTCTTTGGCTTTGCAAAAAAAGCAAATATTTCAGCCAATTAATTACCAAATTTTCAGGCTGTAGTCAGTATTTGCACACACTCATTTCAATTAATTGTGATTACCACTACTGGAAATATTATTAAACATTATGTAGAGCTGATGCAAAGCCTCTGTTAATCTCTCCATCTGACAGAGGATCCTGGTTCTATAAACATACACTGGGTTTACAGGTTCTTGCCATCTCCCTGCAGTCTTCCTTAAGGCACTGAGAGGCAGTAGGGTAGGGAAACACCATGTGGTTCCCAGGGAAGAAAATTGTGCTGTCTCCCTGCAGTCCTGAAGTGTGGCTTCCCAGGACCCATCTCGTATCTCCCCAGGATGGGGAGAGCTGGGATGATGTAGGTGACCTGAGGATTGTTAGAGGTCTGCCTCCTTCATGACTGGAAGTTTGAGTTTTCCAGCAGCTCCTAGACAAAAGCAGCACAGGATAAGGCATATAGGCTGCATTTGAACTGCTCAAGCATAACTCACAAACTGTCTACTCTTGCCCTAAATTTAGAAGCTGATTGAACTCCTCTTGTTGTTTCATGCTGCCTTTACATGAAGTTAAATAAGTGGAAATTTTGATTTATAACCATTAGCTTACATATTGTCAATCTAATAAAGAAACTGATATAAAGAGAATGTTACATCTTGCATGTACTGTTGCCAGAGTGAACTTTAGCCTTTAAAGACAAACTCAGTTTTTCCCCACAGACACTGAAAACCAGTGAATCCAGTTTGTTTGCTGATCACTACCACCACAATCCACAGCCAAACAGGTGGACACTGGCATAACCAGGACCTTTCTCTTCAAGGATTTAAAACTGAAGCAAAACACTTTCAGTGCAAGCAAAAGCTGTACATAGTTCCAAGAAAAGCAAAGGATAGCTGTCTCAGTAGTCTGGTTTACAAGAGGTGCAGCTGCATCATATTTCACAGAGATAGTTTTGGTACATCCAAGGAGAAAGGATTGCAATAATCCACATAATAAAAACTCGAAACTTGAAATACAGAGACTTGGTTCCTCTCCAAAGCTGGATTTCCTTGCCATCCATAGGCAGTCTTTTCAGTGATGGTCATAAGCACCCCAGAGTGGAGGAAAGCCTGAGTAGCTGGATCCAGTGCTATAACCCAAACAAGGGATGGCAGCAGTCCACCTGTGAGATTATTCATGTAGCTCTTTCCCCTCATCAAAGTGATGTCCCCCTTTTAAGAAGTTGTAACTCTCATTTCTTTGCCTTGAGCAAGGTCCTTTTCATCTCAAATCCCATTTTTCAGTGAATTAGGATATCATTCATGTTTGACATTTAAGGCCCTATAAACAGACACTATCTTCTGTGGCACAGTATTGCATGTAAGCTCACCAAAACTAAGAAAAGTGGCATTCAGCAGATGTTTTCGTGGTGAGAGCTATCGGGGAAGGAGATAGAGGAAGTCCCTAAAAAAGAGTCTCAGACTTTTCAGAGAGGAATGGAAAAAAGGTATTTTGAAAGGGATGAGATCTCCCCAGTCTCCCAAAATTTTCAGGCAAGCCACCTGGATCAAATGCCAAGCAAGCTAAAACAGGACTAGAACTTGCTAGAGCAGCAAGGGCTCAGCTGCTGGTAGCACTAAGCCACCAGTTTATCCATCAGTGGCAAAGGACTCACTGTCTCTACACATAGACCAGCATGAAACTTCCCTGGCACTCAATGAAGCCTAACATTGCAAACTTTGGCCTGGCACCAGCTCCTCAATGCTGATGTGAAACAGGACATGGCTGGGGCTGTCATCAAAGTGATGACTTCTAAGCCAGAAGCACAGATATCATTTAAGAACTGGGCAAATCATCAAGGCAAAATAGAAAACATGAAAGCCTATGGATGGTTTCAAGGCACCTAACTGATCTGCAGAAACCTAACTGCTGTTTCAGCATCATTTTTCTGTGAAGCTGAGAAGGCCTGAGGCTAAATTCAAACCCTTAAAATCCTAAAAGTGCAGAAAAAAAAAAAAAAAAAAAGCCAGTGAAAGATGGTCTTGGCAGAGTAGTAGATGTCCAAGTTTTCAAAGTTACAGTGAGAGTTCATGAGCTCAATAAGAGAGTGCATTCCCTGGACACTGAATTATGGTATCTTTATTTCTAGCATTTCTAATTACCATCTCTGTCCAGAGTTTTAAATTAACCACAAAGCTTAAAGCAGTGGCTACATCTCAGCATATATCAGCCTTCATTTCTTGAAAACTCTTCATGTATTAGAACTGCAAGCATAAACAGTTTTACTGAAAGACCAAGTCTAGGCATCTTAACATGATTTTGTACATTTGACTCCTGCAAAAGTGGCAGACCTGTGTCAGACAGTCATTTTCAACTTTTATACTTTGAAAAGTGCTGAAAACATTGCAGCACTAATGCTTTTCCAAGGTTTGTTAACCTTTCTGGCTAAACAGCTGCTCTCTGTCATTTTAGGGCTGAAAAGGAGTTAGAATGGCCTTGGCTTTGCCAGAAATTGGAAAGCTGTGCTCTAAAAGCTTCAGACCAATTTCCCTCTTAGTGAAGGATGAGTGGCAACTGTCGACGAGCTGAGGACGCTCACATCATGTGATGATGGATGTCACAGACATTAAATAGGGCTGCTGCAAAATTTAATGCCTGCTTTAGTTGCCTCATTTCTTATTAGAAAAGGTCACTTATTGTCCTAGCTCACATGATTAATGTGAGCTCCTGTATCTCTGTGGGGTATGTCTACAATATGTGCTTTGTTTGTTCTTCTTTTCAGGCTATACTAAGGTTTACTACTCAACATGAATTTAGATTTGTTGTTGAATACAGACATTTTTCCAGAAAGCTTGTGTAAGCTGTCCTACTGGGAAGAGGCTTATATCTGGGGCCTTAACAATACTTGTAGCCCACTTTAGTACAATTTACTGTAGTGGGATGGCTGAAATTCATGCCTGCAGTGCCATTTTAAATAAACAAATTACTAAATCCTCACAGCACTTCTATACTTGCATTCTGTGGATTTGAAATAGGTGGGGTTTTTTTTAAAATCATTGTTATTTTCCTGAGGTCTGGGCAGGTTAATGCCATCCATACAAAGGAAAAGCATTAACAAGTCACAGGTTTCTCATTCCAAGGATTTTCACTTTATATCCATGAGCTTAGCTCCTTCCAATAAGTCTCATTGCTGGGATACTGAGAAATGAAAAACACTTTTCTCTTAACAGGAAGAGGCAAATGACTTTGAACAAGACCTGGGACAGATTGGTAGGCAAGGTCACATTTGGTGTAGGAATCTCCATCTGATTATGGACCCTCAGTCAAGTACTGCAAAGTAAAGTTTGCACTTACCTCAAATATTTATCCTTTACTCAGAAGTCAATCACTGGACAGTCAGTCACTGAAATGCACCTGTGCATCAGTCAAAAATAGAAGACAATAGTGAAACTAGAAGCCATGAGGTCTTTAAACTGACTACACTTCCCAATTCAACCATAGTACTTAATTACTCCACAGTCAATGTACAATTCAGGTAACACCTAATCTACCCACAGTCCCTTAATCTGTTCTTATTATCAGTATTTTCCACTTTGCTTTACAGGCTTTAACAGAGGCCATACACTAAATAAAGAAGTTTAGGTAGCTGAGCTAAATACCTGCCACAGAAGTCAAATTGTGCACATGAGGTATATGTAATACTGCCATATCCATAGGATAGAACATAACAATTTTATGACAAGCTAATGTCACAGACAGGCCATCCTTCCAAACTCCTGAATTATCATAGGTGTGTCAAACCTGTGAAGAATTCTAAAAGGTAGGAATTTATACAACAATTTTCAGATTATTAGGAAATAAAAATAGAAATAAAGATGAGATATTTCATATATGTTGTGTCTGAACCTAAAAATCTACAGCCTGATTTTGCTTCTGAGTTTTGAGCCCCAAGCTTTGTTTAGCTTCTATTTATTGCTGTAGCTACCCCTATACCCTGTCCAGCACAAGCTTTAAAGCAAAAGAGATGGCTGTAGGTTTTTACCTGATATTCTTCAAGGATTCACAGATATGTCTCCCATTAAAGCAAGATCATCTCATGTTGGTACACTAAACTGCTGAATATGGAGAGCAATTATTTACCACAATTGAAAGACATTAAGAACTTGTCAGAATCAAATCAATTCTTGGTTAAGTAAGGTACATTAATAATTGCCAGTTGATGAAACTAATATGGATTTTATTTTAAACTGAGAGAGAAAGAAAATATTCATCATCCTTGCCATTTTTATGGAGTTATTCAGAGAATGAATTATTGATTATAGGCACAGGACAAGTGAGCAGACTCTAGATATTTAGGTACTTGTCAGACTAAGAAGTATGATTGTATTCAAATGCAGAATTGGGACAAAATGGGTGCAGTGGCTGACAGTTCATTGCCAGTGGAGAGCATCTACACATGGCTTGAATTAATTGTGCAGAATCAGGCAAAATGAGAAAGGATTTGGTTCTGGGTAATGAACAACTCAGGAACAAAGTGCTAATGTCAACACACACAGAAAAATTTTCCTTCCCCTATCTTCCACATTTCTGGGAAGGCCTCATTCACAACTAGCCCCCAAAGTGGCAGCTCTGTGCCAGTACAGAGGTTCTTGTGTTCCCAGCAGGTCTGCAAGATGGGATAAGAAGAGCTTTGGGTGGTCATCTGCTCCAAAACACTTGGCATTACAATTGCTCCCAAGAGTAGGTCAGATGCAATTGCATAGCTGCAGGCCAGTGTGCACTGATTAGGGATCAACCATTAATTTTTGTGCAAATGTCTTTCTTGGATTTTTTATCATATTTGAGGGAATTATAGTATTAGAAATAGCTTGCCTTCAACAGTTTCCTTGCTATCAAAGGTCATGCTCTGCATTTTGAGCTACATGAAGGCAGTCATGATCTTTCTTTGTGAGATAACCTCTCTACTAATTCTATTTTTCAGCTATGCTTATTAATAGTCACACAAGGATGTGATTTAGGCAGCAGCATAATGATAAAATAAATTGTTACATTTGGTTAATGTTATAATTTGTTGGTGCAGCTATGCATGTGTGGCTCAGGTCACCATCTTTATAGAACTGTGTGGCAAGAATAACCTTTGATGCTAAAAGCGATCCCGCTGTTGACATTTTAACTGGAACGTTTTCAGGGGGCTACTGAGAATGACACACAAACTGCTCTTTGAAAGGTCATACATATGTGTGTATTGATTTAATATTTAGAGCTGCTCTCAGCAATCAAGAGGTACAGGCTTCTGCAAACATCTGTTAAAATCTCCACGTGGGTTTCTTTTAGGATTGCGAGTAGAGTGTTCACAAAGTTAAATTAAAAATGGGATTTAATTATAATTATTTATTTGCCCTTTAAGAAATATTGACCATTGGGAAGAAATTGAAGCTTGCTTTTGTTTGGAAGTCTGAATCACAGTAGTTAGACTGCAATTATAGTTGCTCTTGGTCACTGACCCCCTGATAGAATTAAGTGAATAATATTTTACTGTAAAGCATTTGTGCCACCTGTAATTCATTATATTCAAATGTATTTCAGACCACTGAACTGAGGCTTTTTAAAGCTGACTATACAGACATAAAGCTGCATATATTAAAAAATTTAAGAAGCTGTTTTTGTAGGAGTTTGTCATATAATGGGGAAGACTTTAAATTTTCATTTGCACAAATACCATCAAAATGAGATAGTAGATGCTTGTTATTTGTGAGTAAATAAATCCTAATCCTTGAGGGGAAAATGGGCATTGGATTACCCAGTGCAACAGCTCACTTGTCAGTGCTTTGGATAAACTGATGATTAAGGAAAAGCACTTTGTAATGTGTGATTTAACCCTGCTGATTTCATTATAATGATCTGAATGAAACATGTACGATGAAGTGACTTAAGATATATGAACCTCTTGACTGTAAAAGGAAAAAGAAATCTGTAAAAGGAGTCACAATATGTGACTCATGCTGACTTCACAGGTGTGCTCTGGAGGAAAATGCAAAGGTGTGAACTTTAGAGAGAGTTTCATTGCCACAGTGATGGTGTTACATTATTTAACTTCGGTGTTTGGACCTCCAAGTATGGCCCACAACACTGCCTAGAGTGACAACACAGTATGTAGGAAAACAAAAAGCCTCCCAATCAGCTCAAACTTCCTGCACAAAATTCCCTCCATAAAAAAATCCAGGAGAAAAGCCATTTTATTTGATTTCATCAATTTTTATGAAGTAACTGTTTCAAAAGTGTACCAGGCTCTGTCCAAGCTTCTCAGAGAAGGAAGAAAACATTGATCCTAGTCAGATTTATTAATGAACTGGGCTCTGGACTTACCATGCCTTAAGCACATCTTCTTTGTGTTCTGGTCATGCTCAAAAGCAGATCCTGATTTGGGGGGAACTTGCAGTAGCCCAAGTAGAGTGGAGCTGGGCAGCAGCTCAGCTGCAATCCTGAGGATCAAAACTTTTCACTGAGAACCATAAAATATACTTAAGTCACTTTTGGGATCTGTGCCCAAGTTTCTTTCTGGCATTTTCTCTCCAGCTTCTGCATAACTGGGGTGTTTTTCAAGGGCCCTGTAAAAGGCACATTGTAGGGACTGGAAAGCAAAGTCTGGTAGGGGATGGAAACATGGATGAAGTCAGTGGCATAACTGGTGGGAGCTGAGAGTGCAATGCACCCCAAGGCTGCAGTGCCACTGTTTCTAGTTGCCAGTGCTCCTGCACTGGCTGCTCAGCTGTCACAGTGTTTTTCCTTGTAAGCTCTGCAGAGGCCAATATATAGAGGGTGTGATGGTAAATGTCTTTCCTGAGTCCAACCCACCCACTGATCCCATAGCTCAGTCCTGTCTCTGCAGCCATAGGTGCAAGCTATCATCTGTCACAGGGTGCTCATCTTCCTGGGGCAAATTTTTAATGGCTGGGGAAGAGAATTTGTGTGTGGATTGGTCTTTTTACCCATGCAGCCTGCAGGGTAAAATCCAGTTCAAAAACTTCTTATTCCTTTTCTTTATATGCCCTTTTAGTAATTTCAAACCTATGCACCTTAACTACTTTTTATGGCTATTTTTCATACAACTTTTAATTAACAATAACTTTTCACATTAAAATTTAATTAATTTTTCCCCCATAGTGAATCGTTGGTCAACAATTCACAGCAAGTCTTATTAAAATCCAATGTAATTACTCTCTGCATGTACTGAGAGCATTACAAACACTTGGTTCTTATGGCCACAATGATTAAGGAATTGAATTTACTGAATATTATTGTTAGAGCTTACACGTCCACCAAATCAAATGTATTGGTCCTTTGTGTTAGACTTGTAAAAACTCCACTTCACCCAGCCAAGCTACTCAGCTAAATCCTTTCTATCAGATTGGAATTGGAAAGGACTGTGGAGTTCGTAGGAAAATTTGTAAGTGCCATTCTTTTTTTTTTTTGTTCTTATTGCTTGGATTGCTGATTGCATTCTCCCCTGTCTGCCTCACTGGATTTTCCACTAGGGATTTACAACAGCTCACCATATAAAGAAGGAAAGAACGGACTAAGTAATGACCCATTGACGCCTGCCAATTCTGAGGAGGTTATTTACCTGGAGCTTTCAAGTATTTCATAATTATTTGACACTCCTGATGACTTTTGCCAAGTCTACATATTTCTGGACTCCTGCTGCAGGCTGCACAAATACATTCCAGGGTTCCAATTATGCGCAGGCTCAGCCCAACACGTAGCTCTTCCACTCAATTTACGATACTAACAGGTGTTCCTTAGGATTTAGTATGTGATGTGCCACTCATCACATACCTGCCATCACTTCTTAGGTGTCAAAGACTCATTTTGCCTTCTTTGTCCCTCCTCACTCTCTGTTACTTGCATGTAAATCACCTCTATTCTAGCAAACTACTTTCTGTAACACTTAATAGAGACCACAATAAGTGTAGAAGTAAACAGGTAGAAAATTAATTATTTAAAATGCAGAAGACCTCTGATCTACATTTTAAAGACCTGGCCTACATTTTCAAAGCAAAAGTTCTAGTTAACAGTGCTGGATTAAATGTGAAAAAGAACTTTTTTGGCACTTTGATTTCTCAAAAGCTTTTAAGACAGAAAGTTCCCCACACTGCAGAATAAGGATCAGTGCCCTCACAAGTCTGAAGGCAGAGTGCATTTCTCCTGCTCTCCTTATAAATCAAAAGTGTTGCAGACCCTTCACATCCATGCCCTGCTCTGCAGGTATTGACATATTCAAACCCTGTTCCCATTCCAGGTGGGCTTGACTTAGATTGACTGTGGCCTGATCTATACTGGTAAAGGTGTCCCTTTGGGTGTCAGTGCAGGTGGTGAGGACACAGAAACTTGGATTTACAGAAATGCAGATGTACAAACTGGCTCCTTCTCAAGCTAGTAGTGATTTTCTGATCTGTTCACAATATCTCTACACTGATGATAACAACATATTGTATTTCAAAGAGTAATCAGTTAGGGAAAAAGCAAACACATCCAACCTGTCAAAACAAAAGGAAAGGAGAATAAGGTATTTCTTTTGCAGGACTACTCATCAATTTGGAAATGCAACTTCAAGGCATTTAAGTGCAAAGATCTACTTGCTTCCTCAAATGGTTCAACTAACTGGCCAACAATAACAACAGCTTGTAATTGGCACCCTTTAGTGGATGAATCATGCCAGAATGACTGGCAAGTCCCTGTACATGTACAGCTCCCTATGAGCTAGGTGTTCCTTTTAAAAGAGAAATTTCCCAGGTTTTTGCCTAGCAGCCATTACCAACAGAAGTGATTCCTAGGACAGAATTATAATGCATGTATGAAAAGATGACTAAGAGAGGAGAGGGAAAAAAACCACAAAACACAAAAAGGATCTGCTAAGTCACACTGTTATGAAGCTTTCTTCCAGTGAAGGTGTTGCAGAGGAAAATGTATGAAACAAGCTATCAGGGGAGATCAGTGCAGTGGGCCTGTCTACTTTCTGCTGCTGTTTTTTTCCTTCACACCTGAGTCTTGGCTGTCACTTATTAGACCATTCCTGACACAGCAACATAACCAGGAGAGTCTTTGAAACCAAGACACATTTGGACAGAGGTAGAAGTGCGACAGGGAAGGTCAATAATAGTTTATGACATAGGAATTTTGTGTATTGATTCTCTTCAGATCAAGTAAAGCCTGTAGGGAAGACAAGGGACTGAAAAGGAGGGTTGTATTAAGTACCACATGTAAAATTAAGCTCCTACTAGAGCTTTAAAGTTCCTAGCTTCTTTCTCCTTATTTTATTACCCTCCAGTATTAAATATTTCCTCTATTTCTAGAAATTTACTTTTGTGTTGGCAGGAATTTTTACTCACAAAAAGAAGTTTTCTAAATCACAGCTAAGATCTAGCATATACAGTTGCTGAATAAAAGAACCAAAACTTACACTTTCTTTGATGACAGACAGAAAAGTGTGATGACAAAAGCTGTGTGAAACTTGGTGATAACAACAGGAGCAGTCTGCATGGCTGAGGCAAGAGTTTTAAACAGCTTTGCTGTCTGTGTGAGCTCACAGCAATGTTCATTTTTAGTTTTGAAAGTTACAGAGGAATAATTACACTCCTTAGCTGGGAATTAAAATGCAGAAAGCCTTTGTGGGCCCACAGTAAACTTTCTGATGGACCCATCGTGTGCTTTCAAACTTGCAGTGCTAGGTTAGACTTGCACATCATAAGCAAAGCACATTCCAGCTGATTAGGCTCTCCATCATGTGCTTTACAGCACATGAATTCTTGCTTCTTTGAAAATACTTCCATGGTTAATTTTAATGTCTGTCACATAAACTATTAATGCCAGGACTCCAAAATGGTGCCAACACAACCAGTTGAAAGCTGGATCATTTTATGGCTAAATACTAAGTGTAAATATAAAAATGAGATTGGACCAGGCCTTGCTCAGCACTGTTTAACATTGAATTTAGACTCTTCCCTTTAGAGCACACATACCTTTCCACATCAGCCTTCCCTTATGTGTGTTTGATAGGTGTTTGAGTGCATCCCTCAGCCCTGATGAAACAGGTATCCCTATAATACCCTCAAAAGAGCCACGTTTCATGGAGAATTAAATGGCAGCAGTGGCAACTCTAGAGCAAACACAAGTTAGTTACTGCATATTGTCACAGCAAGGATTAGTCTTTATGAGAACTTTATTACACTTTGTCATATTTGTGACTAGCCAGCTGTGAAAACAGGTAAAAATCCTACACAGATTTTCCATTTCCTGCCAGCTCACTAATACAAAAGCAATGTGGCTGGGAGAAGCAGGGTACGTGCAGCATAAATGGTGAGGTAAAGCTTAGCAAGCCTGTTCAACTTCATGGCATGCTGCAGGATGGAGAAGCTCATGAGGTTTGTAGCTGTCCAGCACTCCAAGGCAGCTGGACTGAGCACCACTTGCTGCTTTGCTGGGGCAGTTCTTGTTTTAGCATTTGTGACCTGGGGAGCTCGAGTGATTTCAGCACACAAGCTGCCCAGAACATGCCCTTCTCCATCTAAAAACTTGGCAACAGCAGCTACTTCTCATTCCAGATTCCAAACATGTCCCAGGCCCACCTCTCCCTCCTTGACTCTTGGAAATGCTGGTTTTGTACAGCTGGTCAGAGAGTGCCTTAAGCACCTGGTTATTCTCATTTCCCATTTGCACCTTCCCCACTCTTCTCACTACTCTTCTGATTGCCTAGTATAGCTGCAGAGGAAGATTAGCAAATAGAGACAAGGTAAATGTGTCTGCTTTAAGAAAAATCTGAGCTCTGCACCGCAGTGTCATCATCCCTGTCTTCAGCCCTGAGGTAGCAGCAACCTGAGAAGAGAAGCAGAAGGAGTATGAGGAATAAGGGAGAAAATGGCCACTGCTGTCCTGTAAACTCCCTTCACATCCTAATCTTCACAAAACTCTGCAATTCTCTCCCTTCATTCCCTGGCAATGGGTGTAGGACATACATAACCACCTGCCCCAAAGTATGAAGCTTTTGCTGATGCAGCTTGATGAAATATCCAACAGCAATTCTTACTGGTTTTGGGGGAGGGAGTATGTGTGTGTGTGTGTGTGTGTGTGTGTGTTCCTCAGTGAACAGAACTTTTTCAAAACCTTATCTAAATAGGTTTTCCAGTGAGCTACAGACAATCATGAATCCAAGCGCTTTCATTCTCCCCCAGGAATTTTATAGTGGCTTGCATGTAAAAAATGAATCAAAAATCCTTTTGAAACCAAACATAAAGAGGAGACACCACTGTCCATGCTTCTCTGCAGAAGAACTAAAGAATGAGATGAAAGATTGTAGACATGTTGCTTAGGCAATATGGAAAAAATGCTCAGAGGTTATTCTTGTGAATGAAATATAAGACTGTGCAACAGAAAATAGAAATAGAGGTAGAAGATTTATATGGAGTGCTTACTTTTTGGTGTTTTTATTTTTCAGGAAATTGGATTCATGTTCCCAGTACTGCATCTATTAAGTGGCTTCATTTTCACTTTAGTTCTGTTGACTACATACCTGAAGCTCTATTGTGATGGCATTCTTTTAAATTTCCTGCTTTCAGGACAGGTGCCTGAAGTCTAAACTTAATAGCCTGAGATGATTCAAACTTGTCCTTAAGTAGCACTGGGCTGCTGTGCATTTGCCACTTTAATGAAGTCACTGCAACAAGACATTCTGTCTTCCAGAGCAGCAAAAGCCTCACTGCATGCTGCAACAATTTCAGATCAACTATTTTTATTTTTTTTTTCTGAAGATTTAATATCTTTCCTCATTTTTTTGTAGCTCTGCTTCATCTCTTTGGTCACGGTGTCTACATTAGGAATTTAGTTCAGCTGTTTCACTCCACAGTTCTGTTACTATTGAGCTTCATCTCCTGGTGTATCATCAGAACCCATTAACAGCTGCTAGATCTGTCCCAGCTGTTTTATGGAGCTTACCCTGACACATTGTGGAAAAATTTTATTTTATAGTGCATTGTCTATTTATTTTTCCAGTGTATCATAGAATTTGCCTACCTTGCTGTTGTAGGAGATCCTATCATTAGTGTTATTGCTTTACATATTATTCCCACATATGTTACAAAGTATGAAGCAGTCACAACAAATATGCCAGTGAAAGCTGTTCTCTGGTCAGCCTTTCTTTTTCTGCTAAATAACTTTCTTTTTCTGGACAAGAAAAAGTCATTAAGGATGTTTTTACTCAAGTAAGAAAAAAAATGAGCAAAAGGCTGGATCAGAAAAAATAAACATGAGATAAAGTGAGGCTGTGGACTACAGATAAATTGCAGAATAATTACTGTCAATAACTTGTTATTCATTTTACTGTTGCCAATCTCATGTTTTTTCATTGTATAATATTTAGATAAGAGATTACTGTTGGGAATTGCAAGAAGAAAGACAGGAAGAATAAAATCCAGCTATCCAGGTTGTAGATAATCTCACATTCTGGCTGCCTTTGCAAAAAACCTGACAGTGGCATTAGACTATACTAAGATTACCCTGAATCAATCCTACATACCTGTCTGCCCAGCTGGAGGCTGAACAGTGACAGATGTAGGGCAAGGACACATCAGACTCCCCCCAGCATTTCCCAAGCTGCAAGCAGCCCTACCCCTACCACAGGGTGCAGATGAGGCATTTCCAGGCTGGAAAACTGCTTAGGAGAGTCTCTGCATCCCAATCCTCCAAGCACGTTGTAAAAGTGAGGTAGTGAGGAGTGGAGAAAGCTGTGTAAGCTCCCTGTGAGCACAGGCCGGGAGAATGGGTTTCAGTCTCACAGGTGGCCATCACTAGAGACTGACAGGCCAGCAGACTTGCAGTTTTTGCCCAGTCCATGACCCTTTGTGCTGTGTTAAGCCTAATCACGTGTCATGTGCACACAAGAGAAGACACAGAGCACTCCGGATTCAAGCAAGTCTTTCTGACCTTCAGGGAGTACATGAACTTTAATGCAGCTCTGCCATGAAAAAATAAACAGAAGCACTCTACTCTCTCTTTTTTTAGACAAGCAAGGGGCCACACAAACCTCTGTGTCCTTCACATCTGTGAAGTGGTTCTGTGTTGACATTCTGTTCTCCACCTGGGAGCAGGTAGAAATCCCAATGGTGTCTCTCCCTTCACAGGCCATGGGGCTTTTATGGTAGATGAATCCTTTATCTAGCTGTGCCTTCTTCCCAGAAGTGGTCACAAACCACCTCAGGCAGAGGAGCTAGGTTTCACATCACCTTCATTCAGAGATGTAGATACACACATGGAAAATTGTAACTGCAGGGCCTTGGGATAGCGACAAAGACTGGAATAAAACTCCTCAATTAAACCTCAGGCTTCCATGCAAATTGCTCTAGTACTTCACCTCCTCTTGTGATGGATGTAAGTGTTAATTCAGAAAGGGTAGCTGATGATATTTACCTGCTTCCCCCAGTCCATATCTGTATCAACCAAACTGCAGACTCGATGGTTGGCATCAAAAAGTGGACTTGATGGTCTTAGGGTCTTTTCCAACCCTTAATGACTCTAATTCATACAATACTAGTACTGTCAGTCTATCAGGGGAGATTCCAATCCCAGCTTCAGGCTGGGGTCCATGTTGTAGACCTAAGTTCAAAAATATTAAGAGCAGATAAAGTTACAAAGACTATGAGTGCAAAACTGGCTAAAGAAACTTCATGCAGGGGAATTACTAATGGCACCAGTATGGTGCTCTGTAAGGATCTGTCTTGTGTCCACTAGCTTCCCATGTAGTTGTTAATGAGCTGGATGATGGAAAGGATAATGATTCCTAAGTCTACAGGATACACCGACATGGAAGGAGACAAAGGGAAGAAAAAATAAGAATTCTGACAAATTGGAAACACAGACAAAATGAGACCTGTGGTCTTAGGGACACACAGAAGTTTCTAAACCAGGCAGAAGCACTGACTTGCATGAATACACATGGTGAACTTCTGGACAGATAGGAGTTTTGCAGAAAAGAACCTGGGCATATGTTTTGTTTGAGTGAAAAATACCAGTCTACTGTCATAAAAACCCAAACAAACAAAACATGAAGCATATTACACTGTATGAACACAAGCAAAACCTGCAAGAAAATGTAGAATTTTTTGTCTTTTAATTGTAAAGGTTCTGATGCAACAGTCTATACATTTTCAGGTATTGTAAAACCAAAAGGGTGCAGGGTAGAAAAAAAGAGTAAAAGTCAATATTAATAGACCCAGCTTGCAACACAAGGGATTTGGCATAGATGTCAGGGCAAAACTTTCTAGTGGTAAATATATCAGTGCACAGGGATAGATTTTCTGGGAAGCCTCCCAAAATAGATTGGCATCTGTCAGCTAATGTACAGTTGACTACTGTGGGTAAAAGGATAGATGGGATGATCTCTTGATTCTCTAATTTTTGACAAAATGTTTAGTCCACATTTAAGCAAAAGCAAAAAATGGTACTGAGTTCAATTGATACATTGCACAGCTTAAAATGCAGCTAAAAATAAATGCAGAAGTTTGTTTTGTTATTTTTATTTAAAAGAAAAAAATGAATAATGAGTTATACACAAGTTCCTCATAATGACAAGATACTATTTAAATGACTCCAATAGTGCACTAAAGCTCAATGTCCCCTCTTTGATTAACCAATATCTGCATGGAGACAAATTATCTGTGCGGATGGCTGTAGCCTTACAATGAAAGACAGTCAATTTGATATGAAGAATAATGGAGACCAGAGTGATGAAGGAATTCAAATTATTACTTTTTTTTTTTTTTTTGCTAGAGGAAGGATGTGCTTGTGCATGTGTGGGTGTCTGTATATGCACACACACAAGTCATGTTTCTATGAATAAACACATTCATGTATTTCACACTGTATCAAAGTAATGTTTTATTTTGTTGGGGGGGGGCCTGTTTGTTCGGTTGGTTTTTTGGCTTTTTGGGCTTTTTTTTCTTTTTGGGGGGGGATGGGGGTTGTTTTGTTTCTTTTTCCTTTACATTATATCAAAGGACTCTGGCTTTGCATCTTCATAGTGTTTATTCATTGCCAATGGCTATCTGAGCATGGTGGTCTCAGTACCAGCCTCTTATCCACACAGGCAGAGGAAATTTTTATAGAGAGAGCTGCAAATGGTGCTTTGCACAGTGTTACAATCTAAGCAAAACACTCCTTGAGCACACACAGAGGTGGTCTTATTTTAAACTTTTTTCCTTCATCTCCAGCCAAAGAAATCCTTAGCAATTGCTATATACAGGCCAAGCTTTTATCTTCAACTAGTTGTGCTATATTATTCTACTAGAAAAACACTGGGAGAATATTTGGATAATGGATTATACTTCTCAGCCTGAGGTAATTCAAAAGGTTGAAGGGATTTTGCTCAGTGTTACATCCAGTAAACAGAGTATCACCTTTCAGCACAGCCAAGAATGGAAATGTTCAGCTGAAAATGTAAACATGTTGGTAAGTTATGGATGCGAAGAAAGGAAATGATATTGTTTTGCTATGAAGGTTCAAAATAACCACTGAAATGACTCTAAGCAAACCTCAAATCTTCCAGTCACATGCAATTCTCAACACTTCTTATTTACCTTGCTGTTATGAATAAGAAAAGAGAAACAGGTTTTTACATTAAAGTTATTTTCTCTTTTAGAGAGAGATTCCAAAATGCTTTAAGGGCTCATATACATGAATCAAACCTAGCTATGGAGTGAAGCCACAGTTTTAGAAGTGTACAAACTGCATGCGCCAATTTTTCTAAATGCCTAACTAAAAACTGAGATTGCAAACCCACTAATGGCACAGATTATCCCTGGGGTGCTTGGAGGAACACTCTGTTACTGCACATGGAGCTATGGGCTCCAAGGTCGTGGCAGGTCAGGTTCTCAACTCATGTCAAGGATTCCTTGATTAGAAAACAGTCCTGCTAAGAGATGATTTAAATTTCCTCCAGCACTTCTGGAGTCTTCAATTTCGCATGAAACAAACCTGAGCTACAGTATTGGTCTTTCAAACCACGTTTGAACTACAAACTACATGCAGCCACTAAATGAAAAAATCTTTTAAAATGGTGACACTCCAGTGCTCTTTTGGTGGAAGTTTACTCTCCCTCTGCTGGCAGTGCCCTGCACCTATCCCACTCACTGCCACATCTGCTCAGCTGGGTTCCTCCTGCGTGCTTGCACACACCCAGAGATATGCTGGTTGGCAGGAGCTGCTGGAAAGGGTGCTGCTGCCTGCTCAAAACAGGTCCTTGTCCAGCCCTCTGTCAAGGTCAGCTCTAGGTGTCTTAGACACATGCCATAGTCTTCATCTCTCCATCTCTCTCCCTCTTTGTCTTGGCTGGTGCTGTTATGATTTTCAGGACCTTCAAGAATACTCAGACACACAAATACATAGTTTTCTGTACCACACAATGAGGTACATACATACATTCTACATAGAGATTTATCCAAGAGCTATTTGCATGAGCAGCCAAAACAGTGATAATGCACCTTTTTACTAAATATGTATGAATGGCTGCTCAGGTATGCAGGAGAGAATGGAAACTCTCACATTAGGACCTCCAGGGCTGTCAAAGTGACCTCTTAATAGACTGGCAGGGTCTATAAATAGAATTCATTCATTTTATCCGCTTATTTGTTAGAGCTTGAATTTCTTCTGATATATTTGCCTACTCCCAATTTCAAAGGTCAGCTTGGCTAGTATGAATCGTACTCATGATTCATAGAATTATATTCCATAATGCTGCCAAGAAAACAAGCTGAAACACAGTAAAACAGCCCTAGGAATAACATTCACTGTCTTCCAGGGTTATCTCTTATGCTGCAGGAAGAAACCACTTCTATTGCTACCACAAGCAGAAAGGATATTCAAATTCTGGTGAGCAAGCTCTCTTTAAGCCTGAATGGCTGCTGTTGTTCATCCATTAACTGTAGATCTTACTCATACTGTCCCTTCATGGTTACTGAGTTTTGATTGCTTTGGCTGGGTGTAACAAAAAGACTGTGGTTGTTATCAACAAACACTGTCAATCAGCTTATTTGTTGACTTTGGTGCAGAAATTCACTGGCTTGGCTTCCTTCTCTGAACACAGCTCTGGTATTGCATTTCCCTGTAAAACAAATGTGTTCCTCCGTAATCTTCTTTTTTGTTGCCAAATCTCATAGATTCTGAAAATGTCCTGCTGTATGATGATAGAAGGCAGCACACAGGCACCACGTTTCATCCACAGTATTTTGTTTCTCCATTTTCAGTTTGCAACTGGCTATTTCCAAATGCTGGATCTATCAGTGTTTGCCTTAAAATTAAAAGATGCAACTGCCTGGAATTTCACCACTATATAGGAAAGCTCTATAGCAAACCTACTGCCTTTGGATATGAAGTTTAATAAGGTTAGTGCTATTGCTCTGTACCAGTAGGGATTAACTTGAATTCCACCACATTTCTAGATACAGAAATGTTTGTCGATTAATTGCCTGTTTAATATTGAAGACATTGCTGCAGCCTCATAGTAAGGTAAGGAAATCTTATTTTGCCCTCTTCAGTGCAGTTACAAAGGACTCTTTAATTAGCCTACTATGGAGAGCCTGCCTGCACCCCATGGCTGTCTGCCTCTGCCCCACAGTTGCCTGATTGTGCCCCACAGCCCTGTGCAAGTGATAGGCACCAAAGAGGAGGGGCTGTGATGCTGAGTGACTTCTCAGGTCTCACCCTAATCACAGCAGTTCCTGCTTGGGATTGTTTGGCCTATTTGATAATTTATATTTTTCCTTACCATTGCAAGGAAATGCTGCAGAGTGCTGCAGAACTTTGGTTTCCTAAGCATCTCCCCCTTTTCCAGGCACTCTGCATGCCTGGCTGCCTGCAGATACCTTCCTCATCAGTGTGAAGTGCCAGAAAATATTCCTCAGAGAGGTTTTTTGTTCCTAATGGCCTTCTCAGACAGGCCACAGTGGAATTAGAAATCAGTGTGGTGATTTAATTGGGCAGCTTGCTTTATTTTCTGCACACTGGAGATTTTCCCTTCATCTGCTTTCATAAGAATGAAGACTACAGTCCTTAAATGGAGGAATTGGACTGAAATTAGTATATTTTACTAGCAGGAGGGATGAGTAGAAATGGAGAAAACCCCATATTCTGAATAAAAATTACTTCCAGATGGTTCTCAGTGAATCAAAGCAGAATGCTGTTAACTTGTTTTTCTCTTTCTTACCTTGGTACAGATCAGGAATGCCTCTTCTTCAGCCACATTGCACATGGTGACACTTAACCTGGGTATGGAATACCCTTACCTGACTTTGAAGAGGCTTTTGAACTCTTTCACTACTCCTTCAGGCTCCTTTCCACATTTCCAGTGCCCCAACGCCTCAAGGTTTGCCAGCAATTCGCAGAGCTAATATTGAGCAATCACTTCAGCAATAAGAAAGTATATAATTATGCCAGATCTCTTCTCAGCTATGTCTAATGACAGGTTAATCTGCCTTTCAATACTCAAAGTGCATTGTAACAACAAGCCATGTCGGGACCAAGGGCAGAAATTGGCTTAATTGAACACTTTATATAAAGGCAAGGACTAATGTGACTTTGACAAAGTTAAGATAGCATCAAAGAGATGCTGTCTTCCTGGTGAGCTACTCAGAACTATTAATATCCTGCTTTATATAAATTAACTTTTTCTATAGGAAAATATCTGCTGTTAGACTAGTTCTATTTTATTCTCCAGCCAGGAAAAATCATACCCTTAGATTGATCGAAAACATTTCCAGTTTGAACCACATTACTTAGCAGACATTGATTTTATTAGTCACATGGTGTTGTTCCTATTACCCAGATGAGTGCATATTCAAGCTCCTTGAGCAACAGTGCTTGCCTTGGGAAAATATAATATTTGGTTTCCAAGGGCATTTTAAAATAAATTGCTAAAATTGTTTTTCTACCAACATGGAGGACAAAATCCTTTTCACTTAAATGTTCATGGAAAGAGGAAACAAAAGAATAGAGGTACACGTTGTTGCTTTCAACTCAGCTCTATGCTACACTGAGTAAACAGAAAATGTTTTTACTGCCTCCAATCAAAGGTTTCAAATATCCCCCATTTCTCAGTTAGGGAGGAAAGAAAACATTTCCAACTAGGATGAAAAAGAGGCCTCGATAACTGGCAATGAGAGTCTCCAGTTATTATGGGGGATCAGGTTGAGTCTCAGTCACCATCCTGACTCCACAAATCAGAACTGCTGCTGGATGAGCTGAGCCTCACAGCACAGCTGGTGGCAGAGGTTGGTCTTACTAATTTGAATTGGTAAGTCAAACCCTGAAAATTTAAATCCCTGGTCCTTCTTCTAGTGTAGGGTTATTTCTGCTCCGAGGATATGTGCCTTGTTCTTTCTGGAAGCTCCTTCTTGTTCCCTTGAAAAATTTCAGTGTTGAAGAATCAAAAATTCCCAGCAAAAAACAGTTTTGTCAGAGAGGTGCTACTTTAAAGGGAGGAGATGGTGAGCTATGTGAACATCATCTCCTTACACCTTGGCTGAAGTTTACCTGTGGATTTTGACATCCAATCCTGAATGGATGTAAGCATGCCAGGGCTTGTTCCTTCTCAGAAGAAGATGAACAGCATTTCAAAATTGTATTGCATACAGATGGCTCACTAGATCAGAATGGTTCTTTACTTTAGAGCCTCTAAAAGTCACACTTTTCATTCATCCCAAAGCAAAAGATCACCACTGATATGCATTAGGAGTGAGTCCTCAACACAGCAACCACATTCAAAATATATTCTTTTTTAATTGAATATTTCTAATTTTTACTAATTTCTAGATTAAACCTCCTCTGATGCAAAGCTTTATACACAAAACAGGCACCATTAATAAAATATTCTGTGACATTTGGCAAATCAGGAAACTTCTGGCTACATTAATCCATGGGAAGCAATCACTTCAAGAAGTCTGTGTTTCTGATGAAATGCGTGCATGTTGAAATTAATGTAGATGGATGATAACAAAATATTTTCACACTTTACTGACAAGTAATGGTAGAAATCATTATCCTAATGGCTTATGAACTTTTTATGCTAGAGGGATGCACAGTGGAAATATAATGACTTTTTATTCTGTACTTGACATAGTAAATTAATGGAAATTATTAATGCATGGGATTTCATTTCTGTGTATGTTTTCTGTTAACCACAGAGAGAATACAAGTGTTGTTCTGTCCCTTAGCATGTCTCAACCTCAGGTCTTCATCTACACTAGTATAACAGGCTCTTTAGTTATAATAGACTAAAACCAGCACAGTTTCTCCAATCTGAATGAGGTTAAATCTGTCATACCAATAGAGCAGTTCCCTCATGGGCAAGAAAGTCAATCAGTTACATATCTTTTCCTGTCTGCACCTGTGCCATTGACAACAGAGACCTCTTTCATTTATTTATATTTCATTTATTTATAATTGTAATGTGATTGGTATTTCCAGCATATAGGAATAACTTCTGTATTTGGATCCAACTTTAGTTATAAATTGACATCAGTATTTCTCTGTCTCCACATGCTCACATTAACCTCATGCTGTGGCTGAGGTTATCATCACTGATATTTCAGGTAAGTATTGCTGTGCTCTTGGGAACAACCAATGGGGTCCTCATGGATGGTGGAATTACTGCAGCACATCAAACCTGTCACTCTACAATGCTTGGAGCTGCAAAAGCCTTGAGTTCTGCACTTTGCTGGAATTGCTCGAGGTGAAGCGTGCTATAGCACCATAACTTTCACATCCTGTACTTGAGGTGGTTCTGCTACTAAAATCCCAACAAGACAGTTACAACCTTGATATCCTTGCCCTATCCCTTAGGCTTTCCTGCTGCTACCACCACAAATTACTTAATACAGCATTCCCCATTAGAAATGCCACTAGAGGTACATTCAAAAATTGTGTAGGGCCTTTAATTCATATATCTATGTCCAGATTTCTGGGAAAAGGAGCTCTTATTTCAGCAGAGTTAAAGCAAAGTAAGCAGATAAGGATCTAGAATCTGTAAAACAAAAGATTTGGGGACAACTGCCTAGAAAAAAGAAAGAAAGAAAGAAAGAAAGAAAGAAAGAAAGAAAGAAAGAAAGAAAGAAAGAAAGAAAGAAAGAAAGAAAGAAAGAAAGAAAGAAAGAAAGAAAGAAAGAAAGAAAGAAAGAAAGAAAGAAAGAAAGAAAGAAAGAAAGAAAGAAAGAAAGAAAGAAAAAGAAAGGTGCTGAATTTTGTGCCATTGTCCTAATGTGACTTGAGAGCAAGAAGAACACGATCACCTTTCCCTCAAAGAAAAGAAAAAATAAAAAAAATAAAAGAAAATGCATAAAAGAAAAAGGTTTTTAAAAAAGGAAACAAAAAAGGACAAAAAGAGAAAGAAAAATGAAAAGAAAGAAAAATAAAAAGGAATAAAAAGGGAAAAATAAAAAAGGAAAAAAATGAAAAAGAAAAAGTGCAACTTGCCATAAGTTCAGAAAAATGTAGTGATGTTTGCAAAATCTGTAATAATTACAGCTCTTCAGTTAGATTGGGCCATTACCAAAAAGAAGAAAAAGTTTGACGCTCAGAATCTTTGTTCCAAAGAGCTTCCCCATCAGCATGAGCTCCCAAGCAGGTGAGCAGCTTGGCAGGTGGAGGAGGGTCTTGCACTTCTGGTGAGGATGACGTGCAGCCCATGCATCCCGAGCCAGGAGCAGACAGAGGAGATGTCCCTCTGGGGCTGGTGGCAGAAATAGCCATTTGCGTTAGGGTTTTGTTCTTATCGGCAGGAGAAGGCCTTTGAGGAATAAAGCCCAGGTCACACAAAGGCATAAAAGCAGAACTCCTTTTTTCTTGTCTGCAGGCTCTTCCATTATAAAAGTTAGGGCCTGCTGCTGGCAGAGGTTTCTGTGTCAGTGAAGTTCTGCTCTCGCACCGCTGCGGCAGAAGAAAGGAGTCTCAAAGCAGAAGCGGGCACACGCTGCTGTCATAGCTCTTCACAAAGGCCATGTGGATGGCAAAAGACAGATGGGCAAGGCCCTGGTTCCTCCCATGCATGCCCCCTCCCCACACACACACAGGGTGCTGAGCCTTGCCCGGGCAGCCGTGACTACGTTCCCATTATGGAGTGCAGAGCAGCGCCAGTTGTGCGATGCCGCGGTCGGGGTAACAAATGTGCCATGAATTGCTTGGCTTTCTGTGACAGCTGACCCTCAGCCAGCCTGCCCACAGCACAGTGCACCTCCTGCACTCTGCTCTGCCAGTGCACCCCAGGGACACTGCAGACTGCTATTGCAAACAGGGAAACGCAGCACGGAACTTTCTTTTGTAAGCTTCTGTCTCTTCCCTCATTTCAGAGCTCCCTTACTCACCAATAGCTGATGTCTTGCTGTGTACTTCTCAAAAGCCAGGAAAGAGTAAATTTAGATTCTCTCAGGGATTGACTTAGAATGAGAACATGCACAGTGCTTCAGGGGAAAGAAGAAAAAAATCTTTTCTGGCTCACATAAAATCGGACTTTTTAGTTAAATACAAATTCTCTGCAGTTATTATGTCTGGTATTTCAGCTGACTCAGCTACTGTCTATAAACACAACAGTTACCAAAGGATGCTCAGTCTCAGAATAAAATAAAATGTAAAAGAAAAAAGTTTGATTCCTGTAAAACCATGATCAGAAACATAGCAGCACTTATCAGAACCTGAGGGAGGAAGCAAAGATGTGACTTGCTGCCAAAAGACTTCACAGGCAGGCAGTGAGCTACCAAGTTCTGCTTCATTCACTGAAAGAAGGAAAACTAATGAATATCTCTTAGTTTTAAGAGCAGGACAATAGGCAAGTGTTCCTCAGCTAATACTGAGCAAACTCCAAGGTGTCTCTTCAGGGTACAAACCAAGAGGTAAAGGGCATCAATCTACATGAATTAGACACAGAGGAGAGGAACCCCCTTGGCTCTTGCTTTCTATTTGTGCCAGAGCTGTTTGATGGTTGCGACATTAGGCTAGAACAAGCAGGAGAGAACTAAAAAATCCATCCATAATTTTTGAAAATGAGCTCAGGAATCTTTGAGTGTGTGAATATTTGTTCAATTCACGCCAAAGCATGAGATGCACCTGAAAGGAAAAATTAACTGTCCCTCTCTTCTCTATGACTGCATGTCACCAGGAGTTTTTGAAGGTCATTTGAGATAGGAATCTGACTTCTCAAGTGCATTTTTTTTCTTCTTTAGCTGTAAAACCATACTGGACAGCTCAGTGAAATGATCAGTAAATTTCAGATGTTTGCTGAAGTTGAACCACATGGCTCATGTAGGAGGGCAATATATAATGATGCTGTTTTGCTTTACAGCTCAAAAAGACAGGCAAGGATGATACTATATCTCCAGGAATCTTGACATGATTGATATATACCCATATTTCCAAGTGTAGTAGTACTAAACAAAACCACAAGGAAGAAAACTCTGATGAGGGTGT
This sequence comes from Erithacus rubecula, assembly GCF_903797595.1. NCBI lineage: Eukaryota > Metazoa > Chordata > Aves > Passeriformes > Muscicapidae > Erithacus > Erithacus rubecula. The sequence goes on from NC_136689.1 coordinate 104,201,380, forward strand.
ACCTTAAGCACAGTAATAGAGCCAGTTGCATTCCTGCTTTGCCAATGCAGGAAAGATGCCTAACACACTAGTGGGCACGTTGCTACTTAGCTAACATAAATGAACCCTGCAAAGCTGCCATCAAATAAAAGGAAAAAGCAAACCACAACTAAACAGTCTGTCAAAGTAGTCTCAAGAGAAGAGGAATACCGAGGCAATGTCAGCCTGGTTGCCATCAGGCATGGCTTGATGTTTGTGGAGAGTGACATTGTGAAATGCTCCTGAGAAATCTGCCTTTGGCATGGGGGAGAGTTTTCACGTTTACCCTGGAACCACTTACTGAGCTATTTGCACTCATTGCCACAAGAGTTTCTGTCAAGAGGACAGCTGGGAGCTCTGGCAGGAGAATGTTTCTTAGGGTGCCATTCACTAAGAAATGCATGATACAAGCAATCCAACTTTTCTGGGTTGTTTTAACCATAATGCAAACATCACCCAGCTTAAAAACACAGAGATGCTCTGGATGAAAAAAATTAATGTTAATGAGACCACAAAGGAGCCAAAACCAGTGAGTGTCAGGAGAAACATGGACTCCTTTTGCCTTGCATGGCAAGGATGAGTAAGTGCTCCAAGGAGTTTTCTCTCTTCTGCGGTTACATATTAAAAAAAAAAAAAAAAAAGGGAATTGGAAATATATTGGTGATGTTGAGGAGGAAAAAATATGTTGGTGAGGACAGGGAGGAAAGAGGTAAGTGGGTTGGTTGGTTGCTGTTTGAAAATAATAAAATAACTTTTCAAATAAAAATCTTGGAAGCAAGATAAAAGGTACATTTCCAGAAACACCAGCTTTTTAGAGACAAATTATCTCAAGCTTGATATATTTTAGTGCTCACAAAGTAGAAGAACATTACTAATAATAAGTGGTTGAGGTAACTATTGAATGATGTTTGACAAGATGAACTGATTAACCCCATCACACTGTTGAAGATACCTGTGCCTTGATTTCCTAGATTTGTAGGTAGCTCTTTTTTCAGAAATGGGTGTTTCTAATACCACATTTTTAAGGAATCAAAGCCTAGCTCATGAGCTACTCAAATGTTTCTGCTCCACTAGGTCATGCTGGACTGTTACTTGTCTTCAAACAGTTCCATTCTACAAGTGGCAAAACTTCCCATGCCTTTGGATGCAGAGTTGGGCTTTCAGAACTAATTGCCTGTCTCCTGCAAAATTATTCTGCAGAAGGGGGAGGAACGTGGCTGGGCATGTTAGACAATGCTTGCTTTTTTATGTTCTCTCTCCTTCACTGTTCTTTAAGCAACAAAATCATCTGCAAAGTATGCTTTCTGTTAATTAAGACAGGATTTTGGCCTTGCTGCCCTCCTTGCTTCATTTACATGACCTACTAAAAGCTGACCTGCTGATACTAATCACACACTCCCTTGTTGACAATCTGATTTCTGCTCAAGTAATGTGCTTAGATTGTAAAAACCCCAGGTCTCAGTAGTGTAGCACAAAATTCAACTCTACCTGGAAGTTATTCACTGACCAGAGTGCTTCATCAATACAAGGCATTAGATAACTTCTAACTTATTGCCCTAGTGCAGAGGCATCAGGTGATTGCTGTTTTGAAGCACTTTCCCAAACTCTGGCTGCACAAATCACATGCCCACTGCACATACAGTCTGGATTTTAAAAGGTAAAAGCAATGGGGTATATTTGCAGCTCTATAATAGTGGGAATTAAAAGCATGAAACTTCTGTGGTGTACAGGAGGTTTGCACCATAGTTGCTGTTAAGTGTGTGAAGAATTTGGACTAATCAGGCCATCACTAAGAGGTACAATTTGCAGGGGTGCCACTCAGAATAAAACATATTAGGACTTTTCACGTTCATTCTCTCTTCTATGCGTTTCAGACTTTTGCCTCACTTTGACCCTATCAAGCTATTTAAAGGATGTTAAGCGCTTTGTTCCCTGCAATTCACAGTCCATAGCTCCCATCCTCTCTTTTATCTCTGAAGAAAAGGACAAGAAAAAAGAAAAAAGGTGGGGGAAAAAAGCTTCTCCATCCTCGTTACAGTCATATAGCCAATGCTAATGCTTTTTACAGAAGTGTCTCACCTGGGATGTTTTACTCATTCCCCTTTAACTGATTGTTATTAAAGGGCTTTGGAGATACTTTTGTTTCATCCTTCTGTTCTAGTTTAGCAAGGGTGATGACATACCAACTGAAATGTCTGGAGGCTTGTTAGCAAAAACCCTGTCACTGGGAGGGATCAAAGTGTTTTTGTGCTGAGTCCCTGGGGCACTGATCCTGGCAATACAGATGGACTCAGATGCAGCCTCCACATGGTTCAACATGACAAGCAGCTGGATCCTCAAGCCAACAGACAGAGAGTTGTTTTCTCTGGATGAATAGTGTTTCTCAAAACCAAGGGGTGAAATGAGCACCACTGACAGGAAACCTTAATTTATTTTGGGATATAGGGGAAAAATATTACTTCTTCCATTTAATTGAGAAGAAGAAACTGATTCTTCTCTCTGTAAAAACCACAGAATGAGGATCTGAGCAAACTCCTCAGTGCACATCAAATTTTTGTAACAGCAGGGGAGTTGAGAACAATTCATTTTCATGAGGCCAGCCTTCTGTGTTAATACATAATGGTTTTAAGCTGAAAATAAGCCCACATTGACTGTCAAATGTATATGTAATTTTTGCAGTCAAGCTGGAAGATGATCTACAAACACAAGCTGGCTGTACATCCATAATCAAATAATTGACTGTCTGACAACTGAGACCAGTGTTTGGCTGGATGCCCCTGACTAGACAGGAAATGGCATTTCCTGCATCTTGATAAAGCAGATGTCACTTGGTCCCTCCAGCAAAATACATGGCACCAGGGGCATCTTTAGTTGAGGTTTATTCCCACACATTCAGTAGCGGTCAGTTAAAAACATCCTCCTGCAGTTTTATTAAACAATAGCTCTCAATAACAGGATAAACATTTAGGGGGAAAATTATGCAACAGATATATCTTCATAGCTGGCTACCTCTGTTGCTCTGCTTATTTCCCAAACTGGCATTCCTGGTCTCATTTAGGTTGTGTCCACCTGAGGACACACTCCCTCCTGCACAGATACACAGCTCTTTCTCAGGAAAGCAGGGATACAGCAAAGGCTCATGAGTTCAGGGTCATTCTTGTATTAAGTACACTTAAGTACAAGTTCTGAGCTAGTTGTTTTGCTGTCTGTTTTGGTTTCCATTGATTTAACCTGCAAGGTTTCATTCTTTTTGTGGTTTTCCGGTACAGAAATAGTAGCTGTGACTGCAGTTAGTAAATAGTATATGGTTGATGTTTTCCAGTTTGAATATGTGCCTTTCTTTGGCAACTTACTCCACAGACATGGATTAAGCTTAAATCCCTAAGCCACCTCACATGCTGTTTATTTTGCACTTCAGAAAGTCTTGTGGAAGGCAGTCAGCTTCTCTGGGGGTAGCCAGAAATTTGGAGGAAGCAATGTGCAATATGTGCAAGCACCAGTCTTTTCCTATGGTTACTTTTCAGTTGGTTTTGTTCCCTGGACCAGCTCACCTCAAAATCACACAAATGCCATCAAGAAGAAAGAGAGAAGATGAAGAAGGGACAGGGGGTCAACTGCAATCCCAGATGGCAGCTGCCTCTGTGAATGTGAGATCAGGATCCCAGCAGACCTCTATTTATAGTCTTTCCCACAGGGGAGGGGAGGTAGTTTAGTTCTTGCCTTCTGGAAGAAATAAGAGCATTGCCATATTGCCAGAGATCAGTGCTGCCAGTCTGTTGTGCCAAGAAGCATTTGGGATTGCAGAGTAAATGCTCCATTGATGAAATATGAAGAATTTGCATTACCAGATTACTCCACCAATCTAATGCATATTCTGTCCCTGAGAGCAGCCAGCACAGGTTCTTCAGAGACTGAAGTCCTTATGATAAACAATTTTGCAGCCAATAGAATTGTGAAAGCCTGTATGCAGACAAATCCCTGCAGTTTTCATGTTCGGTTTGCACAAGTTAAAACTGAGAGTTGACCATAGGAGTTGGCCTAGAAGATAATGTCGAGTCCCTGTTACCCTCAGAGCTTATGGAGCTAACAGTGAAAACACAGCAGCAGTCCTAGAGTTATCTGCACAGAAGCAAAGGACTGCCCTGAAAGGAAACAGCCTTTAGTTTATATTTACAGGGAAAAGGGTACATGTTCCTGTGACTGCTTGTTTTCTTCCCACTCCAAGTGCTGATATCTGAAAGCATCCCTCCAGGATGAGTGTTGCAGGATTCCAGATGTAAAACATAACCCCAGTGTGATCCATCAGGCTGGTTATGACACTTGGTATGCTGCAAGGATAGCTGAGCTGAACTTAAGGAGGCAAAAATCAATTCATAAACAACGTTTAGATTTGAAAACTGTCCAAATGTTTACCGCTTGGGTGAAGATAATTGTACTTGCATGAATTTCTGAAATCTATGGCCAGGGTGAAAACAGGTATCATTCAATAACTCATCTCTCAAGAGCAGCTGTAAATATATTGGTTGATCTATAAAGGTGGCTTGGATTATTTTTTGTGTTCTTTCTTCCACTAGTTCTTCATTGCCTGTTTTTTCTTCCACTCTCCCAACCTCCCTGGAATTAGTTTTAATTCGAGCAATCCCTTTAGTACAAGCACATAGTACACTTTTGCTGCACACGAGGAGTAGAAAAGGCTCAAAGTTGCTATAAGCATTAACACTTGCAGGCAACAACAAACACTGCAAGGCCTGCTTTGGAAGTTGGAGGCAAGATCTCAGGGGTTTTTCATTCTGGATAAATGAGAGTGATAGAGTGTTCTAGGCATGTCATTGGACTAAACAATTATTTAGGCATAGTCTGTAATCAAGGGCTATATATAGCTCACTTCTGCCTGGCCTGAAACAACATCAAGCACTCTGAATATTTAACAAAGATATGAATCCTTAGTAAATGAGGTTGATTCAAGTCAGCTGTGCCCCAACCCAGCATTGCATCCAGCAGCTCTGCCTCCAACAGTGATCTTGCTCATACCCGTGCATCAGGATTGATACCCACACTGCTGCTTGAAGAGCTTGTTTGAGGAGATGATACTAACTATAGAAAACTAAAGAAAAAAACTTCCAAAGTATCCAGTAAGTTCAGATTTCATGCCATGACCTTACAAGCAGCAGCTAAAAAAGGAAGGGAGGGAATATATTATTGGAGTCAGAAAGGATGGCAGAATCAGAGCAGCTCTGTTTTGGACTGGCTTATGCTGCATAATTTTGCATTCTTGCTCTTTTCAGGGCCTACTCTTACACTGCATTTGGGGGGCAGAATGACTTCAACATATATCAGAGTCCCCACACCTCAACATATTAGGTTTCTTCATGCCTTCAAATGCAAAACAACATGTGCACCTTGAAGGAAGGGTCTGACTCAGACTCTAGAACCAGGCTTCTGATAAACATTGAGAAGAGTGTAGGGTTTTGTACTGGTTTGTGCCTCCAGTCCTGGAGGAGAGGTGTATTGGGAGATACAGAAGGGCAACTGCACTGGTTTTGCCTGTGCACCCCTAATCCTGCAGCTCCCTTCATTTGCATTTATCTATTACCCAGGGGATACTTCATTAATGTATAAATTTATTTATAAATTCTCTTCATTACTGTTTCTGACCCATCCATTATTTTCATCCCATGGTCTGTAGAGGCCTAGTGGTTTATATCACTTAATGATGGTCCACAATGTAGCTCTAGGGCTTATATCATCATAAACTTGTCTTGCCACCAGGCAATTACTAGGGCAGCAGATCTGTCTTCTCACTTGGGCTTTTTATTTCCACCCCCATGTAATATTATCTTTTGATGGGATGCAAGAAAGGAGGTATTGCAGAAGGCTGAGCATGGCACAGCTTCATCTGACTGTGGTACTGGTCTTACACTGCCTGAAAGCAAACATAAAATAATAGACTGAGAAACTGGGGATATTACTGTAGGCTAAATTTTGCCAAGGATCTCCTGTTCCTCTAAAACATTTTCTGTGGGTTCACAGAATAGAGGAGGCTGTAACACCATGGCATTACAATATCCTGTGTGTATCAGGGCTGCTTAAAAGAGGAGAACAACTGCCATCTGACACAATGCAATCAGACCTCTGGCTTCTTCTCCATGCCTTTAGGATTTAAAGTCTTTCTTTTTTTTTTTAACCTTCAGTTCTCCTGCAAACCTAATCTATCTCTTATTTTACACAAGCATGTAAAGGTTAAACTTGAGTTACACAAAGTTCATAGCCAGGCAAGCATCTATTATTGCTTCTAAGCACCAAAAGTCAGCTTGTTTCTTTACTCTCCTCATGTTAACATTTCACCCTTGTCTAACACAAAAAGGGTTCTGCAACAGAGCACAAAACACATGGTGGAAGCCATATGCTGAAGTCAGTGTATACTGTGCTTGCCTATTGAACAGTGTCTTGAGGTACAAGCAAAATGTTTCATCTTAATGTATTAACCTGATTTGCAGTGGTGCAATTGGTACAATGTAGGAAAAAATTATTTAGGAGAGGAGGGGAAATACAGGGATGCAGTCTGAGCTGCTCCTGTGTAATCTGCAAGCTGATGAACTCGATTGTGCAGTGCTGTACTATTGCCTGCAGACTGCCCAAATCCTGGATTAAACAATCATGCACTGAACTGCTGACTCCACCACATTCCTGTGCAGCCCGGTGCCACAGATATCCATCCTGTTGTCACTTCTGTTTAATAATAAAAGCTCTTTCTGCTTTGTATGGTGCTACATGCAAAACAAACAACAGTGAAAGAACATTGTGGGTGCAGAGTCAACTATTCAAAGGTTAGGAAATGGCAGCTTTAAGATTTTCTGGTCCCCTTCCACTTACAACACAGACTTTCATTATAAAGCCACACACTATTTTTTTTGATGAAACCCTCACTCAGTGCAATAGATGGTGCCAATGCACAGCTGTGCAGTGTATTGTTTCATTCCCTTCACCTACCATCTAGCTCCAGCCTCTGCTTAACTGTACAGTAACCAAATCCCTTCCCTCTGCATAAAATAATTTATCTCTTCATGGACTCTCCTGTGGTGCTTGAATGCTTCAGAAGCACAAGTTAATTTATCTTTAAATTAGAGAGGAGTTTATATTCTCTCCATTTTAAAGATGAGAAGCTGATGAAGCGAGGCTGCACTTACAAAGCACAGCAACCCACCAAAATGTACCCTTGCACCCCATTTCCTCCACTCATCCATTGGTGCACCCCAGCTTGTGCACTCACATCTCTTGGGCTGTGCAGAAAGGGGGGTGTGGGAAGGGAGACAGGCTCCTCCACTTCATCCCTGTGATGTGGGGCTGCAATACAGCACATGCAGCCACCACTGCCATGCACCCGTGGCTTTCACATCAGTGAGACGAACTGGAAAAGCCATCAGATATTTCTCAGGAGTCATGCAAACAGGCTCCAGATTTTCAGAGAGCATTCACTTCAGCACTGTGAAATTTGACCACTCTTGATCTTATGTACAACCATAGCTCAGCATTTTGGTGTGGGGTTGTAAAATCTCCAAAATCTCCAGTCAGGGAATTAAGGAGCACAGTCCAAGCCTGTCTGCTGCTATATTTAGTCTTGCATTTTTTCCAAATGGAAGAGTGTCTGCATACAAAATATAGGATCTTTAGAGTGGATCAGACACATTTCAGTGACTTGGAGCTACAACACAGCCCATTAAAAACAATAGGTCCATTATTCTCACAGTGAAGGGCTCTTGTGCAGAAGAGCCATACAGCCATGTCCCAGTAAGACATAAATCCCCTCAAGCAGTTCCCTGGTCTCAGCAGCACAGGTTATTGGTACCCTGGAGCCTGAAACACTATCACCAGCACCTCAGCTCACACCAAACAGGTCTCAGTAATGACTTGCCCATTTGGTAACTAAATCAGCAGCAAAACCCACATACTTCCTCTGGAGGAGGTGTTGTAGATGTTTCCTTGCCTCTGAGACACACAACTGTGGATCCCCTCCCAGGCAAGGATGCCCTTCCCATGTGTCTTGATAGCCAGGCACACTCCTTCTCTGCCCTTCCAGGACTCACTCCTTTTAATGCTATAAAGCCAAGCTTGAGCCTGAGTCTTCTCCATGCTGTCTGTTTTTTTCTAGCAGAGGATAAATAAAAAGCATCTGTTTAGTTACTCACAGTGGAGCTTTTTTTCACACATTTCCCAGGCCTTTCATTAGTAGCCTGTTTCACAATGATTACTTCACCCCAAGGACATGGAACACCCTTATTCCCTTTCAGATCTTTGATTATCTTTTATTCTTTTTTTGTTTTGTTTTGTTTTGTCTGCCTGCATCTTCTCCCTGAAACTGCTGACCAGCTGTTGTGTCACATTAGTTTTTCTAGACCCAGTATTCTTCCAGCGAGTCTTTTTTGTTTTACCCTCACATCTCAGAGCAGTCTCTCTCAGCCTTACTGATTGCTTTGTATCATCTGAATTTTTCATGCTCAGTGAAATTGTTTTCAACAACACTGTAATTATTGTTGCATTATAATCTAGCCTGCTTTTACCTTCTGACATAGTAGTCTGGGCACTGTTTGTGCTGGCCACAGGGATTCACTCCCAGAGTAGCTGAGTTTATTGGAACATTTTGCTTCAGCCATCACTTTGCTTCCATGCAACAGTCAGAGAGAGACTTTAGGGAGAATGCCTCGAACTGAACAACAGTCACCTTTCATTTTCAAGCCAATTCAAGAGATTTCAGAGACTCCTGTACAGCCAGGAGGCATTGTCATACTTAAAGCAATCACCTCTTAAGCAGCACTGGATTAAAACAGCTTGTGCTTTTTATACCCATAGCCCTTTCCATTCTCAATCAAAAGGCAAAAAGGACTTTTCTAAGTACTGCTCCTTTTCCTGAGAGTCTGTTGGGTGATGTTTTTGCTAGAGCAAGGATTCACAAATAATCTTTCTTTGGCAGCATTTACCACACAACTTGATGGGTTCCTACCCCAAACAACGTGTGTGATTTGACAGCTCTTTCCTTTCTACTGTTTCTCCCCCATCTCTAATGAGCTTTGTCCTCTCAGTCCTTGCAATCTAATCTCAAGACTTGCACTCATTTTCACTTCCTTGTTCCCAGGTTTCTTTGCTTGGTTGTGAACATCAAAGGGGTAAAGTGGCATCTGCCAACTCCCTCTCCATGGATGTGGTGCTACACAGCTCATTCTGTCCACGACCTGATGAATTTGTCATTCAGTGTTGTTTTCCCTTTTAACTTCCCGTATTTCTATCACAAATCTTGAGGCATATTTTTATATTTCTCAATTTTGAATTTATTTTCTTTTCCAAATGAAAAAAACCCACTTCATGTACTGCTTAAGTGAAACATCCCCCTGCACTACATCACACAATAAATCACACAATAGCAAAACATACAGCTATCTATCAAGCTTCTCAAAACAAGCCAGAATCCCCAGTGAAGAAATTGCCTTCCCTTCTGCTCCCAGTCCTTTTTCCCTCCCCATACACAGGCTGTTCCCTGGCAGAGCCCAGCTGCTCCCAGGACAGCTGCAGCAGTGCACAGCAGGACCTGTGGTGCATCTCTGGGCGTGTGGTTTGCCATGCAGCCAGCAGCTGGGAATGCAGCTCAGTGCAGGTGGGACAGCAGGGCCCTGCCTGCCCCCAGGCACAGGGAGGGAGGACTGAGTGCTGCTGGTAAGGGCTTGAGAGGAGAGGAGGAGGGGGAGAGAAGGCAGCCTATGTATGGAGGAAAAGGGAGAAAGGGCTGAAAAGGAAGGAGTTTTGGAGGGAAATAAAAAATAAAGCCTATTCTGAATTTCTAGGTGGTGCCATTCCCATCTCTCTCCACTTATCACCTATCACAGCAACTAATAATTTCATCAGATCTCTCAGAAAGGGGAAAGGATAGAAAACTAGCAAAGAAACAACTTGAATCCTGAGAAAAATTCCTGCTTATAACCTGGCACTTCTCTCACATTGCTGCTGCCTGATACTAGTGATTTCAGAGAGTAATAGTCTTCCCCACATCTGTTTATGTGGAGTCTGTCTAATCCAGTCAATTCATCACAAGGAACAGGCTCTGGCACCCCCACCCATTCCAGTGTGAGCCTTTATTTTGCCTTCCTCATTCACGTGGCAGAAGAAGGATCTCAAAGTACTCACTTAGTCCTCAGTACTCTACCCAGGTCTCAAAAGCCATATTTCACTGTATCAAATACTAAACATGGGATGACATTTAATTTTCAGCTCAGGTTTTATACCATTCCAGAGTAGTGATCTACAGATCTAATGCCCTGATGTGTGCTCTGTATCTTTTCAGCTTATAACCACACATTTAGAGAAATACCATTCATCTATTTTAAATTAATTAAAAGGAGACTCAATTTTCACCTCCAATCCCAAATCTCTTTGCAAATTTTCAACCTCTGCTTTCTTTAGACTCTTCCCCCCACCCCCTTTCTCACAGATATAACCTTTCTTGGACTATAGACATGCAAGAAAACAAATTAAAACTGACTATGCAGGAAGGAGCTGTGTGAGTGATCATTCTCACATTTACCTAGTGCAGGCTGGCCTCCCTTTTGACTCATCCTCACAGTATTGTTTGGAGCTCATCTCATTGCTTCTGGTGCTTTTTAAGCCTTCAGAGTCCAAATAGAAACCAAGTCTCAGTTTAGGTTAAAAATGTAACCCCATTCCAGGGCTGCAGTTCATCTGTAGCTTTGAGTCTCTCTGTGAATATGCCCTCCCTTCCTCCCCCAGAAACTAATCTCTAATTCCAACTCTTCTGGAACTGGACTTCCAAATTCTGTCAATTTACAGAGATGTCTGAGGAACTTGTGACAGTCACCCCTTGCATATTTTTTTTCCTCTGAGTGGCTGCACTAATGGCTTGAGTCCTTACAAAGAACACCAGAGCAGCTGTACTTGGGTCACATCAAAGGTCCAGCAAGTCCAATACCTCATCTTTAACAGGAGGCAATAGCAGATGCTCATTATAAGCTCCTATCAGTTTACATTAATATGCCAGGCTGCACAAATCACAGCTGAAGCCTCTGACTCATCATCTATCTTGGATTTAGCTGCCCTTGTTACAGCCCTCACTCCTGCTTTTGGGGGTGGATGTGGTGGGGAGAAGATAATCAGTTTAGCTCAGCTATATGAAAGGAAAAGTGAACTAAAGCCTATAGACTTTTCCCAATGATTTAAATGTGACCTCTTCCTTTTCAGTCAGAAATTGAGCTGAGGCTCCAAATTGCTATAGTTATCTGCCTAGCTTCATTCTCCTGCCCCTGACCCCCAAAATGAAAGTATTTCTTCTAAAGATTTATGTATGGTAAACTCACCTAGAAAAAGTGTTTGAATATGCAAAATAAACAATAGAATTAAAAAACTAGGTTATTTTACCCTTGCTGGTCTGAGCATGTAGATACTACTTGCAGTAATGAAAGCTGCAAAAATTTTTAGATCAAGGTGATATTTAAATTGGAAGATGTCCTTCTTTAGAAGAGTTTTGCACATTTGACAGGGTGTTAAATCCCATAGAAATCCTCATGGACTGTCACCACCAGGAAAGGCTGTGAATGTTCAACTTTTTGTTTAAATGGCCATTGTAATTTGAAAATGTAGCTAGAAAAAAAAAAATTGCATCAGTGTTGTTTGGCAAACTAGATCACCTGGTAAATTTTCTTTGTTGTATATGCTTAAATAATTTACAAACTGTGCTGTTGCTTCATGAAGCATTGGTAGGTACTGAGTCACTGAAGTAACAGAAGATACTTCTTCCATAAGGAAGGATATGTAGGAAGAGAAAATGTACAAATTCTGTAATATTGTTATGGTGTTAGAACAGCTTGTCTACTAGCAGATGGCAGGACAGGTTAATATTTTGAATTGGAACTCATTAACTTTATGAACAAACTGTATAATTTTAGCAGTAGGCCTGAGATCATCATTGCTTTATCACCCTTCCCTGGACTTTGGAAGATCATAGGGGAACAATCTCAGCCAAATTTTGAGTGCAGTACTAGATGGAAAAAAATTAGGTTTAGGACAAAGGGAGGTTTTTATAGAAAGTACTCTTCTTCTTGCAATTTTTTTTTGCCATTGTCAAAATAACCAAATGCTTGGATAGCACCAGAGCTCTCTCAGTTTATCTCTGAAAACTATGTTTTGCCCTTCCCTCTTCTAGACAGAAAGGCCTATAATTATCCTTCCATGGAACCTAATTTTCTAGCCAAAGATACTAGTAAATGAATATTTTTTTGCTGCTTTTGCATGTGTATAAATAGCTATGCAAAGTGATGCAGAAAGGAGCTGCGGGATTTCCATGTACTCAGGGTTTTTTTAAAAAATCCATTATCCTCCATGGTTACAGAAGGTTTTTTTTCTCACTACTCCTTATGCTTTCTTTTTGCTACACAGTAAACATTAAAAAAATCTCAAAACTTGAAGGCAAAATTCATAACAACAGCAGGTTGGAACAACTGCCAGCTTTCAGAAACCATTGTTTAATTGAAAAGTTATAAAGTAAAAGCAAGTACATGAATTGCAGAAATTGTCTGCATGAAACATTTATAGTGAAAAACTCCATTTCATAAAGATAGATGGAAGGACATCTTTTATGCAAAAATAAAACAATTTATCTGCCTGCAAAGCTGCCATCCTGTGCCTCTGAAGAACAAACTGGAGCACAGGGCTGCAGAAAAATGCAAACTCTACATGCCAAAGCATTCCTGCATCCACATGAGTGACCTAGGGAGTGCTTGGGGAGCCAAAGGTGGCACTGAGATGAAATGCATTAACCTGCCTCCTCCCATGTGAAGAAGTGTAAATAAAAATCAAAGGGATCTTTATCCCACTGACAATATGGTATGCAAGGTCACATGGCCTAATATTTTAAGAGGATTAAAGCTAAATCTCTGCAAACTTTGAAATGGCCCAACCGAGCCTGTAAGCTTTCCAATTTAAATGGGTGCACAGCGTGACTCCTCCCATCAGTTAGAACTGGGCAGGATGAGATGTAGTGAAGTGGACTCTGAAACAATTCAATCCTGCAGTGATAGGTTTTACACATTATCTGGTAATTTGAAGCTATGCAGGAAGTGGAAACAAAGCAGATCAGCAAAGATAAAGCCCATTATGAAGTAAGTTTGTGTGAAAAGGAAAAAATCCTTCCTATTTATTATTAATCAAATTAGGCACATCACTTTTTGTAATTCTGCTCTGTTTCTAGGAGAATTGCAAACCCCAGTGTCTAACTGAAGCCCTCAAACCATTTAAACAACATTTCCTTCACTCTTAAAAGCCACAATTCTCTGGAAACATGAACAGCACAGAGCAGAAGGCCCTACTGTAGATAGAGAAGAGCAGACTTTCACCAAAACATCTCTATTTGAACCTCAGATGTTATCACATGCAAGGTGCACGTGGAGTAAATCTATTCACCAGATGGGGAAAATTGCTAATTGTCCAGCAGAATGTAGCCACCAGCTGGCAGGCAGCTACCGACACGCAAACAAGAAGCAATCCCAATAACCACACATAAAAATAGCATAACAACATGCATTCAACCTGAGCCATCAATTCTTGTGAGGGGCACAGCTGACAGGGGAAAAAAAAAAAAAAAAAAAAGAAAAAGCATCTGCTCTGTAAGCAGCATGTGAATTTATGTGCTGGTGTTTAACTTGTGTTTTGGGTGTATTGCAAAATGTTTCCACGTTAAAAGCAGTGGTAGTAAAGCAGCTGGGAGATAGATTCCCTCTAATGCTGCTGGCTGCCCTTTGGAGCTCAGACTTGAACCCTCACATATGGTAGGATGTGAACATTTGCTTTCCAGAGTGCTGTCCCAAACAAGTATTTTTGAAATAATTGTGCCAACATGGTACCTGCAATTACCTAGGAAATGAAACTGCTGCTGATCTAGAAACTCTATGTAGATTCAACAATTTTGGCATGAATGCAGAACCTTTTTAGATGTTAAGAAAATTGCTCTTTTCGGAAAAATTAGAACAATTTAAATTATTTATGGAAAAGGGGTCGTTGATGAATTCTGAATAGCTCTGTACCTTTTGTCCTTCCATGTGGAAATGCTGATGGAGAGATGAAGCATTTTTTTTCCTTTGCCATGGCCAATGTGTTTTTTACAGCTTTTTTGTCCACTTTCTTCCAGCTTTCCTATGGCTTCTATTAAACAAATTAATGAGTTAGCCAAGACACCCTTGGGTGAAATGGGAAACTACAAGAGAGACAGCATATTTTCAGGAAAAAATTTAAGGAGTATTTAACCAATCAAGCTTTTAAGTCAGGATTGCTCAGGAGGCAATGTTCAGAATGCATGGACTGAGACTCTCCCAGTGACCCTTAAGACAACAACAACAGCAGCAAAAAGCTGCTTTCAAAGTAATTTTTTTTCTTTTCAATGTTATTCAGTGCCAATGTGTTCCCAGAGGCTTCCTCAGTAAAATAACGTCAGAGGCAGCAGGACCAAGAAACTGCAGTGTGGGCACAGAGCTCTCCAGCTACAGTTCACTGGCTCAGAACTGCCCCGTACACCTCTGTGTCCCTGAGAGGTCAAACAGAAGGTTGGAGGTCAAGAAAACAACAACAACAACAAAAATACTCAAGAAAACAGCATTTTTAAAGGCATATTGAAGTAAGCAACATTCTGCATAATAACCCAGTTTTAAGCACCTATCTGAAGATCTTAATTAGCCCATTCTGCTGTTAATTTCACATATCCCCTCTTTGCCTTCAGTATCTTTATAGAATAATTTTCAAGCAACTGCATCTATGTTTAAATCTATATCCATCTAGGCAGGATATGATTATGATTATTTATGATTAGCCCTCCAAGCATTCCCACTTGATCAGTGTAAGAAGACTGAGAAATTAACCTGCTGCACTCCTGTCCCTAAGTAACCCCCTGCATCCCATGAAAATAATAAATGCTTTTTTACCAACAAACTTTTATAAGTTACTTTTTCTTTTCTGATACACTGTAGTTAGTTTTACAAAACAATCTCAACTATGTTTCCACTTGAAAGAAGATTACTAATTTTTATTCATAAATATCTTGGGACAAAATGTCAGTCTGCAATTCGAGGCCAGTGGGTTCACCTGTTACTGTGCCAGGTAAGGTGCTCAGGGACTGTCCCTGACAGTGTTAGCTGTCTAAAGTGACAGCTGCCAGTGCCCTTGAGACTGGAATGGGCATGGGCACAGGGACATTGGGATGCCACTTTGGGTCAGCCAGCCATCCGCTTGTGGGACCAGAAGAGCACACCATCCCTCAGCCTGGAGCTCACAGCCACAGCTTTGGCCCCTGTGATATGGTCAGAAGATCAGGTTTATCTTACTGGAGCAGGGCTGGCCATCAGTTATCCCCCAGACAGCTCACAGTGTCTGTGCACTTTGTTATCCCCTGTCCCTCCTTTCTGCCATCCTCACAATTCCACTTGCCCATTCCAGCCTCTTCCCAAATAAACAGCAGCCTTTTTGTTTTCCCACAGCTGCCAGTTTTGTTACATCTATGCCCAAATAAAGTATTAGTGATGCAGTTACCTAGGCACTGGTGTCCTTGCAGGACTATGGGAAGGAAGGTCCCAGCACTCCTCAGCTTGGTTATCTGTGACAGATGACCATTCCTCATGCATATCCTGCTTAGCCACCTCTAAAATCCATCCATCCACCTATCCATCCATCCATCCATCCATCCATCCATCCATCCATCCATCCATCCATCCATCCATCCTTCTTGGTGCTACCTCTAACTTCTGCTAGCTCCTCACATGGTTATCTGTCACATCCAGCAATTTCCTGTGTCATGTCCCATCCTTTTCCACTGAACATCCCACTTGCTAGGATTAATGGTAGGGCAGGACCCAGCCAGAGGTGCAGACAATTGCCTGTAGCCCTGAAAAACAGGTGAGGAGGCGCAGCATCTCTGTTAATTTTTTTCTTCCAGAGCTAATTGTTCTTTTGTGCTCAAATGATACTGCAAACTCATGTCCAGTGTTTTCTGACCAATCCTTTACCAAAGACTCCAGTGCAAGCCAGTACCTATGGCAGTCCATTCTCAAACTTAACCATTTCTTATACCTGGTGCTTGAATTTTCCTCTGGGTTCTGGTTCATTGTTCCTTCTTTTGGGCCATAACTGAGGCAATACACTGCACTCTTTGGAAGAGTAACTTTCTGCCCACAAGCCTAACAGCAGTGAGCTTGTGTGTAATGGGACACATGAAAATGGGAGGCCCTTCAGATCTTGAACATAATGTGCCTATGGAATGGTCTGGCTGAAGTTCAGCTGCTTGGTGAGATGGGTGTAAAATGAAGCTTCATGTTACTGGTACACTGATTGAACAGATACTGAAAATTCAGTCCCTGGTTTTCCCAGCCTTCTTGCAAACTCTTCCCTTGTATCAGCTCTGGCTGTTCATCTGACCCTGCAGCAGACCTTTCCCTGCAAGAGGGAAAATACAGCATGAAGCTCTTCATCAATATAGACAGCAGCTCACTAATGCAGGCTTAGTTTAGGCTGGAGGCTCTGCTCATTTTTGACTCAAATCAAACTCAGAGATTTGACTCTCCAAAGTAAATGCGATCTGGAAGACTCAGGCTTCTTTTCTCTTCCATGCACAAAGCCAACTGTCCCAGGTGTGGACATTGTGTTTCCTATCTTATTTTTGCTTTTTCACAGGCAAGGCAAAATGATTCATCTCTCAAAAAAATAAAAAAAAGATTCCATCAGATATCTCTGGATAGTTACCTCAAAAATTAAAACATTGAGAAGGGAAAAAACAGTCACTTCTGAAAAGTTCTGAGATATATATTTAGCCTAGACCTGTATCTTTGTTGGACAAAGAAGGAATAGCATCTGAAAGAAGCCAATATATTTTCAATATTGAAGAAGAAGAATACTTTATACTAAATTTGTAATATTGACTTTGCTGCCATTGCCTCCTTTCATTCATAAGCATTTGAAGCCTTTTCCTCTACTATGGATGATCAGATAGTACCTTTATAGACCAGAAATAATTTTCTTTTGTAAATTCACATGATATCAACATAATACCACTTAGAAATGGAAGGGGATGAAAATAAAGGCTGCTAAATTAGCTTCTCTGGGGTTAGAAGTGCATTATGGGTAGCAATTAGGAAATGCTTGCACTAACCATCAACCAAGTGAGCAGATTTAGCACATCACAGAAATTAATGAGTCTCCATGTAAAAGACGATAGTGATCTTTCTTCAAAACTACCACCTTGCTTGCAGCACAGCAAATGCAATTTAACTTCTGGAGGCAATAGAGATAGTTTTCACTGAAGTATTGAGAAAGATGAATGCAGATGCCATGGTCCTTGATGCAAGGAATGCAGTAGGAACCTCTGACCAAACCTTCTCTACCTTCCTGCAGTTTGACATCATTGGCCAAGAGGCTCCTAAACTGTATTCCTGCTGGTTTTATATGCAATGTTCCCAGCAGGATATCTGTTTGCTGGAACGCTTCATCTTTTCATGCTATTGTTCTCCCTCCCCATCTTCCTAGTGGAATTCCTAGGTAAGGTTTTCCTTTACAAAGAGACAGAGGAAGGGGAAGGGGAAGGGGAAGGGGAAGAGGAAGAGGAAGAGGAAGAGGAAGAGAGAGGAAGAGAGAGGAAGAGAGAGGAAGAGAGAGGAAGAGAGAGGAAGAGAGGGGAAGAGAGGGGAAGAGAGAGGAAGAGAGAAAGAGAAAGAGAAAGAGAAAGAGAAAGAGAAAGAGAAAGAGAAAGAGAAAGAGAAAGAGAAAGAGAAAGAGAAAGAGAA
Source organism: Erithacus rubecula (assembly GCF_903797595.1). NCBI lineage: Eukaryota > Metazoa > Chordata > Aves > Passeriformes > Muscicapidae > Erithacus > Erithacus rubecula. The sequence goes on from NC_136689.1 coordinate 104,219,214, forward strand.
AGAGAGAAAGAGAGAGACACTTGTGTGAGAACTAGCAAAGGGAAAGAGACCAGAAAGCTGAAAAGTGAGACAAAGCCCAGCCTGGCCTTGTGCAATTGAGATTCCCATGCGGGTTTATTTCTAGCCAATATCAAAACTCCCCAAGCCAGATTCCTGTGCTGGAGATGGTCCATGTGAAATAAACAGCCTGTCTCCTCACTGAGAAACTGCCACAGGCCTGGAAAACAAACAGCCACAAGGGAGGGGAAAAAAAATGATGAGGAGAGTATAGGGATCATAACACTAATAGAAACAGTGAAGTAAGACAAAGCAGAGGAGTCTGGAGCATCCTTACCTCCTTGTGAGAAGCCTGTAGGGAGAAGGCTAGCAGATTCCAAGGGAACAGCTTCTCTTTGAATGCTCTGCAGGGGCTGGGACTTGAGGTAGATCCCTGACACAAAGCAACTGCATTTCAAGCTGCTGTGCTCTAATTAGGCAGCCAGCCATCTTCCTTACAGTAAGTAAAGAAGTGGCAAAAAGGACTGATAGAGAGAAAATAAAGACAGATATTAAACAATTGTAAGACTTCTATTTGCTGCAAAAAGCATGTATTTTTATTTTTAATTCCTTTTTTTTTTTTTTTTATAGTTGTCCGGGGAATAAGATAATTTCTTCATAATTGTGTTCTGAACTTGACTGAGTAGTTAAAAGGTCAGCAGTTTGCCTTAAAAGTGATTAGTGAAGAACAGATCAGAACAGAAATAATTAAGTATATTTATGAATTAAGATTGATTAAAAGAAATTCCTTCATTGTTGCTTCATTCTATTATCCCTAATGTCACTGTAGTTCTGCCATAAGAGGACATGTTTCTAAGGGTTTTTTAGCCCACAGGGACTCACTTTCTGCCCCAATGTGTTTTTTCCTCCTCAGTTGCTCCAAGCCTTTTCTCTCTACCCCTTAATATCATGCTCCAGCTGATTGGTTTCACCCTTCCTGAGCAGTGGGTCCCTCAGCTCAAGCTATGTTCACACCTTTCCCCATCTCCTGCAGCCAGCACAGCTATGCCCTGCCACCCCAATCACTCAAACACTTCACAGGCACAGCAGTCGCCTTCCTACAGAGCGACACCCAACTGCATCGTGTGGAACCGTGAAATCCAGGAATTACACATGGAGTTCTGCAAGGGAGTGATTAGAAGAGGACTGTGTGTTCATCCAGAGCAGGACTGATCCAAGCAATGTACCATTCAAACAAAGACAGGTGATGGCAGAGTTACGTGCACTAAACGTATTGTCACGGGGATTGGAGGCCCTGCCTGTTAAAAGTCCTTCTACTCAGTTTAAAGAGCAGTTGAGCAGCTTTCTTCATCTCTGACAGAGTCTGCTGCTTGTCTGCCAGCTGTCATATTGTCCCTAGCTGAGAGAGCTTTTATACTTGGAGATCATAAAATACACTTCCGATGAGCTCTCTTTGCCTTCCTAACGAGATGGATGCTGGAGATATTTTCAGACATGTTCTCAAGGAAAAAATAAATCCAATGCTCCAGAGGGAAGCTTCACCTTAAAAGTGAAGCAGCATAAATGCTGCATATCTTTTCCCCAAAACCATATATTGTGGTTCTGCAGCAGAGTACTTTGTGGTATGTCTTTACCAGTTGTTTTTGCTTGCATAATTATGAATGACATATATGTGTTCAGTTTAAGAGAAGAAAAAGTGTCAGGCTTTTCTCTCAGTCTGTAGTACATAAATGCTTTATGCACAACATATACTTCCAGTGGAGTAGAAAAGGTTTGTGGGTCCTCAGTATACAAGAATCTCATCACCAAAATACACAACCCACATGTCTTAAATAAGCCATGGAACACAAAATGCATTAAAACTGTGTGTGATTTTATTAAAAAAAAACCCAAAAAAAACCAAAACCAAAAAACCAGTGGAGGTATGTTTTTTTCCTCAGTAGCTTCAGTGGGGCAACTACACCTGCATTTAACATCTTCATGACTGGATGATTACTCCAGGCAGGTACAAAGTATATTACAGCATATGAAGGACAAATATTACCTGTTTGGAAACCTATACAAACAATGGCACCCACTTCAGCTACATCTCATGCAAGAGGAAACCTATCCAAATGTTGGTCCCACACTTGTCGGGTTCTCCATGCAGATAGAAATATTGGAATTGGGGTCTACTGAGGAAGAGGCCACATCAGATCGTGTACCCATACATTCTTCCAAGCAACTCCAAAGGAAAAGCCTGAGTACTGCTGTACAAATTCATCATCAGGCAAGTCATGAAGACCACAATGAGACACTAAAAGAGAGTAAGCATGTTTTCTGCTGCCTCTTCCAATAGCATGAGTCCTCTCCAAGTCAGGTTGAACATAGAAATTAAGGAATTACCAAGAAAATGACTGTTGCAACAATTTATGTACATGCTGAGAAGAAAAGCAGTGTCATTACTATCTATATTATTAAATCATTGCCTAAAGCGTATATACTGTATACTTATCATGAGGATGCTGCAAGCTCTTTTCACAGTCTTGTGCCTTGTTGTCTGTGTAAAGAGTCACATTTTCCAAGAAATCTTTCATTCTTCAACAAGAGAGGCAAAATACTACCCCCAAAACAGTCTGTTTATTGAGGTAGTCTTGTAGGAGGCAAGCATTTGAAATTGCTAACTCTTAAAAATTGTACTTCTGCCAGACATTTAATCTCCTGGGTGAATACTACCACAGCTATGAAATTCTGTTAAATGGAGGCAGGATTCAAATCTTCAGTGCTTTTTAGAAAGGTTTGCCAGAATCCCTGTGTTTTATACATAACACAATGCTTCTGGTAAATGTGAAAAGCAAGTACATCAGGGAAGCTGGCCACAAAACTTACACATTCTTGGCTTGTGATGAGGTTTAGGTGGGAGACAGCTGCTAAAGTGGAGTGGTTAGGAAGTAGAAAGTCTGTGAGTTTCATCACTGAAGATGCATTTGAGTTTTCAAATTCCAGGTCAGGGAGTCTTCCAACCACAAGCCCAGAATGCCTTCCAACCACAGAAACACACCAGCAAACAGCTGCAATAAAAATTATTTGTCTGGACAATCAAGGAACTGTCTCCTAAGGCTATGATGTTAAATTTAGATGCAGCAGTGGGGAATTTTGCACAAGAAAACAAAATTGACTATAGTTTATCAGATGCAGAATAAGACAGGCTTTAGGCATGATTTTTTTCCTAGTTTTAAGAACAGAAGTTATTTTGTGGGCTTGGATTGCTGTCATTTAGTTTCCTGGTCCCATATAAGAGATTCCCTCACCCCTTCCAGTGCCTTAGAAAGGATCCATGTGAATGACTACCTTGTATACGGTGAGCCAAGCCCACATAGTTAGTGGTGCAGGCAGCTGGGTCTTCACCTTCTAAAAAGAAGCAGTAGACTTTTAAAAGCTGGTAGCCCATTTACAGATGATGCTTCTTTGCATTGCTGTACTATTTTGTACTTTTAAGGAGTTTTTGTGGACCTGAATGAAAAGGAAACTACTTGAATTCACACTCCTATGTGCTGGAAATCAGGAATGTTCAGGAAACCAATTCCATGGGAAAAGTTGGGAGAGGATCCAAAGTCCTGCCAGATCATAGTTGAAGCTCCTGATTAGATTTTTGCAGACTTGATGAGTTGAGCTGAAGTTATCTAAAAAGTGGCCTGTAGACACAGGCCAATCTTAGAAATATTAACTAACAGACAGGGTTTAGGCTTAATAGATGTTTAGATGACCTTCAGGGCTTTTGATGATAATCCTCACAAGCTAAGACTGGGAAGAAGACATTTCACAACTTCAAACATTATGTTTTCTCACCAGTTAGTTGCTCTCATGGGGTAGAAAGTGGAAGGTAGTTTATTTAAATTCCCTGTGGACCTTAGCTTCTTCATTGCTTACACTGTTTAATCACTTGCTCTTGGAAATCTTGTAGGAAACTGAAGGACTTAATGGAGAACTAAAACAATTTGTGCAATGAGTGAAACAGGGAAGGTGCAGTGGAAATATCAGATAAGACACATTCCCACTGTATTTTTAACCATGAGTGAAGGAGCTTGTTATAGCCTATCACGACAAAAATTCCTTCCTTTTGCCCTGACTTTCACTTTTAAATTTCCTTTTTGTCTATCACATAGTAATTGACATTCATGCTTGGGTTTTACTTAGTTTTTTGTTAGCATTTCCAAAGGTTTTACCAGAGTGATTTTGGTTGAAAGGACCTTAAGGATCATGTAGATCCAACTTGCCTGCCATGGATAGGAGCACCTTCCACTAGATCAGGTTGCTCAGTATGTAATATATATAATATATATAAATAAAAACTTGTACATGACCCATATATGTATTTGATTAAATCCAGTGTCCACGTAAAGCAACAACCAGCCTGACACACACTTTCCTTACAGATAACCTGTTCTCCCTACACACAGAGAGGACACCTGTGAAGCAAACAGGAGCCAGAGCTGGCTCCAAGAGGCAGTCAAAAATCAGCCATTGTATCATTTTTTTCTTCAAATCAAGTTTTATAAGACTGTTCATAATCAGTTTATTCACATAAGTGTCTGTTTCCTCACTCAGATTCCAGTCATCTGTGGTACAATTAAATGCATGAAATAAGAAAGCTTTCCCTGGACAGTACTAAATTACTCTCTTCTGGAAAAGAAAGTTGTTTTGAAGAAATTCACAATAAAGGCAAAGCTGTTGATCTGCATAGGCAGAAAGACAGACCATGCCAAGTTTCATTTATGTATGTTTTTGTTTTTTCAGTGTTGTGTCAAGCACCCTGCAGCACAGTTCAGTGATAGCGGGTAGTGTTTGAATGAGTGGGTAAAGGATGTCAAACCGAGTACAGGAACGAAAGCATCGGCCTTGACTGTGGAAGGTCTGCTTGAAAAGCTAATTCAATGATACAAGCCTTCACTCAGCTGGTTTGTTCAAAGTATGCAAGCAGACTTTTCTCTCTACTTCTTTTTTTTCCCCCTTGTCTTTTCAGTGTGTGTTGCAGGCCCCAGGCATCTCTTCACAGGCTTTCTTTTTCTTACTGTGGAGAAAAATCTCACCTGTCTGAAAGATGGAGTTAGGACACCACAACACTCTCATTAGTTGTGAAAGAGTTTTCTTGCTTCCTTTTGGTTCTGGGCATGCCTTTTTTGTGCCATTCATGTCTCCTAAACCTCCCCCAGCCATATCACCTCAGGACACACAGCCTAGTACAGCAAGTTGTGAGATGCTCAGCATTTTCCTTTGATCAGTGCTGGTCCTCTGTAAGCCAGCTGCTGTGCCACAAGGAGGATGGGGTGGGCATGAGGCAGGGATGGGAACTCTGGCTGATTGGAAATTAAGCCAAGGAGCTCCTTGTTAACCTTGTTTTTAGGCCCACTGGCCTGCAGAATGACAGTCTGGGTGTCACTTGCTGGTCTAGATCTCCAGCTGGGCTTGTCATGACAGCTAGTTGAGAGCTGGGGCTGTCTCATCCTGTTATAATTGGATCAGTCTTCTGGCTTGTCTGAACAATGGAGGAGTTTTGTAACATTTGTGTGTGTATCCAATACTGTACGGACTTATCTTGTATGGACTTGTTTTGTCACAACTGAAGTGACATATTCATGTTAAGAAAAAAAAAAGAAAAATAATAAATATTTCTGGTCCTGCAGAATACAAGTTGCCTCCTTGAATCAATCTTAATTTGACGTTGTAATTATGGATTGTTTACCAAGATCCAGTCTTCTACTCATAGCATAGAAATTGTGAAGGTGCCTAGCACTAGTAAATTGGATAACAAAAAGAGTGATTTGTCATTATTACAGATCATTAGTTCTTTTCATGTTTAAACTTGCCTTTTCCAAAGACAGACTTCTTTTGGGTGTCTGGAAGATCCAATATGCTCCAGTTATGACCCAGCTGGTCTGTTGGTCATTGCACTGGACTGATTCTGCCCCAGCCCAGAAAACAGCATTAAAAGCTACATAAAGCATGAGCTAAGAAACCAAGGCACAAATGGACTAGTAAGTCTTTGCAATAGAGAGATTGTAAGGTCAGGAGCTTTATCAGCAGCCAAAATGTGAAAAGTACAGATTTTTCATCTCTTCCTTGGACTGACACATCCTCTGTTCTGCAGCTCTTTAAGAAGAGAGATCTCTTAATGGGGGATATGTGAAACTCCAGTTTGGCAAAGCAGTCTGAACTGGACCACTTGAAAGTGATGGCATCCTAGAATCCTTTTCCTTGAAGGTGGGAAAATGTTACTGTGCTGCCCTCTAATGCTCACAGCCTTGCATTCACTCATGGATGGAGAGGTTTGAGGTTAGTGGCTCTTAATAAGCAAACCACTGCTTTTTGTCTGCTCTCATAAAATTGGAAAAACAGGGCTTTGTGCTAAATTCTGTGTCACTTCTCCTATGCAGGCACACTTGTTATTATGCAGCAAAAGCATGAATTATGGAGTGCTTTGGGGTGGTAATCCAATCTGTGGATATTTCATTTAGAGTGTGCCATGAGTGAATTGTCCCACTGTGATGTATTGATAGGCCCTAGGCTCATAGTGTCACAGAGAGGTAAAATAAGGCAACCCAACACAACTGGAAAAAATAGGGGAACCATCGTTTTACAAAACCATGATAGACAGGTCAGGTTCATGTGCCTTTAAATTTTAGAGCATGTAGAAATGATGCTCTGTGGTCTATTACATCTTCCAGAACCATTTCATAGGATCACTTAATCTTTTTTTAGGAGCTTCCCTACACTGATTTCCTTACTGTTCTCCCTCTGCATCACCTAAAACTTTGTCAAAACTTAAAACTGCTGTCCTAATCCAAGACTGAACACCTGAGCTTTGTGCTTTCATACCTCCTGTTTTGCACTTAAATAGATGCCAATGATCCCTCTCTTCTTCCTTGCAAAGAGATGAAGAAAGGGGGAAAGTAGAAGTGGTCAGGAGTGCCAAATTAAGGCTCAATATCATTCAGGCCCCTTTTAGCTTCAAAACTTGACCTTGAAATCTGAGAGCTATAGCAGCAGCCACACAATTACCAGGATGGGGGCAGGAGGAGAAAGAGGAGGGAGGGTAGGGAAGCAAGCAGAGACACATCTCCAGAGAAACCCAGTGAGGGTCAGGATCTAAACTAGCTTATCAAGCTGCATAAATATTAATCATACTGTTTAAGACTATATTCTGCTCCATCTGCAGAGTTTCACTCTGAGAGGTGTCTCTAATAGGGCATGATGTCTCCAAGCATCTTTTATTAATAATTTAAACATTATATCTCGAATTACCAACTGGTTCATGGAAGATAATGCTGTGTTGGCAGTGTCAGGCAGGGGAGAGCCTAGTGCAGAATGCAGAGGTGAAGGGGTTAGGTATGCAGCTTTCTGCCTTTCTCTTCATTATTTACATTTCATTGCTTCCTAAAAGCCGTGAGAATGTGCCCTTCTTGTGCTAGGCTCCTGTTCCACACCTCTTTTGCCCATCTGCAAAGTGACAATGCTTTCATTTGCCAAGATCTTTGAGGCCTGCCGATTAAAATCACCATAGATGAGCTGCCCTGAAAAAGAACTTCTATGCCCAAGAGCTTGTTTGTCAGAATGTACCAATGGTGTTGTTAAATGCTAGCACCAACAACTTTTGCTCTGCCTGTGGCCTTAGACTGTCACAGGCAAGCTCTCTTCCCCCCCCCCCCCCCCCCCCCCCCCCGCCCCGGGTTCTGGAAAAAGAAAATATGCATTAAGGAAAGAAATATATGCATAAAGAATTCCTTTCTGCCAAGGAGGAACAGGAACAGGAGAAAATGCACAGTGATTCAGCAGAGCTTCAGCAAGGAGTGCTGAAAGGCACTAGCAAGAATCAAATGGAGGAAGAATGCCAATGCCATGGACTAATAGGGGGAAAGGTAGAAGGATGGGACAGCCGCTCATCATACAGCTTGTAGCACACAGGAGTGTGTGTGTGACCAGTAACCAGCCCTCTTCAGGGATCTCTGCTATAGGAAATGAGACCAGAGCAGTAAGAAAGTGAGAAGATGCAACCAATCTAGTGAGCTTCTGTTTCTTTTTCCATTGGAGGTGAATTTGCATCTGCAACAGGCATTAAGTGTGTACAAAGGCAGATCTGTGGCTCCTGGGCTGCCACAACAACAAAGTGCAGGGAATGAAATAGAAACAGAAAACATTGAGGCCACACAATGCAAAAGGGACACTGCAAGAAAGATGTCTAACCAAACAATTATGGTTGATATGGTGCAATCCCTACTCTACCAAATTACAGATTTAGCTATGGATGTGGTGAAACTGAAGCAACCAGGACTCTTCTGGAGGGTGGTATTAGAGTGCATCCATGCTTGAAATTAATTTTTTTCTGGCCACTTGTGATGTCCTTGGATCACTCTCTGCTCTACCAAAATGAGCAGAACAACTGAATTTGTGAGCACTTGTATGACAGGTCATACTTATAATAGTGCAAGCAAGTTTTGCATGTAGTTGTGTTTGAAATTCCTTGTGTCAAAAATCTCTTTTTGTGCCTTGAATGGTGTAAAAAGATTTCAGAACTGAGCTCAAATCATTTGCCAAACAATGTCACTCACATTTTTAATTCCTATTCAAATTAACTTTCCATGGGAATGGGAGAGGGGAATCACTGAGAACAGCTGAAGTTCCCCAAGAAGCTGTTGGTGAGCTACCTGATTTTTACAGACATGGGAAGTTAATTCTCACCTGCTCTAAGGTCATAAGATTACTTTAGTTCTAAAAGGAGCCTGGATGCCAGATTTATTAGCTAACCAATCTGGAAGAAGTAAAGAAATCCCTAAGAAGCAGATGCTGATTAGACTGCTTAGAAAAAGATTTGTATAGTACAAGGCACTCACACAAACAGAGATTAACTTTTTACTTCCTTTTTGGAACTATTTTAGCACCCATTACCTTCTTTGCTTTCCTTTTGTGCTCCTTTTGTCATTATTTTCCAGCTCCATTTTCTCATGATAGCTGATTCACAGGAGGCTCTTAATCTTTTGGCAAGGTGTTGTAATTCTGTGACAAAATATTAGTTAGCTAAGCTGAGGGACAAGAGAATTAAAGGACATGTCTGAGGTCACACAATAGGTTAATGGCTAATCACAGTTTGAATCCAGGAACTTCTAGTTATTAGACTTTTTCTGCAATTGACTGTGTTGTCTCCTGGAACTCTGAAGTGCTATAATATCACTTAAAAATTGATATAAGTGTTGCATAGGTGGAAATTAAAAATGTGGTCAGGAGGAAAAAAAATTGAGTTATTGGGAATCATTAACAAGGATCCAACACTGATCACTTCTTAAATAAACAGACTGGACTCTGATAAGATGTATTTGACACCCTCAGAACAATTAATCAAGTCTCAGAAGTGGCAAGCGTCAGTAATATTATCTTACTTGTAGATCACTGAATATCCACTGAAGACTGTGCTTGTAATAAAATCTTTTTTCCTTTTGTTTCCATGGTGGAATATGTTGGCACTTACTGCTCTGTTGGGAGTGTTATGTGGGAGAAATTCTGGATGAAGGCAGAGTGCTGCTCTCCTTTACCTGTCTCCTACCAATTAAACCTCCATAGATTTATGTCTTAATAAAACAGCAGTTATACTTCCTTTTTTTCAGTTCAACTTTGCAGTTAAAAACCACTACTCCAAACATAATAGGTGCCGTCTGCAATTGCTTAAATTGGGCATAAACATTTATTGCCTCCTTAGCTAACAAATGCAACCTTGCTGTTCAAAGGAATGAGGAAAATTCCACTCAAGGTCAAGTGACCTGATGTTTTCAGGCAGCCTCATTACCCACATCAGCTCTGTAGAAGACGAGGCAGAACATCTGGTAGTGCCATAAAACAGATAGAAATGTATGCATATTTGCTTTAGGTCTTCACGTAGACATTGAACCTGTGCTGTAATTTTGGGTCAATGTTCTGAAAAGCTGCTAGTCTCAGTGCTTAAGATTAAGAAACTCAAAAGGTTTCTTGGCCTCTACAATTTCTTATGTCCAAAACAAAACCATGGGTATACTAAAATTGTCATCTCTTGCTGCTTGGCAGCAGTATCAGACTTCAGGCAGAGATGGCCCAGCCAATCTGATATGGATTTTGTCTCACACCTCTGGCACCTACGAGGTAGCACTTTATTGGAGACTCTTGGCAATCCTCAGTCATCGTGTCCATCAGCAAAGTTTGCTCACCATAATGAAAATGAGTTACAAACCTGGAAGAAAAGAGGATGGCTTTGCAGCACTGCAATTTCTCTTACTGCCCTCTAATGAGTTTCTTCACTAGTGACTTGGCTTTCAGATTCTTTGGAGGGTGTAGAAGAGCAGCAGCATCTCACCAGTTCCTGCAGAGGCAACCCTTCTTAGCTCATTGGAGGGGCATGACTGCCATTTACAGAGCTCCTCTTTTCTTTGCCTGACTCCCATCCTCATAAGAGTAATTCTGGATCTATTTTTGCATCCATAGGTTATGTTCAAATACTGACAGCAAAAGGACATTGCTCTCTGGCCTTGCATTTCTCCTGAAGGCTGAAACATCTGAGGTGTGGAAGGAGGAAAATGTAAGATCTGACTCTACAACTCGTTGTCATGTGGAAACACTACTATCAGATTATCTTAGTATGGAATTTAGAAGAGGTTTCCCTCCCTTAAAGGTAGGGTAGCAGGGAGAAGAGTGGTGTTGGGCTGAGAAGCTGCCTGAAATACATGTTCAGTACAGCCCATGTGACTGCTTTGGATCCTATTAGCACTCCTGTTCATTTCAATACAGTGCAAATGTCTCTATTCAACATTCAGGAACTCCTGCTGCAGGTGCTACGATCATCAAAACCTGCACCTTTTGTGATCAAAAGATCCCAGAAACTCACTCACTCCCAGAAGGTCCAGAAATAGTCATGAAAACAGAAAGTTATCCAAAGGGCTGCTGTGGGGTGTGCTGTGTTAGTCTGGACCTTGATGTAGAAGACAGATGGGAAAAAGGGAAGAAACTGAGTGGGGCAGTGTCAGACATGAGACTGGTCCACTCTCACCCATTCCTCCCCTACCTGCATATTTTCAGCTAAAATATAGAAAGACAGCAAGATTTTCCTCCAGTGAAAATATTTCAGTCTCAGTCATCACAGTGCTGTGACCAGGGATAATAAACACACATTTCTGGTGACTGTTTGGAAACTGCTGCAGACAGAAGCACAGGAACAGTACCCAGTGATTAACAGCAGGCAATGCTGCCTTTTCCAAGGTGGCCTTAGTGGAGTTCCATGCAGAGATGTGAAACCAAGATAATCTAAACCCACATTTCACTCCATATGTTGTATTGCCTTAGCATACTTCCTTGCCTGTATTTTAAAGTGCTTCAATTCAGAGTAATTTAAAACCTCATCAGTACTCACTAGAGGGTTGGGGTTTAGAACCTCAGTCAATTAAGTCCATGTGGATGAGTAATAGGAGTAAAAATCACAGTTTTCAGTGCAGAAAAAAAGAGAAAGGAAAAGAAGAAAAAAGATTCTATAGCCTAGCTATTCAAAAGCAATTATATTTTTAGTTTCATGGAGAGACATTTTCAGACTTCTAATTGCTCCAAATCTATCTGCTAAAGAGTCATTACATTCCATTTTAACCCCTCTCTGACACCAGGAACTAATGCTGTAATTGAACTGTGTCACCAGTGATCTCAGTTCAAAGTCATTACTGGAGTTGTTCTTTTTCATATTTGCTCTAACATTTCTGCTCATTGCTTACAGGCATGGGGCCATATTTGCTGCCAGTAGATGTGGGTACAACACCACTGAGATTGGTGCTGTTGTGTCCAATTAGGCCTGTGATGAGGTTGGCCCCATGTGCTACGAGCTTTCATTAACCAATATATTCCCATTACAAACTGTGATCTGTTCACCCAACTACATCCTCTTAAACATGTGGCAATGCAGGAGAATAAAACTCAGCAGGGTTCTGCTTTGAATTCTCCCCATTTTTATTTTTTTTTAATACCAGACCCCATCTTTGGGCAATTTCATATCCACACACGTGATTCTGCTTTCACATGCAGACAATCAAGGAAAAATACTTTTTAAAGAACTTGGGTTGCTGTGTTCTCTCTGATTCCTTGTTTGTAGCAATGTGAGTATCTAAAGTACCTTGGGTTCATCTCCTTTTTTTCCACAGACTTTAATTGAAGAATGAGAGAAACTGAATCAGAATATCATGGTAAACATGTTAACAAGGTTCCATGCAGCTTATGTGTTACGGGTTTTGTTGCACTTATGAAGAAAAAAACATTAAATGTCAGGGATATTTCTAAATGCAGACTTAAAAGGTGATATTTAAGTGTAAACAGTATGATAGTTATTGGCAACTGATAATGTGAGTCCTACAGCAAACTGTTAATTAAAATTCCACCCACATTTCTAGTTTAAACTCTGCCATAAAAATATGCTATGTACTATAATATGGAACACAGATTTTAGCACAGCAGTGCTTTCTATTTGTTTTGTTTTTAATTCCAAAAAATCATTCAGCCATTTTATAGCTGAGAAAGGCAAAGAGTAAGCTGGAAGTTTCCAAGCCCTCAGTTATGATCTTACACAACTCATCTGAACTCAAGATTAATGCTTGCAAATGCAATAACTCAATCCCATTCCCGTGGCATTTGGCAGCTTAGAGCCCAGCATTTAGTCAGCAGGTACTGGAGGGGTTTGCTGGTGCCAGTGTCTATCAAACTTGATTCATGACCTGCCTTATTCCTCTGAGCATGTGCAGGGCAGACAGATGTCATTATTTACAACCTCACTCTGCCTGTGCTCCCTGTGATGGAGTGTGCACCATTTGGCTGTGTTAGCCCTCACTGCAAAGCTCTCCTCAGGATAACTCTGCTTTGAGCACAGCCATGCAACTAGCATTTTCTGCCTCACATCTTGTTGATGCAGAGCACAAGAGAGGGTAGTTTATTGCTATTTATATGTGATTGTGTAGATAGCACCTGAGGAGAAAATGCTTTCTGGGCCAAACTGTGGCTCATGACCTGTTGGAAGGGTTACATTGAGCAATGATGTAACCCAATTTCCATTTTTACCTGTCTGATATTGAAACTAGGCACCCTAGGGACAGAAAAATGAGCTTGTATCTGGGTCAAGATCCTGGCTAATTAGGTCACCTGCAGTCAGCTTTGCTCCCAGGGGAAGAGCAAATGCCATGTGTGAAACACACAATGCTGGACACACTTCCAACACTGCCATCAAAGGAAACACAGGTTTTGTCCCCGACTCAGTCAGCTGGTGGCTTAACAGCCCTTCCCTCTCTGAGGACAGAGCATCAGTGCTAGTGAAGACATACAATGGTGCAGAGCGGAGAATGGATCCTGGGCAAAACCAACCCAGAGGTGAGGGGAAAAATGGACAAAAAATCCTCCCAACTAGTTTTAACCTGCTTGGTTTCCCAGTCTAGCTCTCTTCATATGGCCTCATCCACCAGTAAGATCAGATGCCAGTCCAGTGGGAGAGCAAAGCAGAGTGCAGAGCAATCTGCTGTAACAGCACTACTGGCTGAAGGCAACTTAATGTGTACAGGGATCTATGGCCCAAAAACTCATTTGTGATGCTTAGTGATGACCAGCATCATTCTGTAACATGCTGTGTTTGAGACTCAGTTTTTGACTCAGGCTATGACCAATGCATAACAACATAAGATCTGATTGACTTCATGAACCTTTGATCTGGTTCAACTTCAGCTTCTTTCTTTGAAGCTTAATAAGAGTTTTTATGTCCTTTTTATACAATTGTATCTAAATTTACATTAGTTTTACTGTTATTATGTGGCTGCCAAATCAATAATATAATCTTCTTCCAGTATTTACTTAGCATAATAAAACCTGGAAAATTACCTAAATAAGCAAAATGAAAAGCATTCCCCAAGCACAAATGGGATTAAAAGACTATAAAAACTCCATACTCCCAGCTCCTCTCACTTTATGTAAACATCACTCTGAGCTTCTCTAAAGCACTCAGTACTGTTTCAGCTCAATTCCCCAAGCTCAGAAACTGTCCACATAAACACCCCTTTTCTTGGCAACTGGGGGGGGCAGCTGTGTGAAACTTTCCTAACCTGCTGCCACTTACTCTACAGCAGGTCACACACCTGCTTCCCCCCTGCTTCCTTGATTTACCCAAAAGGTGCCTTCCCCTCAGCCATACTGAATGCATCCAGATCATACAAGAGACAAGACACCAGCATAAATGCCAATTATTCTTATTACCTCTTGGAAAATAATCATTATCATTATGTTTCCGAAATTAGGTTCCACATTAATGTCTTCCTGTGGTGCCCTTTATATTACACCATAGAGGTTTAATCTGCAACTAGTCTTTCTTGTTTCTGTGGGATTATTTTATCACCTTAATGTTCCTCTAATAGATGGTATTTTTGGCACATGAAATGATGAGTGTGTATTGTAAACCAATTAGGCTTTATTTTAAAAAGAAACTGTGATAGGATATGGAAAAACATCATGAAGCACTGAGAAATGCTTGAATTTCTTGATAGTTCCTGCCATCAGAAACTGTGTTGTTTAGCCAATCTGCTAAACCATTGGAACTGTTTTATTTTTAGATTATATGTCTCCTCTGCTAACATTTTTCCTGTTCTGTGGAACTAATTACCATCCCATATGCTATTGTACATACCTTGAGTTTAAATCAAAAGTTAGATTTATTCAGTGATTCTTTTAAAAGAGCAAGAGACAAAGACATGAATGCCCTCTAACTAATATTATTCTGTGGAAAATTTCATTTTAGCCGCCGTCATATTTTAAAGAGTTAATTTCCATTTTGACTGTGTTTTATTAATAGGCCACTGGAAGCTTATAAACACTTCAAGGCTTTTAAGACTGTGTTTTTGCAAAAATGATTAATTATGCAGTGTTATGGATTATGATGCCCTCTTTTCCATGGTTTCCAGACTTCTTGCTTGTTGTCATGTAGCTCCAACAGTTCGATGAACACGAGAATAGTTTTTTCCCTATGTGTTCTAAAAGAAAGTGTGATTCTTTATAAAGGACATATTGCAAATTGAAAAGCTGCCATTCACAGAGTCAGGTTGTCCTGTGGCTTATATCATAAATAATGGCTCTAGACTTCCTAACTCTAAACTAGTTTAGCTTTTGTGCAAGACCCCAGACTATCAGCTGCAGAGACTGACAAGCTGAAAGCCAGCAGAGACAGTGGTAATCATCAAGACTGATTTCCCACCCAGTACAGACCATATACATCCTCTCACTATTTCTTCCAAAGGAGACAATTTTTCTTCCTGGAGCATAAGAGCTATTTTATCTCTTAGACAGCAAAGGGATGGTGTCACCTTCTACCATGTCACCTCATTTTTTGACAAAACAACGTCTGAATAGTTCCTTTACTTAGCAATTTTTAGATTCTTTATGGGTCATGTGAACCTGAGCTGAGTAAATCTTGAAACAGGTATGTCTACTGGAAAGTATCAATTTCAGTTCATAATTAATATAGACGGTGTGTCCCAGCCCTCCAAACACAGACATAGCTTTCTTACTGATTTCCTGAGAGTATCACAGCGAGTGAGTGGTTCTATTCCCAGGAATATTAGTGGTTTTCTCAATACACAGACACTGCAGAGAAATTACACTTTTGACTTAATTGCAAATTCCTACATCAGAAACCTAATAGAACAGGCTTGCTCTGCTGGAAGGGCATCCCTGGGTTTTACAAATGTAGAAGACAAGTGATATGCCAGGAATTGTGCATTGATGTTGCCTTTCTGCAGGTGGTGTGATGGCCAAGGGTGTTCAGGAACCCTGGGGCTTCTTTGCTGATGAAATACCAGCAGAAAGATGTGGCAATCATGAAGAATCACATTTTGACCTGACCATGTAGAGAAGCATGGTAGAGAGGTAGAGGAATCTCTTGTTCCCTCAGGGATTTTTCTTATTACAGGAGACCAGCAATCTGCATTTTGTGCAGTAAACAGGCAGACAGGGGGGGACATTCCTCTTGTCCCTGATACAGTAGCAAGCTCAACTGAGCTTGCATGGACAGGAAAATAGAAGAGCCTGGAAGGCAAAAATGACCTATCTCCTCTGTGGTCTGGGGCTGGGGGTGGAGGGGGCTGCTGTGACCTGTAGTCTGGTGTGCACTTTTCACACGGAGCTGGACAGACACATGAAGCTTTTCCTCCAGGAAATGGGAGGTGGAATTCTTATCTGCCAGGAATAGTTAGCATGGAAACCATTTACTTTGCTTCATGGCTAAAATGCAGCAGCTATGCCTGCCATCACTCTGTTAGAATCTGACATAGCAATTCTTAATCATGCTTTGGCTTTTCTTTTTATGCTTTCCATCCTTGGAAGGGTTGGCACACTTGATGAATTCTACCTTGCATGAAATTCAGAGAATGACATCAAGCCCGTGTTATAGGCAGGAGAGACAGAGCAGGCTGACCAAGAGAATGCAGACATGTGGCACCTTTTACCCACACCTAAGGTGACAGAAGGAGCTGCTGCAGCTCTCCTGGTGCTGCAGTGAATCACTGCACTCACAGCAGAATCTACTGCTCCTTCAGGCTCCTTCAGCTGCTCATGGAAAAGCTCCCCAACCCATTTCAGCTCAGACAAGTGGGCCCTGCTTGAGAGCTTGATAAGTAAATCTCTGCAGCCCCATCTGGATTCAAGCACCTTGCTGAAAGCAGCTCAGGCTGTTTTGCCTCTGGCAAGGATGGGAGGCTAGGAGGCAAGGTTGGGCTGATAACCTCTGCAGCTGGCACTGCTGCTGCAGGTGGAAAATTGATGCTTGCTCACACGGTGACTTGCCCAGGGTCAGACTGCAGCATAAAGACACTTAGAGTTGCTTTAGCTAATGAGCAGAAGATAAGCACAGGGAAAGTGGAAAAAAGTTCACAGCAGAAATTCTACAGTGCAGTAAAAAGAGAAGAAACAAGGGAAGCAATGGGAAATAACAGTTTATAAGAATAAAGTTCTTTACTGAATATTAGAAGAAAGCACATTTTTCTGTCATTCTTCTCTTTTTGCAACAAAGTCTGCATACAAACAACTCCTAGTTTTATGAGGCAGCAACCAAAAAAATCCTTCTCCAAAACTGTGAGACAGTGATAATTAAAGCTGCTTTTGAAGAGACTGGATTTGAACCACTGCTTGATAGGGAGAGAGCATTATGCAGTACCCTGCACTCCCTCTGTATCATGCAGCCTTTCTGTTGCAATGAACTCACTCCAAATGAAAGTTAAATCACATCAGACAAACACATAATGAGCTTGTGCCGCAATGTTTAATAAGTTAATCAAGTATGTTAATGATACATATTTACAAGAAAGGACTTTGACTCAGAATCAAGTCAGAAAACAACAAAGGCTAGTAATAAGAACAGCTTTGCATTGACAAAGTCCAGATGAATATGAGATAATTTGGACATCAAAAAGAGAACGGAGAAACTGGTAATAGATGGAGCTATGAAGAAGAGCTGAATTTCACAGCATATCCAATTACAAAAGTCATTACTGATGGGAATAGCAAAACAACTTGTCTATACAGGATATGAGTGAAACTCAGTGGATTAAATTGTCTAAATCTGTACCAAATTTCATATTTATTTTTAAGAGTGGCTTGATATGTGGAATCTGAATCCTAGACTCTTGGAACATCTGGAAGGTCTCGGGTTTTTGGTTGGTTCATTAGAAATTAAGACAGTGGTGAGTATAGGATTTCAAACATTATTTCCCCCTTTACAGCATAAAGCATGGTTGGAGTCACTTGGATTGAGGTTTCTGTTTTTCTAGTCAATTCTCATGTCTTTAAAAATAAAATTACTGGAGTGGAATCATCTAATTGTGAAAGCCTCCATTTTAGATAACATGATTGGTTGACCCTAGCTGGATGCCAGATCCCCACCAAGGCCACTCTATCACTCCCCTCCCCAGCTGGAAGAGGGAGAGAAAATATAATGAGAGGCTCATGGCTCAAGATAAGGACAGGGAGAGATCACTCACCAATTACCATCACTGGTAAGAGAGATTCAACGTGGAGAAATTAAGTGAATTCACTTCCAATCAAAGCAGGAGAGAATAATGAGTGGTAAAACCAAATTTTAAAACACCAAGAGTCACTGCCAGGATCACTGATGAGCTCAGCCTCAGGCAGTAGTGGGTTTGTCTTGGAGCTGGCTTGCATTGACTCTGCTGGGATGGGGAATCTCCTAGCAGCTTCTCAGAGAGGCCCTTGTAGACCTCCCACTGCCAACAGCTAGCCATGCAAACCCATACAGATAAAAAATGTTATCCTATCTTGATCTCAAAACCATGAGACACATTTAAATGGTTAAATATGAAGTGTATCCCAGCTGGGACTTAGCTACACATCTTTCACTGAAGAGAATTTTGTTTCCAATTTCTTTCCTTTAGAGAGGAAAATTATTGGTCCACATGCAGAAATATTGCTTATAGTTCTAGTGTTAGCTTGAACTAAGCCTGAACAAAACATCTCTGATCTCAAATATGCGCCTACTATACTGTATAATCAATTTATTTGGGTGCATTTTGTTCATCTGCCTGCTCTCAAATCCTTCTTAGTCCCTCAAAAACTTGTAATGCTTATTAATGTTTAATGTCTATTTGGTTGACCCTGGTGCACCCACTTTGCTTGAAGGAAAGCTCCCTGGGGTAAGATGGAATGGGCCTTAAATGTGTATTCAAAGTATCTGCGCTCTCTTTCTTTAAAATCTTACTTCCTTGAATTTTCTCAGGTTTATTCTCAGTGGTAATAATTCAAACTTGGAATCCAATGATACTCAACCATTTTAAATTTCTTTTATCATACATGTCTATTTTCTTGCAGAACTACGTGTATTGTAATTTAGTAATCAGGTTTTGTTTTGCAGTATTTATCTGTAAATATCCATTAAACATCCTGTCCCAAAATGGGCCTGTTCTTAAGCACTGCACTCTTGGTGACTTGATCTTTGTGACTGCTTAATTGAAGGGTAGAGACTATTTCTGCTCCCTCCCTTGGAGGGCAGAAGTGTTGCAATTTGGATAGTGAGGACAAGAGAGCTCTCTGGATACCCAGCATTTTCTGTGCTTGAGTACCTAACACTCCAAAGGATTCATTTTTCAACATTAACACTTTTTAGCACAGTGTGATTGGGAGCTGCCTGATGTTTTATATCTGAAAATCAACTTTACTTGTATTATGGAATGCACTAATAGCTTAATCAGAAGTCCAGACATTTTGCTGAAGGATGAAAGACACTGTGACAGTACTTGAATGGTTAACACTTTTATCGTGTAAACTTCATAACACATATGTTAAAACCACTTGGAGCTATCAATGATGACTCTTGTTAACTCATTATGTGTCATCAGCAGTGGCTTTCAAATGGCAGCATCACAAAATCCCACTGAAGACCAGTGGCCAGCAAGATAGAACATCTGATGTTTCTAAAAGGTTCGTGTTGGCTGCAAACCACTGCATAAAGGAACAGAAGCTTTCCTAGTGCTGCTTCTCTCTTCCTTTCTTTCGTTCATGCTCTCATCTCGAGGGCTACTTTCACTTGGTCCTCCTCACTGCTGCACTTTTGCCTCTCAGTTCCCCTCTCATCAGTTTTCCTGCTTTTTAGAGTAAAACACAGAGACCAGGTAACAAGGAGATACTTTGTGCACTGCAGTGAATATCTTTTTCCTTCAGGGTTAACCTCATTGCACACACTGAAGTTTTCCTGTATTGTTCTTGGGTTTTTTATTTTTTTAACTTTCTCTACACTGAAAAGCTTAGCCTCAAAGTGCATTTTTCTCTCAGCTCTTGCAGCAAGAAAAAAAAAACAAAACAGCTGTGCCATAGCTTTAGTTCTTAAAATTTCTTCTAATTGTTGGACAGATTATTTTTTTTTTCCATAGAGCAGACTGTCTGTGTCTAGCTAAGAAATAATGGAAAATAATAATAAAGCAGTTAACACATTGAATAGTTGTGCGAGGCACGCACTTCATCCCAAGTTCATTCTGCTCTTCATATGCTCCTGTTTAGTCTCTGTTATTGTTCACTCAGCATTTTATAATGACAGGCCTATAAACATTATAGAATCATGCAGCTGGAGCACGCCTGAATGCAAATTACCTTGCACAGGAAATTGTGTAGCACACACAGTACCTGAAAGCAAAGATCCAGATAATGAACAGAGAGTCTTTGGATGTGAGTGGAGTTACACTAATTTGCAGCAGCTGAGGATTTGCTTATGCATATACCTCAACAAGCAGGTAAAAACCAGCTTGTCCTGTTCATAATTGTTCTTTCTTGACACAGTTCCTCTCACCAGCCCCTCAAAATTAGATGTAAATTTCCCCCCTTCCCTCAAGATTGAAATACTGGAGGTTGAGGGATTTGACTTAGACATGATTTAGGTATAAAATGGTTTTAAGTGCACAGACATGTCAATCCAGCACAAAGGTTAAATTTCTTCAGGGAGAGAAATCTCTACAGTCTTGTCCCTTTCTTTGAACTGAAATGTCCTCCAGATAAAATGCCAGACAGTTCAGGAGGCAAGGAGCAGATTTAGAAAATTGTACCGAAGGGAAGGGAGGCTCTTTGGCAAAGAGCTGATGCAGTGTAGCTACCAGAGAAAGCAAGTCAATCGAGCTATGATGACAGACACTGAGTCTTTCCCAGTAATTCCTTTCTCTCCTTGTTCTTTACAAAATTTAAAAGAGTTTATTATATCTCGATGACAACTAATGGGAACAGACCTAAAATTAATTAAATATACTCAGTCCTTTCACAAAGAAAATTAGTTTTGCACCAAAACCTCACCAACAGATACTGGTTTGGATATGGCAAATTATAGTAACAAATACTATAGAGAGAATAGGTTGGGGCTAAAGTTCTAATACAGTAATTTTACTTGCACCAAGTATGTGCTTTGTTTTATTTACTGCTTTGTGAAAAGCTCCAGTTGCCTCACGTACCATACAAGCTTTAAGGAGGGATTTGTAGTGTTTCTTGCCCTTCCATTTTCCTCGTGGAAAATGCTGATCTGCCTGCCTGAAGAGCCATTGAGGTTCTGAATCAAGGCAAGGAAGGAACAGAGAATACCCCTGCCTTACATCTTGAGTGGCTGTTTACACTTCAACAGGAGCAGACGAAATCAAAATGACACTTTCTGATACTTTGTGTTATGCAAATTGTTCCACAAGGGGTAATGCCACCATACAATGGTGCAAAGACCCAAAGAAAAAGACTTGCACCAAATTAAATGTGAGCTGAGTGAAAAGCTGCTGTTAATTCCTAGGGCCAAGGGCTAAATGTCTTCATTTTACAGCATGTGGAGGAACACTCAGGAATGAGGCAACCACTTAGAGTAAAACGCAGCCTTCACATAAACCTTTAAAGACATTGCACAGGCACTTGGAATGAAAGACCTATGTGATAGCAGAATGTATGGTCACATCATCACACAAAAAAATTCTCACACCTTTAATATAAAATGAATGCAGATATCTCCAAATGATAGTATGAATTCTTCTGTATTGAATACCAGCAGTGTTGTTATCAACCTTGGCTCATTGTGACAGCAATGAAAAACATGTTGTACTAACACACAGTAAGTTCTGCTGCATGTTGGGAAACATGGTATCTGTCACAATAACAAACCCCTCATGCATGTTCCCATCCTTTTTTAAAATTAGTTTTTAAGATTTATTTTTAAAAAAACATTATTTTGTCCATAGTTCAAAAGGGATTTTGCATGTAAAGAAACCAGAATTAAATTCAGCAGCTACCCAGTAGTACAGACAACCAGTATCCAAGTAATATCTCATCTATCCAAAAATGTAGTAGAAGACTAATTAGAAAAAATATTTTAAAAGCTTTTCAAAACCTAATTTTCAACACTGCATAAATACTATTCATCCATGGCATTCCTCAACCTGACTTGAAAACTGCCTGAAGGTTCAGCTGGACCATTGCTATTCCTTCCCCGAACAGACCTCAGATAAAAGTGAGCTAAGGAAAAAAAGGAAAGTCTAGGCAATTGTGCTCTTGAATGTCTGGCTAGGTTTCTTGGTAACGTGACATCAGTGGGGTGAACATGTTGGTTGTAAATTCCTTGAGTGGTCGCTAAGCAAAAAGTTCAGAAAGGTCAGGGTAGCACAAAACTAATACTGGTTCTATTACTACTTTTGTCCTTATTAGCTCCCTAACAGGAAGAAACTGCTACCCCCATCTCAGTGAAGGGCAAGTGAGGAGCAGAACATCTTTCTGAGCTTGTCCTCCATGACACCTTCATAATTTTGGTTTCTTACAGAAGTCACCTTTAGTTATACTGCAGTAGACACCAATATTCTTCCGCTGGCTTTTGGGGTGAACCATGTGTTATCATAGAATCATACAATTTTTTAGTTTGGAAAAGACTTTTAAGATCATGAAGTCCAACTTTTAACCCACTGTTGTCCAGTCTACCACTAAATCATGTTCCCAAGTGACACATTACACATTTTTTAAATATCACCAGGGATGGTGACTCAACCACTTCCCTAGGCAGCCTGTTCCAATGCTTGATAACACTTTTGGTAAAGCAATTTTTCCTAATATTTAATTTAAACCTCCCCTGGTGCAACTTGAGGCCATTTTTCTCGTACTATTGCTTGTTCTCCAGTAGAAGAGCAAGCCCTACCTCAGTGCACATACCCTTCAGGTAGCTGTAGAGAGCTGCAAGATCTCCCCTGACCCTCCTCCTGAGCCCATTTTCACCAAGCAGCTTTTGAGACACTGCCCCTAGCATCTAGTGCTGCATGGGGTTGTTGTGACCCCAGGGCAGGACCTTGTTGGACCTCAGGCCATGGGTCCATTCTGTCCAGATCCCTCTGTAGACCCCTCCTGCTCCCCAGCAGACCAGCCCTGCCCAGCTCAGTGTCATCTACAAACTGATTGCAGGCACACTTGATCCTCTTGGGCAGATCCTGCCCCAGCTGAGCCCTGGGGAGCACCACTGATGGCCAGCTGCCACCTGGATGTAACTCCATTGACCACATCTCTGCTCCTGGACATCCAAAATGTTTTATACCCAGCAAAGACCGCTCAAAAAATCCATTAGCAGCCAGTTTCTCCAGGACAATTTTGTGGCAAATGTTGTCAAAGGCTTTACTAAAGTCCAGGTAGACACAATCCACAGCTTTTCCTTCATCCACTAAGTGGCCTCGTAGAAGGAGGCACAGTGGGTCAAGCAAGACTTGCCTCTCATAAACTCATATCAAATGGGCCGGATCCATTGATTGTTCTGTGTGTCCTGCATGGTGGCATTCAAGGTTCTCTGCTCCATGACCTTTTCCAGCACTGAGATCAGTGTGTAGCTCCACAGATCTTCCTTCCAATCCTTCTTGTAGTTGTATATTATACTGCAATGTAGTGTATTGAAAAGGGAATTTATTTCAAGTTCCATAAGGTCAGCAGAGAAAGACGCTATTAAAAAAAAAAAGTGGAAATTGGTATGAAAAGCATGGCGTGTTTCAGGGTTTCCTCTGGTCCTGTTAACATGCACAAATTGTGGTTGACAAACCCCAATGAGGGGGTGGTCATAGGGAGAGTAGCAAGGCTCATTTCAAGATCAAAGCTGATGTCCTCCCATCCATGGGGAACTCTGAGGAATGTGAAATCAGAAATGTGAACATGGGCTTTGTCTCCTGGGTGCCATCAAATTCCTGTTCTGTTTCACTTGTATGGGATCCCCACCAGGGAATTCCTTTGCTTCTGCCTAATCAGGGGAAAACACAATGAAAGATGTGACTAGCCATCTGTAGGGAAAAGTTTCTGGACTACAGACAGGAGTACACATTTGCCTTGCTATAAACTAATTCAGTCCAGGGATTCATCACCCTTCCTGAGGCCCCACTTCAAAATTCACTGTGATGGATTATATATGCCATTACCAAAAACATCTGAGAACACGTCTCTGTGGGTTACATTTATCAGCACAAATACAGATATGCTTTGTTATGATGGGTCTTACACCCAGTCTAGGTAGGAGTGATTGCTGCAGCCTCTTGGGTTTTTAGAAGCTTTCCTCTTGGGATTGCAAAGAAACTTCAGGAATGAAAGTTCTATTATTATTGGTGGTGGTGGTATTATTGTGTTTTTTTCATATTTTTTTTTCCAACTGAGAAAGGAGGCATAGGCCAGTGACAATAGATGTCCAATTACACCAAATGTGAAATGAGTCCGACTCAATCAGTCACAAAATGGTTGATGGCTGTTCCAGATGATGAAAAAACAGGAGGAAAGGATATACCTCACACTGTGGAGACATAAAAAGTAGAAAAGAGAGGAAAGAAGCCAAATAGGTACGGAGAATAGGCTGAATTCAAGGGAAGGTGGTCTTACTGTGACATAGCTGAGTAAAAGAAAAGGTTATGATTGACTGGAAGATTAAGTGATTTGCTGACGTTCTCAAGCAGCAGTTTTCCAAGTAAAGCAGAGGTTTCTGTTTATCCTGTTCTTTGTGCTGGGGATACATGTCAGCATGTGAACTAATACTACAACACAGCACAAAATAAGACTCAAGAAAACTTTTAAGACCTGGGTGCCACAGTAAAGAGCTACTTTTTTTACTGTGTATTCAAAATAAGTGTCATCCTTGACACCAACAACATCCTATGATGTGGCACATGTGACCATTTCCCACAGAAGTACAGTCATCTCTTTCTGTTTTAAGCCTCTGAAATAGGACTGGGAGATGTAGCAACTTGTAGAATCTCAGCAGTGAGTTTATGAATCATGCATGAAACAAAATCTACCTCCGCCTGATGCACAAAGGGAATATCAGACAGGGTTATGAAACCAGTGCTGGGCTGGGGTGCTTGATGTGATATTCAGTTCCAGCAAAGCCAGGAAAGTCCACCAAGCACATTACTTTCAAAGTGTATGCTCAAAAGTACAAGAAGAAAGAAAGAAGTAATGATATTAGGTTGTTTGCATAGTGGGTTTTTTCCCTCTTCCTCCCTTTCCCTCGGCACCATTATCTTTCCCAAAGCAAATTCCTTCACGGATTGGGCAAGACTGTTTTCATCACTCCTTAAATAGATTCTTTAGAAACTCATAGTGAAATATGCCCAATAAATTTTCAGGGAAGGTCTTTCACTTAAAAGCAGTTTTCTGTGACCTTTTTAATAATGAAATACTTTCCCATATTGCACATATTAGTAGACGGATCTAAGAAGTACTGGAAATTATTTCTGTGATGTAAAAAAACCCCCTATATTTTCCCCATATTATTCTGATTTTTCAGATGACATAACAAGAAAAAGTGGCAGTTACCAAACCACTTAATATGTCTAGGTATCGAAAAATATGGGGGGTTATTTCTCAAATGATCACGAAATAAGAAGTCAAAAGGGCAAAAAAATGTCTTTCAATACCACAGTTCTAAATTTTAGGTCACAGAAGCCTTATCTACAAAACAGCAATGGAGGTACAAAATACACTTGAAAATATTTTCTTTCCTGTTCTACATTTCAGCACAGGCAGTATTTAGTTACTAAAACCTCTTTCTGGTTATCAGGCATTTGTAATAGCCTTTAACTGAATTGCTTGTGCCAGTGGAGAGATGAGTATGAGGATCAATGCACCTGTCAGTACCAGCAAAGATGACAAATCAGCAGGCAAAATAAGTCACCTTCTTACTAGTATGAAAAAGCCAAACATGATATTTTCTTGATGCTGATGCACCATCAAATACTTCACATCACTGTAATCTGAAAAAAACACTTTTGCTCCCTGTTTCCTACATCTCCACACTATCTTCATAATATAAGTGTTAAGACTGACTATTTTCTCCAGCATTTTGTCAAGATGTAGGGTTGAAAAAATCTTTTATTAGATTTATAAAACAGCTAGAGGATAAAAAAGCACAGACTTTGGGGTTCTTTTATGAACTCTGGTAAGAATCATCACCTTAAAAAGAAAGCTAAAAACAATTTAGATATATTTGCTCACAGCTTAATCTAATTGTGTTAATTCACTAGATCGCTTGAGAGGAAAGTAGTGACAGAGATGTGATACACATCAACAGGAAGAGAGTTGATAGGTCCTATGGAACAGACACAATAAAGAAACCATTCTTGTCCATGAAAATACAGTCAGATGACCGACTGGAATAGCAATATCCTAATTAATGTCCTTTTGAGTAATCAAGGGAGTTACAAATTTTAATTTATACTTATTATTGACAGCACTGGCTGTCATTTAAATAATTTTTTTCTTTATACCATTTCTCTAGGAAGAGTATATGTAAAATCAAAATATATTAAGGGTCTATTTATGGGAACATTCTTAATATATTCATTATATCAACCTGGAAGATTTGGTCAATTTAATAAGTATTAGTGTGTGGAAAGGTTTCAGGATGGCATTGCTTGAGAAGCAGAAATGAAATATTGCAAAGTGGTATTTACATGCATTATTTCCAAGATCCCATTTCTGCTGTACAATGCAGAATACTATGAGTGTATCTAACAGTGGTCAGGCAGAGCTGTGCCTGTAAATAAAATATATTGGCAGATAAAAATGGTACCTTCCAGGGCACAATTATATCTGAAGCTTGGCCCTTCAGTGGAGGCTTGGTACCTATTTGTTTTTCTGAAGTTTTTTCTGGGGAAGAGCTGCTCATTCCTTTCACTGTGGAATGCCTATCATATTTGAAGCTGAACAAACATGATATTAATTCATAAAAGTGAGGACAGGCCAAAAGAAAATCTGAAGGCAGAAAAATCCGGGGGTAGCTCCTATATCATAAAGTTCACAGAATGCCCCTCCAAGTCTGCTTTTAATTCCAAGGAAAAGTAAGAAAAAGCAGAAGTCCAGCACCCAAACTCAGACCCTGGGTATTCAACATATTGCCCTGAAGTGATGTGAACTGCACCTTCAGCAGCCCTGCATTTAACCCTTCTGACACAAGATTGCAAGCTAAGACAGCTGCTTCCAACTGGTGCTGTCACCGGTCAGGAGTGAAGAAAGGAGAAGGTGGTGAGATAAAGACAAAAAAAGGTGAGAACAATTAACCTCTGACATAGAATATAATGTGTTATGGTCATCACCAGCTTAATTGGAGATAGAAGCTGCATCAGGAATATGCTCTAACGAGTGCATAAGCTTTGCAAGGTTCATTTGCAAAATGCCACATATTTGCATTATCTGTGAGTAATTTGCATTTCTGTTCCCCAGTCCTTTTCAGACAGGTGAATGCTAATAAAGCACCCCGGGTAACAAAATACTGAGAAGATTTAGGATGTGGAAAACCACTTAATATGGTTAAGGGTGATCACATTAAAGTGCAGGTCATCTAATGGTTTAAAGGAGGATGCAGCTCCCATTCTGTCTTAGGAATACTTTAGTCATGAGGTCTTCAAGTGACAGGCACAGGCCAGCACACAGTATGAAGTCCTGAAGCCTGGAGACCAGAGTCGTCTTTCTAGATCCATCAGTTGCTTCATTTTCTTGGGCATGTTGTTTTGCCATTTATCCTGGGGACAGGGAAGATGTCTGCACACAGACTGATTCTTCATCTCAGCACGCATAAGCTCTGCAAAGTACCTTGCTGACAGACACAAAGCACACTTCAGCAAGCAGGGAAGAATGGGTGGTTTGATTACAGTAAATAGGAGCTGGCAGTAAATGGGTAATATCTAGTTAGGTCTATCTGCAGATTCCTCATCCCTCAAATGGAGCTGTTGGAACTTCACTCCATTGTCATCGAGTTTCCCATCATGGGGGTAAAAGCACAGCAAAATGTTTGGAATCGCTTGAATTCTCCATATTAATAGAGTGACCTGCCATCTGCTGCTCTGCCCACGCTTATGGTCTGCTGCTCCACGGTTAAGCATCCATTCACAAGAGAGGAGTGTTTGTGTGGCAGGCAGCTAGGACACTATTGTGTAGGTCTTTACAAACATTGCACTGTGTTTTCCCAGGCATTTTTAGCTCTAAACACGTAGTTTGCCTGTGTGGTTTTGTTTCTCGGGTTTTTTTACCTCAAGGAAAACAAATGTCACATCTTAGTGAGTATTTTCGAAATTTAGAGATAGACATGCACATATATATATAATATTTTAATATAGATTTCTATGCATATACAATTATAGAGAGATAGGATGAATATAAATTTTGGAATTAAATTCTGATGCAATTGAGTCTAGAGACTTTTGGGGAAATGGAACATTATTTTTGCTGACAGAATTGCCTTGGGAAGTTCCTCAGCACTGCCCTGACCCAGCTGCTCCCCCTCTGCTGCAGTTTGCTGTCTCCTTGACAGAGGCAATGCAATTGTTTGTGGAGCACTCTGTGTCTCAGACCCTTGATACAATCCAGGCCAAAAAGAAAAACACCAGGAAAAAAAGGCTTTTGTCCTTGTTTTTTGTTTGTTTGTTTGCTTTTCAACACGGATCTCACTAATCTGGTCCATGAAATGATCCCACCAGCAGTTGTGCTGGCACATCTGAATGAGTGTGGGAGCAGGCATAAAGGGCAGTGGAGGAAGGGCAGCTCATTTTGCCACCAAGGAGCACATACCATCTAACTAATCCCAACAGCTCTCAGCAACAATGAACCAGAACTTCAAACCTTCTAAACTATTACTATATTTGATTCACGTATTTGATTCTTTAAATATTCTAGGTGTGGGAATATATTTTTAAAAAACGCATTCTCTTTTGTTTTTTCACTAAGGCATACTGACAAGAGACTATTCATTTCTTCCAAAATAGAGTGTCAGACAGTGAAATGCAGCTTTAAGCTAAAGGAAATTTTTTTTATGTAACATCTTTCTTGCCAGTGAAATAAACAACCAGCCTGTATTTTCAGTTGGTGCTCAATTCTTCCTCATATTTCAGTCAGCTTTTGTACATTATTATATGAGTCCTGCTGCTACAGTTAAATGTATACAGGTCACTGGGTGTTTGTTCCTCAGTGAAGCAATTTTCTTCCCTAGGATAAATAATTGTGGACATTTTATTTATGGAAAGCTCAGTACTGAACATGCTCATGCAGGTCCAGCAAATGATATAAGTGTGTGTTTAACCTCAGGGGTATAATTTCTGCTGCACTCATCAGGGACAATATTTACCTGCTGAGAGCAAAGCATGGGTCTCACTGGATTATAGCCAGCATGCTCAGAACTTCCCAAAACTGAGCTCAGCTAATTGAAGTTACTACATGTGCTTTAGTAGGAGTTAATCACCTCAATACCATTGGAGATCTGGTCTTAAGGACTCTTTGGAATCCTACTGATCCCTTTTTCTCAGTCATGTTTTATTGCAGTGTATACTGCAGTGTATATGGCTGTATGCTATTTATGCTTCCAGAACTATCTTTTTAACAGTTTTAAATTGGTTTCCTTATCATTTATGGTGTCTCTGTAATGTTTTTTTCCTAGTGTGAAAACAAACAGGTGCCTCTGTCTAACCTTCTTTGCTCTACTCACTACTGGATATATTTATACTATGTCATAATTTATTTGCTTCTTTCTAAAGCATTCACCTTTATATTCACCATGCACACAGGAGACATCTTGCTATTCCTCTGATACTTTTTTCTTGTCCTTCTCTGGATCTATTTGCTTTACCCTTTTTGAAGTGCTGTGCCCAGAATTGTAAGCAGTATTCAAGGTGAATGTACACTCTCAGTTTACATTATGAGACATTCTTAGTGGCATTCCTTCCTTTTCTTAAGATAGAATAGTTTATTTTATTTGACTCTCAGTTTCCATCAACAGGTGGTTTTCATCAAGAAGACTATGATGAAGGTTTCTTTATGTTTTTTTCTGCCATATGGAACTCATAAGTCTTCCTAGAATCCAGTATTTTGCTGTCAATTTGCTTCCATTCAAATTCTTTAACAACTAACATTTGGTCCTGGATTTAAATGTGTCTTTCTCAGGCCCTTCTCATGCAAAAATTCAAACATGGAGAAGCAATGGTACTCTTCCACACACCAGATCATGGCTGAATTACCATTTAATTTATCCTCCCTTCAACTCTTCCCCAGTTTAGGGCATTCTCCACATAGCCATCCACTGGGGTGACAGTCCCACTGAATGTATAGGTAGACAATTCCTCTTCCCCTTCCATGCCTTCAAATGCATATGAATAAGTAAGAAAACAACCAGAAGTCCTACACATACAGATCTCCACATTCCCAGGATGCAACTTCTTCTGGTTTTGGCAACAAGTTCCTCTACCCAGGAGTGAGAGGCTGCATTGTCCAGAGATTACCACAGTCTGTGTTCCTAAAACAGTTAATTCTTTTTTCCTGTAACTATGCTATTTTGCATTGTTCACAAGCTTTGCTTTATCCTCCTTTGCTTCTTTACACAAACATGGATGAATTTACTTCATCCTTCCAGTCAAAGAGATGGGGGTTTTTAATTTGATTTGCAAGTCAACCCCTCCCTTGGCTGAAAGCAAACTGCCTGCTATAGCCTATGCTGCTGACAACTTTGCAATTCTAATTAATTGTGTAACCCTTCTTTCTCATCCCACAACTGTGTAGATGCCTTTATGGTCTCCCAAGGGACATTGTCAGGAAAACTACAGCAGGTGGGAGAGCTCATGTGTCATCTCGTACAAATGAAGGCTGAGAAACTGCTTACCCAAGCTCAGGCACAGATAAGTACCCTAAAATTAGCTGGGCATTTGGTGGCAGCAGCTGTATGTAGCAATGCACTGAAAAATGTACAAACAGATGGCATTGCAGAAAACACGGATGTTGTGTTTATTGTCTGATGGGAGGCCTCTCTGCCTCCTTCCTCCAACATCTTCACAGAGCATTTGGGGGATAAAATGGGATTCCCTTTCTGCTTCCCTTTCTACTGCTTCTGTAGCCAGCTTCCCTAGAACTTCCCTCCATTCAGAGTTGGTAGCTGGTCATTCCTACCACTTCTCTTCTGCTTCTGACTTTTTTATATTAGAGCCTTCTTTAATATTTTTTGCATGACTCTCACTTCACATGGCAGCAATAAACATAAAAATATAGGTCCTAGAGCATGTTGGTGTTCATGAGAGGAGAAAGTGTACATATTAGCATTTACTTCAAAGCCGTCAAAGGAAAAATTTTAAATATTTATACCAAAGGATGTGCATGGATGTATGTTCTGACAGAAAAAGGGCCAGAATACATGGAAAAAAGCTTTTTCTTTTTTCTTTTCCTTTTTTTTTTAATTTTTTTTTTTTTTCAGAAGAGGACCAGAACTGCGAGACTGGTAAATTTTGACAAAGTTCTGGCAAAGTTTTCAACTACATCTTTCAAAGTCAAGGAATTGTTTGCAGTTTAATTGAATTTTAGGGACATTAAGTTCAAAGAGATTTCCTCAACACAAGTTCCCTGAGCTCTGTCATGTACAGCTGACTCCAGAACTGGGACACCCACTGATTTTCTTACTGAAGCAGTAGTACTAACACTGCACTTCTTGGGGGGCAGGAGGAAATTTTAAAAAATTGATAAACTGACTAATAAAACTACAGATTTCAGAGGAGGTTAAGTGAGAGTGTCAGTGTGTCTCAGAGTGTAAGAGGGTGTAGTATCTACTGAGGTAAGTGTTCCATGGCCTCCAGAACACATGGGAATAGACTGCTGTTTCAAACACCCCAGATTAGCAGGTGCAGGGAGAAAATACGTAGATATTTACACCAGAGGCCTAACACAAACACACAGAGCAAAACACTTATGTCACTTCCAAACAGCTGGTGGTCTTCCCTCAGCAGCACCAGGGCCATCCCTCTCCTCAAGAAGCACATCAACAGCTAAATCTTCTCTTGGGCCTTCTGCACCTCCACTTCACTGTTCTATATCTTCCCCTTCTCACTCCTCCTTTCATACCAATCTTCTCCTCAGCCTGTCCAAGTGTCCCTCCATGGCATGGCTTTATGAAGTCACTCTGGCCTTTGATTTTGCTTTGTTGATGCTGATTCAGCTCTCTCAGCCTGGCAGATATATTCTCCTTCCAAAAGAGCTGCTTCACAGCTTCTTTATTTTCCCTCTTTCCTTTGAAGTCCCCCTTTCTGTGAAGGGCAGAAGTTAACTAGGTTTACCCATGAGGGACCCACTCTGGAACAGGGATACTGAGAAGCAAGCTGGCAGGAAAATGAGTGGTGACAAAGGGCAGCAGAAGAGCATTGCTCCTTGCTTTCCATTGACTCACAAAGGTCAGCAGAGATTGTAAATGGATGATTTACCTACGTGTTTGTAAGGCCTCAAATTCTTTTTTACTTTCAACTGTAAGTTTTTGGTTTTGGCAATGAATTAAATAAAATTTTCTCACCTGAGTCTGCTTTTCCCAGATGCCCTCTAGATTCACTCTGCCATGGTACCTTCATTCTATAAATGCAAGTACATTTGGTTAAAGAGAGGGGGTGCATTCTTATGCTCCATGACACAGCTTTCCCTAACTACTTTCACCCTATAGTAGCTATGGATGTCAGCCCTAGATGCAAACTAGATGACAAACTTGTGTTCACATTCTCCTGACAAACACAAACCACAAAATCCCCAGGCATTCACCAGCCTGCTGAGCATTGTTGTGACCTTCACTCTGACATGGGATAGAGTGGCTGGGGGCAGAAAGGAGTTGCTGATCTGTGATTGCTTTTGAGGCAGTGAATCATAGTCATGTTATCCCAGAACAACAGGATTGTGTATCTTCCAAATCACTGAAAATTTCAATTTCAGCCCATGAGTGGCATTGTATGACCTGTTTTGATAAGTGCATCTACCTATCTTTCATGAACTGAAAATAACTGAACAGCAATCTGCAGATATTTTACAGTCATCTTTACCATTTCTATTGTTAATTAAAATCTGAAAATGAGATTTACATTACATTATAAGATCTTCAGCCTACAAGTATTGTCATGTGTGACAATGTTTGTAAACAGCATGGTCATTAGGAACTACAGTGGTGAGGCACTGTTTTCTTGTGGAAAGAAACTCTATCAGAATTTTGGGCACCAATTTATAAGTGTTTTTGTTTGATTTTGGAGAAAAATCAAGGACTGCTGCTTCACAGGAGATATTAGGGGTGACACGGTTTGCTTGTGTTTCAGCAGCTATAAAGTAAAAATTTACATAGTTCCCAACTTCAGCCAGAGTATACAATGAATGGAGAAGAAATATACTAAAATTTATAAGTATAGGCATACCTTAAGGAATTGGATATCAAGGTATAAATGCTTTCTGTTCCTTAGGAAAAAATATTGTTGCAATCACAAGCTGCAGGAACTCACAGCTCTTCTGAAACTTAAAAGAAATCCACTTTTTGGCTATAAAATATGTATTATTCATTTTGCCCAGGTTAACTTTATTTTCCTTTTAAAGGAGCCTTGACACTTTAAACTGGCATTTGTGAATACAGTGTAAATCTTTGCAATACTAACCAGGCGACAAGTTGGCTTCAGAAAATGAGAAATATGACCTGTGGAATAGCCCACTTAAACTGAAGCATGAGTTAGGATTCAGTCTATTTACAAGCACTAAACAAAGTGCTCCAACATCTTTCCACTATGCTTTATCCCAGTGCCACAGTAGTTCTTGAGATATATAGAAATTACTTTTTTCCCCCATGTCACTCCTTAGACATTGATTTTAAAATTAGTAGTACTAAGTAAAAATTTCCTGAGGATAATCACTTAAATACAAAATTGAATTAGGTCTGGGCATGTTCTAACCCATTTTGCCTTTGTCTTTTGCATGCCTCTAAGCAAGTAAATTTTGCAAACATAAGTGCTGAATAAAAGTTTCAGAATTCACAGTGGAGACAGCATGTTTTAGGTCATTCAATGTTGTTTACACAGAAAGTGTTTGACCTTCCAAATTCCTTTCACACATCCTTAGTGCAGAGACCATGATGATTCAGGAAATGTTTTGGCCACACCTTCTGATAATTGGGAGTGCAGATGCAGCCATATTACCAGAGTGGTAAATGTTCATTGCAAAGTTAATTTGGGGAATTAATGTTGGGAAGGATGAGCAGAAAAAAACAGTCAAGTTGAAAAGCCAGAGCATGCCACTGTCCCTGCTGGTGATGCACTTGTGTTACTGCTTCTGTATCTTACATTACTGCTAATTAAGGCTGCAGAAGGTGGGGCTGCTTCATTGAAGTAATATATTGGAGAACCTGTCTGCCTTTTTGAACAGACTGCTGGAATATAGTCATCAATTTAGTGTTTTAGAAAGGGCACTGCAGATGTTCTCCAAAAGGGGCACTCTTGGTGCACCAAGAGTACAGTTAAAGGGTGGGAAAATGCCATGGACTCCAATGAATTCAGTCGCAGCTCTTTCTTTGTGGTGATAAAGCCATATCTCTCTCACATAAAAAACATCTTTCATTCCAGCCATTACATAGATCTCTGCCTCCATACAGAAACAACAAGACAAAGTCATTAAGAAATTTTTCATGGTTGGGTGTGACTGGTTTTGAGTGGGGCAAACCCAGGAGAAGCCCACATGTCTTTATTTTTTTCTTGGAAACACTGTCTTGAAAAAAAAAATCAAGAGCTTAAAGCTGAATATTGACTGAAACATACCTTGAACTATGAGCAAATGCCTTGCCTCCCAGTGTTTAATTCTTTCAACATTAAGGGCCATATGAGTAGAAAGGTATTACCCAAAAGATACCCAACTCTCTCATCCATTTTTACTCCTCACACAGAGCTCTGAGGCTCATGAACTTTGGCAAACATGAGAAGTCAAAAGGGTCTCTTCATATATTAGCTGCAAAGAGGATGTAAATGAGGATGGGCAAAGAATGACAGATATCAAATGGTAAGTGAGAGCAATAACAGTGAATGGGTGAAATTAACCACCCAAGCAGATAGGACTAGAAGGATTCCTAGGGAAATACTGAACAAGCCAGGCAGAATATTTCAGTGCATATTAGCACAAGAGAAAAGAAGTCTCCAGTGGAGAAAAATTGAAAATCTGAACTCACACTGTGAAGGAGAATATGATTAACAAAATTCATTCACCTTTGAACTTACTGAGTGAATGAAATGAATGTTCCAATCAAAACATTAGAAGATTGTTGCACCCAGATAAAAACTCTGCACTTGGTTCTCATGTGTTCCTAACAGCTGGCAAAAGAAGGCAAGGCATCTGATTACTTCACAAAAGTCTTTCAAATATCTTTGATGTTGATGTTGGAATATGCTGCAGAAAGAATAATTTCTAATGGATTTACAAATTATTTTAAGAATGAGGTAAGGCAGTGACAGCACAAACTAGAGCAGCTATAATCTCCATGAAGTGTGTAGAGGCACACCAGGCAAAGAAAAATCTGTGCATGGCACAAGAACAAATGCAAAGGCTGACAAAAGATTGCTCAGTAAGCTCTGTTTAAAAGGAAATTGTGTTATAGCAGATCAAGGAAACAAATGCACACTTGTATTCAAGAAAGAGAATGAGCTTAGGCAGAAGTCCCCAATAAATCTCAGAGCTGTGAGCAGCTAACAAAATCCTCCTAGGTGACAGCTTTGAAGAAAAATAGTTTTACAGGAAAGGTACTGGGCTGAGCCTCAGGAGGTTGGTGTCCCCATTGCCACACTGCTGCATGTGTATTCTGGGACTCTGGAGGAGAAAAAAGATTTCAGCAAAGCTTTCCTTTATAGAATGGAGAGAACACTTCCCTTCCCTGACTTTGCCTTATGTATTTATGAGGTATGAACCTCTTTGCATTCCCTCTCAGCAAAATCTGCCAGGATTTACTGTGGAAAACAGCATTCAAGGGACCCCTTATAGAAGAAAGTGTGTACCAAGAGAACTGTTCTGAAAACCTGCAGATTCAGAAGGAGAATATGAGGCCATGAATACCACTTACACAGAGCATGTCTTTCATGAAATTGCAGGGAGGCTGAATCCACTCACTTCCTTTCATGTCAGTCTAGGTACTTTTATGCTCTACAGATTGTCAGCAGGCAAATCTTGCAACCAAAATGGGTTTCTTGAAGTCCATTGACGCACATTTAACCAAAGAGACCTCTAATGGTTCCTTTGACCTTGCTGTGAGCAGACTGAAAGACATCCTAAGGTCCATTCCAGCCCAACTGATTCAGTGACTGTTGTACTAAGAAATGTCCAAATTAATGACAAGATTTCTGTCCAGCACAAGGCACAATTAGAGTCTGATCTTATGGCATGGTCTGAGACAAACAGCATACCACTGAGAAAGCAGCAGGTCCAGCTCCACTCCTGAATATCTCCATCCATCCTGCTCCTGGCCATGCTCTCCCACTGCTCACTTTGAGATCCCTTTCATACTCGTGTAAGTCACACAGCAAGACACAGCAGCCCAATCAGATGGCAAAAAAAGGACAAGACAAAGCAGTTTCATCTGAGATCAGATGAGCCATGTAATGGAATCAGGAGGGAAAGTTGATGGCTGTGGTGAGAGATGAGGAGGGGCAAAAACAGAGGATGAAGAAAGGAAGAGACAGAGGAAAAGTTACCACAGTTTCCCCCTTTAGTCACTGGTGAACTTGTACATCAGCTTGGCCATATTGTGAAATTGTATTCTAAAAATACATAGCTAATTTATATCTAAAAGTCATCTCAAAATTATCCCACGCTACCTGTATCCTATCAAGATATTGTTTGCAGTGAGCAGGGGCTTTTGAACATCAGCAGAACTCCAGAATTAAGTAGTGGTGACAATGACACAGGACAGAAGAAGCTGTTTCTCTTGTGTGCTGTATGATGGCACTGCAACATGGTGAAACTAAAGTTGGGAAAATGAGAATGGTGGACAAAACCTAGTCTGAAGGGCTTGATCCTTTACAACACAGTTGTGTTATGAGAACCATTTCCATTCAAGGAAAGGACTTTCCTGTGCCTCCAAGATGGAGCTAGCTCACAGTCTGTCAGCAGCAGAGGCAAACTGAAATACTGGGGCAGCACAGAACAGACAGTGAGGCTGTGTGGAACAGGCAGAGCTGGCACAGGAAGCTAAGGCAGTTGTCACTGCCATCTCTCCTCTGCTGCCTTCTTTCCTGCCAGGCCCAGCTAGCAGTCAGTCTTCTTTCCATTGCCTGTTAGTTCTCACCAGAGGCAGATTTATTTTCACACCCCCTAGTTCAGCCAATGACACTGCTCTCACACAACAATGATCAGCCCTTTCTGATTGCTCAGCTTACTCTGCTGCCCATTACAGGCAGTTGTTGACTTTATTTTTCCCCAAAGCCAGCTCTGCTACCAAATCTATTCCTACCAAGTGTAAATCTGAAGAGGATAGTGCACACCTACTCACATTGCAAATTCTGCTAGGTTTTCCATCATCAAGGTCTTCATTGATGATGTCCTCATTCCCTGAATATACACAGTGCTCCTAATTATACACTTTCCTCTCTGATTTATTCTGAATGGAGCAACATGATGACTGCAGTGCAGTGCTCTGCAACCTCATACCAGGACATTTTTTTCCAATGTTTTTCTTCATATGTTTTCTCTGTAACCTGCCTGTTACAGAAAAACAACTTTGTGTGTGTATGTGTCTTTGATTCCCAAGATTATGCAGCTAAAAAAGCCAACCCCAAAATGCACTAAAA
The DNA here is from genome assembly GCF_903797595.1 of Erithacus rubecula. Taxonomy (NCBI): domain Eukaryota; kingdom Metazoa; phylum Chordata; class Aves; order Passeriformes; family Muscicapidae; genus Erithacus; species Erithacus rubecula. The sequence continues at coordinate 104,256,815 of NC_136689.1, forward strand.
GGGCCATGAATGGAAAATGGCAAATCTTTGATGCAGGAAAAAATCATACATTGAGGGAAAATCTCAGGATAATCTACAGCTGCTCAGGTCATTGTGAGTGGTACCAAAATATCAGTGATAATGGACACGCAGCTTGCTAGGCAGAACACATGCTATGTAGCAATGGCTTTGTGAGTAAATGCCATTTAGGGACAGTCAAACTAGAGATACAAAAGACTGTAAGAAGTGACTGTATAGCAAGGAAGCATCTGCCCAGACAGAATAATCCCAGAGCTGAAAGTATACACTTTTTATTTATGGGAAAATTTAACCTCAAAGACTGAAAATAACTCATTCCCCAATAATAGGGATGGATTAGATCACCATGCTTTCTTCTAAATTTGACCTTCCTCATACCTTACAAGCATTTAAGGCCAGATTTCAAAGTAAATCTCTTATAAGGGGTTGCAGTTACCTCTGTGCTGAAGTGGCAGCAGTGGCTGACTCTTCTGTGCTCTTGAATGGAGAAACACATGAACCTCCCAGGGCTACCTAGAAATGGAAAGGACTTTCTTTTCCCATTGTCTAACCAAATAAAGTGTAGCCTGAAGGAGACTTCATGATAATAGCCTGAAAGAAAAAAGACATCTTGAGAATGCCTCTTGCTCATATCTGCTAGCTGTGGGACCAATAGAGCTCAGTAACATAAAAGTCCCACTTTTTAGGGTAATGAAGGGTGTGTGACTAGGGAAAAGTGAATTCAAAACAGTGTGATTCTCATTAGGACTGTGCACAATTTTGTGCACGTCTGACTCTGACCATGTCTGAAAATAAAATTGTCTCCATTCTCTTCACTTTAATATTGTACACTACCATAGTCCATTTCCATTATTTACTGATTGCTTTCAAATTCTTCCTCCCCCTAGTCTGAATATGTGGGATAATGCTTGGTAGGAATTGAAACCTTTCTTCAGATGGTGAACTGGGACCACTTTTGCCACAGAATGGCAAACTGGTGCCTCCACTTGCCTGCCCTGCCCTCCAGCTGTCCACTCCAAAGCCTCAGAGAACATTCCTGTCCCTTGATGGTGCACAGTCCATAAGGACTTCCCAGTCCTACATCTTCATCTGACCCACCAGAGAGGAGAGTTTGGAAAGACTGCTGGAGAGGACTGGTGTGGTAACACATGGCCCTTTCTATTTTAGGGTAAAAGCCTCTGGTGGATGGGAGACAATGACAGCTGGGCAGTAATGCTTTCTGTGGCCAAAGGGTCTTAACACTGAATGAGTGAGCTAGACCTGTGTGGGATACAAGGACAGAACTGCTACTTGAGCAAGTCATTCCTTCAGAACAGATATGCAGCTCACTCTTGCCAAGATAAAACACTAATGTGACTTTTCAAAGTTTTTCCCTCCTATAACGTCAACTCAGAGAATTCAGCAAGCCCATAGCTGTATTTCTTTTCTCTGGATGAATGGCTACCCTAAATTGTTGTTGAGGTGCAGTTTAAGAGAGTTGGTAATAGATTTGCCAAAGTCTCTGTAGAATCTATATTAGCTTGTACTCATAATAGCATTTCAAACCATCGTGTACTGAAGCCCTGACCATATGGGCCAGGAAATGGCAATGTGATTAGCATTTCTCCTCTGCTGGCCCCCAGTATGTCACCCTGTGGCTATTACAGCCATCTATTTTGCATTCTGGCTCCCCTGTGATATCAACAATAAACAGTAAACAGTGCACTTGGTAATAACTTCTCCAAAGGAAAAAGAAAAAAAACAACAACCTAACAAACCACCCTCAGCAAAAAAGCATAATGTAGACACTCTCTGTAGGAGTTTCCAAGATGGTTTGCAGCAGCTACCCAGGCATCAATGCCAAACAAAATTATCTGAGTGGTAGAAATAGGTCCCCAAACAGCTGCCACCAGCTGTAGCAGGCCAAGATAGAAATAATGAAAGGAAGATTTTTTTCCCTGAGCATTACAAGAAATGGAAGCAGAAATACATGAAGTATCTGCACCTTCTAAAGATTCTTTTGTTACACATAATCTTTATAGAAATTTACATATGTCACCATCTGCTGGCACCCTCCATTACTGCATCTCAACATTATGTTGCTCTACAAGAAGATTCATGAAATTCCAATGACTGTATATAGAAAAGAGTGGATTGAATATGTCAGTGTAATGAAAATGGCCAAACTGGGATGAAACCACCAGAGCCTGAGATTAGTTTGCAAAAGTTCAGCCCATATTTTCTCCAGGAGAACCACACAAGAGGTTTTAGAAAGCCATGCCTGAGAAAGGGAAAGGGATTGCCATGCAGTATAACTTGACACAGAATGATAGAGGGATTTGTTTGATTGCTTGTTCTGGATGAGAGAAAGGAGAAGGTCTACAGGCAGCCAGGGATGAAGAAATACATTAACCAGTTTTCTGTCCAGTCACTAGGACTCTATCTTTTGCCTTTCCATTCTTTTTGCTTTACAACTTCCTGAGTTCCTGCCCAAACTCCAGTCCTGCAGTCACTAATTTCAAATTCTTTTACAGCAATCTTCTTTGGCTTCTTTTGAAGGATGGCTGGAATCTCCATCTGGTAATTCTGTTGGTTAATCTGCCTAGTAATGCCTTCTTTGTCCTGAGACAAAATTCTTCACATGGATCAGTGTAATGTTCACAGGCTACCATTGTGTAATGGTGAAACCAGGGAGCTTTAAAGGTTTGATATAAAATATTTGTCCATTAATTAATCTCTGAGTGAAAATATCATGTAAACAAAAAATATTTAAACCTGCCACTTGACAGATTTTTTCCTCCTGCATAAATGGGTCCATCTACCTCAGGGCTTCTTTTCAAACAAAAAAATTGCATTTTGAACTGTTGGAAAGTGATGGGGCACCAAGTGAGGATTGGATGGGTAATATTTCCTTCCAGGTAAATTTACTTGAGTCTTAACTTCAAGGGAGGAAATGGTGTTGGTCAAGGTGAATTTACCTTGGAGAAAAACTGGAATGTTGTTTTCATTATGCTTTTTCTTTGGAAAACACTTCTCAGATAAGAGAAAAAAAACTGGGTTTTAACAATGAAGACCAGACACAAGAGAAGCATGAAAAAAATGTGAACAGCAGAACAGAAATCTCAGAGGACAAAATGTCAAAAATACACCACAATTGCTTAGTTTTGTCATCTTTCTCATTACCTCTGAAATGAACAATAAGGTGTCTCTCAGTAATAAAAAAGGAGTTTGGGGATTATTTTTTGGTGTGGGTGGTTTTGATGGAATTTCTGTCCTTACACTCCAGGCTTGAACTCAGCTGATAAAAACTGAAACTTGAAATCATCACTTTACTTTAATCAGCAGTTTAGACACCAGTCTATTAGTCTTTGCACAGGTTTCATTGTATGTATTTTACATGATTTGTGTTACTTCCCCCTCTTTTCTTTTTTTTTTTAGTGGTTTTTTTGGTTGTTTTTTTTTTTTTTTTTTTTTTTGTGTGTGTGTTTTTTATATTCAGGGGACATGCTTTAAGCTTCAGATAAAATTTAAAGATAAGAGTTAAATTCTGTGCTTTACTTTAAGGAACAAGTCACGTTTCAGAAACAGCTTTATCTAGAAAAGAATTTGAATTTTTCCGTAGCTTATCATGTTTCTGTTTTATTAAGGCAAAATGTCACACATTGGCATCTGTAGGGGAGCTATTGTCAGTGACCTTTAGACCACCTTGAAAAAACGGTAGAAAGGGCTTTTTTTCCAATTTTCTCAAGGAAAGAAGAGAGGAAACAACTCTGAACTCTTTCATTAGCAGTTGAATCTTCACTTACTTCTTAACAACAGTACTTGCCCAGAGTAGGTAACAAGCATCCCAGTAAAGGAAAAGAACCTAAATAAAAGAAAAAAATAAAATAAAAAAAAGAGCTGAGAAAACTTGAGAGCAAAGCTGCATTGTTTGTGGCATTAAAAGACACAGGTTATTGTAAGCTGAAATATTTTTCTTTTTCTTCATGAGTCCCTCCACACAGGGAAACATAACAGTGAGTGCTCCACTGTTCAAAACCAAAATTAAGACCAGTTTGCACAGTGCTGTAGATTAAACAAGAGAAAATGTTAGGCAATTAAATGTTAATGATTCAAGCTGGGTGCTTATGTTTTGTATTACTTGCCTAATAATGTTAGCATTTAAATGGTCAGCTTTGAAGTTAACAAACAGCCCATTAAGATGCAACCAGGGAGTTGTGGGCTCTTTGGGTGCTATTGTTTCAGTCTGGATAGCTGCAGACTCAACAAAACAGCAGCCATGGGATTTACTTAGTGAAGACTATTTTTGCAATTATAAGGGGTAGAAGTTGTTTTGGGCTTTTTTTTTTTTTTTTTTTTTTTTTTTTTTTTTTTTTTTTTTTTTCTTTTAGTGAAAGCTTATATTACACAGCATGTGGGAAAAGCCTAAATCTACTCATTTTCTTCTGAGTCCTGGGATTTCTATTGTCCCTGCTGATCACTTAAATACAAATCAGTTGGTTCCCAAGCTCTGTACAGTGAACATCCTACTGCAGCCATCAAAATTCTACCAGATTGCTGACTCTGAGCTGGTGTTTCTGGATACTTGCAGGGGTTAATATAAAAATGTACTCCCGGCAGTAAAAATTAAAGGAGGTCCAGTGATGAAAATTGCATCACATAATGAGAGATCCTCAAAGCAGTGGCTACTTAACAGACAGAAATAAGATATAATTGTCAATGGAACAGAATATTATCCAGGATAATGGGCTCCTGCAGATGCAAGTACAGCAAGGCAAAGCCAAAACATTTATGGAAAATAAATGGCATAGGGCAGCTCAGGTTTGTTCTTCTTCAAAGTGCACAACATTGATCCTGTGGCAATGATCTCTCATTCCAAGTCATTGATGTAGACTTAATTATTTTATGTAATAGAGGCTGATGTAGGAGTTACTTACTGTGCCTCTGTAGACCCATTGCATTAGGAGTGCCTCTGAAAGAGAAAAGCACTGTGGATTTCAGTGCCTGGATTTCATCAAGCTTTTTGTTATCCCTACTGTGACTGCTATTCCCAGCACTTTCCATGTGGTGTTAACCAAGGAGAGCTAGTTTTCTGCTGTCAAAAGGCAAGTGCTGTGACAGTTTGATGTTTCCTAGTGGCAACTGTAAATATTGACATTTTAGTCAACAACAATTGATGCAACACATTAAATGTAATGGGGCTTTTTCACTGAATTTAAAGTGAATAATTTCAGGCCCTGTTTGATGCATTAGGAGGAACAGGACTGTTCTTAAACTGACTTTGTTTTCTGATGTACTGAACATGATGTATGAATGCCAGAACAACCTCCTAGTAAAACTATATTACTTCTTGGTTTTGATCTTTTGTGGCCTGCTAAAGGGCTTATTTAAAATGCCACAAAACATGTACTGCTAGCTCTCACATCTTAATTGAAGAAATAGGTGGTCTGGATGTTTAACAGAGACTTCTGTGTGTCAGAAATATGAAACAGTGAACTAGTTCTTAGCTAGAAACATAAACCAGGTGCATTAAACCAACGCATTTCAGTTATTCACTTGCTATCTCCGTGGTCATGATGTCATTTCTGTAATTTATCATAGGGTTTTTGGGTTTTTCTGGGTTAAATAGAACATAGCTATTTATTTTGGTCCACTGTTCTATCCTGGGTTAACTTATGGAGAATAGCCTTTAAAGGATAATTCTACATATTGCCACACACATATGACACGACCAGCAAAATGGTGATCATTCATTTTAATGCTGTGTGGGCTGTGTGTAGCTGTACAAAAGACCACAGATTTGGTCCTCTGTGCTTTATGCAGAAACCAAATGCTAAATCTTAGCAGGTTGTATAAAGAAGAAAAGAAACAAAAACACACAGACAAAAAACAAAACAAAAAAAAAAAAAAATCAAGAATACCATCATGATATAGGCAAAGGGAGATCAATAGTATGATTAAAGTGCTAGGATCCCACTGGGTTTTTTCCAAGAGTCTACAGCTGTTATAGTGAATACCTGATGATTTTTCAACTAGCACAATTTTAATTGGGTAGGTGACTGGGGGAGTCATGTAAAGCCTCCCTTTCCTTCTGATGCCTTTTTATTTTTTTCTTTTTGTGATGGCATTAACAGCATTCGGTCAGCTCTGTGACCTTGTGCAAGGACAGTCAACAAAGCACCCACCTCTGTCAAATCTCTGCAGAACATCATAACCCTGGAGGTTATGCCATCTGCATCTTAGATTTAGCCTAAATTGCTCTGGAGAGGCTAATGGCCACTTTTTAGTGCACTTCTTTATTTTTGGCCATATATGATGTTTTAGCCTGTTTCTAACGCTTGAGAATATATGTGCATTCATTCTGAGCAACTTGGCAGGCCTCTTATATTTACTTTAATTTCTCTGGCACTGTAAACGTCTGCTGTATGGATGTCACAAGTAATGCACATTACTGCAGTTTTTCCATACTCTATTATGTGTTGCAGCATTTTCAAATGGCAGTCACAATCTGGGGCCTGGCACTAAGTTCCAAGAAAGGTCAGTTATAAACTAGTTGTGTCTGTGTGCCTGCTAAAACTATGTGGAAGCTGGGAACTACTGCATGTCTTCTGTAACACTTTCTCATGACCATACATCACTCCCAGGTTCTCGGTCCCAAAGATACAAATTCTTTGTTTTGAAGCATCATTATAGGGGGACTGAAAAAGTGTCTTGAAGAGCTACAGACCACCAGAGTATATCCATTTTTCTTAGCACTCTTCCCAGAGATACAATTAGCAATACACTCCACTGCTGACACATTTATCCACTGAATGACTAGTGTACTCCACACCTCCTCTTCTTCAAGTCCTTTCTCCTGTGCCAGAATATCAAACTGTAGGATTTACACAGCTGCTGGGAAGAAGTGATGAAACAACATTCCAAAGAGCAGCTTTCAGGTGGGAAGGTAGAAGCAGCCTGTGATAGTGTGGCTGCAGAGCATGCACAAGTTTCTCTTGCTAAATTTGGTGTTGAACACACTCATCGATGTACCTACTTGATGATGATGTCATACCACAGAGAATTTACAATGCTTTTCAGAAATGACACCTTATAATCCTTCCTATGCCTGAAAGTCCTGCCTTGAGCATGTCCCAGGCTTTCTCCAAGGTTAGTCCTTGATTTCTTCCTTTTTGTGGTTGGGGCAAATTTCCTTAGAATACCTGAAGGTGCTTCAGATCTCCCAATCAGCTGAAAGACTCTGTCATTGTTTCTGTATGCTGCACTCACTTGGCCACCTGAGTTTGCCACTCTCTATGACAAGACACAGTTTGCCACTCTCTATGACAAGACACAGCACTCTGTCCTTGTGGAATTTCAGCACTACTCATAAGAGGGTGGATCCTGCATTGCAAGGCTGAAGCCTACTGTCTTCAAGCCAAGAAAGTCAGTTTAGGATAGTGTGGTTCTGCATCAGTCCCAGGACTATCCTGTTCAATATTCAGATCTTGAAGAATGGCCAGCACTGAGAGACATTGCTTCCAACACAGTTAACATTTGACACATAAATATAACCAAACCATTCTCTATGACATTACTGACTGCCCCCTCTCAACAGGTACAGATATTGCCATCTCTTAATTAGCCTTATGCTATGCAAGGAGATACAAAACAATGCATACACAGTCAGGACTTGCCAAGAATGTTGCCACCAAAACTCCACTAGTCATGAATTTAAAATAAAAAATGCAGATATTGAAATATTAATTTCTATGTTTTCTGTTTTATTCAAGGCAGAAAAATGATTCTAAAATTCTTCTGATGTTTCAGAATTTAGCTAATCTTAACAGAAAACTAGGTGTGCTTCAGTTTTAGTTGAAACCCAAAGAGATGTCAACAAAGAGCCTTCATCCACAAAACACACTTTTTAAAATGTAAATTAGACATTTCAAAATGTTGCTTTCTAGGGTAACATTACTTTATATCAGCCTAGCTGTATTCTCACTGGAAGCAATGGAATGCTTGGCATTGGTGTCAGTGGAAATGACTTAGTAGGTCTAACAGTTGCAGCACTGTGTATAACAGGTTAAAATGAGCTCAGAGAGCACAAAATTTCAATTTCACATGCCAGTCTCACCCTCTGCTTCTTCAGATGACTAACTCTTTATCTTTTTCTACCTGGATACCATTCAATGCTTTCACTTTTTTGTCCAGGTCTCTCCTGGTTCCACCACCTTTCTTTGCTTACCTCTACCAGATTTGCAACATCTTCATGCAAAATGGCTGGCTCCCAAGATCACATTCCTTTGGAATCACCAGTGGCTGGAATTGAGTAACTAAGCTTTAAAAAAAGAAACCTCATTAACAATTTATTGATCAGCTTGGTAAGATGGTAAAATGGGAGAGGCAATGGGCCCACAGAAACCAGGGGCCTTTGGAATACCTGTGGTACTGATGTTAGAGGCACCTGCAGTGGAGGAGAGCCCCCCACTGCTGAGTGTGATAGCTGAGTGGGAAACCAGCTGTGCCTGTGACATTAGAGCCCCTCTACAACTGAACAAACATATCAAAGGGCTGCATCAGATTGTGAAAAGCAGAGCCTCTTGAAGCAATTCACACGGCTGCTGCCACTCTGCTTTGATTGATATGAACAAGTCTTATCTTCAAAAATATATACAGCTAAAGTGAGTATTTCTATAATCACTTCAGATTGCATCTTAGAAAGGAAGAAAATTTTGCCTCCTCCCTTCCCCTCCTCCTCCTCTTATGTTTCCTCCACTCTGGAAAAGTCTTACGGATGGCTGAAACATATGTTAAACGTGGGAGGGAAAAAAGGTACCTTCCAAATCTTCATGTCTTTGACAGTAAGGCAGCTGTATATATCCCTGTTCTTTGAAAGTATGAATTAGGGCTGAAGAACTGCTACTCCAAAATCTCTTACCTTTTGACAGATCATTTTTGTTTGTGGTGGCTATGGCTGTCAGCAGCAGTTTGTCAAGCTTGGAACACCATCTGATATTGGAGGGAGGGGCCACCTTTTTTCTTTTGAAGAAGAGGAAATCCAGAGCAGGAGAATGACTGTCCATGCACAGCTGTGCATGTATTTTCAGTTTGGCCCATCTAATCTTCCAGCTGTCCTTGTTCAACAGCACAGATCCTGCACTCTGCAAGCTGCAGACCCAAGGATGGACCCCTACCTCCATCAGGCTCACCATGGAGACTCAACTCTTGGTCCAGAGATAGCAGCAGTGCTAGGGGACAACATCTGCAGTATTTCCTCCCACAAGGCACATTGAATGTGATTGCAGCTATACAGGGAGTGAATTCAGTCCTCCATTTTCTTAATAGGTATTAATTTCTAAGAATGATAAAAATATTTTCAAGGCTGATTCTAACAAAGAAAAAAATTCTAAATATGGGGAGCTGACTGCAGAAGCAGAGCGAAACAAGTGACCAAGAGCCATATGAAGATAGAAAAATGCAGCAGATTTTGATGAAGAAAAGAAGTTCTCTGCAAGGACAGATGTATTTAAAAGTCAAGAGGAAGAAAGAAGGCAACAAAATAAAGAGAACTGACTCTAGGTTAAGGAAAATTCATACAGGTTGGCCAATCATTGCTGTGTTGGTGGTCTTTAAATAAAGGTCAAAAAAAATTGTACCAAAATCCACAGGAGGATTATTAAAATGCTTATTTAAGACAGTGGGTTGCCTGTGGGAAACAGTGCTAGTTTCATTATATTTCTAATAATGTTTAATTAGTTTATTATTGCATTTAGAATTACTTTCTGAGAGAATTTTGTCCTTTTGTACTGTTCAATACTCTCTTCCATCCACATTTCTTGTCAGAGCTGCAACAGGAACTTTTTTTTTTTTTAGTTTAAATTCTATATCTTAATCTTTGCATCTTATCAAAGCTCTCAGGCCTCACCAATAAGTTCCTATGCAAACAATCAATCAAAATATTACCCTCTGCCCCATTTGTCAATGCTCATCTTCTGCCCCTGCTATTGGAGCAACCTGCCATGTACTCCATGCACTTCAGAACCTTGTCATTCCAAGATTGATGATGAAATCATGGCTGTTTACCCTTTGGAAAGCTTAGTTACCAAGTGCAAGGTGACAAAAATATTTGTCTAGAATGGTCTGTTGACCTTCTGTTCTCACAGAAGTTGGATAATTGGAAAACATGTGCAGTAATACAGTCTGTAGGGCTGCACAAGCAACCAAAGCCTGTGCAGCTTCTGAAAGTAACCTACATGGAATGCAAACCCTTTTAGAGCAGGAGCAGCATTTTGGATATTCTCCTTTTTTCTCTAACACAACAATGCTTAAAGTTAGGGACACAAGCTTGTGAACAGTTTCCCAGCGGTTGAGAATGCTCAGTGTCTGTTTGCTAAAATACCTTATGTCCTTACCCACTGAAGGGAGAAGCTGAAATCTTCCAAAGGACAGTCTGTATGTGTCTGCAGTAAATAAAAAAACCCCACCTTTTTCCCCCAATCCTGCAGCTCACACCTGTCCAAGGCTTTGCAGCTGGGCCATTTAAAGCCTTCAGATACAATTCCTGAGCCTTCCAGTACCCAAAGGGGCTACAAGAGAGCTGGAGAGGGACTTCTTACATGGGCACATAGTAGTTGGGCAAAGGTGAAAGGCTTTAAATTGAAATAGGGTAGGTTTAGACTGTATATTAGGAAGAAATGCTTTACTGTGATGTTGGTGAGACACAGGTTCAGGTTTTCCAGAGAATCTGTAGATGCCCCATCCCTGGAACTGTTCAAGGCCAGGTTGGATGGGACTGTGAGCAACCTGATCTAGTGGGATGTGTCTCTGCCCATGGCAGAGGGGTTGAAAACAGATGCTCCTTAAGGGCCTTTCCAGCTCCAGCCATTCTATGATTCTGTGATTATGTGATTTCATGATTCTATGATTCTGAGGTTCTGAGGTTCCATGATTCTATGAATACATGAGCATAATGGCCCTGTGAAAGGCTTAGGTTGGACACATTGCACTCATTATAATAAGCAGCTTAAAACATATTTTTGAGACTTGAGAGGGATCTGTGATTGGCTCACAGAGGTCCCCTTCAGAAACTTATTTTTCTGATGTTTTTTGGGTAGTCTTCAGCTCTTGGCCAGCACTCAGCCCTACCAGCCAGCTGAGTGGTGTAGGCATGAGGGGTTGGAAGACAGTGTGGAGCAGGTGTAAAACACTGTGGGGCAAGTGTAAAACACTGTGAGGCAGCTGTTGCCACTGACATAATAAAAACCTGAGGGAAGGAGCACTGCATGAGAAACATGAAGCTAGCTGATGCTTTGCTGACAACCACCCTCGTATCCACTATGCTGCCCAATTCCAGAGTGTGTACAGGATTTGAGCTTGTTGGATGTAGCATGTTGCTTCAGACAGCTTTTCTCTTGGCAGTGAAGTTGTTGCCCTCTGCAAGAAACAGGCTGAACTATTCCTAAAAGTGGCAAAGCTAAGCTTGCCTCTGGTACCAAGGAGAAGAAGATATTTTGTAGGAGTGCTGGTTTGGAAAGTGAACCTTGGCTTGTAGAGAAGAAATCAGATTCAACAATTTATATTGGAGCTACAAAGACCAAGTGTCTTGATGTCCTGGAAGAGTTAGATGTTTAGTTCAAGCTGGTGCATGTATTGTAAGATCTAACTGGAACTTTCAAAACAAAAATTCTCAGCATGTGAACAATCCAGTCTCCATTTTCATTACTGTGAGTTTAAGCTGAATTTTACACAGGGCTGTTGTCTTGTACTGCTCATTGTGATATAAATATATAAGGAGCCCAGCAACATACAGACCTACTTTAGAGTTGAAACTACTCTGAAAATTGTCTTTTAAGGCAAAATTGATTTCGTAATATGTGAGTTCTGCAGGGAACATTCTCCATCTTTTTTTTTTTTTTTTTTTTTTTACAGAGAGTGTGCAAGTTGGTCTCTATCTTTCACAAAATGGTATTTGATACAAACTATTATTAGCTGAAAAAGATAATCTGTTCAGTGAAAAATGCTCATTTTCTGGTCCTAAACTGTCTCTGCTCCCTAGAAGCAACAATCCCACAGTAATTCAGAACACTGGCTCTGCTAATGCTATGCTTGATGCACATATTTATCAATCTGATAATTATGCTTAAAATAAGGCAGGGAAATAAAAAAGGCTGACTGAGATAGAATTCTGATCAAATGCTGGAGGCAGACACAGTCCAGGTCTGCTAGCACAGAGTTTCACAAGAAAACAGAAAGATAAAATGCAATTTTACATTTTTTTTCAGTGCTGTTTATTCAGCTCTTTTTCCCTAAGAATCATTATCAGTATTTTGAAGTTATTTATGCTTCCATTTCTGATGGAACTTGGGCTTGGTCAGCAAATCTTTTCCAGAATGCAGTATTCTTTCTTTTTTATATTTGCTCACAGATGTTTTAGGATGAGATATTGATTATCCTGCAAATGGACAAGAAAGCAGTTGCTTTTGAACCAGAGGCTTGTTTTCCTCATTACAGTTCTAAACCACTTGCTGTTTTTTTAAACCTATTCAATCTCCTGGTTATGTTTCATCAGCTTCCCTTCAGGGTTGTTTTTTCTTGGCCTCTCCTCTCTCAAATCCTTAGAGTTGCAAAATTCCTGGGATATTTCACTATTCTATTAATGCTGCACAGATCTGAGAGAACTAAGGGATGTGTGTGTTTCCTTTTATATATGTTTGGAAAAGTTAATGATGCTGTGATACTGCCTCCAATAATATTTATTATTGGCAATATGTTTTTGTGGTGGGCTGACCTTGACTGGCCCCCAGTCCCTACTCAGCTGCACTCCTCAACAATGGGTGAGAAAATAAGTCAGGGAGATCACTCACCAATTACTGTTACAGGCAAAACAGATTCGACCTGGGGAAAATGAATTTACTTTATTGCCAATTAGAGTAGGATAGTGAGAAAACCAGACAAAACTAAAATACTTCCCCCCATCCCTCCTTGCTAGGTTCAGTTTCACTCCCTCACTCCTGACTCTTTCACTGGAGGAAGTAGGGAGGGAGAAGCAGAGGATGGGGGCTGTGGTAAGTCCATAACATTTCACCTCTGCTGCTGCTCCTCTGTTTGCTCTCTGCCCTTGCTCCATCATGGGGTCTCTCTCTGGATGTACAGCTCTTCAAGAGCAGCTCCAGAATGGGTGCCCCGTGGGCAGCAGCTCCTTCCAAAAATCTTAGATTTTTTTTTTTGACACTGATATCAAAATACTGTGAGCTGAATCTTAGGATAAAAGTAGAAGGTTAAGAACAAAAGCTAATACAAGTATCTTGTTTTCTTGTTAGACTAAGGATTGTCTTCCTGAATAGGTAGTTCACAGCCCCACCTAAAGATCTGTTTGTACTAGGTACAGATAAAGCTGGAAGCTCATGAGTTTGAAAAGCAAAGAAAATATAAGAGACATGGAAGTGAGGGCTGAAATATCAGAAGAATATATACATATAAAAGTAAATCGAAGCATTTTGTGCATCTTTGACCTCACAAGATCTGTGTGATCACAGAGTAAATATGAGGCAGCAGTAGTTTTCTGTAGTTTCTGAACTAGGAAATTCATTGTAAGCACTCCCTTATTTGAATTTTACAGCCAAAGTTTTTTGTTTCCTGAGTGATGCAAACTTTTGTAATAGGCACCCCTATTTTTAAGTGAAAATGTGTGAATGAAGAAAACTTAGCACCTTCAGGCTTTGGGTGGTGAGGCAAAAAATTGTTTTCAGCAGAAAAAAAGTGTTTGATCTAGGAAGAGATTTAACATCCAGAGGCTGCTGTTATAATAACCCACAAGTGTTGTAACACAATATCACACACATCTAACCCCATCATTGCCTCGTGGCAATAAACATGAACATCAAGGTCTGGGAAGTTACATTTGTGTAAAAACTGTGTCGTTAGAGGTTGTCATTTAGAAAAATGATGAATGGAATCACAATATTCTTTAAGGGTGTTCTTGAAGGAAGCTTGAAGCATAGCAGGTCCTATAATCAGTGCTTCCTAAAATGCCCCCCCCCCCCCCATTAATGAATGACTGACAAAAGCACAGGCAAGAAAAAGTATTTTGCATCTTTTTAGCTATTCTGTGATCTACACTAACAGTTTTCTATTGCAATGCCCTACCAGTGCTTCTGATTAGTGAGAATGAAGCACATTCCAGCTCAGGGAATAAAGCAGCTCAGCAGGGTGCAGCACAGAGGGCTGCTTCCTCTCCTTTCCTTTTCTCGGTTTAGGTGGGGCTGTAATTGATCCCGACTATTTCCCACCTCCTTTTCCTTCTGGAAAGTGGCTGAACAGCTTCCAGGCTCTGCTAGGACCCTGTCTCCCCATCAAGCTGGCACTCATACATCAATTCCTTTGACAGGCCACTTTATAAATACAAATGTTGGAAGAATCTGGAGAATTTGACAAGCAACAAATGTCTGGCTTGGTTAAAATTTTAAGCTAACCAAACCAAACTGAAAGCATTCACACCTGTTTTTCTTTTGTCTTCTGAGGTATGTTCCAGGCTGAGCTGTGTAAGACCAGTGTACATACCAATGTAATACCAGTGAACATACCATACAGAACAGTAGGAATCATTTTGATCCTTCAAGGAAGGACATTCTCAGATAAAGAAGACCAAGCAGCTAAAAATCTTTTTTTTTGCCTGAGGTGTTTTGAAGGTCTGGAAAGCACTCTGTGTGCCTGTTGGAGCATCCATGAGACCTGGGGGAAAAGTCAGCTAGGGAATGGTGACTCCAAGGATACACATCATTCTGGGGCTAGATGTGAATATTATGTAGCTCCTTCTACATCCTGCCTCACTAAAACCTCACAGTGAGAGCCACTAATTGAATGATACATGTAATTGATCTTTGTAAACACAAAGCAAGTGAAATAAATAAAATTCTTAGCTAGTGTAAATTAGTTTAGCCTGAATGGTTTTAGCAGCTATGCAAAACTGAAGAAGGAGATCAGATACAAATATACAAAATATTAAGTAGTATTAATTTACTAATAAATTAGTATGCAAGTATGTGTGTGTATTTGTGTGTGCATATGTGTGTGCTCACACCCATAAAACCATGATACAATAGCAGCATTCTGTTTAATTTTTTAAAAAAATTCAACCTCAAAATGTATAAAGTTGATTATATTTTGAGGATATCAGGTTTTATTAAAAAAAAAATTATCATAGTGTATGAAGCTCTAGCTCAGTAATACTCTTTCCTATTTATGGCAAGTAGTCAATGTGGCAGCTCTTCAGAGCAGGGTGACACTGACATGTTTCTCTCACAAGATCAGCCACTCAAAAGTAGTATCATTAAAAAGAATATGCCATTTTCTGACACAACTGAATACAGGACTTTGCCTACCAAAAGCCAGGAAAAAAAAGCACTCTACCTGGAACTTTTCTCATTTTCCCCAGAACTGCAATAAAAGCCCCCATGATTCCTCCCTGCTACCAAATTATTTTTGACTTTTAGAACCTTACTTTTCCCTTTAGCTTCTGATGATTAACTCTCCCTGTAAACTGCTTTGTAATACTCTGCATGGAGGACAGTATATAAAAATAAATTGCATTGAGTTTGATCCAAACCTCATTTGACTCAAAATTACACTGAGGTTTTGGGCTGCCTTTTTTCCTACCTCCACATTTCTAAGTCTGGCTGGCAAACCAAATCATTTCTATTTGCTATCATAAAGGCTAAATAAAAGGGCAAACAACTCAATGCTTTTTCAATAAAATTCATGTTGTTATTTCAAAATGTAGTTCTCCTTTGTCAGTCCTCACCCCCATACACTCATTCACACACAACACTGCTTGGGTTCCTCATGTCTTTGCATATTACAGTCTGCAGAAATTATGGAATAAGGTTCTACCTCTTTTGGTGAACCTGAATGCTGAAAAAAGAGCGAGTCTGTTGGAAAATTAGCCTTTATTTTCAACACTGACAACAGTGAAAAGATGCAGCTTCATGCTATTGTGCTGAGGTTATTACCTTCCTAGTAGCAAATCTCAGGACACCCAATTAAAGTTAACTTGCAGTTTGCAACAAGCAGCCTGTAAAGTTTGCTGGAAAGGAGCTGCCATACTGTCACTCAAAGTACTTTATATAAAACAACACAAGACAGCGACAAAACATCTAATTATCTGATTACACTGCAAGAATAGTTTCTTACATGCACTGAATTTTGCACACCATCAATGAATACAGACTGTGTGCGTCAGTGACTCACAGAAACACAACAAAAAAAATGAAAATAAGATAGGACAATGTGTCTCTGCTACTATTGTTCCTAAACTGTGAGTTTTGCTAGTACTTCACATTAACAGTGGGGATTCTGGGGACATCCAGCTCAGGAACAGAAGTTTGTTCTGTTCTGGGTTTGGTCCTGCACAAGGTGCATGGTGGCCAGAGACTGGACAGTCTGTGTGGCCACCAAGAGGAGAGCTGTGCACCAGCTGTTCGGCAAAGGTGGTGCTCCATGGAGTCAAAAGATTTTTGTAAGAGATGATGAAGTAAAAAAATGCAGACTTAGTCTTATTATTTCACATATGCCTGCCCCTGCCAGTGTACAAGGAGCCCTTTGGAGGGTGGTTGGTGCCAATAAAAATGTTCCTGTGGTGTGAAGGAAAGTGGAGATTAGCAGCTACTTCATGAAGAAGTTCCTGTGCACTTGCACTTACCCTGAAAAGATCCCAGAAAAACCATCCAGTACCTTGGTGGAAACTCAGACACAGTTAGAGAAAATGATCAAATTTCAGTTTTATGCCCAGGTTTACCCCAGAGCTGCTCATTTCTCTGAGCAATTCAACAGGTGACAAAAGCAGAAGAGCATCAGCAAGGATGCTGCACTGTTTCCCAGAGCTTTTCTGCTGGTTAGTCCCACCATTGCTGGGTTGCCAGCTGATTGCACAGATAATATACCTGGTACTGCATGTTCAAAACTAAACATGGGTAATGCACCCTCACTTCTTTTACTACAGCTGGGGGCAAGACAAAGGGGAGAAAAGGGTTTCTTTTTATATCTTATGAAAATAATAAACTCAGTGGAGGCAATTTTTTACTGTGCCACTGCTTTACCATGAGTATCTTCACATCAGCCATAACACAGTCCAACTTCTTCACAGTTCCAGCTCTTTACACCATTAAACACAAATCATGGCCTCTAGAGACCCCCTTTTACAGAAGGGAGAAGCAATTTAGCCTCCATAACATATCAGTCTCCAGCTTGTCCTGAAAAGGCTGTCAATTGTGCTGAATTATGTATAAAATCAATGTGAGGTGCTGTCTGAGAAAGATAGGTTGACATTAGCAATTTTATTTTCACTGAGGGGGGTCACAAGTCCCAAATCTTCAAGATCACAGAATAAGTGCTCACTCCATCCCTACTTCTCTAGTTCTAAAATTATACCCATTTTGATTATTTTTAGAATTAAGGAAAGCTCACAAAAAGATTCTGCTTCTACGAAAAACCTCTTCAGTTGTCTGCAATGGGCAAATTTATATAGTGTTGTTGATGGGGTGCTATTATAATCTGCCCTTTCCACCTACTTTCATTATAACCTTTGTTTAGTGGACATTCACAAACATTTTCTTTTTGTCAGAGATCCCACAATATTCAATTAAGAAGTTGAATATTGTTATATTCAACTAACAAAAAAAATTTACACTTAAGACTCACTAAAGATTTTCAAGTAGTGGAGAAAATCTCCCTCACAATAAGATGCACAAATAAGCAGAAGTACAACATATTAATGTGAGTTGAAAGGACAAATAACCTTGTGATGATCTTCAGAGAAGACTGAGATTTTATTTGGGACTGAATATGAATCCTATCCTTGCAAAATCACCATCACTGTGCAGGTGGCCCACAGACCTTCAATAAATACTTATATATCATCTAGCTCATGACCTAGCATTTAAGTTCCTGTTTTTTCCAACTGTACTTATGAGTGGAGCAGTGTTAAAATCTAATTTCACGGCATCATGTTCTCCCTCTCCTCTAGAATGGCAGCTGATGTGATATTCCTGTGGCAGCTACTGAAAGTCTGAATGTCTACTGGTCTTTGAGACCATGGCCCAACAAATTTGCCATCAAAATTCTCTTCCAAATACTCAGTTCTGAAATAGATTTCTGTAAAAGCTCATTTAAACAGGGTCACCTGTCATCACAACACAACCCAGAGTTCAGCAAACACAGCACCTTAATGAATACAGTGAGTTATTAAAAAATATGAAGTCATTAAAGGACAATTTTTAAAGGGAAGTCAACCGATAATTGATAACAACTTGGAATTGTTATGTCAATCTCTATTTTCTGAAAGAAATGTATTTATGCATATATTACTGGTGATTCAAGGTTGTTTAGCCTCAAATGCTATCATATGCAGGAATAATACAGACACAAAGGTTTCCCTGAGCTGAATGCCTGGGGGGCATCCCCAAGCTCGGTTGAGCCAGGAGCTTTGGGTCTGAACCCACTTTGGAAGGGCTGTGCCGTGCCACTCTCACTTAATTCTGTCATGCACTGCTGCAGTATACATGTTGACACTACTGAATTTCAAAGGGGAAACATTTTCCATGAGAACTTGACCTGATGGACTGCTATTCAGCCAAAAGGATTGCTTTCCAGCCTCTGAAGGACAAGCCTGAAGGCTAGTGCTCAAAAGGTTTCCTTGTGGTCATCAACCCATACGAAAACCTTATTGCCATTTAAGTCTTCCCTTCAAATAGTTGAAGGCTGAATAGGAATTTACAGAAAAAAAAATCATTTTGTGAATAAATGCAAAGGATTTGTGAACTGTTTCCTTCATGATAAAATCTAGAGATTTCCACAAGTTTTTTGTGGAAAAACTCATTAGTTTTGAAATAATGGCATTCACTCAGCATATAAAACACCAAGGCATAGTTCCTGAGCATGGACTGGGCTTTTTTTACATCCCAAACAGTAGGTTTAAGGTGTTAACAGTCTTTTCTTAGGTGTAGCAACTATTTAATTAGTCATGCCAAGAAAGCAAACAGGAAACACCAAAGTAACTAACTCTAAGTTAGAGCTTGAATTTAGACATTCTGCAGTCAGATAATTTGGTCTCTAGTCTGTCTCAATTTTTGCCACACAAAAAAAAATGGGAAGATCAAAAAACTTGGCAATAGCCTGGAATTCTTTGTTGTGAAACATGACATCAGAGCAAGTCTTTGAAGTTGCCTCTCCCATTCCATGAGGAGTTTTTAAGGGTTGGGTTGACTATTTTTGGTAATTTTCCTTGTTTTCTTTCATTTTGTCCAAATGAGAAAAAATCAGTTCTCAGAAAGACAGAGCTCTGAATATTGCTTTCTGACCAAGTCGGGCTAAAAGATAAGTTTTTTGTTTATTTCTCAGTTATCTTGAAATAACCCTACTGAGCAAACTGCTCTTTGTTAACTTCAAGTCAAAACATACCAGTAATGATTCTACATTTTCAGTGTAATTCCCTCTAATCATCCTAGCACACTGCTTGTTTTTATAACTGCTTCACACAATGCCACCAGTAATGAATGTTCTAGAATTGGAACATAATTTTGATTATCTGGCCATTACTTTTGATTTATGGTGCACAGAGACAGCTGGGTTTTTATAAGCTCACTCTGCAGTACTGCAGATAACAAATGTAATGTAATAATCAAACTTCTGCAATTTGGAACCCAGAACGGGTGGGCCCATGGATCTGTCTGTCTGCCTAAACCCATACCATATCAACACATTTTATCTTCAGAAGCAGGAGTATAAAAGTAATTTGCACAATGCTACTATTCATTATTCATACCCAGAGCAAAATATGTTTCTTTCAGAATCAGTATTTAGGCTCTTTGGGAGGGAGTGAACCACCTGAAGGTGGTTTCATGAAATCACATAAATGTGTACCATCATGAAGTTTAAAAATGCATTAGTACTTGGGGGAAAAAAAAGCCTCTCAAAATGCATGTATTTTAAGTAATAGTCATAAGTAAAATCCATTGTGAACAATGCAAAATCTGGCTTTTTTCCTGGGTGCAACACAGGAAAATAGGAACTCAACGAGAATGTTTCCATTAGGACGAAAAGATTAGCCAATTTAAAAAAGAGGTTGGTCACTTTTTTTTTTTTTTTTTTTTTTTTTTTTTAACAGCATATTGATTAAAGCTCTGAAAACAAGAGCAAAAGAGATTGTTACAGAAACTGAAAATGGGTGAGTAGAGACAGAAACAAAAGTGGAAACCTTTTCTCAGCCTTGCCAAGAGAACTAAGTAGAATTTCTTGTGGAAGGCAAAAGGGCTAAAAAAGTATTTATTATATGGGAAATGCAGCAAGCAACAAGAATAATTCATAAACCAGAGTACATTCCCTCTGTTAAGGAAAGGCAAGTGGTTCGAGGTATTTTCTGAAACAGGTGGGGGAAGAAGAATGGAAGCAAACAGAATATAATGACCATCTTGTTGAGGCAGTAAATGCTTGTAAAGGTGGCAAGGTTTGCAGCAGATGAGATGTGTGGAGAATTCCAGGGGTCCTACATGGGCAGATTTTTTGTGCTCAGAGAAGGGCTGCAAGAGATCTGCAATTATGTGTAAATCTGAGAGGCAACATTTACACACGTACAATGCTCTGCAGCCAGAGCAACAAGAGAGCAGCTCAGAGAGCACATGTTCACTGCTTCACCCAGACTGATCTTGCCAAAAAAGCTCCCTGGGCAGTGTTGCAATGTCACCTTATAACCACAGGGTATGTCTGTCTGGGGCAGAAAAGCCAAGAGAGCACATAAATGTGAAATCTGATTTTAAGTTCCTACTGTATCAATGGAATTGCTGCATTTTTAGGTGTCCTAGAGACCCACAGAGGTTTTGGGGGTAAAACATTGTTCAGGACACTGAACTTTGAAAAGTAAGACAAGTCTTCCCAGCTATTGCTGCGTGGAGAGCACATCCTCCAGCCTGCAGCAAAACAACTAAACCAACACTTAAGATCTTGATTCTTTGTGGCTTGTAAACTGAAGATTACAAAAAATGTGAGATTTGGCACTGTTCAACTACCTAAGTTGAACTGAGGAGGAAAACTGGGAAAGTGCAGTGCTGGAATATATTCCAGCAGCACTGACAATAAGAACCCCAGAGAAGGGAAATCTCCAAGCCCTCAGTTACACCCAAAAGGATGTTTGGCCAGTACAGAGCTGCAGTTGGCTGGAAAGTGTCCTGCATTGATCCATCAAAGGTGGGATGCTTTTTCCCTATCTGTGTGATGGAAGGCACCTTGGGTCCCTGTGGGGAACACTGAGCCTTCTTTAGCCTTTCTTCTCACTTCTATTTCCCAGCTGGGCTTTGCTGCTAAAGGAAAGCACTTTTGTTATTCCTGTGTCATAAATTCAGTAAGGGAAATTATCCTATGCTTTAAAGAAATTCCTAGGAAAGATCCTTGTCTAGAGAGAGACTGAACATTAAAGTTTATTTAAGCAAATGCAAAACAAATAAAAAATAAGGACACCATACAAATCTAGATCATCCCTGGCTGAAAACTATGTATAAAATATACCACTGTGGATTAGGTATTTAAGCATTCGACTGACTTTTCTGATTTTTGACTAATAAATATTGACCAAGGTAAAAGCAGGAACTTTGCTTTCACACTCTTGAACCAGAAAGGTAAATCTGTCAAAATCAAGCTACCACTGCTAGCAGGGAAGTTCCTTAGGAAGGTGAGAATAGATGCGTAAAGGAAGAATTCGCAGTAGTTTACAAGAGACATCTCTTAGTAACTACAGTAAGGTTTTAGAGACCCTTTTGTGGATTGTGTGTCCCATCACCTGTCAGAAGAGATTCTCCCTTGGGTGTTACAGTGAATGGGACCATGGCAGAGTAGATGTTTCTGGGTAAGGAGTCTTGTCCAAAAAGTACTGCCTACCAAGAAAGAGAACTCCCAAGCAGCAGCCTTTCTGTGGCTTTTAGTCACTTTGCTACTTTGGCACCAGAAGAACCACTTGGGAGTTCCATTACCTGGAGGGAGCACGGTGAGTATGTTTTAGACTGTTATGGGATGAGTATTAGCATATATTCATCAATATTTGGCAATCCCAGAGAAAATGCAGAAAGGTAGACCCATCCATACATAAGGCCATCAGTATCCATTTCAAATGTTTATTTCCTGAAACCACTCTTCCCCACTTTTATCAGCCCTGAAGTTGAAAAATATATAGGCTATGAAAGACTATCACTGCAAGAAAATACGAATTGCAGGAAGACTGAAAGGTCAAAGTTGCTAAAGCCTCATTTCTTGGCAGTAACTTCCCTTGGACACTGTCTAGAAAGCAGAGACAATATATGTCTCTACCGAATACTATTTACAAATTAGGCTGCCAAAATTTCTGCTTTTCAAAAATATTGTAGGGCCCAACATTCAACCATCTTCCTCTGATGGGCATTGAAGCAGGTGTCACGGGTACAAAACCTGGTTGCACATTTCTAGAATGAGAATGAATCTGAAACTTGATGAAAGGTGACCAGTTCAAAAATCCTTTTGAATTCCTCCATAAGCATCTGAGATGCATAAAAATCATTTGCCTTTTGTTCTGTTCAGCAGACCTGATGCTGATCCATCACTAGGTCTGAGAACTGTTGCTATGATTTCAAAGGAGCTGTAGAGCTGGCTGTTTGTCTGATCAAGATAAAGCTCCTACTGCTGTGCAGAACAGCCAAGTGCTTATAAAAGATGACCTCTGTCCACTTTCAACAAAAAAACTGTGCTATAGCCCAAATTGGAAGTTTTCCACAGATCTCTCCCCCAGTCTGTCTTTTAACATTCAACGTCAATGAGTAAAGTTCATTTAGCAACTCCAGTTTGTTCCTTCCAAGTAACAATAACGGATTATGCATAGAAATACAGTTTTGCATATTGTTTTTTGTGCTAAAAGCTGTCTTCCACTTATTTAACATGCATTGACAGTTTAAATCCTGCTCTTTATGAAAGTTCTCCTTGCTTAACTATGCATGGTCAGATTTTATTTCTACATCCTGATCTACATCCTTTGTTCCTTATACTACAAATTTAATTTGGAAATAGCTTAACAGTGCTAGTTGGTAACTTTGACATCACTCAAAAATCAAGGCTATATTACAGCATTAAGTTATGGTTGCAAATGCATGACATAAATTATAGTCAGGTGTGCAAAGGTTGAAATAGTACATCCCAACCTAGGAGGCTTTCATCAGGAGCAAGAAAATGGAAAGAGACATGGAAAGGGGAGATATCCCCCATGCAGTGTTAACAGATCCCAAATTTCAGGGTTTACCTCACAAATTATGTAAATTATGGTGTGAATGCTGAGGAAGCACTGAAGTGTCACCAGTGAAGAGCTTTTCCCCCAGATTAACTTGCTGCCCACGCAGCAGCCCCAGCACAGACCCAGAGCCTGGTTCCCCTCCCTGTCCACTGATGGTGCAACTGTGGGGTTTCTGCCAAGTTTGAGCTTCACACCATTCTCAACTAGGTCCTTAATGTCTGTAAATGTAGGCACCAAATGTGAGCAGATTGCTGCAAGAGAACAAACACAGAACCGCTGTACCTACTATGCTTGCTTTGTTTGCAAGTAAATCATGGTTAACAGGTCAGGAACATGTTTACTGACAGATCTCCTAATGGAGCTTTTTGATAGAGCTCCATGACCATAAGCACCCCTTGAAGGACAAAATTTGATGTGCACTCAGGTTAGCAGGGGTTTGTCTTCACTTCAGCACAAGAAAGCCCAGGCAGCAGAGGACTGCCACAATCTGCAATTTATTTATGCAACCCACAGCATAATCACACATTCATTAAACTGTCAGTCTAGAAATGAGCCAAAAATGTTGCAAGTTCTTATTTAGATAATGTACATTAAACAAAAGAGCTAGCCATCAGTGGGGAACTGAAAACTGTGAATTCCCAGAAATCCCAGCACAGAGCACTTTGCTTTTACCTGGGAACTTGACTTCAAATTTGTGCTGGGCTTTCTTCTACATGCAGCTTGTTTTCGGTCCAGCAGTAGGAAATGCCAAAGAAGCACACACAACTTCTCACAGAACTCAAACACATTTTGCTTACTTTTTATTTACTGTAGTCAGGGCTGCTCAGGTGGATGAAAAAATGCCAAACCAAGCACCACATCCAAAATTAGCATTTTATTCAGAACGTTGGGGTCAGAGGTGTATCATTCATATTCTGGTACACAATACAGAGGCAAAGCTGTTCTCAGAAGTCTCTCCAGTTTGAAAGCTCCTTCCCCCCCTCCCCTCCCCTCCCCAAAAACATACTGTATATTTTCTCGTGCCACCAGTATCAGGCCAACTCCCCTCCCCCCCCTTTTTTTTGGTACAAATTATGTAAAACTTTTTTTTGTGCTAAGAACTTTTCTCCCTCCCCAAACCAAAAAAATAATAAAAATAAAAATAAAAAAAATATTGAGTACTCTAACTACAGTTCAACAATTGAATCAATGTCACTTGTTTGCAACCTGTTTTGTAAATACTTTATCCATAAACGAAAGATATAAACATGCAAAAACCTGAATCCATAGTCCAAATAATACATACACGTGTTCTGAAGTTTCTGCACTTCTCCACAGACTATGCCAATAAAACATTATGTACACATACCATTTTTTACAGTGAAGTGGGAAAAAAATTCTAGAAATTAAAAAAAAAAAAAAAACCAACAAAACCCAAAACGTGTACATGGATTAAGACCAAAATGTGTCTAACATTCTAGCATAAGAAAAAAAAAATCAATTCTGCTACAAACTGGTGATATGAAAACTCCCTTTATTTGCAACCAGCTGCATAAGTTTTAGAATTTTAGTGAAAAAAGTCCCCTAACATCTAAAACTAGAAGTAATGTACATTGTTCCACCTCATGGTCCTCTCTCCCAGATAATAAAATTGTTCCATGAGGATTTTTTTGTTTATTTTTAATCTCCTTATTTTAATAAAAGCAATGCGATGTAACAAAAGCATTGTGAAGTATATTGTGTTTCACCTTACTCCTCCCCACCCCAACATATTTTGTCTCTTTAATGCATCATTTCATAAATCAGTACCATTAAAGCCTTAAACATAAAACTAATTCCGATCTGAAAAAGGTACAAAAAGGCACATAAAATCCCAGTGCTTCTGTACTGTAAAATTCAAGTGTAACTGAGCTCAATATTTTTTTCCAAACAGCATTGGATCACTGATATTCCACGGAGCCCAAATTGGTTTGCAGCCTAAGCCAAAGCCTTCAGCAAGCACTTGTGCTAGTAGACTACAAAGTTAAAGCCTAGCTTCTGTATGCTTTTGGGGAATATCAGTTGAAATGTTTGTACTTGTCCAAAACCAAAGTTCACTTTGAAGTTCAGTCATCACCTCCACCGTACATATCAGCAAGTTTCTTGAAACGTGGGCCCCAGTCATTTAGGTAGTCATAGTCTTGCTCACCACCACTACTTGAGGAGTTAAGAGAGCTCAAGGATCCAGCAGTGGAGCCGCTTCCTTCATAGTCAAAGACTAAGAGGGAGTCATAGGGGGGGGCTGTAGGGTCATTGTCGGCTGCTTTAAGTCCCTGCAAGGAAGAGAGGCAGAAAAGAAGATTAAGTTCTGTATCTTAGAGCAAGACAGGAGCATATCTGGAATATTTGAAGTGAAGTTATCTATCAAGCACCACTTGAGAAAACAAAGTTCTTCCTCTCCTGCCATTCAGTGCAAAACAGGATTTATGTTTTTGTAACTCCTTTTAGAATAAACAGGTTTCCAGCATTGCAGCACTGGACATTTTGTATCTAGCTGCAATTACAGCCCAACAAAACCTTAGAGAGAGCCATGACAAGGGGACTGAAGCTGGTAAATACACAGTTTCATAGATACACAGCTCACAACCTGTGCCATGGGCAATGTGAGAATGGTTAGACACATGAGGAAGGAGAAACAAGCATGTTTGTAAGGATTCACTTCAACAGCCATCTCACATGATCAATAGCATATCCACTGACTTTTCTGGCCTGCAGTCCAACTGCATGTGCCAAAATCCATATTTAGTTAGTCCTGCAAGCTCATGTACCTCTCTAGGCTGCTGTGAGAAAAATATATGGTATGTTGTCTTAAGCCTTTTATGTTTTGCCACATCCACCCATGAGATCCACCTGCTCTTCAGAAAAAACACACAGTGACATCAAAGCTGAATACAAGATGATGACTGTTTTTGTTTCCTCCTTTCAAAGGACTGAAGTTATCAACACACGAATAATGGCCAATCAGCATTTTTGGATTTCCAGTCTACAGAGTTGAATAGCCCAAATTAAAACCAACACAAATTGAATTGGAGGAAATGCAGGGAGACTGAAGAGGAAAAGCCAGGAAAGAACCACACTTCTTCCAGAGAAAAGCCTCTTCATTCCCTGTTTTGTCACCGAAGTCCAAACCTAAACACTTAAATGAATAACTAACTTTAGAATATGAGACAATTTATCTGTGCTTATCTGCCAAAGATTTACAAGCTGAATATAAAAACCTAAAGCCTGAAGTCAAAAATCCCTCTTATGATTTGTATTTTTTTAACAATACAGTTTCTTCCATGGGATTAACAACGTTTTTTCAAGACCTTCCACTTTGAATAGGATCTACTTTGGCAGCCACTGACAGGGGATAATGTATATTCCAGAATTCCATAAGACTGTGCTAAGATTTTAAATTGCTCACTATTAATTTTTATCACTTTTAATTTTTAATGTTTATGTATTAAAAAAAGGCATTGTTATACTTCCACTTACTTGAAGGAGTGTGCCTCCTTCAAATTATTTAATATATTCTGCTTTTAGAAAACTACATTTCCCTCTCAGTTGTGTTTCATCCAAATATGACAAACTGGAATTTTTATTCTACAAATATGTATGATAGAGTATGTACATATTAAATCCATTAATGAAAGCATTTGGCATTGATAAGGTAGAAGAGAATCCTGGCTCTTTATTACTTAGTTAAATAATTCAGGATTGTGCAAAATGTACCTAAAATAATTTCCAAATCAGTGGTGGAAAAGTCCAGCATATTTATAAAGCTAATGACCTCTAATCAAGATCAAATTTTGGCCTTGAAATGCTCATTTCATGTGTTACAACAACATCAAGAAGGTTATTAATAGCCTGCATTAAAAGTGCAATTTTGAATTATGAGATAAGAATAATTGGTGATGCTTGTTATCTCTCTCTGGCATTTTCCAACCTGATGGCCATAATAATCACAAAAGATGTGAGATTTTGAAAAGGCAATAGCAAGTGTTGGAAGACATCCATTATCCAGCTTCCAAGGGGGAAGTTCTAAGGCTTCCTCTTATTCTCTGCTGCTGAAGCAGAAAGGCAACTTTACTTCTTAGGCAGTAACTGGCCTTGTGGTATTTAGATCTCTTCTTAAGCCCTCTTGGGGTGACAGACACCCATGTGTTTGGAACACAGGTGACAGGAAGGACAGTAAATACCAGCTGAGGTCAAGGACTGCTGGGGTATGAATGCCAGGTATCCATGTGTGAAAGTCATTTGGAAAATCGGTCTGGAGACAGAATGTTATTTCCCTGCAGTTCTGCCTACTAATAGCCAGCCAACCATGGGATACCAATTTATTTTAAAAAATCAGTGAACAAAACATTTTCCTACATCACTGCAGAAATTCTGATACCTATCAGTCATCCATGACAAGGCAGAAGGCAGCCTCTTTCCATCTGTTTTTCCAAAGGGGAAGTTGTAATTTTTTTTTCAATTTGCTGCTGCTATCATGATAGCATTTCAGAAAAGCAAACTGGTTTTGAGTTACTGACTTACAAGATAGGATCTCACTAACAAATTCACTTTCTCAAAGGTTGTGCTGGCGGTATAATCCATTTCATTCAGAGAACGTAGCTACGGGTCATGTTTTGGAGGTATTGATTCCACCGCGCAGCACAATTTACACTGACATTTTCACCCACTTTCTGGTTCACAGTGGAGTGACTGAACTTAGTGTCTAACTCTTCAAATGACAAGATTTCTGCCACAGTCGTGTCAAAAGTTACATACTAAAATGAGGAAGAACTACAGCAATGTTTTCTCTTTCCCCCTGCTAAGGCGACTCTCTGAGCGCACCCAGTGTCCTGCTGTGCTTTGCTCTTGGGCTCTGCAGCATGTCAGGCAGCCCTGGCAGTGCTACCAGCTCATGAAGCTCCCCTTGGTTTCAGCATTGCCACCTCTTTAGTTTACTATGCTGTCCTTTTCAGTGGGTGGAGGTGGTGTGGATACACACATGCTGCATCTGCAGAGTGGTTACAGTTACTCGGTTTATGGTTTCCTGATCAGAAAACCCGAAGTTTTTATTAGAGTGAGAAGCTCATTCAACAGCAGAATATCCGGGGCACATCCTCAGGAGCAGGGGAACATGCTGGGACAGGGAATTGTCACATTTATTTGCATGTGCAACACCACCAGTGCACAACAAGCAGTCACAGAAGAGCCACAGCAGCAGAGAGGCCAGCTTGAGACTGGACAGACTGACTCTTCTCTTCCTTTATATACACAGTAGAGCTTTCACTAGCTCTAGGGGCAGAAATGGAGAAACTACTGTTGGCAGTGGAACAACAGTAAACTTGCCTTAATACAGGCAGCATTCTCTATTTCTCTCAAATTGAAGGAAAGCAACCCATCAAATCTTGAACTAACATGGAACATTACAAAATCTAATGCTTCTATTTTCATTAATCCTACTATTTAAATCAGATTCAGCAGACTTCTGATGAGAAGGAAAAGAACAGAGACCTTCAGGGAAATAAAAAAAAAATTGGTTTCTATCTGGAACCATTTTTTGACATGAGAAATCAGAAACCATCAAGGGACTCCATTCTGCATGGAGGTGCACTGCATCAATAACCATTTACTAAGAATAAATTCAGGGTCCTCTATGTCCCCATGGGATGAGACCTTTAGTTTGCAATTTCAATTTAGTTTACCTCAGATTATGTCCTCTATTGATTATAAATATATTCTTTGCCACAAATTCTCCACCACAATACAACTGCATGAGGTTTCTAGGGACAATATAGGTGGGTCTTGAAAACAGGATTAACAAAACTACCTCCAACAGATCTAATTTATACTGTCCTGCAAATCCTGACTATTCTAAGTGTTAATTATGCTCTACACTCTGCAGGCTTTAAAAGGCTCAAAATGGAAAACAAAGTCTACAGAGGATTCTTATTAAAACATGACTTATTTCACTAACTTGTTTGTACACTGGACTGGAATAAAAGGAGGTTTTTCCCTTCCCCTCTTAAATTACAGATTCATCTATCCATTGAAACAGTCAAAACAACAAAGTCCCAGAGGTCATTTAGATTATGCCTGCAAAACCTATTTTGACTATCAGACACCTCTGGAACCTTCCTATTTTAGACAGTTCATAGCTCTGTACATGGCATCTCAACTTTGTGGTATAAAAATGCATGACTGTTTATTGTAATTCTAACTTGTTTTTCAACTGAGAAGTCATCAGAACACTACAAAACACTTACTTATGTATGTCTCATTGAGTTAAGAAGGTTTAATACAAGGGATAACAGATAGAAAATAATATACCAGAAAAAACAGAGAACTGCTAAAAGGGCAAAAAAACTAAATGACCCCCTAGATATTTTTTTTGCTTTTTGTTTCTATGACTTTGTAAAGAAAATGAGAAGAAAACCCCCACGCTTGCTTGGCAATGGGAGCTAAACCCTCCAGCATCTGAAATCAATGATCTATAGTTACTTTTTGTCAAAAGCTGAAGCAATTCAGAAGCTAGTCTGAACAATGCTGTCTGTGTGTCTGAGGTGCTGGTGAGCATTCAACAGATTAAATTAATTCCCACATGAGGACCAGCATCCCAAAAGATCATACTGACCCACATCTCCTGGAATAGGGCCAATCCTCCAAAAGAGATTGGTCTGATCACCAAAAGTGTTGCATCTTTTCAAACCAAGGAGCTAATGCAGACTTTGCTACCAAAGTGCTGACAATCCACAAGCAGCCTCTCCCTGCTCAGCTGGGGACTGGGCTAGTTTTGTGGGTGGTTTGGCTTAGAGATGCCCAAGGGAAGAATTACATCTAATAATATTGAAGTTGGATGCAGAGAGATATGAACTTTGCTCTTTCTTATCTTGCTATGTTGTTTCCACAGCTCAGCTTATCTTCTCTAGGAACTGCCTTAAGAAACGTCTGGTACAGGCTTTAGTCAAGATATTTTTTCAATTTACCTCAAGTAAAACTGAAAGAAACTTACCAAGTTTCTTGGGTTTAATCATACCAGGACTGCAGGTGCAATTTTCTGGAGAGTCTGAAAACCTGTGCAGCCTGAACATTTATGCTCTTAAGACACTGATAATTTTAAAATTTACCTGTAACAACGAATACTACTAAGAAAGACAGACCCATTTCCCCCCACACCCAGTAGACAATTTATAATCATATCTGCCATGTGAGGTTTTTTACATAAAAGATAAATTAAGATGACATTATTTTAGAGAAATAAAATGCCCATTTTGCTCAGACTCCTGGGAAAACAGACAGCATGGACAATCTTTGGGTGGTTACTGTCTCCTAGAGAGAGGGTTAGGTGGAATGCCCCACAGTACAACAATACATTCTTGTGAAATCCTAAGGAAAAAAAAAAATATGTATCAAGAAGACAAGCTAAATATATAATGCTTAAAACTACTAGCTAGAAGCTACCTCACACAGTTCCTTTCAATCAGAGGATACAATTAATTCTGACCTAACTTGCAGACAAGAAAATTGCCGTGTTTTCTTTAACTTCATATGTATTTCCACATATTTTCTTAATCAATGACATTAATGACATTTTACTGTGCAGGAATAGCTGGGAGAAGCTTTCTCTTTTGGTGGATGGCAAGGAGAAGCATAAAGGGAGGTACTGATATAATACAACAGTCAGCAGGAAGAAAATGACTCTGTGCTCATCTGTAGTGCAATATAAAACACACTGGGTTAAATCAAGAGAGCAAGTACTGTTTCTTCAGCTCCATGTGTACACACTGATGCTATCATCTTCAAGAGTGATAACACACTGAAAAATAATATTGCAAGAACAGCTTGCTAAGTCATTAAAAGACTGTAGGAGGCTGGACAACCTTGGGCTCCTTTCTGGGCTTTCCAGCAGAATCAGACCCATTCCCTGCCTTTGTTCCACAGCAGAGCTTCCCAGCTGCTTGGAGAGCAAGAAAAACCAGGGCTCTTCAATACTGCCTGCCAGGTGGGCACTGTCTGGTCACAGAATCTCTGATTGTTTGGAAGCACAAGGAAGTTCTTATGTGTACACTGCCTTGGGCCTTTTATTGTCCCATGTCTCCACTATTTTCCAATTATAACTGTAATATTTAGAAGTGTAAGGCATGCAAAAACTGAAGTATTTTAAAACACAATATAATTACGAGGATATTTGTACATTTCCTGCTCGTCAACTCCCCTCCAAGTTTTTTGACAATTGTATCACCGTACACCTTAAAAGGGGCAAATTCAATTTTCTGCAGCTTTTCAACTCAAAAGATTTTAGTATATTAGCCTGACTTTTCTTCAAGGCAAACAAGAATAAACACGTTTGCAGAAACTGTTCTGCAATACTCTGCAATATGTGTCCAGCTCCAGCTGACAAGGAAGATATGAGAAAACCAGAGAAAATAATTAACTACTACAATTCATGTACAGAATAAAGTACAAATAGTAGCAAATTCTGGATTAGCTTTTTTTTTTTTCTTCTATAACCAGCAAGCACAAGAAATGCATCCTATCATAAGTACCACAACACCAATAATTTAAGACTGACCAGTGATAGAAATAATGAGGATAATTTTTTTCAGAACTATCAGTACTCTGGTATAGTCTGAATCTCAATTACATTTATTAGATTGAGGAATCAAAGATAATGCAAATCTTTGAAAGCTCTCTGACAAGACAAGTATTAAAAGCACTTACATAACATTTAATTTAGCTGCCCTGCTCACTAATCGTATTTGATGGAATTCTTTTGGTCTTATTGAAGGTACTGAATTTCCACGATTATCTGGATTCAAAGGGTAATGTATGAGGAGAATAAAAATGAACTTCTTCCATTATTAAATTACTGTGAATTAATAAATGAATTTAGGCTACACTACAATTTTGTTAGTCTGTTTATTAGTTAGAACCCACTGCATAATCCTGCTTGGAGATATTGTGGTTGCAGCTGATAACGTACTATGAATGTAATTAATACGGACGCACAGAAGTTAATTGATATATCTTCCCTTTCTGTTTCAATGAGTTAATTAAATTTGTCTGCACTTTAAAAGAACATATTTACTCCTGTCTAGTGAGACAGTTTTAATTGTCCAAGGAAGTTTTAAAAAGTTATTATGTTCTAACATAACAGCTACTCATGCGGAGTAGAATAAACAAAATATAAAAGCTTATCAGATCTTAGGAGGAAACCCTTTTCTGCTTCCTTACCTCATTAATGAAGTCCCCAATGTCCCCAGGATGAGGAGCAGCTGATCTGACTGGATACTGAGGTTCTGCATGGATTGGCCTTTCATCAAGACGTCTGATTCCAACAGGTTTGATGGCATCTGGTTCCACAGTGTCAGGCTGCTGGAGCTGGCTCAAGTCATAATCCTGCAAAATATGGAACAGACACAGTATGTTAGCAGAATTTCAAACAGTATCTGTCAGGGGGAAACATGAGAAGCAAAAAAGGGAAAATGCAAAGTATCATTTCACCACAAGTCCTGTTTTCAGGACTGCAATGCTTACCGAGAATAAGTCAATAACACTGTTATTTGCATACCAACAGGATGTTATTTGATTTATACTCCCTGAATCTCCTGTTTTGATTCTATTCCATCAGATTTGTAGAGCTTCTCATAAGTTTTCCCTTGAGAAGCAGGGATTTGAGTAGTACTATTAAGGGACTAAACACTTTACGTAGTAATGATGATTTACAGCATAGAGCAAAGATGCCAAATCCAACTCTTATTTTCCTAAGCAAATAAATACCATACATTCTGAGGAAAAAAGCAAGCACTGTGTTCTGCAGTATTTTCTAATACCTTCAAAGAATGAATTTAAGACTCCTTGCTGATTTTATGTGGTTTCCATAATATGAAAGCCAAAAGGGGAAAAATGTCGTAAGAAGTACAAAGCTCCTCAGATTTGGCCTTAATTCTAAGCACTTCCTAGAGATTACTCACGAATCTGTTCATTAAGTACTTGATGCTGCAGTTTCAAACTCTGGCAGACTGATGAAGTTAGCATAGCAGCATGAATTCCAATAAGCTGTATGTATGCATATGAAAAATTTAATTAGATAAATGTTTAGGCATTGAACATAGATATGCCTGAATTCTCTTTGCACAGTGTGATGCATTTCATCATTGTCATTCTCCTCACTGTTGCCATGTCTAGAATAAAGTCATGCTCTAGGATGCCTTTACATTGGTGAGAATGTGCAACAAAGAACTGGACTGCAAGGCTTTAACAAAAGCCATTCAAGAACTATCAGCAGCTGGGGGCTCATGCCAACTCTGCTGTATGCCAGACACCCTGCCCCACAGATAATCCAAGAAGTTATAAACATCTCAGATAAGCTACTCTATCCAGCAAAAATATCATTTTCTCAACAGTGCTGTTCTGGTAAAAATGTTATTTATAATCTCAACTTGCTGGAAATTGTCTGTTCAGACTATTTTTCATTAGTTTCTTACTGGCTCTTAAGGGAAGGAATGCAAGCTTTTACTGCTGCTGTTACCTCATGGGATGTAGATCCTTTCTGAGACCATGACCTCCTGTGACCCCAAACCCAGACTTTTCAGCAGGGGAAGAATTCTTTCTGACAGCAGTGATGGTAGTTCGTGGGGAGAATTGTACCTGATTATCAAATCCACTACATCTTCTGATTTGTTACTTGAGTTCTCAGGTGACTGCACACAAATATACAGTCAAAAAAGGTGGAACAGCCCTACTGAGATCTGAGAATGCAGTTTCATATGCTTTAATTAGATTACAAGTTCCTTGGGGCAGAGCAGTATCTCCTACCCTTCGGTACTTCATGTACCAAACAGAATAATAAGTGATCTCCAGGAAGCAGTATGAATCGGAGAAAAGTAAACAGAACAGAACTTTTTATCCTTTCCCTTTTTATTACGTAAAATAAATCAAAATAGTTTAGAGACATGCTATCAGAAAATCCTATCAAACAGAGAAGAATGTACTTTTTAGAATTTATAAATATGCAACATGAGTGCTTTTCATACCTACCCAAAAGATAAAGGTGGAAAACACCAACAGGGAGAAATGAATTTTTTTTCTTTTAAATCTAAGCATTTCATTGTAGAGGAATTCCAACTGGTATGGTTAAATAACAATGTATTAAAACCAAAAGAGTGGCTCTGTTAATTTCAATTCTGTGAAGATTTATTTTTCCTACTCACACACATATGTATACAATTATTTTTACAGAAATATAAATCAATTCTGCCAGTCTATTATGTCCACATCTCAGGCATCCTTTTATATAAGTATTTCATTATTTGAGACATAACCAGATCCTAATAGCCAAAAAGTCAGCAAAGATAACCATCTGTGAGGTAACAGCAGTGCAGAACGTGTCCTGATTTGGAATCTTACTTTGTTTCTTTTTCTTAGGGTAATTTGTGACATTGCCATTTAGCCTTCCATCAGAGGAAATTTATCTTGCAGGCCTAATAGTGTCCAGACAAGAAAAGATCTATTGTATTACCTCAGACTCTCAATCAGAGAGTTTATCATTAAAATCAATACTAACTGCACATCAGTGGGGTATGGCCAACTTATCCACCACCTCCCCAAACCAGCTGAGTGCCAAGCAAACACAGCACCATTCTGTCTGAAGTCAACTCTACTCAATTACTGCAAAGGAAAAGAAGGAAAAATGTTTTAAAATGCCAGGTCATACATAAACTGTTTAGAGGTGCTGAGGTCCCATCTCTTCACTCAGTGCTGCTTTCCCAGACAGGAAAGTGGGAAAGCTCTTCACATACTACCTAAAGCTCCTGAATGGAATAAAAGGTTGTCCTCAAACAGGGTTTGCTAAGATAGCTAACTGTAGAAGTGACAGCTGAATGGAACATAGGCACATCATAGAGAGAACATGCTGGGATAGGCTGGGGCAGACAACTGAGCAGTATCCTGAGTCATCATTTCTACTCTTAGTTTCAGGACCACCATTCAACAATGTTTCGGTGTTGCTCCACTCTTTTCCCATATAACCTGTTCATAGTTAAAATCTGCCTAGGGATTACTGGCAGTTCATTGGGGAAAAGGTCTTGGCTCTCCATTGGAAATGCACTTCAGTGAGAATTGTGAGCATCTAATTCTTATGGCTGCCAATTTTTGTCAGAGGTATTTATTTATACTGTTTAGCCCTAACTCAAGCAATTCTAGAAAAAATTCCCTTCCTTCAGTTTGGACTTGACCAAACCCAACATATGGTTTGTTCAAGTTTTTCCTCCTCAAACTTCTGGACAAACTTACTATTGTTGATGAAAGAGAGAATGGACTTATTTTTTCTCAACTGTAATATTGCTAAGATATATTAGTTTGCTCCCACTTGCATGTAGAAAAACTCAGGCCTTTGGAAACAAGAAACTTGGACTAGTCTGATAGTCTAAGGCTACAGTCAACAGAGAAACAGAAATCTCACATTCTACAACAGGGATGTAAGTGAAGCAAGTAGAATGATTTTTTTTTTCTGCTTGCTCATGAAATCTCCTCTTATCACTGAAGAAACTACAGCTGCCTTTAAGATAACTGGTGGTTAAAGAGATGACAATCTTAATGAGCTAGAAGGGCATTTTATTCAAAGTTTCATCTTGTGAAATCAGTCAATCAGTCTCACTGGCCCCACCCCAAAACCCCACTAACCCCTTCTTCCCTCCAAGTTGATTATTATATTGATGTTAGCTCTTCAATGAATTCTAACAGCTAAGCCCTAAAAATTAACTGCCTTACCAGAAGTGCATGCAGAAGGCTCTGGAACCCCCAAAAGCACTTTTTTAAGAACACCTGCACAGTTGTTCAAAACACAATTCAAGTATCTCAACTTGAATAGAAAAAAAAAAAAACATCCAGAAGAGAAGGCCATTTTACACTCCCCAATAATCACTGAAAAATAAGGTAATTCACCCTTCAAAAATCTCCTCCTTTAACAACTTCCTTGTGGGCAAGGCAGCTATTCACTGAACAGCACCTAAGTAATAATCCCTCACAGACCAGTCATTAGTTGCAGATGGAGATATTTTAAATGTTTATTTTTTTCATCCTCATTATCTGTTCTAAATTAGAAGATTTACTCAAGTTCCTGGAAAAATACCCTAACAAATTAAAAAAAAAATTACAGTAATTGATAACTGTCTTATATGAATGTATCCTAAAGCATTATGATGCAGAACTACAAACAACAGAATGAAACCACAATGAATTAAAACTATAAAATGCTGTGCAGAAACAGGACTGACTTTTTTTGAGAAAGCAAAACTCAGAAAATATTTTAATACATTACATCTGAATTGAACTTTCCACTACCACAGCCTAGTGCCTGGAATGTGACTGACATTCTTTAATGATTTATGACTCTGGCTTCCCTGATATCTCAGAGCTCTTGGTTTATTTTATTTTATTTTATTCATTTTATCTTGGCTGTTCATGAGACTGTGTGATACACTCCTAGGGATGATTTGGATTTTTGCCTTCCAAAGAACAGAAGCTTTGGCTAGTCATGAACATATGGCTGGACACATGAATCATGTAACAAAACACTATACTTGTTTCTTGTTTTCAAGGGATGCACCCTTTGCAAAGAAATATGGAAGTTCAGCTCTATCCCCATATAAGAAAATAATCAACTTAATTGTCACCAGATCACTTTGAATTAATTTGATGACCTCTAAGTGTCTTTCACAGAACACATCTAACTGAAGTGGTTTAGATGCATATAAAGCAAGAGTAGAAGAAATTTGAATTTTACCTGACCCTTTTAGAGGAGATGGAGCCTTAGTGTAAACTCAGGTATTGTATTTTCTGAAGAGAACAGAACTAATGATGACTTTGAAGTACTTATGGATAAAACACGGGTTCTACTTTGCCTTTGTATTCTGAAGGCAACTACTGTCTATGCCAATAGAGAAATGGGATAGGGAAGTAAGTAAAGAAGTATTTTACTCCTGCATGATCCCACTGAGATGTTAAAAAAAAATAAAGAGGGAGTGAAAACCAATCCTGCTATATATTCTACCCCCAAACTCACAAAACATCAAAAAAGCTATCCGAAATTGGCACTTAAAATATTGCCTGAGTTTTGAAAAATGCTCCAACCCTCCCCTAAATCTTACATTTGCTGAAATAATGAAACTTCAAAACAGCAAAGAGAGAGAACTGACTAGACGTAGGCTTCAGGTGGGAGGATAGTTAAAATGCCTACACCAACAGTTGCTCTTTGTTTGTCACTTGCTTTTTACTTTCTGCCATATTGTTTTTCCCATTTGCTTTTACTATAGATGCATCTGGAGGATTACAAGTTAATAATTTTTAAGATAAGGAAGAAGCTAGCTTATCTTTTTTATAATAAAAAAGATGAAAACTCCAGCTGCAGATACAACACAATATCAGGCAGAAGTTCTAGATATGATAAAACAAAACAATTTTGTAATAGAATTATGAAAAAATTACTTTCACATCATGAGATAAAGATTCACCAAGGAATGACAGTAATTCCTCCACAGGAGCACTGTATGAGTCACTTATTCAAAAAAGTGAAGCTAATGTCTTAGTAAGCAAACACAATCCCTGAAATAACTACCTTTTAATTATAGTATTGTATATTCATGGGGAGTATCATAGCAACCTTTATTTCATTCATTATGTTTGAAATTTCAGAATATAAAACATGTTCTATTCTTAATGCAATGCAAAATGAAGGTTAAAAGCTGAGAGTAAATGATCTGATTAACACTCAGATAGGGTGGTGAAAAAAGAAAATGTAATCACATGGATTTATAAAGTTAGTGAAGTAGGTAAGGACCATTATCATGCTTATAACAG
Organism: Erithacus rubecula; assembly: GCF_903797595.1. Lineage (NCBI taxonomy): Eukaryota > Metazoa > Chordata > Aves > Passeriformes > Muscicapidae > Erithacus > Erithacus rubecula. Next base: position 104,294,940 of record NC_136689.1, read on the forward strand.
AGGTGGTAACAACACCCAGCACAGAAGATGAATTTTATCTCAAAACTGGGTATACAGAAAGTTATGAAAATAAGAAAAAAACCCCAAAACCCACACACAAAAATTTAGAAAGATTACCTAATTTTGCTTTTATCTATGCCACATAAATGCTGGAACACAGCTACCCTTTCATAAAGGAGCAATTTCTGTTTAGAATTTAGATCCTGCATTCATAACAAAAACCCATTCATCTTCTATTTTTAATGCGATTAACATCATTAAAATAAATGCTACTATTTTCTCTTTTTACCTAAATACGTAAAAAATATGACAAAGAGCAAGGTGTTGACTAATGTAAAAAAAAAAAAAAACAACAAAAAAAAAACCAATGATGTAGGAAGGACCATGAAGACTCCTCAGCAAGAAAACTGCTTTGAATAATAGTAATATCATCGCATTGAAATTCTTGTGCTGAAAAGATCTGAGGGCTAGATTATTCTACATGTTCAAAACAGCTCATCTGCAATACTTTAAAAGCATACCACCCACTTGCTCAGACAACTTGCTTCGAGAGGACCACCTGCATTAGAGCAACCACTACTAAAATTCAGAAAACATTATAGAAATGAACTGAAAGGAGAGAATCATCTTGTGCAATGAGATGTATACAAAGGCAATTAGATGAAAAAAAAATGTATCACAGTCATCAGGCTGACATATGCTGCACATATCCCAGTCAAGCACCCACTGCCTTGATGTAAGTCACACAAATGGCCTGAGATGTGCAATGAAAATTAGTTAGTGATGGTTATGGGCTGTGATGCGCTGTGTGTGTGAACTATGCTGCAGACACATGCTAAGTGCTTCCAGGCTCAGTCAGCAGCAGGTTTTGGTGTCTGCAACTGAGACTGGTGCCACAAGTTCAGAGCACATTGTAGCAACAAAGAATATTCACCATTTGCACCTCACACCTCCCCACTGCTAAACAACTGCAAGTTATGGATCATGAGGTCCATCAGTCATCAGGAGTGGCACTCACTACCAGTTATGTAATCTGAATTTTCTGTTCCAGAATATAACAAACTGTACTGCTCCCCACCCCCAAGAGTTTAAGATTCAGATACAATTTTAAGAAAACAAAAACGAAATACTGAGCTTTAACAAAAAACAAACTAAATCAAACAAACAAAGCAAAAAGCCAAAAGACAAACACAAAAAAACCCCAACACTTCTCCCTTTCCCGAACCAGTCCCACTGACTTCTGGAGAGTGATGCTGACTCAAACCCTCTAATGGCCCATCTTCTCTAAGTCAGGTAGCTAAAGTGTTAAGAGTACAAAATAGTAAACAGAATCCTGAGAAGAATCCAAAGCTTTCTATCTGGAATACCTCTGCTTTCTCTGATTGCTCCCTTATCCCCAGATTCTGCTAATACAGTCCTTGTTCACAAAACCCAGAAAGCTGCTGCCTGGAAGGACAGGAGTATTCTAAACCTACTGGAGTCTGTTTTTCAGCCTGCTCTTTCTAGGTGAAAAAAGTCCAGAACATTTCCAGTGTTGACAATGCTCTTCAGAGGCGAGAAGGCTGACTTCAGTTATGACCCATAGATCAAAAGCTTTTCTGGCTTAGGGAATTCATAGCATTTTTCTCAGCTGCTGTGGAGATCACACAACCCTCATGTCAGGGTAGAAGACAACAATGAATCATTCAAGATCCTCAATTTTCTTGACAAGCATTCAGTCTGTCAGACTGAACAAAGCAGACCAAGATGGCCTCAGATGGGATTAACAGAAGACCTTCACGATGGGCTGAACTGCTCTTTTATTACAGATTTCACATCATAATTCCTTGGAATTGCTGGTGCAGGAGAAAAAAAAACAAACACACGAACAAAACCAAACAGGAATTCCAACTTGTTGCTGGCAGTTGCTATGACTCAAAGAAACTAGCTGGAATTTGAACTCATCTAATTTCTTATGGGAGACATCACCCTGACAGAATGTACAGGGAGTTTGAAAGGAACATGCTGAACATATTTTAGGAGTTTCTGGGTATGCCATGACAGCTAAGAAACCCAACTTCTATAGCTTCAAAATAAATAATTTAAATCTCTCAAATAAATAAATAATTTTATGATAAAAACCTCCAGTTTAATTTGTTTAAGGATACAGAGAGAACTAAGTACTCTCACCTACCTTAAAGCCCTAACAGTCTTATCTTCAAATAACCTAAATATCTGGGAAACATCAGGCCACAGAGGGAAAATCTTCAAGTTGTCCTTCTAGAGAAGCATGAGATTTTAAAAAGTAATTTGCTGGCTATAAATAAAAGTAATTTTACCAATTATGAAAATGTTGGAATCTGTAAAATGCTGTTTTCACTGAGAAGAACACAACGGTTTAAAATTCCCTTTTATTTCACCGCATGAGATGCACTCTGGGCTGGATGGCTCTGTTTGAGTCACCTTGTACTGCCTTCTACTGAGCTGCTGGATTCATCAATCCTCAGGATTTTAGGGATGGTGCACCATAAAAAAGTTAATACTGATGCAGAGCATTTTCCTGTAATTTGCGGATGACTTATGGATCCAAGATTGACATAAAGCAATTTTTCTTGATTTTAATAGAGCAGTGGCAGTTTTACCCTAGGAGGCCTTATTTTGAAAATACATTTTTGATGTTAGTTCTGTACTTTTTAAGAAACTTCACTTTGACACTTGCATATTTTCATTAACATTGGCAAAAATGCAAAGGTCTTTACAGCCAATACCTTTTGCCCATAATGCTCTGCACACAGCTTTGCTTATGCAGTATTTTATTAAGCCATGGTTTGCAAAAATGAGATTACTTTTTGCAGAGAGCTTGTGGAGACACTCAAAAATCTTTGCATTCTAAGTTCTTAAATCTCACATAAAATGTGTGCAAAACCAAGTAAACCCCAATGAAATATAATTCTCCCTCTTTTCCCTGGGCACAGGAGGTGAGGGGGGCCAGGAGGGAACCAAGAACAAACCTAGGAATTATTATCATCATAGTTAAGTACAAGCAGAATTTAGTTTTAAAAAAATGTCTAACCAAAATAAAGTAAAATAAACTCCCTGAAAAGCAAGATGAAACTTATTTACATTATCATTGTAGACCAAAAAAAAAGTTGAAAAGTTCATGCTCTCTCTTCATCCATTCTTCATAGGAATAAATTCCTACATTTGAAGCTATGGGAGAACCTACCCCCATGCCTGCTAGTGGTATGTAACTGGCTACAGTAGAAGTGGTCGTAAAAGAGTGCTATACTTTGTATGAGCTGCACTTTTCTGGACATGTTTTCTACATTAAGAGTGTGCAAGGGTGTTTTAGATCCCCAAAGACTGGCCTGCTGTCAATGGATCAAAAAAGGGATCCGTGTACCTGAACAGAGTAGCTGCAGTGAAGATAACTAAATTGCAGCAGTGGCTGCAAAATTCATCTTTAGAAAGTAAGAAGGAGGTTTGTGGCTAACAATCTTTCAATCTTTGGTAAAGCGCTTAAAATTCTCTAGTCTAGATGCTTTCTATGCCCACTGTGAGAGGAAATGGTCCTAATTTCTCATTTCTCACTATTTTCCTGCTGTCCACCCATTGGCAGTTCTCCTCTCCCTGTGTGCAGCACGTTTATCCAATGCTGGTGAAAGGCTGTGATTATGGATGGTTTACATTGCACTAACCTCTGCAGCACTCACAGGATGCTTCCTCCTGCCACACCACCCTCACTGCATCCCTGTCAAACACAGCACTGCCAGCTGGAGAGGAGTGACTGCAGAACCATTCCCATTTTACTCTCACTGTACTCAGGTACAATGCTTAACACTCCTGCTCTGCAGCACAATCCCTCCCCACACCACCCTACCATCACCTATGCCTTCCCAATGGACAGCACTCAGAGAACCTAACTCACCCTGTCCTAAGGGCTGCATGGACAGCCATTAAAAATCAAAGACCGTGACAATTTCTAAACAGATCCACCAGAGAATTCTGGAAGATCAAGAGCTCTTAATCCCATGTGAGAACTGAAAAATTACTTCTCACAGGACTGAGTTTTCCTAATTTTCTTCTAAGAATGTAAAACTGTAAAGATTGTAAGATTGCAAAAATCTTCCTTGTACAATAACAGATGCACAAACCGGATGCAGTTCTTGTCCTCAAACTACGTATAAACAACTGGAATACATGCATAGACTCAAAGGGTTATTCTCACTTTATTTAACATAAGCATTTCTCCAAAACTGCATAAACTGAAGTTTCCTTTGAAAACTGCCTAAGAAGAACATTATGCAGAAAAGCAAGGAAGTAGAAACAGTACTTGGGGAAATGCAGGAAGCATGGAAATTACTAAGGGGAACACAAATTTCAGACAAACAAACAAACGAGCAGAAGGAAACTATAAAAGTCTGTACCAGTGAAGGGAGACACTTTTCAGATAACTCAAGTGCCAGATGACTGAGACTGGGGATGTGTGGAAGAATTGCACTTAATTTTTCAAGGCTTTTAACTGGAAAATTTCTTAGACACTATTATATGCACTGTTCTCTTTGTAATTACTACACTTACTTCTACCATTAATAATGTGCATAAATCTGCTGTTTGTCATGTTCATAAAGCACTTAATAAACGTCCTCTGAAGGAAGGAAATCACACTGCTTGAAAATCCACTAACTTGGAGAGAGAGGGGGGAAGAAGAAGCTATTCTTAGCATATACACATCACTCCTAGTCCTCAGACATATCAGCACTAGTTCAACCAGAGGTGACATAAGAGTAAATGCATATGGCATCTGCCTGGGAAGGTATTTGAATAAACACAGATGTGCCCTGACAGCTACTTGAAACCTAAATGCTTTCCAAGCTTGAAATCCCAGTGGTGGCTAATCTGTCAATAACCAAGATTACTGTATATCTAGAAAGACATGCACCCACCACCAAGAAAGGGTTATATTTGGTTTAGATGATATTAGGTACCCTGCACTCATGTTGCTGTACAACAAGTTCCTGGACAAGGAGTGAGGAAAGTTTACAGACAGCAATGAGAGTGGATGTTAACTTTCATTTAAATGCAACAGCTTTAGCTGGAATCTGGTCAGAATGCTTTTACTGCAAGAGGACAAGATACTGTTTTCACACCTCATCCAAATGGCAAGCAATTGGTATATCTGCAACAGCAAAAAAACAAAATGAAAAAGCAAAGTTCTATTTAAAGTTATTGCCTTCAGTATTTAATGTAAAAATCAGCTACCTACCGGAGTGTCTCAATGTAAACGAAATGAAGTGCAGGGAGAAGTGCACATCTATACATAAAACCCATTAACCTCTCCTCACCTGATCTTCTTCTCCACCCCCTTCTTCATCGTATTTCAGAATGTTGTCCCTCACATCATCTTCAGGATCAATCAAGAGCTGCTTTGCCTGACGCTCTTTATCACGGCGTTTCATCCAGACCACGAACATTAAAACTAAAACTGGAATGCAAAAACAGAAGAGATAAAACCATGTCGTGATTCTGAAATATAGCCACAGAAAATTGTAGAAATTTAATGTCAAGATTTAAAAAAAGAAGCAAAAAGCAATGAAGTTGGATTTGACTGCTCTGGATAAGGTACAGAGTTTTTTAAATTAAAACTCTGACAAATGGCAGCTTAAGCACAAGATGTTTAACTCAGATCACTACAGGTAATTTGGTTAGGAAATCTATCACATATTCAAGGTTGCAAGTAACAAGTCCATTCCACATCTGCAAAATAAACTTGTCATGAATTAAGAAAGACTATGCTTCATAAACCACTATATTCAGGAAGAAATCTCTCCTTCAATAAGGCTCAGTTAGTTTCATACCTAGCATTTAGAAAGTATCAAGAAAGTAAATGCACTGCTGCTTGTGTAGAATCATGTGCTCCGCCAGGCTCAATTTTTTTCATTTTTATTACTCCTTTCCATAATTTTCTATGTTCTAGATGGGTGCATAGTGTACTATGACCAGGCTAATCTCTCCCTTGTGCTCCACCACCATAGGCAATCAGTTAACTCTAATGTGTAGTAGAACTAGCATCTAATTTACTACACTGGACAGACATGTCCTCATGATTTTTAGTCATTTCCCTTACTCAATGCACTTCACACAAAATAAAATACTGGTACAGCTTCATGCAGTACTTAAACAGGCACACCACTGCCACATCTGCCTTTCTTGTCAGGCTTTACGTGAAGGGCTGTGATGTGTCACTTTCCAACAGTAATTCCTGCTTGTATTTATCTGAAGCACAGTAGTAGTAACATCAGAGCACTCCTTAGAAGCACTGTTACCAGCTATGGGTGGCACCAAATCACACAATACTGGCAGCACAAGAGAGATTAAGATGCCTGGGGACTAATCACATCTCCAACCTGGCTACTCACTGATGTAACCTTACAAGTATCCATGGGTATTAATGGAAAATCTCTTTCACAAACCCACTGCAGGACTTGACTGCCAAACAGGTGCTAGCTGTACTCTGTCCAGCTCCAAATCCTGTACTGTCAGAAGTTTTCATACTTGTCCAAAACACTGAACCATGCAGCAATAATTCCTGGACCTGAGCCTGTAATAACTCCCCTGTCTTTGTTAAGATACCTGATACTATAATGTAACATTGTACTTCCAAAGCAAGAGTAAAGGAGTCAGAATTAAGAGAGCAATCTACTCACTGAGCAAGATGATGATACAAAGCAGAATTGCAATGATGGCACCAGTGCCCAGCCCTGCACCAACAATCCGGTCAACATCAGTGCAGTCTCCATTTAAGTCACACTGGCAGACTTTCACCTTCAGCAAGGAAGTGCTGGATGCATGTGGATTTCCAGAATCTGTAATTACTATGGGCACATCGTAGATCCCAGCCTCCAGGAACCGGATTCTTAAGGAGAGCTGGGCGTGGTCGCCTGTGTGTGAAAATAAGGTTCTGGTTAAAAAGCAATATATTGCTCACAAGGGATTAAAACAGTGTTGGCAAAAATAGCTCATGTTTGAGCTCAGCATTAACTTCTTGCTCAAACTGCAATGTGACACTCAGGGTAACAGAATTCCTGACTGCTGTGACCACCTTTTCTTTCTTAAAATTTCTTGTTCTCTGGGGAACTTACACTAAGGTGATTTCTGGTTTGTATTAACCAAATTCATGTATGTTGCGAAATAATACCAAAGAGAAGACATCTGCAAAAGTTTCTTTAAAACTATGAAGATTTCCATAATGTTAATTACCACTAATTCGAACAATGGTCCAATTCCTCTTAATACTGGCAGGTGTGTCAGGCAGCTCAAAGGCAAACGGGCCTGCATTTGGATCTATGTCAGGGTCTACAGCAGTGATGTTAATAGCATTAGGCTGCAGTGTTTCACAAGTTGTGGCTTCTTTTGGATGCACTTGGGGGGCATTGTCATTGATGTCCAGCAGGTATATCTGAAGTGTGCCAGTTCCACTCATTGGGGGTATTCCTAAAAGAAAAGGAAATAGCATTAAGCCTGTTTCCAGTTGCAAAGTTATTTAAATGAAGCTGCATCAACATTTTTTTTTACCTTGTAAATATGTTTGCCTCAGTTTTGGGATTTTGTCTTTTACAAAACCAATCTAACACTGTCACTGCTCCTAGCAATTCTTATGTAGTCTGTTCTCAGAAAAATGGCCCTACTCAGCACAATTCAGCAAATAACTGCAGATCCATAGATCAGGGACTCATTCACTTCACTGACCAGACAGACAGTTAATCTCCAGAGATGGTCCACATCAAAGGCTTCTAAGAAGACGGTACAAAATTGAGATGGTTTGTCCTCTGGACAAATTATTTCCTAACTTTGAAGGCTTAAGACCACCCTTTACCATAAATGTGCTATTTAAATTCTTTCTAATACTGACTTTCAGCATGCTATTTCTAGACATTCCTGCTATCCACATTGAATGTGTGATGCTTCCATAAACCTTGCTGTAATCACACATTGATGTGATCATTTGGCACTGAATTTTTCAGTGTAACTACCAATGGTCTGCATTCCACCTCCCATAATCTTGCAGTTCTTTTTTCTCCAGAACAGAGCCAAAGTATAGAAACAATTGATCTAGCTTCCAGTTCAGAAAATTTTACCACATTTTTCCAAGGCAAACAGTCCCAGTGTTTCAGTTTTCCCTTCTAATGTGAGAATGTTCCTAACTGTGCCTGTCCATCTTTCTGCTATCAGCTATGAACAGTGCAGCACTCCAGCTGAAATCAAAGGACTCATTTCTGAGCAGTGTTAATTGTCACTAACAAACTGACAACAAAAAGATACTTTTCCCTCTGCACTGCTGCAGCCTGAATGTGGGAAAATACAAAGCCCCTCCAATGACACATTACTCCCCATAAAGCACACTCATGCTGTGCATTGACTCAACCTACCACACTCCCATGCAGGGTTTTTTTCAATTTTCTGTCACTCAACTAGTGTAACTAAGACAGTCTTTTTCTACCAAGTCAGAGAATTATTTTTCAGCCATTTCCCAAGTAGCTGGGAAATTATACAGAGTCTGATAGTAATACAGATTTCCAATGGGATGTATTCTAAGCATATCCTGTTTTCTGCCCTAGTAAAACTGAATGCCATTCAATCACAAAGAAGAAAAGCTTTCTGAAAAAACACCCGGTATTGATACATACCATTATCAGAAGCAAGAAATGTTGCATTATACATATTGTTTTGCACATATATTGACTCTCTATCCAAAACAGCTGTAGTAGTTATTTGTCCATTAACCGGGTCAATTTTCAGCCAGTTTGCAGGATCTGAAAGTTTTGAGTACCTGTATATTTAAACATAAGTCGTGTTATTTATCCGCCAACAAAAATATTGACAACAAAGACAGTATTAGTATTTTAATTTGCATTCTGAACACGTTTTTGGAATTTGAAGACAGCATTTTACAAATTTATATTTATCAAGCCATGTCAAGTAAATTTCTTGGAAATACATATTAAACCCAGTCCTGGATTTCGATTTTTGAAGTGCCTTGTCCTGTAAGTTATCCTTTAATTGGAGGAAACCATATAATTACCGTACACCATATTACATAACATTAATACTCAGACTCAATTAAAATATTCAGTCAGGATCCTTCTTGGTTTTTCTACCCCTACAGAGCTATTCATACTAATTTTCATCTTGTCAGCGTGCTGAGAGCAGGAGACAGGTAAAAATGGAGTGTTAGTTGCACTAACTCACATTGCTCTAGCACTTCAATATCACTTCATTCTCAGAGGCTCTGTTTTTGCTGCATGTTTCTCATCTTAATTTGAAAGAGAAGTCTCTTTCAAAACCATTCTTCTATCTGATAAATTTTCCCTTTGACATTAATCAAGTGCAAGCTGTCTTAGTAACAAAGTCCTCATGCTGTCACTTCTACGATGGTTCTGTCCAGAAATGAGCAAAGTATCACAAAAGCTAACCAAAAATCAAGAGAAAATAAAATCACAATAATCTTGATTTTGGAAGGAAAGACAATGCTCTGGAGTTTCTTCTACGTGAGCTTAAAAAAAAAAAAAGCTGGACAAGGTGCATCCTGATCCATGGGCAGTCACAGCCTCAGCTTTGCACATAATGACCATGGTCTTATATGAGGCATACTCATGTAGCAAAGTTTTAGATATAAGAAAAATTATGATTAAATTATGATCATAGCTATCAGTACAAAAGTTCATAGGAGGTAACAACACCACTTTGCGTTGCTGGAGAAAAAAATTAAAATAAAACCCTTCAGATTTCATCAACAATCTTATTTTGTTGCCATCTGAAAACTACTGGTGAATTTTAATTGCAAATGATCTACACAGAAGCATGCTCTGACTGAATTTGCTGGGACAGAACATATACTTTACCAGAGATGCATAACTGCATTCGCTCTCCATGAAACGGGACTTAGGATGAGAAGATGACCCAGTTTACAGTGGCCAGTTCACCTTCTCTACAGCCAAAAATCCCTGCACAAAACCCACAGGATATGCTGGGATAGCTGCATGCAAGTCATTTCACATGTCATCTCTCTGCTCCCCACACAGATGTTGCAAAAATGCTTTACAGACCTTAGAGACGTCTGCTGCATGTAGCGATCTGGGTCCTGAGCGGTGAAAGTTGTCAGCATGCTACCAGCCATCAGCCCTTCTTCCTGACGCACCAGCTTGGGGTTTGGGACAAAGTAGGGGCTCTCATTCACATCAATGACCGTGATGGACACGGTTGCTGTTGACTGAGGAGGATGCTGAATCCCCTTAGCCAAAGGCACTTGATTTTCCGCAGCTACGGTAAGCACAAACATCCTGTTGGTCTCGAAGTCAATAGACTGTGGAGAGCAAAGAGCAGGAAGTGTTAATGTTTACTCACAGTAGCAATGGACACAAAATAACATTTTAGATGCAAAGCATGTTTTTGAAGATTATTTTGTACAGCTTTTCTCAAAAATGAGCATGGAGTCTGAAGAAAGCACAATATTGTCACCTCAACACAAGCCCATGTGCTGGGGTTTTGCTTAGCAGCAACAGCAGCAGTTTTGAAGTCAGAAGAGCTAGAAACCTTGTCATTCCTGGATTTAACCTACTGCCATTAGAGACAAATGAGGAAACAGTTTAACCACAAAACGATGTAGAAGCTCCCAGCCTTGTGCAAGGCACTCACATGTGCCTCCTGATGATCTCTCCTGGGGACAGAAAACTGCCTCTTTCGTTAGAAGGACGAAAGTTTCCTTCAAATAAATCCATGACTATAGCTATTCCCATAGATCAGAAATTCTCATGCCCTCAACATCTCACTAGAAAGACTCTTGGTAATCTCAGCCTACCTCATTTCTGATACACCTACAGCTTCCACTTTCCCAGTGAAGACAACCTTCAGTCTGGAGATTTCCCCCACTGAGCCAGAAGTCCAATTTAAGGAGAAGTAAAAACAGTGCAAATCTAGAGTTCCTGTGTCATGCTGCACAGGGTTGAGGCAATCCTGGAGATAGGATCTGCCTTTGTACTATGCACTGTACTACTCACCCAGATCCCAGACTAGAAAACCCTGTACCTTACTGGGGCAGCTGGCATGTGACAATATGAAGTAAGTGACAAGAGACAATTTAATCTTCATTACAGGTTGACAGATCAGCTCATTGCACTGCCAATAAAAACTGTAGGCAAGTTTCCAACTCTTCCCATGTCTGGGCACTTAAAGGAGTGCTAAAAAGCACAGACACTCACATAATTCTTCCTGGAAGACTGCAATGCAACAATTGGTACCTCTGGGGAAGACCAGTTATAAACCAGAGACAGTTCTTAAAAAAACGTGGTGTGAATTACTATTAATGCTCTATGTAGGTTGTCTCTTTCTGTCACCTAGATACTGGGAGGGTTAAAAACAAACAAAATGAAATGAAACGAAATGAAATGAAAAAAAAAACAAAAACAAAAAAGAAAAAAAAAAAGAAAAAGTGAATTTTTTAATTTCTAAATGGGATCACTGGCATCGCACATTTGACTTTCAAATGGAACCAGAGCAGGCCAAACTCAGAGATGAGACATTTATCAGAGCATCATGAGGAAAGGTGGCTACTGCCTAGCAGGTTTAATTATAGAACCCCATTGTTATTATCACTTGAAATAAGTCATCCCTAAACACAGAGCTGTGTTGGCTGGAGAATGAAGATAGACAGGTTATTCCGTAAAAGGTATTTAAATGAGGTTTTAAAAATAGCCAGTCTTTAAATGTCTCTTGTAGAAGTGCCCTCCCACCTATCATTTTTTCATCTCTGATTGTGCTTTGACTGCCTATATCTGTTCCTTAATGGAACATCTTGACATAAAATGTGCAGACAACACGTATGATTACTAATTGAGGAGGTAGGAAGTTGTTCCTTTAGACTAGCAAAAAATACTAAGCAGACACTTTTTCACAGAGCGATTTCTAACTTTCAGCTTATAAAGACTCAAGATTTGTAATTTCTAGTAACCTAGCCTGATTTGTAGAACTGAGAATACTATTGATAGCATAAACAAGGTAACATTTGAAGAGATAGATTTCCGGATTCCACAAGAAAGGGAGCATCCATTTTATTCCAGATTCTGGCCTCAGGAATTCGCATTTCCCGCCATTCAGTGCTTCCCCCACGCCTGCTGGCCTCAGGAAGGCGAGCGTGCCTCACCTTGACGACAGTGACGAGCCCATCGTTGCTGTTGGGGTCGGTGAGGATGGTGAAGTGTCCCGCCGGGTCCCCGCCCGTCAGCCGGTACAGGGCGTTCCAGGCCGGCGTGTGCGGCTGGTCCTTATCTGTCACCGTCAGGTTGGCCACGATCACATCCATCCTGTTCTCCGGCACTTCCCCGTAGAACTGCAAAAACCACGGGAACGCTTCACCTCATCTGGAGGAGCATGCGAGAGCCACACAGGCTGAACACCCATCAAAGCGGGGCAGCCCATCTCCCTTCTCTGGAGCTCTCACAGTTTAGCTAATGAAGTTTACCTGAGCCCACCCAGAGAACCAATGGCTTGATTCCCTTGTCACTTTTTGCCTTTTGGTCAAAAGCACAGCACTGTATGTGTATATTCTGCACGTATTTTGATTCTGCCTGTCAATATGGTATTTTGTAAGTAATAAATATTTACTGTCTGTGCATATAATGAGAGAAACAGAGAAGGGTTATAAATATGCACATCCTTCAGTACCTCCTATGCTGTACTTACAGTCATGGCAGTGAACTCTGGAGGGTTGTCATTGACATCTGTCACAGCGATGACAGCAGTTGCTGTGTTTGAAAGACCATATGTTGGGTTTCCTTCCATGTCCGTAGCTTGAATTATTAATGTATATTGTTGTACTTTCTAAAACACAAAGTGACAACATAAGTTTTAGACAAAACTAACATCACCATCGGACAGCAGGTGTTCCCAAAATTGCACTCTGCTAAGTGATGAAGCCTATTACACAGTTTATTTGAGTTAGCATCACCCAAAATGACAGGAGCAAAGTTTGTACTACAGGAACAAAGCAGCAGGTTGCTTATACTGAACTACTGTTTGACTTTCTTCAAAGACCATTAAGGTAAGGACAGGCTGGCTGCTTCCTACTCTAATAAATCAAACCACTTTAGACAGTTAATGCATGATCACAGGTTTAATAATGCTTTTCTAATGGCGAAATGAGAACCAGAGTGCATTTTATACTAAAACAGGGAAAGTCCTCAAAAGCATTTGAGAGCACTGAGCCAAGGTAGGTTTGTCGGCCAAACGGCCACAACTGCCAAGGTTTTGTTTCAGCCAAGCCCGAGTATAAAACTGCTGCTTCAACTTCTTGTGATCTCTATGGAAACCAAAGATGTCAGGGCCAACAGAGACGAGTAAGGGCACTGGAGAAAGGGGGAGGGAAGCACCAAACGGGCTATTTCCATAAATGTTAAACTCTCCAGCTGAGTGTGGCAGCCAAGGGCCCCTCTCCCCCACTGCTGCTAACGGCCCTGGAGCTGGGCACTCGCTCCCCCCTGACTGCTGGAGTGGGGCCAGGGTCCCCGAGACCAGAAACGCCTGGAGGAGACCTGACCTCAGCCTGGTGAGCTGCTTAAAACAACATCGACAAGGTTTATTAAAAAAGAAAAAAAAGAAAAATCACAAAGATGTTTTCTGCATAGAATTGCTGAGAAGTTTATTTTAACTCATTGCTCTCAAATACTGCGCACGTTCCTTCATTTATGAGTTCATCGTCCTTCCCTGGAAAGAAGTCCTACCATTCAGTTCTTCCAAAGAGAGGACACAAACATAAGGAGCTGGTATTATTTTAAACAGTACTTTCACAAATGGTTTACTAACACTGGCAAAAACCTTCTGGCAAAATAAAAATATTTCAAGAAGAGCCCAGTTTTATGTTTTGGGGTTTTTTTTCCCACTTGGTACTTTATTTTCTTTGTCTTGAGAGTGCAGTATATATTAGATTACTTCTCATGGAAAAAATTTATAGAATCATGAAAAATGGTGAATTGGAATGGTGAATCTCTCAGGATCAGAGAACTCAACTCCTGACCCTTTGCAGGACACCCCTAGAATCACACCATTTACAGAAAAGGAATTACAAGTATTGATACAAAAAATGAGCAAGGATAATTCCACTGATAGTATTTAGCTTTCTTTCAAACTTTGGCCAGACAGTACGACAGACAGGAGAGGTTTAACAGTTTGCACATTTCCAAGCAGCAACCATGAGTCACAGAATAGAAAGTTTTTAAAATAAGCTCTATAGATCTTTATCTCCCACTGAAGATAATGATTTATGCTTATGCCCTCTTTCACACAGAAACACTTACAAGACACCCCAAAAGTGTACTGCTATATATGCATCCCACTATTCTTTAAAAAAGCAAGACTAGTATTAAGTCTACAGAAATGCAGTATGTATGTTTAATAATGCATATATATGTATAAAAATTCTGGTTTGGAAAATATACTTGCAAACTGACCTTCAAAAGACTTTAAACATCCTAAAGGCTTCCTTCATGACACCAATAAGAGCAGCAGTCATGAGGGAATCAAAGAAATGCTTTTACCACTTTCATCCAGGAAAAAAATAATAGTTTACTTACTGTGAAGCAATAAAGTCTAAAGCAGTATTGAAGCAAATCACACTGCCATATGATTCTATGTTATTGAAACAGCAGGTGCTTCTGATTCATCTGGGTCTTAACACATTGATCCCAAGAAGCAAATTTCATTAAGGAAACTCCATTATTATTACACAGAGACTCAGCTTCCTTACAATTGTCTTACTTAATTCCAACAGAATGGGCACACTGAAAACTTCCCCAGAAAGTGCCCCAAAAGACAGCATATCAGTGTTCTTGTTTAGCTCCTTGTTATTTTTCCCTCTTCCCAGCACTCACATAAAGCAGATCAACTGCTGAGAGTGAAATTTCAGAAATCAACAAGCACACAACTTTCCAAGCATGGAGAAATTGGGGGAGGTGAAAGAGGGTCTCCTCTTTGTACTGTGGTTTGAGAGGCAGCCAGGAATAAGCAGTGGAGCATGTGTCAGCAGCCTGCACAGAGACTTAACAGCAACACGTCCAAAAGAGAACTGGCAGCTTCAAGAAAGAACGCAGACCTCATCAGTTCACATCTTTCCACTTCAACACAGGCCAAATAAAGGAGCACTTCACTGAATTAACCTCACGTGAGGCAGGAATGTCAGTGTGTAAATTTAAGTACCCTGCCTGGCTTCTTCAGCACCTCCAGCAGTAAGGCAGATGTTTTAATGCTGAAGTGAATTCCACAGCAATAACGGAAGAAATAAGAGCAGCTGGATCTCATGAAGCAGCATCTTTTGAGATAACAAATGAAAGATTTCTTCTGCCTTAAGCTGAGTTTCCTTACCTAAGCAAATCTCCTCCTGTGCATGTTAGCAGAGACAATGCATTGTGCATGTTAATCTAAAATACCAGCAGATGAGGAATGCTATCAGAGGAATCACTTTTTTTTTTAAATGCCTACAACACTTATGCTCCCATTAAAAATGTGTCACATTATTTAAGAATTTAAAATTCTGTCTAGTACTTTATGACTTTAATTAGAGCTTTATAAAGGGAGGTGCAGAAAAGAGTGAAAAGGCAGAAGCAGGCAGACCAGCTGGGGTATATGGACCACAAGGCACTCCCCAGCCCACTGTCAGAAGATGATTCAGCTATGGCCCTTTAGACTCCCAGACATTTTAATTTGATCGACTTCCAAAAATGACTCAGGAAATGGAGGAAGCAAAGCTTGGGAAGGAAACCATTTTATCTCATATTAATCTAATTTAATATTTGAATGATTTAATGTTAATCATTAATATCTAACAAGTTCAAGAAATGTTTATATATACCCATTTGGGTATTAGCAGAGTGATCCATCAGGAAAAATGATGGTGAATGACAAGGCTTTTCCAATTGTTAATGTGGGGGTCTAGGTTCCACAGGCAGCTGGTTTCTTCCAAGTTAAATCCCTCCAGTATAGCTAGTCACCAACTGATAAAACCTCAAGAATTATTGCTATGTCCTTCTGAAAGTTCATCTGCCAAAGATGACCAGGGGATTTTAAAAACAAGGGCAAAGCTGCCCATCATTCTTTTAATTTAATAGGGCAATACTGTAAAGTTCAGGGTTTGCCTTTGCTCAAATCCCTTCACTTCAAAACCAACTTAAACAGAATGAATGTTAATAAAACCTCAAAAATTAATTGCAGTATCTAACAGTCTGTTTAGCTTTTCAAATCTTCTGATTGCCCCTTTCAGACTGAAATGCATCAGAATATTAATAACAAATGCAGAACTTCAGAAAGCATTTTTATTCTCCATTTTAAATAACTATAAACAAGCAGCTAAAAGATGAACATCAAATCCAGTAGTTTGGATCTAATGAGCTAAAATGAGGTTAGTAATACAGAAGTTGAAATAAGATTTATTCAGAAGAGATTTGTTTAGATTTTATAGCTTGTTTATAAAATAATGCTTATCTCTTGTGAAGTTTTCAAGTGGTTTAAAAGCACAGTTAGTGTCACATATTTGGAACTGAGAGCGAAATATTTTTATTCCCACCCTCACAGATGGGTGCATCAGAGCAGAGGATTTGGCACACTCCTTCTCCAATGGTGGGCACAGTGAAGAACTGTCTAGACAGGATGGACTTTCTCAGCATGTAGCAGTGAGCTACTGACAAACTGTTTCTTTTATCATTATTATTATTATTACATTGCTCTCCTTTAGTGTATACCTGTTTCTTAAGAGCAAACAAGTTTATGGGACAAGATCTCTTCCAAGACCCCAAAATTAGCTACATGTATGGAATATGTAGGTCCAATTTTCATCCCTAATATAATTTTCTCTCCTCTTGAATTTTTGTACTCGGGGACTAGGACAACGAGCAGTGTCAACAGGGTGAAGAAAGGGAGTAAGCTAAGATTGAGGAGGGGGAGAAATATTTCACAGCATCATGAAATTGTTCGGACTAGTAGTGACCTTAAAGATCCTCTAGGTGCAAACACCCAGCCCTGGGTAGGGACACCTCCACCTACATGAGGTTGCTCAGAATGCCATCCAACCTGGCCTTGAACACTTCCAGGGATGGGGCATTCACAGCTTCTCTGTGCAACCTGTTCCCTTGTTCACCACCCTCACAGTAAAGAATTTCTTCCTTTTATCTGATCAAAACGTACCTGCTTTCAGTTTATAATCATGTTCCCTTTCCTATCTCTATATATCCTCATTAAAAACCCCTCTCCAGGCTCTCCTGTAGGTCCCATTTAGATACTGGAAAGCAGCAATAAGGTCTCCCCTCTTCTCCAGGCTGAACAGTCCCAGCCCTCTCAGCCTATCTTCATAGGAGAGGTGCTCCAACCTTCTGATGATCTTCACATCCCTCCTCTGGACTTGCTCCAGGCAGGTCCACATATTTCCTGTGCTGAGAACCCCAGACCTGGATGCAGCACTCCAGGTGGGGTCTCACAGGAGCAGAACAGAGAATTACCTCCCCTGACCTGCTGGTTATGCATCCCTGGGTATGAGTGCCTGCAGGTGCACATTCAGCTCTTGCCCAGCCTCTCACCACCCACAGCCCAGGCCCTGCATCTTCCCCATACCAAGTGCAACCAGCCCGTGGCATTAAGACTTGCCCTACCTCTCTGTCAAGCCCAGCTGCTACAGTGATAATGTCGCCAGTTTCGTTGTTGATTGTAAACATGTTTGGAGAGGGGCTGCTCGGGGCCTGTGACAAGATTCTGTATCTCAGCATCCCATTCTGGGCGTTGGGATCATCAGCATCGATGGCAGTAACAGTCATCACGTAGGTTCCTAGCAGCAGGATAAATAATTGATGTTATATAAACAGTTTACACTCAGATTATACAAGATCACTTTACACGCAGTGGTCAAAGCACATATTTCTTTTGGTAAAATCTGCACATTCCTTCTTTACTTAAAACAAACTGGCTAAACTCAAGACTCACCAACAGAGTAATTAAAATACATAAGAGGAGATAAAAATACTCCGTGTTTATAAAAGGCTAGATTTGCTTATAACTGAGGAAGCTACATAAACAATGGAATCCTACAGTTCTGCCACAAATAACATTTCTGTAACAAGAGAACATCTCATGTTTAGATACTTATGTTATTAATTAGGCCAAAGGAAATATACTTATTGTTCAGAATTGGGGGACATACTGATAGTGACTGAAAATCAATACAAATAATAATCTTTCAAAAGTCTTTGAGATAGATCTCAAATGCCAAATAAACACTGCAAAGTTAGAAAACACATTTCTCGTGCGAACCTTTCATTTTGGATTTCTGACAAATTAAGAAAGTGGTTTCAGCCATAGCGCAAACTTTAGTCTGAGCTGATTAGAATTTTAATGAGATCTTAACAACACTTGGGTTTTCTCAAGAATTCAAATGACACTGATTTCAAATCCCAGTATCTGTAAAGCCTCTGGGAATCAGAACTAGAACTGGATCTAGTGACGTTTCGGAAGTCTCTTATACCCTGACCTGTCAACGAAATGAACATCAATGTCTATCATAAAAATAAATGTAAGAACTGTGATGTTATAAATAGGATTTTGAAAGCCATGAACCAGAAGTCATATTCTTAAAGTGTCCCCTGGTTTTAGCTCATGTACATAGCAATTTTTGCCTTTTGGAAATGAATACCAGCACGCTAAAACGTGCATTAAAAACAGGGTGAAATACCAAAATAAAATCTGAGATTTTGCTCATCACACTAAAGACACCTTTCGAATTATTACAAGGTCTGAAGGCAACCCCTTCATCACACCTTCAAAATGACACTGTAAATATGATACCTCCAAGTAATACCTCTTCCTCCCAAAAGCCCATGTATTACCTGGCTTTGATCCTTCAGGGACTGTCCCATTCCAAACCTGGTGTAAGAATTCGGGTCTATTGTCATTCATGTCAATGACATTAATAACAATGTCAATAGGATTTTCCACCTGGTTTCCATTTACATCCACTGCGTGTGCTCTCAGCTGCAAAAATCATTTAAAGTATTAGAATTTGCACAATGTACAGGTGCAAATACATTTAATAATAGTGGCAGGAAGTTTCAGGCAAGACATTTTTTGTGCAGTGTATTTTGTTATCTGCCACTACTCCTTCATACTGGCCTTTCAAATTTCCAAGTTGCTAATGGAACTGATGTTCAGACTTCCAAACTATTCCAAGTTGCAGACTTCATTCTTTGATTTGATGAAAATTATTTTAGATCATGTAATTTTGATTACTAGGATTGCTAGGGAAAAGAGCAACCTTCTGCTACAGCAGTCCTGCTGATGCCCATCATATACACACACACACACTTATGGCTACAAAACTATTAGAAAGCAGCAAGATGGCATTATTAACTCACCACTCTGGAAATGACTCATATAAATGTAAATTCCTAAGTCAGTAAATCCTGAATTGCCAATGTCAAATGCTCAGTTATGGATGCCAGAGCTGTTTCTTGAGAGAGCCTTTCACCCACACCTTTCCCCCAGACACCTCCTGCTGCGTCCTCTGCTTGGGAGCAGCACTCAAAGGGCTTCCCCAGAGCACAAGACAAGGAGTGTTTTAATCCACAGCATGCTGCAAAACTCCCTCCAGGAGCTGGGTGATTTCAGCATGCTTTCCCAAAGCACAGTAAACTCTAGGTCACAGCCTGTTCTCCCCCTCTTCCTTTAAACTTTCTTTTTCCACTGCTACTGGAATATGTGGTCTACTTCGTCAATTTCTTTAGAGGAAAGAATATAATTTTCATAAGCTGACAGGCCTAATTTACAATTCTATTAAAATGCTTAGATTTGCCCCTAAAATAAAAATTGGTACGTTATTCTTCCCATCTATTTCTCAAATTACAGCTGCTGCAATTCTAATGGCAGTCACATCCTAATTTAAGTTGCTGAATTAAAAATAAACTTTTGGAAAGTATACAATTCAGTGGAGACTGTGATCAATGGCCTCTACTTGAAAGATAAGCCCAAGTATCCATATTTCAATCTTTTAAAATTACTTTATCTAAATACATTTAATCACTGTTTACGTATGTTAATGTACTTAAGCTGCTTAAATATAGTAAGAGTTAGCCTTATTAAGTACAATAAATACAAATCTGCTACAAACTCTTCAAATCATATCTCATACAAAACTAAACGTTGGCTGCTCAAGTCATGTTTGAAGCAGATGTTCGTCTTCAATTTGATAATCTGATTTATGGTAAATTAAACTCTTACATGAAAAGAAGCAATCTGCTCCCGGTCTAGAGGCTTTGTCACAGACAGCTGTCCTGAGATGGGGTTGATGATGAAGATGCCTGTTGGAGGCTGGTCTGCTCCTGGGCCAGTCACACTGTACCGCAGCGAAAGGCTTTTATCACGATCAGACCTAATCTGTGTGTCAAAAAAGATGAAGTTTACATTAGCTGCAAACAAGCCCAGGATGGGACTGCTGCTGAGACAAGCAGCAGCTCTATTCGTTTTCTACTTGCTCCTTGCTGTACTTGCAAAAATAATTATTCTGGAATAGTACAGAGTTGGTGTAAAGTCTGAAGTTTTCAACAGCAATCTGTTAGAAACTGGTCAAAGAATATTCAGAAATGTAAAATTATCTCTGTTTATTTCTCAGAATAAAAATGATTTGTGTTAAACAAAAACAAGCAAATATTTTTACCTTAGCAGAATTGTTTAGATCTTAGAGAAAACATACACTATCATAAAATTATAAATGAAATTGAAAGTCTGGTTTGTTTTTCCCCTTCTCCTATACCTTCCCAGGCTAAAGGTACAGGCTTTCTTCCATTACAGGCCAACTCTTTAGAAACTCGCCATTTTTGATTAAAGACTGAACTTGTTTCATCTTCCAAGGAGACAACTAAAGGGCAGTGCATCTGTGAGGAGCAGCTGAATCACCAGCACACACACAGAACAGAGTGAAACTGTGTCCTATCAACTTGGGCTAATGTTCTGCCAAGATCCAACAAATTGATCATGACCAGCCAGTACCATGGCTGGAAGCCAGCCCAGAAGAGGTGCTTGGCTCCTTGTGGTGGCCACTTCTGGGCAGCAGAATCCTGTGGAACAGCTGCTGTCCTCACCCCATTAGATCCCATTTCCTTTGGTCTCCTGGTGCACTCTGCTTCCTGCTCACTCCCACACTATTTCCCAGGCAAAGAACTCCTGTGCAGGAGACTGGAGAACCCCTTAACACACTTACCACCCAAAACAAGGTCATCTTCCACCAGTACAGATGCACAGGAACAAGTTAAACCCCAGGAAATTAAGTGCATCCCAGCATGCAACGCAGAGGTCACAACAAGAAACCAGCCCCAAAGACTCTGATAAATGTCTGGATGATGAACAAGACATCATTTACACAAAATCTCTTCAAGAGCTCTCTGAGGGACACTGAAACCACACTTCTATTAACTTCCTTACCCTAACTAATTCCTGAGGAAAAGGTCCTTTGGAATTTTCTGGTAGGTTGATTGGAGGAATAACCCAGTCTCTCTTCTGCCTCTTCAGAGGGCTGCTGTGCTTGTATTGTTGCCATGGAAATATGATTTCTTCAATTTTCCTTTGGTCCTTTCCCAGGTACAATATAAAATTAAGCACATGTTAGAAGGAGAATTACTAGCAGCCATTATAAAGTAGCTCAGGTACAATTACATAATTGACTGAAAGGCTGTCGCTCCTGTGTTCATTGAACTGTTTTATTTGCATTCACAGTGCAGTTTGAAAATAACCAATATCATTTACAACCGCGCTGCAAAATTGTAAGAACTCTTTTTTCCTTACTAAACTAGGAAGAGAAAGGGAATTATAAACCATTTGTAACATGGCACTACTGTGTAAACTCTCTGGCACTCTCTGAGAAGTAGTTAATATTTTGCAGAATTTAATAGTATACCTTTATGTATTTCTCATTAGCAAGAGTTTCAGTTCAGGTAATGTGCTACTGTACACTAAATTTAGATCTGGGTGTGCTATAATGTAATTTGAGTTCCAAGAGAAGTTTAATACATACTGGTAAGGAATGTCTCAAATATTTATGACCCTATTAAATCCCATAGAATTAATGCTGTAATTATTTTAAACCTATGTCAGCCTATGATGGATGCAGTAGATGACCCACTTTACACACTGGGCATTAATCTCTGCTGGGTGTCAACATTCCCTTCCTATTCCCTTCTGTATCTGCAGTCATTTCATCCTTTGGATGACAGCACACACAGCTAGCTTGCTTAAGGTTGGAAACAGGATGACAAAAACATTTTCCAAATATTTTAAAAGAAAAACTTTTTTTAATCTAAATGACTATGTCACACAGAATGAATAGATGCCCAACTGAAGGCCAGATTCTACTACTCTACATTCTATTGATGGTAAGGATACCTGAAATAGTGTCTTTGGAATAAACAGGGCATGCTCTGGCACATCTAAGCATCTGCCCTTTTACTATGCTTCCATGAACAAAATGACAGTATTTCCATTGTCAAAAACATGCCTTAGTAGATTTAACACAATCACCAATAAGCAAACAAATAACTGAGGATTACACAGCAGTGGTCTCCAGAGTGTTCTCTGGAAAAGTGTGTTGCATAACCACATTACCTATTTTAACATTATGCTTAAATCTTTAATGTGCACCTATTACAGGTATGTTAATCTATGAATAAATTGTGTTCTTTATCTGCAAACTAAGCACTTCTCCTACACTAAGGAGAAGGCAAGAAACAGCAAGCAACAGGTAATATAACAGAAGAACATAGACAACCTAACAGGCTTTTCCAAAGCTAACACATTGCTAATTGCATACTGCTATGTCTGATTTTTGTTGCAGTACATGGTTTATCCTATGGCAGCTTCCAGCAGAGGGAGACTATCTTCCTTACCAAGAAGTGTTGGAATCATGAATAATTTACATTCTCCAATTTGATTATGACGGGACAAGACAAAGCCAATATTCCCTGCCAGAAGTGCTTTCTGACTTACTGCTGTAAATCTACAGTTCCCATCTAATAAATGTGACTGATGCATTCTATCACAGATTTGTTTATTTTGCGGTTATATTTAACCGCTTGAATAAATACTATAATACTTTCAAGCAATTTAAAATAAAGAAATGGCTGTGTGAGACTTAAATTCAGGTATAAATCTCAAGCTATACAAACAAAAAGCTCAAACACAAAGAATCCTATATAGTTAAAGAGGCATGTCTTTCCATGCCTTAGCAAAACTACAGAATAAAAGACTATTGAAGTTACTTTTAAAGCTCCAGATTTGCATGCACTTGGTGTCCAATAATAAGCTGGTTCATGGAGAAGTGCATGACAGGCAAAATTCAACCCCTATTTTTAGGCTCTCTTTGTGGAGATACATTTATACAGGCTGCATTTAGCTCTTGTTTTACCTTTTCTGAAGCCCCTGTGAAGGCTGGTTCAGGGGTTAGCTTCACCCTCATTTGCCATTCTTGCTGGGTTTCCTTGTCTTGAGCAGACACAACAAACTCTGTGGGCTCTGCTGAAAGCTGAAAGCTTCTCTCTGCATAGACCACACCATCTTCACCTACTCTGAAATCTTCTGGCTCACTGCTGCCAAAGTGTATTTTTTTGTTTCCATCACAGCTTCGAAACCCCACTGTAAAACAGACATAAAATGACAAACGAAAAAAGAAATTGAAAAAGCAGCCACCTTGAATTCACTGTGACATCAAATGCATGAACAAACTCAAAAGCAGAGACACTTAACTTGTTGCTGCTGTTATCACATGCATTTATGAGTTAGGACTTGTACTTTACCAGCTAGTCCAGGCCATGTAACAATGATATTCTTCTGTGGACTGCTAGGCAGAGATTTTAACCCTAGACAGGAACAGCCTCCCTCCTACAAATTTACCCCACCACCAGCAAGAAAACCATCTCCTTCCATGCCCTAAGGTACATTTCACTTGGTTGCCAATCAATGGCTGTGGGGATTTGCACATCAAGCTGATTCACTGAAAACACTCAAAAAATTTTGTTATGCTGCAACCATAACTGCAAACACAACTGTGCTTCCACCACCTTCTTTGCCAATGGGGGTAAGGTAGAAACCCTGAAACATGTTAAAAATGTTAAATTCTGTGCACACACCAGCCTGTGATTCAGCTGTGCCATCTCAGGAAGATTACTTATGAGCTCCAGGACTGAGTTTCCTTACTGAGCCAGTAAATATCTCACAGAGAAAACCTAAGTTAAAGACCTTGAATTTTTGTATCTGCTTGATTGGGGGTTTTTTGTGGTTTTTTTTTTTTAAGCTATATTATGTAGCACACATGCCCCTTTATCTACTTAGGAATTTCCTATTCTTGTTCAATTCCCTCCATCCTTCCTTTTGTTGTGTCTGAAAGACACACACTGGAACAAGAAGTCACTAAAACCAAATGTAGAGATAATGATGTGTTGTGCACAAAACAGAACTGGTAACGAGTTACTGCCTTCTCTACCCAATTCTTTTCGCCACTACTTGTCTTATGGGTTACTGCAAATAAAAGTAAGTAAAATAACGAAAGTACACTTTTATAACCAATGATTGCTCTTTAATGCTTCCAAAGCATTATGAAATACTTTGATTGTATGGGCAATAGAAGTGCAAAATACCATTATGAACGTTGTGCTGAAATCCACACAGTGAAGATGAAGATGAAATGAGGCTTTATGACTCATTTCAGTTATTGCACTTTTTGTATTGTGCTAAACCATGCACAAACTATTTAGTCTCAAAACCTAAAGGTCCCTCTCAAGAAAAATCACTACTAAATGTCATGCATCATATGCTTTCTTCTGTAATGCACTATTTTCAGGAAGGTACTAAGAAGAATCATACTTTTTTTGTAGTTGAACTTTAAGGATCAAGCTGATGTTTAGATGACAGACTAAATTTCTTTTCTTATTGTACCCTTTTCATTTATCCAGAATCCATTTGCCCTCTCCTGACAAAAAAGACTGCATTTTAAAAGGGCCCATCAGACAGAAAAAGGAGACAAAGCACAGAACTACTCTAAATGAATGATACAGCATCAAACTTCTTAATTTTAATCTTGCTGAACTGGGCAGTGATACTGCTGTTCCCAGAGAGATCTCAGAGTCTGAAGTCCCGTGAAAGGCAAGCCTCATCCTGGAGAGAAGAGCATGCCAGGTCCACAAAGCACTTAGCCCTGACAGAACAAACCTAACTGGGTAAAAGGCTGAAGCCTCACCAGCAGGGCTGCTCCTGTGATCCTCCTTGGAGAGGCTGACTCTGGTCTTCCTCATAAGCAGAGAGAGTGCCTTTCTAAAATTCTTAATCAACAGCCTCTTGTGTAAGTTTTCATCTATTTAAGCAATTCCTATGGCTCCTCAAATCCATTCTACCTGCTTTATCAGGTACAATGACTTCTTTCCCTATAATCTACAGGCTACAGATCTGCAGAATTTGGAGAAGATGACAAATTCTCTGGTTTGCTGTTCCCACAGGAGGAGGAAATTGACAGGCAGAAGGTTCAGTTCCCAGATGTTAACCATCCCATTGACCTCCTGCTTTTTCCAACATGGGCCTTGCAGCTTAAGTCAGCTCACTGCAAAACTCGATTGGAACTCAACAGCCAAATGAGAACATGCAAGACTCTAAGCCAAGAATATGGAACTGCTACTTAAACCAACTACTCCAGTATGTAGAAATACTTACTGCAGTCCTAATTCTGTCATTCTGATTGGCCTTACCTTCAGAGCTGGGTAGACTGTATTGCCCAGCACAAAAATAAAAATATGTCCAAGAAGAGCTTACTCCAAAGTCACTACATTTCATGGTATAATAATTTAATGACTGGACTATTAAACAGTGCTATTTGTACTTGGTTACAGAGGCACAGGTGATCCAGACCCCAAACTGGGATCCTTGAAATCCTTGAAATGCACCACTGTTCACAAACAAACCTCTCAGAAATAGTTAATGTAAGTGGGGGGGAAAAAAAAACCACAAAAAAACACCAGCCAGCAACATAAGCCATAGCTCAGTGCCTCTGCTAACCTCTCATCTCAGCTACAACTGCTCTCAAAATTTACTTTTTAGAAAAGTGTCTTGACCAAAAGGACAAACAGCAAAGCCAGCTCTACCTCTGACTCTTAGACTTCTGAAAAGTACAAGAGTGGGAAAGAGAATGACAATTAATCTAAACTTTGATCATTACTGTTTCGCCAATACCTGAAAGCAAAAATGAGTATTTGCCATTATGGTCCAAAAGACCAAGATATCACAACAATATTTTATAAAAAAATATTTCCTAACTATCACACAGTAGCAGAATATATTCATTCAAATTCATAAAGAAGATTTCTTTCCCCCATCTCCTTACATACAGGCTCCAGCAGCACAAAAATAAAACAAAAAAACCCACCCTGCTAGCCATTTCATTGATATTCTTCCCCTGGGCGACTGTGTATTATGAAATTCAATGAAAATCCCTTGCTCTGACAGTATTCTGGTAAAAACATATAAAATTGTCAATGTGAGAATTATTCTCCCTTTGCAAGGAGCACACATTAACGAATTATAGTCAAGTATAACCATCTATAATTAAATTCCCTTGACAGAGTACAGGTTGTGCAGTAGCTACTCTCCCCCCAACCACATGGTTATCAGTCTTGTAAATTCAATTTAGATCACTTTGCTTCATTTTTCAGTGTTCAACTAGTATGAACAAAGAGTGATTTCTGACAGCAGGTTTTTAGGCAAAGGCTGTTTTTTGCAAAAATGCTACAGGAAATATTTTTTTTACTGTGAATAATGACTGCTTATGCAACCATGTTCTTTTCTAAAAACCACAGGAAAGCGAGGCATGATTTCCACAAGTTACTTTATGTTGACAGATCAATCACAGACTTTTTTTTTTCCACTTAGAAAAAGGTTAACTAGATATACTCTGCATAATCTTAGTCACTTTATAGGCACTAGAAAAAGTAACCAAGTATCTAATTTTACTGTTTTTTAATATCACTCTGTACAAATGATCAGACAAGAGTATCATAATACATAAAAATGATTTGTGGATTTTTAAGTATTTTTGAGTATCCTGTGCATCTTCTGAAAGTATCTGCTTTCCAGAAGTATATTATTTGAAAGCTTGGGAAGTATTCAATCAAACTCAAAGACAACAGTTGCAGTTTTAATGAGAATACTTTTGGTCATATCAAAGCATAAATATGCAATGTGGGAATAAATGCACTCGGTTCACAGGCTCAAAATAAGGCTGTGCACAAGATTTATAAAAGTAGGGTCTTTAAACAGAAGAAAAGTTTTATTTAGTATTAACATATGATTATTATTAAATATTATTCCCTAAGACAAAAGACCATTAATATCATAGTTTGAATCTTTTTTTTGTCTTAAAACCAAGGCAAGTATATTCTAATAAATAAAGAATAAAAGAGGACCTCTGAGACTACAACACTGTAAAATGAAAGTCTACAGCTCCATGGTATTAAAGGAACTTTCAGTTTAACACTCTCGCATGGAAGTAATTACAACGTATGCATACATGTGTAGTGCACAAAACGTTAAGAACTAGACATGCAAATTCATTTAAAGTGCACTAGAGATCACCACCACTCATACTCAGGTCTAATGAGATGAATGATTCATAGTATCTATAAAAAACTCAAGCTACTCATGTTGGTTTGCACTCTGATAACATGCTTCTACTCTTTTGGTGCTAGGCAAATAGTATCAGAATAACTCGATACAAATAAGGGCTGAGCAAAAAAACTGATGTTAAAAATACAGCCCATTGTGTTTCATGAACATATTGTATTCATGTGCAATACAGAATATTAATACAGAATTTTCATGTTTTGATCGTGAGACTGAGTCTGCCATCTGGATTTTCTGCACTGAGAAAATACTCAATTCACAACTAGATAAAATCCACATGCATAAAAGCAAACTAGTGTGCTTCCTTCTGTAAATTTGCTGGAACACTACTCCTCTTGAATGCTCTTCTTAATGCCTAAGCATCAACCTCAAGGCAAAGGCTCACTTAATAGACACCATGAAAAATTGCAACAAATGCCAAGTGCTAACAACACATGTACTGTAGCCACACAGTTAAGAGTGTGCATCATAAAACAGAAAACCTATAGTTATTTAATCCACTTGGGATCGTTTTGCAGCAGACAAAATAAATAGAACAAGAAAGTATCTTACCTAGAACTACCTACTAGATACCATTTTTACCTTTGATAGATCCAGAAACTGCATGGAAACATTTTGCTTGAACTGTCTAGCCACCTGCATACTTAATATCTGAACACTCTCCAAGAACACTGTATTTAACAAGTCTACTTCTCAGAGAGAGAAACAGGAAAAAACTACACAAGAAACCCCATACAATGCCCTCCCACCCCCCTTTTCCTACTTTATAAATTAGTAATTTATTCATACTGGTTACTGCTGTAAGATGATCTGTTAGTCCTACTGACACAGTGCACATGCTCATATTTCAGTTCATGCCTTGTTGGAGTGGCATGTGTAATGCCCATGAGACATCCTTTACTATAATTATAGATGACCTTCAAAAGAACTGGACTTTTGACATCCTGGTGAACCATTATAATCACAAAGAACTGAAGTACATTCTAACTTGCCTTTGCTATCACTACCCTTAAATTCGGTCTGATTTTAATTTTGGTCAGAACTTCCTGAAATCAGCTTGAGACATTATTAAATATTATTTAATATTTGATTTTCTGATGGGTTGTCTACATCAGCCAGAAAAATGTTTGCATTTGTAAACTGAGAAAATTAGCTATGGAAATTACTGAGTCAAAATAAATATGAAATATAATATTTCAGGTTACTTTAGGCAATGGCATTTCCCTACCTGTATTGTAATTCCATTTGCTATTATATCCTTTAGAGACATTTCCATACACCAGTGTTGTTTCTAAAAGGTTCTTCTAGTCTTTTTTCCAATTCCTTTTTCTTCTCTTTTGTATTTATGACCTGTAGTTTATCCCATATGCCAGACCATCCAAAAATCTCAAAGTGCTACTTATTTTCAGCCTTGCTGGAGTAACCAAGCTGTGACACTTGAACAGAAAGCTGGCTGTCAAAAGAAAGCTACTTACCAAAGCCTGCTAATTCAATAATTGCTTTTGAAAACCTGTGCCTTGTGTTGAGCACTGTGTTCTGCCACCCCAGCCCACTTGGAATAGAGGGCTGCTTCAGCAGGTCATGCAAGCCCAACTGGAGTTTTGCCACTTACCAAGGGCCAAATATGGCCATTTGCTTCTAAATCCTATTTACACTTGTCCTCAACATCTTTACAACCTGGTTCCATGGGCAAGCCTGGCTATGAAGCTCTCTAGCAGCGAAGAAGTGTCACATTAGAATGTTTCAACTGAGGTAAAACTGAGGATGTATTCAAGCTATTTACCAACCTTAGGTGTTTCATGATCTGACTCATAGCAGCTTAACTTCCCACTTGTCCACTCTGAACTGTTTGCTCAATTGTCTATTCAGTCAGAAAAACAATAATTAAAAGGAAAAGTGATCTGCAAGAATTAGATTTAATACATACTGTACACTTCTTTCATTAATTGAAAGCAGTTGGAGTGATCTGCAGCAGGAGTTAGGTAAAACCTAGTACTAATACATGACTTTGCTCTCAAGAATTAAGATGGCAAGTTGTCTACTGCACAAAAACCCTAAATTTTTATAAAAGTTTTACGCTATGCTGGTAAAAATAATTTGTACTGGTTACCACAACTATGATTCAATGCAATTCTCTCTGCTTCCCCACTCCTGAAACTGTTAGTTCTAGATAGATAAATATGTACGTTTCCTAAAATAATATACTTTTAAAAGCAATCTGTCAGTCTACATGACAGAAGAACACTGGACATAAATCTCCCTCTCCCTATTTCTGCAACATACTCTTTCATTCTTAATTTGTACAATTACTGTGAAAGTGGTTTTTTTAAAGTATTCAGTTACAAGGTACAACTGGGAAATATTAAAGCTCCTTCCTACATTCATGAGAACTCCTCGTTACCAACCCTAATAATTCAAATATTAAGGTCTATTTTTGAAGTATTTTCTTTCACAGGTAGCTATCACCAGACTGCCTAATTCTTGCATTCACAGGGAAAGACTCACACAGTTCTTTAATAAAATGCCATCTAGTTTCCAGTTCCCATAATCCTCTTTGTTTACAGAACAAAGTCGTAACAGGCATGCCAGAATGAAAATGGGGATAATGTTCTTTCTATTCCATAGAAATGCCTCTGCAGCTTTTCAGTACGGGAATACCAGCCATCAGCAAAACACAGGACTGGTATCTCAAACAGAGTCCAAATTATATCTGATTCACTGACCCTTTTCAGTCCTTGCCTCTACCACTCACTGGCACAAAGATCTGTGCTTTCACACCCTTTTGTCTTTATTTTAGAGAAAGTAAAATGTAGAAAAGGAGAATAATCATCTTCAAGAGGGAAAGTACTTGCATTTTGACGACTGCTTTTGTTTTAAAACACAAAAAGGTTTCTTTCCATTTTCCTCCACTCAGTATTGTTTAAGGCAGTTTCACTATAGATAAGCCTATGGGCCCCTGCAGAGTTCCACACCAGCTTTTTTTCTAAATGATGCTAGCTGAAAGAAAACTCAGTAATAAATGTCATTTCTGTACTCTGGAGTATGCAATGCACCTTTAATACTTTCCCAAGTATACCATTCTACACAGTAATAAAAAGAAGGATTAAACACTAATCTCTTATACCCATAATGCATCAACTGACTACACCTGCTAAAATCCAATTTGGTAATTAAAAAATGTATCTACTGAACAGTCAAACCAGGAGACTAAAGGGAAAGTACTGTCTCTACAGATAGCTAGCAGAAAACAGTCTCAAAATTGAGGCACTTAACACAGACCTATTTTTACCTCTATTCATTTTTATGTGACCTTAAGCAGCATAAGAAACAAATACCTACAATTACAGTGCAGCAATTAAAGGGCAGTTTTTGTGCTACAGTAACGACTTAAATATCTACTAAAAAACCTGGATAAGCTGCTTTGCCTTTTATTCTATCTTTAGAAAACGCCAAAAAAGTTACCTCTTTTTTTTTTTTTTTTTTGTTTTCCCTCATTAGCAATAAGGAAAGAGAGAACAGAGAATAGATGCTTTTGTATGTTCTCTATGCTAACTGTTCTTGGCCTGAAGTCCTTTTAGGTTTCAGATTTCAAGTTTTTTTTCTTAGCTCTTCTCTTTCTTCTTTATTGTTCCTTCTCCCTGCCTTTCCAGGTGTTCTGTTTTCTAGTTTCTTTAAACTTACTTTATTCCTTGATGTTCCCATTTTTCCTGTCCCCTCTTTCAGCTGTGCTCCTGACAGGTGCTAAGGTGTCAAAGCATTGCTAATTTCAGGCTACAGCTTAGGCTTGGAGCACACCTAGACAGAAAGATTACCAGAGGTCTTTACAAAAATAAACAAATTAACCAATAAACCGCATATCCAGGCTCCTGGAGTTTCCATAAAAAGCTAGAACTTGCTGAAATATCAAATGGGTGCATACTTTCAAATGAGCTGATGATCCATTTTATAAATTCAAATGGTCAGCAGCTTTTAACAGTAGCTTAAGCCCCTACACTAAAAGGGGTTTAGGAACAACAACAGAACATAGGAGAGAAGCATATATCACTTTCAGGCAATGCAACGCTTCTTACCATGAAAAGAAATACATTAAAATAAAATTAGGGATTTTTCTCACTAAATTACAGGACTGCTCAGGCAGAACTGAGTGTTGTATTTGCAATGCATTGCATCAAACAAAAATTCCTAGCACTGACAAAATGGCAGCACACCCTTCAAAATCCTGCCTCCCATTAAAAATAAAAAAAACCCCAGTCTTGAAGCAGATGTGGGAACACAATGTTTTGTATTCTGCTGCTTACCCCAGGATACCACCTGTTTCTTGAGATCAAAATTTGCAGTCGCTCCCATGAGGCTATGGATGCTTCAAGGGGAAAGGGAACAACTCTCCCTAAACTTTCCTTTCAGGTTCACAAACCAGCACACATTTGAATGCAATGACCCTCCACAAACACCAACACAGATTTTCCTCTGCTTCCTTCCTTCCTCTGTCTCATCTGCCCAACACTGGTGGCTTTTGTCACTCTCCCACATGTCACTCCTCTGGACATGCTACAGCCTAATTTTCCAAAGCTGCAATTATGACTTTTGAAAGGTCCTTACTCATACTCTAGTTACTGTGGCAGTTCTGTGCACTTCTCTGCTGAAAGGCAAAGGCTGTTATCCTCTGGGGGGGAACCTGGAGAACCTTCCAGTCAAAGGAGATGGACATGGACACAACTGCACCAGCACCCCCACAGCAAACAGCAGGCAAAGCTGATCTCAAAGCAGAACCACCCTGTAACACAGGGATGCTCATTTCCTTAGCAGACGGATAATGGGGAAAAAACACCCTCCTTCAACACACTGCCTTTGTATTAAACAAGGGCAAGAAACCTGCCAATTGCCAAAGGGGGTGGAAGAGACAGCAGAGACAGCCCAGCAGTATTTACACTGATGTGGTTAGATAGCAATAAAAATCATAAATCCCATGGATTATAGTATCACTGGATCATGTCCAGTAGCCCTCGGGCAGAAAACTAGCTGGCATGGCAGCTTAATTGTATCTATCTAGTCAGACCTCAGGTTTTCATCATTATTATTCTTAAACAGAGATATCTGACCTTAAAATCCAGAAAAAGCTCTTGGTGACTGGTGCAGGCTAGTATTTCACAGCCAGGCCACAGTAGTGCTGCCCATAACAAAGCAGAGGACTCAAGAAGTTGTATGTCTATTCTGTTATGAGAGAGTGAAAGTAACCCCTAAGTGGGTATTCACTCCCTCTGTGTGTTGCTTTCAACATTAAAGTAGCTAAGGTGATGTGCTAATTAACTGATTATCATTAAAGAGGAGGTAATATCAAGAGAAATATCAGGAAAATGCCTGATTTCACATATTTTATGATTATTATTTTGGGTTGTTCATAGTGTCTTGTTATAGCATCTCTTCAAATGCATCTCACATTCCCCCTCGATCCAATATATGTTTGAATATGCCTTAAAAATAAATGAAGAACCACTAGTATTACCATTAGATTTACTTGGAAATATATAGGAAATTACTTGACTGCTGACTATGGAAGCTCACCTAAAACACTGCAACATCATAGGGAAACCTTAATGTTGTCACCAGTGCACACAAGGGAGCGAAGAGTAATTAGTACATACATTATGTACTTTCCCTCACGAGCTAAAGTAAGTACAATGAACAGAAAAAAAATCCAGTGCTGGAGTACCTTCTAGTGACTGGCACTTAGTGAATGCTCACAAATGGTTATTAATTATTTTTATCTTCTTGGTTGATTACCTAAAACCATACTCGCAGTAAGATGAAAACCACCCATCCTTGCAAGGTCACACGGTATCAGCAGCACAAAAGGAAAAACAAAAGAGGAGGAGAAACTTAGACTTTTTGTGTCTATGCTGCAGAGTCAGGACCTGAGACTTGGGTCTTTTCAAATTATTTTTTTGTTTCATGTAAGGCCTACCTGCCTCTAGGTAAATTAGACAAACACTGGCTGCAAGCAGAAGCAGCACTATTCCTTCACGTTTGACTGCACCATACAGTGCAAACTCATTAAAATGACCAACATGAGGTTACTTGTCTACATGGGACACAGTGTAAGTCTAAATTCAAGATCTTTTGCAGTTCTTTGAATGTCTTGTCTAAGGATTACAAAATTACAAGGCTCAGATAATCCCCTCAACTTCGAATTGACAGTAACAGAATTGACAGAAATAAAAGAGGTGTTACACCAGGAAAAAATACTGATTAAAAAAACATTTTCTCGGCAAAATGCAGACAAGCATGACAGCAACACAACATGGTACTGAGATTAATATAGGAAGGAGAAAAAGAAAATAAATCCTTGGATACAATTTGCAGACAAATGAGAGAAATACAGACAGACTTCATTCAGGAGGGAACTTTCAGTACTGCAAAATTAAGACATACTTCAGGCTTGTGCAAATTTATGCAATTTATTCCAGGTGGAAAGAGAAGAGACAGACCTGGCTGAACAGACTCTTGTTTTACAATCGTGATTCAGTCTAGTCACAGAAGAACAGAGAAGAAAAAGAACGGATCTTCTGACATATTCGAAGATACTCTTCCTATGATAAATGCAGCTTTTTTTTTTCCTTTTTTTTTTTTCCTTTTCTATTTTTTTTTTCTGTCTAGACTTTCCTTTGGGCCTTGGGAGCACAAAACACAAGACACTTGACATTCAAATTGTGTTAGATTGGAATAATGCCTGAAAATAGCAGGGGCTTGACTGATTGAACTAGAACTGAAAATTCTACTTTTAGCAAAGCCTAAGGATGAGAGCAGGGTATTACCTTTCTGAACCCCTTTGCTGGATTGAACGGTTACATGAGCTTTGAGACCAAAGATTACAGTTATAAATATCTCAATGAAAACCCCACATGTGATAATGGCTCCTAGAGGGAATCATTAGGATTCATTTCTGGATGTGGCAATTAACCTATTACTGTCTGAGTCAAGACTATTTTGCTGAGAAGCACTGAGCTATTGCACTCAGTCTTGATTTTTCAATTATTAGTCACAAGATTCTAAGTTTCTTAGTAAAGATCACACAGCAACACCCTCCAAATGCCCAGACTGCATCCCAAGTGTCTGGGGATTATTTTGAGAGCAATTGGTGTAACAGCACTGATCTCTGATAGAAGTCCTAGGTACAAGATGAAAATTGGGTAATTTCTAACATGTACATGAATCAAACATAATACAAATACCTGAACAATGGAAACACTCAGTAACTTGTAGAATCAATCCATCACAAAAATGGAATGAAATCTTACTTTAGAAAGACAAGTACTGTGCTATTCCAATAGAAAGCACTCCTTGCTTTGCTTACCAGAATACTAAATATTCATTTCCAAAAGGAATCTGAATGCAAAAGCTCCATTGTAATAAACATTTTAACATTTCAATGGCTATTTCAACTGCCATCTGTATTCCTCCCAATTTTCCTCAAATGTTTGAATTCCTCAAAAAGACACCTGTGGCATTCAGTCATGAGAAAAAACATCTCTTTTCACTTCCTCTTCCCAAAAACAATGCCAGTTTGCAAAGGCAATAAAAAAAAGCCATGCTACACTTGCTATATACTTCAGAAAATACTATCCAATGTTCTCTACAGTAATGACTGCTGATCCAGAGATATTTTTCCTTACTATAAGCATTACCATGTACATCCTGTGCAAAGAGCACTGAAATGCTGTGCTTTGATGGCTAATATAAGCAGATTCATGATCTATATGAAAGACTGTTAAAGTTACTCATGGTAAAATTCTTTCCTTTCTTGGTGCATGATGCATGGTTCTTCTCTAATACTATATTCCAGATGCCTTTGTAAGCACATGAATATGCTTTTGGTCCATAAATGCAGTAGTGTCACCAACAGGGAGAACACAAAGTCACTCAGTGAAACAGCACACTGAATTTCTGCTGAAACAAAACTGCAGAGCATGAAATAGCAACTTGTCATCAGATGGTTCGAGCCTGATGTTCGTCAGTAGCAGATAAAAAACTACTCTCTCCTCTCCCCTCTGCCTGAGGGAACTGAGAGCCATCTGCATTCAGTGGCCAGTCTGCATCTGTAGGCAAGGACTGGAGTCTCTGCAGTGATATTTAGGACCAATTTCACTAGGGGTTAGAGCTGTGTTTTACAAAGTTTAAAAAAAACAACCAACAAACAAAACTACACCAAAGTTAGCAAGGAAAAAACCCACCAAAACAAAAACTCACCTGAAAAAACACAAACTAATCCAACACAAAAAACTACAAAACAAACTGTCCTCTTGCACATGAGCACCTGAAAATAAAAAGAAACAGCCCCCAAAGCTAAATTCTTCTATTAACTTCAAATAATTTTAGTGCAGGTATTCTCCATTACTTTGTACTTTCCATTAAAAAGTGCACATTTTAAGTGGAACACAGATTCATATTCACATCACCCTAGCCCATTTCATAGTAAAGGTGAGGAATTCATCTACCCTCTGGAGGAGGCTCCCAAGGAACACAAGGCACTATCCAGAACATGTGAAATCACGTTTTCACTTTGTTTGGACAGGCTGCTCACAGTCCCTGTACTGCAGACCTTCCTGCCAGTGGAGGGAGTCTACATGGCTGGTTCTAGCCCTTTGATGAAGTAATCACACAGGTTAGCAAGCAATATGATCAATTTGATCTGCCCATCTCAGCTGAGCACTTGGAGTCCAGAACAACTCTTATTATTAAGTTAGGCAATGCCTAGAGCAAATGAGTGATGTGTTATTTTGATTTGCCTCTCAAGATTGTGGTATCTAAAGCTCACCTTCCCATGAGAAAGGGATTTCTGCAAACTAAAAGCAGGAAGAAGCAGCAAGTGAAACGGAACAGATCTGACCTTACAATAAACATCTGAGCTACATTTTAAAATACTGGCACTGAAATGTTATTACTTTGCTTTGATATGCTGCCAAGGGAAAGCAAAGAGCCATTGAAAATTGAACTTCATTTTGAGATCCGGTCTGTTTTTCAATAATCCTCATGGTACTGTGTACATAACCTATAGATGTTACAAAAGCAACATACTATGATGTCACAAAATAATAACATTCATGTGAAGATCTTAACAGATTCATGCTTAGGAGTGTCATAAATTAAAAAATAATATCAAGGAACATAGAGATGATGCCACAAATGAAATACATACGGTACCCCAGGTATGGATAAAGGCATTTGGGGGAAATTAAGAATTTTGGCTCACAAGCAGATGACATGGCTGCTGTTCCTTATTAGAAGCTAAAAATTTATAAAGTTCACTACAATGTGGATTTTTTTGTTTGATGAATGCAGAGATGTCACTCTGAATGTACATCTGTTGGCATTTTTGTACATTATAGTCATAACTTACAAATTCTCAAAACAAATGATCTAACCAATATACGTGGTTTTTCCTTAACTCCTTTACTGCTGGATGTCTCCAGTATACAATTCAAATTTTTCTTTGAGGACCAAGGTAACAAGAGAAACTTGAGACATGTGAAATTTTAATCACTGCACTGTGATTTATCTGTGCTACTCTCAACAAACCCTCACGATAAAAATCAGTTACTGCATTCAATCTGTCTTAAAATCACATTCAACTGACTCATGTCTCTCTATGCTACATAACTCTGTTTTTACAGTAGTTTACCTCCAGATCCAACATATTTCTGCACTTTTGCCAAGTACTGCAATGTTAACTTGTTCTGGTATTAATTAATATCCTTAATACATGTTGACTCCACCATGTCTTTTTTTAGCCTACCTTCTCACATAACCCCATTCTCTGCCTTCATATTTTTCAATTACATATGATTTTTTAGAGAGATGTTTGTTATAAAATGTGTCCATGTTTTTCAGGGCAGTACTATTGGCACCTAGGTGTTTGTTCTACCATTCTCCCAAATGGGAAAGATGGAGACAGAATAAGAAAAGTCTCTACAGGTAGCAGACCTGGTGGTCTTCCCAAAATCTTGATGCACAGTGGCAGAGCCAAGACAAACAGCAATGTCTTAAGCAAAAACATCTCCCTCACCTGAGAAAACAACTCACAGTATTTCAGGGGACAACACTGGAAAATCACTTCTTTCCACTATTCTGTCAAGTTCATTCTCCCCATCACAACTAGAGATGCTATTATCCAATAATGGATGAAGAGCAAACACAATTTATGCTATATTTACAAAAAAAAAAAATCAGAAACTATTCTTAAATTAATTCTAAAAACCAGGCAAGACTGAAGTTCAGAAGACTTCCACAAAGGACTCAGAAATCAGCACAAAAGTCTGTAAAGAAAAATGGGAAGTCATACTGAAGTATTTAAAAAATGAATGAGGGAACACAACACTACTCTCAAAACACTGTCCTGAAAATCTGTCACCACTTAAACTATGTACCATAATCTTTTAATTAGAAAAAAATAAATGAGTATGATTTGTGTCAATGTTTCCTCTCTTGTCAAAGAGAGGCATTCTTTCTTCATAGTCTCATTAGGTCAAAAGCACAAGTGAGCTTGTGATTCTCATTCGTCTGAAGGAAAAAATAAATGTTTAAGGTCAAAAAAGCTATCTAATTTCCCTAGATGAGAATGGAATGGAAGGATCTTTTCCTAAGAATGTCTTCTCAGTCATGTAGCACTTTTTTTAAAATATTTGCTAATGTGCAATACTTTTCTTCATTTTGGTCATCAGCTGCAGAAGGCTGAGATTTGAGATTTCCTGTATTAAAGTAAAAATGTGGCTTTGTCCTTTATTTTCTTCATCATATTTATCATTTTTCATCATATTTAGAGGGCCTGGTCAACAAACATATGAAACTTTGAATTAGAGAACTGGCTCATCAGAATTAAACACAGATTTGATACTGCTTAATGCTGTATTGTTAATTATTACTGTTTCCCAAAATTAAATTCGCCCAGTTTTTAAAAGGTGCATTTAGGCTTCCTGACATAGTACTTTACTATATTTACTGGACTAATAGCCAAGTCTGCATTTCTCATCTGCTCATAAACATAATGCACATATAGTAAATGGCTTGACTATTTCCTTTTCTTACCACAGATGATAAATTCAAATAAAAACAACACCCACACTTTTTAAGAGCTTCAAATGCAGCTAGTATAAAACGTGATCTAATATAAATACAACTGTCCAGTAAAGGAGGCAGGGAATGAGCCTGTCTTTGCCTCTGTGAATGCTGCTTTACTGGGTAACCCCAAGGAACACCAGCCCTGGCCAAACAGGAGGAGTTTCCCTGCAGATGGAGGTGGAGAGGTAAGAGGTGAGGAGGATCCACTGGCACTGGTGCCACAGCACAGCTGGGTGGTTTTACACTGCACAGGGAAAGCACAGCTGAGCCTACACACAAGCAGCTTCTGCTCCTCCTGAAACTGCTACAAACCTCTGTCCTTCCAGGCGAGGGAAGCCATCTCAGCCTGTGCTCAGGTGAGGGATTTGTGCTCTGACCCACAAACACAGAGCTCAAAGTCATCCCTGAGCACCACCCAAACGCTGCACCTGAGCTCTGAGTGATGCTGCAGGCACAGATGTGCCATGCAGGCGGCACGGGGGGGCACACAGGTCACCAACACATTAAGGGCAGCAAATTGTTTAGTGACTATTTTGTTTACTGTGCAAAGTGGCTTCTGACTAGGAGGGGCGGCAATTCTTCCCAGCTTGCCTTGGGCACTGAAAGCTACAAAAATGTTTTTACTTGAAGGGTGTCCAGGGAAATTCTTAGTCTTAGGTCTGTTTCTTTATCAAGTCTGCCAAATTCTATGCTACATGTGGCACACATTTTCCCTCCTTCTTCCCTCCCCAATTATTCTACATAACATGTCCAGCAAGAGTGCTAAGCATGCCACTTCAAAAGCAAACAGAAAGCAGGCAAACAAATTCCTCCAAAACCACTTAGCAAGCTGTTTTTGCAAAGGTTTACAAATGGAGCAAGAATCTGCCCTCGCCTTCAGAGCAAACCACAATGCCACAGATTCCTCATGAGAAAAATCTCTCTCAGACTAAAGACTTTCATGGAAAGTTGAAGGAAGTATTATATGGCTGAAAAATAACTTTATTTACAGCTAGGGAGAAGTTAAGTGACAGAGCCCACTAGCAGGTATAACTGATGAGAAAAATAGAAGTATGGATTTGTTAACTTTATTTGTGGGCCATTGTGTATTTTATGCTGTAGCACTAGCATATATAAAATAAGAAATAGTAACACAGCTGGTGACAATGGGGAATAATTTCATATTAGCTTGAAATAATCAGTTATCTCTCCCCCCAAGCTTTATCTAGGAAAAGGGGCAATTTTTGTCAAAACTCCTAAAACTGAAGTCCTTTGTAAATTATTACATTAATAGAAGAAGGGGACTTCAGCTAATACTGATCCTTTTACAGAGAAACAATCCACCTTTGAAATGAAAACATTAAACATGAAACACTGAAATGATTAAAAATTTAACAGATTATGAATTGTGATTATTAAATGCAACTTAGAACAGTAACTCAGAGAAAAGTGAGTTGACTTACAGGTTTTTTTTCTATAGCACACTAGATTAAAACTAATTATAGTTTCAAGTTCTTCATAATTACATAACTCAATGCCCACCCACATCAGTCAATTTACTGAAAACATTACACATGCATGAAACAAATTATTTATGGTGCAACTGAACAACTAAAGGATGGCAGCCACATTATTAATGAATGTGAATTTAAGCAAGACCTGAAAAGCCCGAAACAACCAGCCACAGCCTGTTAATATAGTAAGACCAATCATAGGAACCTTAAGTTCTTGCAAGTCTTTATAAAATTTAAATCTCCACAAAAATATTTTAAAAGTCATGTGTCCTCCCACCCTCTCCAATTTCTAGGCATTATTTATTCCACTGCTCAGTTAAGACTCTTGGATGGTGTCTACTGGAAATGCAATTTCATGCTGTTTTAAAAAAAAACACAACAAAACAAAAAAAAACCCCACACAAACCAAAACAACAAGAACAAGAAAACCACCTCAAAGATTGAAAGCACTAAAGTAATCTTGGTATTATTTATTCTTGTTTTAAATGAAGCAAGAAAGGAAAAAATAAACTGACTGCTACAGAAAAATGCATGAGTCTTCACTTGTGATTTCATTTGAAAGTTGAACAAAAAATCTTCCCTGAACATGCATCTCAAATTGATACTTAATAAATAAATCAACTCTCAACAACTAAAGACCAGCTTTTCCAGAGTAGTCACTGTGTTTTCATAGTGCTAAAGGGAAACAAGCAGATACCAGAAAACTCTCTGTACTACACACTGGTATTGATTTAGGGAGGTTTGGTGTGCAGGAAAACTTCAAGACTGCATCCTAAAGAAATGAAAAGGAGCTCCAACTCAGTTCCTGATGTATGGAATCTTACCACCCCATGGAGGATTTGCTCTAGTGGCTTTTCCTAAAATTTCTGATGACAAACAGAAAAAGGGCAGGAGGAGGTTGTGTATGTTATGTGAGAATCAAGGCTGCCAAACATGAAGAGTGTCCCAGTCTCTTCCTCCTTTACACCATATCCTTGTGCCTCTCAATTTGACTGCTCTGCTGAGAGCCAGTAAAAAACCAAAGGAAATGTTTCTAAACACCGTGCTAAGAGAACACAGGACTGGTGTCACCAGCTGCAAGGGGGAATGCTTTGGCCAAGTTAGATATGGCCCTGGTCATAGGCACTTCTTGCAGACTACACCTCCACCAATACTGTCCTATTCACACAGTCCCTTCTTACTGTCTACAGGCAATTCTGTGCTTATCCTTTTCAAGTACACGAATATAATGCTTGCAGAAATCAATTTTATCTCTAAGATACTGGATTCTGACATACAAATAAAATAATAGCCTACAACAAACACTATTAGAGATGATGCATCCGTTTAAAGATTTCCAGACATATATAAATCTTATCTATCTAAATGTTTATCTCTGTATTTTTACAGTACATTATCTATATATTTTTACAGTACACTGAGGCTGCTAAGAAAACAGAACTGACACTACTCAGGCTGGAATTTTCTATGAGACAATTTTATTTCTTGTTCTTTTGTCTAAGCACGTGGTTCTCAGACATTCTGGAAAGTGATAGCAACAGTTGCTTAACTTTTAGAGTTAAGCATATGCTTTACCATGCTAACTACCTTGACAAAGCCCATGGCAGGGAAGGGGTGGTGTTCTTGACTGTGGCAGCTGTAAACCACAAATAATTACATTATCTTTTAACTACTCTTCACTTCAGCCGGAAGAAACATGCCTTGGATTCTGCTTCTCCTAGACAACTGTAAGGGAACAGAACAATGGTATTCCCAAAGCCCCTGACCTCATGGAACTGTATTTCATTAACCAGTTTTCTCTAAGCAAGTGGCAGAGAAGTACATTACACAGAAAGGGACACAGAGGCCACAGATCTGGGGCAGCTGAACACTGGGAAAGGATTGTGATGACATTGCTCAGAGAACACACACCACGAACGAGCACTCACCTCCTGCCCACAAGTTTGCGGGTTTGCAAATCTGCAAACTCACAAGACAGCTATACAGAAATCCTAAAAACAGGTATTCTGACTCTCTCAACTTAAATCTGAAACCGGTAATCATTCGAGAAGGCGGCAAACATGGGAACAAAGGAGCAGGCAGAACGCAAGATTCAGTACATCTCTATTCAGCAGCAGGAAGGCGTCTATTATCAGATGCAGAATGGACCCGCAATGCAAAGAAAGCCAGCATTGTCACACGCCTTACTGGGACATCCTAGCTGCTCACTGCCATTATTCAAAGAAAGATGAGCTGGGACAACCCCAAAACAGCATCTTTAAAACCCGTATCTGATAAAGCAAAGCTTAATTCTTGCAATAGAACTGAAACCGAAGCAAGTACATAAAGTAACTTAGGCACTGTCCAGAAAACACATGGATAAAAACTGGCTAGAAGTTGGCCCTCTCAGCCAATCTCGGCAAGCTCGCTATAGAGCAGCAGTGAAAGATGCAGCCAGCCTTTTAGACATGGTTGTCTTGGAGACACCAGAATACACTGTATTGATGACAAAGGAAACAAAAAGCTGGATGCACTTTCTAAGGCTTTTAGTCTGCTCTCTTTCATGTGGA
Organism: Erithacus rubecula; assembly: GCF_903797595.1. Taxonomy (NCBI): domain Eukaryota; kingdom Metazoa; phylum Chordata; class Aves; order Passeriformes; family Muscicapidae; genus Erithacus; species Erithacus rubecula. The sequence continues at coordinate 104,337,805 of NC_136689.1, forward strand.
GTTTACGGAGGAGGGCCTCCCTGGGATGGGTATGCAGGGAATGCTGGCAGCAGGACTGGCTCATTGAGGTAGAAATCTGCACTTGCTTAGGAGTTTCAGCAGCCCCAGAGCACCCTTTATCCCAGGGAACAGGAGCCTTCCACATGGAAACTCGAGCAAATGAGACTCACTTTTGCTCACTTTGAAGGTTTAGCCCTGCACAAGCATTAAAAACCCTTCCACCTACGCATCTTTAAAAGAATTAAAGCAAGCAGTCTCCCCTGGTTTGTGCAAGGGCCCTGGAGCTGCTCTGGGGGCTCTCTCCAATTATTCAAGTGCTCTTCTGCTAGGCTCCTTCAAAACTTTGAAGCAGAAATCCAGCAAAGTACCTTGAGGTAACTAGGGGAGAAATGGCTAGTGACATTTAGGCTGTAACTGTGAAAACTCCAAGTTCTATCTCAGTGTAACTGAGGTAAGCATGGGAACGAATTTTGTCAGAAGTTTATTCTTTAGAGACCACGAGCAGTGAATGCTTCTTATTCCAATTATTGAGCAAGTTGTGTAACACTGAAATGTAACTCCCATACTAGACTGTCAGATTCTAGCTCTGTAATAAGACAGCACTTGGTCAGTATATTGCACTGTAGTATGTGCAACATCTACAAGAATCCTTTCAATTTGTAATACTTTTTACTGATAATGCAATTTAGACCTACATCAGGGGATGCCATGACAATAATAGTACATACTGGCTTTAGGTACACAGTCACATGCATCTATCAGCCCTTGAATTAAGCACTGTAACACTGAGGTCTAGCTGGACAGTGTGAACATTTAAATAATGCAATATTTGGTGCAAGGGGTCTGCCTCCCTGTTTTCACGTTTTAACTTCCTGCAGGACAAGCATGATACTAACTTCTTACCTGCAAATAGACTTCAGGGGCTGTAACTATTTCTCACCAAAAAAGATAGACGATCTCACCCTGCTACAGGTCACCTGCTTGCATGAAAGTTTATAAATTTCCTGATTTCACAGGCTGCTGAGTTTTATATGCCCACTTTCAAATTCTGTGAGTACACTGAAAATTGTGCATGACATATCAACATTTAGTTCTGACAGTAGGGTGGGTGAAGAAGGAAAAAATGGCCATTTCTCACATCATAACCTCCTCTTCTTTCATGTTGCTCCTTTCTTTTGTCCGTACGGGAGATTGAAGAGGAGGGAAATAGTGAGGCTACACAGATAGGTGATAACTCCTTGCCTTTCCAGTCTCTTCTGAAGAGCTATAAAACAGGTATGTAATAGGTACCTGACAAAGGGATAGTGAAATAATCAGCACCAACACTGTCTTAGAAGATGTCTCAATGTCTTTATGTAAAACTGTGTATCTGTAGTAGATAATTGCTATCCTCTCATACATCTGACTGACAACAGCAGAAAACCTGGGTCAAATGATGCAAAAGACACTCAGCCTGATGGGAGCAATTGCTACTGGTGTATTTCCACATCAGAGGTGCCTACGTAATGAAGTAGTGCTAAAACAACCAACTCTGTTAATTCTGGCTCATTTGCTTTGTCACTAAATGCAAAACAGTGTATTGAATTAACTGAATTGCTGACAGCAGCTGCGGTTTTTGGAGACCACTGAAAATCAAACTATTTATAAATACCACAATATGGATTTTTGAATCTCATTTCAGGCATCACATAGCTGAGGCATATCCAGACCAGGACAAATATCATCAAGACAGAATACCTCTGATCTGGAGAGCCTATTCCTTGGTGCAGCTACTTTATGTACCTGGACCATTTGTAACAGTACAATTCAGCATGATACGTGAGGAAAAAAAATAATCTATTTCACTCAGTTAGCAAAATTAAAACCATGCCTGCCACAGAGAAGTCCTCCAATATGGATACAGGTGAATTTTGCACTCATGGAGTCATGACTTCTGCCGTGAAATTTATAGGAAATAAACAGTCAAGCTGTGCTATCACCATTTCAGACATTAATGTCAACAGTAAACACTAGGCTCAGAAAACAGAACCATGTGATTTTCACGATGATGAGAGAAGCAGAACACAATATACAAAATCCTTTCTCCATCTACTTCTATTTTTAAAATAAACGAAATCTTGAATGAGATTAATGAACTTGTGACATCACACTAGAGGCACATTCTAACAGGCAGGAAGAACAACCAGAAGATGAACAAAGAAGGCACTTGTGTATGCTTTTGCATCAAAATCACTTTTCAGGTTGGATGCCTATCTGCAGCCTACCTTATTCTGTTAGAGGAGGCTCTTAAATGCTGCTCTGAACTGGGGCACAAGATGTTTGTACACAATGAATCCATTTAGTAAAACATTTAGGCAACAATCATAATGTATGTTTATGGTAAGGAAAATTTCTAGCTAGAAGAATTTTTTCCCTAGATCCAATTCAAAAACCTCAAAACCACACAAAAAAGTCTCCTCTTGACCCTCAGACCAAAAAAGGAATCAAAAATTAGAAGTTCTAATTCTACTTTTCAGGGAAACTGCAATTAAAATCTACCACATTTATTTACAGGCAAGTGGAATTGAAAAGATAATATGCTTTTACTGATAGATGAATTATACCACTGTGAACATGCCATACTGCATGTCTATTAAAATTGTTTCACCATAACAAATCTGGGATAGACTAAATTAGAGGTTTGTTCTTTAAAGTACATTCCTCTCAGTTTACCAGAACTTTTTAAAGGGCATTATGTAGGTTATGTACAAAGACTGCCAAATTTCAGAGTTACCACTGACCCGCCTATCATGTCCTGATACAACAAAACCTAAAAGCAACAAGAAGGAACACAGCTGCAGAAACCAGAACCTGGAATATTTTCCTCCTTCCTTTTGTCATAAAGGAGAGTGAAACTCTGTGAACCTGTTCACGTTTCACAATAAATCTCTGTATGCTTTCTGTATTTGCAATAATCAGCCAACAGACTAAGTTTTCACAAGATCAATGCCCACAATAAATACCTGTAAACTAACATACTGAAACTTTTATTATTAAGTAGAACAGGTTTTCTTATTTTTTCACAGCAGAAGCTACTTCCTTCCATTACTCTGTTTTATGAGAATTCTGTTCTTTATTTAGACTTGAGCACTAAAGGCTGCATGGTTTATGGATACAATTATAACCACAAGTCTGTTTCCAATTTTCCAAAGCCAAACCTTCATTGTAACAGATAAAGTCAGATTTACAGGAACGAACCATGATCATGGAAGAATGACATTTGTAATATAAACATACAAAATATTATGCTACACAATCAAAAAGCATATTCAGCAGCCTTACTTAATACAAGTCCCCATGAGGTCAATTGTAGGATTTGCCTGACTGAAAAAAACAGCCTGAACCACTAAAATAATTTGTATTATTACAAATACTCTCAGACTACTCACATGCTTTGCACTGGATAAATGTATAAATCCTTGTGAAGATGCAGTCCTGGACTGTTCATATCTACATCTCAGTATTCATACATAAGCTGGAAAACTGAGATTTTATACTCCTGCTGCTAAGATCACCTTTATAGCTCTAGCTGGTATTTACATCCATGGTATTCCTACGGTGGAAACTGTCAGGATAAAAACAATTGGTAGGAAACACTAGTTAAGAAAGTATCTATGCTTGATTGCTTTATCTAGTCATCTGCTTCACAAGGAGCAAAATCACTTCAAACCTATCAGAGCAGGCTCCTAATACTACACTTGAACATTACTTCCTCTAGCTCATTTTCCCCTCACTTTTTAAATCTGTGCATTATATCCCTACCCCATTTTCTTCAGCTAAATCCCTTTTCTATCATGCAGATGCAAAAATAAATGCTAAACAAGCCTGTATTCCTGCTGTGGGATTGTGCCACCAAAGCAGACAGAAATTCACTAGAATTATATACTGCCAGCTCTGTTCTACTCCCACTGATACTCACAGACATCTTACCATACAGGAAAGAACAGAGATGCAAAGCTCCAGCATATAGCAAATATGTATGGGGAGGAGAGAAACAAAATGGGAATCCTGGCATACAATAAACATTACTGATGCTGACTGTGTGCATAACAGATTGCTAAGCAGAAGCAACAGGAATTCTAGTTCTATAATCAACAGTCTTCCAGTGTGATTCCAAATTATAGGTGTGTATGACTCATGGAGTTGGGGGTAAATCACTGCTTAAACTCAGTGATGTCAAATAAACTATACATTAACAATTAAATGTTTCTCCCTCCCTCTAAATGCAATATTCATAACACAAAGTCTGACAAGTTCCTTTTCAGCTGAAATCACAACTAAATACACTTCACGGAGAGATTTGGTTGCCTGTGAAGTTATTCAAGAGACTCAGAACCACTTCTGCTCTCATAGGAAAGTCATTCAAGTTTCTGATGGCTAGGAATTATTTCAGCATCTAAGACTTCAAACTATATAGGTTATTGCTACACTTCTTAGAAAGCGGTCACATTCCTCCCATAGAAATTCTTAGATAAAGAGTCAAAATTTGCTAATAACACTGCATAAAAACTTTGATTTTCCAAAGACTGTGTCGGTAATTTATATTAAAAGTTCAATTTCCATTTTGAGAACAGAAGAATATTCAATTTTGAGAACAGAAGAATAAAAGATAGAGAATTTAATCTTTTTGTATTAATTTGTTCCATTAAAAATGTTTTCTTTGGTCTTTATCCAATGACACAAACTAGATACATAAGAGAACCTCACATGTATTGGAAAAGGACCATCAGTTGGTGCATTTTCAGAATTTCAGCTTTCCCTTAACAAGACTGATAGTGTTAGGGGATACAGTAAAATGCAGAATGTATTCAGAATGTAAACTAACAGGTTGTCCTGTATCTTAGGACATTCACATTGTTCATATATACATGGATGCCCTGTACACACATATTATTAAATATATATGGATTCACAACAATGCCTTAGGACACCGAGTGCTATTTATCTCTGCCCTAAGTTAACTGTGTATTTAAGTCCCTGACATGGGGATGCTGCTGATGTAGTATTTATATAATGGCTTCTGTCTTCAGGGGATCCTAAGAAGCAGACTTCCAGAAATTATCTGGCATGTTTTTACCCCATTTTCTACTCAATTTATCAAATAAATATAAACATTTCAAAGACAGGAACAACTAGCTGAAGATGGTGGAATTCCTTGCAACCTACTGTAGCAAGTTCAAATGTGTCTCATCATCTAGACACTTTCTGTACTCAACTGAAACACAAATTGCTTTGCTAAAGGGTTAAGACAGACTGGGAAACCTGCCATCTAAAAATAACTCCCTCTTCACTGGAGAAGCCAGAGCCCAGACAACACAGACTAGAGGATTAACAATGAATGGTAAGTTTTAGATTAAGAAGTATCTTTCATTAGGCAACTCGTGTAGTTTTTGAAAATGACACATTACTTGGGGCAGACAAAGCCTTTTTTGTTTTAAAATCTTTCCAATGTTATTCTCAGCTGGGCAAGTATTCTTATTTTGGAGCCAAAGAAAGGCACACATACAAAGTTAAAAGATTTGCCCTGGGATACGTGCAAACCACCAGCAAACTAAGATCAAAGATCAAGTGGTTCTAGATGTAGATTTGGAGTGGGCTCCTTTCCCAGCTTACATCACTTCTCCTGATACTTCTGGAGACCTTGCACTGAACAAAGAGAGACTTGTGAAAATGCCTTCAATGAGTTTTTGCAGGGCATATTCAAATGATAAAAGTATTTTGGTGTCATCTACCCAACAAACATACTCATTGCTGATGATAAATGATATCAGTTACTCCACCACCACCTACACTGCCTATTTTTTAAAAATGTTCAATCCACTTATACAAGTATTTCCACAAAGTCAAAGAACATCCAGACACTTACAAAGAGGAAGAATGCTTTTTTAGGTTGCACTTGTGGCTATTTGGTGTTTGGGTTTGTTGGTTTTTTTGATAAAAAATTAAAATGTTACATTGAAACAGATTTGTTCTAAATAAAATTAACTGGACTAAAACAAGAGTCTGTTTTTAAGCAGTGTTTCTGAAAAGGAGAGAGAGAGAGTCAGAACAGATCAGAAGTGGTTTATACATAAATATATCCAGAGGGAAAAATTACAGAAATATTTGTTTACAGTTCTGAAGTTATGACTGCCTACACGTAAATAAGCCTAGATGAGAATTAGCATCTGAGGGTGACCAGTCCTTCAAAAGTCTCTGATCTGATATAATCCTTCCACTGAGCTATAGATAGATATCTGTGTACTTGCCCCTTGGGGACTCAGACACCAGACCTGACCTTGAATGGGCACCAGCTGGCTGGCAAAGGCTCCTGCCCTGGATGTGAAATAGCCTTGATGATACACCCAGAGTGGGTCGCAATTAGCACGGCCACTTAACAAGGAGCAACGCCTGCTCCAGCGTGCGCTGCAGTTGGCGGGCACAAACAAAAAGCTTGCCACAAATTGTTGAGCAGTGCCCAACAGAGCAGGAAGAATCCAGAGGGCAGCTTTAATAGGCCATTGAAGAAAGCTGTGATGAGCTAAGTATGAAACAGCAATGGAAATAATAGTGGAAGATTGAAAAACAAGGGTGTAAGGCCTAATATGAGAAGATGAGCCAGCTGGAAGCAGACAGGAACTAAGTCAAAAGAAGAGATTACAACACAATTCTTAGAATAATGAATCAGATAAAAATATCAGGTTCCTCTTGTCTTTAGCCTGTGATGCATTTAGTTTCATCACACACACAGGGATGCAGCTTTGCTATTTGACTGTGCTCCCTGACTGGCTCTCAGCAGTCAGCAAACTGTGCCAGCAGCTCCTGCTGTTCACCCAACAAACCCATGTCCAAACTGGAAGATGCTCAGATAGAAGATGCTTTACCTTCTCCTCTACTTCCCACAACCTCTGAAAGATACACCTCTCAAACCTAAGTCTGAAATTTAAGTACTGGACATTGTGTCACTAAGCACTGCACACAACTCCCCCTGGAGCACTGACTGCACTTCATGTGCTCTGCTTCTCTCTGGAACAACCTCACTGTGCTGTAGTGGCAGGGAAGCTACCAAGACTAAAGCACAGGGAACAAAGATCAGTGAGAAGATGGTGTGTGAAGTTTCCAGTTCGTATGCTTAACAGAAAAAAAGGGACTTGTGATTACAAAAGGAAATCAATGGGAAAGAGATGCCATTAAGGGTTATTAGTGTTTTGTTGGGTTTTTTTTCTAGTGAAAACACACAGTTTCTCTCAAAATGTCCAAGCAGCCAAAAATCTCATAAATTCACGCAACTATAACAAAGCACTCTCCAATCAGGACTCATCCAGGTTTAAAATCACATAATTATTTAGTTTAGAAAAGACCTTTAAGATTATTGAGTCCAACCATTAACATGACACTGTCAAGAGCACCCCTAAGCCATGTCCCTAGGTGCCACATCTACATGTCTTTTAAACACCTCCAGGGATGGTGACTCAACCACTACCCTGGGCAACCTGTTCCAACGCTTGACAACAGTTTCAGTGAAGATTTTTTTTTCCTACTCTCCAATCAAAACCTCCTCTGGCACAACTTGAGGCCAAAAAGTACCAGCTGCTCAGTACTAGCTAACAAAAATACATCATCTTGCACTCCAAGTCTTATAAAAGCCAGTCTTAAATAAAGATATTTCTTTCTTTACAGAAGGAAGATTTATTCTCTTTTAAAATTTCTGAGATTTGAGGTAAGGCAAGAACATAGACCCAAGGGAGCAAAATTAGCAGCGGGAAGCTGAGCCCTTCAGACAAGCTGGCAGAAGAGATCACATACTCTTGAAGAATATCTAACTGCAGAAGATCTGTTGCTTGGAAGGAGGTCCATCCAAATTATGTATGAAATAAGTGTCCCTGATATTTTTGCTTTGAGACTAGGGAAAAAAATATTTTACATACAAGATTTCTTTATCAAATTCATTTATTCTATTAATGCTTTTAATTCCTTTGATTCAACCTCTTCAGAAGTCATTTTTTTTCTGACTAACAGGAAAGAGAAAAACATGTACCAGGACACAGGAGTACCAGGCTAGCAGAGAGAAATCTGGTAACTACAGACTTAACTAGGCTTGTGCTTTTTGTACTTCACTATATCAGATTAGAATCAGATGATGCAGAAGGTAGGACATGAAGGACATAGGTTGTTCCAGTAAGACTACTAGATCTGCTACAGGATTTGGTTCTCTAATTATTTATACAGCTCCTAAGAGTTTATTTATTAAGCATTTCACTAAATGGTCTACATGGTAAACTGACTGAGCAGAAAGAATCAGCATAGAATTCTATCCTGCCTAAAAGAAAAATCACATCAATAACATCTATAAGGCTATTTTCATCTGGCAGTATTGTTATGAGAAAAATGAAGTATTTCTTATTGTAGACAGCATTCTCACAATCTGGATATATGATGTATTTAAAACGAGTCATGTAAAAACCATCTAAAATAAATATCTGGCATTCCTACTGCGTTCTGAAATGACCTTCAGTGGTAACAATTATGCCCTTCCAGATGCATGGGCGAACATGGTATCTTCCATCCTGTCACTAACAGATTGTCACTCTGACAATGATTTACAGTGACCACAGTTAATGAGTAAGATTGCATAGTGAAGAACACAATGTTTCTCCCTATCAACTTGCTGAAGTAACTGTAAAGGCTGAAAGAGGATTCACAAACCAAACAGTTTGATAAGAACAAAACAATTCACTATGTTCAAAGAAAACACTTTGTTTCCTTTTCTAGGACACCTCACAAGTTTAGGTTTTAGAAGCCTACAACAGCATAGCTGCAAGAGTCACTCTGAGCACTCACAGGAGCAAATACGCCTGCAGATAAGTATGGGCCTGAGGGTCAGATTTGCCTCTGGAATATTAAGTTGGTGAATCAGTTTCTATCTTTTTTAGCTTGTTACTTCAAAGGTAGTTCAAGGGTTAGGAAATGAGTACCAATTCAAACTAAACTCATAAAGGATTATTGGGAGTGGAGCAGATCATAGTTTTGTTTTACCAACAGCCTTTGCAGAAATGTAACATCTGTGTTTCTTGCATTTCAAACTGTGACATTCCAACTTGTAAACTCCTTTAATGTAGTCTGTAATATACAAGGCGTCAGTTGCCAAAATTGACCATTCCATTATAGGTTTTAAACTCTGTATTATTTTCTTTACAAGAAAAGCCTGAAATTACATTTTGGTATTTACTTGCAAGTCCATCTGTGTCCTCTCCTTGCCCACCCCTTGCTCCTGGCTGTGTTGGCTTCTGACTGGTGCTGAGCAACCTGCTGTTTTTTGCCTTTATTAATACTTCAGTGGCTTTCTGCTGAACAAAGAAAGCCTCATCATCGGGAGGCAAGACCACAAATCCCAGCTTCACTATATATAACCAGCCTAGTTACTTACCAACATTATTATCACAAGAAAAGAAAACTGTTCTTATGGAAACAGCATAAAAGTTACTAGAAGATTTACTGCTCGGCTCTAAAAGGTATTCATGGAACAGCTGGACAGATAACAATGCAGGAACAAAAAAAATATTCACTCTGTTAATCTTACAGCGTAATCTTACAGCGATGAGCCTGCCCTGTCATTAAGTCCCTACAGCTAACTTTTCCTCATTAGAAACTAACATTCAAAGAGAAATTAAATTATGCTATAAGTACATCTATTTCCATCAACCTCTTAAAACCGACTACTTCATTGTAGATGTTAATATGTTACTTCTGAATTCAACTCCCCAAGAGAGGGGGAAAAAATACTACAACTACTGCTGAGTCAGATGCTTGTTTAATGCTACCAGTGGACAAAATCTTAGTGGAGAGGAAAGACTTCAGCTTTGCTATTTACTATCAAGGTGGGCAATAAACATTTCCATGTTTACACTATGGAAAACAATCCTTTCATCTCTGAATCTGAATCAACCAACTGCAAAATGCTTTTTAGAAATCCTTTTTAGTGGATGAAAGCATCTTTTAAGTCATACATTTTACAAATGGGTAATTTTGCAAGCAATGGAAAAAACCCCACCAAATCTAATATAACAATTGTTAGCTTTTAAACAAATAATTACCCCTTCTTGAACAGAGACACATGTAAATTCATTTATCTCCTTAATGCTTTTACAATTCTGCTTCAAACCCAAAATTTTCAGGACAGGATATGCTAGACAATATGCAGTAGGCATAATATTTTTAGCCTGTCCATGATAGAGAGATGATAAATACAATGAGAAACCCATGGCTATGCCCAGGAGCATGAGAAGTCGGGGAATACTTTGGATGTCCCTTTGAACTTTTAAGAATTAAAGGCTAATCGCCTTTTTAAAACGGAGATTGCTTAAAGCTTTCCGCAGAAGATAAAACCTTTACTAGATGAACCACATCTGTTCATCACATCATTCAGAGACAGCCACACCAGTCATCTTGGAATGAAACACAGCAAATCTGGGTGGAGGCTAAAAAGTGATTATTCTGACTTCAGTCCTTGCACACAGTGTTCAGCGTGAGCCCCCCGAGCTCAATGGGAGCTTGTGCTCATCCACCCTTTCCCAGCCCAAGCCCTCATCTAATTACAATTTCTGCATCCTCTGGTCCTGCAGAACTCCCCCTTACCTTCCCTTGTGTTAAAGGCACTGAAGACAGTAATTTACGTCTAATTAACGGAACTGAGTCATAACGAGCTCCTTTCTTTTACGAGACTTGAATGTTAAATGTGCGAAGTAACCAATGAAACCCGGCTTTTAGTCCCGCTCCTGTGTTAAGCTCCTGCAGCACAAAGCTGTTATTCAGGCCTTGCTTTGCATACAGTCGGAGGGTCGGGGGTTACTCACACTGACAAATTCCTCAGATGGCACACACAGAGCCACCAGCTCCAATATTTTAGCTATGCAGCCATGCTGAAACAGGCTCATCCCTAGGGACCCGCTGATTTTCTTCCCCAGCTTTGGGAGGGTATCCTTTTCTCCCTGACTGAATTTGACAGGCCCTTTAGGAGGGATCAATTTCCACGCCACAGAGACAAAAGGCGGGATGAAAGTTGGAAGGCAGGCGCACAAAGAGCTGCACATCTGCCCAAAGAGCAGCACCATAAAGCAGTTCTGCTGCTGATCCAAGATGAACCACCAAGATGTCATGAGGTAAACCAAGGCTACCAACAAAACCAACTATGTGGGAACAAAACCATGCATGAAAACATAAGAAACTCAGTCTATGAAAGCAGCAACTGTTGCTGTGCCAGTGAATCGAACCATAAAAAGACAAAAAACCCAAAATGTATAAATATACCTAAGTATCATCTCAAAAGGCAAGGCAAGTTCTTCTATCATGTTTTCATCATTGTGTTTTAAAAGTTACGCAGACAATGATGACCATGTGCAGATTACGCAAATACTGATTTGTTACTATAAGCAGAAAGACAAGAAAACAGCCCAAGAAGGACCATAAATCTACAGTCCTAAACAACTTTGTCCTTCCATGTCCACACAAGACACGGTAAGTTTGGAAGTGTGGTCAAATGGATGCTTCCACCTGCACAGCACAGATGCTTCTGCACATCTACTCAACTACACATGAATACATGAAAGAAAAGGTTTCTATTCTACTTCATAGTCTTGGGTCTTCCTGCTTAATTTTACAAAAATTACAAATACAGGCTCGTTTGTCAGCTACTAGATACAATAAAGACTGAGAATTATCTCTATATTAAAGCAATTCTGAATGCTTGTAACGTGAGCTTTAAAAACTCATTTTTTCAAATTAAATTTAGGATGAGAATCTTCTTTAATGTTCAGCTATTATGCCTGACATCAGGTGACACATAAATATTTATGTATCAACCTATTATTTTTATCTGTAGTTCACCTAAAGTGAAAAGTAGTGAAAACAAAATTAAATCTTCCATTATATTTACTAGTATTGAAATCCAGTTTGCATGAAAACTTTCACAGATTAGACTTTGTGTCATTATTGTCACCTTACCAAAAGCAAATTAAACTTCCATATATACCATTGCTTCTAATTTCGAACTCAGCCTCTCTAAAAGTGCCATGAGCAACAGCTTAAACTGGCATAACATTTAGTTTTCAGTTGTTCTGACTTACCTGCCCAGTCCCTCTACATCACTCTTTTTGCACAAACTTGTGCTAGTAAGACAAAATCCAAAGATCAGAGTCTTTATACGATGAAATTAACGTAATTATGATTTACTGCATAGACTTTTAGGGTTTTTTTGTTGTAACAAATTGAATGTATTAAGCAAAACCTACACAGTTCTCTTTCCTCTCGTGTCTGTCAAAATAACTGAGGCACATTAAGTTAGTAATCTAGTTACTTGGTAAAAATATTTAATTTGCTTAATAGAAAGAAAAGTTTGTTATTTTTCAATGGGGTAAAAGCACCATTTGTTGAAACTGAATTTCATTAAGAGCAATTTTAATTTTACAGCTATAAGAAATGAAAAAACAATGTACGTTTAAAGAATAATGCTTGTCAAACATTCATTTTGTTAATGTACTATTCTAGTCTTCCATGTTAATGGCTTACTAAATGTACTTTTCAAAGGAATTTAACATATAAAGAAAACAATTTAAGCATATCCCAGTATATTAAAACTAATCCTTACTTGAAAAAATACTGGTAATGAGCTAAGCTAGTAAGTGGAACTGCATTCAGAAGCAATACAAGTTCCCAATCAATTAAAGATATGATTAATCAAACATGAGAATCTTAGTAAAACTACTGCAGCCTCTTTAAACCTAACCATCAAAAGCAAGATATATAGTTTTCCTTTTCCCCACACGTTATTTTTCTTTATATGTAAATATAGGAAAAGAAGACAACGTATCAAGAACCACATATCACGAGTTTTTCAAGGATCCTATTCCTCCTTTCTCAATCATTCCAGTTCTGCTCCTTTCAAACCGAGTCAAATGGATTTGCAAAGGTTGATTATCATCATTTGCATGTAAAATGCATTTTTACCAGAGAAGCACACAGGGCAGATGAAGAGACAAGGGGGAGGGAAGCTGCTAATAAAAACATACACCAGACATGAGAGATTGTTTCCAAAATTGTTCTCCCCCAATATGAGCACACAGCTACAGCACAGAAATGGAAATTTGCTGATGAGACCACTCTGCTTGCTAAGAGCATAAGACTCACACTAAAGTGTACCACAGTTTCTCAGAAATTCCCAGTGCACAGTCGTCTGGAAGAGATATTTTTGAAATAGTATACAGAGTGCTTCTACAAAAAAGCACACTGTAAGGTACATCACAGATTACATGGCTCTAGCTCTGAAAGAAAAAATAAAAAGTCTGACCAATAATGCTACACATATTTTCTACTTCAATATTTGCAAAGGACTTTAATAATTACAAATCTGACGTAACATTTATTTGATCCACATTATTTTCTACTCTAGAATGTCAATATTTTTAACACATTATTTATACAAGTAAACTAAATTATGAAGAAAACTTTGACAGACTATGTGTCCATGGATGTATTATTGTGCTAAACTCAGACTGCTTCAATGCATGCTGTACAAGACCAGTGAGCATCTTTCATTCACTATGAAAACTGAATATAAAAGCCTGATTTCTCATGTAGCTAAACGTTTAATTGTGTATAAGAAGGACCTACTCCTAAAATTTAAGAGTGGTGGTCAATGAAATTTTAATGCTAGACAAACATGCCAGATAGGATTCATTTTTGCAATTTAAATCTCAAGTCTCTTTTTTTATGCAGCAATATAGTCTACTATTTAAAAGACAAGCAAAGCAAAACTTGCAAATCTATGGGAAATTTTATTTTGAAACAGGGGTAAAGATGGATGGAACACTGCTAAAAAAATGGTGTGTTTTGTTTTGTTTTGTTAACAGGTGTCTTCAAATGGGAAGCTCTTCTGCTGACTCTTCCAAACACCAAGTTCTTAATTCTCAGTTATTGGCTCCACCTTATTAGAAACTCTATTCTTAACTCAAATATAAAAACTCTTTTGTTCCTATACTAAGAGAACAACCAACAGGAACAATAACAGCAACAAAAATTCAGGCTGGAGAGACCTAGTTTTAGGCCTCATCTCTACAAAAGAGTCTTTTTAATTGCTCAGTCAGATTCTTTTGCATTTGTGCCCCAATGCAGCTGCACCAAAGCCAAACTCACAAAATAAAGGATGCAGCATTTTTCAGGAAAGCGAAATATGTGCACTGCAACTACGACAGCATTACAGGAAGGCAGGATTTTCAATTAAAAATCAATTGTTTTCCACATCCTTAAGGCTTTGTTTTATAAAGCTTCTTTTTAGAAAACACAATTAATGTCAAATAGATTAAATTAAGTGTTTTATAAAGGCATCAGTGGGGTCATTTTGCTGTTTTTGGTTTTTTTTTTGTGGTATTAGTTTATCTTTACATAATATGGTTTCAGCATAAAATGTGAAAATGCTCTGAAGTTCAAAACTGTGGCCAATGCATTTTTCCATGACTGAGAAAAAGGAAATATGCACTTTTCCTATACAGAGAAAGATGTCTTGAAGGTGTTGACATAGTCATACTAAGTAAAGAGACAAGATCCAAGAACTGGATACCAGATCCATCTTTTAAACATTACCTCTCTTTTACACCATAGTTAAATTGTAATAAATTTTGTACAAAGAAGTTCATCATCATGATAACATTAAAAGAAAAATTAAATAAATATGGACTTCTCTGCCAGTACCAAACCCAAATACTACTCATCTCAGGCTTTTATTAAGGAGATAATGATGACCACTGCATCTTCCAATCTTCTCTGCTTTCTAAGTTATCCCAACTTACAAGTCTGAAATGTAACACTAAACACATTTAAAAATACATTATTTCAACACTTTGGGACATGGTGAATCAAAGGCTTTTTGCTCCTTTGTGAAATTTCTGAATAATTATATTAACAGAGACATGCAAAGCCTCTTTTCAGAAAGGGAATGTGTTGCTGCTTTCAGAGCAGAATTCACATCACAGTACACATTTGATGAGTATAGGACTCAACTGGATAATGTTTTCACTGTACTGCCAAGCACAGTATAAATCCTGGATCACAATTAAAGTGTCCCATAGCTCTGCCACAGCAGCTAAAATTCCTTAAGGAATTCCTCAAGGACCAAGTACAGTGCTGGTATGTCCTGAAGGGACCATGAGGGCAGAAACATTGTGTTTGTGACTGAGGCAGGGCAATATACTGCATAATACATGGTTCTCCCTGGTGCTCATCTCAGCAGCAAAAACATGCTGACAAATAAAGGGGGCATTTAATTTTGCCCAAAATTAAGCATGACTTCCACCAGCAGGGGAACAAGAACAGAACACAATAAACTAATTCTAAAATTGCAGTGCTATTTTATAGGGGGGAAAATGGTAGTATCCCAGGAAGGTTCTTCTCTAGCTTAAACTATTATTTGGTTGGGTTTTATTCAAGTGCAACAGAGTCTTTATCACATTAAGTAAGCGACTGTCTCAGTATTGGGTGGACCAGTTATGTATATTGGAATTAAGTCTTTGTAAATAGAAACTCCAAACTTCTGCTGAAGGTTTTTGTTTGTGTAGTTCTTCAGTTCTCTTACCTCTGTGCAGAGCTAGCGTGATGTGCCCACAATTGTTGAAAGAATAAAGAAAAACTCTCGTCTTGAAAATATTGAACTTAAACTACAAACTTCCAGAGAAACTATTCTCATTCATATGGTCTACACAGGGCTTTTTTTGCCTCATATTATACAGATTATTTCTCTAAGCATTGATTCTTTCAGGTATGAGCAATTATAAAGAAACCAAGATTTATGGATGAAATAATCTCAAATCTAACCAGTCATCATTTTACTAGGGACTGCTCTACTCTCCATGTGGTAGTAGATACAATACAATACAATATTAATGACTTAAAAAAGGAAATAATCATGCTGTAGAAAGCAAAAACATGGCTAATTAGTTGCATATAAAAAATTATTTCCCGTGCAAAGAGAATGAGTGTGCTTGCAAAAAAATCTTTGCTATCCTGAATACACTTTGTTAAACAGAATTATTTCATTAATAAATATCCAGCATCTAACATCCGACCAAGTCTGTTTCAAGCACAGGGAAAAATATTTTGGATAAACTGTGTTATCTGGTGATTTACATTAAAAACACCCTAAACCAATAAATCTTTAAAGATGAACAAAACGTTTAGAACTGTTCTTCCAACAGGGTTGTAAAGGATTACTTCACTCACTGAAGCTGGTCAGAGAGCAAACTACTACCAGTGATTATATTCTCATATTTCAACCGCAAGTCACAGTAAAAGAGACACAGGATTGGAAAGGGGCACTAACTGCAGAAAGGAAGCTAAAATTCAAAAAGAATACACATAATGTCAACTTTTTCAACTTTTGTTTTCTCCTTCACAGTCCAAAAGTCAGTTTTCACAGAAGGGAAAAAATGGGCACAAGGATATCCAAAAAGAGCTGGGAACACACAAAAACAAGCAGCTGTTGCAATTTTTTACTCTTTTTTTTTTTTGCACTGGACATGTACCTCTCCATCTAACAAACTTCAGTCTCCTGATAAGAGAGCTCTTAACACATCTACAGGAGACCTCCCAAAACACACAAAACAAGAAACAAAAATCACAGTAATTGAACAGCTATCCTCATTGCAACTGAGATATAGAGCTACTATAAGGCATCTGGCTGTAGAGACAGGGAAGTCATGGTTGCTCAATAATTCTGCTCAACCAGAAAAAATAAAAATCTGTGACTGTGAGATTTAACCTATCAAATAACAATTCTGGAGGGCAATAATCCTTTTATTTGCTTCAGTCTAGAAATTTGTCTTTCCTCAATGGTGCTTACAGGCACTCACAGTGGGAACAATGAAAGTCAAACCACATATTTCTTAGAGGGCTGCTGTTAAATTTGGAAAAGCATACATAATTCGGGGGAAAGAAAAAAAAAATCATTCTTGCTTGCAGTGATTTCTTGCAGACATCTGCCAGATGGGACAATTCCCCAGACTGATCTGTTTTCCAATTCTGTTTCAGATACCAAGCTTTCCTAAATAATTTTAATTGTCTGACATAAAATGTCTGGCAGTAAATCATAAATATTTCTTCTATAACTTGGTGTAAAAATTTTACCAGTTCTCACTGGAATATGTGTTGTCATGATTTACATATTTGTAATAACTTCTTTCTTGCTTTCTGTCAACTGCTCCTTGATCTTTGTTTTAAAAACACCATTCAAACATACCAAGTGACTAGAGGTTACCAGGTCAAGAAAACAGAGCAACAAAAGGACTACAGATCTATCACCTCTCTGATAACTGGACTATGGCTAAATTGCTATGCTTCTTTAAATCAATCCCCCCTCCATCAAAAAAAATCCCCTAACAGTTGTTGCAACCAAAAGATGCAGATGCTTCATTTTAAGTCGATGCAATACTAAAGATGACTTTCCTTTTCTAATGGCAAACAGTGGAAAAAAGAACACATAGCTACATTATCCAGAAAGATTGAAGGTAGGATAATTAGTGATAATTAGCCATATTCTATTATCCTCCCTAACTAGTATTCCAAATCCATTGTTTGTCAAAGTCTAAAAAAGAGAAGGATAAAGATAAACCAAAAGGAAGTTAAACAACAAACGTAAGAAGTTGCCTGGCAAGAGCAATTAACACTGGATGACTAAAGAGCTGAACATAGTGGTTCACATATCCTAGTGAAGCAACAACTGAGGGAGGCATGATATCATCTGCAAAGTATTTGAAGGACACCCAATACGGAGGAGGATGAGGAATTCTGTAAGGCTGCACGACCCGTGAGGGTGCCACGAGTGCACCAGCCTGTGACGACAGGAGCAATGGAAGCAGAATATCAGCAAGAGTCTTTAATAAGAATCACTTAGCATGCAGCTATGTTTGGAAGAGTAACACTTCCCCTGACTCTTGTAACTCCCAAAACCTTGCACCACCTCTGGGAAAAACCAGCCCTTCATGGGGGAACAGCTCTTAGCTCTTTGCTACCTATGTGACAAAAGCCAGTCTGGGTTGTTCACCCGCAGATTTATTTTCTTCTCTGCAATCTTGGTGTTTTTCCACATGGGCTTTGCTGGTATGGCAGGAATTACAAAATAAAGATTTAGAAATCCCTGTCAGAATGGCTGTTCTGGGATGATGTTAAGTGTTTCCTCCAAAATTTTGTCTTCAACTCGGACACTGGCCACACAAGAGATTTTTTTTTTTTCTTTTTTAATAAAATTCATAAACAGGAATAGCAAAAGAAATTCCTAGAAAAATCCTTCTAAAACATGAAAAAAATCCAAACCCCTTAAATAAAAACCCCACAATAAACACATGGAACAACAACACTCCACTTACATCCCCAGAAGAATCAGGAGGCAATATTCTGATGTGCTCCGGGGATGAACACCTTACACCACACACATAAATAAGTGAGAGAAATAAGAACATCATCATTTTTTTGTTTTTTCTAGGTGGTGAATAAAAGTTACATCAGCATCTGAAAACTATCCATAAAACCATTCTATGAATCACTTTCCAGAGACTGCACTGAACAGGGCAGAGACAAAACAGCAAGGGTGCTGAACCTGCATATTCATGCATGTGCCAAACAAGTCTAAGATAGAGCAGATGACAGAATGGCTTAAATCCCAGAAGTTCATGTACTTGTATGTAGGAATTTCCTCAGATCGGCTTTCTAACTAGCATCAGTTTCAAAAAACTCTCAGGGGGAAAGAAAAAGATCAGTTTTTTGGCTATGTTTCACTCATGAAAGCTCACATACAACTCCACAAGATCAAGGATGAGGCATCTGCTAAGGTTCAAGGTTAGCAACATCAACACTCTGGGAGAGCAAATTTACATCTAGGCTTTGAAAGGGCTGTGATTCTCAGCTTCACTAAACTAGAGAGGGAGATAAAAAAATAAATCTACCGAAAATAAGAGAAGTTACCTAATCACCCAGGAAAAAAAAAACCCAAATAAAAAAACAGAACAGCCCCAAACAACGAAAATACAAATGCATCATTGGATATACAGTTCATAAGAATGAAGGAGACAGTTCTGTGTATACAAAAGGAAAGGTGAAGAATGGCATTACAGCATCACCCTACCTTAAAAAAACCTTTCTTGAACAAATTATGCATTGATTGTCAACTGTGAGCCAAATGCAAGAAGCCAATGCACCTGTGGGAGTGCTAAGCAGAATTATTTTTGGAGGATGATGGGATAGTTGATATAAGTACCAAGATAAAACAGTTTATTTTATTTATAAGTATACGGCGTATCTCTTACAGTACGGCCTCAACAGCTCCACTGGGCAAATCTGCCAGGACCAGAGCTGCAAAAATAAAGGCTTAGATGAATCCACACAACATTTAATATTGAAGATGATAAAGCAAAATGCACTTTAAACTTAGGTTCCAGACTGAAAATGCAAGACCCAGCAATTAGAGGGAACATAATTAAACTTGCACAGTAAGCATATTTGATGCATATCTCACTGCTGAACAATAGACTGGGAAGTACAAAGCCATTTTCACAGACATGCTTTATAGAATACATGCACACAGACATTGAATGGAGCACCCTCTGTTGACTTTTTGTTATTTCCTTGTCTCAATCCTAAATATACCACAGGTTTCAACTCAGCATATAGCCTCCCAACCAGGCTTGTTCGAATATCCTAAAGAGTGCTCTGGTAACACTGACCTTTGATGTTTGCTGTGCACAGTAATTATGTTTAAAAGGAGAAAACATCATTACTTTCCTCTAAATGTGATCTCTAAGTTATCTCTTAATAGCTGTAAATATAAATAAGGGCCCAAATAATGTCAGATTTATGTGATGCTTTTGCCTAAAAAAACCCCCAAAAATATTTCTAAGGTCAATTTTATCTAAACAAGTAATGTAATAATTTTTGTCTGCCAGTTTTTACTATAGGGTGCTGTCCCAAAGAGCTCCCCCACAGCCCTGCCATCAGCCTTCTCTGACCATCCCCTCTGGTTTTTCTCTGTAATTTAGGTACAGTTCACAGAATTCACATTTATTCACATTTCCTTTCTTGAAGTCGAATTTTAAATCTTTATTCACTATAGCATCCCTTGGCTCCACACACCAGATGACACTTAGATTTTACCCTGTCTGAGGGATGGCACTCACTAGCTTGTGATCACTCCTTAATATGACTACTTCCCCCTTTAGTAACCAAGTTCTTAAACAAAACTCCCATTATTTTACTTTTCCTTCTATCGAGTAATGTTTACTTGCAGCCTCCAATACAAATGCAAAGCTAGGAGAAGGATACATACGCAGGTTACCCAATCCACAAATCCTGGACAGGCTGTCAAGTAAGATGCTTACTTACTGTCCTTTTAGACAGTGCCAAAATTACATTTCATCCTTTACTACCCTCCCTCCTCCCATAAACATACCTCTGGCAGAGGTTGTCAAGTAGAAGCATCTTAAATGGGCCATCTGCATGGAGTGAATTTCATCCACAAACCCCATTTACTGCTACTCAGTATTTGTATATTTTGTGCATGAATCTTCTGCTATATAATTTATGCAGTCAGTTCAAAAGTACACAGAAGTCATTAGATGCAGCTGAACATTTAGTCTACTCAGATTTATGTTATGGAACTCTGAGCAGCATCAGAAATGATATTATCTGATTTGCAGCAGAGAAGGGAAGAAAGCGTGCAGGAAGGATCTTCAGTCAAATAGATCCTTGCTTTCCTCAGCTAACATTATGCATTTCAAAGTTGCTCTTTGAAAAAAAACCAAAACAACAAAAGTTTATTGCAATGCCACACAAATGGCATTTTGGTCACCTCCTTCCTGGATACTAAGCCACTGCCCTAGAACAATCAACTTCCCAAAACTTCATGGAAACCAAGAAGCTTTAGCCTATGTCCCAATAGCTGATGTGTATGTGCAAAGCATGATTTGGTGTCAAAATGACCATGTCAGAATCCAAATAAAGTTCAATTAAAAAACACAAATGAAAAAAAAAACCCTAACAGCTCATTAAAACAGTGGTTTTGTAAACACAAACCATTAAAGAAACTGAATTTTCTACCTTTCTAAAGTTAATACAGCTGTGAAAAATAGTTCATACACAAAACTCAGCAAGAATCCTTATTTTTTGTAATCAATTAGAAATTAGTTTTAAGAAAATTATCTTATTGTGTTAGAAATTGTGCTTGCTTGTGTATTTCCAGTTCCTTATGCAATGAAAACATGCCATAGACAATTACATATGTACATTTATCAATGCATGTTTCCAAAACTGCACAAAACTTACAACTTCTGCCTTTAACCCTCTTGCACAAAGGCAAACATTCCTGTTTACAGATGCCTCATTCTGAGGCAATACTTTACTGGAAGGGTTAAGCAAAAAATTTTTGGTACATTTTGGTTAGCCAGCTTGCAAACTAAAAAGGAGACCAAGATAAACTTAACATCTTCTGTAGCTATAGTGGTTTTCCTTCAGTATTATTTCTGTAGCTGCTGACAAGATTTATCTCGAAAGAACTTCGTGTTTAAAGTACGCATATTATTCTACCATTAATAAAATACAATTATCCACTTTTGGTTTTTAACTGAAGCCATTTCAAAATTCTCTAGCACTGTTACAGTCCACAAACAAAACAATAACCCACAGCTGATGGGAAGGGGACAGGAGTGCTCGGAAAAAGAGGAGAAGGGTCTTGCTAGACAGTTAATAAAAAAAAATAAACCTACATATGTCCAGTGAGCATGACAAATGGTGAGGAGATAAACTGACTCATTTTCTAACACTTCAGTCTTGGCGTTTGACCAAGAGGTCTCTTCCTGGCAAGCAGCCCTGCAGGCTACCGACACTCAAAACATCTGTAAGCATAAACTTCTTCTGGACATTTATTCATGCTTAACATATGAGATCATTAACTTTTTTCCTAATTGCAGTCTAAGTGAGTGGATTTAAAAAATATATATATAAAAATGAAAGACAGAGACAGAGTATTCAGCTAAACAGGTCCAGCTACTGCAACAGCAGCAACCAAAATGCAGCTGCTCATGTCTGGGGATCTACCAGTGCCAGTGCATTTAAGTGGGCTGGTGCTCAGGCCTTCACCACACAGCTGCTGCCCAACTCTTTTAGCCCATTAGGAGGGATTTTGACAGCAAAGGCAAACCCACATTTTCTAAAAAATCAGCTTTTCACTGAGCACTAAGGCAGTTGGACTTTGGTGCTTTGTTTGTTCTGTAAGAAGGTA
Source organism: Erithacus rubecula (assembly GCF_903797595.1). Lineage (NCBI taxonomy): Eukaryota > Metazoa > Chordata > Aves > Passeriformes > Muscicapidae > Erithacus > Erithacus rubecula. The sequence continues at coordinate 104,360,132 of NC_136689.1, forward strand.
CAATGTTTATCTAGAAATTTTTCAAAACTTATATTATCTTGGTCCTGTTGTGTTGTATTTTAAGGCTATAGCAGCGGTGAGAAGGATAATGCAGCACAGTTCCTCACATAATGGAGAAGCAAGAGACAAAGAGAGCTTTATTTAAAGAAGCACTGCAGTTTATAGAGGGTAGTATGTGAAAAATAAAGTTGAAAAGACTCATTGGTCAAAGAAGGCAACACCTCTTTAAAAACATGCTTTCTGAAAACATCACATCTCTCACACACCCTGCAGGTGTCTAATCATTGTTATAATTCTTGTCCTTGTGAAGGCCTGAGAAACTCAAGGCTTCAAGGCTGCATTTTCCCTGGCTCCCAGCAGCATCCAAAAACAATTTGATATCTTTGTCATGTCAAGTCAAGAGTGTCCTCCCCCACCATATTACTAGCTTAAAATGCAGGCTGATGTTAGCCTTATTGTTGTTGCAAAGTTAAAAGTGGGGCCAGAATTTCACTCTCTGTTTTCAAACTGATGCCACTTCTCCCCACCCTGTAATCTCACTTTAAGAATAAGCACAGCCCTTTGAGTACTGCCATCTTGTGGAATGGCATCCTACAAAGGAAAACCACAAACATCCAAGTAACCTGATTAATTACAGGGCTTATGAGAAAAAATGAGTTAACTTTGGTCTTGCATCCCAAGAGAGCAGGAAAAAACTACCACATAACTTTTGATTATCCCTGCAGAACCATTTATGCCTCTCTGCTGTGTAATTCCTGAACTTCTACTCTTTCATTACACTCTCAAGATGCACACCATGCCTTGATAAGAGTAATTTCCCTATTCAACAAAGCATTTCCATACAACTCTTGAGGAAGAACTTAAAGCAATCCCTGCTCCACTGCCTTACAAGATGATCAGTTCTCAGCACACAAAACTCACATGGATTTGATATCCCAACTCCAACATTGCAGACCTCACAGGGCTCTGTATAAAAGATGGGAAGATTCTGCAAGAACAGAAAGGTCTATCTGCTGAATTATCTAGTCAAAAGAAACAGCACTCAAATACGTACCTTACACCTGCAATTTTTTGGCATGAACTAGCAATGGATAGTAGCATTCAGTTTGCCACCTTCTGGTTGTGCCACCACTTGAGCATATGAACAAAGATGTTGTCAGCTGTTAGTGACAATGATAACCTGCTTAAACCTATTTGACAAAGCTGAAGCAAAGGTGCCTTTAAGGTACATACCTGAAAGATGAGGCCTTTTTGGTTCAGCGGGTTGGGGATACAGAAGAGGACAACAGCAGGAACGGTGGCAAAAGCAAGGCTGGGGTCTATATTTAGGAAAGCAGGATTAAAAAAGCGGAGGGGCAAGGCTGAGTCCTGCTTTCAGTGAGGTGTGGACATAGTGGAAGTATAGGGAAGACAGATTTGAGAGCCCTTCAAGTAACTCCAGAACCTCTTACTGCATGAAGCAAACTTAAGTCAGAAAGGTCAATTCAGCCTACGTGCAGCTACTCTGAAAACAAATGAAGAGTGGAGCAAGATGACTCAAAAGTTTTGGACTATTTTTGTAACACTGTCATTAGTTTTTACATACAGAAAACACTAGAGAATGTCTTCCAAGGTTTGCCACGAAGCAAAACCATCATTCTGAAGCAAATTCAGCTAACTAGTGAAAAGCATGGAATGAACTTTATGTGGCATTTCAACAGCCCTGGCCTGTCAGAAGATTATAGACATCACAAAATATGCATACAGTGCAGTGGTTAGACCACGGACAGCAATAATGACAGCCTGCACTACCCAGGGCTTGTCATTGTCAGAGAGCTTTGCAAACAAAAAAAGGCACTACCACAAAGGTCCTTCCTAACAAAATTCTGTCTGGAAAAATATGAAAGACCTTTAAACCCCTGACATGTTCCTCTCAACTTTCCTTCTTGACCACATCCCTGTTTAGACTTGAGACGGCAAGTAAGTGTGCCAACTCGAGCCTCTTTGCTCTTGGTGAGTGCAGAAGTTGACAGAAGACCAGCTGTGCTTTAATGCAGTGGAACATTAATGGCTTCATGTATCAATCCTATAGGAGACCTCTGAACCATATTTGCCAGAGGTTCACAGGCAATGAGAAAAGGAGTGTCGCCTTCTTTTAGGGAATGAAACATCAAGGAAGGCTCTGCACAATTAGCAGTACTCAGCTGGTGTAAGAAACAACATCCTAAGGCCATCCACTCCCACATTCTCAGGCAGTATATTTGAGCAGCAACCTGGATCCATAAAATACAAAAATACCCCAACATCCACAAAAAATTCCTGCTACCAATGTTCAATCCTAGCCAGAACTATCACAATTTCTAGTTTTAGTACATAAAAAGTAACAACTTCAGGGTGCTGTGCCCCCAGTGTAGCATTCTCCTCCCCTTAAGTATTTTCTTTACACATATTAAAGACCTGTGTTAATTTACTAGTCAAAGGATACTGACAGGTTGCATGTCAAATCCAATCCCATAAGGACCAAAGATTCCTGCATTACTGCCTGGCAACTTTAAATTACTAGATCTACATCATTTTACATGGACAAACAGGTGGGAAGCATAACACTTTTGCTCACATTGATAAGATTCTTTTAATTAAGGCTTTTAAATTTCTTTTAACAGTGATTTTTTTGGTCACCTTTGCACATTTGATTGTTGTACCCTACAGACTCTGGAAGTGGAGAAACAAGTAAGTTCATCCAGCATGGTGAGATCTGACCCCAATTCTTCCTCTTTTAGCTGTAAAGGATGCCCACAGAAACATGCTCAGCTACTCACTCTATTAGAAGTATTCAGCATGTAAATCTGTGCTGCTTCTTTCTCTTAATGTCTTTCTTAACTTTTACTTCACTTGTGACTGAAAATTTCACTTTTACATCTTACCTTCACTTAATGCATGAAACAATAATGACTACCAACTAATTATAGATCCACCAGAAAGTGCAGCCAGAATCCATATGATGAAGTTTATGGAACACCTTGTCCCCTGCAGATAACTTAAATCACATACACTACAGGGCTCCTGGAGTATGCAGTTCTTTGATTTTCCTATCTCTGCTTTGTGGCCAGACACAAAGTCCCCGGACCAAAATAAACCACAGACACTTTCTGCTATTACCATCCTGGGAGCTGCCCGGAGATGACCAGAGGTGCCTCCAGCATCTGACCTCCCCTCAGCTGTGGCAGGACAGCATCTGGGAATCCAGCACACATTCTGCACACCCAGGTCCCATCAGATCTGACATGGAGGTGACAGCTAGAGATAAGGGCCATCAGCTCACTGCCACACCTCTTAAGTCATTTGCCCAAAATAGCCTTGGTATCTGTGGCAGTCATTGATGCATGAGCACCTTCTGGTTTCCCTCTGAATTCACTCGTTAGATTTTATTTTTTAAGTTGCAGAAAATAAAGACAAAATGCAAGAATTTTATCAAAGAACAGACAGTACCTGCTAGTAACAAAAATCTTCATTCTACAAAACTTCACACTAGATTAATAAAGGCTAAAAAAAATAGAGGGGAAGAAAGAAAGAGGGAAAAGAAAATAAAAGGTTAAAAGACCATCCTCAGCCTTCCCCATGATGAAAATACTGCCAGAAAAAGATCAGCAGTTACCAAAATCTGTCTTCAATGAATATTTCAACTCCAAGCCTCTGCTGGAGAGGAGGATTTGCCCATTTTTCTTACTTCTTTACCTTTATAAAAGACTATTTTATCCAAATATGTAAGAAGACTATTGTGAGGACTCTTTACATTGTGTCTTTAGGGTGAAACAGAGAGCTGCTCTTTGAAAATACTTATTTTTCTTTAAAGGCTGTTCTACTTCAGATAGTCTGTGGAAGCTTATCCTACAGCTAGACCCTTCTTAAATATAGAGATCACCTTTGATACTTGCTATTCCTTTTTAAAATGCACTTTTAAAAATGCATCTCAAGTCTCCCAAGGCTTTGAGGATTGCTATTGTGCCTTCATTCCCAGTGTGATGGTGGAGCACAGTTCTCATCTCCTTGAGTAGAGATTAGCCTTGCTTGGTGGAACTGGTGGCACAGTGTGCCTCAGCAAACCCACTGTCCTCTCCCCATGGCACACAAATGCCACTGTGCCCATGGCTGGGAAGCAAGGCTTCACCAGTACATGTTCAGGGCTGCCTGACCCCAAAGCTTTCCTTCCCACATTCACAATAGAAATATTCTAGAACAGCCCTCCAGACTCACAGGACACAAACTACCCTGACCAATGATGCAGAGCCAAGCAGTATGACAAACAGTGGTGATCTATGAGATTTAAGGTAAAAATACTTCAGTAAAGGCAACCTGGTGAACTCCAACTAGCCTTAAGCTTACTTTAGCTAGATACTTTTAATCCACATGCTACTCTCCTCCTGTATGCAATGATGACATCCATTTGGGAGCAAAGGATCACCACAGAAGATAAAAAACTGGACTAGGTGTCAACAACTGGTATTGTTTATCGAGCTTTCCAACAGCATGAAACAAAATACAAAGGTTGCAAAACATACTACATAAAAACACAGGGTATTTTTGTTTTATTTTTTTAAAAAATCTAATGCTTTAGTAGATGGCAGAGTAATTGCATTATTGAAAAGCCCATTCTGATCTCAACATTTTTACGGGGAAGTTTTCATGCTTAATTGCTCTGAACTATGAACACTGCTCTGCATTTTTTAAACCATTCTTGGCATCCTGCTCTAAAAACCCTGCTCCTCCAAGACTGTGCTTACTGTCTAACTGAATGTCACACTGCTTTAGAAGTGTTTCCAAATACTCAAAAATACAACTTTTGAAATTTAAGGATGAGAGATTTTAAGTATAAGGATGGAGAGATGGAGAAAGTGCTCAGTAAACACTCTGAGGGAGCAGGAGGGGTGAGCAAAGGGACAGACCCTTTTGGCCAGTGCAATCTTTCATATAAACTCTCCTACAAGTCTACTTCTAAAGTTTTGCACCATGACAAGTATTCACCCATGCAAGGCAGGCAGCCATTGAATTCAGATGAGGAAGTAATTCAGTACTGCATCTGTCCAAATACTGCAGATTTATTTTCACAATTTTCTCATAAGAGCACAAAACAGTTCAGATGTACAAAACATAATAAAAAAGAAATGTCTTCATTAAATTTTTGACTCCACAATAAAAGCCTTCTTTCAGCCCCCGTTAATGTCTGCTTAGGAAAATTAAAATTATTGGTGTAACCACACTGTATTGCAATGAAAAGCCCCCTCTGGCCACAGCTGTCAGTTTTTACTTTCAGAATCAGGATCTGCCCATGGGCACACAGATAGCTTGTAGCTCGTAGGTTCATTACAAGTCAAGGGCAAATACAAAAAACTAATCATGTAAACCAGCAGGAAACACTAATATAACTTTGGATGGTTAGATTATGCAACTGCACATCAGTATTCTGGTTTGAAAGAAAAGGGACTAACAAACATCCAACTTCTTGGGAAAACATGTAAGTCATAACAAAAAGCAACAAAAGTCCTGACCATTGGGTCAGATTACAATAATATCAGATATAAAAAAATCTTTATCTGAAGAAATATGCCGATGCCATCCAATACATTGTCTTCATCACACCAACAATCTCGAGATACACCTTCATTCCTATTCTCCCCCAACAGAAAACCAGCATCTTTGTCATTCCCCATAACATTCACCAAAGATACATAAAAATAACTTGCACATCTTTTCTACAATGCAAGATCCATAACAGATCTGCACAATTACCCTTTTCCAGCTGAGATATTCCCAAATTAAAAACAATCAAAAGCCCAAACCCCTAAATACTAGAAACTTACTAAGTTTGTGGTTGATTTTAGACTAGCCAGATTTGCCTTGAAGTATTCTCAGAAACTCCAGACCTAGTTTTCTTCTTTCTTATACCACATACTTATATAAATCCACTGGTTTTGATGAATTACTTTTAAGCTGACCACTAATTTAAGAGGAGAAATAGATTGTGCTATTTAAAGAACTTCATAGTAGATAGTTTACAAGGCTGCTGGGGCTTTTTTCTCCTCCCTTAATGGGAAGTTTTAGAAATGTTGACCAAAACAAGTCACAGCCTTCAGCTTAAGAGGAAACATTCCTGTTGTTTTCAACCCAAATTTAATCAAACTGATTATTACAAGTCACAGAAAATACGTCTCTTTATTTTTAAGCCAAATTGCCACAGTACATATGCCTGGAACAAGACTTCAGCCTTAGCAGAAGGGGAGCAAGGCTGGTTACCACAGGAATTTACTGCAGTAAGCACTGTAGACTATTTTTTTCTGAAGGGCTCTTACTGCTGGATTGTTAGTGTGGAGGGAGAGAGACTGGACAGACTAAAGATTAAAATGCTGCACATGGTTTTCATATTTCACAGAAGGGCTTGAGCTAATGGTGAAAATATCCATGATTTATACATTAATTAAAAAAAAAAAAAAAAAGTAATCACAGTGAATAGGTCATCTGATTTGCATACTAGATGTTCAAATGAACCACCCTGGTTCCCTGGATCTAAAAGGCCAGCAAAGCAGCATGGCTGGCCAGTGAGAGATGAAGACCGCAGTAGAAAATGAGCAGTATTTACAAACACAGCTAGGATGCACTTCTGGTATGACAATTAAAATGATTTAGGCCCAAGATGCTGCTAAAAGATGTGGTCTTGCAGCCCATGGTCCCATATCCCTCTTCTCCCAGAAGCCATAGCAATGCAGCTATGGGACAAGTTAATTCATCCTGGTGACCCACAGGAATACCACTTCTCTCTCACTTCAGTGTAAGCCTGCCAGTATCATGAAAACACTGTTTCAGCCCACCCCTTTTTGGTCCTACTACTTTGTAGAGAAGCAAAATCAGAGACCAAGCTTTAACTTAGCCACCTCATCCACATCAATGCAAATGCCTCTGCACTAAATCTCCCAATGCTTTCAGGTCTGGGAGAGTGAGGCACAAGCAGGACTGTTATCAGCAAACCTTATTTTAAAGTGCATCTGCTCTATGTTTGTCTCTCACTAGCAAGATATGCTTTTCTATTTGGGAGCTGCCAATGGTGCTCTCAAATTCTTAAACCCTATAAATAAGGGGAACTGTTACTCTTGAAATGAGGGAACTTGGGGCAGTCTTCCAAACCAGCCTTCTAATCTTCCAGCCATTTTCAATATCCTCCCACGACAGCACTCTTTAAGTCTTTAGGTCTTTCAACCACTGAGATTTAACTTTTTTTTTAAGAGCCACAGATAGTGCCTGCAACCTGCAACATCCACCTTGGAGGGCTCTGAACACCTGATGGTGTAAATCATAGAACCTTAAAACATAGAACATTAAAAATTCTGCAGCCTGTAGCAAAAGCTTTTTACAAGATAAACTTTAATTTTAATATTCGCTATAGTGATGACAAGATATTTTGAATGTTTATTAGGAACATCAGTTAAAAAATGAGAAATACCATGTTTATCCACATTCATGTAGAAAGGCAGCAAACAGACTGAGAATAAATGTGAATTAATCCCTCAATCACATCATCAGAATTAATTGGGTATGTTCTGAAACAACCTAAAGCCACTTGTCTGTCCCATATTGAGTATTACAGACCCCACTGTCCCCTTGCCATCTCCAGGCCTTTCTAAAGACTTGCCTAATACTATCACTTTGTTAACAGAACAATTATTATATAATAAAATATAATGAAAAAACAATTACTTTTTGCTGCTGGCAAAATTAGCAAATTTAACAAAACCTATGTGATACCAAATGAACAATGCTACTGACACAGTTTGCATTTATGGCATAAAGGTGACCTTCTCTTGGTTCATGGCATGGTATGCTCAGAATTTAATTGTGCACGCAGATCTATGCACGGCTTGCAGAAACTTTAAAATGCAAGACAGCAAGATTCTTACTAGAACAATAATACAGAGACTTCAGAACACTAGCACAAAATAAAAACAAAGAACTATAAGCAAAAAAACTCACGTTTTGACCTGCAGTGACATTTTGACACTACCCATAATCCGGAAAATTCTCTGCAACATAAATATGCATGGTTGACAGACATTATTAAAACACTTGTGCAACAGCATACCAGACTATTTATCCATCTCTACCCCTTCTACAAATGGGTAAATGCTTTATGATAAGTTACTTCTACTTAAAAAAAAATCATATAAAGCCCTTACCAGTGTCTACTCATCTGCTAGGCTCACATTCACAAATTTTTAGTTGTTTGCAACAGAAGTTACACTATCATCTTTGAGAGGTAGCCTTTAAAAGCAGCCTTTTCCAAGACCTTATTTGGTTACCCTACAAAAACTTTAGGTACCTTCTAAAAATTGATAGTCACTTAGAGGAACAAATGTTTGGAATGAGCTTCTTCAGTTTTTTATTTACATCCTGCATGATAGACAGGGCTTTAAAAATTCAGAATCTTTGTATACTATTGTTGGCTTTTGTGAAGAACACGCAACTTAATACTGTTAGGACTCAGCAACTTTTCATTTTAAATCAGCTGCAATATAAACCCCACAGACCCTGAGACAGTGGCCACCTTAAGCCAGGCTTCATCACCACACCATGACCTGCCCAGCAGACTGGAACAGCCACGTTCTGCTGGGATATCACTGCAAAATTGCTTCCTAAAGCCAGGTGCACCTGTGCTTTTGTAGGCTTTGCTCCATTTAAACAGCAAACTCACTGAAGGCTAACAAAAATCTTCCATGTTTAGCAACACTATTTTGGCTTTTCGGCTTGCATCTGTAAATTACAGAGACTTTGTTTCAAAAACTGGAAGGAGGAAATAACTTCCAGATCATTTGCAGCTGTAACAACTGATATAATCATTTTCTCTGAAGAAAAAAGATCCATTTTTATAAATGACGACAACATATCATTCTTAAATAATTAATTGGCACACAGGCATAATGATAAGATTTTAATTAAATGAGACTTGGCATGGTCAAAAGTGCAGGTAGTGACACACAGGGTAAGAAGGATGACAGGGATCTCTTTTGCTGTTAATTTGCATTTGAAGTTTCAGTGTGATACAGACTTCATTCCAGCTCTGGTAAACACACTGAACCAATTACATGAAGGCAAAAACACCTGCAGTACCTAAAATGCTAGATGTGCTATTTGCTCCAAGCTGTTAGAACTACTGCCCTAATATATCTCAGCTCTGCATAAATGCACTTCAAGAGGTTAAAATTCCCCTCTGTTCAGTGCTTCTCTCTTCCAGCCAGGAAAGCACTGTGATATTGACCTTCTCCAGCTACCTCCATACACATGAGCACTCCCTGCCCGCATGTGCTGACCCACTTTCCACTAATTTCAGCAGTATTTCTGCTCTTGGGTAATAAGTACCTTCTCAACAGAGACTCCATCAGAAAAAACCAAATCAACCAAAGCTCCTTTTGCATAACCTACCAAGCAGCTGTAAGTTACTGGCTGCTGGATGCAGATGACAGACAGATCTGAACCTGTGACCTCTGAGGGACCTACACTCCCCCATTAACCATCCCCTGAGAACCAAGTTGATCAATTTTTTATGAAAGCACATGCATGCACTAAAGCCCTGTAAAGGGAAAACTGTGGTTATCTGAGCAGAAAAGCACATACTGAATTGGAAAGGCAAAGACTTTTACTGATGTATTATTTCTATGGTGTAAAATGCATACTTACTGCTTTACAGAAAACACTTAACATGAGGGTTTTTTTGTTTTGATTTTGTTTGAGTTTTTCACCCTTGAAGAATTCAGACTATAATCAGCACTGAAAGCTAAATCTATGCAAACATTAATTGGATTTAATGAATGCTCAGTGATAAGAATTTGATTTGGGGAAGTACCTTCCAAAGAACTTTTAGCATAAAAGCTGATGCTAAACAAACACTGTAACAGCTGATGGAAGGAGTATTGTGATAAAGCCACATGCCTGACCACTGATACAGCTCACACTTCTGTCAGTAAACAACATGCTTACAGAGGGCAGTTAGCAAAGTACCAGTGTGGCAATGAGTGGGAGATATTTCATAGATTAGAAAATGCAGACATTAAAATAATCCTGAAAACCAGATTTTTAATGTGGGATCTTCGTTTACCTTTCCAAACAACAGTTCTTATGCACCCGTTTTCTTGAATGTCTAGGAAGAAATTCTTTACTGTGAGGCTGGTGAGGCATGCCCCATCCCTGGGATTGCTCAAGGCAGGCTGGATGGTGCTCTGAGCTACCTGGTACAGTGGAAGGTGTCACTCTCCATGGCAGGGGCTTGGAACTAGATGCTCTTTAAGTTCCTTCCAATTCAAAACATCCTATGATTCTCTTTTGTAGAGATCTACTTGTGGCAGGCATTCAATTCAAGTTGAAGAACCTGCACTACATACCACCAAAAACACACAACATAAACACCACAAATAGTTTATGCATCCAGTTTTGGGCACAAGGCTTGAAAATGAAATGCCTACACCATATAGTAATAATTTTAATAACAAACATAAATATCATCCAAATCCAGGAAAACTCAACAGAGTAACTTGCCCTGACCCAGCTATGTATCAAATCTTACGTGCACAACTAGTTGACAAAACCAGAAGAAATTTAGACAGGAAAAAAAACTCATGTGCACTCAGCATTATCTTATGAATGTTTAAAAACCACTCACTTGAGGGGGGAAAAAAATGTTTCCTCTTTCCATGTGCTGAAATAAAAATAATGACCGATTGTAACCAGGGAGCCACCCTTAATAAAAGCTCCATGCTGAATACAGCTAAGAGCTTACCCTTTACCCACACATAATTTTGATACAGGTATGCTAAATGCTGATGCCAAAGTCTACTTACATAGATGTTTTGCCTGTATTTGATTGCCAGTTTACTTGTATTTGAATATCAATTTGCAAGCTAATTAGAGAACATTGCTTAGCCCATTACAGAAAAATAGTGCTCCACCATTAACTGCAGTGCTATCTCAACTAATTCCTTTAAAGACTGGCTTCAAACACCATCTTCATCGCCATTCAAAACAATTAGTGTACATTTATTTCACATTTTAAACTGCAGCGAATCAAATTTTTAAACACTCTAACAGATTGCACTGCTATTTTGATTGCTTTTATGTTATAAATTGTGCTTTTAGGGATTCTAACTTTCCTATTCAAGAGAATGTTAAACTGGAACTCACAGAGGGCCTTAAATAATTCCTCCTCTCCACAACCTGAGAGGCATATGCCATTAACTTTCAAAACCAAACAAAATCTACATCTTTAAAGGCAGCACAGTGCACAAGAAAGAGCTGTAGGCAAGCAGACACGATCATAATATTTGCCACTGCTCACAGGTCTGCCAAATCACATCAGACAGTAAAGAAGAAAGAAAAAAAAATCTGAACAGGCCAGTTTCTGAGCTCTGCAGGTAGCTCAGAGGAGGAGGAGATGCCCCTGAGCCCTGCTATGCTGCTCCACTGCCCAGAGCATCAGTCCTACAGGCAGGCAGGAGCTGCAGCCAGCAGGGTGAGGGATGGCAGCTGTGGGCAGCACTAGGTGCCCTGGTTCTCCAGGATTATCTGCAGCCAGGCTGGCAGGTTAATGGGATTGCTCACTGTCACCTGCAATCCAGCTAAGAACCGTGGGCACAACTCACTACGGTGCCTGGGGAGTGCTGGGATGCTGCAGGCACCAAGGGCAAGGGATGGCAGGGCACTGCTCCTCAGCTGCCCAGTCCTGGAATGTATTAAAACAGCAGCAAGGAACCACTGCAGAGAGAAAAGGTGGTGGGAAAAAGCCTAACAGGGAATCTAACACAGTGGAGTTTCATTCAGTTATGACCTCCTTTTATCTCATCACCACTGACACACCTCTTTTCTCATTAATCTCCTTTTGCACAGCAGATCCCAGTAAATCAACAACTAACCTGACCCAGAAGAGAATGAGTCCACCAGAAAAAGCAGGAACAGTTTTGTGATGTATTATCTCACTGATCAAACTTATTCATCCCGCAGCCACATCACTGTGATGCATTTTTAACAATAGAAAAAAATTACATTTTGGGTATATTCTCTCCTAGCTTTACTTAAGGCTGATATTTTCATATGCAACTTAAACTGCACATCTATACATGCGAGATGAAAAAAAAAATGAAAAAAATATTTGTGGTACCAAATAAATAGTGCTAACAAGAAGCAGAACTGGGTTTTCATACCACTTCACAGACACTGATGGACCTTTAGTGCTCAAATTCAATGTTGCCTCCGAAACAGACATGATGTGTAGCTGTAGATACTCTGATTAACCTCATGTCTTGGCTATAAGAGCAATTTCTCTTCAAAAGGCTTTTCCTTTTGCATGTTCTGATCTTGGCTGAATACTCAGATAATTACTTGTTTTAGAATAAATTGCAGAAAAATGGAAGACGTGGGACACAGTGCTGTTATTTTGATGTCAAGAAGATGTGGAGGTTTCTCCTAGAAAAGCTTCTCAGCACTACATGTTCACTTACTTCATATTGGGTGAGCTCTACTGTGTCCTCAGCATTTCTTTTAGGGTGGGCATTGGATGCCCATGATTAGCTGAAACTGAATGTCATGAGGAAATATGGAAGTATTCCAAGATATTTTTCTTTTTACCATGGGCTGCTTTTGCCTATTCTTCCCACTAATGCGAAGCTTTTCTGCTCTTTCTACGGTAGTAGAGAACCTGTGCTATACCTTCCCCTTTGAATGACACCAGAGCTCATACCTCCACCCATCATCACCTGGATCCTTCTGCTTCCACCCTTTCCCCAACCTCAGCTCCATTTTGCACTCCAGTGTTTCACTCCAAAGATCCCCCAGCATTATTTTCCCTGCTCTCTGGAGGACACATCAACCAGTGAGAGCATATGGATATGAGCAGAAAACCATCTGTAATGTGCTAAATTGGAAAGATTTAAAGGGTACCAAAGGCCAGTTGCTCCTTCTACAGTCTAATTAGAAGATAATAGCAAGTCCAGCAAATTTCCTTTCCATCCAAAATCCAACCTTGTTTCTTTGCACCTTCCTTCTGCTCCTTCTTTCTCTTGAACTTAGCAAGGTTGGCTCTGATGCCTAGGGCATGTTGTGAAAGCTTGGAAATGAACTCTTCCAAAAGTTATTATTTCCAGAATAATAAAATACCCTCACATTAAGTGTCCCAAGTTCAACCAAAAGTAATAAATCTGTCTCACTGCATTCAACCAAAATCAGAGCAGTTCAGACTATATTCAGGATTTGTTGACTGACATCCAAGTCTTCAACACAGTAGTATTTGATTTAATGTGGTCTTTGAGTATTTAAATACTAGAGGAGATTTTCTGTATTTAGCATGGTAATATGTTTTTCAGTAAAGGATATTTCCTGTAATATCAGCTCAGTAGGATGCTTGCTGTCTTAAATTTGTCTTCCAGATTATTAGAAAAATGACAAGTCAAAACAAGATGTACTGTAGTCCTAAGTGACAATCTGAATTCCTAATTATAAATACCATTTTCTCACATTATGTATGCTAACACAGAAGGCCTCACCTGAGTTTCTGTTCCATGTATTCCATATACTTATGCACCACAAAAAGAAATATTATTTTTTCCCATGCAGCTCTTGCATGTAACAGCAACTTTCTTCTGTAACTAAATAAATCACCCACACCTAAGGGCACCTTTGCCTGCTTGGGAGGTTTTCTGCACAGCTTTGCAGCCACCATTCCTCCCAACCTACCCTAGAGCACTGGTCAGCATTGAAGAACGCTCTAAGTACAATGATTCCAGGAAAAATAATGGCCCCTTGGGAATCAAAGCCAGATGGTATAGCTTAAAATTGAACTAAGGCTACACTAAATGGTGTTAGAAAGACTATAATGCCAGACCCAGCTTCAGAGGGCAGGGAGAAACACTCCCTTTGCCATCCTTCATTGAGCCATGCTCAGAGCTTACTGAGGCAGCTAACAATTCTGCTGCTGTAATTCACATTTCTGCACACAGAAAGGACACTACATTTGAGACCCTCTCAAGGAACCAGCTGAATATAGGAAAAGGGAGCAAGTACTAATTAGTTCAGTACATTCCAAGTAAATGCACTACAGACAGAAATTACTATCTGAACTGGACTAATTAACTAAGATAGTAGTTTACAGATCCCAAAACACTGCAACCATTCAAGATTTCTATAATTTCTCTGAAGATGTATGTTTCTCTTTATCAGGATGGAGTTGTAAGAGCTTAGAGGAGAAACAGAAGCCATGCTCCTTTTCCAGGGAGTAAGAGGCAATCATGTTTCTTCTTTGGATAAACTGGACAGAGTAGTTTATTTAAGATTTTACTACAAACTGTATTTCCATCTGTATTACAAATATTCCATGAAAAGTAAAAATTTTGTTTAGTAGGATTTTTTTAGAATTCCTTCTTATCTAGAACTCAAGTGATAAATTCTTTGATACTGGATATACAGATTGATTCACCTACTACATACAATTCTGCAAGAGCTTTACAGTCCACCAAGGGATAATAGAATTATATTTCTGGAATGTTAGTATATTGTATACATTCATAACATCACTGCATTTCATTATTTATGTTTATTCCTTGTTTATAGGTATGTAACATTCAACATACAAGCTTGAAATGAGACAATACCCACTTACAGTCAGTAGTTTAATACTCAACAGTAAAATCAGAGATCACATAGAATTCAGACAAAAAAAAGCAAAAAGGAGTCACCATTCAAATAGGTAAATTACTACTGTTCAGCAAGGTGAATATACACTATATATACTCTAGGATATAATCTATGTTTAGGTATTGGGTAAAAGAGAATAAGGAAATGACATCTCAAGAAAAGAAGTCTCTTGCTTCAGCAAAAGAAATCTCTAATTTTCAGGGTACAAGTATCTAAGAATAGATTAAGAGCTTGGTACATGAATAGACAACTTGCATCACAAAACAGGTACTGTGCTAGCATAGTGAAAGCAAACAGAAGCAGCTCTTCCAATCCAGGATAGCAAGCTCAAAACTGACACTAGAGAATTTAGGATGCTGTGGGGTATGGAAAGAGTACAAACAGGAAAACTGTTTGAGAAAAGGATTAAAAAGGCAAGAAATCAAGAACTGGGATGCAAGTGTAACATACAATAAAACAACAAGGCACAGTATCACCAAGTTACAGCAACAGAATTTACAGTGCTTCTCACTGAAGAGGGCAAAAGTAAACCTACTAAATCTGAAGCAGAACTGAGGGAAAAAAACCCCAAAAAACAGAAGCTTCTGGAAAAAAAATTCACTCCCACTAAGGCTTGAAAGAGTAACTAGAAGGGGATGGTAGGTTGTAGTGGTTTTGTCTTTTTTGTTTTTTGGGTTTTTTTCTTGCAAGAGGGGGCAGGGTGAAAAGTACAGGAAAATAATTTCAGAAAACAATACATTTGGGAAGAATTGAAACAATTTTTCCCCAGCTTGCCAGAAGCTCATAGAGAGACCCCATCCATCTGAGATTCTTTGGCTGTCTGCCTGGAAGGAACTTGTCAACTTGTCTTTTTGCTTCAGGCAAGGAGATTTCAAACAAAGTGGTTACTATTTTCATTTTTTTTTTTTTCATAGAAGGAAGAAAAAAAAGCCCAAAACTTTTTTCCTGCATAAAGACTCATTTTCCTCTTGGAAAATATAATTCTTCTAAAAATCCTTGCCTCTACAGTTAATGTGACTTAAAAGATGTGCTGCTGTCTTCAATTTTAAGCATTACAACTTTATAAAAAGGAATTTTATTCTTAACTGAGGGTAGAAATTTGTGTATGTAGAATAATAAAACAACACAAGCAACAAAGCCAAGCAGTTTCACCTGGGACAGGCAGCTTCCATGTAACCCTCCACTACAACACAATGAATGTCAAGTTACACTCAAACACTGGGCCATGCCTGGGGGCCACACTCTCTACAACAACACATTTCTGGGTTGAGATCAATTGGTATTGTCAATGCTAAACTACAAAATAAGTCTGCAGGAATGTAAAAACCAAGTTTAGTCCTTCTGTTTGAGAGCATCAAAACAAACTCTATTTTCTAAGCATTTCACTGCTAGCATTTCACAAGGCAGCAGGGACACCATGGCTCTGCTGAAGCCTACAAGGTCATTCAGAATAAAGTCAAAAGGAGTGGGAGTGAAAGTTTGCCCCAGATAAATTGGCTAGCCCTGCTCATTTTATGGTTTCATGAGCACTTGGTACCAGGCTCAAAGAGGCGAGAAGGCGTAAGCGTGCCTTTTTTGGCAGAGCTGATGCTTACTGTGGCTTACATGGCTCACAAAACTGCAGTGTTAATCATCCATAATCACTGCTTATCCCTGTGATCAACACCAAAACATTTTCATTTTCTTTATCACTGTGCCACGCAAAGACCTCAGAAATATTTTATAGCTACACGGCGTTCAAAGGAATGATTTAGGAATGAATTTGCTTAGCAGAGAACTAAAACCATGCATTTAGTAACAGGACTGACAATGTTAAAATAACATCTTTGAAAGATTAAGAAACTGCTACAATAATTATCAGAGTAAGAATCTCTAGGAAATGATTCTGCAAACCATTCAAGTAACCTTTCGAGGTGAATGATTTTAGCTGAAAATGCTTTATTTCTATCTTAAAATTTGCAGGATATAGAACAAAGATTAGATAAACACGCTGGATATATCAAACTGCCACAAGTACCTTCCCCCAGATGAACTACAAAAATGTGATAAAACCGGCGCAAACAAGGGCATTTAATATATTAAATAGAACTCCCTCCTGACTTAACCTCTTCTTCTCTGAATACTACATCTTATTTGTGTCTCTCCAAGCAGTAATCACATTTATTTTCAGAAACCAGTCATAAGTACTCTGCCTTAAATTTGGGTTAGATATCCACTTCTATTAGCTGATGACTGGGGACTTATTTGCGTATTCCTTATCTTCTTTTTTAAATGCTTAAGGATTTAAGTCCTAAAAAAATTCCAAGTACATTACGTTCGAAAAGAGCTAGAGGCTCAAATATTTCCATGGTTTTATTACTAAGACAATATTTAGCAGTGAATGAAGTTTCTCTTAAATCTGCTTCTGAAATAACTTTTTGTCTCCCTTTACAGAAATTAAGGTGGTAGTTCTGAGCTCACCTAATTCCTCGTAAAAATTAGTAATTTCAATGAAGCCACTGGTACCAAGTGAAACAACACATCAAACATAATAAATAAATTAAAAATTAGGCCTATAGTACTCATCTTAAATGTATGTAATGACCTGAGCATATTGTATCTTGAAGTCAGATTTGCCAGACATTGTACAAGACAAATTGCAAGGTGTCAGCTCCAAAGAGTCTCCACGGATATGATCAGTGAAGTCTGTTCCAGGGAACATGGGACATGGGGCACTGGTGACACTGTGCCAGAAGGAGGCAATAGGGGACAGTCTATATGGTGCAGGTTACCTCCTACACAGCTCAGTCACAGCCTGCAAAAGGACTAGTTTCCAAATTCTGTGACTTCTCATCTAGAATCATCTTTTCCATTTCCTCATCCTAAAACCAAGGGCAGCTCTTTTCCCTTTTTCTCCCCCCACCAACCCACAGTAATAAATGTAGGGGTTTTTTTCCCTTCTCCAATTCAAGTTATTCTGAATATATATATTGCTCCACCAATTTTTCACAGACTGGGACAATTGAACACCCAGATAACAACTGAATGTGTAGTTGCCTCTCATACCCTCATGCACAAAAGAAAAAAATTAGTTGATGCTGTCATAATGTCCTAGCCATATGAATGAATGAAGCCAGTATGAATTATTCTGAAATGCAATGGGAACAAGTCTGATCTTCTGTCAAAAACAAGCACCTGAACACAGGATGAAAAGCAAAACTTCTTGAAAAAACATACAGTATAGTGTAGGGCAAGGAAATTTCTTATAACAGTGTTTTAAAAACCAGATATCATATGTTACTGTAACAACTGGAATGCAGAGACCAGCAAGTCATATGATAACTAATTTTATTTAAGTTTTGGTCAGACAGAAGCCAAAGAACTTAAGAGAAGCCCATCTCCCAAAGTACTAGACAAAAGCAAATAAATAAGACAGGTAACAAAACATACAGTCATTTTTTGGGATAGTATTTTAAGGAGCAACTTGACAAGAAAGCATCAAGTGGGGGTCAAATTACTCTGCAGATATCTGAGAAAATCTCAGTGCTGGTGGTATCAATGCACAAAACCAAAGAGAATTAAAGCCTTCATCTCTAAAACATATAGAAACTGGTATAAGTACCTACAAGGATATTGCAAGGTTACACAGGGTAAAAATTAGAACTGCCAAAACCCAAATAGAACATAATCTGATGACAGATTACTATTAAAAGACCATTATTAAAAAAAATAATAATCTTTCTAGGAATCAGCAACAAAAGGAGGGCTAAGAAGAACCTCCATCCTTTATCAAATGTGAATAGAAACATAGGGAGAAAGGACGAAGAAAAGGCAGAGGTATTCAGTGTTTCCATTCACTATTCCCTATGTTTCTATTCACAGGAGACCAGCCCAGCCAGCCTGAGCTCAAGGAAGGCAGGTGCTGCTGGACTGGCCTGATCCCCTGTTATCACAGTCTGACCCACTGGTGCATGAGTGCAAGGCTCTAGATGCTCTCCACCGAGACTCCAGAATGTGGGAGCCCAGGGCGTACCCCTGGCCTCCTTGGGGGTCTCAAAACCCCCCTGGCAAGAGTCTCAAAGACCTCTGAGTGAGACCCTGGTGTCACAGGTGCTAAATTCTAACCCCTGGGGGAAGTTGTCAGCACAAAGAGAATGGAAAGAAGCTACCAAAATTAGTAAAGTGTAAATTAGATTGTTAGAACATCGACAAATAGGGTATTTTTGGATGTTTATGATAAGGGACACGTGGCCAAGATGGAGAATTTGGGGGGTGGACACCTTTTCCTCCTTCTTCTCCATGTCATCCATGTTGGGTGACACGTTGGCACTCTTGGATTGGATGGGATCAAGGCTGGACCATTTAATAAAATTGTACTGTATTGGGAAAATTTTGTAAACATGTAATACATAGTACAAACTATATAAGATAAGCCCTGCCTTCACCAGGCAGATTCCAGCATGGATGCCAGGCTGAGCAGACTGCTGCTGGCCAGGCAAAAGGTCCCAGAGATAAGAAATAATAAACAATCCCTGGAAAAAGAGAAAACCGTCTCCGGCAGTCTCTCTTCGGCTGCTTCAGAGAAAACCAGGGTTTGAACCACCTTCATGTCCCTCTGGGGTGATCTCAGGGCAGAGGAGGAACCCCAGACTGGGACACCAGAAAAGCCTCTGACACTGATTACCACAGTATTCTCCTGGAGAAACTGCCTGCTCATGGCTTGGAGAGGTGCAGTGCTCACTGGGTAAAAACCCAAAAATTGTCCAGATGGCCCAGCCCAGGGAGTGGTGGTGAATGGAGTGACATCCAGCTGGAAGATGGCTCAGAGCTGGGGCCAGTCCTGTTAAATATCTTTATCAATGTCTGGGATGAGGGGATTAAGTGCACCTCAGTTGGGCAGGAATGCTGATCTGATGGAAGGCAGGAAGGTTAACACAGAGGATCAGCGAGCCAAGGTCATTGTGTGACCTTATTGTTCTCTACAACTACCTGAAAGCGGGTTATAATGAGGTGGGGATTGGTGGTTTCTTCAAAAAACAAGTGATAGGAGAAGAGAAAATGGCATCACCTTCCATTAGGGAGGTTTAGATTGGATATTAGGAAGAATTTCTTCAGCAAAAGGGTTGGCTGCCCAGGAAACAGCTGGAGTCACCATCTCATTTAAAAGACATGCAGATGTAGTGCTTAGGGACATAGTTTAGTGGTAAACCTGGCAGTGCTGGATTAATGGATGGACTTTACGATTTTGGAGGTCTTTTCCAACTTAAATAATTCCATGCATTTAGATAGGCAATGGAGCCGAGATCAGAATCAGGAACATGATTATCCCTACGAAGCAAATGTCATGCAACTATACTTAACTTCCAGCATCATCTGAATCTAGTTTAATAACCAGAAAATAGGCTTTTGACAACAATAGTATTTCAAAATGACAGTGTAATTAAATTTAAGTCAAAGCTATGCAATGATGGACTGTATGTTTATGTGTAACCAGCAAATTATATGCTTTTAAGCATGTCAAAATTTTCAAAAGAATTAACTACTGCAGTAATTCAGTTGAGGAAACGGTGGTAGGAAAAAGACTCCCTCAGGTCATTTTTCAACCAGCTGATATGATGTGATACATACTGTTTGCCTCATACAGTGTTTCCAATTCCTACTTCCCTAAAATGTTATGCATTTTAATACCATTCAAGGACAAACCAACAGTCATGCTTCACTCACTTCTGAGAAGCAAGGGAAGGGACTGTGGGACTGGGATGAATAATGAGACAGGAAGTTAGTCTGTCATCCTATGTTACCAGTTCAGACTCAGTCAAAGCTGATCAGACATTATCATCAGGTTTGCATGAGCAATGACAACAGACAATTAGTGCCCAGTCTACTGTGGTTCCTAACTGGTGGGAAAAGTGAAGAACTGCAGAAATAGCCTTGATTCCACCGAGAGTAAAGAGAATTTTCACAGGACAGGGTAGATCTCAAAACTTGCATGATCTACATTTCAAGAGGAACTGATGGCATGACAGTTAACCTGTAGGAAACATTTGGTGGTTTCAAGGTGGCACCTTTGGAAAGCATTTGGCTGCTGTGCTCTGCATCCCTATTTCTGGCCCCTGCCTGTGTTTGTTCATCACACACCAAGGAATTCTCATGCTGATGTCTATTACAGGAGACTATAGGAGAGCCATCTATTAACTCCCATTTGGTGGGAAAGCGAGGAATATTCTCTTTCCTCTTTATTATTTTCTCAATTGGCAGAACATTTACTTCAATACATAAATTTCTAAGCCATCTTTTAATAAAAGAGAAGTCTGTGCTGGTAGAATATACTTTGCTGAAACTGAACAGAGAAAGCTTTAATAACTCAAGTTTAAATACACTAAAGCTAATCAATTCATCCTGCATTCAAGTTTCCATTATACTTCTGAGAAAGCACAAAACAGGTCTGTAAAATATAATTAACAAGAGACTGCTACATACAGCATGTAAAATCAAGACTACAGCTTTTACTTCATTTGTTTTGCAGACTCATTAGAATTTTTTCCATTTAAATGTCTCGAACTGTGTAGCCAAATTTATATGTGAAAGAAACAACAAATTAAATTAAATTAGTCCTTATTTAAACTGTATTTGAAACCGTCTAAAACTGATGTTCTTAGTTCCCCAGTTTTGGAAATTAGATTAAAAAAATTACGTTAGCAGTTCAGAAAACAGACAAATTAATGCAGATTTTTTTAAAATGTTGTACTTCTGCAAACTTGTATACAGAAACTTAATGGCTGGGAAATAAAGGAAACATTCAGAGCAACTGCCTGTGTATCCTACTCTAATCCCTGCAAAATAGAGACAACAAAAGAACAGTGAACTGAATTCCCAGCCTGGACAAACCTGGGCAGGTATACTGACTGCAAGGCATCCCTGGTGGAGGACAGGGCTTGTGCTCAGCAAGCACGGGGTGAGCAGGTCATCCCCAGCCTGGGCACCGTGCCATTCAGACACAGGCAGGTGCCAGGGTGAGGGAGCAGTGCACTGTCCTGAGACAGCCCTGGCACTGTCCTGCCTCCCCTGGCACAGCTCCTCACAGAGCCTGCAGGGCTGTGGTCACTGACCAGGGGCTCACAGACAGCCACTCTCCCGTGCTGCTGCCTGTCCCACTACCTGCTTCCCACAGCTGCCTCCCCTCACACTGACACAGAAAAGCAGCAAGGGAACCATCTCTGCATAACACCAGCACTAGCACTGGGGTAACTGCAGTTCTTCCAGGAGAGGTGAAAAGCAGAAAGGAAATATTCTGTACTTCCTCATACATACATGGGCTGTAACACAGACTAATGGCATACATATTTCAATGGTAGTAGGAAACATCAGTGTGAACGCTGTGCTGAGAATTAGAGAATAATGGGAAGTTTTGCAACACTCAGTGTTATCAAATTATAGTCAGAGGTGCATGTGCTGCCACTAATGACGATGTATTTTCCAAGTCCTATGACAGTGATCAAGAAATAATCACAGAGCAGCTGATGTTCTTCCTGGAAGAGTTTGTGTCCTGCTTATGGATGAAAATGCTCCAGAGTGACTTATGGTTACAACTAGAAGAAACAAAAAAGTTCAAAATATGTTTTCTGACAATACCATTGAGAAGAGGCTGTCCTCCATGTACACTTCTTGACACTACAGCACTGTGAACATCTTCAGGAAATCCAGTCTTGCATGACATATCTTCACAGGCTGCTTTTATTGGTGCCTGAAACACAAGACAAAATTTATGTAATACTTGCAACCCACATTCACCAGAGAAACATTCCAGTTGGCACATACTCCACTTTGCTGCTGTCTTTTACAAGCAGAATCTTTGTTTCTGAATGACTGCAATTAGGACCAAGAGGGCAAAGGGTTAATCTTTCTGATAACTGGAATGGAAGGAACAAATCCCACTTGTCTAGTAAGATCTAAATAATACACCATCTTGATTCTTCTGACAACTGAACATTTCCACTAAACCAGACATCTAGACTGAAGAAGACTCATAAAGGAAACAAAAACATTCCTTCCTCTGGAAATAAATGTTGCACAAAACACACTGTCAAACTTTTTCACAGCCAGATTACTTGAAAGGGATCACTCCAACCACTGGTGTAAAATGCTTTATTTAGAGTACTTCTATGTGAGGCTGCACCAGAACAAGTAAACTAAGACAAAATGTTACATTTGCAGTAACTTAACAGAATTTACATTTATGTTCAAACAGATACCATATAAAGCCAAATGTTTCCAATGCAATCTCCGATTTCAAAGGGACATTAAGTTAAAAAGGAGAGTAGCTCATTAAAATTTGCACAATGGAAGAACTGAGCCACTGAAACTGTTTGTTCTCTCACTTATTAAAAAAGTTTACCCTCAAATCACATTCTTAAAAGAGCTTCATAAATATCTTTCTATTAAGAAATATAATACAGCATTTAGAAACTTTTTTGTTCTGTAGTCTACCATGTTTAGAAGATACTTCTGCTAGCAAAGCTGTTTTCCATGACAGTTTGTTGCCTATTTGGAAAAAAAACCCCAAAACAAAACCAAGCACCTCCTGTGGCAAAGGACTAAGATTTCTTTTCAGTGGATTGGTTTTGTCTCATTTTAGTACTGCACAAGAAAACAGCCCACCTTACAAGTGGCTACATGACCATACATTGGCAAAACCCCTTTCACACTGTACACAGCAGAGAGGGCAGCTCCATTCCAGCCTGGGCTCAGACTCATCCAAGGAATGGTGACTGCCTTCACACAATCTCAAACACCTCCACATGACAAACAAAGGCCTATCCACGTGAATGCACAGATGTAGTCAATATATGGTCTTGGACAGCACAAGCAACTGTGTGATTGTATCATACTTCAATCTAATCAAGACTTAAATTAAGTTTTCCTGTTTGCTTTCCCAGATGGGTTGCCATCAAGCAGACCTACTCAAGGCCATGTAAGCATGTCTGCATACACTTGGAAAGAAAGCCTTACAGGAAAAACAAGGAAGGGAGAAAGAGGAGATGATGATGTCACACCCATTTACCACAATAACCCCAGAGAAAGAGAGCATTAAAGCAGAAGTGGGACAGGAGCACCACAAACAAGGATTTCATCAGGCAAAAGGGACTAGGCTGAAGCATAATCTCTCCATGGACAAACATGGCCAAAACTCAGCACGCCAACCCCTGTTGGAACAGTTTTATCACTAATACAAGGAGGCATGTGTAACCCATTGCACTGCATTTACACCAACAGCATCCTAACTGTGCAGCTCAACACTGACACTAGCAAAACAAAATAAACAAATTAAAATTTACTAACTCGCAAGTTAATGCACTATCCAGGTATGCCCTCAGTAAGAGAATGTGTAATTAATCAGGTTTCAGATTAATTTAAACTTGTGACTTAAGATCTCTGTGGGTATCTCACCTTTGTACAATTACCTATGTAGTTTAATATGCTTATGTGGAGACCCCAAAGAGAAAGCAAATAAAGCAACAGTTTAGCTAAAATAGGACTATGTTCCCTTCAAAACTGGAACAAGAATCTGTAGCTATGTGCCAACGATCTATTTACATATTAAGTTTTTAAAATAAGAAGATGGCAAATCAAAAATAACTAAAATTTCAACCAACCTTTCACCAGCTTTAGAACTCAAATCACAGGTTTGGTAAGGTTTCCATAATTTGAAAGAAAAATAGCAAGACTCATTTAAACTACTGCACAAAAAATGACTTCAAAGTAATGTGGTGGAAAAGAAAACAAAAGTCTTTCATAGTATCTTTGAAACAAAAAGGTACTGGGTGGGCAGCTGAAGAGATAGCAGGATTTTTAACAAGACTGCACCAATGTGTTTGGGAATCTTTCAGCCTTTCCAGTAATCTATATGTACTAAACAGCTCTTATAAACTGAAACAATGCCCACTGAAACAAAGGCTGGGGAACATGAATAGAGAGCCTTCTTTATTCTTTCATTTGCAGCCATCAATTTTATCCAGAAACAAAAGACTGTACTCTGCTCTCCAAAAACAGCCCTTTGTAAAGATTGTTTCAGAATAAAAACACAAGGGAAGAAGAATTCAAATTTTCAGCAATTCTTAATCGCCCTGTGTTAAGCATTCTGAATTAAGTAGAAGTTGCAGCTTCAGACACATTGGGTCACATCAAGTTCAGCCTAAGAGCACTGCAAGACTTAAACCATTTTAACTCTAAGAAAAGAAGGATGCTGAAATATTTTTATCCCCTTATCTGGGGCAAAAGGCGAAAGCTAGTGAAGATTATGGAACACATTATTATAATTTACAGGATTTTGGGTGATTAGTACAATTCCCAAGACACTTTCAAATTTAAGATAATATTACTTGTATATTCATCTGCAGAAAGGCACTATTTAAAAAAAAAATCTTTTAAGACAGAAAGCAATTACCTTAGCTTGTACCCACATAAAACCTACTCAGTGGAGTCACAAAGCTTTGACTCAGCACTTGGAAAATTCTCCTCTCAAGTACTAACAGACTTTGCAACAGCAAAATAAAGTTACTTCTAAAAAACTATTCTGCTTTCCTCATTCTTTATGACTTGTTTAGCCATTTTAAACTGCTAAATGAGGGATAAGCACTACCATCTCCAGATGCTGGAGAGATAGTCACACATGGAATCAGATCATGCATATAAACTCAGTACTGTAGATCTCAGATTAAATGCAACAGGAAAACGGCAATTATGAAGCAACATGATGTAAATTAGAAGTCTTCTGTCAAAACTGTTATTCAATCAATTAAAAGGATTCACCATTTTGATACAGTAAGGCAGTTAAGCCTGCAGTTTTGACACTCTGCTCCTTTGTTACTTTAGTTTCATCTCTAGATATTAAATGCGTGGTTTAATTCCGAAGTTGTATTGCAGCTCAATGTAAAAAAAACCAAAAAACCAAAAAAAACAACCAAGTAAAACCCAAACCAAAAATACTATAACAACCTGTTTACAATTTCAACTGTATAATTCGAAGGGATTTGCATTTATATCTTTTTCAAAATACCACCAGCAAAAGTCTTCCAATAATAAAGGCTTCAAAGTTTTGAAAAGTTTCTAAGTCGAGCCAGGCAGAATTTCTTCACTAGTATTGACAGACCTGGACTCATAACCAATTTCCATTGTTTCTAAAAAGTAGACACATTTAAAATTCCCAATATTTGTAAATATCAATCCTGTATTTCAAAATGTAATCTCACCACCTCCTCTGCATATACTCATACACCACTGGAGTTCAGCAGTAGCTATCAATCTGAAATATCCAAGTCTTTTCTACTTGCATCTACATGTACTACAACACAAGATTTCTTAACAGCAATTGTACAAAAATGCACAGCAAGTTGTTTTTGGAAGACTGCTTTCTTTTATAATCACTGTAACTCAGTCCCATAGGAAAAGAAGCCAAGGTAGTAAAATGAGAAACCAAGAAGTTTCTCAAAGAAGTATTATACTGTACAGTAAAACTGAACATAGTAGAGTTAACAATTGCCAAGTCTAGCCAATTCACAGGACATTATTGTGTGAAGTTCGAAACAATGTCTGAGATAATTACATGTATGATGAAGCAAGAAGGACAGCTTTGAGCTCTTCCTCTTTAATAACCAACAGTAATATTCAACTTAAGCACAGATCACAGAAACGTTTGTGACTCTGTTTAAAGACTGGGTGTTTCTCCATTATTTTAAAAGCCAGGATGATACTCAATACTCACTTGCAACTTAGGCTGCAACTCTAGACATTTTTCTGCCCATTTTTAGTTTTGTGTACAGACATTATCTGACACAATGGGATATGCTGTATGAGGTGGTATTATTTAGTAATGCGTTTCTACTTACTGTCATAAGAAAAATACCCTGAATGATAAAAACATCTCCAAAAAAGCTTTAGATACTAGAATTCAAAATGTTAAGCAACTCTTTCTTAAATTTCCAACTTGGTGCAAACAAAGCTGCCAACAGTTTATACTCTCACAGTACTGAGCACTTCAGCAAATGTAGTCAAGTACAATTTGTTTTCAACCATAGAGTACAACTAGAGAAAAAGAAAAGTGCCTTTCATTCAAATTGTTCTGGAAGCCAAAAGCTTCCAAAGTGGGTGCCAGGCCTCATCCTCCCAGAGGTCACTTAGTTACAGCAGGAAGGGCTTTCGTTATACCATCTTCCCTTCTAATCAGTGCTCTGCTTCATGAACCACAGGATTTTACATCAGAAAATCCAATTTCTTAAACCAACACTTACAGCTTTCAAGCACCTTCCCCAAGTAGGAGAATCTACGATTTTCATGCTACTAACTGGTTTAAAGTAAGTTGCCTTAAACCACCAAAGGTTCATATAATCATACAATGCCTTGAGCTGGAAGGGGCTTTAGAAGCCATTTATTTCCACCCTTCCTGCCCATGAGCCAGGGGGGGATTGCTCAAAGCCCAATCCAACCTGGCCTTGAGCACTTCCAGAGATGAGGCATCCACAGCTTCTCTGGACAGCTGGTTCCACTGCCTTACCACTCCTCCCAGTGAAGAGCAATCTCAACCTACTGCTTTTCAGTTTGTAGCCACTCCTACTTGTCCTATCTCTACATGCCCATGTAAAAAAGTCTCTCTGGTCATGTCCTGCCTCTCATCCACCAGCACCACCGTGTATCTGTTCAACCCCCAGCTTTGCAAACCATGTTTACAGCCCATCCTGTCAACCTTCGATAAGAGACAATATTCATCTGCTTTATCAAAAAGTGAGACAATTATTTAGTATACCCACATAGCTCAGTCATGATCCAAGTTTGGACTTTGTCCCCCTCAACTAGGAGAGCATAGGAGTGTGTGCATCTTCCAAAACACATGGTTCTTCACCTAAGCCACAGCTCAGAGAAGGGTATCTTAAAATTTCTGCACATCCAAGTTTTAATAATAACAACTTTTTTTTTTTTAATGGTCCTATATTTGACTACACATTCTAATTTTCCTACAAGAAATAACCTCCCTCTGATTTGATAATAGCTGTTGTATTGCTCACACTGAACATCTCAGCCCATAAAACTGCTGCTATCCCATACAGAAGGATGCTGCCTTTTTTCTGACCTTTGGGGAGGCTTTGCAAGGCCTTTTTGGGGGGATCACAAAATTTTAACTATGTCTTCAGCTGCTGGGTGATAATTATATGCTAATTATAAGGAATGGGCGAGTCCCTAGAGGAGTGTGTTAGTAAAAATATATCTTTTAAATATGTCAAGGAGTGCCTAGAGGAGAGGATAAATGCGTCTTTTGGAAACACAGTATTTAATTAAATATATGAATATTGACTAAAACCAAATACTTTAAGTGAAACACTGAGAAGATCTAGCAGTGAATCACCTTCCATCTTGGAAGCTGCTGATACTGTATCTGTTTTTATAAGCCATTTAAAAATAGAAAGCCTAATTTCCCTTCTTTATTCAGACAGAACTCACATGATCTTTCAACAAGAAGTGCAGGATCAAATCAAAAGATGAATCATGCACACTTGGATTATATACCTCTCAAGGTGAACAGCAGCGTGGCCCAACACCCAGGTGAGAAAGGTCCCACTCATCTCACTCACAAACTACAAACGCACTTGAGGAAAAAACACATTTTCCTTAAATTCATCCCGCCATAATTTATGTTTCTTTCCTCTCAGGATTCACCTCATTGTACGTCACTGTTGGCCAACGAGCATCTCAGCTCAGTGGTAGGTCAGAAGTGCTTCACCACTGCTCCTTCAAAGGCTGCCAAGTGTTCTTTTTGACTTCATTACTCTCCAGCCAAAGTTTGGACAATGCTGAGACTCTTGGGGATGGTGCTGTGCAAGGGCAGGAGCTGGACTGGACGATCCTCGTGGGATCATCAGCTTATTCTGTGATCTGTCTCACTGAACCTCACACACAACTGGTGCCAGTGGGTCAGTGGAAGCACACAGGCTACTCTGTAAGGCTACCACAGGCTCCTCCTACCTTTTACAACAAATATTTAAAATAAAAATTCCAGGCAACATTAGAAATTGCAAAGGTTTTGGGAATAGACTTGGGCTTTGTGTGCGTACATTGTTCAAAATAAGTTAGGCTCTCATCCTAATGAGAGTGCTGGTAACAATTGAAACTATTCCAAGCTTTCAGAACTTTTTTGTTAACCTAAAAAAGCACTTACAAAACCAATGAGAAACAGAAAAAGAGTTCAACTGGTAAATTATTCTGTTAAGCAGAAAAATCCATTCAAAAATTCCTATTCCTTACGACATGACAAGTCCCTTGCACAATACTGTCTGCATTGAGTAAAAATAACTTTACTCACAGCTTCCTCAAGCTATTTTTAAATGAAAACATGCAATTCTGTCACAACTAAATTGTCTCATGTGTTAGTGCTCAGTTATTAAAAGAAGTAATAAATTACATTATTGATATAAAAGCATCAATGAAACTAAGCAAGATAGAACATGACAGGGCTCTTCCAATGACGTTTCTGGGAGGTCCTCCAACTTCTAGAAACAGAAAGGAAAATAACAGATAGCAAGTTTTTGAATTAAACACTCTTGACTAGATGTAGTTCAAAAATATGGTAATTTCAGACAGTATTTTAAAAGCTGGTATCAAGAAACTATACATTCATCTTTCCAGCACACTGAGCTGCATGCCTAGGTAGCAGTACTACCAAGGAAGAGAGAGCAGTAGAAGGCTCACTAGAAAACACATACTAAAAACACAGATTGACAATAGGAGAATATATGCCTTCTGGTACATAAGCAGAATATGTATTTCTGAGCTTCCTACAATATGTGCCCAGATAATTTTGTGTATTAAAAAAATCTGATTATCTCCTGTTCTGTCAACCAATGACTTAAATTCAAAAAGCTCGCTGAATTACACAACCTTATCTGTCCTATAATAGATGTAAAAAGGAGATTTTTTAAAAGTGTTTTAATAAAATATATTTAATAATATATTCAGCTGAATATCCAAAGAAATTCAGCTCTGCAATTATCTGAATTCTGAGGATGTGTCAGTGGTATCACTATCACCTAGACCAGACAGACAGTGATTGGAGAGCTCTCTGCTGCCACATTTAACTTTTCCAATGGAGTCTTTGAAGACAAAACAAAACCAGAACACAAAGATCTGCATCCAAAAAGGCTGAGGTACTCCACATAACTACCCTGATGAGGGGCGTATGAATGTGTTATAAAATGCATTCAATTCACTACATTCAGTGTACTTTGAAAGGAGTTAATGGTGTTGGAGTCTGTTAATGGAATCGTTTATCAGAGACACCATCAAATTCGTGCTTATACAGATAAAAAAAATGAATCAAAGACACAGGTATATTGTGAGAGATAGAAGATCTACCCACAACAGGGGATCTTGTTTGTTTCCTCACAAAACGACGTTAATATTCCTCACCCCAATTCTGCCAGAGGATAGTGCTGCTGGGGGTAATTACTGGAGGGGCAGAGCTGGCAAGAAATGCCACTGCTGGATTCTCAGCTGAGGCAGCTTAACAGGAGTGTCATTTAGGGTAGTAGCTTTATCACCTGGATACATTCGCTAAGACCTGGAATAAGACCAAAATTGCCTGCAGAGGGTAATAACTTATGTCCTCTGTCATAATTCGAATTCAAACCAGCCATCTAAGCTCAAAAGGCTCAATTCTGCTTTATTTTTTTACTTGCTTTTGATTTAGAAACAGACAACATCCAAGAAGTCATTCAATTAGCTTATATTTAAAAATGTATATAGTTTTTTAGCACTTTATTTCTAATCTGTGTTCTAGTTTATTTCTAATAGTGGTTTCATTCCTGTAAACTCATACTAGCTTTCCCATTCCTTCGTTGGATTGGAATAGTTGTTCTAGCTAGACAAACAAGATTTACTCCTTTTATCCTCTCTTTTGTCAGATTTTTTCATGTAATATGCCCAGACTCATACTGATACACTAACCAGGCAAAATAGAATGCAGTTTTCACTCCCTTCTCCCTTGTGCCCTGCCAAAACTCTTTAAGCTGTATTTGCTGTACATAAACAACATCCACAGATCTGCTCTTAAAATCTAGCTCCAGTTACAATCTTTCAAATAATTCCATAATGACAGCTTTTCTACACCACCAGCTAATAACAAACTGATTAATAACTCTAGAAAATAAAGGTAAATGCTGTGTTGCAGAGAGGAAAAACTAAGTGAAAAGGTTCAGAAGAACCTGATGCAAATAACCTCCTGCAAACCAAAAGTAGTAGCTATGAGGACAGGGGGAAAAGTTAGCACTGCACCCAGCTGGTGAAGGCTCTTGCAATATGCATGATGGAAGGAGAGGGGAAAAGAGCTCTTAAAATGAAAGCATTCTACAGACACAGGTCTATAAATCAGATTTCATACCCAAGTTCCAATTTTGTTACACACTATTAAAAATCAACCCAAACTTGATTTAATGGATACCCAAACAAGGGGGAAATTGGATTCCCCAACCATAACGTGCCAGTGACACTGAGTGATACATAAAAGCAACACGGCTAGTTCCTGTCCTTAATTCATAGCCAGTGCGTCAATTTCAAAACCTGCCTTGGGTAGGGAAGAAGAACAAAAAAAAAAAAAAAAAAAAAAAAAAAAGAAAAAAAAGAAGATGGAATAAAAGCTTACTGCAGATTTTGTACTTTACAGATTTATTGAGATAGGAAGACTAAACAGAACTGAAAGCACATACAGTAAACAGCAACAAGGACTCAAAAAAAACCCCCAAAAAAACCAAAAAAAAAACCCAAACAACCAACCACATATAAAAATACAGCACACCAACAGCCGGTAAGTGGCACACACAAGTTTCTGAACAGGGTGTCTGCTATCACATGCAGCCGCTCATGCTCAGCCGGACGCTCCCGTGTCGCGCCAGCCACCCTGCCTCGCGTCCTCCTCGGACTCAAGGGAAAATCCCCGGCTGCCGGGGAGCAGCGTTTCAGCACCTCGCTCGCCCTGTGCAAGGCATCAGCCCCTGAGAGCGCCCCAGAAACTGCGTGAAGGACCCAGCTGCCCGTGAGGGGCCGGCAGTGTCAGGGAGCCGGAGAAGCGGGCAGCAGACGGGAGGCCGGGCGGGTGCTCCCTCCCCGGTGCGGCGAGGCAGCGGGGCCGCACCATGGACAGTGGCTGCGCCCGCCGCCTGCCCCTGCCCTGCGCCAGCCGCTGCGGGAGGGCGGGAGGGCGCCCTGCCCGCCCCGGCACCCCGGCCTCGCCTCAACCCGCTCCCCCGGCCCGGCAGAAATGCCCCAATCGTAAATACCATTAAGAGGCGATGATCTGCGCCATCTGTCCCTTGGACTTACAGCCCTCTCCACCCCCGGCGCCGCGCCGGATACGAGCTCAGCGAGCACAAAGCGAAGGCGGAACGCACCGGGCGCCCCGGCTCTGCTGCGGCTCCCAACACCCTTCGTAGCCGGAGGGGAGCCCAACCACCACCCCGTGGGCACTGCCCCTGCTGCCCCATCGAGATCCATTCTGGGGTCTCCCGGTCGCTCCCATCTCGTCCCAGACCTCCACTTTCTGCGCCCCACGGGGAGCAGACCGCGGCCAGCGGCGCTGCCCCGCCACCACCTGCCCGGGACCCCGTCACTCGCCCGCCCGGAGCGCCCCGGCAAGGCCGCCGGGGGGAGGCAGCAGCAGGACTTTCATAATAACAAATTAAACACTTCGGGGCCCGAGCCCGTCCCAGTGGAAATTCCCGTTAGCGGCAGGGGGTGGGGAAGCCCAGCGCCCAGGCGGAGGCTGATTAAATTCTTCCCGGCGAAGGGATTAGCGGGCGAGGGAGCCGGGAGTAGCCGAGGCGCGGGGGCCGCTCCCTGGCACCCCAGCCCGCCCTTCATCACGCGGGGCGGAGGAGGGAATGTTCGCTCCGTCCCCCGCTCCGCTAGTTCGTCCCCCGCGCCGCGGCGGGGCCGAGCTGCCGTGCTCCCGCCAGGCGCTCGGGTACCGGCCAGCTCCCCCCGCGTCCCGCGGCACCTGCTCTCCCGGGAATGATGGGGGACCGCTGCCCCATCACCTCCCGCGTCTCGGGACCGCACTCTCCCTCTCCGCCGGCCCCGGGCAGGAGCTCCCCCCTCTCTCTCGGGCGCGGAGCCCGCTGGCGGGGCTGCCCCGAGCAGGTGGCTCCGCACGAGCGGCCACGAGCCGCCCCGGGGCATCCCGGCGGCGGGGCTGCCTTTCTACCCCCCTCCCCGAGACCCCCACCACGAAGCGGAGCCTGCCTGCTCCCCCCACGCCCCCCTTTCTCCTCCCGGCTCTCCCGCCTTCCCCGGGCATCGCCGCCCGCAGGGGAACAAAGAGCCGCAGCCCGGCCCGCTCCCCGCCGGCGGTCCTTACCTGCTGCAGGGCCGCCAGCAGCATCAGCGCCAGCGGCGGCAGGATCCGCGGCGGCGCTCCCGGTACCCGGCACATGGAGGCGAGGAGGGGCGGCGGCAGGGCGGCCCCCAGCAGTTCCGGAGCGCGGCTGGAGCCCGCGGAGCGGGGCGAGGGGAGCGGCAGGGAGGGTCGGGCAGCGGCAGCTGCCGGGAGCTGCGGTCGGCGTCTGCCCCCGCCTGCCGGAGCCGGCTGCCGCTCTAGCTCATGGGCAGCGATGCAGCGGAGGGAGAGAGAGCGGGGGGCGGAGGATGGGTGAAACTCAGCTCTGGGTCAGCCTGCTTGTCTCTCTGCCTAGCCCCCTCCGTGGTGCAGCGGGTGGGCACGGAAGAGGAGGAGGATGGGCGGACAAAGGCTGGGAGATAAGAAAGAAGTAGTCGCTGCTGCTGGTGCGAGGCCGGTGCGGCGGCGGCTCCCGTCGGCTGGCAGCCTTCCCCACGCCTGGATGTGCCCGCCTCGCTCCTCCCGCCGGTGCCCCCCAGCGAGCTCGGGCAGGCGGCTCCTCTCAGCGCCTCAGCCCAGGCACGCCAGCACCGCCGCTCCGCCGGCCCCAGCCCTGCTGCATGCTCGCCCCGCACTTTCTCTCTCCCTCTTTCTTCTCCTCCCTCCACCCCTCCCCCTGCAGGCAAAGCCCTCCGCCGAAGCACAATGATAACAATACCCCAGCAGCCTCTGCCTGCCGTGCGCCTGTCTACGCGCTCGCCCGGTGCCTGCCTGCCTGTCTGCTGCTGGCAGCTCCCTCTCCGCCTCCCGTCGCTCCCTGCCGGCCGCACGGCCAATGGGAACGGCACGGCACAGTGAGCGCCGGGGAAATTCGCCGCTGTGCTGCGAATGGTGCTGCCCCTCCTCGGTCCCCGGAGAGCGGGCGCTGGGGACAGCGGGGCAGGCTCCAGCGCCCGCTGACCCTGCAACGCCAGCAGCTAAAGAGCGGGGGAACGAAATAAATTCCAACCCACACACTTGGTGTACTGCAATGGTTTGGGGGGCGAGAACTTTCTGGGGAAGGAAGGAAGAACTCGTCCCCGCCGTGCTCGGTAGGGGACAGTCGGTGCAGCGAGAGGCTGCGGGGGCGCCGCCGGTGCCCAGCCCGGAGCCGTGGGACGGCTCTGCCCGCCCGGTGCTGGCGGCTCGGCAAGTTCCGCTCAGCTAGTACTTCTTAGCCTTCCTCTTTTTTTTTTTTTTTTTTTTTTTCACCCCCCCCCCCCCTTTATTTTTTTTCCTTTAGCTACTTTCCCTCCTCCTCATCCCGTATTTCTTTTGTTAAACTACCTGCTGAATTTTATTAGCAAATGTTTTCAAAAGCTTGGCTGGGTCCGCAGTCCGCGGGTCCAAAAATACCAGCGTGCGGAACGGAGCTGGGAAGCGCTGCTGAGCGAACACTTACAGAAGCGAGTACCAAGTGCTGGGTCATTTGCGGAGCTGGCACGGATTTTCGCTCGCCCACAGTCGGCAAAGTTGTTTTGTGTCTATGCATCAGAGCTTTCACCCTGAGACATAGTAAGGGGAAGATTCGTAGGCACTGGCCTCTAGGTAATTTTATGAAGTGTTCATTCAAAATGGTGCGTTATTTATTTTAAAGCATCTTTACACCTGAACTTGCAAGAAAAATACTCTTCCCAACATCCCCCCCCAACCCCTTTAGAAAATAATGCAAACCGTCATGCACAATGTTTTGAAACAAAACAGCGGATTTGCCTGTATATTTTCCTCGGGGAAAGGCGGGGTAAGTCCGTGCTTTTACAATGCCGATTTCATTAGCCTGGGGATTGAAAATAGCGGTCACTGGTGAGCTGCGGTGCAGCTGCGCACCCGAGGCAGGGGAGAGGGAGAGAAGGTCCCGGTGCCGCGGGGGCGATGCCCGCCCGTGCCCGGTGCCCAGAGCCGGGGCGCCGATGCCCGCCCGTGCCCGGTGCCGCAGCCGCGCCGCCCGTCGCCTCCGCGGGGCACAGCAGGGCCCGGGCACCGGGCGAGCCACACACCACCTGCAGGGCTTCAAGCCCGGCAGACTCAGCCGAGCAGAGGCGGCCTCAGCTAGCAAAACAAGCCCCCCCTCTCTTCCCGCGCCCTCTTTAAAGTTGTAGCCCGTGCGATTGCATCGATCACGAGAGTTGCGAAGAGCAGCGAGAGAAGGAAATCACGGCTGGCCATGAGTTTCTGGATCAAAATTTAGTCAAAGACTGAAGGAAAGTAAGCAAGAAGGGTACAGCTGATGTTTATATCCTGTTACAAGGACGAGTTTCCCGGTTTTGCACCTGATGGAGCTTTTTAGCAATTCTAAAGAGAAACGCTTGGATTTGCTTATGAAACAGTAACTTTCCCTGAGTAACAGATTCCTGTTTGTATTTTCTGATAGGTAGGCAAAATATTTGCATTTTCAAATGGCTGTATTTGAGCATTTATTCACTTTTACAAGTGCTTTACAGAATGCAAAGCTCACATTGTAAGCTACTCCATAAACCAGCTGTCCGATGAGAATAATTACCTGTCACCTAAATGAGCCTGGCCCCTCACATCCTTCAACCTATCCATCCCTAAAGGCCTGAAAAACTAAAGGCTCTGCAGCATATCTGGAAAGGGCCCAGATCTGAGCTCTGGCTGATGCTTCTTATGGTTCTACTGCCGCCTTTAAATTTACTTGGCAGGATTAGTAACACTGGCAGAAAAATTGCTCTCACCAACATCATTTTACTGAATCTTCTATCCTTGAACAAGTTCAAATCAAACAGTAGGCTTCCCTCATTTACTTAGAACCAAAAGTTTCCTCTGGCTCATAGTTCCCTACTTCTGGGTATTTTGATAAAAGAGATAAGAGAGCAGGGGTGGGTAATACCTTTTGAGGTATAATCTCTGCACCACATCTCTTTATGGTGAGAGCATTTATCTGGGAGAGCAGAGCAGAGGAGAAATTTGTGCATTGCTTCCAAACATGAATGACTCCTCAGGGAATCCTTAATCTGTAGCATAAACCCAAGAGAACACCTTTTTTGTTCCCCCCCCCCGCCCCCCACAGAAACAATCTAGTATAGCTGGAAATTCAGAATTAGTGCTGCTGCTACAATGCAATTGTCAACCTTTTTTCATGTATGTCATGCAAAAGCCAGCAAGCTGGCAATTCCTGGCCAAGATTCAAACAAGTGATTTAGGACTCAAAGGGTTGATCTCCTAATTCAGCCTCAGATTTCATTTATGACTGTGTTTTAACTACTATGAAAATAGTGGACATAAGTTAATGTTCAAGCTAGGAGATCTCAAGGGCTTCCAGAAAAACCTTGTTAAAATTCCATGATTGAGTTGAAGAGAGGATTAGGGTAATTCCCATGTTAGTCATGGACTTGAGTCTCTCTTTCAACTTGTCCAAATTAATTTTCATTTCTAAAGTTCATAAAATTTCTGTAAAAAAAAATGAATGCTTTCAATTTGGAACATGCTAGATTGCTCATGGCTTCAAATATTTTGGAAAAAGAGACCCTTTCCCTTGTGGGTCTATTCTTACATTTAATCTGCCAGGTACTACCACTACTATTCCTCTCCTCAATTCACATTATGCAAATTAAGTATTTTACTGACAGTTTAAGCCCTTATCTGACATTTATGTATGTAATTTTAGCAAGGTGAGTTACACTGCACACATGCATACCTCTGTTGCTATGTCTGAGTATTTACAAGATGGAAGCATAGATGAGTTAAGCAAAAGTACTAGGGGCATATTAGATTTCACCCAGTTTTCTTGTATTTTTTCATGACATATGAAAATATGCTTTTGTTTGTTTAAGAAAGAAAACAAAACCAAATCACAAAATTAATGGGTCTGAGGGCATCCAAGGCTTATTAATGAGTTTTATCACAATAGTGGAAAAAGCAGTGAATGTCTTTTGCTATGATCCAAAAGCTGCACACACTATCAGCTAATCCAGATAAATTCTCCTGACAGAAAAGAAAGAAGTACTAACAAAAACAAAACCCCAAGTTTTTAAAACAGCGTTTTTAACTTGGATTCTGTTGTCATCCTAAGACTCCAGATTTATTTTGAGTAGTCTATGACAGGCAATGGGGAAAAAGCATATTTGTATATTCTGTGTAGCAACTTCATGCATGTGAAATTCCTAAGGGGAGGGAGATCTTTCTGAATAGTAAGATTGTTAGTTGTTGGCACCACATGAAAATGATTTATTGCTTTAGGAAGTAAATAATCATGTATGGCCAAGAAGAATGCAGTTTTATGTAGATAACATCAAGTGGGTAAGAAAAACTGAGTGGCACAGATACTAAAACAGCTTAAATATTTTAAAAATTAGAATAATTTAAATGTTATTGTTAGTGCTGCTGTCTTTCTCTAACTTATTAAAATAAGTATGATGCTGAATTATTCAGTCTGAGTGTTCAGCTTTTTTAATATGCTTTTTCATGCTGATCACCTATGTGAACTAAAACCCCAATAAGTTCCAATTGTCATTTTATTTAGGTACATATTCTCAGAAAGAGGGGGAGGGAAAGTTGGTCTTAGCAGCAAGTAAGTAATATTTATTTGACTGTATCTTGTAATTTCTTACAGAACTTTAAGAACTTTTCTGGCCCTGTCACTACTTAAGATGCATAGCTCTACATGTTTTTCCAGTTTTTTCTTACATCAAGGCAATGAAAGACATGGAAAGGTAGCTACAGCTGCAGCATTAGTGTACTTTATGCTCACATTTGAAAATCAGCTGGGTTAGGATAGAAGAATCTAGCATACAGCACATTTGTTTCTGCTTTAGCAAGCCTCAGTATCATTAATCACTTTTTATTGAGATGTGTGTTTATACACACATGCACACACATGCACACACACACACACACACACACACACACACTCACACACACACACATATGATTGGTAGAAAAGGATTTTATTTTCCCCTTTCTGGTAGCTAATTTGTATCTGTCACCATAGTTATATTTCGGTTAATTGCTAATGAATTTTGTAAAGGATTTCTCTACGGAGAAGAGAAATGTAATGAGCATATGTAATCCAGATGTGATACAATATATTTGCATATTGTGTAATTGGCTTCATGTTTATACCCTTAGTGTGAAGATCTGGGATCAACATATTCAAGCTGATTGCTTGTGTTTCATTCTTCCAGGAATCTCATTCAGCATCACTGCCCACTGCCTTCAAGCTGTTTGGCATGGAGAGTTTCTTTTGAAAATCAAGATAGAGACCTTCTGATCAGCATAGCATCTCTATTCAGTGGGATATCTTAAAAAAAAAAAAAAAAAGGCTTTTCCAGAACAAGGCTTTAATCATATGGTGTGAGAAAGGATGATCGACTTGTAACTGATGATCGACTGAAAGGATGATGACTTCTAACAAGGGCGTATGATGATTTCTAATCTCCACAACAGGAAGTTTTAGAGTTTCACAGAGCTGCTTCATATTGATTAGGCCAGTAGGAAGAGATGGACTTACTTCTTAAAAAGCTAGCTTCAGTGATTTTTTTTATTTTATTATTTATGATTTGAACTGTTTCCTTTTTTTTTTCATTTTCTTTCCAATGATGTCAAATAATAATGTTATTGTCTTGGGACAATCTGTCTTAGTATTTTCTATCACCACATCATATTTTAATTTACTATAGTATTTCCTTTATATTAGTTAATAAGTTTTAATTCTCTATCTCAAGCCAAGTGCTTCTTGAAAACTTCAGAAAAAATTAATTGTCCTTTTAGAAGAATGAGATCAGGGAAAATATATAATTTTATTTTTGTTGAAAAATTTACGCTGCCATCTCACGTATTTTACTCCAGGCTCTGAAAAAGAAAGCTCAACTTTGGGAGGAGCATAATCCTTACATTGAGGTTGTGCCTTTTTCAACTGCTGTTAAAAGTTGCCCAAAATCTGGCATTTTTACAGATCTGAAAATTATGTTGTCATAGTTCAGAAGAGTTTCACAGCCATATCTCCTGACAGATCCATCTGTATCCAATATACCTCCTATTCCCCCAACAACTGCTGCTTTGCAAAAATTCTGCATACAAGCCATCTTCATAGAACAAGTCAGTGTCCTTTATTTTGAGAATGGAGGAGATGCTCTGGAATTTCCAATACTTCCTGTTGGATTAAATGCAACAGAGATGGTAGGGGCTGTCTATATTCATGAGATTATTGCTCCCCTTTCAGACAATGCTCACAAAAATTGCAAAAGGATTCAGGAAGTTTAGAACAGTTAGAAAGTTAGGGAATTGTGGATTCAAGCATCTGAAAAATTGTTTTTATTGACAAGTATATGAATAATTGTAGTTATCTTATTAAAAGCATTCACAAGTTGTCTGCAAAAATTCAGTCCAAGTTAAAATTAGACATACAGCAGAGTAGCCATGGAGAAATATTTAACATACTTGCAGAGAAATCTGATGATTTTTAAAAATCCTCCTACTTTTTGAATCATTTTTACATTAGTAGGACTCAAAAACTGCTTTCATCTTTAAAATGAAATTTTGCAGATCTTCTATATATTTTGAAGCAATGCAAGCCTAAACCATCCCCAAATTCTATCTGAATTTACATGACCAGATCATTAACCTGAAATTTAGGAAGTCTCTAAAGATTTATTCGTAGGTAAAGAGTATTTTCCCCAGGTAGCTGCCAGGCAGTGGATTAGAGAATGGCATGGTGACTCTGAGGCCACGGAGCAGGAGGGATGTTTGGATTAAGGTGTTAACTGCTGTCATGGCAAGATGAGGCAGGGCTCCTTCGTC
This sequence comes from Erithacus rubecula, assembly GCF_903797595.1. NCBI lineage: Eukaryota > Metazoa > Chordata > Aves > Passeriformes > Muscicapidae > Erithacus > Erithacus rubecula. The sequence continues at coordinate 104,399,976 of NC_136689.1, forward strand.
AAAGCCCTAAGTCTGCGTTCTTCCTGCTTGTAAACACCCTCTGCTTCTCACCTCAGGCTCAATGGGAGTTCCTCAGGGCTTGCCATGCTTGAGAGTTGGTCCATTTTTTTCCCCAGAGTCTTAAAAAAAGTATTGAAATTAAGGGATTTTTTTTTTTTTTGTAACTGTAGTCCTAATTTATTTTCTGTACTAAAGATCACAATTCAGTACATGTGCAGATTCTGAAAACAGCTAACTAGCTAATCAAATAAATCTTTAGTACTTCAGTTTTAAAAGAAAAATCTCTTTTTCTCCGCTGCTAATGGGTCATATCCATTGTTTTTTTTGTATTTTCTGAAGTCAGAAGGGGCTGCATTAATAATTTATTTTGACTTCATCAAAGCACAGGCATAAAAATATTACCTAGTAGTTTTCCTAACAAGGCCAATAACATGCACAGAGCAAGGGGATGTTTTTGAGGCAGACACAGAATCTTGACTTAGAGTGACAGAATCCAGCACAAGTCCTGCTAGTTATATTTTCCTAGTGAAATGTAGTTCTTCTGTGAGAAGTCTTGCTTCACAAGTCAGGGACAGACACTTTTTCCACCCAGGCCTTTCTTTGAACCACTGTGGAGAGGGTGCAGTATGAGCTGCTGCTACAGCCTGTTCACAGTTCCTGAGCTGCAGCCAACAGCAGGGAGCTCAGCACGGGCTAAATACCCAAGTGTTGCCTTTGATTTGCAGAAGGATTTTGTGTCCAGCGCTGAGCTTTGTGCTGCTGCAGTGGTACCTGCCTTCCATAGTCAAGAATATACTGAAAATGCCTCACAGGGTTTGTTGTCAGCCATTCTTTATGCATGCTTGTGATTTGCCTTTAAATTGTTGCTTTGGAAATGTTATGTATCTTAGATTAAATGAAGAAAAGTATAGGCTGTCTTTTGATATAATATTGCATAAAACATTACAAAAGAAGTTGCTGCCTAAACTAGACATTTATTCTTTTCTACAAATATTCTCATTTTCATTTAAAAATTGCCGGTGTTGGAAAGTCTAATGCTGTCTGTACTAAGTTGTTCCAGTGGATGATTACCTTCTCTTTAAAAATGTCACAGATTAGTCTGAGAATCATAGAATGGTTTAGGTTGGAAGGGACCTTAAAGATCATCTAGTTTCAACACCCTTGCAGTGGTCAGGGACACCTTTCACAAGACTAGAGTGCTCAGAGCTCCATCCAACCTGGCCTTAAACCCTTCCCAGGAAGTAATGAGTAAGCTACTTTTATCTAACTCGTGTAATTTCTAGGCATTCACTCTTGTTACTTTTTTCAGCACTGAAAGAGTTAACTTTTTCATGTGTCTTTTCACTGTATTGGAACAGACCCGTTACCTTTGATAAGATGAAGCTTTCCTTCATTAAGCTAACTAAATCAAAGTCTATGAGTATTTCCTTAGATACATAGCTCCCAATAATTAAATAAATGTTCCAGTTCTTCTCTGACCCTCTAATTTTTAAATGCTGCTTGAAATACTGGTACTAGGACTGCATGCTGAATTTTACCACCAGCTGTAGTAATTTGAAAAACAGAAGTAATACATGTACCAGACTCCTACTCAGTGCTCCCATGTTAGCAGATACAGTGATCATGTTAACCCTTGCATCACACCCTTGCTTTGGTCACCAGATGACCCCCCCATCAGAACCATTTCCCAGAATAATATCCTTTGCTCAGAAACACACCCTTCAGTGTTTGCTCTCGGGCCAGGAAGAGCCCTCATTTTCCTTTGCACTGAGGCTTTTGTAAATACATTCTTTGCAGTTCCACTCCTGGCAGTCTTCCACTTCCATCCCACGCTCATCACTTTATATCTCTCCGTATTCTCTCCTGACACTGATTTGGAGTCATCACCAGATTGCCTTTGCAAATAAATATCCTTGGGAAGCCAGGAGTGCTGATAAATAATATTGAGTTTCCATATCCATTAAAGCAGCCATGTCCCCTTTGATTCTGCTTGTACATATCTTAAACTTATGAAGAGAAGAATGTGTAATCCCACCTGGAGATGAATCAGTAAATTGTAAACACATACAAGGCATTCAGAATTAGTCACAAAATCCCTCCAAGGATGGGTCCTTGTGTCAACAGCTGAGAAATGGCAACAAAAGAACTGAAGGATGAGAAGAACAGAAGAGAACTGGGGATGGTGAATGTACCACTGTTATGAGGAATCTGGATCTTAGTTGTGTCATGCCAAAGAATTATGTAGTGTTTAGTTATCCATCAAAACCACAGTTTATATGATCCTTGGCTGTAACTTTGTACTGTATGCACTAAATTACAGGCCTTGGGTTGGCTTGGAGATTTGTTTGTGTATGTTGCTTTGCCTCACATCTGTTCATTCCCAGTGCTGTTCATTCCCTAGAGTCAGGGCATTGAGTAAACACCATAAACTTCACCTGGACTGGAGCAACATATAACTTTTGGAAATGGTTAATTCTTTCAGTGTCTTTTTCACACTTTGCATATATGTTCTTATCATGACTCAGCCCCAATACTCACAGTACTGGCTCTTCTTGAGGAGTGCTTGGGAAACAAAAGACTGCTAATGCTTTTGCTGCTGGAGACAGTATTTTAATAGAATCATAGAATTGTTCAAGTCTGACTGAGGATTCACACAGTCCTGATAAAGATATTAAACAGGACTAGCCCCAGCTCTGATTCCAGCTGCCAGCTGGATGTCACTCCATTCACCACCACTCCCTGGGCTTGGCCATCTGGACAATTTTTGGGTTTTTATCCAGTGAGCACTGCACCTCTCCAAGCCATGAGCAGGCAGTTTCTCCAGGAGAATACTGTGGTAATCAGTGTCAGAGGCTTTTCTGGAGTCTTGGTGGAGAGCATCTAGAGCCTTGCACTCATGCACCAGTGGGTCAGACTGTGATAACAGGGGATCAGTCCAGCAGCACCTGCCTTCCTGGAGCTCAGGCTGGCTGGGCTGGTCTCCTGGTTGTCCTGTTTATGCTGCATGGTGGCACTCAAGGTGACCAGCTCCATAGCATAAACAGCCAAAATCACATTACAGAGAAAATTCAGACACATTATAAGACACTGAAAACTGCTTGGCCTTAAATCACTATTGCAAAATGCTATTAGTTTTACAGTGTATTTGATAATTATTTGCAGGTATAATAAAAAAGAACTGGAAATGAAAGGCACAAACTCCAAAGAAGAAAAACTCTCTTGTGCTTGTTCAGATATTTGGTATTTCTCTTTATTCTTCCAGCAGCTAGAGTGCATCTATGGTTGAGAGTAAGATGAGGAAAAGATCATGATAAAGAGCCCCCTTGTTCTTCATCTTTCCAGGTTATCCATTGTCTGTTTTGGGTAAAATCCTTCTACACCTCAAGAAAGTCTTGTCTCTGGGCAACATCCTCAGAATTAAAGACAGCTTTTAACAGCTTTAACAGCTCTTTTCCTATTATTATTTTTTATTTTATTTTTAAAGTAAAAAACACTTTAAATAGCTTTGAGGGCTGTTTTTTGAGATGACTTTTTTTTTTTTTCTTTTGCCTAGCACCCTAGACAAAATGTGTTTTTTTTTTCTAACACATTCCTGGTTGAACAACCAGCTGCTGTCACAGAAGCTTTGGGAAGAAGAAAATAATTTTAAGCATAGATCAGCCTCTCAGGGGATGTCAAACAAAAGGCTGAGGTAGAAGAGTAACTGGGAATGGGTCCCCAGAAACTGTGGGAGAGATGGGAAAGGGGGAAAGGATTGTTTTATGGAGAGGAATCTCCAAGTTCCTGGGGTGTTTCTGGTATGCTGCTATGTGCATAAAGGGGGTACCTAGTCTCCATTGAGAAGTAGACATCTCTACAGGAAAAAGAAAAGAAGAAAAGATCAGTTTGGGGGATTATTATATTTGCTCTAAGAGAGCCATAAAGAGACAACTGAGAAGTAAATAGCTTCTTATGCTAGGTCCAAGGAGTTAAACTGGAAAATAATAGTCAGAAAGGGGGTCAAAATAAAGAAAATTAGTGGAAAATGATGCCAATGGAAATCTTCAGCAAAAGGCTGGACTGCATGGCTCCAAGCTTTTACTGCTGTCACTGTAGAGAGCATCTTTTCAAGCATTGGCTATGGGACCTTCCCACAGCAATCACTTAATCCTTCTTTCCTTCCTTCTGAATAAAACAGTCCTTTCCACACATCCTTGAGAAAATTCAGCATTTAACCCTAAGTGGGCCAAAAGCATTTTCCAATTTTAAACTAAGCAAAATTAAGCTAAACTATTATTTTTTGCTGTCTGTGGAACACAGAGAAAGCTCCATATGCTGGGGAACTGAAAATAAATCAGATATTCCCTAGTGAGGAGTGAATTCTCTGCAACATTATTATCTAGACTATCCAGAAAACAGACTTTCCTTTGAACACTGTTGAAGATGAACCCCAGTTCCTGGCAATGTTGGTGTTCCACATTAGTATTAGGAGACCATCCTCAATAACTGATGAGGCCCTGTGGTAACATGAAAAAAATACTTTGTCCTGTAGATAAAGAATTTGAAAGGTGAAGGTTTGAAACCTTGTGAAGATTAGTTATACACATCCCTCCATGAGTCCTAATGGAATTGGGAATGCAGCTATACAATGCAATTCATAGGGAGCCTGTTGCTCCTCTTCCATGAGCCAGATGACCATGACATCTGAAGGTACATAATACTGCACAGTGATATCCATCTGCTATAAAATTCCTGTTGCAAAGGCACAGCCTATTTGTATAAATAAGATTTATAATCACAGCATTATTCAAGATTTTGTCAAGTGTCATGGAAGCAATTCAAAAACAGTAATGGCAAAAATAATGGATATCAAAGAAAACAAGGAGAGTGTGAGTCTGAGTCAAAGCTTGTAATTCTTTTGTTCAGGGACTATCCTGCACTGAGAAAAAAAACCACAACAACCTAAGCATGTAGGATAGAGGTATGTGGTGGAACATCATACCATGATGCATTTTTTTACACTACAGAGTGGCACATTTGAAAAAACTAGTTAACATTAAAATATTCTTATTGCAGTGGGGCTACTCTTAGCTGGTTCCTAAAGTGGCACTGACCCACTTGGGTTTGATATTGCTAAATTGCTGTGCTGAAACTGATTTTTGGCTTTTAAATGACCATGTTGTGTATGGTCAGTTACAGGTGTGGCCTGAGAAAGGTGTATGTAAAGCATTTTTTCAGATTATGTTTACTCACTATAGTTTGCTGAAACCTGTACCAGGAAGTATTATTATAGTCCTGAGAAAGTTTATTTTATTGACTGCTGTGGCTCTCCTCTGGCTCATTCTTTTCTAAAAACTGGGCACAGCCCTATAAACCACAGAAGTACAGAATCAAGATTAAAATTAACCTCAATGCCACTTAGTGAGATCATTTAAGCAGTTGCAGTCAGCGTGGTTTTGCACCAATTAAGTACAGTTACAAGGCAAAATCCCATTGACTAGAATTATGTCAGTGTTTAGTGCAAAATAATGTACATTATCCTAGCTATATGAAGTCATGATGGAGTATGATGCCAATACATTTTAAGAACGCTTTGCACAATCCTAGCAAAAAATTTAAATATTGCCAGTGTCAACTGAAGGACAGCATTCATTTTCTTGATGTCATGCTGAGTCTGAAGAAAACACCCAATGCAAAATATTGAATATGATATCAATGAGGGATTTTGTTTGTTTCAAACCAAAAGGAAATGTAATAATAATACTGTTACTCCACCCAGGTAATGATTCATCTAAATCCAAAATAAAAACAAAAAAGACCAAAACTAAACTGTCCCCCTCCCCACTCCCCCAAAAAAGCTCACTTAAAAAAAGAAAAAAAAAAGAGAGAAACCGAACCCATTTACTCTCTGTTTGTGTTGGAGGGAAGAATCAGAAATATAACTCTGGCCAGCCAATACAGTCATCTATCTACACAACCAGAATAGTTTTATAGATCTCTAACCATGTTACAATCAGTTCTGTTACTCTTTACTGGTGGAGAAGTGCATGGAAAAGAGATGAAGAGATCTCCTTAATTCTTACAGAACAAATAAATCTTAAGATAAATTCCCAAAAAGAAAAAAGTGTTTGTGTTTTACTAAAGACATTAAGCAATATCTTTTTAAGTGTCTTGCCAACAGTTCAAACATGGAACTAACAAAACTACTGCTGTAATCACCATAAAAATTAATAAGCTTGAAGATGGGAAGATAGCAAAGGCTTGGATAATGGAACCTGCACCTTCATTATATTGTTACCTTTATGACCAAATTTTTTTGATTGGCAATACTCTATTATAAAAGCTTGAAGTTTCCTTACATGTTAAATCAGGCACTGTATAGAGGAAAAAAAAAATAGAAATTTTAAATATCATGGAAATTAGACACTGGGATAGAAGTTTCTTTGATTCACAGAAGAAGCCTACTGTTATGAACTGGCTAATAAAATCCACAGGTCACCAGAAAAAAAGGAGAGGTGAATATTTTGAGCATATACAAATGATCACATTTGAACCCTGTTTCTCCTTGGTGGAGCTCCAGTAACATTTTAACTGCTAAGAGTGGACCCATGGACATCTATTAAATTTCTTTCTTAAGTTTGTCATGACCTGAGAGTCTGCCATTTCTCTGACCCTTACTGCAGAGAATGGACAATGTGCCCTCTACTGTACTGCAATTTAGTTACCCTTTAGATGCTTCTTCACATGCTTTAATCCTCTGTGGCCAGGATTTATCCTAATTCCTTAAATTCAGCCTAATTTTTATTTAACTGCCTTGAAAGTTCTCTTACACTCTGAGAAAATGTTTCATGAGGAGCTCTCTGCTACATTATTGAACAAATGCAGCCAAGGTGATTGGCTGGCTGGTGTTTAAGTTCTTGTTTTTAAGATCCCTGTAGTTATTTTCTTAATCAGTCTAGAAGAGACATGTTGCTATAGGCTATCAATTTGTTTATAGCAGAAAATAAAGTCTAATATTTTTTATTTAGTGATCCAGACACACACACATGTGTGTATGAATTACATACTGTATTCACAAAAAAATAAAAAAAAAAAAAAACCAAAAAAAACCAAAAAAAGAAAAAGCACATAATGAGGCGATTTTCATAAAAGACTAACAATGCTGACAGTAGGTGTCCTTTTAGCTGAAGACTTTTTTTCTTCAGGTCTCTTCAGTAAGAGAGTAAGTTCTTTAAAATAACAAAGTTAATTGTAGCTAGCACTGAAATGATAAAAAAAAGATTTGACTCTCTACGGGGGGCTATTTTTTCAACTGATGAAAGGAGAGAGATTTCTGACAGAATAATAGGATTAATTTTAAAAGCATGTTCAGCTTTGGACAGTATGTCCAAAAGCAATGACATGATTACTGTTGTCTTTGAAGAATGTACAAAAGTTTAATTTCAGGGAAAACACTGGAAATGCTAAGACAGTAGGCATTTGATTTGCTTTGATGGCTTAATAGACAGTTTAGCTACCTTTCAAATTGATGGCTGACAATTGAAAAGGGTGCATTTTAAATAAGTTGTCTGGATTTCACAATCTCGGCTTCTACTGGCTTCACTGGAAATTGTACAGTTAATGTATTTGATAACAAGTCTAAGTTTTCTTGAGCCTGTTATTTTGGGCACCACTAACTTCCCCTGTCAAACAGCATGGGCAAGGAACACACAGCTTTACCATACTGATCTATAAGGAAAAGTCAATCAATTCTACACAATTTGTTTTTGAGAGTGGGATCCTGATCACCTTGAAATTAGTTTATTTTCAAACTATTTAAAGTGGTATTTTGTTCCATGAACACACAGCTGTCTGAAAAGAAAGTTTTTCGTATTCACACACTGGATAAAGATAATATAAGACGCTATTTTGAATTCCCTGACCTTCACAGATTGAAGTTTCAACTTCAATCAGTGCTAACACAGTTTTTCTTCTTCCCTCCCCTTTTCACAATACAATAAAATTTTATTTGAATATTGTAGTATGGGTTATAAAATCTCAGAGAATTGAAGTGGCAAGTCTCCAGGATCTGACTGTGCTAAGGGAAAAGATAAATTACCTTTCTTGAAGAAGAGAGTGATTGCTTCATGTTTAAAATCTTTCTGCTATTAGGAATGAAAAACAAACACTTGGATATTGGTCTGTGACCTCCCTACAATGTCCATGAAGGAAATCACATAAATGTCAGCTAAAGTAGGCCTTCATGAAGTAGGAAGGGGTTTGAAACAATTTCTAGAGAGAGTGGGGGCTTTGCCAGCTCAAAGAATAACATTTTTGAAAGACATTTTGGGGACAGGTGTATTATTATGCATTACAGTAACTGAACTCTTCTAACTTTTGTTGTTTTAAGCAAAAGAAATATTAGGAAGATTTTAGATTAATATTAATATAACTTCTACCTCTGAAACAGAGAACATTTTTAACATTTTAAAAGTCAATAAAATACGCTTAGAGGAGCATTCTTGTTATACCATAAATACACTTTCTAAGCAAACATATTGTTCTACAGGATTTGTCTGTCTCTTTCTATGTAATAGCAAAGTTCTAACATTAATAAGAAGAAACCTAAGAAATATAAGTACCTCTGCTTAGAACATTAGCTGCAATACTAACAGTCCTTGTCATTGTTAAAATTTTAAATCTTCATTGCCAAATACACGAGACAAAATAAATTATTTCGTGTGACTGCAGAAACCTTCCTCCCCCAGATTCCTTTCTTTTCCCCTCTAAGACTTTTTTATGCTGTTTTATGGTAGCATAACACGTTAACGTCTTTATGCTGCAATTTGCTGATATGAAGTTTCATTGTACATGTTAATATAGGAATGCTACAAGAAAGTTGCTTGATCTTCTTCCAAGTTTTAAATACCAATTTTAAGCAGCAATAGTCTCATTCACTAATTGCTGTTTATTTCTTCCATGCTGCTGTATTTTTCCTTTTCTTATTTTCTCTCTCTACCACAGCAGAGTCTTTTTAATTGCAGCACAATTTTTCATTCTGCTCAGGTCAGTTTTATTTCCCTTCTTCCCCCAGCTTTAACAATATTTGCACAGAAAAAATACAGTGCTGTGTTATTTTTGGCTTTTGATAAAAGTAGGCAATATATTCTAGCTTTTCATTAAAACCAAGGTTAAGTAGTGTTATAAGCAAGGTGTGGAGCAAAACTGAAAAAGCTGCTTAGCTAAAATGTTGGGGTTATTTAAGAGGTCTTATTCATATTCAAACAATAATTAGCAGTGATGCAAATCTGTGATCTCCTTCTGAGAGAAAAAAATATCAGTTTCTTCCCAAATTTTTCTCAAACTGGGACACCTTTTCATCAACAGGTTCCATAAAGAAACAAGGGGAAAACCTATCCTTTTTTCTGCATTTCCAGAGAGGGTATCTTCTTGTTGTAGATGCTTTAAACCTGAAAGACCTGTAATGTTCTAGCCTCCAGCCTTTTCTCCAACTTTGCTTCTTAGGTCAAGAAATAGAAATGAAAACACTAATGGAAGTTTTGCTTTTAGTACCTAGACTTGGGCATCCTGGAGGCTTTATTTGAACTGCTTAATTCTTCAAGAGAAAAGTATAAGCTTTCTTGTGCTGTTTTAGTGTTATCAAACTGAACTTTACCTAGTCTGAGTGTAGTTCAAGGAAAGAAGCCATCATCTCAATTTATGCTGTCTGTGTATCTGTGTGTTCATAGCAAAATTAGTTATTCAGTCTGATTCAAATCTAAAAACTGGTTGCAAATTAGTAGAAAAAAATCTAATATTCATTAAATGTTCTGTGTTCTTTCTCTCTCATCAGTTTTTTTTCTTCTCTGCACAGTTTTTTCTCCATCTTTCTCTATTTCCTACACTGTATTCATAATGCAGTGAAATGTCAAGGTACTTAAACCAAAATAACTCAGCATTAGATAAAACAATGAATGAAGTTAAGGCCTGATTTCCCCTCCTCCCACTCTTCTTTACATCTAAAAATATAAAAGACTATACAAAATTTCCACAGAAGGTGGAACATAAGTGCAGCTCAGTAATGAACTTTGCAAAATGCCTTTTGACATGTCTTTATTACTGGTGCTGCTTACCAGGCTCCTGCTGAGTTTAGGGCCCTTTTCATTCTGAGCACTGTGTAAGCAAAGAAGCAGCTTTACACTGCACAGGGGGAGTGAAAGTAGGAAGATATTCTTCATCTTAAGAAGGATGGTGAACAGGGACTATGTTGATTCTATTTTCAAGAGTATCTCTGGCCTGATAATATTTGACCTGTTAAGACTGATACTACAGGACATGTTATAGTTGAATGAACCAGTTAAGGCAACCAAAAAAGAAGGCTCTGTAAATTGGGTAGATGCTGTCCTGTGTAATCTCAAATTTCATAAATCCCAAATTTTAAAAAAGTTTGAGTAATTCTAAGACTAAATACAGGACTTTCCAGCAGTCCACTATTACATAGTACTTGAAATAAATGTTGACTTAGGTTGTTGGAATTCTGATAAGTACTTACATTACAGTTATTTTTGGAACACTCTGGTGAGGTTTAAATAAAAACAGACAACTTGGAAGGGCCATAGAAACTTTTTTAAAAAAATATCTTACATATAAATCCATAGAAGAAGCTTCAGGTGGCTAAGTGAATAAATACAGAAGAACACCCATAATGAATCTTGAAAACCTCTGCTACAATTTTGTATTACTTTGTTGTAAAATTTATGTTAAATAGGCCACTTTAATCTCAGCTCTTTAAGTTACATGTGAGCCTGTTAGATCTTCAGTTCCTCTTCCATCTTCACATACCTGCTATTTAATCCAAGTGTAAAAGATTTTCAAATTCTTGTTTCCCTTTATTCACAAGGCTGGCACAGAGGACAGGTTTTCATCATAGACGAGAAAAAACTTTTATAATGACAAAACAAGTAAGTTAATTTTCACATTTTGACTGAAATATATCTTTTTCTAATTGAGGAGCTAACAGTAAATACTAACACCTTCAAAACACCAAAGTTTCCCTTTGAATCATTCTTCCCATCTCATCACCAGAATTGTCAAGGATTTTGTTGGCATGTATGCAGCAAATGTAAAATTTTAAGCTGGAGCTATGGTGTGGAAAGCATGGTCTGAAGGAGAGAGATGTAGAGCCTGGAAAATTCTGTCAATTTGTGTCACTTTAAAGTTGTAAAGGTAATTAAGTCACAGGATTTGTCTTAAAAAACAAACCAATATTGCCTCTGTACAAACACACATTCTCACATCTCTTCTAGTTTTGTGTTATGCAGTACAACTTTACAAAAGTTGTAAATACAAATGCAAAATTATATTAGTTGTAACCAACAATCAACTGGGTTAGAAACAGACATACTTTCTAAACTTGAGGCAGGATGAACAGCAAAATTATTCTCTTTTTTACTTCAGACATACTGCCCCATGGTCCATAATCAGAAGTCGTTCTCTCTCTTCAAGTTTCACAAGTCATGTTTTTCAATACAGAAATTAATTTCTAAACAGCAGCAATAAGATTTCCTTCAAAAAAAACCAAAGTCCAGACATTTTTATTGAATTGTTAATTTTTAATGTCTGAACTTAATGATAATTGATTCCTGGAAAATTTATTTGCTTAGACAGTTTTATATCATCGATGCTTCAGTGGCCATTTTGCTGTTCAGGCTGCTGCCAATGTATCACAGACTTCTCTGTACTTTCTGTCCAGCCACACACTGTTCAACCATTGCCAAAACCATCTTCGCACTTTCCACTAATAAACTGCACTACAGAGAAATTGTCATGTTTATAATGTTACTAGAAATAGTAACCCTTTAAGATTAAATATATTAAAAAGGCAAAAAAAAACCAACCCAGCACCCCTCAAGATGGCTGAGGCTGTGCAACTCAGCTCCAAAGACTATTTTTTCTGTGCATTGCTTTTGCTTTTAGACTTTACCATCACTTCACCTTGTACTGAAGAAAAAATGAATTGCTCAACAACAAAGTAAAATTTAGGAGAATTTCTAACCCCTGAAAGAGATTGAAGTACACTCAATCTCAAGAACATTTGTTAGAAAGCCAGCTTTTCTTATGTTTTTGCATCTTTCCACCCACAGAAGCAACTGTAAAAACTGAATTTTGTAGTTGTTTGGGAAAAGAAAACCACAAGACCAAACCTGTTAGTGTTTGGAGATCAGGTAGGTGTGCATAATAACTTTTTCTACCTTCTTTTTTTTCTTTCAAATAATGCATTTATATGTTGACATGCCCTGAAAAGTTCTAATATTACATGAAGGAAGGGGACTTGAGAAGGTAATTTTTCTCAGTGGGAAACATAAGAGGTACAATCTTGGGGGAAGATTGCTGAGGGGATGGGAGGGCTCAATTTCTTGCATTAGGCAGCCCCAGTTGTGTGTGTCATCCAAAGAGGGGAGCATGGTGCCTCTACCAGCTAATCTGCTTCTGTGGAATACACAGTGATGCTGCATGCTGCCTTCAGCTCTGAATCAGCACTGAGACTGCTCTCATATCACACCATTATCTCTCTGCCATGAAGGTTTTTGCATCTGATGAGCATAACCTGAGTTATTTGTATTATTCAAAACCACATTGGCAAATAGCTCTCAGAAAGGTGTTTATGCATTTCCTGCAAATTCTGGTATTTATGGACTGCATACAAACTATCCCAGGTTTCTTTTAAGTGTCTGGCACAGAAAATCCAAGCATGTTGGTATGGTTGCATGACAAACTGTACTTTATATGCTGCTGGGATACCCATTAAGTGACAGGCTTGTTTCCCCTCACCCAAAGAAGATGAAGCCTTGGAGTCCCATAGCTCTGTTCTCAGCTATGTTGCCATTATGGACCCAGTTATACCCTGCAAAAGCAAAATTTTGCCTATCAAAGAGCCTATGATTAGCACACTTAGTAAAAATTACTCAACTTTAGGCATTCATTCATTCATTCATTCATTCATTCATTCATTCATTCATTCATTCATTCATTCACTCACAGAACACAGAAAAACAGGAAAAAGATAAAAGGTTAGTCATACACACGCATTTCCTCTTAACTATCTCTTAGTCTACTTTTAATGCTTGGTAAACCAACTTGCACCCAGTTCTGGTCTGGGAAAAATAAACTGAGCTTCTGCAATGTGCTTTATTTAGCTGTGTGTGACTGCAGAGATATAGTGACAGCCTTAAGTCAAGAGGATTAAACTGAGCAATGCTTACAGCTGCTCATCATACTGTTTCATCCAGGTAGTGGATGTACCTTTGGCTGTCTGTTAATCTTAGAGGTAGGAAGTAGGTTAAGCATCCCAATTAGCAACAACAAGGACGTCATCAGTCCTAGAGAACCCAAGCCTGAGTTTTGAATCAGGAAAAGTTGTATTTGGAGTTCCAATGCACAGAATATGTCCTTTTTCTTTTAAACACTGTGAAATCTAACATATTATGCAAAGGAAGAAGGAAAAAAAGTGGGGGGGAGGACTGAAATCTTTCTGTACATAATTGGTATGCAGGACAACTGCAGTATTTTTAATGAAATTAGGGTATTAGATGTTGGACTGTGTTCAGTTCTAGGTGTAAAAGCAGAAGAGTAAATGTAATCCAGAATCTGGAACACATCAAGTAGCAGGCGAGACTGCATCATGAGATATTTTCCATAAGGAAAAGAGACAGGGGAATGACATGATTACAAACTTCAAATATGTAAATAGTTTCTTGTTCTCTATGTCCATGGAAACTAACATAGCAGAGGAAAGGGAATTTGCAAGGAATAGGTGAGGAACAGTGATCTAAGGGCTCCCAGATCTCCATGTCTCCTAGAAAGGACTGGAAGAGGAGAGGATGATCAAGCTAAGGGCCACCCTTAGTGGTGAGATGTATGGGTCTCTGTGGGGTTACCTGTGAGGTTATTAGGAGGATGGGTCACTCTGAGGCTGCTGTTTGTCACATCTCTGAAGCCAAGTCCCACCAATGTTCCCACTTGCACATGCAGTGAGAGCTTTACTATCTCACAACTTGACAATCAAAGCTGGGCCAAAGTTCTTGCTATCATTAAGTTGTCTAACAGATAACATGTTAAAACTCTAAGAATTTCACCTCCTAAATTCCTTTAATTACTTTAAGATCACTTGATGCTATTTATGAATATTAACATGATACTAGTTATGAATGTTAATATGCTGCTACTTATGAGTAAGTGCATTACAGTGAGGTTTGCCATAAATTTCCAACCAGATCTGGGGCTTTTTTCAAATTCTGGAATTTATTTCCTGATGTCTTTTTGTTCATAGCTAAGGGTCAACTGTACCAGATATTCCTTGTCTTCTTCCATCCTTCTTTCTGAGTTTCTCAAATATGAGTCAGCCTGGTCCAGAGCTGTACCTGGAGCAGAAAGCTGAAAAGCAGAGTGTATTAACACTCTGCTAATTTGCCTCTCTGGCTGCCAAACCAAAGCACATGCACAACTTCCTAGCTTGGAGTGCAGCCAGGATAAATCTATGACTACACTTCTCCGAGCAGATACACATTTCAACATCTAATTCCTTTTTATGAACATCATTCTAAAAGCCCTTTCCTCTTCCAGGGTAGGAAGCCTCTGTCTTTATACATGTCTTAGCATCAGTGCTGCTGGAGGCAGTGGGAAGCAGCAGCCATTTTGAAAGGGAATAATTATTTTTGTTCACTAGGATAAAGCACCAGATTCTAATGAAAGCAAGTTTCAGCTCTGTGTTTTTATTGATGGTTCAAACAACAGCAGAGGTGAGAAGCACAGGATAAGGAAGAGTGGCAGTGTAGGTGTGCATTTAAACAGAGTGTGCTGAGATGAACTATGGGAGAGTGTTTGTGGTGGGTAGGGAGTGGTGAGGAAGTCTAGCATGGACACTTCAGCCACATGGGCTCCTGTTTCACCAAAAAGAGGAAGAAAAAGGCACTTTCATGTGTTCTGGGGAGTAACTTCTTTTAATAAATGTTCCACCAAAGGTAAAAATCCAGACGAATGCCTCAGTCATGACCTGGGGTTGTTGCATGATTTCACTGGATGTCACAGACTAGAAATTAGATGACTTGGTTCCTCTCTTGTCCATAGCTGGTATTTGGGTTTTAGAACTAACGTTTAACATTTTTTATTTATGTACATATTGTACTTCTAAGTTTTATTTTGACTATATTGTGTATGATTGTTTTCGACAGAAAAACATAGAGATCTTTGTTGAGCATGATTTTTGAGCAAAACCACTTCCTGTGGTTTTGGCAAGAAATTGACAGCTTAAAAAATTAAAAAAAAAAAAAAAAAAAAAAAAAAAAAAAAAAAAAAAAAAAAAAAAAAAAGCTCTGTCTATAAAACAATAAAACAATAGAATTAATCATTTTGTGAGTCAATATTTTTTCAATTGAATGTTAAAGTTAAACCTTTTAAATAACTTTATAAAATAAACTTTATATAAATAAATAAATTTTTGAAATTTATTGCACTGTTGAATGAATTGTTTAAATTGAGCTGGATTGTACTGAATATTCGTGAGATCTTAATTTTTTCTTGATTTGGTGTGGGAAGAGATTATAAAATCTTGACCTTTTTCATGATGATTAAACTGTTTCCTATATAGTTTTAATTTTTAACAGTGTAAGAATGTCTTAATATAGATTTCAGATATATGCTGTCAACGTTAACTCAATTTTATTGTAGATTTTTATAGCAATTTATTAACTGACACAAATACATTAAGACCATATTGTAAGCCAACCACTGATATAGACAAATTGAGGCTTAAATTCTATCTCAGCTCCTGTTCTCCCCTTCACCTTCCAGTACTACATTAAATGAAATGATTAACATTGATCACATGCAGTTGTAGCAGAAAGTGGCAAGATTTGTAAAGGCCATTATTTCGTGTGGTAGTTTAATTCATAGTCCTGTAGACACCCCTAAAGAGTTGTGTCTCCTGCACACACAAGCTTTACCTCTGTCATAAAACTGCCCTTGTGTCTGAAGAATAATACTACCACCCATTAGTCATCATTTGAGTGCTTTAGGAGATTTTTCAGTCGCCTTGGTACCACCCCAAATCTTGTCAGGAAAATAAAGATTATGACCCTGCACAAGGTGTGAAAAATAGATCGGATTACACATATACATTATTGAGGACATATGCTTAAGCTTTATTATTATTATTATTTCCTGGGGACTGATGATTTTCAGACCTGATAGCTTCCTGCAATAATGTTGTGATGGGACAAGACAATGGATGATGATGTCATTTTCCTCTAGGTTGAAATGGAGGGATGAACCACCACCAGATTTATGTCATTAAATGGTATTGATAGAAAAGACATTTCACAAATAAAATTTTGGAGAAATCTGCTACAAGCAAAGTATCCTCCAAAGTCAGGTTCACAACAGCTCACACATACTTTTGACCAAAGTGAACTCAAACAGGGCAAAGCACTCTCCACAAAGTATATTCTGTTTATCTGCATGACCTTTGCCTTGCTTTGATTCACTTGCATTTGGCTATACTTCATTCATGAAATGAGATAATCTGATTCCCATTCTATTAATGATGAAGGCAAAGTAGAGTTATTTTATTCTTGAACTGTTATCTTTTTCTCTGCATTTCTTGCTTTCTCCATAATCCTGGTGTTTTAAATGCAGCATTCTTTATAGTAGTTTTTTGCTTTGTTGTATTTTGTTTTTCAAATAATATTCCTTTGCCATAGAAAAAAATACCTGCTAAATAGCCAAATCTATTTGGTGGTATAGCACCTTTTATAACATGCTTTTCATATTCTATGGAGAGATAACAAGAACTAGGTAATTGCATTATCTCTTATAAATAGAAAAGATACACAGTTTGACACAATTCAGGGTGTTGAAAGGGAGAGAAATGCAAGATAATGAAGTTAATGAAATATAAGTGAGTAAATAGGAGACATGGAAAAGAGGTAGGAAATAATACAAGTAATCCTAATGCTTTTCAACACAGATGACAGTGCAGAGCTGTAGGCATTTGGTGCTGGTAAAAGATGCTACTGTCCTTTTCCCCAATTTTCCTAAATGTGGAAGGATATTTTAGGGAGGGGCATAAGTATTTAAGGGATATAAAACGGCATTGACAGCTTATAATTAGGACAATGCTTGAAAGCATAACCAAATACGCATATGTAGAAATACACAGGTGTGTATTACATGAATACATGCATACACATACATGTGTGTTTGTTTATATATATATATGTGTGTGTGTGTATATATATATATATATATATATATAGGCATAGATGTGTAGCATGTAGTTAGCTATATATTTAGTGTGAAACATTCTTCTGCTTGCTGTTGTGAAAATGACAATTTTGATCACTCTATGTCATGTATACATGTTTGTGGCTTACTGGTTAAAAAAACCCCAGGTTTTACTTAGATCTAAAAAGTGAGTGAGAAATGGTTTGTTCTGATTCATTTCATATCTGTGTAAATATAACCTGTATTTTAGCTGGAGAATTTTTGTTGTGAGTGTATGGAAAATGATGTATGGAACAGAAGGAACATAGTTTCTTTTTTTTTTGTAGGCAGAAGCTGAACAGGCAACATAGACTGTTGGATAGAAAAGTAGTTTAAAAAAAGTCTCTTTTATTTTTAAACTGAGCAGATTTAATCTGGAAATCACCACGGGAAAATAAATAGGGTACATGATAGATGTAATTTTTATAGTGTCATTTTTTTTTTGATGAGAGTTACACTTTAGCAGTTCTGCTGACATGATAGATGTTCCAGAGGAGTCTTGTGCCTCACAGAATTTTAACTGCAAACCTTTATACTTAACACATATCTCCTAAGGCAAAAAGACACACCACAATCAACACTAACATCATTTAAAACTGCATCAGCCAGAAACTACAGGTCTGTGTCAGTTATGATTGCTGCCCATTAATGCAATCCTTTGTTATTGTACCACCTATTATTTTACCACTTGTCATTATACCACCCATCCCTAGGTGGTATGAATGAAGTTTGCTTTTTTCCGGACAAGTAAAATGAAGTTTTATGCTCCTAGAAATGTTATTATCCATACTGCATTGTTTCAAAATCATGCAACTTGAGTGATAAGTCCCATATGGGAAAAGAGAACTAGTAATGGTACCTACTAAGACACAGATTTTCTGCAGTAAGGCCACTAGAATAAGTGCAGACACAGACAGATTATAATTTTAGAGGAATAGTACGGCATGGGAAATGACAGTAAAAAAAGAACTGGAAAAAAATGGAGAAGAGAAAGCACAAAGTGAATAGTGGTACTAAATCCAGCAAAGAGTAGTGAAGGAAAAAAGCAGATATCCAGGGGAGTGAATAAGCCTTTAGTTATCCATAAGTGGTCCCATTACCAATTTAGAATTCATTACAAGCATTAGCATGGCAGCCATCAGCATCGTTTCTGGAGCCTCCCTAAATGCTTTCTTTCATCCCTGTGCAAACCTCCGAAGCGCAGCGACACAGCGCACCTGGCGCGGGGCCAGCTCGCAGCTTTCAGCTGCATTGCAGAAACAGAGCTCTGCTGCCAGAGGGCAGAAAACATGGGCCAGGCCACCGTCCTCTCCTGCACTGGATGAGCAGAGATGGGACCAAGGGTGGCCGGGGGAAGGGAGGCTCATTGTGCCATGGATGGGGGTCAAGCTGTGTCCTTCACCCCTGGCCTCTGCTGGCACCCGCTCGGTCAGGTCGGAGGGTCTCCAGGGCTTTGGCAGGAAATTTGCTGGAAATCTATTGTTATCCCAACTGCCTTATGGCTGGATTCCCTCTGTGCCAGATGAGAAGTAAGGACTCTGACCAAAGCTCTCGATATTTTGGGCATCTCTGGTTTCATAATATCTGATAATGTGAGGATTGGTGCTCTCAGTGATGCTCGCTCAGAAAGCAGCAGTGGAGATGAGTTGAGTTGAGAAAGGTTGTCAAATGGAAAATACTTTTTTGAGAATGGCTAAACCCTGGCAGAAAGTTCTGCTGAATTTGAGTTGTTATTTTAATTGATGAAGGTTAAAATATTTTAATGTTTGGTAAATGTTTGTTTTTGCCTTAAATATTTGATTTTAAAAATTAAGCAAAAAATAGCAGTGCAAAATGTGTTAATGAGAACATCCAAACTGAAGTGAAAGATATCTTTTTAAGTCAGACAAGATGTTTCTGTTTACAAGAAACAACCTTTTTATTTTTTCTATTTTTTTTCTATTTTTTCCCTCTAATTTCAGCAGTAAAAGTGGGAGAAATTTTTGAAAAATAGATGGTAAAATGAGAACTATGCCTGTAGCTTCTCTGAGGACTGCTAATCTTTCTTGTGTCCTTGGAAGGCATTTGTGCAGACCTCCGGTAATTGTGGCAACATTGTTGTGGCATTTTGTTTTACTCAGGCAGTAGTAACTGAGTATCTCTCTCTTAATCAAATATTGAATTTGCCTGGGACACTTAGAGATTCAAACATATTTACGAAGACAGTTGTATCAATACAACATCCTTCATGGTGACCCTCAGAGTGTCTTCAGGGAAACTATACAACAGCATAATGTTTTCTGAGAAACATATTTTTTCCCTTGTAAAAAGAAGCAGACAAGTTTGTACTCAGCTGAGGTAAGCTGTTGTTAGTCTAATGGTCTATTAGGAAGAATTTTTGAAAACTATGTTAATCTCTGAGGCAATTCTGGTGTAAGAACATATGGCATCCTAACATTGATATGCTTCTTATTCACAATGAGAAGAGTGTTTTTCTCTGAATTCTGAATCTAAACTTTTTCATTTCAAGAAGTGCAGCGTTATTGTTAATGTTGGGCATTTTACAGTTGGGCATCACAGAAAGATTGGTCTAATTTCCCTCCTGACCTCATGCTTTCACACCCTGGGGTCAGACTTACATAGCTAAATTCTTTGATTCTGTGAACATTGAAATGTCCTATGTCCTGATTGTTTCCTTCTCTTTCATCTAGATCTCCAGATAAATACAAAGAAATGTTTACTGCAAATGTTTCAACTTTTGTAATGATAAATGATATTCAAAATGCAGCTTAAAATACAGATTTCTTCCTGCTTAGCTCTTCTGTATCCATTAGGCAACATTCTATGACAGTAATGAATTGGATGAGAAATAATACAGGCTTGGTCTTTGTTGGCATTTCCATTAAGACATTTTGCCTTTGAAAGTGTGGGAGAAATCAGCAGCTTATTTGGGTGAGTCTTATCTGCTGTCAGGGAGCAGCTGGTGTAGGCTAAAATGTTGGTCTTTTCTTTCTTTCTGCTTTTCAATTCATCTTGTTGAAGTAGAACAGAATTTTTCATAGAACTATAGAATGTTTTGAACATCCAGATCCATCCTCCCCGTCCTGGGCAGGGACACTTTCCACTAGACCAGGTTGCTCAAAATCCCATCCAACCTGGTTTTGAACACTTCCAGGTATGGGTCATCCACAACTTCTCTGGACAACCAGTTCCAGAGTCTCACCAACCTCCCAGTAAAAAATTTCTTCCTGCTATCTAATCTAAACCTTCTTTCTTTCAGTTTGAAGCCATTGTCCCCTTGCCCAGCTCTTCCTCAGGCACCTTTCAGGTACTGGAAGTCTGGTCTGTGGTCTCTCCAGAGCCTTCTCTTCTCCAAGCTGAGCAAACCAAGTCCATGTTTTCACCTGAAAGATCCTCTAGCAGAACTTAAATGAAAGAAATGGTTTCAGAGAGAGTCCTGCCTGGACCTGGTCTGTGTTTGGTTGGAGCATGACAGCAAGAACAGTGAAAATAATGGGAGTTCTGGATTTCCAAAGATGATATAATGTACTCAGAGTAAATGCTGGCTAAATACTGAAGTCAGATAAAACAGTGGGAAGCAGATCTAGGGGTCAATGTAGCAAAGAAATGGGAGGCAAATGCATTCAAATGGGAATGTTTACAGTGCTGGTGTAAACAAGTTTGATTTCAGTAGTAATATCCTGGTAAGCGAATAGAAGGAACATGGACTTTAGTGAGATCAGAAAACGTATGGTTACAGTAATTAAGTCTTGAACTGGTAAATCTAATGATGATTATTGTTATTGCTGTGACCATTGTTGTTATTATTATTATTATTATTATTATTATTATTATTATTATTATTATTATTGATTTCCTGATCAGGCAAAAGTGATCAAGTATTGTGTTTGTGGGGAGCAGAGCAGCAAGATTTGGATTTTACAAGCAGGAGGCAAGGCAGCAAAATGTAGTGTCTAAGTATTTTTAAATACCCCAGCAGTATTTTCCTAGGATGGCATTTGTGTGTTATTGTATACCAAATAGGTCTCAGAGGTGCTACCTACTTGTGAGCTCACCATCATAACATAATTCCAGCTTGTCCCATCAGTCCCCCATGTTTTACATCTGTTGTAGAAACTGAAAGCCTTTTCTCAAGCCTGGCCTTATTCTTTGAAGATATGAAATTGCCCCAGTTCAATGTAGAGGCTTTAGTTTTTTCATTGTTTATGTGCAAAACAGAGATTCTAGAGGAGTGAAGAAACAACACAAATAAATTTCATTATTGCTTGGGAAAACCTGATCATCTAACATGTAAATATCCTATGCAACAACTCAATGACAGATAGTACAAAATCTGTGTAGCATATGAAGGTATTAACCACCACCAATCCAGGACTTTGGAAAGTATCTCCTGGGCAGAACAAAGGGAAGTGATTTTGGAGAAAATGAGAATGTCTATGGTAATAGAGAGCATAGGAGGAGAAGCTGATCTTAAAAAGGGAGCACTGGGAAGAGAAATAAGAAAGTTTCCTTTGAAGGGTGATTCATTAGACTAACAGACAACCTGCTAGGTCAGCAGGCCTTGGTTGAAATGAAAGAATAAAGAGCTGAAAAGCCCATTCTATGTCCCAGTTGCTGTTAAGATGAAGATGTCCTGTGCCCTCAGGCAAGGATGCTTAGTCAGAGGGGCTGGCCAAAACCCAACAGTTCTGCTTTTTGAAAAATCTCAAGGTGGTTGAGATTGACATGAGATGTCAGCACACACGAGATGGGGACATTCTGATAGTTATCACTGAAAGAATATGATTAATCAATTAGACAGTGAAATAAGGCTCTTATAGGGGAGTGACCTGCACAACACGGTGAGGGTGTGGGTCTGAGTACATTGCAGGTATGTGTGAGTGTGAAGGTATTGACCCGTGTATCTTGTCCCCCTCAAATTGCAGCCACCAGCTCTTGTACAGGGAGTTCTTGGATGGGCATGCTGGATCCTTGCTCAGCTCTGCCTCTCCTCCAGTTAATCTCATCAGCACAATAAGTCCAGCACTGCTGCCTGTCCTCATCAACATTAATGCTTGTTTCTTGCTGTCAGGGGTCTTGTCCAGTGAGGAATTTGTGCCACTCACAAATAGAGGAAAGGTAGAGCAGTACAGCAAGGGAGGAGGGAAGCTGGCTGTCTCTTCCTTTTTTTGTGCTTCTTTTCACTCCAAATCTCTGTGACTGAGCACAGCTCCTTCCCCCACAGGAATCCCATTATTTCACTTTGAAAATCTGGTCAGTCTGTTCATCATTAGGTTAAATTGGGATTCCCTGTCCTGTGCCTAACGTGTTATGTGGGGAATTAAGTAATGACACTTAAAATCCCTTCTAATTTTAAATCCTTGTCTACAATTAAATGTTGCTTTCTTGGCAAAATTATTCTAGATTATTTTAAACAATTAAATTTGCTGCAGACACATGCCCCTTGATATGCTGAGCTTCATCCTCCTCTCCCAATTCTAGAGTGACTTGGTGCCATGTGTACTCCTTGCCCCCTGAGAGAATATCTCAAGGACAAAAAAAGCTGTCAAGTGACAAGAACAAAGCACAAGGAAGTGCTGCTTGTCCTTGCTCTCCCACCCAGTCCCTAATAAAGAAAACGAATAATGCCCATTTTAGGTAGCTGCTTGTACAACTCTACTCTCATTATTTCAGTAAAGCAGTGTAAGCTGCCAGCTGTATCTTTTGTACCTCCAGACACACTTTGCAGAAGAGCTCTTTGCTGCTATTTTGAATGTGAGTTTCCCCCCCTCCTCCCTCTTTTCTTCATGTTGCTTCTCTAGATCCTGACTGAAAGGAGAGTAGGGAGAGCTCTGCATGCATGGCTGAGGACGACAAGCAGGGCAGGGGGTGAGCAGCAGCAATCCCTTCTATTACTTATGTCATTTTCTCACTTCCTTACTAATACCCTGATAATTAGAAAGGTTCTTATTAAGCTTATCTCAGTTCCTTGGTTTAAATGCTAACTATTTGTAATATCCAGAGGTATCCTGCCGACTGCTGTTCTGAATAGAGCATTTCTGCTTCCATCCCCAAGGCTGTTCAGCTGCAGAGCCCTTTGGGCAGCCATGTCCCAGCTCCCAGTGTAGCTCTGACAGGGGGTGGGTTCTGGGAATGTACAGAGTGCCTCTGTAGGGCTGCAGCATGAGTGCTGCATCCTATCTCCTTTAGTGCTGTCCCTACTGGCCTCGAGCCAAGTTTAGCCCTTGCTGAACACAAGAAAAGTCCAAGTGTTTTTTGGCAGAAATACAAACCACTTGGAGCACTTTGGCGTATGGATGTGAAGTGTTTTACAAGCATCCTTAGAAGCCCAGCACAGCTCTTTGTATCATAAATTTCTCTACTGTGGACAAGCCTTGAGAAAATACCTAGGAGAGAAATGGGAGGCAACTGACAGCATAATTACTGGTTTGGGGAAAAAGGAGGCCAGAAAGGGAGGGGAGAAGAGATACTTGTTGATTGGTCAAAATTTTAATAGTGCAGTTTTACCAAGAATTGGAAATCAGAGTGGAATTGAGCATATTTACATTTTGAGGCTTGTTTTCCTTACTGATAACAAAACTCAAAAATTTACCAAAATCAGAATAATTTAATTTTATGAAGTAAAACATTTAAATTTACTAATACACAAGTTTGCCCAAATTTCATTTTGGATTTGCTCATTATGCTACCTTTATTTTACTTCCATACCATAAAATCCTCTGATCTCCCTTTCATTTGCATGGGAACAATAAGAGTTGTCAGCAGAGATTATTTTGTATTTCTGTCTATACAAAGTCTCTGCATTATTGCATTCTTCAGCATGCTAATGTTGATACTAGTATTTTCTGCATGAATTTCCACATTTTTATTCCTCAACTGATGCTTTGGATGCAACCACAATTTAATTCTATCAGAAGTGATGACAAATATTCTTTGGTGAATCTGAAAGATGATATCAGAATACACTTTGTGTGCAGCACTCTCACAAGTACATCAACAATCTATTTCTCTCAGCTTGATGAAAAGTTCCTGCATTAGAAAAATATAAAAATAAAGTGACTCCACTGACTTAAATTATTGCCTCAGCTTCACTATTATGAATCTGGAGAGTGAAAAGAAAAGAAATAATATGATTTTTTGTCTTTCCCATAAGTATCACTCGAAGACTCACTGGTTAAGTTTCAACAGCTGTGAAGCAGGACACATTTGTGAAGCTGCTTGAAGGTTAGTGGGTACTCAAGACAATAAAGCAGTGATAGAATGACCCCAGTTAACAGGTTGTATCGACAAGGAACTTAGTCCCATCTGCCTTACAAATTTTAAAAGTAAAATAAAGAGAAATTGTCAAGGTGTAGGGAGATTTGGGCATCACTTCTGAGTGTTAGTAGGGCTAACTGAGGCTGAGGAAGCTCAAGATAAAAATTAGAGGTCTCTGCTTAGCTCTGGTTCCTCTATTGCATCCAGACCACACCAAGAACATCCCACCACTAATTGACACAGCACAGGAAGTCAAACCAAACTGAACCAAATGGTTAAGCAGCTTTATACTTACTGCTTGTCAAACAGGACATACTCTCAAACGTGGGGCAGAGAGCACACAGAGGTGTTCTGCCTCCTGTAAACCTACAAAGACTATGTATGCTCTCCCTACATGCTCTTCTTTTACAACATGGGGGTTTTGTGGTGAGTGAACTTAATGATGCTCCCTACTTATTCCTGCTATTTTTTTGAGAGGAGAGAGCAATTCCTGTGTTGAAAGCCACAGCTATATACCGATTTCCTATGTCTTGCAAAGTAAATCTCCTTCTTTCCTATAATTAACCATGTACTTGCAGTTAGAAAATGATCTTACTGTGATCTTACTGGTTTATTAGAGGAAACAGGAACCAGAGAGAAATCTATGAAATGGTGGAAGGGAAAAGAAATTGGTTGAAACTATGAGAAGGGAGAAAAACTGGATGAGAAACAAGTATTCAAGAAGACTGAGCATTCCATGTATTTTTCTGGCATGGTGGCACTAGGGAAGTCTTTGAAGAAGATATGGGTGTTTTTTTCTCTGAACAAAGGAGACACGCCTCTTTAGTTCTGCTTCTAGTTCTGCCAGTGAGTCCTAGAAAAAAAAGAAGAAAAAGCACTGGACTTCAGAAACTTAGAAAAACTTCCTGGAGGCTGAAAAGCAATGTGAGTGAATGGCCCCAGCACAGGGAGAAGCAGCACAGTGCAGGCTGTGAAAGGGGGTGCACTGGCTGCGACTTCCCCCCTCTGCTCCTCCTGCTGATGGCTGCTCCTGATTCCAATTACTCTAGGGGCTGCTTCATCACAGACCATCTGGCAGCTGCTCCTGGCAGCACTGCTTACCTTCTGCAGCCTGAAGGAGATGGGATATCTTGCTCATTTCACCAGGATGTACCAGAGTGGCATATTCTGACTGCAGCAGGTTAAGGAAGACTTGCAGGAACATTTTGTCCCCTGAAGGACTGTCAGTCTTCAAGGGG
The DNA here is from genome assembly GCF_903797595.1 of Erithacus rubecula. Lineage (NCBI taxonomy): Eukaryota > Metazoa > Chordata > Aves > Passeriformes > Muscicapidae > Erithacus > Erithacus rubecula. The sequence continues at coordinate 104,425,748 of NC_136689.1, forward strand.
GCAGTGGGAGCCTTTGAGGAAGGAAATGGTGGCACTGCTAGTATTGGAAGATGATAATGCATAGACTTAATTGCAATTTTTGTTTAAAAATAAACTGCTAGAAACTTCAGCAAGGTTCAAGAACATTTTTAAGGCAGTAACTAAAGACAAACCTTTGGGTTGGTCCCTTCAATTATTCCCAAACCCTGAAAGTGTGGAAAGAATTATTGATGCACAAACTTAGGAACACCAAGATGTAGGATACAGGCTACTGTTGATAATGAAAAAATAATAGTGGTATTGATTGCTTCACCTTCAACAAGTAGGACAGGGAACAATAAGGCAAATGGGGACACCTCTCCACGTGGTGAACAGCCGAATATCAAACATCACTAAAGATTAAAAATAATTGTCATATATGCTTGGTATTTGTGCTTTGATATAGACTGAGAAGAAGGCAATTTAATCAATTTGTTATACTCTGTGTGATATGCATGTCTCAGAAGTTTGTTGTTTTGAAGCTGGTTTTGAAAAAAGAAAAGAAAAAAGTCAAAGAGATTTCATTTACAGATAATATGCTAAAAGTCAGTATCAGAGAGGTCTAGAAAAATATATTTGTATGTAGATAGCAATAGAATTTAAAGTTATAAAACTATAGAATTACATAGTAATGAAGTTTGGCCGGACAAGTGGGCAGGATTGCTTTCAGTGTATGGCATCAACATATACCATTCCTGCCTCCTGCAAAATATTGCCTACACACTCTCAATTTTTCTTGTGAGAATATCTGGACTAATATTACTTTGTCTTTTTTTGATGTGTCTGCAAACTCTCCTACCTTACTGATGCTCTATGTATTTGAATTTTAATTTTTTTTTTTTTTAAGATTATTACTACAAAGCAGGTCAAACCTTGCATAAAATCCCTGTTAGAGCAATATATTAGACTATGGAATCTGCCATACAAAAATAAGATAAAGACAGTAGTTTGCTATTCTAAAAATGTGGCCAGCAACAATGCACAGCCACAGCAAAAGAAAAACCGATGTTGAAAATTGGCACATTGAGACATTTTCACTGTTCAAGTCCAATTATCTCCTTGGTAACAAGTTCTTTCATTCATTACATATTGTGTTGTCAGAATAAACCATGTAATAGTGCTGTATCTGGGTCTGTACTGCTCTCCCAAATATAGAATATGGATGCTGAAGTATGAAACCTGCTAACCATTTTCTTATGCTTGCTGGAAAATTAAAATATCCATATGAATCCAGATCTGTCAGACTATAGTACTCGTCATTTTTCATGCATTAACTTTCTTTTAAGATGCAAGTCCTCAGAAGTTAATGGATTCTGAGTTACTGTCTGGTGAAAGCAAAAACTCCACCTGGCCATGATTTAAAATACCCCTCTCACCAGTAAATTGTGATTTTGCCATGCTAATAACCTCATTCTATTGAACATGTTTTATACATTTAAAGCTTTTACAAAAGTTGAGTGGACTTTACTCAAAGCACAGGTGGAATACTCTGAGGTGATTTACACAGCACCCCAGACTCAAATTAAGTGGTTGCAGCTTTGTGTGCTGAAAGTATACCTTGATGATGTTGATTTTGCGGGATTTTTTCTCCGGATTCCAGCTTGACTGTAATTAGGATAATGGTTGCTGGGGGCTGAGAGTGGAAGAGGCCATTCATTCAATAATTATCAGGTCTAGTGTCAAGGAAGCTGCAATGTGTGAAAAAGAACAAGGCAGAGCTGTGCTATTATAGCCCTCTGTACGCTGCTATCTATTTTGGGCCAAGATCCAAAAGCATTTTGTGGTCTAAAACAGCATCCAGAGATTTCAGCTGGGATAGGAGCCCATTTCTCTTTTTTACACAAGCAAAAATGGAAGAGATATTGTGCCACCCAAGATTTTCAGTCTTGCTACAACTACAGACTTAAGAAAGGAGATGGAAAGATGAAGGCAAGTGGGACTGGAACACAGCTTGTACATGGCTGTGACATGACATCTCTTGTGAAGTCATGGCAGCAGTGAAAGAGAATACAAGAATTTTCACCTCTCGACTGGCTTCTTCTGTCCTGGACAGACAAGGAATCTGAAATACAGCTTTTGGAGCCAAGGAATAATATTATATGATGCCAGTACAATTAGAAAACAAGAAAGACAATATAAGAATGGTGGGTGTGGCTCCCTTTTGTAGGAGAGAGTATTTGCATTCGTAGCAGGTATTATGTACCTTTTAGGTTAGAGCCTGCCAGCCTGCTTATATCCTGCTGCTAAGTTATTGGTATTAACTTGGCATGTTCTGTCAGTCAGTACCTTCAATATCAATCCTAAGCCTTTCTTGGTAGTAGTGAAAGTGGGAGCATTAGGACAGACAGCACTGCTGTGCATGAAGTAAATAAGAAGTCTGTCCTCCTCTGATAAAAGCTGCTCCCTGTTAGAGTGATGTTTGCTGCTGCAGCTGCTAATGGCACCCCATGCAGGGATGAGTGAGTTGAATGGAACAAACTAGTGTAGGCATAAAGTTATCATAAAGTTATCAATTCTTAGGTTGGTTAGGGGCAAAGTAAATTGAGGAATGAGTCAAGGATCTGATACTAACATTAGTGTCCACATAGTGTCCAAAAGACCAAATATCTGAATGTCCCAGAGAAAGCAGTGTCTCCCAAAGTCAAATGAAATGTCAAAACCAGTGCATATGTTATTCAAAAATGCTGATGGGAATGCAATTGTATCAACATAGTTACACGTGTGTGAACCCATGGACCCGTGCTGGTTTTATACAAAACAGATATTTCAGTGTGGCTCCTTTCACCTGCCTTGCATGCCAGAGGTGATGCTTGCTTGAGCCCTGCAGTGTGCTGTGCAGCTCACCCACATCTGGGCTTATCCTGGCATGTACAGCTGTGTAGTTTTATCCATCAGCACTCAAAAACGTTCCTGGCCTGAAAGCTCTTCAGCTACACATGATATGTGTATGTTGGCTGACAAATGCACACTCTGGAGTGTGTAAATGGTTTCTTAGGATCAGTTGCACTTTCCTTAGCCAGCTTCATCTGGAATGTTGCCTGAACATAGAGATCTCAATTGCAAGGACTGCCATGATTGTGGGACAGTAGGTCCACAAAGAACGTGATATTATTTTTATACTGGACTCTTCAGAGGAAACTGCCACAATCAGAAATCTGCTCTTGGACTCTGTTATTTGGGATATTTCTGTTTTATTATCTGACAGAAGGGGAAAAAATCGCTCATAGCACTGCTTTTCTGCTAACCCTTTCCATGTTTAACATCTACGAAACCTGCTATTTTTTTTCTGTGGAGACTGAAAAGAGAAGAGTTTCTCATTCAGACATGCTGGGAAAATGTTTTAACACAGAACAAAAAGCTGCAGCCTAAAGAACAGATCTATAAAGGACTGGGAAAAGTCTTTCACAACTGGATGTTGAAGCAATTTCTCATAAAATGATAAAAAAAAGGGATTGATTTTGTAATATCTTGTTTTCTTCTCATAGGTCCTGATTACTGTTTCAGTATTACACATGCTGCCACATGGAAGAGAAGCGTGACATCGGCATTTGAAAAAGCAACTTGAGTGACCATTCAAATACTCCCCATGCAATGTTGAGTGTACCAAGAATGCCAAAAGATGACCATACACTACCCACTGGAGTCTCAGTTAGATAAGAAATTGCTGAGTCCAAAACCAACAAAGTTTTGACTCTCCAAGGCAGTGATAATGCCACGTAAAATACCACTGTATTTCTGAGCTTTGAGCTAGCTGCTGTCCTCTGTAACGTCAGATGTATTTTAGGATTACTGGTGTTGAATTTGTAAAGAACTCGAGGTTTAGTACAAATATTAGAGTCAAAAGAGAATTACAGATATGCATATTGCTGGGTGCTTTCACAAGATTCTGATACTGGAAGCTAAACAGAAATTAAAGTACTTCCAAAAGGAATTTGAATAGGGAATAGGGATTTTCCCAGCCTTCTAACAAGTTTATGAAATCTGTTTGATGTGTGTTTTTGAGGAGGACAGAGAGCCCTATGTTTAAGTTTTGAAATCATTTAGAGATCCAAGTAGGGTACTATTAACCTTCTACATTGACTTTTCTAATTGCTTTTGGATCTGAGTGACTTTTAACTATGGACTAACCCTGTCTTCCATGATTAAACCATGGCAAAATTCTCATAAAAATACTGTATATCCATGGTGGGATTTAATACTGGGGCTGTAAATTCCAGGCAGGTGGGAATATATATCTGCTCCATAGAATTTATACAGGTGTTTTTTTCATTGTCTCAGCTAAACACTGATGTTTTCTGCTAAATTAAAGGCATTAAGGGAGTTGGTCCTAATGGGACTTATACTCTGAGGCTGACAAGAATGGAGGTTTTTTTCCTTTACAAGTGAAGCTGCTCCATTTCATGTGATCTTGACTTCCTAAATTAGCCCTTTTCCTGTGCAATTGCTCTGACATTTCTTTAGTTTCTCCAGCAATGATTTAAGTCTTAGTAGCTGACAGTGTTTTAAATACAACAGTGCTTGATCAAAGCAGATCTAGACTTTCAAAACCTACCTTTATTACTCACTCATATTTTTCCTATGCAGATTATTCTTCCTGCTGTTATGATAGGTCTCGCTGGTGAATGATAGGATTTACCTCAATGGGGTAAATGACTCCAGGCTCGTCTTTCAAGCCTATTTCTATGTATTATGCATGTTTCTCTGTTTATTTACTTATAAATATATAAAACTTGTTTGATTGACCTTAGTTCCAAAGTGATTCTGGCATGTATCATCCTTTTCAAGTTAAAACTATCATAAAAGACAAGGATTGCTTGGGGGCACCTGCAGTGAGATGGACATGAGTGCAAAACAACAGACTCATAGAAAATCTTCTTTCATAAGTTCTCCTTCTTATGGAACAACACATAACAAAAACAACAACAACAACAATCATAATAATTAGGAGTAGTAGTAGTAGTAGCAGCAGCAATAGTAGTACTGGTAGTAGTCATTACCTAAGGGTTGGAAATTCAGTGCTCTTTAAGTTACGGGAAAAATTATTTTAAAAATAAAGGTGAGAGATTATAACCCCTGGAGCTGGGGATATTTCTTACAGCATTTCTTCTGCCCAGCTCATTATCTGTGTGTCTCATTGTCCCAGTGCTGTGTCTCCCACAGAGAGTTAAAAAGCGATAAACAAATAGATCTCAATTTAGCAGCAAATCCTTCTGGGAGGATATTGTAAAGCTGGAATTTTCCCATCTTCCAAATTTCCTGGTGATTTTGTATCTGAATGTTTTTCACATATGAAAGTCTTTTCATATCAGCTTGACAGGAAGCATTGCACATACCACACTACTGGAAGTACCTAGATTTTAAAATGAGAGATGCACAACCTGGCTTAGCAGGGGATACAGTAAGAATTTGTTCAGTCGTTAAGCCAAATCTCAAAATGACCCCAAAATAATTTGTGTCTGGCTGAATATTGTCTTTGAATCTTATTTGTTCCAGGGTTTCCTGGAGAAATAAGATAGAAGTGCATTTTGAGCTGACTGTTATGTAGGGAAGTCCCATAACTCATGAGATTTGAAAAGAGCATCTGGTGAAAACTCAGTAAGGGGTTGAAAAGGACGCATAAAAGACAGAAATAGGGCCCCAGTTCCTCAGAAGCTATTTATCCTGTCTTCTAAAATGTCTCTTTGGCTGTTTCTCTGAGTCACGCCATGATAGTAACAATACTCTGTGCTATTACAAGAGGGGTTGGTGAGAGAATAGAAAAAGTAAGGTAATTCCCTTTGCTCTGAGGCACCCTGAGTGAGTAATACATATGACTCTTCACATTCAATTTCAGCTATCTTCAATAAAAGGATTGTTTATTTGCCACAGGGTAGAAAAACAAAGGTAAACCAAAGAAGAAATAAGCAAAAAATAAAAGTTAACCAGACTGTAAGCACAATAGACCAAATTACTTAAGGGATGCATTTGGCCCAGCTAAATATATTATTGCAAAAAAAGCATTCAAGCTGGGCATGAAAGCTGACATCTTAAAACTCATTTAGTGTCCAAAGTCAGGCATCTAAATCTAGAATCTAGAATGAGAGTGCTTAAAAAAAATAAAAATAAAAGGAATCTTTCCTAAGGTGGTCACATTTCTGCAGTTCGCAAAATGTGAGCAGTACCTGAGGGGAACTGTGTTTTGCACCTTTACAGTTCAAGCACTCCACCTGAAACAACCCAGCACAGAGCTGCAGTGAAACTTCAGGGCATAGTGTTGCTTTGGCATCTCTCCTCGCTGCCTTCCTGCCTCTGGAGAGGCAATGAAAATTCAGTAAAAGACACAAACGAGCAGTTTTGAATCTGGATTACAGCTTTGCCATAGCAAATGGGTATTTATAAGCACTTAACTGCTGTCCTCATTGTGTTTGTTCCTAATTTGCAGTATTTTTGCTTATGTTGTAGGCTCTCCAGCCTCTTCTAGTTTTTGCCATCTCGCTTGTTTAAACATCCTCTCTTATCTGTGGAAGCAGGGAATGGGCTGAATCCAAGCAAGGATTGTGAAATATAAGCTGTCCTTTCCTTTTCTCTTGTGATATACTCTTTCTTTTCATTTCTGGGAAAAAGAAAACTTCCAACTCAAGACCATTTTTTAAAGGAATTTAAGTCACAATAGTTCAGATGTAAAAATTGTACAATATTCATATTTTCAGTTGATTTCAGTGGGAAAGGAAGGAGGTAAATAAGAGTTACAAATACTCTCATCGACCTAGAGCCCATGCTCAGTATTGCAATACATCTCTCCCAGTCAATCAAATGGAGCTGTTTTTTCTATAACTCTTTTTTTTACTGTAAAATTGCCTTAGCAGATACTGTGGAAGCTGCATGATCTGACCTGTGCATTTTAAGCAATATAAAGTCCATTTTTCTCTCATTATTTCACATTCAGTTTAGACTTACTCTCTTTTTTTGTATTGTTTACAACATTAATGATTTGCATTTAATCAAATAATTCCAGTCCAGTTCCATTGTATAAATTTGTTCTCCAAGTGTTCACATAAAATCCTATTAGTGTGTTTTCTCTCAGCACATTTTGGGATACAATAGCCCATTACTATGAAAATGGAAATAACTGTACTCCCAGGCAGGTGAATTGTTGCGTGGCATAACTGCTGTGCTGCTAAATTTTACACTCACATTTTGTTATACAGTATAATTCATATCAGAAATGCAGGATGGTGACTTGTCACACGTGGTATGTGCTGTGGGTTTTTTTAAAGTTTTAGCAAAAATCAATCTAGCTGCATGAGCTGTGAGAGCAGGAGCTCCCTCCCCCATCTCTTCCATATGTTCTGAATTAACTGCTGCATTCACATGAGCAAAACAGAGCTGGAAATAGAAACTGGAGCCCAGATCCTCCTTTGGCATAAACTGCACAAACTAGTACAGTTACATTGCAGCCAAAATGCATGGTTTGATGTGAATAAGTAAAGATATGGCCCTTTAGATTTCACTTATTCCATAGTCTTAGCCACTAAAAGAAAAGCATCTGTGCTTTGCAGACTACAAGCCCACTGTTGTAAAACAGGACGTCCCCCTTTGAAAGTGCTGTGCTATACATCTTCTTAAAAGTCATATTAAGTCTTCTTCTTAAAATAAATATTAAGTCATTGAGTTTTATGATCTTTATTTGCTTTCACAATGCCATTAAAATTGCTCAGACTAGTATATTAACTATAGAAAAGGAAAAATCTCAGTTGTTTTTGTCAATGTGTGGTTGAGTTAAGGACACCATGCTAGAGCATCTGGGAAATCCTGAGAGCTCTGAAGCCTGGGAATCCAGGAAGGGTTCACTGAAAGCAATTTGTTCTTGAATTCTTTCTCTGGTGAAATGGCAGGCTCTGTGGATGAGTGGAGAGCAGTGGATGTTTGCCTCAAATTTAGCAAACCTTTTGACATATTTTGGAAATACATCCACATAACTTCACTGAGGAGATAAGGTCTGGATGTGCAGTAGCAGTTAATGACAGGAAGTTGAATTGGCAGCAGTCTGATGTTCCTGGGAATCTGACATTGAGACTGATCCTGTTCATCATCTTCATCAAAAGCCTGGGTGATGGGCTGGTGGGGATGAGTCCATGGGTCTGGGGGATGCAGCTGGCATGCTGCAGGGCAGGGCTTGCCTGGGTGGAACCTCAACAAGCTGCATGAATGGGCAGTAAAGAACATTGTGAAGTTCAAAAAAGGTAAATTCCTGTGCCTGGGATGGAATAAAGCCATGAATGGACACCAGCTGGGGTTCACTGGGGTAGCAGCAGCTCTCCAGAAATGGACCTTGTATTTCTGGCAGTTTTAAATGTGCCAACACTGTATCTTTAAGGGGAAGAAAGCTAAACAGATCTTGGGCTGCACTAGCAAGAATATATTCAGCAGGCTAAACAGAGCGATTTTCCCTTCTGTTCAGGACTGACAAACCACACTTGGAGTGCTAGGTCCTGTTTAGGGGCACCTCAAAAAAGTTGTTGACAAACTAGAAAGAGTCCAGAGGAGGGCTGCTAAGACATTGAGGAGATTGGAGGATGTGACATACGAGGAAGTTCTACATTTGTGTGTGTGTGTATCTAATTGCAATCTTTCATTACCTGAGGAAGTGTTAGAGGCAGCCCAGAGCCCGACTATTCTTCATGCACAAAAAGGGAGTGAGAGATGACAGCAACGAGTTGCAGAAAGGGAAATTCTGACTAAAATATTCTCAACAAAAAGTGTGTTGAGGCAGGTTCACATGCATGGAGGTGTATCAGCAAAGTCCATCCATAGCTGATGTGCACAGAGTAATTTCTAGAGAAAAATAAAAGAGTAGGAGAGGGAGAAACAGACAGAAAGAAGGTGGTGGGTAAACTGCTCGTAGGCCAGCTGGGAAGGAAAGTGATGAGGGTCTCCAGATGAACACCTTCCTGCCTCCTATGCAGCAGGGGTCCTTTACAGTAATTTTTCCACAGTAACTCTGTAGACTTCCACCAGCTCTTGCTCAAACTCCTGTCTGGTCACTCCTGCTGAGGAGTGTTAGCACTGCCTGGAGTGTTCTTTGATGAGCAGCAGGTGCTTCAGAGCTGAGCTTTGTGGGGGTACATTGTTTGTTCTGTAATGCAATCCAGATGTGACAGCTGGAGGGAAAAGTGGAGAAGGGGAGAAAGAAGAGGTGGCTGTCACACCAGCAGAAACCCCTCCCTGCCAAAATCACTGTTTGCAGGTGCTTGAGAGCAACAGCACGAAGGAGCAGCTTGAGAGCAGCTGAAGAGACACCATGGCAGAGGCTCTGGAAAGCACTGCCCTGGCAGCTGGTTTGAAAAGGAGCAAAGCTGGGCCTGGGAAAAGAGAAAAGGAGGTCTACAGACTGCAGGCAGAAGGCCTTTTGCAAGCCAGCAGGCTAAAGCATCTTTGACACTGTGCAGCAAGGCTGAAAAGGAGAGCCCTTCACTGGGACAGTGGCGTGGCACTGGGTCAGGATCCCAGATGGGCTGTGGAATCTCACTGCCCATGGACACCCAAACATTGATGGGGCAAGGTCCTGGGCAGCCCCACCCAAAATTAGCCTTGTTCTCAGTGTGGGTTTGGACTAGAGCCCTCTTCCAAATTAGATTAACCTATAATCCTCTGTAATTAGTGTGCCATAAACACTGTAAATATATTTTAATTGGTGACTGAAGGCTTAAAATTTTGTCTAAAAATTCCTATAAGGGGAGAAGACAGAGCTCATGCTTGCATTGGGCATATTTTGATCTTCACAGGAAGATGATTAAAAAAAGATTATTTTAATTGACATAATTTTTATAGGGACTTAATCTTTTTTTCACTTTCTTTGGATTGAGACTTATGAAAAATGTAAAAGATGATTCAAGCATAAGTACCAAAGATACTGAAGGTTTTGCAGCTATATTTGACTCAATAGTGAATTCAAGGAAAGCTATAATAATGAAGCTTTTTTAAGATCATGAAATCTCCTTAATAATACTATTCATAAAAATAAAAGTGTTTACTGCTTGAATTAAATGCCTCCCAAATATTAAAAAATCATCCATACATATAAATTCTATTTTCTTTTCCAGGCTTTCCAATATATATTCTTGGGGAGATTGTCTTTTTCCAGGTTTATAAAAAGGAACAAGAACAGGTGAGTAAATTTATGTAGAATATGCACCTTCAGGGAGTTATGTAAATGAAACCTGAATTTTTCTATTTACTATAAATCAGAGTTCAGATAAATTTCTGTCCATTTTTTGACTGAATTCAGTCAATTCATGTTAAAAACAGCTTCCAATACAGTGACCAGATGCTGTGCAACCTAGCCAACTACATCACAAAAAAGTTTAGTTACAGGTCCTAACTAGCACTTGAAAACTGCAGGATTATTTTATATGCTCTACAAGGGAAAGTGAAAGTGTTATGGAACTGATGTCATTCCTGTACAAGTGTGTGGACTAAAAGATTTTAGTGAGTAGGACTTTGGGGTGGTGTTCTAGTTCATATCAGGTGATGGAAAAATTCCTACACAGTGCTAGATTCAGCTGATGAGAAAACTAAATGCATACTTTGCCTATTTAGTGCAAAATTTCCATCTTGGCAGCATTTTAGAAAATGTGAGGATTGGGTTGGGGTTTTTTCCCACTTTATCTTATTAGCTACATGAATATGACTGATGGATACAGACTACCAAGAAAATTATCAGAATTGTATTTTGCAGGAGGGAATTATTCTGTCCAATTATCTATTTACAAGATAAAAGAGGCACTAGTGGTCCCTACAAACAAACACAAGAAATCAAGAGAGAACCATAGGATATCAGGGTTATGCTTTCTCCATGTTCAAAGTTAGCCAAGGGCACAGGGCCATTTACTGTGATGGAAATCCAACTGCATACCTTTGCCTGGGATGAAGAAGGAAGTCTTTGAAAGTACTATTGGATATATGTAGGCTCATCCTTAGGCCATGCATACAAGGGTTAGACATATCTACTTCTTCTGAGGTAACTGAGAAGGCTATCCTTTTCTTCCTTTACATTTTTGGGCATACTTATTCTCTTTTTGAACCACTAATGCTTTATGGAGAGCTAAATCAAAACAGGAACCTGTGGATGTATAATCCTAGATTTAGGGATGGGAAGAAGGCAGTAAGGATATCTAAGGCTGTTCTGCTTTGCTACTTTGTCTCCTGGTCTGTTGTAAATCAAACTAGTATGAATGAGACTGTTAGACCACCACTCACTCAGGTAATGGAAGAGAAGTTTGTAGAGAGGACCAGCTTATTTTAGCCCATCCCCTTGATCTACATCTTATATAAAATATTAGAAATCTGTCCTGACTAACCAATTTTTTTACAGTCAAATAATGCAAAACTTAGTGTTGGAATCCTGGATACTGGGAATTTTAGACTTTCTGTGCTGATGGGCACTGACCCTCAAGAAAGCACTGCTTTAGACCTGGGGCAATGGAAAAGGCTTCCAAAATTGAATGATAGAGCTGGGATCACTAGTGTGTAGTTTAAATGGAAGTTTGGGTGGAAAATTTAGAATTTAAAGTTTTAGAATATAGTAATATATATGTACGGCAAGATGGAGGTTTTAGCCTGGAAGTTTCTTTCCTCTTCACCTTATTCTTCATGGGTTTAAGTGGTACCTTGTAATTGGATGGAAAATTCCACATTGCAGGTCACGGGTGTTTGGATATTGGGTTAAAAGTGAAAATAATTTAGGTGTCCATTCTTAATTGGACAGATTAGCCCTTAAAAGGCCTTGTAGAGGCCTTTTATGGACATTTTTATCTTGTTAGCTTGAAGTGCTGTACTGTAATATAAATTAGAATTAATAAACATCTAAGTCTGAATACGAAATACCGTCTCTCAAGCATTTAATCCTCACTCTGGAAGAAGAAAAAAAAAAGAAATAAAATGCAGTAACTTGGTGTGCTATACTTACCACTAAGTGATCTCTTGCTTTCTGCTCAGTCTGCCATCAACCATGCACTGCAGCATCTGCTGAAGTAAGTTTGATGGAAGACCTGAAAATGCAGGAACAACCTAACACATACAGTCATGTTTTGCTTGTTTTCTTCTTCATTGCAGAGATCAAGAGAGGACTAACTAATGTATTCTATTGTTAATTTGCCTTTGTAAGATATTACTCTCTGAGCCTTGAGATAGAAGGGTAAATCGTCTGCTAATCCAACCCTCTCGAGGCATTTTAGTAGCTAATCTGGTTGAATCAAATCAGTCTTGCTGCATATGATTAATTTTGGGCCAATTTAATTTTTATTAGTCATGGGTTTCAGTCACCTACAGTTGTGTGACCATAATTGCCCTTGAGCACACAGAATTCCTTTGTAAATTTGATTTGAAAATACGTCGGGGTAGCTCCACCTCCTCTTCATCTGTCTGTGCACTGCTAATCTTATCGTGCCTAAATTCATACCCTCTTAAATATAGGTTGGCAAAATAAGACCTTTGCAGGCAAAATTGGTGAGTCAATTTGCCTTCTAATTGTGGGATTTCTCGAGTGAATTTAGTGCTTTAGAAAGTGGTGCCTATGGCACCCATGAAAGGATTAGTTTATGAAGGCCAGCTCTTAGAAACAGCCCAACAATAGTGCCTTATCCTCAGGATCACTTATCAGTCAATGGGAGTTTGTTCTCAGGAGGGCCAGAGCCAATGGGTAAACTCCTGTTTATGCTAGCCGAGGAACTCTGTCTTCAATGTTTGGATAAATTATCACTTTGTATCCTGACGAGGTAATGTGGGGAGCTTAGAGGATCCTTCAGCTTTTGCTCATGCAGCTTTGAGTCCCTTCGCTCTGCCTGTGCAAGAATAAATTTGTTCTCACGTGGAGATGTTGCCCCATCTTATGCCTCCACTTTCCCACCCATAAATCCCTTCCAGCTGAACCAACGAAGCTGGAGCATTCCCAAGAGCTGCATGGGTCTTATGGGATCTGAACAACCTGGGACATCATAACAAGGATGGTAGTAGTGTCTCTAATGAGTGCCACAAAGAATAATGATTTTTCTGCTGTGGTTAGTGAAAAGGAAGTGACAATTCACTTAGTAACAACAGCATTGGTTTTGAGAGCTGGTCTGGAACTAAAGTTCCTGGTACCATTACACCACTCCCAGCACCCATCTGGCTTTGTATGGAGTGGATTTCTGCATCTGCCAGTGAACATTAGGTCCTAGATGACTGTTTCATTGGTGTGACTTGAAAAATTGCTTCTGGTTTAACAAATGTAGGGTAAGAACAAATGAAAGGAAAACCACACTATCTTTACTAATAACATTCTCTCTTTACTAAAATCCCATAGAGATGTAGCAGACATTGGTGATATTAATATTATGGGACTTAGCTGATGCTAAGAAGCATTTGGGAAAACTTTGACTGACTGGTTTAGGCGGTTGCTAATGAGGATATATCACTTACAGGGATATGGCAGAGTAAAGAGGTTTATTTCTCAGTGTGCTATTGCCCCATCTGAGACATGAGAGAAATATTCAAGCAAATGGGAAACATGAGGAATTGTAAGCCTCTGCCCTGCCTCAGCCCTGATGGCACGAAGCAGCTAAAAAGGGTTTGCTCCCTACCTTATCACAGCATAGAGACACCGTGATGCTGAGAGCTGCAGGAGGGACCTTTTTGCATGGAGACCAACACCAGGGGCAACAGCCTGGAGAAAATACAGCCAAGAGCTGCTATCCTCAGCAGAGCCTGATGAGAAATGGCTTGAGGCACCCAGGGGGCTTCCCTGTGCAAAACACTCCCCCCGGATGAAGGAACAGAAATGTTGCTGGTTTCAGACACACCAAAAGTTTCAGGATGTAGCTCTGCCTGCCTCTGCGGAAACAACTCATCATCCTTGTTACCCTTGAGACTTCTGGCTGATGTATCCTTCTTCCATTAGCCACCTAATTCTTTGAGGCTTCTCTGGGAAGGAATCATTCTGCTTTCCTCAAAGCACAGGAAAAGGGATTTATTTATTTGTTTAGATGTTTTTCTGGGCTGTGCTTTTCCCTTCTGACAATGGAGGTGGTTGGAATGTGTGAATAGAGATAATGTGGACAGATTGATCTGCACTAAACGAATCTCAAGACAGTTTCTTTGAGAAACCTATTTGAAATGTATTTATTATTTTAAAAGAGAAAACTTCAGCCACAAGATTTTACCAAGGATACAGTGAATTATTATATTATGGACTCCAATGAATCTTGGATTCCAAAATAGATATAGTCACTATGAAATCATGTGCATGAATTTTTCAGATTTATTCCCAGTCTTGGAGTGTATTTGCAAGTATACAGTTCTTAATGGTGTGTTTCACCTAATACAACTGAATTCTCGTATTGTCTCGTATTGTGGGAAGTAATGTGACATTAGGTTTAGTCCCACTGAAGATATTGAAGTTCTCTGGGGACTACTCAAAATAGCCAAAATTGTTTCAACACTAGTGTAATGCAGAAAAACAGTAATTGTTCAGGATATATGCTTTTCACTGTACAATTCCCTCAATTTCTTTAAAAAAAAGTGTTAAATACAATCTTTAGGTGTCTATATTTTTTCTATCCAATAACAAAATTTTAGCTGCAAACAACAGGGTTAAAACATTTGTGAATTTCTGCTCACGCCCTTCATGGTATCTTTCAGAAGGAGAGTAGGCATAACTGGAAACCCGTAAGCACAATTTATATGCATTTTAAATGGGCTGAGCTAACATTCAGTTTAATTGGAAAGAGTCCTGAATGCAAAGCAAAGCCTTCCCACACTGTAGAAATCCATATGTTAAAATGTCTTTTTTTTTTTTTTCAAGAATTTCACGGCTCTATAGCCAAGAGTTGCTAGAACAAAGACCCTGTGCTGTCCTGTTTTGAAAATAAACAAATTGTCAAATCTGTTCTTTGTGCCACAGCCACCAGTTCCTCGGTATATTCGCAAATGCAGAAACACAAAGCTGAATAATCTGCTTCTCTCAAGACAGCACATTAGGCAATTAAGGGGGTATGTTTGCAGGCAGGCACACTGGGCATTAGGCACACAACTATTAACAATGATAAGAATTGGGCATTTAATTCCCTTCATAGGGACGAAAATGTATCTCTGCTGTTTAATGCAAGCCAGTGTAGTAGTACGTGATAAACATGGATCAATAGCAAAGGATTTTTAAATTTAGAAAGCTGGTCCTCTACCACAGAATTGGCAATAGAGAGTGTTTCCCAGTAATAGAACCAGTCTACCTTTGCTGAGACAGGAGCAAAGTTATCTGAGGAAGTAGCAGCACTGTCATTTATTTTAATGAGGCTTGTTCTCCAACAAATGCTGTTTCCGCACTCTCGGGAAGGTTCCAGTAATGTTATAAAAAATGAAAAAGCCCTAACAAATGCTTGAGCATGTCTGTGTTTATATAACCTCAGATCATGGCATATAACAGGGCCCTGTGTTCATACAGTAGCAGAGTTATTTAACCATGTGTGCCTGCCCTTGTTGAATATTCAGCTTTTCAGTCCAGCTGATAAACTGATTGTCACGTATCCTTAGGTGATTCATCTGTTTGTTGAGCACTAAAACGTCAGATTCAAACTTCCCCAGATGGATATTGAAAAACCTGTTGCTTTTAGGACATTAAGGATTCATTATCCTCGTTCTTTTCCATGGCATTTTTATAGAACCTTATGGCTTGCCAGTCCCATCCCAGCTAAAGGATGAAAAAAATTCCCCAACATATCAGTTTTGTTGTGGGGTTTTTCAGTGTGAGTGTAGGGAGAAAACCATGCCAAAAATGACATGCCTCCATTTACTTTAAGTTTTGTATTTCATCAGTCTAGCAAACCCAGTGGGAAATTTAATTTCTAAAAACGAACATTATTGAATTACAGAAGCTCTATTTAGATCAATCAGTTCATGCCAAAATTATTAGACTTCAAAAGGAAAAATTAAATTTTTGACTAGAAATATCAGCAGATATATCAGCACTACTTGTGTTAAATGTAATAACTGTACTTTAATGCATTATTACTTCATGCTGAAGACCCAGTGTCTACTTCTGAACTTTTGCAAAATCTGAAAAGCTTGTACCTGGATGTTCTTTATCAGGTAATCATGCAGTCTGGATTAGACAGTTGTATCTGTTAGGGGAGTGCATTTGACCATTTTTTCCCTCTGCCTGTGCCTCTTCTTTCTTCATGCTACTGGAAGTTTCTGCTGAAGGAGATCTTGTTCAAGAAGCCCGTCTAGGAAAATTAAGATCTAGAAAAGGATTAGGCAAATTTAGAGAATGCAAACAGAAGAAGCAGCAAAAGAAAAATTATGCAATGGTATAGAACCAGTATAAGCATGTGAAAATCTAATGTTCTTTTAGCAGGCGTGGTTTTTGAGCATGCTAGTTAGAGTTTCTTCTACAGCAATGAGTTGTCATGCCTTGTCACATACAAAGCTGTGGGTTTATTATAGTTTAACTTGTGACATTTTTAACTTTTCTGGAGCAACTTTGAAATGTAAGTTAGACTAAAAGCTTAGACAATGTTTGTTCCATGAAGCAGTAATTGATGAAAAAGTGTTTGATGAGTAAAAGTTATGGACCTCTCATTGGCAATTAAACCTTATTCATGGAGAAACTTCATGCTAGGAAATTGGGGTTGTCGTGCTTTATGATTCAGAAAGAGTGGGCAATGCTTGTAGCAGTGTGAAATGGAACTTGAGCTCAGCAACAAAATAATTTCTTCTCATATACTAGCAACAACATTTTCATGTTGCCTCTAAGGAAAAAACAGCTTAAACGGGGGGAAAAAAATCAGAAAGGCACAGATTTTTCTGCAAAGTATAGTAAATGACACTTGTTAACACTTGCATTTAAGGTTGCAGTCATTTTACTGTAGTCCACAGTAAGGTTTATAATCTGCATGGTACTTTTTGATACTTCTCTTTTACAAGAAACCATGAAAGATAAAGCATAATTGAAGAATTTTGTGGGAAAGATGGCTATCAGTTGCCCTTTCACCTTGTTATTTCTCTATTGTGAGCTTCGAGAGAAGGTGATAAAATATCTTGCCCGCAAAAGTGCTACATAGTGCATTTTTTTCTGCACTGTTAAATTCTATTTTATAAATGAAAGCCAAATTCCACATGTGATGCAGCCTTTTTATTCTGCTGTGGTATAGGTTTGTAAAAGGTTAAGCTAAAATATTCTGTTTCGATTTTCAATGTATATTCAATGGACAAAATGGGAAAAAACTATTTAATAACATTTTTTATTAAAATCGCGTCTTTGTTTGGCAATTTCAGCCTGTAAAATACTGTAAAATGGAATATCATCCAAGGTTAATCCAAGGTTATCCATGAAATATCGGCAGATTTATGCCATGCCACCCTTCCCTGTGCTTCTTAGATAAACACAGTGAGTATGCAATACATGACTTTAAATATGTAGAAAAAAAAAATTACCAATCCATTTGAAGCCAGAAAAAGGTTTGTCAGAGGAAATACCCAGGCAGTAAAGATGCTGCAAGGGATAAGCAAAACCCACTTGATTGTTTAGATGCCTATTAGGGGGCAATGGCTTAATGCAGAAGCTACTCCTATTTGCCACAGCTCATAAGAGAGTTGTTTTCTGTCAGAGGCAGTGCTACCAAGGTGAGCTGTCTGGTCAGGTGTGGCAGTGGACACAGTGTAAAACATGGATCTGTGCTTTACAAACACCCTGTGTCTCACTACTGACAGTGCATCTGCTGCTACGACATTACTTAGAGGAATTAAGGAGCCCAGGCTGCTGTCCTGAGCAGATACTTATCTTTGACACTGAGGAACTGATTGGTGTAAGCTAGTTAATGCCACAAAATGAAGGGAATTATCCTTCAGAAATAAAGAAGCTATAAGATTCTTCAAATGCTGTGAGTCTGAAAATGAATGACTTACCCAATCCTAGAAATAGTCCTGCCTAATTTTATAATTACTCTAAATTAGACTAGCCACATGCTTACTGCTAAGCTCAAATCTGTCTGCAGGATCTAACATATGTTAAATCATGTGTCTGATTCCCTGCAACCTATTCTGCAACTCAAAAATGCACTAAAGAGCTGTCCTGCAATTTCCATGATATACTGGCAGCTGAAAACAAATTGTGACTGTGTTGCTGAAATTTTTGTGACCCAGGAACATTTTGTGATAAATGGCGTTTGTACAAAAACTAATCAAATCCAAAAATGAGGAGAAATCTGTGATTCCAGGGAATATTTTACTTTCTTGCAAAAAGCAAAAGCTACAGTGGAAATCACTTTTCTCACCACAGAAATACTATCACCTCCAAATAACTATTTTTGGACGTTTCTTGCTATAGCTATAATTGACAGAATGTGAAGAGTTACTTCTTTTGAACATATTGAACCTTAGTAATTCCTTTTCTGATTTTGTGAAAATGCAAAATTAAGAGTGATTTTTAAAGTATGTACTCTATTTGGAAGGGAAGTGGTTTATGGCATATTGAAGCTAAGAAATAAAATTCAGGTCACACTTGTGAAGGACTGCCCTGATTTCTTTACAGACAACTGATTTCAGCATATAATGTTAGGCACTCTGTTAATTTGCAACCGGAATTTTTACTCATGGCTCCTCGATGTAAGCAGCTTTGTTTCTCCTGGATACATTTGCACGATTCCTGGTTTCTACACAAGTGAACGGGAAAAGCTCTCTCATGATGCTGCTGCAAAACCCAAGTAAAATTTCTTGCAAACTATCTGGCTTGGGCAGGCTAACCAGTTCCTTCTTTTCTTTCCTAAGAATTGCTGTCTGCATCAGGCTAAAATGTCTGGTGACTCAGGAAAACCTGATTAATTTCGAGGTTAGTCATTGCACAGCCCTTGACTTGGTGAGTGTTACTTCCAGCACTGCCCTCTAATTGACCTCGACATTGGGCTTGTGGAGTGAGCACTGATAAGGGGTGAGTGGCAGTTCAGCTGCATGCAAGCTCAGAGCCAGGTGACTGAGTGGCCCAGAGCTTGTGTCACCTTCTCTGTGTGGGTGATGCTGTGGGCTGTGACCTTCGTGCTGAGGGTGCTGAGCTAAAAGCACCCAACCTGTCTCTTTCGGCGCCTGGTTTGCTTCCAAATGTCACTGGTTTTATAAGGTAGCAGAATCATTCTTTTGACAGATCCAACAGGGAAAAGAGTAAAAAAGTAACCCAAGCAAATGAACACACACACCAAGAAAAAAAAAATTAAAAAACCTTCAAACCTGGGGAAAAAGCTTCTGCTCTTTAAAACAGGGAAAAGTTCCACCGAGCGTATTCCACTGCAGAGTCACGCAGTGTCAATGCTTACCCTCCCCTAATCTGTTGTTAGCTATCATCTCCCCACTTTGATAGTTACCTCTCACCTTCTTAATCAAATTGTCATAAATAGGTCAGGAATTCTTGCTACTGGCTTTATTCAATAGCACCTCTTTATCTCTTCCTTGTTTTAAGTCCCATACAATTTTCTCCTATTTTTCCATGTGCTCTGTTCTCATGACAATCACTTCTGTTTGATTGCTGCTACAAGGCCCTGATTGCAATTCTTCACTGATGAAAGAGTGCCGAGACTTGGGGATTAGGGTTGTGTTCCAAATTCTGCCAAAAACATCCTGACTTCAGGCAGTGCATTCTGGATATATGCTTGGTTATACAGAATATTTGTTTACCCCAGAACAAAAGAATAAACAAGAAACAGGAAAAAGAATCCCAAAATTATTTTCTATATTTCCTGGCAGAATTCATGGGCTATAGCTCACAGTTATTTTAAATCCATTTTAACTCTGATAAGGTAGTAGCTTCTCTTTGGGAGGCTGGAGGAGTATCCCTGTTAATGATTGTGAGATTGTCCATAACAAGCTTTCCTAGAACACGGCTGCTGTCTGACACCAGTCTGATAAGTGTGAATAAACCATTAACAATCTTAGTTCATTAACAATGGACCAGGTTGGTTCGGCTTCCTTATTTCATCATGGCTTCGTTTTTGCAGATTGCATGTATTACAATAGGATTTATCTTAGTAAAAGTATTGGCTTTTAATTGTAGGATTACACTGAGTAATTCCCAGCTCCCCCATGGGAATTCAGCTGTTTTTCCCCACTGACTAAAAGGAGATGAGTTTTTTACTGGTTGTTGCACAAGCCTGGGAGTTGGGGAGTCCATATTTTATTCCCAGTTGTGTCTGTGATTTACTTTGGGATTTCTCAGTGCCTCAGTTTTACCCAAATAATGGTATTACTCACCTTTTGATAGGAGTGCTAGGAAAATCCCTGGGTTGTTTGCTGCTTCACTGAACATGAAGTTGCTCTGCACTTACTGAGGGCAGATCAGTCATTCAACTAATTCAAGCAATAGCTGGAGACACTGTGATTCTACAGAAAGTCACAACCTGTGTCTTGGTGTGCAATGTTGTGCATAAACTGAGTATTATTTTTGTCCCAGCCCTATTGGGTGCTCTCTCCATGGTTTAAATGGGAGCATTGGAGGATGCTGTGGCAATCTGAGCAACTGAATTTTATGAGGCTCTCTGCAGCATCTGAACTTCTTTGAATCTTTCTTAATTAAATTTCCAATCTGTTTAAAATATTCTCATTGTTTTTATCTATCTCTCCAGCCCACCTATATGTGTAAATATACAAATGCACACTCACACACACTCTTTAGACTGTCAACTTCTCTGTCTTCCTTGTCCAGGCTGACAAAAATACACACCAAAAATACAAACACCAAAAAATCCCAACAATTGAGAAACAAGGGAAGATTTTAAATAGCTGTTCCTTTCACACAAAAAAAGTTCTGAGGAATTATAAATGAAAAGACACCCTTGTTTTTATTCAGGAGGGATATTGTGAAGCTAATTAGTTGTTAATTTTTTTTTTCCAACACCCTCCCGTATATTATCATTATGCCAAGAGTAGGTGTACAATGCTTCCTCCTCTATAGTGAAATTGCTGTTATATAATCATATTAAGATGACTAAGAAAAGAATATAATATTTGGAAAATTCTTTTAGATTTCAGGAGCTTTTAGTCCCACATATGTATATATATGAATATACATGCATAATGTGCATGCATACATATATTCTCTCATATATACACACATACATATAGCTATAGCTCCTTTGCCTCTCCACTGTGCATCAAAAAGGCTTCCATAATGTCTTTTTCACAAGCTATTTTATTTCACAAAACTTTCACATCTCCAAATGACCAATTTTAATCACTATCACCCAGTCCTCTAACAAAGTACAATAAAATATGTATAGGAGACCTATTACTTAATCAAGCCAATAACAGGTTATACTTACACTGCTCCACTCTGTGTATTCATAGCACCAGCATATTTTTTTTTCCATCTTTGTTATTTTATTTTTTTCTTTTTACCCTGCAGCAGCAGCAGCTCTGATTGCGACAACCAATAGACATGGTTGGCAGGATAAAATGTAAAATAACAAAACCTACAGTCTGCCTTGCTTTGTGGATAATATGCTGCAACAACCAGCCATTTCCTGCCTGTGGCTGTGTCAGCTGAGCCATCCACAGTCCATTTTTTCATTGGTATTATTTTTTTCAGTGTCTATGAAATCTGGAATGGGACACAGCATGCTTGGAATGTGGCCAGTATCCTGTTGAGTTAGTAGAATGGAAAGAAAATAAAAAGTACACTGACCCAATTTCTTTGACTAAATATACTGGGCCATAACAGCAAAAGCTAGGGATGTGTTTATACTTTGAATCATTTTTCCGATGAAGTGGCTTAGGACAGCACATTACAAATGGAGATAGAGATCAGGTAGTGAAACCTACTCATCAGGTTCTCCACTGGCTTCAAGCATCTCTTTACATCCCAGATCTCAAAGATTTAAAAGTAGGTTTCATTTTTTCTTTTTCTTGTTTTTCTACATAATTTAATTTAATTTAATTTAATTTACCTGGAAGTTTCTGTCCTTTTTATTTTATTTTTTTTAATATCTGTTTCAATTAAAGTACTTTAACAACAAACAAACAAAAAAACCTAGTCAGTGTGTTTTTTCTTTATGTGACAAGTATCAACACTAAGGATTTGTGGAGATTGTGTCCCTTACTCTCTGGTGAGATCAGAAATGCAGCTGGATGTATCTGGAAGTGAGGAGAAATAATAGCACAATCAGTTAGTTTTTCAAATGGAAAGTGGAAGATGCACTTAAAACCTGATGATAACTTAAAGTGAACAGGTTGTGCCTACCTTTGGCTGCCCCACACCTGTGTCATTCATGCTGCCATCCCAGGCAACAGTGCTGCTCCAGTGAGGAGTGTGCCAAGGGGTTGGCTGCTCTGTTCTGGGAACTGTGTCCCAAGAAGGGCCAAGTAAACCCTGTGACCTTTCTCAGTTTCCTCATTCATGAAATGGGGACAATGATCTGCCTCCATCTTTTCAGAACACCTGGGTATATCTGATTGCAAAGTGGCAGGACACAATGGGAGCTAAACAGAACTGTTCTCCAATGCCATATGGCCAGACAGGTTGCCAGCATTCAGAGATAAAAAAACCAGATTAAATTATAAATCCTGCCTTGAAAAAGGCCAAACCCAACAACAACAGCAACAACAACAACAAGAAGAAACCAAAAGAACAAACATCAATTAAAGGTTTAATTTAGCACTAATAATCAAAATGCATTTCAGAAATGCCTGACCAAATAAACATTGCCCTACAGCACCCCATCTGCTGGTGCTGGCAGAAAAATAATAGTACCTGCAGTACTCCTCCAGTACATCCCCACTTTCATTGTCTTCGTCAGACCTACAACATAAGGTGCCCATCTTACTGCCCTCCTGCTTTGCTTTCCAGAGATCCCTCCCTGAATGCTTAAAAACTCCAGAAAGAATTATGCACTAAGTATGAATGAGAGAAAAATACAGCCAACCATTTGAATTTGGATTTGACTTGTTCCTGAGCTGTTGCTTAATTCAGAGGCCATTCAAGGTGAATCCTGAGTTTGTTTCTGGCAGCCTCTGTCCTCAGCATTGAAATCCTTTGTCATGGGACAGAGAGGCCAAGATGTGAAGAGAGGGAAGGGAGGGATCAAATACCTGAGTGAGGGCAAAAAGGACATTTTGATGAATTTTGTAGATGTTTCTGTCTAGGAGAGTTTTCCTTTCCCTTATGACCAAAGATGAAGATGATCCAAGGTGCTTTAAGGTATTCTGCTTGATTTGGCAGAGGAGTGAAGAAGAGTGATGTCCAGAATGATGGCTCGGGGAGTTCTGAAGACAAAAGCCCAGGCTAAACCATGCACTGGTATTACTCCAAACATTTAGAAAACAAAAATCCCTGGATCCCAGCATTTTATGTGTTGGACTCTAGCAGTTTTTCAGGGCAAGGGTTTTCCATGCATGAGTTTTAGAGGCAGCAGTTGTTTTATAGAACATGCCTGTTGGCAGGGTTGGGTGAGCAGAGCTAGTAGCGTGGTCGTACAAGGTCTGGGCAACAATTTCAGGGAAACACTATTATTTGGTCTATTTTTATTTCAAACAAGAGGTTTCTTTGCATGTAAATCCCCAACCAGTGTCTATTCATTGTAAGAACTGACAGAAGTGAAACTAAGTGAAGGAAAGCAGATGGCTGAAACATGTTGAAAAGAATCAATAGCCCCAGTTCTGATGCATCGATATTTTGGTGTGGACACATTCAGAATTGATGTTTAAATGTCAGCTAGGCCCAATTTGCAGCATTTCAAAGCTGCCTTTGTGTTTTGAATTCAGCAGGGCTGAAGGTCAGAAGTTTTGCTAAGTATTTCAGTCCAATGATACATTTTGCAAACATTCATTTTTGTTTGAAAAGATATTCTTTTATCTTGTTCTGCTGGTAGTAGCCAAGGTGGAAGATCATAGAGCAGGCATAAGTTCAAACATGGTCAAAGGATGACAGTTGCTTATGCTATCTTGATTCTAACACTCCCATTATTGCTCCTGAAAAACTAGCTAGCCTCAACACCTATTTTTTCCAGTGTAGAATTATCATGTATTAATAAGTTCCTTTCTGTCTGAATGTGTAAAGATACTATGACAAATAAAACTCTTCACTGAGTTGGTTGGTTTTGATGTGTGCATCTTTTGTAGTAGAAAGAGACTGTGTGGCAATTTAATAGGAAGTGTTGATAGCCCAGAAAAGAAGAACATAAAAAATATGCATTTCCTTTTTAATGCTATACATTTAAAATATCAGAACTTCAATTAGTGCAATGTAGTCAAGACTCTTTAGAACTAACAGAAATGTGCATTTAAACCATCTGAAGAGTTAGTTATGAATCTTAAAATGCAATAGAAACAAGAGTTACATGAAATTATATTTAAAATATCCAGTGCATCAACATTCAGTAGAATAGCTTGTTTTCAAAATCGATTTAAAGATTTTTTTTTTTTTAGCCTTGCCATTATTTCAAAACAATCTTTTGAAATCATAGTCCAGTTGTCTATTTCACAAAACTGAGCAAAGTCCTCCCATGTTTACACACAGTAGGGAATTTGGGAAGTAGTAATTGAAATCTAGGCAAAAAGAACATTAAGAACAGGACTTTGCTAAGTAAATTCAAGGGGACAGTTTTAAACCTGTTCTATCTGAAGCACATGTCACTCAGTGTGTGCCACTGTGGTGGCATTCCCTATGTGCTTTGCATGAAGAAGACCAGTCTTCAGAGCTTTTCATAGGCTACAGCTCTCTTGAAATTAGTAGGACTGGAGGGTGTTCAGTTTTTCAAGAGAGTTGCATTTATTTCTATCTCAGCTACATTACATTCTATGAGTGACAGATGTGTGGCAAAATAGAGCACTGAAATTTTACTTTCAGTTCTGAACTGTGAAGATAGAACAATGCTTGTCACATTTCAAAAAGGCTACAAAGGAATATCCTAAATAGTTAACAGAGACACTAGAAGGAAACAAAATAGAAGAACTTAAAAAAAGAGAGAGATTAAAAAATCCACCTATATTTATATCTGTAAAACAAGGAATCTTCAGAACGTTCTGAGTAACAGAGGAAAGGAATTATCTCAAAATCCCAGGCAGAAAAATGAATGTGTTTTATTTTGAAGAAAATCTTGGATTTACTTCTGTTGAGCAGAAGATTCTGTTTATGAGGAGGGGGTTAGGAGAGGCCCAAGAAGAAAACATTCCCAGCTTGCATGACACAGTCAGGATGTGTTGTCTGGAGGATCAGAATAGGATGCAATTATGAATTCATTTAGACATGAAGGTCAGCTTATCCAGAAGTCATGTTAGCAAGATTGTGGTTAGGAATCAAGCAGGCAGACAGTTAAAGAGACTGTCAAAACCAAGACCAAACCGAAAATCAGCTTTGAATCCCCTTGTAACTGCATAAAGAAAGAAAGAAAGAAAGAAAGAAAGAAAGAAAGAAAGAAAGAAAGAAAGAAAGAAAGAAAGAAAGAAAGAAAGAAAGAAAGAAAAGAACAAGAAAAAGTCAGATTTTAAAAGTTATTGTAAGATTTGGTAGCTTGAAATTTGAATATTAGAGTAAAATTTGGGGACTCAGCATGGTCTGAATAATATCTAATTAAATCAAAGATGCAGGAATAGAAATGTACCATGAGATTCCCTTTCAGGAAGAAAGCTGGGTGCTTCACAGAGGTCTTTCAGTGCTACTGTGAATCCTTCACTGGGGAAGATGTACTTTATTTAGGAGCCTTTAGGAGCTGAAAGAAATTACATGCCATGTTTTCTTTATCTATCTTACAATTACTTAGAAAACACAAAGGTCTTTCTTGTCCTCATTTATTTTGTGTAAGAGGAAAGAATAATTAAGTAGTGCTCTGAAAATCCAAAACAAAAGAAAACAGGATCAACTTCATTGCCATGTGCCCCATTCAGACCTTAGAGGCATGCTATGCCTTTAATATTGTGAAAGAAAACTTCATTCACAAAGACCCCTTCGACTTTCTTGGAATGACATTTTACTTGCGGTGATTTTTAGCGGCTGGTTTGTTGGCTTGTTTGTTTGTTTTCATTAGAGGAGTCTGCTAAAGCATATTGACTTAACACAAAGTCACCTTGGTATCAGTTGCAATAGCCCCCAAAGCAGTGCTTGGATTTGCCCTAACTGGCATTGTGCTCTGATGTTTTATGAAGGCTTTTGAAAGGTAAAGTTGGATCAGTCCTTAACACCGCTAACCATGCACCTGCTTCTTGACCCTAACTATGTGAAACATGACATCCTCTACCATTGCTCCCCAACTCTTTAAAAAAAAAAAAAAAGTCTTATTTCTACCCTCATATTCCTGTTAGATTTTGTGATTAACTGTCCACAGCCTTATGACTGTAGAGGCCTTCCCCAATAGTACGGGAGTCTCAATAATCCTACTTACTCCATGTGTGCTCCCTGCACTCTGAGCAAAGGGGAGATTTCATCCCTCAGGGTTATTTCAGCACTATCTTCCACAAACACATCCCTTCTTTTAAAGAATAAAGGATCCACCTTTTCATCCAGCTTAACTTTGTCTAGACAACAAATGCAGCCAGGTTTTGTACAGCTGATTTATCTTCCCCAGCTGACTAAGCTAGAGTGAATGTGATTCACAAAGATTTTCTTTTTATCCCATGTTTGTCTTTCGAACTTCTCTGGCTGCTTATCTTGCTTGTACCTGGGAAACCTGGGAAACTCTGAGCAGCTATCCCACTCCACAGGCTGAATGCCAGTCACCTCAGCAGGGATACACCAGTGGTAAAATGAGACTTTGAAGAGTGTTATAGGTAACACGCAGTGCAGATGATGCAGATTTCCTTTTTTATTTCAGAAGTTTCTAGCGTTTCTTCATGCAATACAGTTTCATCTGTAGTTTGCCTGTAGCTTATACAACACAAGTGTCTTTACAGCTCAGGATAGGTGATTTTCCGCATTCTTATTAATTTAAAGAAATAAATATCTTGATGAGAATGACCTTCATTATACTTCAGACCTGATCATTGCTCCCTGTGGGCTCCATTACCTCAGTGAAAGCCAAAGACAAAGTTCACTCAATAATTAGAGGGACTGGAGTTGTTCTGGTCTGAGAACCTGACACCCCTGCTGTGCTGAATGGCAGTGTACAGATGAGGAATTCAAGAGCTAGGAGACCAAACTAAATTAAGGCTGCCTAAGGTCTGCCTTGTGCATTAGCTTTCAAATAAGGTGAGGGCACAACAAAAAATGAGTGATCTTTCTCCTAAGTAGCCTTAAATCATTCCCACTTAGGAACATGTTGATGTTAGCTTTTGTTTCTTATTCAAACTTATGGTAAGACAAGAGGAATGTATAATAAAAAATACTGGAGTGTCAGCTGACAGGTCTAGTACTTACCCAACAAAACTTGTGTTTTTCTGTGCAACCATCTGTTTAGAAAAGACATTATACATAAGAAATTGTTATAATATAAAATGTGTGATCTCAAGGCATCAGTATAAATGTTTATTTGCATACACAAGTGCACGTAAATACGTACGTGTGCACGTATCTGAACTAACCAGTGCATAGCAGGAGTACGTATCACAAAGAGCAGATCTGTTAAATTCATGGACAAAATTTTGTGTGTTAAATAACACTTCCCTTCTGTGTTACCACCTACACCTGCTCTGAAGGAATATCTGGAAGTGTGACCCACAGACAGCCTGTCCTATAACTGACCTATGCACCAAGTCATGGCTCAAGACAGCTCCTTTGATACAGATGGACACAAGGTTTATCTGAGTACCTCTCAGAAAGGCAGCATCCAACTTGGATTTTTGGAAAAACTTGAAGCCATATATAGATATAACTGAGAATTTGGGGCCAACAACAAATGAAGATGCTAAAAATAGGACTTTGGTGGACTTTGTGCAATGGCAAACAGCTGGTGGGTAACACAGCACATGTCTAGCTGTGATGGGGCTGTCCTGGTTTCATTTCAGGTGGGACAGAGTTAATTTTCTTCCTAGCAGCAGGTACAATGCTTTGTTTTGGGCTTTGTATGAGAATAATGTGGATTACACACTGATGCTTTACTTGTGGCTAAACAGAGCTTATTCTAAGCCATAGACTTCTTGGTTTCCCATGCTCTGCCAGAAAGCAGGTTCACAAGAAGCCATGAGGGAGCACGGCCAGCACTGCTGCCCTGAACTGGCCAAAGGATATGCCACACCACGAAATGCCATGTCCAGTATATAAATTTGGGAATTGGCTGGAATGGACTGATCACTTTTCAGGGATGGGCTGGACATCGCTCAGCAGGTGGTGAGCAGTTGCATTGTGCATCACTATTTTTTGGGTTTTGTTCCTCTCTCTCCTTTTGATAGCTATTATTATTAGCAGTAGTGTCTGTATATTACTATTATAATTACTATTATTATTGGTGCTGCTGTTATATTTTATTTTGTTTCAGTTTTTAAACTGTTCCCATCACAACCCACAAAGTTTGTCTTTTCTTTCCGATTCTTTTCTCCACCAGGTGATAGGGTGGGAGTGAGTGAATGGCTGTGTGGTACTTAGTTGCCAGCTGGAGTTAAACCATGATGTGCCCTGGGTGGTAGGGGTGAACTTTGTGGTTTTTGTGGTCTTTCTCAACACAATATTTCTCTGGAAGAACTCTTCTTGCTTTTCAACTTCCAGCATCTCTTTTTGTAGGCTTCCAGTTATGGCACCTGGCCCACCTGTAATCCCAAAACTAGGAACAGCTACTGCATTCTATTTGAAAGTGCTCTTGATGCACATCAATCTGTATCAGCTATAGAGAGCACTTTCCAAAATGTGATTCAGGCCACTTCATTTTTAATGTATGTTTTTAAGCACCCCAGTTTCCCAAAGAGTGTATTAACAACCAACCCCTTGGTTAGGTGTCCCCGGGGAGGGAAGCAGGAGGTGAGGCTGCCTTTCATCTCTGCTTTTGAAGCCGTGTGCCTGTGCAGAGGGCAATGTCAGGCTCTTCCATCGACTTTTCCAGCTTGTCCTTTCGCATCAGGTTTCTGACTGAGGGGAAGCAACCAGCACAGAGCCAGTTTCAGATGCCTGCATGGTGGGTGTCTGTCTCTCTGGGCTCCCCGAGGAGCCCAGCCTGC
This sequence comes from Erithacus rubecula, assembly GCF_903797595.1. Lineage (NCBI taxonomy): Eukaryota > Metazoa > Chordata > Aves > Passeriformes > Muscicapidae > Erithacus > Erithacus rubecula. The sequence goes on from NC_136689.1 coordinate 104,454,833, forward strand.
CCTCATCTGAGGGCACGGGGGTCCTGGGCAGGCAGGAGGGATGAGTCACTGGATTACACCCTTCTATTTCAGGTTCAGAGCAGGGATCAGAGCAGAGCATAGCAATACTGGGGAGAGAAGTGTAACTGGGAAGGCACACAGAACAGAATAGCAAAGTTCACCTTCCAGTAGTGCTGTCTTGAGCAATCGTCACCTCTTCATTTGTTTCTTTCCACAACAGCCCTTCTTTTCACTGTCATTCATACTGGTTAAGTTTTCAAGTGGGAGCAATTCCTCTATTCAGGGTGCAAGAAGCAACAGTGCCTGGAAAAATAAGGGTGTGGTGTGGAAAAAGTAGCAGTAGGAAAGGAAGGTAGATGGGAATTCTCAAAACCCTTTTAAAACTCACTGCTGCTGAGCAAAAAGCTATTAGTAGAGTGTGCCATTAATTGTTGACACCATGACAGCAAATGTCTTCTTGATTCTCTACCTTAGTTTTTTCCCATCTTTCTTGGATACAGCTCCTTGGCTTTTTTCCCTTCTTTGTCATTCTGCCAGCCTCTTTTTGGATCCTCTGCTCACAGATGTGTTTCATGCTGTGGTCACCAAGGCCATGGGATTATTCCTGCTGTTCTCTGACACCTTGGTGTGTTATACTAGCAGAAGGAGATCCTCTCCTGCCTTTGTTTCTTCCTGGTGGAGATTACCCCTCTGTTGTGGGGTCTGTGACACATTCAATGCTGTTGGGTGTTTAAGAGCCACCTGTTGGTCCTGCCTGGGGACCAAGCTGTCACCAGCCTCCACCCACTCCTGTTTGCATGGCCGTGGGTGAGGCAAGAGGAGCAGAATGTACACTGTGCTAATAGGAAATTTATACCGTATTTGACAGCATTACTCTATTGATAGCTGCCAAGAAAATGACTGGCATAACTTTCTTGGGTCTTTCTCTGATCTCAGATATAAATTTGGTATGTGTTCAGGCAAACACAGGGGAATTTTAAAGAAGAATTTATTCCATATATAGCTGTATTACAAGTATTTACTGCTGAATTGAATTATAGCCGTCTTCACAATCTCTCTTTGTTTAAGGTGAGTAATCACCTATAACTGTGCAACTAATTTTTGGAATCATAAATTTTAAAATCCCAACTGTGAACATGAAAGAAATTTACTCTCATTTTTCTTCAGTAAATTAAAGAAAAGATAGATAAAAGACACCTGTATAACTGAGGATGAAAAACCACCCACCTTTGTTATAATTAGCAATAGGAACAGTTTGGTTTTTCTTGACTTAACACATGGCACTGAGATCCAATGGACAATTTGAACCAAACATCTCCCCATCCCAGCTCTCTTTTATAAAGAACATTGTGACTTCTTCATGTCAAATTTTAGAAATATTATCTTACAGCAGTGCAACATAACACTCCAGCTAATTCCAAAATGTAGTGTGTGTTAATACCTGGATAGTGCTTTCACTTTTGAATGAGGAAATTTTTGAAGGAAACAAAGGCAGCTAAGTAGGTTGGTAGGAATTATGTATCTCTATTTGCTGTTATAAACACCTTACGCTAACATATTGTGGCATCAAATGCGCACACATTCTCTATTTGCAATTTTTCATACTTGATACATGCTTTGTCTAGGCAAATTTCTATACTCCCTCCTGATGGAGGACAGAGTACTGATGTAGTTTAAGTAAAGATGTGATATATTAGTGTCCATCATCGCTCTTACAATTGAAGAATATACAAACTTCCTTACTTCTATGTGTTCTACAGGAAAGCTTAAAAAAAAAAAAATCCTAGATAGCAGACAGGGAAAGTCACAAAAATAACAAGTTTGATTTCTAAAAAAATATGTATTAGAAGATTTCTTCTTTGCACAGGATGAGTCAAAATGAAAAAGAGAGCAAAGAAGCAGTGAAATGGAGAAGCCAAGGTGAAATGGAGTCCTGAGCCCCTTTGCTACCATGTGTCCAGGTAAAAAACTGCTTTATTTTTGAGATGAGGTCAGCTTCGTTATTTGTTTGCTCCGAGTCAGAGATCGGCAGCAGAAATACTGGAGTGCCTGGCAGGAAGGAGTCAAAGGAGCACAAAACAGCAGGGTGACAAAGTGGGGTACTGGCTCCTGGGCTGCTCATGTCACACAGGCTGCATGACAGTGTGCAAAAAAGGAAATGCAAGAACTGCAGGGAGCAGGGAACTCTAAAGAGGACTAACAGTCCAGTGCCTCTGAGCTTTCCTTAAAAAATAATGAAACAATCAATAAAGAAAAAGATACAGCAGCAGATAGCACTGAAAGTTGGGGGATTGCTTCACTCCAAAGCTGTATCATTAGAAAACAGGTTGAGAGAAAGGGGAAACAACAAAGAAGGCTGGGGAAGGGGGAGAGGGAAGACAGACTACTCTGGATGACATCTTGCAGCCTGAGAAGAAACAAAAAAATAATTGTTGCTTCCCAGTCAGTCACCAGGACAACAGCAGATTGAATTTGGAGCTGCCTGTAATAATTTATAACTACTTTGTCTTGGTTGGATTATTATGTTGCTTTTCCTGCTTTTGTTGGATTCATTGCTGGCAGAGCTTCAACCAGAAAGGCAAGGTAAGGGGAGAAAGGGGAATTTTTGGAGAAATTTGTATCTACAAAACTCTGCTATGAAAATACTGGTGAACTCAGCACTCTTGCTGCTTTGAGCACCTTTTTGTGCTATGATCCCTTCCCAGGGTTAAGAGAGGTGCACACAAAGAGGAGTGAGATCTTTTGCTGCTGTTCAAGGACCTTCTGCTCCCTGTTCCCACCACTGATCTTAAGCCCCCAAGAAGAAAGTTCAAGAATGTGCTGGGATCTGGTAGGACCCCTTGGCCCTGACAGCCTGCTGGAAGGAGAATTGTGGTGTTTGCAGCACTGGAAAGCAGGGTCAGAACCTGTGGAGGTGGGAGGTGTTAGTGGAGCTGAAGCATGGTCCTGCAGATGCTGTGTCTGGTAGGATTGAAGGCAGGAATGACAGAGATAGTGGGGAAGCTGCAAACAGCTGTCTGAAAAGACCAGTTCAAAAAGTAACCTAGCAGAGGCAAAGAAGAGATGGACAAGCATCAGGCAACATGCTGCACTTAGCCCTTCAGCTGTCTGGAGGATGGAGAGATGGAGAGTGGCAGTGAGGAGGGTGCCCTTTCACAGAAGGCAAACAGCTGAGTGACAAAAATCCCATTAGTCCATTACTGCTGCGATATCCACACCTGTTAGGGGCAAAGTTGGTAAACTGCACACATGAGCAAATTGCTCACCATATGGTCTAACTTCCTTTGGAACCAGAGTGTGGTGAAATGCAGAAGAAACCATCCTATAGCAGTAAATAAAATGCAGTGTTGTGGCACTGGACCTTTCAGGCTTGGTTTTTCAAAAGCCAAAGGTTTTATTAGGAATTGGCTGTCCTGCAGACTTACATTTCTGGAACACGTCAGAGGCATATTAAAATTTTCAAGCAACAATAGCAAGAGGGTACTAATGATTGCAGGGAAAACTTTTACAGATCTGAATTTTATCCAACTCTTGAGTAACCTAAAAGGGTGGAGATCTGTCTGTTCTGCTCCACCTATAAACCTATCCTGCCACATGACAAAATAGCCACATTCGACCCAAGTATTTAAAAAAGAAATCCAAACACCACTGATTCCTCCATCCTCACTGCATTCCCAAGTTTTATGGCTTCATTAAAGTGACAAATGTGAGGAAGGAGCAGTTTGGTATGTGTCATGCTTTGCACATTGCACTGATTTTATTACCTCTAACATTTTTAGGTGTCAGGGTAGAAAACATCCTGTCCCTGTGCATACAAAGGACTTGTTCAATATGGTGGTTTCTGAGCAGCTGGAATTAGGGCTCATCCCACACAAATGTATTTGTATAAATTATGCAGCATTGTAGCCTAACTGTTTGGGTTGAAGCATCCATTTACATGCCTGTATTTTTCTTGACTTGTAGCTTTCTCTTCCAAAGATATTATGGCAAAACTCCCTTCCCCCCCCCAAGGCTGGGGTCAGCTTATAGTGCTGTTTTAGGATTACAGTAAATAAACTTACAGAAAACATAAACAAGAAAAAGAAATGGCAACTCTGAGCTCTACATCATTTTTCCTTCACTTTTTCTTGCTCCCTACAGCTATTACTCTAGTCCTTTATGAACCCCAAATGCTCCTTGCTCTACTGTGGCAAGCACTATGTGAATTGTTTATTAGCTTGGAAAACTGTTTCTGTCTCTCAGGACAGGTGTCAGTAGAAGATATCCGGGATGAATGCTCTGTGAAGAAAGTACCTTTATGCCTTAGGAAACAATGAACTTTTCCAAATGATCCAGTGCTCTGAACCATGCTGAACTGAAGACCAACAAATGTTACCTTCTATCTCTTCCAGTGACTTTAGTGCTGTCTTCATTATCATCTTCTGTTCTCCCTTGCCAATTCATTCAGCAGTTTGCCTCCTGTGCTACACACCAGCTGACAGATGTATCCTTTTCATTTCACATACTTTTAAAGCCTTGGGCACTGCTTTCTGGAGATATTTATACAGCTCTGGGACCCAGCTGCTGGAAAAGTAGTTTGTACTGAATATTTGTTGCATGTTCTACAAGATCCCACACACTATTACTTTGCATAGAGTAAAACAACAACAAAAAGTGCTGATGCCTTTGTATTTATTTTGGATGAAACTTAAACAGTGCACCTTGCTGACAGTACACCTCATTCTGACAATCTTTCAAAGTTACCCTCTGTAATATGCCTGAATTACATGACAAAAAAATTTCGTATGTGCCACAGTGCATTCAGAACCTACCTATCACCAAGTTTCTTCATTTCCCACAAGAAAATAGAGTAAGAGAATATCTTCCTTCTGCTCACCACAAGACATTTCTTGTGTCCTTAAGTCAAACAGTGGGAGAGGAAGGACATCTGCAGCAGAACACACCACTGAGTCTGTCCCTCCACATTAGTCAGGAAGAGCAATCAGTTTTGTGCTAATTCTGCTGTTGCAATTTCTTCCCCTTATTTTAATCAACACTGGGCAAAGTGTGGAACTGATATACAAATCAGTTTAGTTTATGTTGAAATTCTTTTTATGTGCATTTCACTTTCAGCATACCTTAAAGTTATGTTAGCTGTCCATTGAATAACCATTTCCTGCCTCTGCCAGAGGAAGGTGTCAGAATATAAAGGGTTTTTTTTGCCAAATGTTTTACCACTGTTTTCTCATTTAGATGGTCTGCTAGAAAAAGCGATAAACACAGAATATTCAAAAACTGCCACAGCAGAACCCTTAAGGTAAACCAGCTGGCCTTTGCCTCAGTTTCTAGGGCAGCATTTTAATAAACATTAGTCATGGTGATTATGGAACATTTTTATCAAGGATACATCATTTCCAGCATTATCCCACTTTTGAGTCTATATTAGCATAATCACTTGCATTATTAGTATAATTTGAGACATTTTAAGGACATGGCTGGAGAATAAGAAGCTCAGGCTGGAAAGCCTCTGATTGCCAGTTGCTTGTCTTGCTTGCCAGGGCCAATTAACATATTTCTTCCATTTTTGCCTTTGTTTGACTTATCAAAATACGAACGTGCAGCAGACTTTCAGAATCACTTAGGCTCCTTGTTCAGCCTTTAGAAGCACATAGCAACACGAAGCACATTCATGCAGATTAAGTGCTCTTTGGAGTATTAGAAACCACTTAATCTGTATAAATATGCTTCAGGTTGTTCAGCTTTTACAACACCTTGAGAAGGAGCTGCAGTGAGAAAAGAGTGTGATGCATTATTTAAAAGAAGATATATAATCCATGATAAATTTATCTTCCAAGTGACTATTGTCAGAATCATAGTTTATATTTTTTTTATTTTGGACTTCATTGCACTGTGTTAATGCAAGTGACAAAGGGAATTTCCTATTACATACTCTATTACTTTCAAAATTCTGGTTTTATCACTGTTGATTTAGAAGATAAGCATGAGAGATGTATAAGTACTGAGCAATTTTACTTTACAAATTTCTGCAGCAGGAAGAATTTACATTTTTAAACAGAAAAAGGTAAACAGTATTTATTTTCTCACTGAGTTAATATGTTATTCCATGCATAAAAGACCTTTTTAGTTTCCATTGACTGTAATTTTCATTTTCAGTAGAGCTGAAAAGAATGAAGTATGAGAAAGGACTAAGAACATCATATTGTGATGTTAGATATTTTGCTTTTGGGGTTTACAGTGTCATTTAGTCTAATAACTCTTCATAGTATAGTTTAATTATTGCCAAAAATAGAAAGCATGGTTGCATTGTGCAGCTTTCCCAGAGGATGTCTTATGTGTCCTGAGATAAATTTAAGCTCTATATTTTAATATATGTGCAATGTAACAGTGTCGCATTCTGAAATCCCTTGTTAGACAAATGCTGGCAGCAGCCATTAATAATTGGAAGGCAACCTGGACAAGACAGTGTTCATCTTAAAATGCTGACTTCAAAGAAGTAAATAAGACTTTTTCAGACTGGATGCCCCCATGAAGAGCTGATTTCAATGCATTGAATTCCATTTTTTTGTGAAAGCGAGGGAGCTTTAGGACTAATAAATACCTATTATGGGACAAAGCCTGCACTCTGTGTTTGATCTCAAAGGATGGTTTGGTAACTGCCTCTCTTCCCTACTTGCACCTCTGGGGCTGTTTGCCCCTGAGTTGGTGGGCAGCATCCTTCCCAGCTGTGGAAAACAAATGCCAGCCACTGGAGGTGCCTGCCAAGTGCTCTACCCTTCATTTGCTGGGGAGGCACCCCTGCAAGCCAGCCCATCCCGGATCATTGCTCCTGGAGATTATCCTAGATGGGCCATAATACCCACAGTGGTTTATACTCGGGTCCCAGAGGAGCACTTCCCTTGGCAACATGATATTAACCTCACTGTAGCTGGAGTAGCAGCTGCCAGGGCTGGAGTTTCTGTCCCTGATACCTGCATGGAGATGGGGGGAGCAGGGGAATTCTAATTTGCATACAAGAGCAAGCTGAAGGCTCCTTTGGAAGATGCTTAATAACACAAATGGGATTTGCAAAGGACAAAAGAAGGCCTGTTTTTGGAGACAGGGTTGAATTTTAACCTTCCTTCTCTCCTTTTACATAAAATAACCAAGGACATGATTTTAGCTGTGAAAGAAACTTCTGTGTGTCTGTTTCCTTATCCCTGTAATGAAGCTTTTTGCTGTACAGAGACATGTAATTTTTTTTTTTTAATTTTAGTAGGAATTCCAAATATTCTCTTTTGTAAAAACAAATCTAAAGAAATTATAAAGAAGTTTTGGAAATTCTGATACTTTGCTGTGATATTACAATCCAACTGCAGCAAACTCAACTGGGTGAAAAAGGCTTCTCAAATTCAAAATGGATTGACAAAATCCAATTAATTAATTAAATTCAATGGATTAAAAAAGAAGACTAGGCAATTAAGGAAAATTTCCTAATTTAAGGTGCAGGTTGCATTGTTTATGAAGCACACAAAAATACCAATATTTTTTCCACTGTAAGCTTGGAATTAATTCCCTAGGTTATATCCAGTGCAAACACTGAAACGTTATATGACCTCTATTGCACAGAGGTCCTTTGCCAAAAGCTCATTGCAGTAATGGGCTTTAATATTTTTTGCATTGGATTTTACTCTACTGTTGGTTTTATCATTCTTGATCTCGGCAAATGTGCTTTATTGTCTGGATCATTTAATTTTGTTAGGCAAACGTGCTTCATTTTTTAATGATAAAATGTTAGCATACTCTTCAATAATAACTGTTTTTCCTTTCAGAGCTACTGATGCATAAAGTCTAATCTTTTGTAGTTGAAGGAAGATGTTCTTTAAGAACTGATTTAGGGTCTGCCTTTGTTTTACTAATTTTTAATTACATGCAGTCAGACCTGATTAATCTGAATTAGCATGCAAAGCCCCTTTTTAGAACTAAATAAAATCAGATTAACAAGTAAAGGATACATACAAGAATGTGTTTTAAGGTTGGTTAAAAGTTAAATCCTTCTTATTCTTAAACATACAGACATTTCTGTCTGAACAATTTATGTATTCTAATTGGGTACACAGTTTTGCAATGTAACAGATCTTTAATTCCTTTTGACTTTTGAGTGAAGCATCTAGGCATCATAATAATATTATGCAAGGAAATGCCTTTACAGGGTTTTATAACTGGAACTGGACTTAACAAGATCAGTTCAGCCACTGCCCTTATGAACACAAGTATGTTTAAAGAGGTGGCACTATGTTGCAATTTCAGTAGTCACATTACTTTTTAAAAGAGTACCTGATGCAACGTGATATGAACTAAGAGCAGCTGCAATGAGGGTGAAGACACTGGCTTTCCTCTGAGCTCTCCTCTGCTCTTGCTCCTGGTTACCCATTTACTTCATACTGGACTTGGTGCTGGCTCAACAACTAAATCTAATGGCAGAACATAACCGAGAAAAAGTGTATATGGAATTTTCCTGTTTGTAAAGCAAACTGAAGGAATTTTCCTAGGGGTCAGACAAGCACTGAATCTGATCAGCTGGAGAGGTTAGATACCTAGCAAGGCAGCAGGAAGGAAGGAAGGAAGGAAGGAAGGAAGGAAGGAAGGAAGGAAGGAAGGAAGGAAGGAAGGAAGGAAGGAAGGAAGGAAGGAAGGAAGGAAGGAAGGAAGGAAGGAAGGAAGGAAGGAAGGAAGGAAGGAAGGAGGGAAGGAAGGAAGGAAGGAAGGAAGGGAAGGAAGGAAGGAAGGAAGGAAGGAAGGAAGGAAGGAAGGAAGGAAGGAAGGAAGGAAGGAAGGAAGGAAGGAAGGAAGGAAGGAAGGAAGGAAGGAAGGAAGGAAGGAAGGAAGGAAGGAAGGAAGGAAGGAAGGAAGGAAGGAAGGAAGGAAGGAAGGAAGGAAAAAAAGAAAGAAAGAAAGAAAGAAAGAAAGAAAGAAAGAAAGAAAGAAAGAAAGAAAGAAAGAAAGAAAGAAAGAAAGAAAGAAAGAAAGAAAGAAAGAAAGAAAGAAAGAAAGAAAGAAAGAAAGAAAGAAAGAAAGAAAGAAAGAAAAATATCTGTCTTTCAGGCATTGTGGACCATTTGTCACTTCAGTCACAGTGTGGGACTGTGCTCTAAGGAGGCCAAAGTCTCCAGCTCAGCTGTGCTTGAACACCCTGTTTACCTCAAAGGAGTAGTGTCAGTAAATACTGCTGGATTTAAGTATGTGCTTTGAGCAGAGGTAGATTTGACAATCCATTGTGGGCATCCAATTAAAATGTTTTCTGACTGTGGTTCACACACATGTCCCTGCCTTGGTGGGAGCACACAACTCTCCTGGTGTTTTGCTAATAGGAGTAAACCTGCTCTTCTCTGGGCAGAGGTCAGAGGTATGCAGAAACCTCCTTGGAGACAGCTGCCTTTTTAAATTGATTGCAGACTATTATACTGCTACTAAACAATTACTTCTAGTTGTAAGAACAGCACAGAATAGTAACTCTACATCTCATCTCTACTTTTCTAAACCAATACACAGCAAATTGCACTGGTAGCATTTTGATGGGGAAAAAATTATTAAAAAGCTTTTCAAATACAATGGAAAAGGTTACTGTAGCAGGATGTTGGTTATTTTAATTTGAAATTATAAATATGAATCTAGTAGAGGACAAAAAAGCCTTTATACTTGACTAACCCATGCCTTATTTATACTACATTTTGCTGTGATGTATTTCCGTACTGTGTACAATAAAATACAAATGACTCAAATTCATCAAGAAGGGATTAATTGGCATATAATAGGGGATCTGGCTACTATACTGGCAAGCTGCCAAAAGGAAGGATGAAAGGAGCTTCTGGAGAAGGGGGCATAAAAATGCATGTGAGTACAAAAAGCCTGCAACTATAGGAATAAGTTTATGTGCAAGCTAAGTCCTATGTGACCTGGTTTATATCAAAGAACAGTAGTGACATTATGAGATTCCTAACATGGAATTATTTCTATGAGTCATTCATATATTTAATTTTATTTAGGCTGAAACTGAATTGCTTGAGCAGACAAGTGGAGTTTTGATATGGCTGTTTGGAAGCTGTAGGAACCCAGATGAGCAGAAACCACAGCCATGCTAGCATGCTGATCACATCTTTTCAAGCTGAGAGGCCAAACACTGCAAATCCTTACTCTCTGATTAGACATTTTGCTTAGCTGAAGCCTAAGTCAGGAAAACTCATTACTCTTTTCTTCTTTTTTTACTTTTCTATTTTCCTTTTTCTTAAGACTATATTCTCCATTCATTTCTTGTACTGCTGTAGATTTTCAACAATGATCACATTATTGGTCAAATCCAGACCCTCTTTCCCATCCCCCATCTGGAAAGAACAAACAATTTCTTACAGTTTCTTAAAAATCTGCTGTTGCACTTATGAACTTTAGCCGTCAGGCACTTGGATGCAATGTTTTTCAGGAGGGAATACAAATCTGTCCATTTCAGTGCTATTCCGCTTACCCTTAATTCTCCTCCTTCATTCTGGATAAATAAAAAGATTAATTCCCACACATTCTTGAAGCTCTGCTTGGCTCTAAATTAGATCAAGTTGGGAGTTTTGCTCATTACAGCTCTTCTTCCCTGCTGGCAGAGAGACTCTTGTATTTGTCACTTGTATTCTTCCTGTCCTCCTGTCCTCACAATTCAATTGTAAATACTGCATGACCATCATTCAACCAAAGAACAGACTATCAGGGCTTTTGAATACGTTTCTTTCTGTAAAAAGTGCACAAATAAACGCACATTACTCCCAGACAAACCCTTACACCGCTAATAAAATTTTAGATGCACAGAAAATAATGCAGTCGAAAATAGAGCGGAGCAGAAATTTTAAATGCTGCTTATCTCATTAGAATGGCATTTCGGCATTTCAGAGTGCCAGCGTGTCGCTTCTGTTCTGTGGGTTCTCCCCTTCAAGAAGAATTACTGTCTCTCTTTATGCAGGCATATTCTGTGACAACAGTTCCCACCATGTTTTTAATGCATATGCATATATATCTCAGGCACAGAAAAAGCTATAGATAGGATGAATCATCTGTTTCATAAACTCGACTGTGCTGTTGTCAGAACCTATAAAAATAATGTGACAAGCAGGCCTCAGCAGAGTGTCTATCCACCAGCTATTGTGAAGACAATCAACCACCTTCAATCTTCATCATCCTGGCTGGAAACCTGCCCCTGGAAGCCTGGGGGAATACAGACACGCAGGAAGCCAAAAGTTTGACAGATCTGATTTTTCAATAACCAGAAATATGTGTTCCCTAGAAGAGGGTTTTGAAAACACCTTGTCAGTCCCACCTTCCTGTTTATACTGAAAGAGCTCTAGGCTGAGCAATTTTGTTGATTACAACACCAGTGTGACTGGCCAATATGATACCATCTAGAAGCACCTCTGCTTTATAAAACTTGAAACCTTTTTAATAGCATACTAAAAGTTCATGGAGACCTGTGGGGTTTGTATGCTCCTAAACATGAGCACACACACAGGAGGTCTCTTTCCTATTTGTCATTCTAGATGGCCACAGACAAGCACCACTGAAAAGATTTTTCAGTTTCTGAATATGTTCATATTATACTCAGCAACTCTATCTCTCAGGCTGAGATTGCTAATGTTTGCTTTTTTCACAAAGCCAATGACAAAGTGGAGTGGCAAAAGATGGCAGTGGGTTCTGGTCTTCTTTCACGAGAAAAAAAGAGAATTCAACAATCTTCAATCCTAATGCATGAGATTTTTTCTTAAAAAGGTGCTAAAATACCAGGACTGGTCAATACAAAGAGGCCAAATCAAACAACAAATTGGCTTACAAAACTATTAGTTCTATGGACAAGGAGCCAAGGGAATTATCTTGGCAATTTTATCCCTCTGTAATCACTAGGATGATTTGAGTGGTCAGTGTGGACATGGGGATTTTGATTATCACTGGATCAGTGAGACCATATTAATTTTATCATCATCCAAAAGTGTAGGAACAATAATAAAATAACCCCCCAACACCATTGTAAATTCATACAAACCCTTTTTTTTTAAATTACAAAAAAGCCAAAATAATGTTGAGTTCAGCTATCAGAAAGTGAGATTTGTGTCTACTATGCAATTATGTAAAATTCTATGTGATTTTGTTTGATGAGGTTTATGATTATGCGCTTCTTAATAAATCCTTCTATATTTGCACAGTTGACCTGAATTCTATGGAAGAAATTTGGATTTAGATGAAATTAGGAGGTTTTTATACTGAAAAGCATTTATGAATGAGAACAAGAAATTGTACATATATTTTTATTTTTCTTGAACTATCATGTTTATTAGGGACGTTTAACAACAGATTAATACATGCTTGACCTTGAGCCCTTATCTGGCCTTGACTTCAATGATATACAATTTCTCATTTGATCTACAGCATAGGTTGAAGCCTCTTCAAAAGTGAAGATAAATTTCCATAATGCAGAATAGTCTGAAATTCAGATAAGACACAGACAGGTGAAATGTTACATCATGTTGAAATATAGTACATGGCTTTTTCCTCAAAATTTTCACCTGTAAACCCCTACATCCTGGTTACCATATTTAGAGACATGGAAAATGTCAGAAAGGAATAATTTTATTTTCCTAAATTTCAGTAACCTCAATTTTACCTAAATATAAGACACAAAGCAGTCTGAAAGAGAATGAATTTTTAATTTAAATTAAGATGCAATTGTAATAAACATTTGGCTAGTACAGAAGCATTTCTGAAAGTGAAAAATGTGTATTTAATAATAACACTATTAAAAGTAGAGAGGGTATAAGGGCTGTCTGTCTGGTGAGATCAACTCAGCCACATTTCTGTTTCCCTGGTTCAGCACTGGAAGTCCCCTTGCTTCTTTGAGAAACAGCTTGAACAAAACACTAATGAATATACATAGACGATGCAACAAATCCTGTGCTGGCAGAGGTACAGATTTTATGACCTAATAGGTCTTTTTTGTCTCCAAAGGCTATAACTCTCTGAAAAATGAATCCCTTTCCATGGAAATGTGAGTATCTGCTGCAAAACAAAACAATATTATTTTACAGAGTGAGGTGACTTGGCTATGCTATGTGGAGATCACCTGCACTTTGATAAAGGTAGAAAATTAAGAGATAACCAGTCTGTTAACAATAAAGGCACCAGGAGCGTAAACGACTTCTTTTTAAACTACCTTAAACAATTACCCCATTTCTAGGCAACCCAGCCTGCTGCCTGAATAGTTTTGTGTTTTCCATAATCCCACTGAGGTCTTACAGAGTCTTGCTGAATTTAATTTCTTCAGTTTCCTATTTGTATCCCTGTACTTTCTCAAATCAGCTATTATTCTAGTGATGTTGAATTATACAGAACCTTTTGATTATAGTGCTACAAAACACAAGGAACCTTCAATTTAATTGAGGCTTCTACAGTGGTCAAACCAGCCTCATCTGCTTCTTTATGCAGAATTACAGAAACAGTTTGACGTGGCACACATTCCTCACCACTTTGGCAATCCAAAACATTGTTTAAACAAGAAGGTACTTTGGCACTACATATAATTCCCAGAAATACAAAGAAAAAAACTTTCAGAACAGTATGACTCAACAAACAGCCTTAAAAGAAAGATCTGCTTTCATTTCCTGATGGAATCAGTAACAAAATAAATTTCAGGCTCCCCCCCTCCCCCTTCTTATTTTTTGATCAGCATTAAAATCAGCTCTTTCCAATGTGGGCCAAACTCTGTTGCTGTTCATTTGATACTACTTTCCTTTGTGCTCTAGGCTAAATTATGCAATTAATTTTTACCAAGGTCTGTTGTGTAATTTTACTGAAGATCACTAATTTTTACCAAAGTCCTCTGGATAATTTTATTCAGGTCTGCTCAGCAGGAAGCTGCTCTGGCTCCTGCTCTGATGATCTAGCCAAATTCTGGATGCTGCCCTCATGTCTGAAAGAGGAGCAATGCACTGCAAGGGCTTCTGAAGAGAGCAGGGCATGTTACAGATACTGTGGCAGGAATGTGCCTGCAATCTGGGTGAGGTCTGCTCAAAAATGCTTTTATTCCTAATCTATCTGGAATCTCTTGTTTAAGCTGATGCAGTGTACATTTTATTAATCTGATGTTTTCTTATCCCATATTGATGTAATTCCATCAACTTTCAGAATTATTTTCATTTATAGTATTGTTAGGAGGGAAGAAACAGATCCTTTACTCAGGAGTTTTTTCTAAAACTTAGAGCTCACTGTCTGCTCTTTGTGACAGTTTAGCTGACAACCCCTTTTTGATGTGATGATTATGTTATTTGTGAATGCATTTTGTCCTCCTTTTCCATAACAGGTTAAACTGCAGATATTTCAGTGCCTTGACTTAATGAGGTCTTTCCTAACCTAGTAAACTCAGATTTCTACTTACTATATATGAAATAAAAGGTGAACAGACAAAAAGATATTTTTTCTTCCTTTTCATGTGAAAAACATTTTAATAAAATTGTTGGTAAGTTGTGTATATCTGTGGAGAATAAAGACAACTGAGTCATGTATCTAAAAGCCATTTTGAAATCCACGGGTGCTGGAGGAACTTCAGGGAGAGATCAATTCTTCCTGAAGTGTGAAAACTTTAGAAAATATTTCACTTGTCCAACTGCTTCAATTGTGACATCTGCTTTTGCTTCAAACCATTGCTTGACATTGATGTGTATATTTTCCATATGCTCCATTGTATGAACTGAGGAATCAGATGATGAAGGCTTTGTTTCTGAAAGCACACACTCCTTTTTGAAAATCAGGAGAAATTGCTTCAAAAACTCTACTACATTACTTAGGAGGTATAACCCTAGTGCTATGGAAGAAGTCTCAGCATGGAAATGTTTTCTTCTTGTCCCCTTGATATTTCACAGATTCTGCAATCAATATTGTCTTCCACCTGTAATAAGGAGTCTAGAAGAAGTAGAAGCTTCCATCATTTACATACCAACTGAATCCACAAAGCCATTTTAACACTTGTTTCTCATTGATTTTTATTAAGCAATGACTCCTAAATGCTTTTGTGGATCTAGCAAGTAATATTTTCATCTCTTTATTGAGAAGGTAATTTTATGGCCAAATTCCTTCAAAAACCAAGAATATGCATGTGACTGTAATGCATGATTTTGAAAACTTATCAGTGCATTTTAGTGCCGTGCTCAGAAGCATAATTGCATGCTTTATAAAGTATAATCAATATTAGCAGACTAAGGTAGAGAACAATCTAGATCTCTTAATTTGCATGGCTCCCATATTACTACATTTTTCAATATGTTTGGCAACATTAGCAATTTAATACCATCGTGACTTTGAGAGGGAATTAGAAACAGCCTGGTTCTAGTCTTGCAGCTCCTCTTGTGTGTCTTCAGAAATATGAAACAATCTCAAATGGTGTTTGCATGACCCATCAGACTCATTTTACATCTTTTTCTATAGCTGGGGCAGTGCAGAACAGTCAGAGCATGCTGATGACTTTGGCTCATTAATTTTAGCGAGACACTGGGTCTGAAGGTTGTTTAACACTTCTGGACTGAAGTTTCTCTGCCTCTTTGGAGGCCCAATGAATGCAGTTGGCAGTGCTGTGTCTAGAGCATCAGTCCTCTGACTAACACTTCTTGGAGCCACACTGAAACACAGCAATGAATCCAGCTAGCCAACAATCAAAAAATGCATCCTGTCACCCTTTTATTTCCTTGCTGCACTTTATGGCCAGCTCGTTTTCACAGAAAAAAATGCTCCATCTTTAGGAGACAAAAGAGAATCAGACCCTGTGGGCACTGGTGGTGGAGAAGGCTGCTCTGCTCTGCCAACTTGCGGTGGTCCCATGGGCTAGTTATCACACCTATGAATCACTGAAGGAAGTTG
The DNA here is from genome assembly GCF_903797595.1 of Erithacus rubecula. Taxonomy (NCBI): domain Eukaryota; kingdom Metazoa; phylum Chordata; class Aves; order Passeriformes; family Muscicapidae; genus Erithacus; species Erithacus rubecula. The sequence continues at coordinate 104,470,742 of NC_136689.1, forward strand.
CTATATTAACCTCATTCTTACTGTACAAGATCAGTGCATTAAAGAACTTACGTAGAAATCCTCAGCTGCTGTTACAAAGCTTTTTTTAAGTATCTTGCAATGTCAAGAGTCACCAGTACACCTTAACTTCATAATTAAGATCAATAGGGCAACCCTAACATAAAAACAAGGAATGTGTAACACTCTTAATCTGAAAAGGTACTACATTTAATGACGTATTACTTAAATATATTGTCTACTGGTTTCAAAGTTAACACAAAAATATAACATGCAGGTGGCTGAGTCTGTGAAATAAGGTTTATGTCTAGAGGTTGCCCTGGTTGTTACTGGAACACCATCCAACTCTCTTCTACCCATAAATATCAGACTTTGGAATACTCCAGAACAGGGCCAGCTATAAAAATGTTGTTTGCTATTAAGAAACTCTGTGCACTATCCAAACAAGATTATGGAATTCTAGGAGCTGGCCATGAATACATAATTCCATGAACTAAACTATTCTATGATTCTATAATTTCAGCAAACACACCATAAAGCCTAATATTAAGAAGGCACCATGACATTTAACAACCTATCCTTCTCAAAAAGAAAATCAAATTTCAAATATATTATACTTACAGTAAACTGAAGTTAGCTGGTACCACTACTCATTAATCTGCATTACTGAGATACAAGCCAAAGCCATGTATTTGTCAGTCCAGGGAAAATCTTGAGTTACTTAAAAAAACAAAAACACAAAACAAAAAACAAAACAAAACAAAAAAAAAAAAAAACAAAACAAAGAAACAAACAAAAGAAACCCAAAAATCCCCAAGCAGACAAAGAAACCAAACCAAACAATTTTTGCCAATATTGAGCCATCATGGGATGCCATAGGGTGTTTGGTCTCTGACCCTGCACACAGTCCAACGATTTCAAAATTATACAAGTGCATGATTACTGAAATCCTTCCTTCAAACTAAAATTCCACATTTATTTTTTAAAATGGATGTTTTGTGCTCTTTCCCCATTATCTGCTCTAGCTGAAAATTACCAGAAGTGCCAACCAGTCCACAGACAGAATGAGACAAAACTTTTAACACTTCAAGGTTCACGTGCCTCTGAGGCAGCAGCAGCCCTCACCAGCCTCCCAAGGAGCCCAGGGGAGATAACCCCACTAGTCAATAGAGTCAATCCCCACCAGTCAATAGAGCATTGTCTGTCAGCCCCACTCCTCCCAACCTCACCCCTTGCTACCTGCCAGCTAATGAGGGAGCTCACTGCAGAGAGCCAGAGATGCTATGCCCAGAGGCAGCTGCTTTGAATAAGATCCATGTACATTGGTATTCTAGTCCTGCTTTCCCTTAAAGCTGAAAATGTAGGGGCTTACAGCAATTAACTGTCCTTATGCATCCTTATGAGGATGTGATGCTGAGCCTATAGGGTTTCCCTTTATGGGTGCTCTTCAAGGAAAGGAAAGGGGAAAATCGATGAGTACAGAAACTGGCATAAAATTAAATCTTGTGAAACACACAATCCTACATTTATTTATGCTCATTTAACATGTTAAATGGGCTATTAGGAGACCATAACTTTTCCAAGTGTCTCTGCATAATCCTGGCCTTACATTGCTACTTCTTTAACAGTTCTAGAAAAAGTAAGACAGCAAAGAGATTTAGAGTTCATTTGTAACTGGTTTCTGTGAGTAGCAGAGCTCTGGCTGGATGTTTATCAATGTGCCTTCCAGTCTTGGAAGTAGAAAAATTGGTGTTTTCCTCTTAGCACTTGCACCCTGTTAACAGAGTAGAGCACAGTTGTCAGCTCCTCTGAACTGCTTCAGCAGCTATGGTCTGAAAATTAGGCAGAAGAGGAGGACTCAATCCAAACAAAGCTGACAAGTGTGAAGCAGCACAAATCTGTCCGTTCACTTTGGAGACCCTGCACCTTGTTACCTTTCTGTCGTGATAGGATATGAGGAAAAATGAGGGAGATATCTGGAAGAACACTTAGAAATGTACAGGAAGGAGAAGTAAGTGAGCCAGCAGCAGAGAAAGTAGCTTACTAAGCATTTACATCTTGGAGGGACTCCCTGTGCATTCCAGACCACTTTGCTTGGTGCTTGTACAAACTTGAATTGCCCTCCTGAGCCATGGTCTCGTTTCTCTCTCTAGATGCTTGTATCTCTGTTGTCCTTATATACCCCAGCTTATCAGTTTTGTCTAGTTTTCTTACAAAAAAGTGAAATAAAACTTAAAGCAAAAGAAAGAAGAACATCTATCAGTACATAAAATGCTTCAGGCAGATTTTCATCTGGAAAAATATTAAGGAATGAAAAGGAATGTATAAGTGAGCTACTATGAACAACAATAAAATGTAGTGATAAAAAGTACATGTAAAATAGAGCTGAGCCATCAGCAGAAAGCCCACAGGTTGCTCCTGTAGCACACAAATGTCCAGCCTGACATTTGAATGCCCAAAAAGTCTGGTGCTTCCTCTGTGCACTGTGAACAGTGTCCTTTAGCAGTTATTCTAATAAGTGGTTCGAGGGAAACACCCTCATATTTTCCATTGATATGCAAAATGTTTCCTTAGAGAAAATAAATAAACCAAGCATGAATAAATTTAGGCAGTTAGATTGTGACATTTCTTTACAAGTGAAAATCTGGGCCAAGAGTCAGCTAAATGCATCAAAATATATCTCCTGAAAAGAAAACCAGCCCAACCAAAACCTAACAATTCTGAAAGAAAAGGTATGATAGAGAAAACAGTTACATAAATTTTTCTTATTATTATTTCATTGTATAACTGGCTCCATAAGGGACCCATCAACATTAGAGCTGCACCTTCACAGTATCAATCTATTAGTGGCTTTTCAAAACATCCCCCCAGGTCAGTATTGCTGATTCTGTTCCACAAATAATATTTAAGGTTATAAAAGAGCATAAGGAGTGCCTTTCCCCTTTTTATTTCTTATCTGCATCAACAATCCATTTAAAGTATGAGCAGGGAGAGAAAAAAAAAAAAAAAAAAAGAAAGAAACAGAAGAGCAAGTTGTATCTAAAACCTCTAAACCCTTTCAAAGTTGAGAAACAGGTCAGGAGGCAATAGGGACCAGGGTAAAAAGAAAGTCTTGCTGTGATTACTTTCTTCACTGAGATGAAAAGAACCAGCGTGGGGCACTTGTGCCTCTTCATTGCTCTGGGCAAAGAATTTGCTCAGCAAAAAGTGTTAGATTGCAAAGTTAAGCCAGGTTCAACCCTCTTGGCCATGGCTTCCTGCCTGTGGCAAGGCTGCAAGCAAGTTTGTGCTTATTTGCTTTGAACTTGGTAGCCTACACATGTGGTTTCGCTGTAACTGGAGGCTGTCTCTGTGATTGCTGGTGTGGTCTTTCCCTTCCTCCTTCTGTGGCCCTTCTTTTGTGGGGGGATTTGGGCAGAACTGCCCTCATTTGGCAGTAGCTGCTGTGGGACCCCACCCTGTGCAGGGGACACACCTGCCCAAATAGAAGGGTGGTGTTGCAGAAGAGCAATGTGTTCTTGTGTGGGATCACCTGCAGTTTGCTGAGTTCTTTTTCTCCTGTGCTGTGGTGTTGGGAACCCTGCTGTGGGGTACAGGTGGGCTTGTGGAGTTTGGCTTCTGGTTCCTTAGTGACCAAGTATCTGCTGCAGGGCAGACAGTGGGGGGCACTGGACTCAGTAATGCTGAGTACTCCTTGGTGCTACCCTTGAAGAAACGTGGAAAATCACATCCTTACATATCAAGAATCAATCTGACTTACATCAAGGTTAATGGTAAATTTACAGTTTATTTAAGAGGAAGCAGATCAGGTCACAGGTTGCTAGAATTAGAGCTTGGAGCAGGAAAAGACATTGAAAGTTAAAAAGGTGTTTGTGGTTACATGGACATTTTTCCACTGTTGTGCTGACTGAAACAGCCCTGAAGTCACTTGTTCTTGCCCTATTTGTTACACTGACCCCAGAGTTTGTACATGGAGCTAAGTTACTTTTCTGTGTGGAAAACAAGGAGTTTTGGTGGGGGTTAATTTGCAAATGCATGTAATCCTTTATGTTATTCGTTCTGTGCTTGCACTTACACTTTGCAGACACAACTGAGGGTGACAGGGAAGAGGGACAAGTGGCTGGAGAAGTTGGGAGTTGCTTAAACTACTTTTAACACCACCTCACTTTACCTTTTTCCTACTTCCATTTTCAGACATGAAATGCAAAAAGAAAGTGATATTTCACCTTGTCTGATCATTGCTATTGCTGCCTGTGTGGCCCTGTTGTCTTCTGTCTTTCAGAGATAGCTCTGGAGGGAAGCACTGAGGGCAAGTCCCTCACTGCTAGATAGGTAGATGAGGTGACACAACTCTTACCCTAGCTGAAAGGTAGAAAGTTGGGCAACACCCTCACAGGTGTTCAGACTTTGTGTCCACTGGATATTAGTGTGAATTAACAACCCACAGTTTATCAGTGGGAGTGCAATAGGTGTCAACGTGTGTGTCCTCAAGCAAAAATAAAGTGAGCTCCTTTACTTAAGTCTCTCTTGTAGAACCCTGAACTAGGGCAAATTGCCTCAAATTTCCTGGGGCAGACCACTGTGCTGACTGCATCTGAGTCCTTAGTGCAATAGGAAGCACATGAATAATTTAAAGGACCAACTCCAAAGTATTAAGGCATTAGTCTATAAGTCACCAAGCAACTATAGTATGACATTCCCTTCTGGGAAATAATCCATTGTAACTTACTCAGTTTATTTTCCTTCCAGTTTTGCACCTTTTGCCCAGGAACATTCCTGTTTCTTAACCCTGTTTTAGAAGTGCCACTAATGCCATGGGCCCGTGTCCAGCTGCCGTTGGCGCTGCTGGTCCCTCCCACAGCTCCTCTGACTCAGCATCTTGTGAAACCACACTTGGCAGGAAACACACTTTTAGAGGGACCAACTGTAATTCAGACAAAAAACACCATTAGCTGCACTCAGCAGCAATGGCAAGGCTGCTATTTTGCTGCTCTGTTTAAAGCAGACCAAGGCCAGGAAGAAATATATTATTTATGTTCACTAAGTTTTAGATAGACAGCTTTTCAAAACTTACCCTTCTTCTTTTGCAGTATTTTGTTCAAATAGATGACAGGCTCTGCTGAGAGATCCTGCTCTGTGGTATTAAGCAGTTAACATTTAACAAGGATCAACCCACAAATCCACAGATGTTTCTGTGAGTGCTTCAAAGGAATGTGGAATTTTCTAAAATGGGAAGACCATAGTATGTGGCAACCAACAACAGCAAGGCCATTGAATCTGATTCCTTCTCCCTGTAGATTGGATTCCCTCCAGAACTGCCTGTTATCCTCATTAGGACAGAATTACCACTTCTTCCAACCAGCCACTGGATCTCCTTTTGGATGTCAAACACAGGAGAAAAGCAGAGGTAGCTTTAGGTGATATATTTACTTCTTGTCAAGGCTGGAGGATATTTCTTTTAAAAGAGCAGAACTCTTTGCTGATACAGCCAAGGTCTCTTGGAATTGTCAAGGTGAAAAGGTTTAAAAAACTAGATAGCTTCTGACAGGAAAAACAGAAGTTTTCTGTGGGAACAGGGCAGTCAAAAAGTCTATTCAGCCCTTACTTTAGGCACAGCATTAAGGACAGGTCAAGGATAATGAGCTCTGATTGTAAGAGTCATGTGTCAGATGTAGCAATGTGTCATTTCAATCACGGGAGAGTGAATGGGAGGGGTATTTGTCTCATGCCTTCTCAGGGAGAAATCTGTTTCCTCCTGCAGCACTGTCATCATCACCTCACAGCAGTTATTGGTCTGAACTGGCAGGTTCTGCTCCTGTCTCTGGACCTCCAGAGAAGGGTGAGAGCCCACTGTAGCTTTTGATCTATTGCAGTGCCTGGCTGCAAGACAGCAGACTGGGCAGTGCAATGCAGTGAACTAAAAGCCATCAGCAATTAAGCAGAATATTCATGGCAGTGATTGAAGATGACTTTATTTCCTGCTGCCTTTGTTTAAAGGATGTCCTTTCCATATACTCATAATGAACACGACAAATGACTCCATAGCTGTGGGGGAAATACATAATGCTCTCTGTGTCCCATCCAAGGTTGACTACCAAATTATTAAAGCAGTGTTGTTTAAGGTTATTCCCAGGAAGGACTTGTTAACTTCTTTGAGATTGGTGCTTATTTGGGCAATTTTGCCAATGTATATTATGTCTGCAACTGAAAAACTTTTTAACCTCATATCTGAACTCATGTGTGCCTGCATATATAAACATATTTATGTATAAGTAATTTAAAATATTAATTTTATTTTAATGTCTTTCTGACTATGGAAACAAGCATGACCAAAGGTAAGTGACCACACATTTGTTTTAGCATGTACAATTCATTCTCTTTCATTGGAAAATTTGAACATTTTGGCTAAATAAAGTCTGAGAAAGGTTAAGGTATTTCTTTTTTTTTTTTTTTTCCCTGGGAAAGAAGGAAGGAAGCACCAGCAGGTGTGACCTGTCAGTGCAAATGAAAAACAAACAAACCAAACAAAAACTCAATCAAAACCCTCCCTAATGCAACAGGTTGGAAGACACTGATATCAATGGAAAAGTGAATCTCACTGGTTGAAATCTCTCCCAGGAAAGTGACCCCATGGATTTTGTAATGGATTAATTTAAATAGAAATTTTTAAGACATTATCTGATAATGTGAGAATTTAGCTTTTTTCAAACAGCTTTCCAGGACTACTAGCCTGTTTGAGGTGATGCTCTCTTTTTAAATAAAATTCCAGTTATTTTAAAACAGAGCAGAACTCAGCACTACAGACAATCAACAGATCAGATTACAAATTTAATGGCCTGATTCACCCCTGCTCTCCTTCAATTTTGGAGCAGTGTGAATCCAGTGCTTTTTATCTTCTCACCCCAGACACAATCTGGACTAGCACAGCAAGAAACAAGTTTCTGGGAGCTTAAGCTTGTTCCGCTTTATTTATCTTCTTTTCTGTTTTTTTTAGAGTTTTTTTTATTTTGTTTTTTTGAGCAGCTGTCTTTGAGATTGGTGATCTTTTCTAAAAGCATGACCATAGTGATCATAAGGGCTTGGTGAATTTATTAACTCTACTTGATTAAATCCTCCTTTGACTCCATTTTGAAAGAATTAGTTCCGGAACACAGATTTAGATCTCCTCTACCGTGTATTTGCCAGATGTAGGATGAACTTTATAAGCATTTTTATTGCTTTTTGAACAAGAAATATCACAGTATGCGGTGTAAGCCACTAAACCCAGAAGTTAAAGATCATTAAGATTTTTTATTCCAGGCCCTGAACTCTGGAAATGGATTATCCAGTGGTACCCACCTTCCCTTGCAGTCCAGGAATAAATGTGTGACCCTGGCATGACAGGTAAATGATATTTTGAGGGATCCAAAAGTGGTTATGTGTTATCCCTGAACAGTGTTTTCCTGACTGAAAAACCTTTGATGAAGGAGGTTGTATTTTAATCATAGCATCAGATATTTCTGAAAAGAGACAAATCTCATTAGATCTCCAATGAAAAGATATCTAAAGGCTGAACATTTGGATCAGGAAAAAAAACAAAACCAACCTGAACTTCTAATTTGTGGAAATTGTATTTTCATCACATCTACTTAGCTATTAGCAATTATTTCTTTTGTTTAAATATGATCAAAACTCTCCTCTCCTTCTCTCTTTCCTTCTCTCTCTTCCTTTATGAGTTTTTTTTTTCCCACAGAAATCATTAAGTTAATCCTTGGTAATCCAAGAAAAAAAAAAATAGAGGCAGTAGTTCAAGCTCTTCTGTGTGTTTCTTCAGTAAAATCCACCATTAAAAGTCTTGGGTTTCTATCCGAATTCTAATAAATACTATGATGTATAAACTCATAAATGTTCACAGCACACAAATGGGCTGCCTCTGGAAATTACATGGCTTGAGCACAGCATGATTAGATGTAAAGGAAAGAATTTGTTATGACGTTTCAAAGCTTCTTATAGCACAGTATACCTTCACCTACACTTGCCAGCCTGTAACCACAGGGCTGTGGATTGTTATTTAAAAGGCTTATCAAGGTTTTTCTTTCCTAAAAATAATGATGAAATTAAACATTGTCATTTAAAAATCTTTTTAAAACGGGGTTCTTATCTTCTCCCATTCAGTGCAGGGCCTGGCTTAGGGAAGTGAAGAGGATGTGCATGATTAGCTAATGTCAGATGATACCCTAAATGACACCGTGTAGTGATTAAGACACTTGGATTTTTCTCAACTTATATTTTAGTGCTATAAAGAGGTGTTAAAATGACAGCTCTGGAGGCTGCAGTCTCCTCTTTGCTCAGCAGTGGACAGAAGATGGGATAATCCTGTCTTTGCTTCGTTCAGGATGTTGTTCATCTGTCTTCTGCAGCTGCTGTTTGTTTTCCAGTCAACCAAAGTTTGCAGTAGGGATTTCTCAGGACAACTTAAAAATTAGATTACAAGTGGAAGATCATTGGCATCTTTACCTAGGAATCCATTGTCAGTAGCTTTTCTTTCTTGAATTCATGGGCTAGTAATCTAGAGGCAGAAACTAATTTTCCAATAATCTTTAAAATTAACCTCATGGTTTACCTGCTTTCTGGCTAAAAATGCACCCTATAACGTGCAAAGCCTTGCAGACTGGTTTTGGTGTGAAAGTGTATTTGAGAAGAGACTGGAAACTCTTTCACCAAGTGAAAAAGCTGATTTACATTTAAACAGATTGTTTCTTCAGAAAGGAAGTTTACCTAGGGTAAATGCTGGGTGGGAATGTTCTTTGAAAGGATGTTAATTGTACCTTGGTTCAAAGAACTCCTTGAAATTCCTGTAATGCAATTATGCTAAGTTAGAGGAAGCTAAAGGATTGTGTATTGGCAAAAATGCAGTTAAAATCCCAGTTGAAGTCATGTGTCAGAAGTGCTATTGATGATAGCATTGACACCTGCCTCAGATAACTTCAAAGCCTGTTCTCTCTGTATGAACCTAAGTTCACTGAGCTCGGCTAGCAAAAGGACAAACCCAGACAGAGAAACAGTCCAGACCTCCAAGAAGTGCAAATGGAGCTGTGCCACTTAACAACAGCACATCAAACCCCAGCTCAGCACCTTTTAACACAGAGGACACAATGGCATGTCTACCAAATGAAACCCAACATCTGTGGGCCTACAGCTGTTCATCACAGGCAGAAAGGGATCTCTGTGACTATCTGCTTTCTCCACGCAGGTGGGAAAAATGAGATTGCTCTGTGTGAGTTTCTGAGGAAAGATGGAGTGTAAAAGACAAGTCCCACGTTGGTTTCTAAAAGCACTGAGGTTCTAAGGTTTCTGATGTCTTCTGGGCGTGAGTTCCACCCTTGCAGGGGGCCATCTTCAGACAGAATGGTGGCAGGTGTCTTTCTGTCCCACAAAGTACTTCAAAAATAATGAAGCCTGAACTGATGAATGCACCCAGAACTTAACCTTTGGCAGTAAAACTTATTGCTCTGTGTATCACCCAGGTTTTATAAACTGCTGTTTAACAAAAATGTTTGGACATTTTAAGTCTGCCTTGATAATTTATCTTCTTTCTAACATAAATCTCATATTTTATTAATTGCTGTTGCTTGCCCAGTTCTGTGAAATGACAAGCTAGAGATGAGAAGGCCTAAGATCACACACCCTGTTGGGATTTGGCTATGTATTTGAAATAAGACTGGTTTAGCAGAACTCCAAATAATGGAAATATTAATAAGTACATTATTAACATTTTTAGCTTAATAATCCCTTTTTAGGAGATTTCAGATTTTAAAAATAAGATGGGAAAATGCTAGATTTTTCTGCACAAAGCACTTCTAATTATTTGGTTCGATGCCTGCCCTGTCACAGAGGCTCTCCCTTTGGGTTCTGGTCCTTTGATTTCCCCCTCTGTTCACATATAGAAACATTCAGTAGCTCTTACCTCAGTCACAACCATATTTTCCTTTTTTGAGGAAATCAGGAATAGGAAAGTTGCAGATCAGTCTGGGTCTTCCCCAGTTTGGAGTTCCCTTGCAGGTGAGGAACATAACAAGATCTAGGACTACAGAACTCTTCCAGCTTCTTTAGCAGAGATGCATCCAGCCCAGACCCTCAAGTGTTAAGGGATCCAGGTCCTCACTCTCTAGATTCATTCTCCTATTGCCACTCTCCTCAGCTCTGACTTCTGTCCATAGCATAACTTAAAGAGTAAGAGCCATGGGCTTCATGTAAGGAAATAATGGAAGATTTCAGAATTTAGAATTTTGCAAGAGCAAATACTCCTCCCTGGTCATAAGGTCATACTGTGTACACACGCCAGAGGTGCTTCTCTTCTGTTATTCAAATGAATTCTCAGTGTATGTGCAGTCAAGACGACAAAAAATATCACAAATGCTCCCATAGTGGAACTGAAAAATATGGAGTCATAGAATCCAGATGACAAAAATAGATTAATTTTTTATGTAGTGCACTGCGGTTAATCCTTGTGCTCACAGTATACTTTATTTAGAATCACTGCAGAATTCCTCCTCTGATTTTTCTCCCTGAAATTAGACTGTAATGATATGCTTCAGACTTCACAGGAGCCTAAAGGTATTTGATTTAATTTATATCTATGAGTTTTGTTCTTTGTTCTTTTATTTTAAACACTGTTGGTTTTCTCTGCCATTAACTATCCTAGATTTTTGCTCTGATACATCATTGGTTATTCTTCTCTAAACAGTTCTCCACTGAATTCAGGTTCCCCAAAATTTCAGAGTACAGCAATTTCATTTCAGCATTAGTATCATTAAAGGAACTGTGGGATTAAACTATCTCAGAAGCAGAATGTGCAATTATAATGTTTCTATAATGTTTATAGTGGTAATTCCAATTTTCATGCTAGCACCTGAGTTTTTAATGGGATTTTTAACTTAGTATTTTTAGATACAATTACTATTTTAAAGAATATGTAAATATTTGTAAATATTACGTGTTAGGATGCTGGGTTGCTTTTTTGTTGTTGTTTTTTTTGTTAAGTATTCAAATGTATTATTTCATAATGTATTCAAAGTTAAACCAAAATATTTCTCTGCTGCAGGGAAAAAATGTTTGGATACTGAATCTTAAAAAATTAAAGTGATTGATGCCAATTGCAAGAAAAAATAGATAATCATATTCCACAATTTGAACCTGACATCCATTTGTATTTACTTACTCAGTTATCACTTTTCAGCATGCAATTACATTAATATTTTTAGATGTTGGTAGTTTTGACATTTTGTTCCAACCCTAGACAGCCAGCTATGCCTTCAGATGGGTTTCTGCCAGCTAAAAATACAGTCCTAGATAAGAACATACACAAGAACCTCCACATTAATATTAGTGACACCCAGAAACAGATTGCTGAGCTGAAATAATTAACTCCAAAAGATTCTGTGGCTTGTCCATTACTATGCTAGGTCCTAGCTTGAATATATGCAAGAGTAGGAAGCTGGACAGCCTGCATATCTGATGGGTAAATGGCTATTTTCATTGGACAACTATGGTCTGCTAAAACCCTGCAGCTCCTAACAATTTAGGAGCATAGGATACAGGGGAAAAAGGAGTGTTTGGGTCATGGGAACAGATTCTCATGCCATGGTGCTTTTCACAGACATTGCCATAAAGCAATGCCTTTGGTTACTGCTTAAAACTTTATTTGCTTCAAGCTTACACTATCAGAAGGTTGCTCCAGACTGTCTTGTACAAAGTGAGAACACTTTTCATGCAAAAATTAATTTATCATCAGTGAGTCACAGCTTTGTCTTGAACTCTATGCTAGTGTGTCTAGCATGGTAATGCAAGTTGATTTACCTCTTCACAAAGAAACACAGTGGAAGCTTCCCTAGCAGATGGGCAAAAAAGGTCTCAGTCTTGCTAGAACAGGGTGAATACAAAAACTTCTGGTCACTGCCAGATAATCTCTGTATTCCAAGTTTTGAATCTCACTCTGCATGAGATGAACCCTTTGATGATAAATGAAAGCCTTGTCTGCATTGGCGGGATTTATGATTTCCTTTTCAATAAGCAGAGGGATGTTTAATTCTTTTACATACCAAACTCTGAACATGAGACAGTGTTCTAGATGCTTACTGTTTGAGAGTTCAAAGGCTGCCTTGCAGAAAGGAGATTTAGAAAAAGAAAGGTTTAAGATTTTAAGTATTTTTCTTCCCATTTTGCTCCTTATATTACATTTGCAGGTTCCATCCACGTAAGTCATAAAATTGCAGTAGATTTTAGCCACAATGGATAGCTTGTTGTAGGTTTTTCCATCTCCCTCTGTCTCTGCTTAAACCATTACTCCTGAGATAGGTGAACCTGTATTTGTTGTGCCAATATTGGTGAACCAGTCTTGCCAATATTTTTGTACTCTGCACACAGAGAGTAACATCCTGTGAGCAGAAGATGCTTTTGGGAATACTTCAGCCCTGGCAGTCAAAGGTTTCACCAACATTGCTTCACTGAGGACAGAAAATTCAACACTAGCTGAATTGCCCAGTTCCCAGAAGACGATTTTATCCTGAATCTAGGGTGTGAGAACTTTTGCTTTTAAATCACTGTGCCATGTAGTTAGAGCAAAAAATGTTATAAAAGCAGCATTTACTTATCTGGGTTCCTTGAATTTCTCTTCCACTGTTTATAATGGACTAATCTGGTGCTCAGAAAAATGTGAAAAAGCCTTTTACAGAAAGCTGTAGAAAGACATTTTATGTTCCTTTTTACTGATTACTTTTCCTTGATGCTAGGAAACAATTATTTTAAGTGGATTACTTCCAAAGAATAACTTAATTTGATAATAAAACAAATACTACTTTCCCATTTATTGATGAATCAAGCAAGGTAATTGGATTTATTACTTCTGAATCTATGAGTAATCCTGTTTCCAAATCACATATGTGTTTCCTCCTCTGCTTTTATGTTTGTCAGGAGATGACAATTATGTATTCATTCTCTTTCTGGTAGAATTTATTTATTTATTTTTTTCTTTTTAATCTGGACAACAACAGTCTTATGCACAGTTTCTGTGCTGAAAATATAGCTAATTTATACTTAACACAGTATATGTCCTTGGTGGAGAAAAGTGAATTTCAGTCAATCTGAGTAGCTAGAAAAACTAGGCAAATTAAAACAAGTCTTGCATTAATATCTACAATATGATCACTAATTTGGGTACAGATATAGCATTGTTGTGATGCTGTTTTGTACTATTGAATGTCAGTGCCTTGGAAGCTGAGAGGCCCTTGGGACACATATCCTGGGCTGGTATGTGGGAGATGCCTTTGATGGGCATATACAGCTAATCTGGGGAGTGGCCATGCTGAGTGTTATTGAAATTTCTCCTTCCTCTGCTTTTTAGCTTTATGCTATAAATACACCATGCTGAGTCTTTAGAAGATTATAGATTATTTTAGACATAAAAAAATAATGGAAGATTTTTCAGCTAACTGAATTAGTCAAATATTTTTTTTTTAGTAGTTGATCTAGCAGCATTTCAGAACTTTTTTCACTTGGAGACCTCACATCAGTTTGGAAACACTAAGTAAACTTAGAATCTGTACTTAAATTCTTAATTTGTTTTACAGGGATTGTTTACATCTACAATGTAAACATCTACAGTGGTCTACCAGTACAGCTATACCCAGCAAATATATTCACACCATGCTCCTGAAGTGGAAATGCAGCTTCCATTAGAAAAACTGTTCCTCTTTCAATAGAGCATAAAATATGTTCTTTGAGAAGCTAAGTCTACATATTCTGGTTTAAAGTGTGATTTCTTCTCATACTTTTGTTCTGCGCAGTGATCCCAGCAAAACTTTTAAGAGTAGATCGAATAATGAGCTGGAAGTGCTAAAGAAGCTCACTTAAACTCAGATTATTTTCTTCTGTAAAGGACAAATGACCCTTGCTTGAAATACATTACTGTATTGATTGGATTCATTGATCAGCATGGGCCTTTGGTCCCTTTGAAAAAGATGGAAATCTGTTCCCCAGCTCCATCACCTTTAGTCTCTGCCTTAGTGTTGTCCACTTGCCTTATAAAGTGTTGCTCCAAAAGGGACTTCCAGAGCTGAACAAACCCATCTGTAGAGCTTGAATAGAAGAGCCAGCTTCTGTCATGTGGAACCATAACAAAATTGCATCTGCTGCAAAGCACACTGTTCTGATGGCTATCATGGTTTTACTATGCATCTGATAATATTTTGATATTTATCCTGGTCATTTTCTTTAGTGGTGGTCAGCAATGAAAGATAAAGATTCACTTGGGAGTTTCCAGGGTTTCCAGGCTACCAAACCCCATTGTGGTTTTTAGTTGAAACATTTCAATCCAGCTTTTCTATTTGTAGATGTCATTCGAAGCCAGTGCTGCGCTCTATTTTTTTTCCTCCATGAATTAGGACAGACTGTGGTGTTTGAACTGAAATACATTCTTGGATGGAAAAGAAGAAGGGAGAAGGAAAGACATGCTATTTGCTAGCAAAAACATGCCATGGGCTTTGTGGTACTGTGGCAAAGATTGCTCTTGCTGAGTCTACTAAAAGACACAAATCCTGTATCCACGTTTCCCTGATTCTTACCACATTTTTCTCTCTGCCTCCTTCTATGAAGTGACAGAAAAAGCCAGATATTTTGAACTAATTTGATATACTCTTTCCTCCTCAGTCATTTCTGTCTCCCCTCATTGCTCCCAGAAAGGGAGGGACTATTACTGACCATTTCAGGGCACTGTAAAGGGCTTTCCCACATCCCTTCCAAGGCATTCCTTGCCTCCGGTCACCCGGGAAGAATCTGCTGTGTTTGATTTCTGTCTCAGGTCACTTGTCTCACAGCTACGTGCCAGGTCAGTGCCAGTGAGCTGTCCTGCATGGCAGAGCTTTGGCGTGCAGGCTGCTGGGTCAAGTTTCACACGCTCAAAAGGAGACAGTGTAAAGACAAAGAGAGACAGCGTGTGTTCCAGTGCTGGTAATGAATAAACTGCCACATCAACTACACAGCATGAACATCTTCATCCAGCTGTGTTTATAAATTATTTTCATTAATTATGGTTGTTCCTATCACTTGACACAAACAAGGACTTTTTTTAAAGTGGCCGTTTTATTAATCCATTATTCTTCTGAAGAATAATATCTGCCCTCCCTTCCCTGCCTTTAAGTGGTCAGAGATACATCACTTTCAATAATAAATCTCAATATGCAGCCCTGCAAACTACTACTCTTTGGATCATCACTTATGAAAGAAGATACCTTTTTCTTCTGTCCACCATGAATTAAAATAAAATTGCTTATAATCTATCTTTTAAAACCCTGTGGTCAAATTTATGCCTGGCATCACAGTGCAGGAAACAGCATAATTGCACAGTGGACGAACTCTGTCTCAAGAGTTTAGTTGTGCTTTGAAAGCTTTTTGATGTATTGTTGCACTTTATTTATCTTTTAAATTTTTGTTTTCTTTTGTTTTGCTTTTTTAATACTAAGGCTGTTTAGGAGCTCTGAACTTTCTAATACTGGTGCAGAATCCTAATAAAGCTAAAGACATTTTAGCCTTTGTGGGAAAGATTACAGTGCAAAACCCACAAAAAATGGTTATTTTTCAGATACGGATTTTCAGAGACTGGAAATACTTCTGCATTTTTTGACTACAGAGAAGCTTTTTGAATTCAGATAAATGTATTTCACACAATTCATTTCAGGGCTGATTCATTTTATCTGTGTGTCTCCTGTGCCAAGTGGAAACATTAGGCCTCTTTAAAAAATGATGGGGCATAATAAATGCTCCAGGCATTTGTTTTGCTGAAATGAAGTAATGGCAGGGAAGCATATGGTGAAATATATTTTTAATTACTTTTCAACAATGTTAAATGTTTTTTCCTTATTTTCATATTTAATGTTCTTGATCAAGCTTGCTAAATAGGCAGCTCTTATGAAACACACCACTTTGTGCAATAACACATGACTAATTTTATGGGCAGTACTGTATATCACTGTGTATCAGTACTGTATTAGCTGTAGAACTTTGTTTATGATGCTTTGTGCCATCCAAGGAAGCTGGGATTGTGAGGGGGGTTGTTTTGTTCCTGTCTCATTTTTCCCCACTAAGCCCACAGTGCTCAATACCTTTGTTGAGAGGTTTTGTTTTCCTATATTTTTGTTTGTGCATGCAGAGCAGGAAATATGATTCCCTTCTGCTAGACTAAACAAAAGGAAATCCACCTGAGACTGAGAGGAGACACCAGTCTCCCTTTTAACAACTTCACTTCTAAATCACCCTTCCATCCCCTTCCTTCATCTCCCTCCCTGTAGCACAGGTTCCACACTAAAGCAGAGTGAACAAAGGACACCTGTTCCCAGCCCTGCTAAAGAGAGAAGAGCTGCTAGTGCCTGAAGGCTAAAGCTGAGCTGGAAGTATTGTGGCTACAGGTGGTGTCTAGGCTGTAGATATACCTGCACAAGGGAAACATGAGCCTATTGCACAGTTCCAGTAAATAACAACTGAAAAGTGACTTCACAGGGGGGTGGCAGGGGGAAACCAAGGCACAACTGTCACCACTTGTCTGAGCATATATGTTATCTTTTAGGCATGTACACAAAGGTTCTTTCAATACAAAATATGAATTCCAAGTAAGAAAACCTGGCAATTTGCTGTCAGCACTTACAGCAGGTGACCACTCCCCTCATCATTCTCCCCTCACTTGCTGCAGAGCTGGCACAAATTCTTTTTCTGAAGATGACACGGTCATCACTGGTATGAAGAGAGGAATGCTGCTTGTATCATGCCCTGGAGATCAACAGTCCCAGTCTATTTCAGCCCAGTGAGTCCTTTTCAGAGATGAGAACGCCTCACAGGGACTTCTCTGTAACCATCACCCTCTTTTTCAGCTTGAGTGGCTTTTCTTCCTTTAGCCGTGGCAGTGTGGCAGAAAGGAGTTGGGACGACTCTCTTACATGTCCAGCACTTCCTTTCTCTCTGCTAGTGATTCAGGGGATTAAAGCAGCAGGATATAAAGCAACAGATGGGGATTTCATTCATTCTCTGTGCTTCGAAAACTGACTCTGAGGAATATATCCATTGTTATTATTGTGACATTCAGTACACTGCATGCAGATTTCAGTTTGAGGTGTGAGTGGGATGTCTATGGGTCTGAGGCAGTGGCCATCACTGTGGAGAGAAAGCTGTTCTGATAGTTTACCCATATTATTCAAGCAGAAAAACAGTTTGTAGCAAAGGTCAGAGCACTGAACATGTGAAAGATATTCCTTTTTCTCCATCCCTTTCCCTTCTCACTGAGAACCAGGGCAGAGGGGCAGAAGCAGATATGGGGTGGGAGTAGAAGCAAAGGCCAAGTATTTCTCTTGTGATGAGCTGCTGATATCTCAGACCTGCCCCTGGTGCTGGGAAAAAAAGCCAACAAACAACCAGGCAAGAGAAGCAGGAAGTTGCCTGAGGGAGAAGCAAGGCCATGGCAGTGGTGAACTGTGTCCCAGACTGCCTGGAGCTGCGGAGGAGGAACCAGCTCTGGGACTGCTGCTGTGACTTCTGGGACACACTTCTGTGGCAGAAGGGGGAACCACAGCCTTTTAACCTCGGATCAGTGGGGCAACCTTGTGTGGGTGGTCTGCAAGAGGGAGGAGAGAATTTCCCTTCCCACGTTGCTTGCCACAAGGCTCCCTGGGCAAACCCAAGGCTTCAGCCTGCAGATGTAGAATGAAAGAAACAGCCTCCTGAAATGGTCTCCTTCTTATGAGAATGAGAACAGCTTCCAGAAATGGTGCCATGTTTTAACAGATACCAAAGGAAAAGATTAATCCCAGGGAAGCTTTTGCTTCTGGGACTCCTAACTTGGGAGCACTGTGAAGCTTTCAGAACCGGATGTGCGGGACAACATTATCTTTTCAGAGTCTTTGCTTCTAATCTCCACATGTAAAGAATTGGGTCAGTTGTGCATGGCCAGAGACAGCAGTTCCCCTTGCACTGTAACTTGCATACTGAAAATAGCACTTCCTATAAATCAAGACAGCCTGTAAAAAAATGACAAAAACTGTGAAGTTCAGCTTGCCAGGAAACTGTTATTGTGCATGTGTATTTTTTTAGGAAAAAAAAAAATAAATCTAATATCCACATCCCGTTTTGTCAATTTTTTAAAACCCCTGACAGGGATGTGAATGTTATTCAAGAGCTATTACATGTCATGATGGTAATTTGTTCCTTTTGAAGAGTATGATGTCTAAGTCGTTTTTGATGATTGCATTTCCTTAGTCTGTATTTATTTGAAAGGCACTATTCAGACCTGAGAATTGTTTTCAAACAGTATGCATAAATGATTAGTTGTGCTTCCAGTTGTGCAGTTTGATACCTTTTCCCTTTAGATATTAGTCTAGGTGTGAAGACTATGCCCTACCTGGTGCATAAAGAACAGATCTTAACTGCTGCAGCAACTGAAAGATCTGGAATGATTTAAAGGTAAAACCAGTCACTTCCAATTTAATCATAAAATCATAGAATGGTTTGAGTTGGAAGGGATCTTAAGGATTATCTAGTTCCAGCCACCCTGCTATAGGCAAGGATACCTTCCACTAGACCAGGTTGCTCAGATTTCCATCCAGCCTGGCCTTGAATCCTTCCAGGGATGGAACATACACAATTTCTCTATAAGGTCTCATGGTAATCTTCTCTTTTCCAGGCTGAATAGCCCCAGCACACTCAGCCTGTTTTTACAGGAGAGCTGTTCTAGTCCCCTGATTGTATTCATGACCCTCCTCTAGACTCGTTCCACATCCTTCTTTTGCTGGGGACCCCAGAGCTGGACACAGTACCACAGATGGGACCTCACAGGAGCAGGGTACAAGGACAGGATTGTCTCCCTTGACCTGCTGGTCACACTGTGCACTTTTGGGTTCCTTAGATATTCTTGAGCCTGCTTCTTTCAGCCTTTCTCCTACAGCTTAAAGTTCTTCATTCTCTCAGTCCCTGTCTTTGTCTTCTCAATTTGGGCAGTGTAGCTGCAACACTTGCCAGTGAAGACTAAGGCAAAAAAACCCTCATAGAGTATCTCAGACATCTGCATATTGCAGGTAACCAAGCCTTCCATTTCTTTCTGGAGACAAGCAGCATTTTCCCTAATCTGTTTTTTGTCACTGGCATATCTGTAGAAGGTTTTATTTTTGCCCATGACATTCCTGGTCAGATTTAATTCTACCATGGCTTTAGATTTCCTAACATGATATCTGGTAGCTCAGACAGTTTCACTGTGTTCCTCTCAGGCTACTTGTTCTGGCTTCCAACCTCTGTAATTTTTTTTCTGCTTTCTTGAAGTCCAGGATAGGGAGCTTGCTGTGAGCCCTTCTCACTGCTGAAAGGGTCTCAAATGCCACTAATTCATGGTCACTCCAATTCACTCCAACTAAGGTTGCCATGGAGCTTCAGCTTCCCCACCAGCTTCTTGTCTGTGAGAACTAGGTCCAGAACAACACCTCTTTGGTTCCTCTGTCTCTTGGAGAAGGAAGTCACCACCACTGCATTCCAAGAACTTTCTGGACCGACTGACCTGCTGTATTGACCCTCCAGCAGAAGTTCCCCCTTAGGACCACAGACTGAAGACGTGAGGCTGCTCTTACCTGTCTACAGAACACCTCAGGCACTCAGTCTTCCTGGCAGGCAGCCTGTAGCAGACACCCAGTATAAAGTCACCTGCTCCTGCCCACTCTTTGATCCTGACCCACAAGTTCTCTGTTGTCTTCTCATCCATCCCAAGGCAGAGCTCTGTGCACTCCGGCTGATCACTGACACAGAGAGTAACACTCCTTTGTCATTTCCCCTGCCTGTTCTTCCTAAAGAACATGTATCCTTCCCTGCCAGCACTCCAGCTGTAGAAGCCATCCCACTACTTCTCTGTGATCACAGCCCTGCAGGTGTGAAGAATAAAATCAGTCAGAGCTCTGGGTTATCAAATCCTCCAAATTCCCAAGCTAAGGATGTAGCAGAATGCTGTGTAAGTCACTGCTGTGTAAGTAAATGCCAATGCTTTAAACACAAGATTTCCTGTTTTGGGCTTCAATCTATCACCTACATGTGATATAGTCCTACTTTGCAGCTACTATGCTACAGACTCTAAATTGGCTTCTACTTTCAAATTCAAAAGAAACTCAGTATGTTTAGTTGTTTAATACTTCTCTGAAGAATTTAGGCAGTTTACACTAGGCTTACTAGAATAAATATTTATCCCAGTCATATTCCGGTGAAAAGAAGGTGCTTCATCATACCAGTAAAGAAAATATTTTGTGAGTACTGAAATTTGTTTTCTTGCTAAGTGACAAGCAGAATTTGAGTTTGGATAAAATCGTTGTATGTAATTTTGTTGTTGTTGTTTTGTTTTAATACTTCATTATTATTGTCCTTTGCCATTTGACAGCAACAAAGGAACAACTTTTCTTGAGAGAAGACCTTTAGATTCCCTTTATCTACTTCAGAAAATGATTAAACACCCGGTGAATTGTCAAAGCCAAAAAATCATTGTGTTTTAATAGAATGTATTATGTACTGAAGTCTGTATAGCTCCTGTATTCTGATGAATTTTAGACTTGCATCTACTTGGTAAAATAAGTAGGAAACAGTTGCTGCACAAATTGGATTTCAAAAGAGATATGATTGAGTAGAGGGACTGATTTTAAGAGTGCAGCAATCATAAGATGCATGTGAAATGATTACCGACTCATTTTATCTTTGTCACTACTGGAAGCAGTATATCTGATAGTTTTTACAGTATCTGTTGATTTTTTGACTAGTTTTCATCTCTGCTGATCCTGTTCTTGGATCCATTCTTTCTCCTCCCCTATCTTATTTGACACCTGTTTCCAAATGAAATATGCCTATTATCCTTTGATTCTTGAGTGGATATTCTTTTCCTTTTACCTTTTTTATTATTAATGTCTGCAAATTATATTAAAACTCATATTACAGGCTTCATGTAATGTGGACATGCCTAACTGGAAACAAGGGGATAGGGCTTCACTTATTGCTGGGATATTTAGTGATAATGGACAAATAAAATTGACAAAATTTAGTATAATGGACAAATGTAATTTAAGCAGATGTTCTCTGAAATGCAGAAAAGATCTTGTTTTGTCTCTCTTTTCCTCTTGTTGGTGACAATGTGCCTTGAAATTTACCTAATGCCTCAGTTCTTCTACATGTGAACTTGTGGCTGTAAAGCTGGAGGGAGGAAGCACATCCTGCAATTTTACCACAGAGGACAAAAGAACAAATGTCTCAAATCAGAGAAGTACTGAGAGGCCACCATTATGCATGGGGATGAGGAATGGCACAGCTGGAGTCATGCATAAGTTTCAGATGGCACTAAAGTGTTTATCTGGGGTTGGTGTGAGGGTGGAGGAAAGCACTGATGTGACATTTTTATACCTCTGTTAAATCCATTCCTAGTCCTTTAGCCTTCTCCTTCCTTTAAGGAAACTGAATATGTCCTTCAAAGGACACTGTTCATCTATTTGAAATGAATTGTAAATCCTTTCCTGAATTTGGGCTTGCATCAGGAATGGGTTAAGAGAAGAAATTAACCAGCTCTGCGAGACAAACCAGACACAGTCTGTATAACATGTACCCCCTTAAAATTAGTTACTGTCTTCTAAAAGCAGTAGCAGTCTATGAGTTGTCATCTTGATGTTTTTAAATTGTCAGTTTGGCTCTAACTAAGCTGCCATTTAAGGCCAATTTGTACAGGACCTAAGAGACTTGTAAAAATAATTAACACTAGCTGCTTCCATCTATCATTTTCCATAGAATTATTTTCTATTTGATTCTAATGGATGTTTATCAGCAATTTTCTAGTGGATATTTCTGATTTTTTACAATATTTGTTTGTTCTGTCAAATCTGTTCACTAAAGATGCTGCTTAATTTCATGGGCCAGGCTGGAAAAAATGTCTCTGACTCTGGAGTCATAAATGCTTTTATAATCAGCTAAAAAGGAGCAAATGCACACCTCCAGAATTACAAATTTCAGCACCTCTTCTGACAGTACATGCAAGATAGTATCATTTTTTGAAAGCATAATAGTGTTTCTAAAATCAAATTAAAGATCTTACTTTCAAGATATCTCATTTTCTGTTCCAAATAATCTTCAATCCACAGTGTAACTTTCTCATCCATAAAAAACGCTGAAATTAAGAGGAACATTATATGATCCCAGCCTCTATTATGCATCTTTTTATTTGCTGAAGGCTTGCTGTAGAGTCTGCTTGTTTCCAAGGAATGAAAATTGCTTATTATCTTGGATAATGAAAGAGAATGTCGTCATCTATAATTCCTAGTTTAGAATACTTACTGTACCCTTCTATTATAAAAGGGTTGGCAGAAAAAGAGTTCAGTAAAGGAAGCAGCTCTTAAAAAAATTCTTAAGTAAAGGAGGGATTTGTTTGCAAGTGAGATTTTTATGTCCTTGACAGCAAAATATATTGCAACACTTTCTTAATTGGCAGATTGTAACCTGAATATGAATTCTATTTACTGAATACAGTTAATGAGTATTAAAGTTATTTTTTTTTCAATGATCATAGAAGTGTGCTTCTAAATATACACCTAAGTATATAAGTGTACCCACCTGTCTATGTACGAGTGTGTAGGTGTATTGTATATGCACTTATTGCTTTTTTTTAAACATAGAGCTTTTGCGGTATCTAGACATTTTTTCCAGTCTGCTCCTGTTTTATTTCCCTGATTAAACTCTTGCAAGCTAATCTTTACAGCATAAGAAGGTTTGCTTTAACACCCTCTGCCTAAATATGACAGCTCTGTAAACAGCAGCTGTATGTGGTCAGTCACGAGATCTGGAAATCAAAACTATATGGGCTGTAGTCACAGCTCATGAGACAAACATGATGTGCTGGAAATTGACTGCCAGACAGCCTGGATTTGGTAAGTTGCACTAGACTGTATGTCACACTTTCTACAGCAGTAACATTTCACACACATGCACAAGTGTTTATACAATTTATAAAAAAAAAAAAAAAAAAAAAAAAAAAAAAAAAAAAAGAAGAGAAGAAAAAAGAGAAACCTACTCCAAACTCTGTGATTAAAATTATTCAACTAGAAGGATATTCTTAGGAACAAATTTTCAAATATTTGTGCCTAAAGGGCTAGAAAACTAGTTTAGCCCTAAACTGCCGTGAACATCAGGTATTCAGAGCGGTTAGCTCTTCCCAGAGTTGCAAAGTGAACTTTAAAGATGTGACTGCAGTCAGCCAGCAACAATTTATGCCTACATGGAAGAAAAAAGCTCAGCACTGGAACAGTGAACCCAAAAAACTATGAGATGAAGAAAATGAGAGCGTTTCTAATGAGGAAAATAATAGTGAAAAAGAGCATTAGTATTGAAATCAGCAAACAGCATAGGAGTTCATAAAAGTCTTCTCCCAATATCAGTCATGGATTTTTCATCTAAGCCAAGATAGCTTTCATCCATCTCACTGACATGTCCTGCCAGGCTCAGGCTAGCTCAGCCTCTGTTTTGGGTATCACCGCAGGGATGTCAGACTTGAGAAAGAAGACTTCAAAATGGTTGCAGATCATTTCTAAACACACACACGTGCAAATCCCCCATGGTTAGCAGGTATTGCATGTCCCTGCAAGCACGCAGGCACAGCTGGAAACCAGCTTTTGACTTCTGTCTATGCCTAATTAAAATTATGCTAATTCTAACAACAAGATTACAAATTTGTAGAGCAAAACAAATAAATGTGCTTTCCACAATGCTTCTTTATTCATCTACCCCTTTTTTTCACCTTCTGATGGAAAATAATGGGAGAGGACTGATGGACAGCAAAGGAAAAGTGAAACTGTCCCTGGCAATTCTTCAAACATTTTTGCAAGGCTTTCAATTTGAAAAACACCCATGCTTTTCTGGGATATTCACATCCTGTTTTGGTTTTTTTCCAAATTTCAGCCTAGGCAAGGTGACATTCCCAAAACCCTCAACCACATCGTGACTCCTGCTGTATTCAATACCTTTGCATGCAATATAGTGCTAAATCTTTTAGCCATTCTTCCCATACTTGTGGAGATCCTAATTAATTGCTTTTGTGGTGTGCAGGAATGCTGTTGCTTTGTGAAGAGCTAGAAAGAAGTTCCCCTGGTGACAAGAACTTTTGAGTCTCCATCTAATTAGGCTGTACACTGCTAGGAAGTAGGCATCATGCTGTGCTTGCTTGTTTGCATCAAGTCAGACACATTCCAGCACAGCTCAGGTGTTTTGTAAAATGCAGATATAAACCATTTTTTTCCTGAGATGGTGGTTGGAGAGGTTGAGGAAAGAGAGATACATTTTGGTCTCATAATTCACCAGTCTTAGAGAAAAGAAGGAAGATTCATGTTTCAGCATTTAAATTGTCATAGGTTGTACAGATTAGATACCTTTTATTAATAATGTCTCTATTGTTTATTTGGGAATTAGACAGGAGGAATCTTCTTTGTTGTGTGGCCATGGCGATGAAATTGATCTTCAGGGGGAAGTAATCTTGGCAGAATTTGCAACAGAATGTACATTCCCTTTCTGAAGCCATTTGATGTATGAAAACTGGATGATGTACCTGTGGTGATATAAAACTCCATAATTTTGAGATAGTCCCAGCTCAGCCATTGTGTTTTCTAGTATTTCAGCCTGCAGTCTGTGCTCAGAACTGGAGTCTTCAAATGGAAAGTAGATTGCAAAACAGATGGAAATTCTGGAATAAAAACCTTAGCTTCACCCTTCTCCATGTATTTGACAGTTTTGTAGTACTACCAGCTTACAGTTGCTGTCAGCTCTTTTGCTGGATATATACATTCAAGAGCACTCTTCTTGTGATTTGCTTTTTTTTCCACATTTTTCTTCCCCAAAATGAAAATACTGTGCTGGGACTGAGGAAGGTCAAGAAATACAGCCCTTTGTAGTTTGTGTGCACACACAAAATTAGCCCATGCCCACATGAGCTGCAAGCACAATATGCCTTTATTGGAATCTGAATTTGAATTCTTGGATGCAAAAGCCATGTCTATGCTGTCAGCCCATGGCCTCCTTGTGGTCAGTGGTTCTCACAGGTGGCACATGTGGCAGGACCCCTTCAGGAGCCCCTCTGTGGCTCCATGGCTCCATGCAGGGAGCACCTGGAAGTCCCTAGTTTGGCTGAGAGCTGCAAAGCAGACAATCCTCTGGCTTTGTTCCTCATGGGGACTGACAGTTTTACCTGCTGTCTGGGTGCTGACACCTTGGAAATACCCACAGAGTTGGTCCTTAGGCCTCACAGATGCTGTGATTCCCACCTCATACCCCTCCCATATTTAGGGGATTTTCACCAGGCTCTGGGAGAGAGGAGGATTTATTATGATTAGAGATGCTCTCCTACAGTTTCTGCCATCTAGTTTCCTTCAGCCAAGGACAGAAGGGAGGGTAATGAGTCCTAATGTTGTGACCTGGAGTACTTATTTCAGAAGGAGGGGATGGAAATTTGGTTAAATTCTAATTTTGAGAGTAGCAAGGAAATGTTCCTAATACCATCAACTGTCCCAACCTGCTTGATCTGAGCTGTTGGGGTCCAGGTCAGTAGGTCATGTTTGACTACAAAAGAGGATAATTTCTACCTTAATGAGGCAAAGATGGCTTATTTCCGTCTGACAGATGGCCGTGGATATGAGTCATGCATCTGTCTGGGATGTATTTTTCTGAACAAAGTAATTTGACCAGCAGTTTCCAGTAGCCCCATGCTCTTCCCTATGGCTTCTAAGATTGCACGTGCTTTATAGACTCTGACCATTTACTATTATATCACTTCTGGGAGGAAGGAAATAAAACATAGTGCTAAAAGTCTATTTACATTTGGGAGCACCACATTGTTTCAAATCACAGAAACACAAATGTGGAACCTGCTTGAAGTTCTTATATATTGGTATATTGGTCATAATATCTTTTTTTTTTTTTCCTGGCAATTTTCCAATTTGCAATGAGAAAGGAAGCAGAGGATGCTCAAACTCTTTGTATATTTATGGAGCTATTTGAGTTTTAACAAGTTATTCTGAGAATGCTGGACTTCTTGCTAATGATTTTGTATCTTCTAATTATCCAGGAGCTCTGATTGGGATTTTTTTCTACAGTGATCCTGCAGTGTGGATTACTTGAAGTCTGATAAAGTGAGCTTTCATGTTGGAAGTGGTCTCTCAGATCGACCAGAGCATGCAGAGAGTTTCTCTGTGCTGCCAGTTTATGAGAAACTTGTAGGGAATTATCTTTGTGCTTTCTACCTTTCTTCACAGTCGAGGTGAGCCACAGGATTCAAATGTGTATACACACTTGTACACAGTGGAACTGTTCAAGCCTTGCTTCCAGAGGGAATCGGGCTAGAACGATATGATGACTCTGGGGCTGCAAGGATTTACAGTTCTGAGATATTGCAAGCTGACAGGTTCAGCAGCAGGGCCTGTATCCAATTTGATTTCAGAAGCTGATTTTTCTTTTGATTTTAAGAGCTGCTTTCTGAAGGAAGTAATGGATTTTTAAGTGAAAAACCAAGTTGCTCAAAGTATTAAGTATTTTTTTTCCTTTTAGCATCTCTGAAAACCACCAAACAGAGAGTTTTCCTGAGAATGCAGGATTAGTCTGGGATATGGTATTAACTATTTCTTCCTTAAGCAAGTTGGAGCAAAGGTAGTGAAACACCTGGTATTTTTCAACTTCTGTAAGTGGACTGAGCTTTTCTTGAACTTAGTGGGTTAAGTAAAATAGAAACTGGAACGAGGATCAAACCAGCAATCTTTACCATATAGCAAATTATTTTGATACAGGTCTAACTGAAGAAATAATACATATTAGGTTTCTATGCACATCCTCAAGAAGATAATTGCACGATATTTGTATCCAGATTTCTAAGGTAGTACAGCTTATATGGCTGCAGTGTGTACTAGTGTTCTCTCAAACTTTCTAACCTGCTGGTAATTTCAACCAGATTTGTCTGTAAAGTGAAAAATCTGAAGGATAATAGAGCATATAGCAGTAATTATTCCTTTTCACAAAGGTAAGTATATCCTTGTGGGAAAAAAAAAATTCTCCACTTCCCTTTCCAGCCTTAGATTGGCATGGTTGATGAGTGAGGTGCTTTTAAATAGCACCTTCCCTTCCATTTTTGCAGTCTCCCTTGCTGGAGACATTACTGGATGCATTACTGTGCAGCCTGCACTAGGTGACCCTGCCTTGGGCAGGGTGATGAGACCAGATGGACTCCAGAGGTCCCTTTCCAACCCCAGCTATTCTGTGACTCTGTGATTCTGTGATTTTGCTGTTGTTCCTGGAGCTGTGGACTTTGCAGGACTCTTCTCACAGACAGTTGAGTCTAAGCCCCTGAGTTGACAGTAGTTTCACTCCAGTTGGAATAATGCTGCAGATGTAACTAAACAAAGCAAAAAAAGTTTTTGAAAAGCATTTGATGCTTTTTGCATTTAAAAGATGACCAGCAGGTTTGTCACCAAAAGCCAGATTACTAGTGAAGAAAATGCTGGGAAAGAAGAGAAATGGATTGTTGTCCACAGAAATTCACCTGTTTTCTGGAGAGATTTGGTACACAAAGAAGCATAGTCTAGGGACTGTTCTGTTACACTAGGTGCTATACCAAGGCAGGGTGCAAGCTCAGTGGTTTAAGGCATGAATATATATAAATAGCCCCTGTGTCTTAGATCTGGCTAAGCTGCCTGTTAGACGCTGGCCAGACACTAGAATGTGTGTGCCTTAAGCCTTGAAATCTGAACAAAATCTGTACAGTCCTAGGATTAACTTTAGTCCTTGAGATTTGTCCTTATTTCAGATTACCCTTTTCCAATTTTTATCTAGCATGAACATGCTGAGCTGCAACTCATTTCTCAGGTGCATGCGGTGCTGTAAACAAATTATCTTTATTCTCTGCTAAATAGAGCAAGAAAATCTTCAAACCTGCCTAAAATAACAACTCCTCTTTATATTCCCAGTGTGTCTCTTTTCATTCTGTGACAACCTAAGCTGCTTCTGCAGCTCATGTGTTAACTCCTGTTTGGCTTCCACAGGGATCTTCTTTCTTTACTTCCTTCACTATCTCCCTGCGTTTTTGTTTGTTTGTTTGTTTGTTTGATTTTTGTTTTGGTTTTTTATTCCCCTGCATTCCATATAATTATTTTGCCTGTGGTAACCCTTCCTGGCTCCAAACTCTTTTTCTATGGAGTCGTGAGCCTCTTAAACTTCGGTTTCTTCTGTCTCAAGTGTTTTCATCTCAGCAGATAACCATTAAGATTTAATTACTAACTGCTGCCTAAGTTCTGGATAGGTTGTAATGCAGACCTTGGTCAGCAGCAGTACATGTGCATTGGGATATCCCAAAATACACTTCACTTCTTAGTAACAGCTTCATAATATCAGCCAGAGATAATAGATTGTGCACAGACTTTCCTCTGCCTAGAATGTAAACCAGCACTTCCTTGATGCCCTATGATGCAGCTATACAAACACACTGATTTTCTTCTTCCTCTAGCTCATTTGCTCAGCACTCAAGCACCAATTTAGAATGATGGATCTGGTTTTAATCCAGATGGCTTGATGTAGTGGTTTCTCTCCCTCTCAGTAACTCCCTCCCTCCTCTCTTTATCCTGCAATTTCTCTGCTTTGTTTGGCTCTCTTTTACAACCTTTGCTAGGACAGGTATTGTGCTTTCTCCTTTACTGGATATCTGACATTTGTGCTGCCACTGCCTGCTGAGTCTTTCAAGTCACTCTCAGAGATGTGGTCTTTAAAGGCAGCTCTGCATTAGAGAGGCACAGATTGCCTGATGATGTGGCATCACTCCTACATGTGGCAGGTATTTTTCTGGCAGCTTGTCTTAAGCTTAGGGTGGAATAGCATAACTGATAGGGGCTAAAGATGTCTGCAATATGTTAGTAGAGCTCTGGGAAGAAACTTATGCAGCATTTGTTTGTCTCCAGCTCTGCCTGGTATTGTAATCATGATATTGGTAATCTACTGGGCACTTCTGAGAATTAAGGAAAAAAATACAGCAAAACTGCTCATATTCTCAAGATATATGTATGAAGATAATGAATATTATTATCCTCTCTTTTAAACTGAGAGGTTGTGCATAAATGATTTACTTAGGGCCCCAAAGGAGCCTGTATTTGACTAGGGACCTGAACTTTAATTGTACCTGACTTTAATCCCGTGTTCTGACTGTACCTCCCTCATTACCTACCTGTCCATTTTCATTAGTGCTCATATCCATCAGCCTCATTAATAAATATGTGGGAGTGTTTTATCATGGCTACTAAACAAGAAACTTAATCGAGACCTGGTCTGGAAATGTTTACTTGCCGCAAACACACATTTGCCTAAAATTGCTGTCATTTACACTGAGTGCCCGCTATGTTATGACATTAACCACGACTCAGTTAATGTCAACCATTAACCTCAGGTTATGGTCACAGAATCACAAGTGACTGAAGTACTGGTTTTTTTAAGAGACCAGTGCCTGCAGCTGGAAAATGCTGTCCCCAGAGGGAACCATCCTGTGACAGTTTCTGTCAATCTAAGCCAGCATGTCCATGATTCTACCTTTATTGGCAGCTCCTGAAAGATATTTCCACTCCTTTTTTTTCCACTGGCGTTTGCACTTTTATTCACTTTAGGATGAAACAATTAAAAGAAAAAAATCCCTTCAAACATATTTTTTAAAAATCATTGCTATTTTTAAAGGGCTACTTTGACTCTCTAAACTGCCTTAGTCTCCAATCATTCAAGAAGCAGTGCTGGCACATCAGAAATTACAAGATCATTGTCTGCTCTGGTTTATGCTGTTCAGCAACCTCAGCTGAAAGTCTGGTGGCTGCCCACAAGGGCTGGGAAGGTCCCAAGTCCTTGCTGTGCAAAATAAGAGCAACTAACTTGAACACCACTGAAAATTAGCTGTAGACAAATGATCAGTGTCTGTCTCACATGAAGAGCATTAATTTCTCTTATCTAGCTTACTTGGTGATGTGAAATTATCCTACTCTATCTACAGAGCTTGTGTTGGACTTGAGAACAGTGACTGGAAAGATTATAAACCTGGTTACCAGCTCTAGTTGAAATTGCTGCCTGAGTTCATCAAGGGATAAGTTTGCTTGGTGATTGAGGTTTAAACAGAAATATGTGGTAATTTGAATTGCTTCCCTTGATTAAGAGCTCTGCTGCCCCATAACAATCTTCTGCAGGGGAGGCAAGGAATAGAGGCTGGGGAAATAATTTCTTCACCTTACCTGAAAAGGAATCATGTGCCGGAGTCCTTGCCAATGGTTCAACACAGCTGCCACCTGCAGCTACTGCTGGAGAAGAAAGTCTCACTTATGGGGAGTGTTTCTATGAAGGATTGTTTCAGCAGCACTGAAATCTTGACAATACAGAGGATAAAATGAGTGATATTTTATTGGCTGCAGAATATAATTTCAAGTTTGACTGGAATAGTTTATGAGTTTAGATCAAGTTTAGTTAGAGGTTTGGGAGAAAATAAAAAAAGAAAATAATGTTTACTTTTAATTTAAAAGACTTTGCTCTCTCTCTTCAGAAACATTTATTAACCCAGCTGTCTTTGCTTATGTATTACTGCCCTAACCTTCTACCTAGGTGTATGATAGGGCTAGTTTATGAGGTCTTGTTGCAGCTGATCTATTTTGAATAACTAATGAAACACTAATTTGAACAGAAGTACCTTAATCATAAGTTGATAAATTCAGTCAGTCTTCCTTCAGTTCATTTCTGTGATTAAGGATTAAGCTGGGTTAGGGGCTAAAGAACTTTCATACCTGCATAGGAGCTTTCATTCAGCCTTAAATGAAGATTCTTACTGCAGCTGAGGGAATCTAAGAAGTGACTTGCTGACCTTAATAACTCCTTTTTATCTTGTCCCTCACACCAAAACCAAGGTTAAACCATACCAAGCCAAAATAAAATAAAACAAGCTGAGAAAACCATGATTTATTGGACCTGCCTTAATAGCTGGATGAGGGATTTTATGAGTTAGTAAAGTACCATAGCTTGTGGGGAAAGGAGAGGACTGCACAGACAAGAACAGGCCTTCAGCAGACATAACTTGGACACGTTGCATCTGTTGGGAAAAAGGATATCAGGGAAGAGCAGAGCAGATGCACCAGCAGTGGTGGAGAGCTGTGTGTGGGTGGCAGTGTGGCCAGCATGGCAGTGCCCTCACACACACAGGATGCAGCCCTGAGGGACCCCAGCAAAAAGAGCAGAACAGTCCAGTGATAGTAGCAGGGTCAGCCCCAGCCCAGATCACTCTGTGAGTCCATAGGGATGGGATAACTCCAAGGACAACCTGGAAATAAATCAAGGTCAGGATCAGCAAGGCACATGGCCAGTGCAGACACATGGACAAGGAGCTCAGGCAAGGACCTGAGTGTAAATGCAGCCCTGGGGAAAAACAGAGCAGCTCATCCTGAATAGCCCTGTCACAGTATCCTGGTCCCTGGTCCCAGGGTGGCTGTGCCATGTTAGCACTGGCTTTGAGGGCAGGCAGGGAGTCACTGGGTGAGAGAAACTTGCAGAGCCTGATGGCACCCTCAGGACCAAGTCCTGGATGCCAAAAATGAGCCCATAGATTCCTAGTGTAACTGCATGTTTATGCTACTCATCTGAACTCTCTTCCCTTGGCCATTTTTTGTCCTCTCCAACTTCTCTGTTCAACTTTTGCCTCAGCTGTCTTGCTGCAGCCTGGGGTGCCAGGCTCTTAAGAAGAAAAAAAACAATCCAAAATGACAACAGTGTTTTCCCAAATCTTTCAATCTCCTCAAGCAAATATATCTAATTGTTGGGAGGATTGTTGGGAACATGGGCACTTAAGTTGCCCTCACTGCCAAAGAAAACATGGGATCAGGACAAAGCATCAGTCACAAGACAGGTTCTTTGTGGATTTTAGCCTCCTAATATGGATCTTTCTCTGCCTGCTGTACTCACTTCATGTGCTTAATTTGAGAGTACATAACCTGTTCATGTTCTTCATCAAAGTGCCTTCATCTGCTTAAAAGAAAACTACATTAAAAAACCCCAAACAAAACCAATAAAGCAAAGCAAAACAAAATAATAATGAAAAAAAGCATAGGTGGGCATTTGCAATAGATTGCTTCCTTCCTCTGCCTCCAGTGGTGTTTTCAAGTCCATGAGATCTATTGTAGTGCTTCAGGTCACTTTGCCACCTCCCATAATGTTACAGAGCAAATCCAGAAGACTAATAACGTGGACTGATGACTCACAGAGGGATGCACTTTAGAGGGTACATAGAAACAAAGGTGCTTTCCCAGGATTTTCTGAGGAAAAGATTATTTTGACATATAAATGCATTATATAACTTAGATGTGCTACATTATCACTGCTAACAGGAAAGACAACAACTTTACTGTGAAGTTTTCACTGTCACTGCAGTGTAATTATCTGTCCTGTCTCTAAGATCACTGTATACCGTGCTTGTGTTTCTAGTTAAGACTAATGTAATTATTAGATGCATCACAGCTGCACACTTTTCTAGTAGGAATTCCAGAAAAAAAAAAAAAAAAAAAGAATCCAAATGCTTTTATGGCCTCAATAACTATAAAACTAACAAAATACTATTTTAATACCAAAAATATGCCAGAGAGAAAGCTCTAGTTTTAGCTATGTCTTGTGGTCCTGAAAAGTTTTTCTTCTTCCTCTTATCAAGGCTGCAGAATGCACACAGCAGTAGATATGCTTGACGTTATCTGTAGGAGGATAAAAGCCCACACAGCAGCTACTCTGTGCTGGACAATTTTGAAGCTGTTGGGAACAGTTTCTGTCCTTTCAAAGTATTAACTGCATGCACATCAGGGGCTGTGGTACTGTCTGGTCTAATTTAATCACTGTAATGTGGAATCTTTCAGATAATCTTTCAGACTACCACACAGCGTGGGTTTTGGGTCTGGCACCCTTCAGTTTTGAACATCAGTGCTCCAAGACTGCATTCCTTATAAAAATAGAACTCAAATATAAAGAAAGAAACAGAGCTGATTATCATAAATTTGAGAACTGAAAATGAGCAGAAGGGAAAAGTAGGAAAAAAATAATTACATGGCTCAATATTAAACTGAATGTTGTTCAAGATTTTACCAGTGAAATGGATAATTTCTCTTTTACTAGGGCCGTTATAACAAGAAAAGTATTGTTAAAAAGTTTCATGAGGTAGAATTAAGATATCTTATGATCTGTCATTATTTTCTTTTTTCCCCAAACCCAAAAATCTGTAGTTACAGAGAATAAGACATTCACTAAAGAAACAAGTAAAGCTTTATTAGGTAACAAGTGCTGAATAATATATGTTGAAATCCAATGTAGAAATATGTGCTGCATTTTAATGTGCATAAAGCTTTTAACTTGTGGAGTGGCATTTAAAACCCCATATTAATAAACAAGTTTCCTGTCATGAAATGAGTATAATCATAGTCCAACATTTTTTATGTAGCTCACTTAACTGTGGCTAGCATTCAGATGCTTGTTTGATAGATGGCTTAGAAATTTGAGATGTTTCTGTTAGGCAATAAGATGCACTAAGGGTCTTTTAAAGTTTCTTTGTTAAAGGAAACATGTTTTCGTTGACTCACTACCATGGTAGTTAATTAACTTATATCTATTCAAAATGTTCAAGCTGTCAATACAATGCTTAATTTGGATTAAAAAAAAAACCTAAAAAAACCTTATATTCTCCACAGCTTGCCTGCAATGTCAATTAGTCAAATAAAAGCTGCACAGCTTCTCTGTTTCTTGCCAGTTGTCCATCACAACTACAGTCAAACCACCTCAATGGATAAGGGCAGTCAACTGTATGAACTTCCCAAATCACAGAAACTTACAATCATGGAAGCACAGAATGATTGGGTGAAGGGACCTTAAAGATCCATCTAATTCCAATCCCACTGCCACGGGCATAGAAACTTTCCACTAGAAAATTCCAAATATCTGACCTAAACTTACTCCCATTTCAGTTTAAAGCTATTTCCCCTTGTGCTGTCACTACATGCCCTTGTAAAAAGTCCCTCTCCAGATCTCTTCTAGCCCCTTTAGGTACTGAAAGGTGCTCTAAGGTCTCCTCAGGGCCTTTTTTTCTCCAGGCTGAACAAACCCAGTTCTCTCAACTTGTCTTCATGGGAGAGGTACCCTGTGTTGTTACCATCAGTGATTAGGAAATATTTTTATTATAAACATTGGTACGTAGGAGACATTTGGTATGTGTAGATGTAAAGCAGAGAGCTAGAAATAGCTTTTTGCTTTTCAGACATTTGGATGAATGATATCTGAATTTAATGTTAACATTTATTATGTCACCACTCACATGTTCCAAGCTGGGAAAACTCCCACATGTTGCAGAAAAAGGTGACTCTACTTCTTAAAAGCGTAGACATCCCTTCAAATTAGAAGTACTCAGGTGCATGTATTGCTGTGAACAGGCTAACTTCTCTTGAGGAAAAATAGAGGCATTATGCATATATAGGAGGTGATATAGATTAGCATTTAAGGTCAAGACTTGGATTACTTCACTGAAAACTGCATTTTATCAAGATATTCCAGTGGCTGAATTTGTCACGAAAAGACCACTTCTTCTCCAACACTATCTTTTCATGCACCATTTTTTATCAGGCTAATTCCCAATGATTTTGCCAGGAAATGCATTTTCCTTTAGGCAACCTCTCAGTGGTCAGCACATTATATCAGACCTGAAAAAGCCAGATGGCTTATCATAAAATCAGAGCTGTAGTATGGTAAGTATTGTGTGTATATATATTGATTATGTACATATTATACAAAGGTTGGGATTGTAACAGACATTATATTAGAATTTATAATTATGTTATCGTTAAATCCTCATTCAAAGCAGGAAAAGGCAAGAAAAAAATTAATCAAATTTATTCTGAATATTCTGATTTTTTTGTACTTTATAAACTGGGCCCTATAATTAATGAAAATTCAACTCACACTTAAAATTCTCATTCTAAATTCTGAATTATATTTGCTATCACAAACTTTAAAGCAAAGCTTTAAGAAATTGAAGGAGTCTTGATTCAAAAAAACCCAAACATATCCAAGCTATGTAAATGCTTAAGTAATAAAATGATAAATAGAATATTTTAAAATATTACAGAATTATACAATATTATTCTTATTACACATATTAATCACACTGTGCACTTTACTTTTGTTTCAAAATAGTGTGAAAATAATTAAGAAATTACATATATCAATCTTTCAACATTTTGAAAATATTTTTAATATTTCCCAAAGAGTTTAGACTTTCTTAGACAGTCAGTCATTCTGAGCTTTTTTTTTTAATCAGCATTATCTTTTTGGTGCATTGAAAATGCACCAAATACCTTACCCAGGATATAACTAGTGATGCCACACATATTTTAGGGAAAGACAGCAAAGAAATTCAATTCACCATTCATCCTGTCCCCAGAATTTCACTGATGATCAGCAGAGCACACACTGGAGGAAATTTAACCTGTGACACCACTGCTATTTCAGACCCCAGCCTTCCCTAAAGTCGAACAAGTAAATTTATGACAATTTTGCTGTCAAAAAAGAAGACTTGGATTTTTTAACATATGCAAGCTAACAGGGCATATTATTAAATATACATATAGCTATTAATAGCTGAGTTTTCAAAATAGCAGGGATATCTTGAATACAGCTCATGGAATTATAGCTGGCACAATTTTTTCCCCTGTGTTCCAACTGGGCTGACTTGCTAATGTGTGCACTGTGTATATCTATCTATCTATCTATCTATCTATCTATCTATCTATCTATCTATCTATCTATCATCTACCTGTCTATTTATTGATTTTTCAGATTATAGCAATGTATTTTCATTCCAGCAATATTAGTTGAACAATAAAGTATTATATAAGGCGAAGAAAAATATCCTATATCCCATATTGAAACATACAACTAATTTTAGGATGTATCTCCCCCTTCTCATCCTTTTGAACTTCACATTTACAATGGGACAAAAACACACACATGGTCACTTACTGCAGACATGCTGTAAATCAGGACCACAGCTTACTGTATCTGTGGGGAAGGAACTGTTTCTAGTTTAATCTTTGAATAAATGAAGGGATCCTGGCACAAGCCATGAATGCTACTTTTATATGAATAAATGCCCTTTTGTTCTTGCTCTGCCTCATGAGGGTTTTTGCAATCAATCAAAGTTCGGACCCAAGCCCTGCTACCTCACAGTACAGAACACTAAACAGATATTTATGGCCAAGGCACAGTACCTATCACTGGTGTCTGGTGTGGCTGGCACACAGCACTAAGTCATTTATAGTGGCACTTACTACTTACCCAGAAATTTGGTTGCTGTGTGTTGATACTGAAATTCACACATTTCCTACTGTCTGCATTGTGTAAACACTATTTTTTTTTTTTACTTCCCTTGGTAGATGTCCATCTCCTGCACTAGGGAATTAAATATCTCTGCCTCTGGTAGAGAAGACATGGCCAGGAGAAGGATAAAGGGAAGTATTTTTCTGTTGATTTCAGCTCTTTGGGTCAGTGATGGATGAAAAGGCAGCTAACACAAGCTATCACAGCAGATGAGGGAGTTGTAAATATTTTCACACCAATCCTTCTTTCATCTGCAAAGAAAGAGATGGTTGGGCTTAAATAAGAATGAAAATAGAAGTATGCTTAAGGAGTTTCAGCAAATCTGAGTTGAAGGAAAACTGCAAAAGTAGGGCAGAAAGCTGTAGTGCTATTATCAAAAAGTTATCCTGTCATGGTTGCACACCAACTTCTTCCTGCTGAAGTGAAAAATTGCTTGATTCTGATGGCTGTAAAAGTTCAAATTAT
Source organism: Erithacus rubecula (assembly GCF_903797595.1). Classification (NCBI taxonomy): domain Eukaryota; kingdom Metazoa; phylum Chordata; class Aves; order Passeriformes; family Muscicapidae; genus Erithacus; species Erithacus rubecula. Next base: position 104,507,660 of record NC_136689.1, read on the forward strand.
CAGATTTGTTTTAAAAGCAAGTGGAAACGTCCTCCTTGCAATAGAAGCAACAACAAAAGTTGTGATTTGTAGCTATAGATGTGTGGACATTTTCATACAGGGTATGTGCTGGCTGCTGTGAGCAGTCATGGTGATGTTCTGGGCCCCTTGGGAAGGCCATTGCATGGTTTGTTAGGGGAGAAAACACAAGCCATATCTCTGTTTGTGACGATTCCCAGCTGGCTTCCCTACTAGTGACAGAAATAATTAGCATAAATAGATTTTTAGCTCTTTAATGCCTCTGACAGTATATTGCACTGAGAATACATTTCCAGAAAATCAGACAGCTTGTTATAACTTTTTTATATTTCATATGTGATTTATTTCTACTTTTTATTTATTATGATTCTTTTCTATTGTGAATATATTTGCACTGAAATACTCTTTAGGGAAGGGTTGCCTCAAAGTGGAAAATGAAGTAACTGTGAAGTGACTGCTCCCAGTACAGAATATACCAATTATGTAGTCAGAATATATCTATTGCAATTCAGTGTATAGCTCTGTGATTTGGCTTGCTTTCTAACCAGTTTCTAACTATGGAATTGACATGTTCAATGGCAGGGGTGTCTGCCAGATGTGATGTATGATAAGGCAAAAGTCTGATCAGATTAAAAGTTTTCACCTGTAATTTTTGTGAGTACACCCATCCAGTCAGGCCTCCCTGAATGTGCAGAATAAGTAGGAATAGTTAAATGGTTGTAAATAACCAATAGAGAGATGGTCCAGTGTAAGCAAGTGCAAAATGACAGATTATTTCTCAGAGTGACTCCACGTAAATAGCACATATAAGTATGCATAAACACCCTTTATCATAGGAAGGACATTAAGTATGTCTAACTAGACCTTCAGCTGTGTGACAGACCTGGATTTTCACCTCCTTCACAGAATACTTTGTGATACCTTCACACAGGCACCTTTTCTGGTGCTGAAAAAGTACACAGTGTAACTCTCAACATGCTCTTTGACTGGTGATGATGAAAGTGTCTATTGTGCTATCTATTCATAACATCCACTGAAAGGTGAAATCATTTATATATTGGCATCACTTTGCAACCAGAAGTTCTAGACAGGTAGCTCTCAGGAAAGCAAATTCTTGCTGGAAAAGCCAAGATTTCAGTAGTGGAAAGGCAAAAAAACCCAAGAATTTGTTCTTTAACTGTCCTTGTCCATTATACAACCAACATTAAAGGCACAAATTTATTTATCTGAAAAATCTGACAGATAAAAATGACAATGTTGAGGTTTCTGATATATATGGACAGGTTCACTAGTGTTCTTTGGCCGCTTTCTGCTGTTCCAGTAATCCAACAGAGCCATAAACCTAGCTGGATTTACAGCTGCTTTGTTTGCTAGGGCAAAGAAAAAGGGGCCAGGGTGTCCCTGTTGAAGTGGCTCATATTCTGCAGCCTAGATTCTCAACAATAGGGACTTAAATCTACATTTAGGTGATTAAATAAGTGGCCTTCTTTTCTGAAGTGCTGAGCCTACTTGTGTCCCACTGAGCCGCTAAAGAAACTTGAGTTTAATAGTTTCTGATGTGCGAGACTCTGCAGAGGCTTCAGCTGTGGAATGAAGGACTGGTTTGGAGATGGGGCTTGTATAGGTTGTGGAACAAGTTTTCCAAAGTGCTGGATGAGGAGCAGTCCTAGGATTGTGTGGAGAAGGAATGATTAGGTGATAAAAACTCAGCACTTGAGATGTAATAGTCCTGATTCAATGCCCAGCAGCCTGAAAATCAGAATGTGCCTGAGTGAGCCTAAAACAATTTGACTAGAGTAATCAATTCTAATAAAAAAACCATATATTTTTAGCAGCAAGTTGCCTCTTCTTTAAAGTTGGACAAGAAAATGCAACAACACATGTTTTTGCATAACATGTCTTTGCATCTTCTGTCCATGTTTTCCAGCTATGATCCTTATTGTGTTTATTTCTGTGAGGCTGGCAAGGATTTCTCTTGATTCTAGAAAAGACATTAAAGCTGCACCTCACTGTAACCGAGAAAGAAATGGACATTGCAACAGCAGAGAATAAAAAAGGTAGTTTAGATTTTGGATCTCTTCCAAATCTGAAAGCAAATCCTTTGGTAAGGAATGTAGATGGGGAAAAAAAAACTGCAAAAAATATGGCAACAGTGCTCCTTCAAAATGATTAATTATTTTTAAACCCTCTACTTCAGGAGTGCAATGCACTGTTATTAACTTTTCGGGTCAAACTAGATATCTGGAAGCAGACTGGTTCTGAAACAGATTTCTTACAGCCAAATCAGAAAGGTTTGTTGCAATATAAACTTCTTGAACTATTGAACTTTTCCTCCTACACACTGAAAGACCAGATTTGAGATTTGTTCAGATCAGTACAGAACAACAGACTTCAGCACAGTGCAATTTATTTATGTCAGCTGAAAATATGATTTTCTCTGCTAATTTTTCTGGTTCCTATCATTGAAAATGGACCCATGGACTCTTTAGAATTTAAGCAATGTAGCCTACATAGGGAGGTTAATTTTGCAGCAAGTCTTCAGCTATTAGCAGAAGACAGAGGATGTTAATTTACCTTGGTTTTCTATGGACTTGTGAGTGAAGGCAGATTTTTTTTCTGCTCCCTTCAATTCAAAAATAGTTTCTAATTTTCAGTATAATGCAATAATTTTTAACTGGAAAGGAAATGTTACATCCTGATTTACCCAAATGCACAATAAATAAGAAGGAAACTGTAAGCACAAAGCACAATAAATGTAGTCTAGATTTCAAGTATTTCCTTTAGCTATGATTCAATAAGTCAAATGGTTATTTTTAATTTCGTTGCTATAATCTAATAGACTGTAACTTACTTAAAAACTGAGTTTATCACACTAGCCTGTTACTGAAGCAAAATCTACTTTGGCCAGTCCAGCTCAGAAGGTTACAATAAGGGCCTCAGGGCTGTTGAAACAAGTACTTTACAAAATGGAAATGATTCTCCACTGAAAAATTCCTGGAGCAATTTTTATGCTTATCTGAGGAACTTCAAAATGGAGTAGAGCATGGTCAAACTTCAATGGAATAGAACTCATCCCCCCCAACCTAAACCCCCACCTCAGCTGGCCTCCCCACCCCAAACCAACCCTCTCACCCAGTGTCTTTTTTCTCAGCCTTGAAATGTAGTGTTTATGAGCAGAGAAGTCTCAAATGCTTCCCTGGTCTGGGAAGCATGGATCTAAAACATTTTGTTAGAGCCAAGAATCCCTTTAGTACCTTTGCTGCAAAGATAAAGTGATACACAGAGCAAGGTTCAGGGGAGGCAAACTTGCTGCTGTTCCACACGAGCTTGGTCCCCTCACAGAGCATCCTTGGGGGGATTCCTTCATACTGTTCCTAACCTTAAGCCAGCCTTTCCAAAGGCTTTCATCTGTAGCAGAGTAGAATGGGGTATCACAGTGTGTGTGTTTGCCCTCAGGAGGCATGGCAAAGGTTATGAGGCATTATTGACCTGCAGTGTAATAATGTCCCTCAAGACTAACCTTAAAACTTTCAGTTCTGAGTGAGTAAGACTAGCTGGATCTTTTCTATGTCTCTGGGAATATTGTAGCTTTTCATAAAACTATGTATAAAGAATACTGAAAAAGGGCAAGAGGAAATTGCCATCTTCTCTGAGACAGGCCTGCAAGGCACACACACTAGTTTAAACAAATCTCTCTTTGTTAAGATGGTGGGTCAGACTTGTATTACCATAAAATACAATCTTGACAATGCTAGGAGGGAGCAATCTGGCTGCATCATATTTTCATCCTTTCATTTCAACAAATAGAATCAAGCTTAACATACAGCTTTACTGGATTCATAATTGGTGCACTTTGGCTCGCAACTTTGAATTTGATGGAACTAGAAATTTTTACATTAGGTTAGATTCTGGCCTCTACTTTAGATTACAGGAGCAATTTCCAGCATTGCTGAAATATTTTTAAAAGAAGAATGCCTACTATTTTTCCAAATTAAGGAAATATATAATTTTCAAAAGCCATAGCAGATTAAAAGACTTACCTCTTTTTCTAGGAAGGTTTATTTTGGAGGCCAGAGATGCCTAATGAGTGGTGTAATGTCCTTCCTCTCTGCTGAAAAGACAGACAAGTAGGGTTTAATTTAAAATGAGATGAGGCTTGCAGAAAGGTTTTTGAAGAATTTCTAAGCCATTTAGGGTCACAACAAATTGAAATTTTCCATTTTGAATACCTAGTCTTGTGGTTTCACAGTAGTAGATCAAGGTATATATGACAGAGAAGGGTTACTGGGAAGGGCAAATTTGTTCCAATACGTTTTTTTACAATGCCAATCAAATTTATATATTTCTAAAGTAGAAACTGCATGTCCCTTCATACTTATGTGTTTCAATTACAGTAACATTTATATGCTGGAGCTGCTTCTCACATCAACCACCAACTGCTTTACCAGTTCATTCACCATCTCAGAATCACTACACCAAAATCTTTTAGATATTTCGTACCTAGAATATTTTATAAAGTATGATTTAGCTGTCTTTGATATAGCTGGAAATCATATCAACAGCAGCTTCAGAAAGATCTGTGTAACTTTTTGATTTTCCATGTCAAAGTTTAAAGTAATCCATGGAAAAATGATCCCCAAATCCAGAATCATATAAAAACAAGAGAATAAAATTTTAAAAAGTCCAGTACTGTCTGTCAATCTCTTTTTCAAATCTGGTCAGAAATACTTGACCTTGATGAGATTTCAAATCTAACCTGAACTAACTGCAAATAAGAGAAAGGTATTTCATTGACAACACTTTAATAGAGTTCTGTCTCATTAGAACTTAGCCTTATACTTTAGCACATCTATCAAAAATACCAGAAAATAAATCTTTGCCTTGAACTATGTGATATGTGTGAAAGATCTTGCTAATATCCACCAGGTTCCTAATAGACAAATATCCATATCACAAAACTGTTACTTACCAGAGAACCCAAGGAATGAAAAATGAATGGATGCTGATTCACTTAAAATTTTCCTTCAGAAGACTGGCTGCAGTGAAAATCTTCTGTAAGAATATCACCCTTAAGACCTAGTGGAGAGCAGCACTCTGTGCATGCTAATGGATCAGGGCTAATAGGCTACTTGAAAATTACAGTTTAGGAATATCAGTTTCACTTTCAGTGATTACTTTAATAAATTGTATTTTTCTCTTTTGTATTTCTTTCTAAATAGTTATTAGTTTCTTTTTAGCCCAGACATGATTTAAGAAAATGGTGTAAAGAAATTTTATATGGTCATTAAACGGTTTATATCCACATTGCTAACATAGGTATTCTTCCACTGGTCTGATTCTATAAATTGAAATCATAGGAAATATTAATTCAGTCAAAGTCCCTTCTTACTAAATGACCTAGAAGAATTGGTCTCTTTGGAGGGTTGGGAGGATGAAACCCCAATCTTTCTAGCTGCAAATCTGAAGTCCTAATAATCCATTTAATCTCTTTCACACCATCAATTTCTAGGAGAGGTATGTTAATCTGGCAACATGAGAAAGGTAGAGGTATTGTGATGAGATCTAGCCATAAATTGTTTTAACCTGGGACTCTCTGGCCTAGTGAGACTCAAATTTTGGAATAAGGGATAATGAAAGATCTCAACAAACAAAACCACTAGCAAAAGCAAATAGGAAAGATATTGAAACTAACGACTGCAATAAACGTTTGCATTAGGAATCAGTTACTACTGAGTATCACTAAACAGGTAATTTTCAGCAGGCTAGAAGCTAGATTACCTACTTAAGTGAATACAAGTTCTAAAGCCAGAAAACTATGTTATGTCAATTTTCTTGCTGGCAATGTAATCATGTTGAATAACTTTTGTTCTAACACTGCTAGGGAGAGACTCATTTTCTTATTACCAAAACCCAGCATCCCAGGCTAATGCTTCAATAGCACTAAAAACTCTCCTTACTTTCTATACATATTGATGTTTCTATCATTGCAAGGGGAGTGATTTTATCTGCTGAGATGGCCCAACATTTTATTTTGAATGAACCTTCTTATTATGGTTAAGCAAACTCCAGGTCAGTTCAGAAATCAGTCTATTAACTGAAAAGTTGTGGAAGGGAAGAACTGGCAATTGAAACTGACAGCTGACTCTTAAGATAGAAATTGGGGAGCACTCCTGAATGTAATTGCTAAGGAAGCAGCAATCTGCAGCCTGAGTTATTTGAGAACTGTTCAGCAGAGAGCAGGACTTGTAGAGTGCTTTTCCTTTTCTTCTGGTGACAGGAAACATGACCTGGCCACTACACATGGTCACTAGAAAGCTTGCAGTTGGCTTGGCATTGATGGACAAGTGTATGCTGCTCATTACTGCTGCTGCTTAGCCTTTACTTTAAGAATGAAGCTAGGCTACCCTTTTGCTCAGCTCCCAAACCTGTACAGTGGCACTCTCCTTAAAGTTAAAAGTGTGCCCTCTGCCACTTCTCCAGTGGTTAAGACCATTGGTCAGGAGGTGACTGATAAAGTATTGCTCCCTGCAGGTGTGCAAGTCATTTCCAAGAGTTTTCCAGATCTTACACTGCATGCTGCAAAATAAGTGGTCCAGTATAATCCCCAAGCATTCCTGTATGGAAGCCACCTCATATCTGGTTCCATGTTTGGCTAAGGCAGTTAAATAACTGCTCCTTTGCCTGTCATGGAGATGTCATATTACTGTCCACATGAAAACTGCCCACAATCACACCTCACCCCACAAACCCATGCTCAGACCAGGTGTTAGAAGGGAAGCAATGCTACTGTGATTACCATTGTATCATGGACAGTCCTGCTTGACAGGCATCAATATGATGAAAGAAAACCCAGGGTATACACCTTTGGATTTTTATTTTGACCGATTGTTTCCCAAGGTAAGGGTATGAGCTTTTGGATCATACATCTAAGTCACTCTATTCTCTCATATTATATAGGGAGCACAGCTCAAAGCTCTGGATTTTGGGTGATACTTCTGGGGACAAATTCTTGAAAACAGGTATTGTTCTGCCTAACGTAGATATATCAAAGTTTTTTGGTTGTCCCCATGAGGAACAAAAGGCTTAAGAATCTTTGACTTCCTTTGTCAATCAGAGTCAGTGGGAAGCACATTTAAGTCTGGAGCAAATACCACTGTGGCTGTTCAGTGGTAAACCTGCATGGAGGTGTTTCTTCTACTATTAGTGGAGCAAAACACAGTGCACTATTTGTTAAAGACTTTTTAAAAAAAGTTCAAAAGTTGGAGGAGTGTTTTTTACCTTTTTCTCACAGCTGCTTCTGGTTCAGCATAAAATTCATAAGTGTGATGCACACTTATTAGAGAGGAATTCTGCAAGATGGCACCCTTTTTTCAGTTTACCATTATGTAAATATAAACAGCAAATACCTTCCCTTTCTATAGAACACCATTTTTAGAGTTTGATTTTATTGCCTGTTTCACCATATTCGTGCTATGAACTGGTGAAAAAATGTGCACCCTCCAAAGAGGGGTATGGTGATGCTTTTAACCTGTGATTTCCATAGACCACAGTTTGAGAATCCCTGGAGGATGGCATGTTGATACACACGTGGTGTCCCCAGGTAAAGCTTCTCTTTAATGTTTGATAATGCAATTTCCAAATAGTCTTTTAGTGGAAAAGAGTTGGTGTTTGGATCTAATTTCACATAAAGCATAAGGGGTCAGAGGACTTGCACTGGAGTTGTTCCATGTCCACTCAAAGAATGTTAACCCTTTTTTTCTTGTTAAGATTCTCCATGGAATCTTTCAAAAGTGTATATTATAGATGATCTTGTCTCTACCTAGGTGAAAAATAGCATATAAATTCAGTATATTTATTACAATGATAGTATATATTTTTTTAAAAGCACAGTACTAAGATACATTGGTGCAAAATAGATATTACAACAGAAACATATATTTTTAATGAGCCCTGAAGCCAATATAACAGCAATTATGGATGTAATTCACTACTATAATAAAGTAATTTATTTATCATAATAAATTATCTCAGAATTAAAAAATAAAATATTGCTTTAGCTACAGTCTGTCAGAGGGGGTAGATTTAAGCTTTAAATGAGGCATTGGAAAAGACAAATCAGGCAATTTTATACTAGATAATTAAAGGCTTTATGAAAACCAGACACATTTAGAAGAGAGAAAAGAAAATATAATTCCCACTGGAACTAAGAATCCAACTTTCTCTTCAGAAAAGAAGTCTGTAAGTGAGAGAAATGTTTTCTTTTTTATTTTTTTTTTTTTAGCTGAAGAAAAAACAAGTGTAGATTTAGATTCTAAGGACTAAGTTATAAAAAGCCCCTAAGAATGACCTCCAGTATTTTGGAAGAAAGCCCAGTAAGTAATGAGGGAGTAAGGGAATGAGAAAGACTGATTTTTTTTTTGTTTTATTTTGTTTTTTTCTATGCTTACAGTGCCTTTAGGGACTTTATTTCAGTATGTTGGATAAACAACACAATGAAATTATACAGGTAGTCTCTCCCTTACCACATGTTTAAATTATGCAACAAATGTTTGATTGGTGGCTTTGCACTGAAAAGTGCCTGATCACTTCAACCTTCTGGTAAAAGAGAACATGACTTAAAGGGAAGTGAGTTAGAAAATAATACAGCAACACACAAAAATTTGGCAGCAAAATCACTGTGAGAGATTGAAGCATCATCTCTAATATAAGCAAGCAACCCTGAGAACTGGAAGCAGAGGATTGCAGATAGCTTGGGAATTTGGCTGCCTCTGTGGCAGATACAGTAAACAGCTTCAGAAATGATTGTGTATTTCTGCTAATCACTTAGGCCACAAGATAACAGCTAAGTTGACATTTTGTGTGCAAGAAGTGAAACTGCTTACTCTGGTTCCCTATTTTCTTTCATTTTTGCAGAACAGTGACTGTCAGCTGTGCACCCTGAGTGCAATAATGTACAGCACATAGGCAAAAAGACAACCTTGAGAATTGTGTGCCCCCAAACACAAGCCCTATCTGAAATTTTCTCATGTTTTAAAATGATAAATGTTGCTATCTTTGCACATCATCTGGTGAGAATGCAAAGAGTGCAAAAAGGAAAGGAAGTTGAAGGTTACTTGGGCCTTCTTATTTTATAAATATGCCCAGCACTTGGTCTTCAGCTTGCTTTCTTATCACACTTCAATATGAACTTCCATCACTGCTGTTTAGTGATAATTTCATGACTTGATGTTACAATTGGTTTTGTTATTAGAGATAATTTAAAGCATTTTTTTCTCTTTATCCACAGATGTAAATTTTTATTTGCACTCAGGTAGTGTTGCACTCTGACTTTGCTGAAAAAATTATTCATGAGACCACATTGTAATTTTCCTTGATGATATATCCTTGGTAAAGACAGATCTCTTTTGGGGAAGGTAGAAGTGATGTTATAAACAAAAAAAAAAGTGAAGAACCGTTGATCTTGAAGTCAGATAAAATTTACTCTTCATCAGGTGATGTAAAAACACGCACATAGATACAGGATAACACTCTGTCAGACTTTGGTCTTAGGCATACAGAAAAGGGCTTCTTTCCTCCTGTGCCCCTTGCATTTAAATTTAATAAGGAATACAGAAGTTCTGAAATTATCTATTCATGATTTGAATGTAATATCATTCACAGTCTGTATTATTTTCTTCTGATACTACATTTTCCCTAAAGTTACAATTAAAGTACTGAACCTACCACAAGTATCACATCTCTCCAGAAACTAAAGAGGCAGCACATTGTCTTCACATTTCTTCATGCACAGAATTAGATGCCTACAGTTATTATCTTTGTTAATTGCACAGGCAATGTGTGATTTTAATGCTGAATAGAGGCTGCATGTGGCCATCAGCAGTTCATCCTACCAGTCAAAGTGGTGAACACCCATAATCTCTTTGGAAGAAGCACATCTAAAATAGGAGCATCTTTGTGCAGAAATTCTGACAGTCCATCCTTCCCTCTAGTGAAATTATGGAGATTTTTACCAATGGGTGGGTGAAAGATTATCTTGAAATCTTACTGAGTGCTTCCATCAATGGTAAGGGAAGTGTCAAATCACATAAGGAGTAAATATGGAGAATATATTCAATTCAAGCATTTTGGCAAGCAGAAAGAAAATACCTAGAGACATGAGAAATATGCTATATGGTGATAAAGGAGAGTAGAGGTGGACGTTTCCATAGGAACCATGAGTAAAAAAAAAATTGTCTGTCTTCAGAATCACTTGCATGACATTCAGAAAGGGGTCAGCAAGTTTCTTGGTACAATTCTTCCTTTCCTTCCGCTCTTGAAAACTCTTTAGAGCTTGGAAAATGAAAAAGGATTTGAAAGGTGGACAGAACTCAAGACTAGGGTGACTGCAAAGCCAGTGTTGCTTAATTTGCACAAGGTCTTCTATGATATCAAGTATCTTTCAGTGATAATTAATGCATGTGTTTCTAAGGAGCTGATGAGCATTAACTAGGCCACATGTGTCATCTTTGGATTGTTAGTCTGTGAAATATGGAATATAACACTTTTCTCCTTCTGCAGAATGATGAGAAAAGCAAGTAAATCTCACCAAAACAGTACTGGCCAGAGAAAATATTACTATTTTCATATCCCTAGTTGTAGTGATGAAAAGTTTTTTTTTTTTTTTTTTTTTTTTTTTCCCATAAGTGGATAACTCACACGTCCAGGCAGAAAAAACGTGATTTGTTTGTAGAACAGAATAAAAATTCTTCCAAAGCCCAGATATTCAAGAAGGAAGTATGTGAAATGCCTTGTGCTGGGAAAGATCTGGGGCTGACAGCTAGCAAATAGCTAGGAAGGAGCTGGTAATGCATTGCAGTGGCAATAAAAAGCAATGTAATCTTGTGTAGTGAACCAATGGAACAATTACTCTGCAGAGCAGCATTGTGGTTGTGCCTCTCTGGCCAGACCACACCTGCACTATTGCCTTCAGTTCTACCTCCTACAGAAAGGTACCAATAAATACAGAGTTGCTATGACTGAAAGAATGAGTTAAAGACAATTAAAAGGTTCCTACTACTTTACTCAGTCCAACAGCAAATATGGTAAGGGATGAGCTCATATAAGCCAAATATAATTATGAATCAGGATGAGAAAAATATCTAAACTTAACTATGATTAAGTAAATATAGGCTGCACATAAAAACAGCGTATTTTTTAAATGGTAATATTTTCCCTGTGGGAATGCCATCATTTTTACAGCAAGTTTGAGGAAAACTCTGGAGAGCATATGTCAGAGAGCAATCATGAATTTGTAATTATAGGAATACATTTAGCATATCTTTATTATTATTATTATTATTATTATTATTATTATTATTATTATTATTATATATTCAGCAAAATATAAGAGATAGGGGAATAGTGAGCTGCAAGAAAGAAGAAAAGTTGCATGTATATGCTCCTCATCAGATTCAGAAATTATTGCAAGAAATAATTTCCTTTTAGTCAGATGTAATAGGAGAAATATGGACTGCATGAGTTAAAGATCAGTAGGAAGAAGGCTTGAGTGCTCAGAATTCTGCCATGAGATCATAGGAGCTTTTTCAAGTGACATTGAATGGGACATCTCTTCAAGGAAATTATTTTTCCAGAAGTCTGGACTTATTTTCTCTACAGCTTGAATTTCTGTAGACCCCAGAGACAAGGTTTCTGGTAATGCTCCTTTCTTAAAGCAACACATCAAAGAGAAGCTTTTCCTTGAGTTAACATTAAGAGTTAATGAGAAGAAATACACCAGACAGCCAGACTGTCTGTTTTGGAGTCCCTTCAGACCACTGGTGGCATGAGCATGGCAAGGTAGAGGCCAGCTGAGAGCCTGAGGTGATTGGGGGAGTTTGTTACCCTTTTCACTTCACTTTTAGACAGCAGCTGCTTGTCTTGCTAAAATGGGTTTAAAATTGGTCCTTGACAAACTCATGTATAGTCTCAAGGCTGTTATTCTTCCACCATCATAGAGATTATTGTTGTTCTGCAGACCATGCTTGGGTCTTGAAAATGATGTACTGCAGCATGTTGGAAAGTCAGTCATGTAAAAAGTCAAGAAATAAGCTAGTAAACAAAAATTCACATTATCCTGACCGGCTTTGCCTGTTGGTTTAAATGAGAGTAATAAAGTTATGTTTCCTGCACTAGCACTGCAGTTCTTTCCTTAGTTTTCTATAAGCCTGTTGTGGAAGACAGAATTTCAATGTCATGGATTATTGCCAGCAGAAAAATGAAACTTCTCTTGGGTGGGAGCAGAGAATGTCAATGGCTTGTTTGAGCTTCGGATTCATTTTGCAGACACACAACTCAATTCAAGGAGATTTGGTAGGATGAGATAAACAAGTGTTGACAAAACGTAGAAAAGAAACAGACTTTCACATACTTATGGAAGGTAGGTAAGCTGCTTCTCTGAAAGGGAGCACTTTAGAGGCTGATCTCTTGCCAGACTTAAGCTGCAGATTGCTATGTAGCTTGTCTGTGTTTTATTCCTTTCCCTGGGTTAGGCATGGTTTCTCATCCCCCAGAAATGAAAGCTGGATGGGCAGGGAAAAAAACAGAGGAGGGAATGATGACTTTTTCTCCAGTTTTGATGGTATCTGAACAGACATGATACAAAAGTGGCACCATCACTGATTAATGTGAGAGCAAATTGTGCAATACACAAATCAAGAAAGTCTAAAAATACACCTAAAGTAAAGCCCTTGATTTTATTTCTGAAGAAATAAAATTAGGTGGAAAATTCAACTCAGAAACTCTTTATAGTGTACAGTTCTCTTTTTTTTCTTTTTTTTTTTTTTTTTTTTTTTTTTTTTTGCCAAGATACTGATACAAAGTTCTGTGCTTCCAGGTGAAAAAAGAACGCTTTTCTAAAAAAACCTAAAGGATTAAGGTTTCTGAGGTGTCTTACTCACTGATTTAGTAAACAGATTTCAGTGGCATCATTTCCATTATTAAAAATAACCATGCCAATAAAACATTTGCCTGAAATAGGGTCCTATGCATTGCTGAGGTCATCTTTTCCTGAAGAGGAAAAAAGATTAGAGCTTTGCAGGCAGAATTATCAGTTCTGATTGGGTGGATTTGATGTAACATTTCTTTCTCACTTTGAATCTGGTTAGTTTAAAGTTATATCTTTTTTAATTCTTCATCTTTCAAAAATGTTTCTGTGCACCCTATGGCATCTGTACATTAGTACAGACTACTAGCTCACATTCTTTTTAAAATAACTTTTCCAGCATAGATTAAGTGAGGTTTTAACCAGTGTGACTGCAGAATTCAGTTCAGCTCAGAGGAGGCAGTAATCTAGAGAGTTTGCATTCATGTGAAAGAAAGTGGGATATGTTTTCTCAAGTGGGATAACAACTGGGTATGGTTGCTCCATCTATGCAGGCTTTTTGTGTTTTTATCGATGCCCTCATGACACCAGTAATGCATAGGTTGAATGACAGGTAACCTGTCAGGGAATAGAAAGATGGATAGAAAATTCTTAATGCATACATCCTGTACATGGTTTCTCATTGTAAGATTTTTGTATCCTTAGCTAAGCCCAAATATTTATGAAGATAAGGGTGAGTTTCATTGGTAGAATCTTATGAAAATCTCTATCTACATTGTGAAGTATCTATGGAAAGTAAACATGAAAATTAAATTACTGTATAAAGAAAAAGTTTCTCAAATACACAAAGTCCTTTGTGTATACAGATGTTCATTTGTAAGAATTGCTAGTTATAGAAAATACACTGTGTCCATGAGAATCTATATACAACTCAACTCCTCCAAAATTAACCTTTCCCTTTATAGATACTGTATTTCTCAAAGGATCACATATTAGGTTTTCTTAAATCCTCTTCAAATTAGCAATGTAATTCAGTCCAAACTTTGATTCTCACAAGTGGTGCTCACTATATGTTAAAGTGTATTACAACTGTTTTAGCTTTTGTATGAGAAATAATAATACACCAAACCCTATTAGTCCATAGAATTTTTTTGTCTATATTTTTTTGACCCAAGCAAAATAAAATAGAGGAGAAAAAACTGGTGGAAGGCTTATGCTTCTGTTTGTTATTAGCAGATCCTGAGTACTTTGTTTTGCCTGTACAAAATTGCTGACTGTACCATATATACAACAAACAACTGAGCACTGACACAGTGCTGAAGAAGAAAGGTGAAGCAATTTCAATCATCATGTTAATAAATCCCCTTTATTTAGTATAAGTTCTCATTTAAATATTTCTTAAGAAATAGAATGGAAATGTAACTAAGCAAACAAGCATCATGATTCTTCTAGCAGCAGGCTGGTCCAAAGAAAATTCAACGCTGCATGTGGTCCAGAACTGGAGCTGGGGTGGAGGAAGGTGAAGTCCTGCTCAGTCATCCCTGTGATACCCAGTGACTTCCCTCTGTTTGGATCTCAGAGCCATCTATGCCCTTCAGCAAGTCTTGAACCTGACTGTTGTGGCATAAGGGAAAAAAAACCAAAACAAAACAGGGTGACATCCAAAAACCAACTGTAGGGCAAAATAAATGTCATCAGAAAAAAGAATCAGGACCCTTCTATTCATAAGCAAAGAGTTTGCACGTCATTTTCCTTATTCAATGCTCAGTAATGACAACTTCGAAAGATTGTATTTCCATTTACTTTGACAACAAACACATTCAATCTATAGTTATTGAAGCTGGTTATTTCAATATCAATTTATTAGCAGCATTAACATGAATGTTGATTGTTTTAAAATGCAAAACAATGTCTTTGTCACTAATTTTAGAACTAATTTTAATTTGAACTTGACATTAATATAAACATGACAATGCCACTTTGCCACTGTGTATTGCCATCATGTATTTTTATTTTCTCATGGGAACTGACAGAATATGATTCATAATGGCAATGTTAATATAAGCCTATGAATAACAACAAGGATTTATAATAATATTAACATACATAACATCATCTGTATTGAATTTGTCAACATTAATAACTTAGAATTTTTTCCCAAAGTGCATACATTTTCTTGTGTCTATAAGTGTCTTCATCAGTATACATTTATGATTATTTTAAACTTATGCCTAGTCTCTTTTATTATGCAAATAAGGGTTATAACACACACTCAAAGAGAGTGACTCTCCTTACATCACTTTTATTTTAATAAGTCCTGTAAAAAGGAAGTAGGTTAAAACCTCATCTGCATTAATTAAAATTGGTTTACATTTTTGAACTGAAAATGTTCATAGTTAAGGATGTCTATGAAACTGCTACATAACTTTTGTATATAAAATTTCTCAGGAAAAAAACTAGGCAAAAAGAAGTATTTTTTGGAACTGACAAAAAGAAAAAAAAAAAAAAGGAAGATATTTACAGCTTGTAGTAAAAGTTTTATCTCTACATACATCCAGGTGCAATTGGGGACAATAAGACAGTCACAAAGGCAGTTCTACATGATGCATAGTTGTTCGAGGGCATATGGTACATTTCACTTTTAACTGAGACTTTTTTTACCCTTTTAGTGCTTTATGTTAGAATCTTAACAAGATTTGTTAGTCCAGCTTGTTTTCTTTAAAGTACAGTTGCTAAAAAAAGCCAAGGAGGAAAACTAGTGTCACAGCCATCTGTGAAAAGAGACAGAGCAATAAATGTGTTGAATTGTGATGAGATCTACACCATTAATGATGAAGGTCTCTGGGGAAATCTTCACATGCTGTTGATCTTCTAGTGAACTGGACCATCAAACACATCACTAACATTACAAGCAAATGAAACCTTTTCACTCCATCTTCCTCCACTGTTCTTAAGAAGAAAAACTCATCTGTAGAGATTAGTAATTAAACTATCTCAAGATGAAAGTGTGAGAGACATCTTTTAGCCCCAAAGAATTTAGAAATTATCCTTCTGTTCTTGTGAGAGTGCAATTAGATTAAGTAGTCTCTATTGTCCATGTTGAGAAAAAAAGCTACCTGGAAGTGAAGACTTTGATTCAAAGGGTTTGTTTTTTTTTTAAGAATGTCTGTAGGCAACTCATATGTTTGTATTGAAGCTTCAGCTTGGGAGCTTTCTAAAATGGGGATGTAAAGTTGTTGTTGAAATCCATACAGCCATGCCTAATGCAAAATTTCTGAGGCTCAATACCATACTTCTTTCTCAGTGTCATCACTCATTAGCAGATACAACTTGTCATGTATGATTAAAAATGTATTAATTAAAATTACTGTGTCAGAAGGTTAACTATATGATTTATGCTATTTGATTATAAGTGTCTTTAGAGAGATGTTAGGCTTGATTCCTATTTACACCATAGGATATATTCCCTTTTAACTCAGAAAGATGAGTTTCACCAAGGGAAAAGGGGAAGGATATGTCGAGAGAATGCAGCTTTTACTCTGAAATGGCTTCAAGAATGCTTTTACAGGTAAGTTTTTGTTGGGGTGGGCAGAGGGAACCCTTCCCTGGGAAGTATCCTGGCAGTCAATGTGGCATAGAGGGGACAGGGAGAGACCAGGCTGCTTCTGGAGGGGGCTCCCCAGACCTGCACTGCAGCACTCTCAGTCACAGGGCAGCACAACCTGTCTCTCTCCCCTTTGGTGGCAGCCAAATCCAACAGCCAAGTGGCACAGCCAGGTTCTGGCAGGAGTAAAACTGGGAACTTCCCACTCCTCCCGATCCATCTGCTGTTTAAACGGTGGTCAGTGTGTCTGTGAGTGGCTTCCAGGGTCAAATATGGACAACTGTGGTTCTGTTGTAGGGAATGCTGTATGCAATTACAGCTATGGATGGCTGCTGTCAGTTTGAATACTTCAGCAGCCACACAAAAAACCCCAACAACTAGGGAGTAAAATTAATCAATGTGTTTAAGAATCTTCCTAAGAAATAACAGCTATTTGTGGTTTTGATTTTGGTCCTTTGGGAGTCACATAGCATATAATGAGATCATCAATGTTTCATTTGAGATAGTCCACCATGAACCCTAAGTTAAAATCAGGCTAGATTTCATGTCATCTATTGTATTTAAGTACCTTGCTCTCTTGGTTCTGTACACAAAATCTTTGCACAGCAGAATCAACATGAGATTGATTAGAGAAATGACTTTGGTCCTGGTCAGTTCTTATTACATTAGCTGTGTTGAGTGGTATGTTTGCTGTGACTCAGGGTGTTGAGATCTTGAATCCTGGAAACAACGGAATCCAATGCACAGAGTGCCTTGCTGTCTTTGTTATGATTTTAAAACTGTATGAGATAAAGAGTAATAGAAAAAGCATTAGGGAAGGAAAGTATTTTGAGATGGCAAACTGAGTTGAAATTGTTTTTTAGGTGTGTAGGTGTAGACGAGTTCTATTTAATCTTTATTTTTCTGAACTACAACTTTCATCATTGGTATATTGGTTGTACTTCCACTTGGGTCCTGTGTTGTCTTCAGGATATGCTGGATCCTCTACTGATTAGGAGTTTGGAGCAAAAACCAAGGAAAACCATATATTCTTATGCTTTGTGAAAGATATTTTGAGCTAATCTGTCTGCAAATTTGCTACTCTTTTGTTTTCAAATATTCAATGAAAAACCCAAGAGTCACACCCCCTCAAACTTTCCTCAGAGCAGCATGCAAGAGTACTGCTGAAAGAAAGGAAAAAAAAAAATAAACCCCTAAATGAATGAATGTTCTGTCATATATAATAAGAATAATGAAAATACTATTAGCCATGAAATAGGATGCAGAATATTACATCAAACTCCTAATTTGTATGGTTTCATGGGTATTAAAAAAAAAAAAGTCTTGTTTCTGCAATATTTATTGTGTAGTTGAATTTCTGTGTTTTATTTTCATTTAAGGTGCAAAGTCTTTCATATATTGATACTAGTGAATTCAGAAAAGAAAATTGAATTTATTTTATAAATCCTACTTAGAGATTTTTTATAGGCTAATGGAAATTTACCAGACCTCCATTATAAAATAATATGCTACAAATCTTTGATTAGATGTTTTTAATCACTAATATTTTTCATACCATTTGACATGACCTATTATACCACTGTAATTGTTATGTATGTAGACACTTTCATAATATTGGAAATAAATTGCCTATCAATTCTTGATGATTCTTGCTTTTAATGAACAATTTAATCTCAGAACTTTTGTATTGTCCTTATAGCCTACTCTAAAGGCTATCACTAGATAAGTAGTTCAATTGATTTCAGTAGTCTGTAACTATCAGAGGGGCATAAAGTCATGCATGAGCTGTAAATCATAGTTGATTTACCTGGGAAGTCCCTGGTGAGGGGTGGATTGAAGGGGTTGCTTTTACAAATTGAGATCAACATTTATACCTGGTGAAATCAATTTTAAAAATTTGGAAATATTTCCCCCTATCTTTGGATGCTGTTTATTAAGTTCTTGCCAGATTTAAATTTATTCTTTGGATCTTCTTCATTTTACAGACATTTATAGTGACCAGGACCAAGCTAACCACTGTTCTCTTCCCAGAAAAACTGTATGATGATACTGTTAATGGATCAGCTGCAAAATATTCATGTTAACCTTTGCATTGTCCCCTACTAGCTTCAGCATCATCATTAACTGAAGTGTGACTCACTTCCCTGAGGATAAATTGTTCCATTTAAGAGGCCACATGAAGAGCATTACCTGCACAGGCAGGGAAGAGCACTGTGCAGTTTGGCAGATGCCTCTTAAGGAGAAGAGCTGGAGCAGGTGACACAAATAAGGGGAACATAACAAGGGCCACAACTCCATTAGACTGCACTGCCCAGTTAATTGCTCTTACTCCCATTTACCCCTTGGAATACCCATGTGGATAAGTGATATACAGTGGTGCTGAAAAGGTAAGAGAGAGCTGTGGACAGCTGAGCAGTCTGTCTATTTGCCATAGGAAAAAAGAGACTGGGTGTGCATTTAAATTAATCTATTGGCTGGCCTTTTTTTTTTTTTTTTTTTTTTTTTTTTAATTTTTTTTTTTTGCTACTGTTAATTTTCCTTATGAAATGTCTTTTCATGGTCTTTTCAAAGGAGGAATCTCAAAATTTGATGTCGTTTAGAACTGTCCTGACTATAGTGAATTCAGAGTGGCTTTGTATGTTTCAGCCTCAGCAGTTTATCAGTTGTATTGAAAATAATAAACATAAGACCAAGAAAATAACTCAATGAATGTACAGAAACAGATTCAATCATCAACCAGTTTTTTAAAAACTGTTAAATAAACTGTGCAACAGATATAATTTAGGAACACTTTCAAAAAATGTGCCACCCTTACCAGAGCTTCTGTGAACTTCTGGACACTGGTTTTATTTTAAGTTTCGTAGTTACTTTAAATTATAGACATAATCTAAAAGAGCAACCTATTAATAAAATACCATTCTATTTCAGCACAAAAATTGGGCCATAGTAATAGTAGGGCTCTGATTTAAACAAAGAGGAGATTTAAGGAAATAAATACCCACAGTGACATTACAGCATAAATTTCAGCTATCTGAATTGCAACCCATTGAAGGCAGAGTTTGTCTTAATGGTTCTAATTATTTTGGAGACTTTTCCTCTGTTGGCAGTTCAGCTTCTCAGAAAAAAAGCTGTTTCTTTTTTCCTTCTCTGCCCTTATCCAAATCTATGCAATCTAAACCACTGTAACACTCAAATAATGAAAATCATCAACAGAATGTGTGGGGGAAGTGCTATTATCCTCAGTTTTGCATATGAAGAGTTGAAATCAAGACAGAAGCAAAAGGAATTGACCAGTTTCACCTAGGAAGTCTGTGGCACAGTAGGGAATAGAACGTAAGTCTTCTAAATCTAAGGTTAATTTCCTAACTTCTGACCCATCTAACCTCTATAATTAATCTCGTTTCCCATGTCCCAGCTGAATGTGACTAAATATAGCTCTAAGATATTGTGTTGGTCCTTGATTTGTTTTATGTTGGCTTCCTTCCATTGCCACATTCTTATTGTTTATTCCTTTTATATAAGGTTTTATTTTTTTCTTAGGGGATAGCATCTGGAAAAAATAGGAATAGGTAAGTTCATTGCTGGGTTAGTGAATTATAGTGCCCCCAGTGTTGATTCAAGTTTTGACAAAAATATACACTACATAATTTTCAGACATGATAAAAATTATAAATTATATGACAGACATTAATTTTCCTTTACTTTTCAAATACATAATTCTTAAATATTTGTGTTCTATAAGGAGCAAGAAAAAAAGAGAAAAAGAGAAGAGAAGAGAAGAGAAGAGAAGAGAAGAGAAGAGAAGAGAAGAGAAGAGAAGAGAAGAGAAGAGAAAAGAAGAGTTCATCCATTCTTTTCTTCATCAGAAGAGTTTGTAATGCATTAGTCTCAAAAGACATTGTTTACCATGGTGATCTTTCATGTTTAGCTGACCCCATTCTTCCTTTCATTGCCTAATAGACTGGTCTGGGAGGACCTCAATTGGATGGAAGGAGGAAATATTCTCCCTCAGATAGAATGAGGGCAAATCTAGTCATCTTCAGCAGCTCGATACACAAGCCCCAGTTACGTCAAAGCAAAGCCTGGGTGAGATCATTAGGGAAAGAATTTCTGAATAAATCTATATAAAAGTGTCTAAAAAGGTTAATGTTCTTGCTGGCTAAGATGTCCAAATTAATTTTTCTACAAACATATTTATACACTTGTCTCCTTTGAACCCATATGACCACAAATGCATGCAAGAAGTACCTTACCCCACTTTCTGTCAAACTTAGTCCTGTCTTTAAATATTCAAAATTTTAACAATCATAAAATATCCAAATGTGTAGAAGTTTCTGCAGTTAACTGAGACTGACTTTCAAAGCTATGAGCTTTTTGATCTCCTAAAGATCTGAGAGCATTTTGTAGTTTACACTTGCATAGAGGTGTTTCAAAAGAGATATGATTATCTCATGTTCATAAAAAAGCATAATGAGTTATTTTTATTTTTTAAAATATACAAAGCATTTATTTGTGTGAATATTTTTCCAGAAACCCCCAAAGGTTTATGAAACAAAAGATCCGAAGAGCATTAACTTTGAATGAATATAAGCACATGTGAATTTTTTATTAATATTCTCCTTTTTTATATATAAAAAGTAGAAGTGTTCCCTTAAACTGAAGGAATCCAGCACAATGACTTTTTTGAATCAGTTTTCTGTCATCTTTAGTGGAAGAAAATACATATAAAATTTAATGGACATGAACTCACTGGTAAGAGAAAGGTTGCAGACTAAAAGGAAGTACTGAAAATCCTCAGATCTCTATTTTCTGGGTCATGTATGATTTTTGGAAAAATCTATGTATGTTTTAAGCAAGTAGAGATCATATGTAAGTGAAAAAAAAATAATTCTTGAATAAAATGTCAATTTTCCTGAATAATTTCTAATTTACATTAATAGTAATGAATACTTGAACTCATGAACAGAGTTTAGTAAGGCCACATTTTAGAAAAATTTAACTTTGTTGAAATGAAACATATAATTTCCACTCAACTAATTGTTTTTATTGATTTATTTTTTTCCAGGAGAGTAAGTAGGTCAGCCAGTTATGGAATGTCTGATAAGAAAAAAGATATATTCTTAAACATTATCCACACAACAATTTTCTCCTCTAGAAGTGAAGGAAAAGCGATGTTGTCTTAAAATGCCTGTGCAGAATTGACAATAATTTCTTATTGTTTTGGCAAAAGAATGTGGATAATATTGGTTACACTTGAACTGAGTACTGTGATTTATTTTAGAGTCGGTGTTATTCAATTTGGTGCTTAGCTGCCTTTTCATCATCTCTGTACTGATATCCACTGAGAGCAGAAGTTGCTGGGTACTGTTTATGATTGTTTGGTATTTCCTACTGGTATACTATGCGTGTTCCTTTGAGATAGGAAATATGAAGCTTTCCTGGAGCATATGTGGCCCCAAAATGAAAAACCCAAACCTCCAAACTCCCTCCTCCTAACCTCTCCAACAACTATTTTCAAAGGATCTCTCCAGCTCCCTTATCTCATTAGTACACCTGATGGTTCTGCCCAACAGCTTTCCCATCTCTCTTCAGGGCCCTAGAAATGTCCAAATTGACTGCTATAAGCAATGTGTTTGGCTGTTGTTTCAAGTGAAATATGGACTGAATGTAATTTTCTTTGTTTCAGTATCATATTTTTTTTAACTACACACTGTTGTCTGCCCAGAACACGTCTGATGAAACTGGAGAGCCTTATGCTTTCCTGAATTTCTAAGCACCCCTATGCTTATGTAAAGCTATTAAACAGTATATGATGATTAATGTATATAATGAGTGACCAGCTCAACTACTTTTCCACGAAAACCAGTGCACAAGGAAAAAAAGTGAAAAAAAAAAAAAAAATAGAGTAGGGATGGTATAGGTCTGAAACTTGTTCCCTCATATCACTGGTGTGTGAAGGAGACATACAAGACATTCTAGAATATCTTGTATGGCTGCAGAATCCACATGCAGCCACAGGGATATGTGATGTGTTAAAAAAAAATATTACTAGCCTTCCACTTGACTTTCTTAGGTAGCTAAGTATTGCAGAAATTTTGACTTATATGTGTAATGAACTTATTATCAAAATGCCCATTAGGTAATGTAAGAAGATAATCTCTGTTTTATGAGTAGGATGTGTACCAAAATAGCTGCAGCTTCAACTTTCAGATATTGCACCACAAAATATTGCTTTTTCAAAGACTTTAACATACCTAAAGCATTTTAAATGTGTCTTTCCCATGGCTTTAATTACAGATGCAACTATTCAGGACCTCTGAAAAACAAACTCTATGTTTTTAAGATGGTTTCTCAGAAAATTAGAAATTAAGAGAGCCATTTATGAAAAGTTTAATATTAATGACTTCACTTATTTTAAACAAGTTTGTTGATAAAATCAGAGATGAAATTCAGTTCTTTGGGCTGAAGATCCAAACAACACAAAATTTCTTTCTTTTTCTATTTTTTGGGTACAAATATACCAACTTTTGGTACAAGTGTTCCTGGGACCTACCATTGTGAACTGTACCACTCCTTTTCATGTGCAAAATGCTGTTCTCTGCACCTCATTAGACTTCCAGCCTTCAGATCATGTTACTCCTTTTCCTGCTAAGTTAAAAATCATAGTATTATCAGAAAATTTCTAATTATATTTTTATCATTGGTATTTAGAACTTGAAAAGAAGTTATAAATTTAATATCAAATTCAAGTGGAGGGAACAATTTGACTTCACTCTACCTGTAAAAATGTGATGTATTGATCTGTCTCCATCTGTAATGACCTGCACATTTACAGTTCTCTGCTTTAAGAGGCCTGGAAATCTAATCCAAATCTATATTCACATATAGTGAGCATGCACTTCCCAGGAGCATGATTAGAAGGCTTAAACTTGAGAAGGCTGCACTGGATTTGTGACTGCAAGATTATATTTCAATTTTTTGTAAAATTAGTGTCTGCCTTAACATGTATTACTTATAGTCAGGGCTCTGCATTAGCAGGACAGCATTTGCTTTCCATACCTAGTTTGCAGCTTTGTGTCATGGTGACCCAAAATGTGTGGATGTAGAAATACACCCACTATTAGCTTGATGAATTTGTGTCTGGCCCTTGCACAGTCTAGATGAATTCCAAGGTGCCTAAATGTTGTTATGTGTTTAACTGGCATTTACATCTCTGTTCACTCCTTAAATATCTAGGCACACCTTAAATTCTGCTCGCAGTTTTTCCTTGTGTGATTTTTTTGGGTATGCTCATAATGAGCCAAATCCAAATAGAGTCAAGCAGCTCAGTTCCAGCTCTCCAGCTATCTCCTGGAACAAAGCAGATAATGCTTTATGCTCTCTCTGACGCAGTATGAGCTCTCTCAGGAGGTGAGGACAGCCAGCAAGGGGAGGGAGAGCAAACTGAGGAGAGTCATCTGAGCCAGAGCTGCCACCTCCCCAAGCACTCCTCTAGCCAGCAGTGCAGCCTTGTCTCCAAGGCACTCTGATATTCACAGTGCACCAGAAGCATGGGAGTTGTTAGAATTGCTTGGGTTTTCCTTCAGTTTCCTACTTAAATGCAGTGTGCTGTGCTCTCTATCATTATTTCTGGGAGGAAGGTTACCTGACCAATTTTTTTCTGAATATTTTCAGCTTATGCTGCATCTTGTCCTACAGAGTTTAGTGAAAGAACTAGAGAGAATAATGTGTTTTTGAAATATTTCTTTTTGTCAGTTTTTGATATCAAATTTTGTCATTGTTTCATCCACAGGTTTTCCACTAGAGAAAGAGTTGTTCAGTTTGGCCTTCAGTTTTCATCCTATCCACACTGGAACTAATCTTACTGGCAACAAACATAATCTTATTTGAATGAGAGAGACTGAAAAGTGATAACAAAATAATTTCTACATTTAAAACAATTATTTTATTCTGCTGTGCTCTTTTTAGTTCAAACAATGACTGTATTCAGTTTAACATTCCAGACATTTCTTCCTGCAAACTTCCTCACCTGGTTTTGAAAATACTTTTTTTTCAAGGGAGAACTATTTCACACACCCTCCCACTTTGTCAGAGAAACACAGTCACAAGGGAACTGATTGCTACCCCTGAAAGGATGTTTTCACTTAGAATTAATATAGCTTTATTTAATTTATAACATCACATGACATGATAAATTATGAATTAAAAATATCATTATTTTCTGTGTAAATGCTTGTCATCTGTTTTGATAGCAAATTAATCCTGAAGCTTTTGAAAAAAAAATATTCCAGCAGCACAGTAATATCATTAGTAGCACAAGCTCAGAAAGGTCCTTTTGCAAATAGGGAGTCCTAGAATGTGCACTGCTCAGCTTTGTATGGCTTTTATAATCTACTAGATTTTCATGTATAGTATGTTCTATTCAAAGCTAAATAAACCAATTGTGTACACTCAAACAATAGTTTATAGAGAGTAGGATTTACATATGACACATGTGCTGCCCATCAGTTCTAGCAAGGAAAGAGATCTGGATCCAGCTGCCAGTTGTCTATCAAGAAGTTTGTTTGCAAATTACTGATTTGCAAACTTGCCTCAGCATACAATTCAAAATATTTTTAAAAATTATTTCTTATAATTTCCTATTGTGTATTCATTTGCTTTCAAACTCAGACATGGAAAAATAAAAAGAACTTCTCGTTTTTTTGAAAAAACACAAGAATATTTTTTCTGTTATTTTAGCATTTTGATTTCACTAGAAAAGATGAAGTGACGGGCTAGAAATAATAACACAAAGCTAACTAAACCCTTTTATATCCTAGAACATTTGAAATTGTTTGGCTGAAGTTACAGTCAAAGATTTGTGCTGTTTCTTCTTTAATCTGAACTGATTCATCCATTCCATTGAAGCTAAGAATAGATTTTCTGTCTTTGTATGATTCCTGACTGTCTGTAATCTGAGGAAATTAAAAAGGAATGAAATGACTTTTACATTTGCTATGGGACAATGCTTGACAGAAATTCTTTCTTTGGTACTCAGTTTTTAAAGAAAGAATCTTGAGAATAGCTTCCAGCTTATTCAGCATCACACATAAACTGAATCAACAGCACCTCTCGGGTGGGTTTCTAGCTGTGCTGCTTGACTGAAATATCTCACACTGCATCTGATTTTCTCTTTTTACTGATTATAGCTTTTGTGGCTTTTGTTTAACCTAGGCTTTATTTTCAGTTAATGGGAAAATAAATGAAAGTAGGGGGCAAAGATCCAGCACTACACAGACATCATAAATCCCAGTAATATGAACCAGATAAATATGGCTCACAAAAACATGGTTAAAAATTTATTGGTGACTTTGTCTTCAATATGTTTTGCAGAACTTTAATAGCAGGCAGTTTTGGTTGTTGTTCATTTCAGACAAGAAAGGTGAAATGTGATGGGAGCTACATATAATTTGGGTGGTCTATATCTGGCTATGAGTCAGTGTCTGTCTGCCTTATTTACAAATATGACAACTATTTGTGGTGGGGGAACTGTATGTTAGGAAGAGAGGCAGCTGCAAAGAAAGAAAAAAACAATAGTAGAGGGAAAAGCTTATTCAGAGTTTTCTGCCAGGGGAAAAAAAATAATCAAGGAAAGGTCAAGCTAGAGGAGATTCTGAGAGTAACCTGACAGTGCCCAAGGCTGAACATCTAAAATAAAATGCATTCACTGTAAACACACTTAGGTTGTTGCTTATTCTGGTGCAAATCATGTCAATTGCACCAATGTCTGGTGAGCAACTTGAGGGCAATGTGTTTACTTCACTTAAATTTAAAGAGGAAGCTGGTTTAGAGCTGAGTACAGACAATGGCGTGGGAGAAAATAAATAAGGGATGTTAAGTCCTGAGAAGTTTGCTGGGGTGATATATGTGTAAACAAACACCCAGAAGATCTTTGGTTATAATTAGAGTTTGACACTGCTAAAGGCTTTAGCATGTCTCTCTAAGTCTTGCATTCAACAAAGTATTTGAGCACAGACAATTTCACAGTTACAGGTAGAGCTGTGAAAGACACTGTGACAATTTCCATAGTTAAATAAGTGCATATGTTTAAGTAGCTCACACTGAACCATTGTATGCCATTCAAAATGCTGTTTATAAATTCTGGATTTTAAAGAGCAGCAGCACATCAAATGTGTTAAAAGCTCAGACAAAATAAAGGTTACTGAAGGAAAGATTATTCTTTTGATAGACATCTGAGCTGTATAAATGTAGCCCTTTAGAGCAGAAGAGAGAATGATCAATATAGCAGTTGCTCCAAAGACAGTTCAGTGAAACTTTGAAAACATTTATTTCATATATATTGCTGTCTTCTTAGCTGGATTATCAGAAGCAGCACAAAATATACCATTAATTTTGTCTGTTTAATGGTTTCTTAAACTAAAGGTTTGTAAATTGATCTTGGCTGCTTAACAAACAATAGGTTACATTGCTAATAGTTAGCAGAAAGTGCATTTTTTAAAATACTCTAAGTAAATCAAAGGAAGTAAATTAGAGCAAATATGTTTTCTTAAATTATATGCGCCAGTCACTTGGAAGTATTTAAATTTTACATTTTCTAGACCTGCAGCAAAAACAGTCTATTGATTGTTACATTTGTGAGGGAAAAAAAAACCAAAAAACCCATCATTCCCAAAGCAAAGCCTCCTAGGTTTTTTCCTTTACCCTTTTGTTCCCTTCACTGTTTTAACAGAAATATTCAGATTCATACAAGGAGCTGCTTCTGGTTCTGTAAATGAAAAATAGGAGAATATAATTTGTTATTAAGAAGCACACAATATCATAGGTGTTTGAAATGAGCTTTTGAAATGAGCAGCCCTAAAATCCCCAAAACACTAACACTAAAAAAACCAGAGCAACATTTTAATGGCAGCCTTAATTCTGTCCCTGTTGCAGCAGTCATTCTCTGTGCACTGTATCTGCTCTAAAGTTCTTTTTCAGGTGTAACAATTGAGTACTCATTCCTTTATCTTTGATGACTGGTAAAGAATCAGAAAAAACATGGGCTTGTTTTAAAGACAGAAGGAATTTCAAAGTGGAAAACTACCTATTACATTGATTATGGATTCCTTTGATTCTTCTATAAATATGCCAAAAGTCCACCAGAAAACTTGGAAACCAACATGACACTGAGTTTTAACAGTCTTGACTACTTTTGCATTTAGAGTTTTTTCTATTACTACACCATTCAGGGCTAAATAAGGTGTTAAGGTCTGACAGTTTGTCAGAAACTTGCCATAAAAGTTCTGTGACTCAGATCCAGACTTGAGCTCTCAATCAGCTCGCTGGAGATGCTGACTAAGACAACAGCTCTGTATAATTTCAGTTATTTTAAACATTGCTGTGCTTACTCAAAATCACTGCTGCATTAATGTCTGTGCTTGCCATACCTCAAGGCCTGCTGTTAGAGTCAAAAAACTTTGGCATTAGAAGGACAATCACAAACTGGCAGCCCAAGAACCAGCCTCTGGTTTTTGACATTTTCATATATTTAACTATAAATATATTTTCCACTCTCTGAACTGCAAAGTAGAATTGCAAAGCCTTATGTTTACCTCTTGCACCATCATTCAGATGGGTGGGTATGGTTTTTATTCTAAAATCTTTATCACTGAAAAAGAGAGGAGAAGAATATTGTCTGCTTTCCAAGTAACATGTGGAACTGCAGTACTGGCAGGCAGAAGGATCTTGTTTTGACTTGCAAAATGAGCACAATTGATAAAAAAGCCACTAAGGGAGAATAAATGTGAAATATTAGATACCATTTTTATTGCATCTTTTTTTCTGATTGTAACAGCCACTTTTAGGAAAACTAACCTTGGCAATAATTTTATTTATTGTTTACATCCAGTTTGAATAAAGTTGAGACATAGGAATGCAAAAAATAGCACCAACAACATTTCTGAAAAAGATACAAAAAGTCTGTATTTATGGTCTTTTGCATAGGACAAATTCAAGGAGCAACACAGAGTTCATTCTCTTCAAGTGTACATGTGGTCTTTATTTTTTTCATTAAATCAGACCATTTTACATTTCACATATAATTGGCTTCATATATTAAACACTGTACAGATGGAAAATGAAAAAAAAGAAAAAAAAAAAAAAAGAAAAAAAAGGACATGAAACCAGCTTGAATTTTTGTAAAAATAGATTTGGAAAGCTGACTTTGATATCTATTGTAAGTTAGGGACCTGAGGGGTTGTAGTAATAAAACACAGTTCTGGGACAATGTGAAAATCAGAGTAACTTTGCCCCTGGCCTATTCATGGTGTGGAAGTTTTAGTGGTTGAATTACAACAGTGCAGTAAATTCCCTTCCAAAGGGAAGTGCAAAAACAGAGTCCGGAAACCTTTGGAATAGCTGCAAGTTTTCATTAAGAAGCAAGTATTTTAGGAGAACAAAAACTTTTAACAACTTTCTGAAAACCCAGTCCTTCTGTTGTTTGCTTTCATTACTCTTTCTTCTCCTCACAAGCTCAAGTACAATAGATCAGATCTTTCCA
This sequence comes from Erithacus rubecula, assembly GCF_903797595.1. NCBI lineage: Eukaryota > Metazoa > Chordata > Aves > Passeriformes > Muscicapidae > Erithacus > Erithacus rubecula. Next base: position 104,536,679 of record NC_136689.1, read on the forward strand.
ATAATATAAAACTGATAATAGTTACTGTATTACAATTATATATTATGTTGTGATTGATAAAAATGGGTTCCTGGTTTCAGCTGGCATAGAGCTAATTTCTTCCTAGCAGTTGATATAATGCTGTATTTTACATTTAGGACCAGAATATTGACAAAAAGGATATTTTAGTTATTGTTAAGCAGCATTTACACTAGATTGAGGACTTTTCTCATACCAGCTGAGCAGTGAAGAGGCTGGGGGAGCACAAAAATCTGGGAGGGGACACAGCTGGGACAGCTGACACAAACTGGCCAAAGGTGTGTTCCATGCCATATAGAGTCATTCTCAGTGTAAAAACCTGGAGGAAAAGTAGCTTTGGGGAGATGTTTAGGAACTGGCTGGGCATTGGTCAACAGGCCATGAGCAACTCAGTTGTGCATCACTTGTTTTGTATATAGGATTGCTGTTATTATTTATTATTACTATTATTATTATTATTATTACTGTTACTATTATTAGTGCTTCCTTTCTGTCCTGTCATACTGTTTTTATCTCAAGCCATGAATTTTACTTTTTCCCCATTTCTCTTCTCTATCCCCACAGGGCTATGAGTGAGTGAATGGCTGTGTGATCTTTAAACACCCTCTTGGTTAAACCACAATGATCCTTTTCTGGTACCCAACATGGGACTTTTTCGGCACTTGTCATCTCTTTCTTTAGTGATATTATGAAATCTTTGCCTTCTGGGTAGTCCATGACCACTTCCAAATTCCTGAATGACTGGGGTTTTCTATTCAAGCTAGTTGTGTCATCAGTGTGACCCACTTACTCCACGTAGAATCAGCAGCATGATGAGTAGAGGGGACCCTTTCTTTCAAATATCTACCCCAGCCCTGGCAGATAGTGTAATAGCAGGAGCTGTGGTTCAGCATGAATCATTTCTGAAGCAGCTCAAACCACTATTTTTTTTCCAGTTGGAGTATAGAGGCCTCAGATCCTCTATATCACAGACTCAAAAACCTAAAATGTTGACCCAGAGTCTCACCTGGTGCTTTCTGCCAGAGGTTCCAGGTAGAGACATTCCTCTTGGCAGTGCTGTAGAGCAGATTTTTTATGTCTTGCTCTGTCCAAAGTGACCCAAGGTCTTCTCCATGAGCTAACTCCTGTTTGATTTTTTTCAAAAGCTTGTCATTGCTCAGGGCCCCATGTGAAATCATCCTTCTTCTGGGTAACCTGATGGAGAGGACTGACAACCAGACTGTATTTTGGAATATACATTCTACAAAACCCACAATCCCTAGGAAAGCATACTTGTTATTTTATTGGTCACATCCATTGATCAACTGGCATCTAAGAATGTCCTTCTTGCCATTTGCTGTCTAAAAACTGATTCTCCCATGCAGGTTCCCTGACTTTACTTTGTTCTATGGCAAAACAGTTTTCAGAAGGATTCAGACCATTTTCTTCCCTTTCTCAAAAGCCTTTTCTGCTATGTAGCATGGCACAATAATATCATCAATGTATCTCAGATTTCTGGAGCTCCACTCTGTTCCAGTAGGCTGGATCAGCGTGTGGCAGATGGTAATGCTGTGTTTCCATCCCTAAGGCAGCTGATTCCAGGTGTTCTGGACACCTTTCCTAGTGAAAGTAAATTGTGATCTGCACTCTTCTACCAAAGGGATGGAGAAAAATGAGATATCAGTTGTGGCATAACAATCACTGCTGAGGGACAGGCTGAGCATCAGTCAGTGGGTGGCAAACAATTACATTGTGCATTACTTGGAATTTTTTTGTTTTAATCCTCTCTTTATTTAAAAAAAATATTTATTATTATTATTATTATTATCATCATTATCATTATTAGTAGTAAGAGTAGTAGTATATTTTATTTCAATTATTACTTGTTATCTGAACTTACAGGTTTTTACTTTTATCTTATTCCCCTCTCCATCCCACTAGGATAGTGGAGATAAGAGAAATGAATGAGCAGCTACATGGTACTTAGTGTGTCCAGCGTTAAATTACAACTGAACTATGAATAATTCACCTTTATGTTGCCAGCCCAGATCCACCTGAGCCACTTCAACCTTAGCAGCTTGATCCACCTTCTGGATCTTCTTTTGTTCTTCAGTATCCCAGGTTAACCAACTCACAACAATGGTGAGTATTTAATCACTTTTATTGGCTTCAATTCTAAAAGTTAATCCTTGCAACCCAGTGAGATGGTGCAAGGGGTTCACATGCCTCACACTTTTTCAGCTGGCTATATTGTCACCCTGCTGGGGAGCAGCACCCCTCTTACACAGCTGCAGAGGGGAACATTCATCCACACCTCTCTTGCTCTAGCTTAGCTAACAAATGTACATTCAAGGCTTCTATTGTTTTAGCTCTACTGAGATTTGTGATGTTTTTTCCTTCTCTGTCCCCTGGAGAAGTCAGAGGCTGACAGCTCCAGATGCAGTTAGTAAGGGTGAAGAATCTGGCCTATTAATGGTCTATACTGGAGCCCTGAGACTGTTTCTAAGACTGACTGCAAGCCAATCAAATGCTTAAAGAAATCCTCAGTTCTTGCACTTCCTAAAACTGGGTCCTGACAACCTTGTTCTTTAATTCTGAGCTCTCATATACCATGTATTTTCCTTCTCTGCACACACATTTTAGTCCATATTTTTTCCAGCAATAATCTAAGCATTTTATCACAAGGCTTGTCCATATGTTCTTTTAAAAATATTTTTATTGCCATAGCTGAATCCAAGGTATTTTTCCCTTTCTTGGCTGGGATTTTAACTAGTGCTATGACATAAACCTTTCTAGTGCTTGCTGTTTGTTTACTTTCCAAGGACCCTCTATTACTGTATAAAGAAAGAAAATTCTGTAATTTGTTTATGTCCTGCACAGCTTCCTAGCTTATAAAAACGAGTCATTTAATTTCTATCACACTGACTTAGGCCTATTTATATTCACCTTGACTGGTAATTGCTCTTTTTTTCTTTTGTTTCATACCCTACGCTGTGCTATCAAGACATAACCAGTTTTCCAGAAAGCAAAATATGGGCTGATGAGGTGTCATTTTCTTCTAGAGGACTAATCTCTCTACAGACCATATTCACTCAGGGGTAATCTCACAAAAGTCTATGAAATTGCAGTAGAGCCACATCTGGCCCCAAAAATCAATGAAACAATGAGTGACATGGGTCTGCTTCTGCTTTCCTTCCTCTTATACCTATTAAGTTTGCTGAGTGAGCACTAATGACCTGGTTCCAGACACATTGTACTTACTGCTTGATGCATTCCCCTCAGTTTAACAACTTAATGGCAGAAAAGAGAAAGAGAAAAGAATAATCTTTCTTGTTCTGTGATCCTGCTGGCTGTGCTTTGTGGGATGAGTGTGGGATGAGTGTGAGTCTGTCTTCTTCTTACATCCTGCTTGATGAGGACAGGAGGAGAAAGTGGCAGAGTGAGTAGAGATCTGTGGGAAATGATGAGTTTGTGGATGATGAGATCATGCAAGTGCACAGCAGAGCCCAGATTCCCAGAACTATGTACATTTCCTTTCTAAATCTCAACTTACCCTTGTAACCTTGGTTAAGTTAGGCAATCACAAGGCAAAGGAAATCTAAACTGTTAATTTCAGTTAAAAAACCCCACACATCAAACCAAATGAAAGCAGACCCTGAGTAATCTTTGCTTCTATGTATTACAACTATAAAATAGATTTCTGAGCTCATAAAAACAAACTTCCCACATTACTGGGGAGAAGATTGATGGATGGAAAGAAATTTCAGCAAAAACTCTTCCGTTGCAAACATTACCCTAACTTTTCCCAGAGAGAGGCAATTAAATTTGGAAACAAGTAACTGCTATACTCACGTATTTACACAAGTGATCTGTGCTATTCCATCAGCACCCCTGCCTCATCTGACCCACTAAAAGCCTTTATGAAATTTAAAGTGTTCAGCTCCCTTTATTACTGCAGCCACTCAGAAGTCATTCTTGGATGATAATAAGGTTAATTCTTTAGCATAAGCACTATATGGGGGTGTAACTGGGATAACCACCCTGGAGGCAAGTGTCATTAGGCTCATTTTCAGGGGTCTTCAAATACTGTTTAGAATTGCCTGCAGACCTTGAACAAAGCTGATCTACTTTGAGTATGGGGCTTGTCTGAGGATGAAAGTGGACGTTGTTATACATAATTAAAGAGAAGGTTGAAATTCTGTAAATATTTGTTTCAATGGGAATAATATCACTTTAATATACTTTTTTATTCACTACAAAAAAAACCTTAAGACTGCATGCTAAAAGTGAGGCTTTCATCAACATTCACATAAAACTAGGAACAGATCTGATCTACAACTAAAAATACCAGGTATAATTGATTTAGCTGCAAATAATAAAAATAATGCTCCAAATTGAGCCATACATCTGCTGGTATTTTCTCGCCTCGGTATTGGTTTTATCTGTCTGCTGTCACCTCAGCAACATGAGCTTCTTTTTTTGTAGTTGAGAGGATTCCTAGGGACTTCAAACTACACAGATTTCCTTTTATTCACTTAAAACTGAAACTGAAAAACAACAGGAGAGAGGAATATCAGCTCTTCAACTGCATGAGATTTTTTTGTATGTAAATTCATTGTCTTCTAAAAAAAAAAATTCAGATTTTATTGGAAGTGTTCCAGACGCTGTGTGTACAAAGACCACTGTAATGTTGAGAAGCACCCCAGTAATAAGTCAGGGGTGGAAGAACACTGATGGTGACTTATGCTGAACAAAGAAATTGGAAGGGAATTTTCTTGTGGGAGTTGCAGTCCTGCTGGTTTTATTAACCTAAACTCTGTATATGCACTTACCTGGACATGACCGTGCAATTGACATGCTCTATTAAGCTGATACGGAAATTGGGAAAGAACAAACACAGTTTTGCTGTTGTTCTTTAGAATGAAAGGTCTAGATAAACCATACAGACACCAGTGTGGTCACAAGGACTGAGAGCGAAGCGTAGGTATGGAAAGTGTCATCACAAGGTTGTGACTTTAGCTCTACTTCTGTTATTTTACACCCAAATATGTGTTAGTGTGATACTAACCCAGCAAAGCAAACAAAGGAAGCAAAAGCAACCTGTGCTGGGGCTGAGTGGCTGCTGTCAACACAGAGGAGTAGAATCTGACTCTCAAGTACCTGATGGGCTGTGCCACATCACATCAGGCAGTAACACAACTAGATGTGTCAGTCTGATAAACTGCTGGGTACAATGTAGTCCTTCAAAAATTAAAAGTAAAAAGAAAAGAATGTTGTTGGCCCATCTCCTTGTATTCTTGTATTTGGGCAGTTTGTTTTTCTTCAAGCATGTTAAATTTACACAAGTGCAGAGCAGCCAGAATAGACAGGATAAATGAATCTAATAGCTCCCGGTAGGTTTTTTCATGGTGTAGGTGACTAGCAGTTCACAGAATCACAGAATATGCTGAGTTGGAAGAGATCCACAAAGATCACTGGGTCCAACTCCTGGCCCTGCCCAGCATCATCCCAGGAGTCACTCCAAGTGACATTATAAAAACTATTTACTCCCTAAGTGAACCAAAGAGTTATATTTGTGCCTGTGGGATACTCAAAAAACTTTTCTGGGTACAGGAAGGGTCACATGCCATCCCTCAGAACCAAGGCTGCTGCTGGGGCTTCCAATTTGTTCTGTGGTGTATATGATGAAAAGATTTCATATATGCCATTTCCCCACTCCATTCTACCAAAGTGCAGCATTTACGAGTTTATTTGCATCCTTTGAATACATGCTGAGTAGGTAAATCATAATAAAAATTAAATTGAATTATTTTGTTCACTAAATGGCAACAAAACAACACGGACATCTACAACCACTCGTGAACTGCTGTAAATAATGGACCTGCAGATTTTGGAACACTTGATTTACTTTACACAAATCACATCCTGTTTCTAAATACCTATCACAAGAAATGTTTTTGGCAGGCTGCCTTTTGCCTTCAAAGTTCTTTCAGGATGCTCAGTCTTTAAACAGAGCCTTCCATTACTTTTATACAAAGATCAGATCTCAAGCATTTTGCTTTTCTCTTCAAAGTAGCACTGTTTTAAATAATGAACCGTTGCCAGGAGCAATGGCACAGGCTTATTTGTGGTTGTGTATTTGTCTGTCTGATCATTATTTCTGCTCTTGGCCATCTCTAACCCAGCAGGTAAAAATAAATCCTCAGGGCTTAAAACCTTCCTACAGGTTATTTTCTCCGGTCACCTGTCAACAGCAGATTTTTTTCCTTTCTTCCTTTTTTAAAATATTCTTTTTTTGTTTTTATTCTGATACATATTCTGATTACACTGATTTTGTTTTTTTTATTATTTGAATTTTTATTTTTGAAAAACAGATCAAGATGTTGAAATCCAGTGACTTTATTCCTGTCTTCTACTATAATTTCTTTGAATATTACTTGATGTTCTACAGATAGTAGAGTTGAAACATCTGTAAGAAAAAAAAACATAGCTCAGTATTCTTAAGAAAAGGAAAAAGGAATAGCACAGAAGTTAGATGGCTACTTCCTTTAATTTTTCATCTTTCTAAATACCATGGCAGTAGAAGAGGAAAGGGTATATACTTCAGTGATGAATGGTAATGAAAACAAATCCTATGCAAACACTGTGTCTAATAATAACAATTTACATGTCCTGAACCTGATTTTCAGTTGGTGGAAGTAAAAATATTTCAATTGAAATCAGCACATTGTTTGCATTCCTTGCAGAAATAGCACATTCCATGAATCAGTGGTAGATTCTATATACTCCAATAAAGACTTCTCATTATATAACTTTTACTGCTACCATATTTATACCCTGAGTGGTTATTGAAATGTTGAAACTGAGGGAACAAATTTTGCAGAGCCAATCTAAGAGTGTGCCTCCACCACTCTCCTAGGAACTGATCCCATGTGCCCAGGATGGGATTCTGACTGGATGGGATAACAGAGTCATCAACAGGCTTAACACATATTTAAAAAGTATTAGAAGAAGTGGCTCAAATGACAAGCTTCTCCTCTACCTGTGAAGTTACAGTTGTTTGGTGTGATGGTTTATTAAAATGGAAAGTTCTCCAAAAAATGCTTTTTCTTTGGTTTTCGTCAATAAAGTTAATGATAAGAGAAGGGAAAAATAAATAGCAAAGTAGTCCATAGAATTTTGAGAATGGGAGATGTCAGTCTGCTGCTCTGAAGGCACTTCCATGCATGTCTCTGGTTGTGAGCTCTAAAAGGCTCTTATCAATGTGGGTTCCTTCTTTTGCTACACTTTTTTTTTAAATTTTTTTATATTATTTTTTAAGAATTAAGTTTTATTTTAGAGGAAATTATGAAATTGCAAAATATTAAGCAGATTAATTGCTTCCATTTCAGAGAAGCAAAACTGCAAAGGATCTTCCCATCAGCAATTGTTGCCCTGCTACAGAACACACAAATCAGTTGCTCCAGTAAATTTGCCTTTCATTTGGATGCAGTAGATGTTCTGGAGATTATGGCATTTGATTTTCTCCTATAATTTGAGAGGCTTCCTAATGTATTTTCTTTAAAGTTAACCTTTCAATGTTGTTTCAAAAGCTCGCAGAATTCAAGATCCAGAGAGCTTGTAACACAAAACATGACATAATCTGAATTGAATTTTGGACGTTATAGATCATTTTTCCAACAATTCATCTCTGTTTTCTTAGAGTGATTTTCTTTGTAATTAGATCACATAAGCCAATTTTCTCTGAAAATTTGGTGGTGGCACAGCAAATTCATTAGTTTAAATATCCTAAACATATTCTAAATCCACCAACTGATTGTATATTTTTATTGGAGAATTAAAAACTTTGGAATGGTTCAAATATTAATATTAATTCATGAGTAGCATGTTTTATGCTTGACAGACTATGATACTTTTTTATATGATCAGATTTGATTTAATGAGAAAAAATATCTTGGCTTCTTGGATGTAGACTAGGATGGTTAGAAACACATTAAATTAAAGGTCAGTTTTCCCCAGAAATAAGGAAAGATTAAATCAGTCAGATTATACAACTAGTTCAATGTTATTGATGATTATTCAGACAACTGTCTAGCAGTTTTGAAAATGTGCAAAGGTACAAAACTTTGAGAAGTGTATTTGAAAATCAATATTAATAATAAAAATTTCTCTAGAAGTATCACATGCTGTAAATCACAACCCTCTGGTCTTAATTCTCTGGCTTAATTTTTTTAGCTATCCAAGTGCAAGAAGGTGTGTAATCATGCACTGACTATAACAACTACTAAATAATATAAAAGAGAGAGAGATGCTATGTCAAGTACTGTTTACCTGAGAAGTGTACTTATGGAGATTGATGTTGACTATGACAATTTATGACTAAGCAGGATGTAAAATCACATAGCTTAACCTGAACTTTCATAATCTGAATTGTTGCAACAGTTCCTTAGTAAAGTAGAAAACAAATTACAGGAGGCTTATATTTTGGAGAAAAATGAAAAAAGAAAAGAAATGGGACAAAACCCCACTTTATTCTTTTAATATTAAGCCAACTGAGTAAGTTTTATGGAAATCCATGTGTCTCAATAATCAAGTTATGCCTTGTAGTAACTTCACTGAGTATGTCAGGAAAAACCTGATGTTTCTTTTTCTACTGGGTCACCTGAAAGCTCTGCACATTAAAGTGTCAATTTAGGCAAAGCCATTTCAGACCTAGCCTACTCTAGCTTTCTTAAAGTGTCACCTTCATCACTGTCTGTTTCGAAGCTTCAGATTTAACTCTGGAAAAAAAAGGCTCAGAGCTTGGGAATAGAAGACAAAATGAATGAACAAAAGCAAGAGACTGGAGAGTTCTGTTCCTGATGATATTTCAGGAGATATGGGAAATTATTTTTAGAATTTTGAAAGTTTCGGACAAAAATTTTGTTGATAGGAACATCCCTCCTCATATTTCCTTAAAGGAAAAAAAAAAAAAGAAAACAAATGAACAAACCACAATGTCATTTGGCCTGAAAAACTCTAGTAGAAATAAATGGTGGTATTACTGAGTTAACAATCAGGAAATAAGTGTCATTAATTGAAACTAGCAAATCCAGTTCTCTACAGTATTGAGAACGTGTTATTGGCATATCAAGAATGTCCTTGTGGTGCTGGAAGTCACAGACAGTCACTTAATATGTCATAGTCGCAGTCACAAAAGTGGGAACAGTCTCCAAAGGGTAGAACATGTAATGTTCTTCCTTTTTGAGTCATCTAATCCTTCTTTGAATGCAACCCATCCCAGCATATGCATGTATCAGGAAGGGATTCAAACACCATTGCTTCTGTTAGACCTGGAAAACAGATTAGCAAAGCCTGTGTATTATTATTGGCAAAAGAATATTAGTAAATGGTAGACAGGATTAAAAACTACCTGGATGACTAGTCCAGACCTAACAAGTTAAAAGTTCAAGCTATAATTTATTTTCTATTTTATATAGCATTAAGGCAATATTCAAGGGCAATTTCATAGTTCTTCTCTGTGCTTTCTTCTCCCTACATGATTATGCAAGCTCTGTGTCTGATGCGTTGTTAAAATCAGAACCTGCAAAATAACCTAGTTCTAGGTTAGACATAAATAAATGAATGAATAAATCAAATAATTAACTGACATCAGGAAATAAAAAAAAAAAAAAGCCAAGAAGGATTAAAAAAAAAAAAATCTGTAGACTTACTGCCTTATATTGGTGAAAAATGAAGGAATATCTCAATAAATTACTGTCCAGGTCCTGTCTTCTCTTCTGCCTCCAAATAACTATTCCATTTCCTGCAACTACTGTTCAAAATTCTGCGTGTTAAGAACTTTATTTCAAGTTGAAGATGTATTGTAATGTAAATAAATAAAATAGCAGAGATCCTGCTAAAGAAACCAAAGGCCTCTATTATTTGAATTAGGTTTACACTGATTTTTACCAGGCATAGATCTTTCCTCACTTATTCCTCTTCCAGGTTAATGTTACTCTTAACCAGTCGTACAGTGCACCATCTGACATAATTTTTGACTATGTCAGGTAAAGCCAGACATTTCAGCACATGTCGAGGGGCAGGGTATTTTTTCATTTTGTCATTTGCTAAAGGTGCTGAAAGTTCTCATTTGAAAGTAACTGAAAGTAGTTATCTGATGAACAATCATGTCTAAGGAGCTTTTTTGTTAAATTATTTTTCCTCAGCTATGCAGTTCCTATGAAAATATTCAGCTCCTTGGTGAGTCAACCATCTTGCCAAATTATGTAAACCAGGTCTCCTGCAGATGGTGTTTGGTTCTCTAGATGGGGAGTCACTCACAGCCACAGATTTTTTAATCTACATAATTCTGATGTCCTTATCACAAAAACTGATGGAAAGGCGTCAGGATCACAAGATCCAGGCTTGGAAACCGCTTCAAGCCTGCCCTCTTGCATGACATCTTCTGAAAGCTGTAACCCTGGGACTTTCATGCTGTTTGAACTGGGAGGGTGACAGTGACTGGATGTCAGCCCCCATTAAATGGTTATCGGGGAAGACGAGTGTCCCTGGGAAAATGAGATGACAGCTGAGCTTTCCTCCAGAGTGCGAGAATTATTACTCCATTCGGAGCCACTGAGTGTGCGACGTGTAGGTACTGAAAGAATTCACTGTAGCGTGGTGCACGGTACACGGAGCTGCAAATAGGGTCATTCTTCTGTTCAGAGCCCCAATGCCCAGAGTAATTAACTTCACATGCCACGGCTCAATGCTGAGGCTGAGTTCAAGTGAAGTAGTGAGGAGCCCAGCCCTGAAGGGCATGGTTGCTTGAGTTCTTTATTACAAACACAAATGAAAAAAGTAATAGTTTTGGCTACACAATGTTTCAGTGCTTCTACTCAGGAAATGAATTTTGATGTGTTTTGTATCTCATGAATTCTGCATATTTTATTCCCTGGAGTTTAGTGTAAAAAGCACTTTTTGTATTGCTAAGTAACATGACTAATTGCACAAACAAAATAAAATCGGCCTGGTACATTACGAGGTTGAAATGTCAGGAGCCATCAGGAGGTCCCCAGGAAAGAATGCCTATGTCATTTTAAATATTCTTTACACAGCATTATCTTAAGGCAAACACAGACTCTTTTAGCCAATTTGTGTTTTAAGATTAATAAGAGCAAAAGCTATTTCAGTTTACCTTTATTTTTAACCATCCCAGGCAAAAAGATTTTCAGCACTGCAGGTATAAGATTTTCATGTAATAATTTGTACATGTAAGTATAAATAAAGTACAAAGTAAATAATAAATGCTGAGAACTAACTCCCTTCTTTATACAAGCCAGAAATCCTACCGTCAGTACAAAACCATCTGGAATGCCTTGATTCGACTGAATTATAGCAGTCTAGTCTGAAAAATAAAATGCTTTCCTTCCCCTTTCTTTCAAATTTTGGTGCTGTTTTTCATCCTTGGATTTATACTATTTTTTTAAATTGGTTTGGGAAGGCACAGGGAAGGTGGTTGCCACTAGTGGGCATTTATTGAGCCTGAGGTGTGCTTTGTTTCTTCTTCTCTGCTACTCATTCTGCTGCCTACCTAAAGCAGGTCATCTCTGTGTTTCCTTTCAGTTTGTGCACAGATAACCACATCTGTGGGTGGATGAAGCCAGTGTGAGCTGGCTGCTGCCTGCATTGAAGCTTCAGAAGCAGACAATTTAGAAATCCAGAGGTCTAACATTCTGGGTTTTGTGAAACTTTCCCTGACTTCCTTCCCTATAATCTAGGGGTTCTACTTACATACCAGAGGGGAGTGTGTGGGGAAGTGGGTGAGAAATAAGAGGGAAGTTTTCTAGACTTTAACAAGCTGTTTTTTGTAAGCAGTTTTGTTGTGCTGCATCTCTCCCACAGGTTTCAGTGAATTGATGTAGACAATCAGCATGCACGCAGGCATGCCTGTTATTTCATCTCCTAGGGAAGTTTCTCATCAAAAGAATTAGAAGTGGCTCACAGCAGAAGCCATCTACAGTGAGTGGTGAATGCATGAGGGTTTGTCTTGCACAGTATCTTTATTGTAGGCTTCAAACCTCTGGTTAACAAGTCTTGATGAGTGGGATAGCTGGGGAACATCTTCCAGTTTGATAGAAAGCTGCCTGAAGAATACTTCTATTATTGGGGAATTGTAGTCTTTGAAGTCATGTATTTGCAAAATATACAGGAAAAAAAAGGGAGTAAATATTTTAAAGAAATCCTAAAAAAGACCTTCAAGAGCCTATCATGTCCAGCCTTTGCTCAATGATAGAATAAAATGTATCTGTATTTTTTTTTTTCTGACAATCCTTCATTCCTGTGGAGAACTACTTCACATACTGTGAGTTATGATTAAAAAGCTGCGGTGAATTACTGAATAGTCTGTGTGTTGGGGAATTTAATTTGTAACCTACTGACAGGAAACCTGTATCTATAAAATAGGTTGAAGGACAAAACTCATTGCCACTACTCAACTAGTAACCTCTTAAAAACTCTGAAAATCAGAAATTTCAAGACAAATGTCTTTGAGGTTTTAAGGGAAGGAGATACAGTCACTACTCTCTGCAGCAGTAGTAAAGTGACCTGTGGAGTTCTGCGTCTTTGCCCAGGGCTTAATAAACTGTTTAAAGTGGATGACAACTGTGAGTCCAAGCAAAATTCACTCTGACCTAGGATTGATCACCATATGAAGGTAGCTGTGAACATTTCACAGGGAAAAAACGTCATTGCCTCCTCCTCAAAACTTCTTATAAAATCCCAGAGTCATGAGATGTGTTTCAAACCATTGATTCAAACCCTCCAATCTTCTGTTGTACAACTGGATTTACAGAGCTACAATATGGACACAGGCACTAACCTGTTCCTTTCGTCCTTCCTGTCATTAAAAACATGCTGTTTTGCCCTGAAAATAGGATCAAGACTTGAAAAAGGGTTTCTGCAAGCACCGGAAACAACAGGCAGCATTAGTCTGCTGGGCAATGCATATCCAATACAGAGTTCCATGTCTGCATCATGTAAATAACCAGGCAAATTAATAAGACAAGTCAGAATACCTCTACAGATACTATTGTGCAAACTGAAAAGTGGTGCAGGGATGATTATATAAAATAGGAAAAGATCAAGGAAGAAACCTGCAGCTTGAGAGGTCTGAAGGGGCAAGGAGAGGAGAAAGAAAAAATAAGCCAGTACTGCAGACAGAGCTACGAGGTGCCTTATAGGTGAATACATAAAATTTGAGCTTGATTTGGTTGATCAGGCAGAGGGAGTTAAAAAGACTATATTTTCACCATTATTTAAAGATAATCATGCCTTTTGAATGCATCAGAGGGGAGCAATTAAAATATCAGAGGACAAATCTTCAGCAGCAGATTCATTCAAACACTGCTGACCTTCGCTTCCATTTACCTATTTACTGCTTGATAGGTACTTTGTATAATTTATAAGGCACAAATTAGTACTCCCTAGAACATCAGAGAAATATATACTCCCAAAATCAGTTGCCAAGCCCAAGCTGTTTCTCCTGAACGAATGAGCTCACTAAAGATGTGAAGAGTGATTTGAAATTCTCCGACAAGTGAGTATGTGAAGTTAAGCCAAACTGCTGCTTCCCTGCCAGTCTGGTTTTTGTCTTTGAAACAAGTGGCAGCCTCATTGAGCAGCAATACAGATAGCACAGCACTACCTAAAACGTTAGATACTTATTAGATTAGTTACAATGAGAGAAAGATTCTATCAAATTGTCATTCTGTTCATTAAATGACCTCTGAAATTATGGAGAACTGAAAGAAATGATTTTCCACATACAAAGAGATGTCTCCCTATATATTAATTTAAAGAAGGGAGAGCAGACATTACATGTGGTGTCAGATTTGTAAATCTCAAAGGGTAATGTAGGATTTCATTATCTTAGATATATTCTCACTAGATGATAAAAGAGGTACCAACAGTACAATTTTCGACAGCTGAACTATGCCTAATGGAAGAGATACAGTACAGTATATCTTTTTATAATTTACAATGTAGTGCTGAAAAAGCTCTGTCCCAGTTGGGAGATTCTCACTTATTCAAGTGGTTCTATTTAAGTCAATGGAATGACTAGTGCCAGGGTTTCTTTGCCTTTTCATGGGAAAGGACCTCTTGAATTCAGCTGATTAGCACATTTGGATTTCAGGGATAATGGTCTGATTATTTTTTTTTTCCTCAGAAGGGGAATAGTCTTATGAATATCAACATCCTTTTTTTTTTTTTTTTGTGTGTGTGTCACTCTATACCAGAAGTGGGACACTATTTTATTTTAGAAATGAAAGATCGAAGAGACTAATTTATTATTTGCTTTATGCAGTTTATATCAAGGCTTAACAAAATCTCACTGGACTAAATTCTGTAAATTTCCCAATCCAAAGTTTATTTGAGACTGTTACCAACATTAATTGCTTTTCTGAATTGCTGTATTTTTTTTTTCCCCAGCTTCACATATTTTTTTAAAAGTTCATTTATAATTTCTCAGGGCTTTACTACCTACTGGGAATCATAGCATGTGTGATAGAGGTTCCAAGATTTATATATTAAAAAACCAGGAAAATTCATAAATTTAATAACTGAAACAACTACATTTGGAAAGCATGATAATAGCTCTTGAGAGACAACACTGTTGTACATTTATGCTAATCAGCCAATTTGCTATTGCTTTCCTTAATGGTGAAAGGTGCTTTTAATGCACAGAGTTCTGCTTCATGAATGATAGATTGAACATTAGGATATTACCTCATGTCAGTTTTTGCACTGAAATTTGGGCTGTGTCCCTATACACAAGTATATCCATGTTACACATAGCAAGTAACTGAGCACACTACTAAGTTAATGCAGGATTCAATTTTAATTCGTATTTACTTTCTTTTATTATTTCTAGTGCTTCCTTTAGTCAAATTTTTGTTACTCCTTTTACATGGAGCATAAAGAGGACTGAGATTTAGTGACTAACCTGTTTTGGGATATATGGCACAGCACAGAAACAGGTGGTAGCACGGTGGCAGAACAGCCCACAGGTGCCTCACAGGTGTGGTGCTCTGGCACTGCTGGTATAAATGCAGAAGCAAGCACTTTGAAACTAGGAGACTGCAGAGATGAATCACAGATGGTTTGAAAAAGCCCCAGTTCAGCAGTGAACTCAAGTGAAGTGAGAGTATTGTCAGCTTTCTGAAGCTCTACTGGTTTGCCTTTTTAAGAGGCACCTACGCCTTGTTCCTTACTCAACTATGATTGCAGTGTCAGACTGAATAGGTGTAATAATAAGGAATGACATAGCCAGGACCTCTGGCTTATCGTGGCTTTTTTACGGGCCCTAGGGTGATGATGTGATGGTTGCTCCAAAAGAGCAGGGAGAATATAAGGTGAGCATCTCTCACAACCTACTGTCTGTGCTGGAGGTAATTACATGTCATGGGTATTGCTGCTCTTGCTTGGATCCTCTGATCACCCAATCCCTAGTAAAAGGCTTATATTTCCTAGATTGGTCTGTTTATGCCTGCTCTTTGCTCCTGATAGCATCAAAATATAACTGTAATAATGAGGGGCTACCACTTAAAATTACCATTTTTGGAGAGATTAGTTACCAGATATGATGGAATTGATGAAGTAGATTTACTGAACAAACACAGCTTAGTAAGATAAATAGCCACAAAAAATAGTGGCTCCCTCTTAAACAAAGTTTAAGACAAACTAACATAATTTAACTCATCCCACAGTTAAAAATATCATTACACTTTTAAACAGCAATGCACATTATAAGAAAATAGCACTAGTGGTGAGATTATTTGCAGTAGGAATTAGTCATAAAAGTTTTAAAATATGTCTACGGTCTTCTACACCAGGAATATATCTTCTGACTTTCCTACTTAGTCTTAAGCAGAGCAAACATGCTCATTATTTTAATATGACTTGCTTTCAGCCGTGTCTGACATGTTCCTTTCTCTGTGGGGAAAAGAAAACCAAAACCCAACATTCCTTTCTCCATTTGCTGTACTCCCTACACTAAAGTTGCAGATGCTCAGGGAATAAAGACTTGCTCCTAACTCCAGATGTTTGTAATTTCTCTCACCAATAGATGGGGCTGGGACTTGTGAGAAGCTGAGTACTTTCAGCTTTTAGGAAAAAGTAGTTATTATATCACACCAGTTGATAGACTGACAGCATCATAAGTGCTGTACTTTTAAAAGACATTTTACTAACCCTACAGAATTATACTGTCCAGCACTTACTTTACTAATCTTTATTCCTTTAATAGACCACTGCATACAGTACACCTGCTGTGACAGTTGCAAACCTATGTTTTGCTCAGGTTCCTGTACTAAAATTTTAATGCAAGCTGGAAAAAATGATGGTTACAGTCTGGCCTTTCACTGGGATGAGGTAATTGTTGCCATCTAGTATACAACACAGTTTCACTGAAATAAGGGTGTTGGACAAGAAAAGAAAAGCAAGTATTTCAGGATGTTTTATTTTTTTGCCTTGCTGTATAGATTGTGAGCTTTTAAGAGAAGGCAAGCATAATTGTGTAAGTGCTGCTTCCATTAAAGAACAGCTGATAAGGCTAATACTTTTGAAAATGTGTAATAGGAGTTTGTAGCACCTAAAAATAGTGGCACCTTTTAAAGACTTGATTTTTAACTCTTAGAATACTTAGTAGTTTGTGAGAAATCTCTTCTGGACAAATAATTTGGGTTCTGAAGAGGAGATAGACACCTGAAATTTGTTTTGTACCAGGTGATGTTTTGTGTGATACTGTATGGGTATTCTGAAATCTGCCAAAGAGGGAATCAGAAGACTAAAGCCATAAGGCAGGAGTCAGAATTTACATAGCTATACAGGAAATAAGCATTTTATCTGCTTGCAGTTACGGCTGTAATGACATAAAGGATTTTATATCATTAAAGTGATATTGGATTGATTGCTTAAACATTGAGCTATCTGGGGAAAAGCTACTTCCTTTCTATTTGGAAGCATCTGATATTTCTTCCATCCAACCAATATAAATTTATTGTAGACTTCAATACAACAATCTTTTTCCTGAGCCCAGTCAAAATTCATGCTACATTAAAGTAGAGAGGATTCTTCTCAAAGTCCAGTTTCAAACACTTCCTTTTAGGTGGTAAGTTTGGATTTTGAATGCAGATGTTTTGTATAACCCATTTTTCCATTCAAATATTCATTCATCTGTCTCAAGAATGTTTGTTCCAATAATGTGCAGATAACCCTTGACATTAAGTCTACTGCTTTGCATCAAGCTATACATCCGCATATATCTGGTCAACTCCTTTTCTCTAGATGTGGAGGAGATCTGCTCCATTCTCATTATCTAAGTTCTGCAATCACTCAAATCTCTTCAAATATTTGCATACTACTGAGCAGTTCATTTAGCTGGGTGACAACTTTTGCTATAGGTAATATTGTTTTTCTTATTCTCTTCCCAAGAACAGATTGCAAGCAATTGCTATTTTGTTTTTCATTTTTTAATTATAGAATGTTCCTTTCTCATGCACATTCACACGCACTTCCCTCATTAGTGCAGGTGTTAGTAATTTTTTTTTTTTTTTTTTGATGTAAGAATATGAAAAAGGGCTGAAGAATGTACCTTGCACAATGAGAGGCAGATCTGGATAAAAGAGTCATGAATGACAATATATTTAGATACAGCATCAAAACTGAAGCTAAATGAAGATGCAAGTTAGCCACAAGTTGTGGGATTGTAATGTCCTTTACAATTACTGACATAGGCTTTAATTCTGTATTAGACTTATTTAAGGCACCTATGTGTTTTAAAGTCCTATTTGTTTCAGTTTGGGGCAGAGGGTAAAGACTCATATGCTGTTTATTTAGGAATTAACATTCTTCTTATTATGTGTTAACCAGCTATACACAACACTTCTGGTTTGAAAATATGCTGTTTACAAGAAATATGTAAGCTATTTTCTGCAATTAAATATGGGCTGATATAATCCTTTGGAAAGAGGCATGTGGCTTCAATGTGGCGGGGTTGGCACACTATAGGACATTATCAAAAAGACATTTTTCTTTTTTTTGGCAAGCTAGTTATGCAAATCCGGTACATTTTATGTTAGGGATAGGATCTGAGAAGCCCCTGAGCAGGCACCTTGCCACCATTACAAATGAACTGGAAGAAATGAAACTGTGCATGTCTATCAGCTATTTCTGTCAATATCATAGCTATTTTTCAGGGTCATTCAACTGGACTATCCATTGTGATTATGTCTAAGTGCCAAAGGTATTCAAGGAGAGGTGACTATAAATATTTATGGCACCATGATTCACAGTGTTTCTTCATACGAATTTCTATTAATTGCACTGTGCACTTTGACCAGCTAATTGGGTAATGTTATTTGGAAAACTTGTAAGTTAAGAACAATGAGCTGGGCATGCAAGTAACACTAGTAAAGTCAGTTGTCAAAGAACTTACAACAGTATTATGGGGAAAGCCAGAAGGCTCATAAAAAAGAAATGTATTCTTGCTGCAAATCTGAGGGACTTTCAAAAAAATAAATTACAAAAGCTGTTTGACAAGTAATGTCACTTTTCTTTAGGAATGATGTGGTGCGAATAAATTAATGAGCTTAGTTAACCCACTTGCAACCCTTAAATTCTGAGAGCATTCCAAAAGACCCAAGTGTTTGTTAGCATAAGTGATCTTTAAAGCAAACTGTGCGAGTGGTTTTTGCCTTCAGACAGCGTCACGCTGCTTTGACAAGATTCTGAGAAAAGCACTGGCTCATAGCATGCTACATGTCCAAGTTAATATTTCAGCACCTGGTAGGTGAGTTTTCTGTGCTATGCATTCCCCAGCAATGTTTTCCACAGTGTGCATCCAGAAAATATTATTTTCATCCAGTACTTCATTTTTTTCTCACTTTCACTATGGAGTTGCCAAAGAAATGCTATTTCATTTAAAACCATCTCACAGTGGACTGCAGGGCCATTAGAGCAATCCCTGAAGAATCTCCTGGAATTCACATTGTCTAGGGAAAGAAAGAGCCAGGAATAGGTTTCACTGTGGGGATCAGCTCCAAAGCATGGAGGAATTTGTGATGAAGCTGTCAACTTTCAGGAACACATAGTCACTAGGGAGTAAATCCCCATCTTTCCTACACAGTATAGGCTACCAGAAGAATGAAACTTTTCTGTGACTTGAGACCAGCAGTGAAATGCAGGCAGCAAATGAAAGAGAGGAGCAAAAGCACCGGTCAGAAGATGGCAATGCCATTGTCCAGTAATGGCTATCACCATCCCACACTTTCCAAGAAATATGGCTGCATTCATAATAAAGCAGGTCTCAGGAAATGATACAAGCTCTTAAAGACCAGGAGTATGTGAGGACGTGCCTCAGAATGTACTAAATCATGTGAAATGTGAGATACACTGACCTTGTTTACGTGACTGTGACTTGCTTTTCACAATAACTGTGGAAAAAAAATTTCCTCTTTCTTATCTCTTACAATATTCCTTAATTCAGCTGGTAAGATATGGGTTTTGTGGGTTTGGTGGTAAAGATTCAATCACAGCTTGGGACCAGAGGCTGTCAGTAACCACAGCTACATATAGGTTGCAACTATTAGGGGCCAGTGCCTGTTGGACTTAAATATACTGATTAAGCTGAACAAAATAGGGGAAGTGGTGCAACAAGAGTGTGTTTAAGAAGAGAAGGAAATTACCATCAGGGTCAAAGTTAATCTAGGAGAAGTTAAATGTTAGTCAGCCCAAGTTCCGTTACTACAATTGTTAAATGGGAAATTTGTATAGTAATTGTTATAGAAATCAGTACTTTCTCATTAAGGTTGCATTTTTGGAAAAACGTCCCAGAAACATATTTTGATTTTTATCTATTTGTCCCTTGAAAATATAATGAAAACTGTCCCTACCAAGAGGGTACTGTAAGAAATATATATGTAATAAATGAGTTGCTTACATTTACTTCACCTTTTCCTCCTCTCTTTTGTATAGAGATGAACACTACATTAGTTCAGATGGATAAATATAAACAGAAATTTGAGCAGAAAATATAATAATACTAGGAGAGAAGAAAGTAATTTCATACAAAATCTTTCTAATAAGGAGTCTGATATTATAAATACTGTAATTAAAAGGACCTAGAATTTTGGAATGTGTTTTGAAAATGAAACACACAAGTTTCTTCCATAATTTAATAATCAAAGTAGCAATTTGAAATTAAATATATATCCTACTTCCAAATATAATAATGTTGAACATTCCATAATTGTTCAAATTTGTGCATACTACAAATTGAATCTTGCCATGTGTTTTAAAGACAACTCCAAGAACTTTTAATGGTCAATAACCTTCTCATAGAAAAGCTTTCTTTATTTTATCCTAACCAGTCATGTCACAACTAGTGCTTAGAAACCTGAGGATTAATAATAAACACCAAGGTAGTTATGGCAGTCTCCATTAACTGGAAATGCAGGTTTTCATTTTCTTCTTGGTAATACTCAATGCTGTGCTGAACTGTCACCCTTATGGTAAAGACTTTACAGGTGAATTTTGTGTACATGGAGGATTTCCTTTCAATATTTTAAAAAATTCTCTCTTTCCAGTTTCACTGCATGCTTCATCGTTGGTTCAGCAGACCCCTTTATGAAAAAGGAATACTAGAAGAATTTCTCTTATGCTACAGCCTGCATTAGTATATTTATCATGATCTTTCTTTAATTTTCTTTTAAAATAAGGCTTTTCAGAGAACATTTCTGGTTATTTTTTCATGGCTGCTAGCATCCTTGTTTTCTGTTTTCAGAAATTGCCTAGTTACTATGCTACTTAAAGAAAATAATTAAATCCTGTAAACTAGAGGAAGAAGATAAAATGTTATAAATCTGATGTTAAAATAAATTTTACATTATGTACATGTAAATATGGAATATTTATGTTTTGCATATATAAAATATATTGAATATTTCCCCTCTTTTTGTGTAAATTTGCTCTTTTGATTTTTAATAGTTGCAATTTCAACAACAATTTTGGGTCCTCTCATGCTTCTTATGATGAGAGGAAAATATTATTGAGCTACCCTCAGCAATTCTTCTTCTGTTCCCTGACACATTGCAATTAATTTGATGTGTATTAAATGATATGAGCTGTAGAGACAAGTCAATTTAATCCAGATCCACTAAAACATTTGGATGTCAGGTATAACATGAAATCTGTTGGAGAGCATGGATTTGCATCCAGGTTAGTACTAACTCTGTCTCTTTGATTTGAAAGAAATGTGCCAATGATCTCTCGTTGGAAGCTTATGACACAAATATTTAAAGGACATGAAACAGGCAAGGAAACTTAATCAATTTTGACTAAGCATAGATATATTGAAATGGTTCTTTTAGGATGCTATTCCTTTAAAAAAAAAGAAGAAAAATTCCCAACCCGTACTCTACACTCCAACAAAGAAATCAATAAAGTAATTAGAAAAAAGTGAACTGTATTAAGGTTAAGTAGAAGTTCAGCTCACTTATTTGAGGAATCGTCAATACTTTCTGATCAGAAAAATATAAATGCATGGGATTTACTGATTATATTGATTATATTAACAGACGCCATCCGCTACACAATCCTGCAATCTAGGGCTTTGTTTTCCAGTGATAGCTTCTGAAGGAACAAAGGGAAATAACTGGCCAAAATATTTCTGAAAATCTTCATTAGTTTATAATTTACCTCAAAGTTCCATTTTTGCTTCATCTACTGAAGCAATGCTGTTAAACACATTTACTTTAATTGTTATTAGTCGGAAGGAAAAATCTTCATTGATATGTGATAATACTTGACAGCCTCAGTGTCAGTATCAGGCAGAGAATGATGAATTGCTAAACAATAAGAGGTGAGATTCAGGAGAATGTTGCCTAACATCTTAGAAAATAATTTAATGATAATGTTTCATCAGGAACAGATAATTTGAGGATAACTTTCTCTTAGAGAAGATGCTTAGCCTTAGATTTCCTTATAGTCTGCCTCAACAAACCGGAAACTGTTTTTTTTTTCTCTTGATGAATTGCCTTACTAACCAGTTCTGTTCATCTTTTCTCTTTTTCTCCCCCTTGCATTTCTGTCTCTCAGGTTTAGCCATTTCAGGGCTGAAATTTCTGGGATAGGAAGGGGGATTTTACCTTATCATGTCCATATCCTGACTTCCCCTTGGTATTAGCTTCCCATTTATAAAAGTTTCTGGGATGTCAAATGAAAAACCAGAATTAAAAAGCTAAATGATATAAGGAATTCAGATACTTGTCCATAACCAATGCCACAGACAACAAAAGTACAGTACAATGATGTACACAATGAATGAACTTTATTTCCTTCATGTCTCAGGATTTTAGGTTTAATTTGGTTTGGAAAGCTATTGATGCTTCCATTTTCTTGACTTGACTAACTTCAGTGAGTTAAAAAATATTCTTTTGCTCATCTCAGCTATGATTATAGTGTTAATGCTTGACTACAGCATAACCAATACACTAAATATTATTGACATTCTTTTGCATTTTTATTCTTCTATTTTTAGCCTTTATTTGGGAAATAGTTTGCTCTGAGACTTTGTGGTCTTTCCTCTTCTCTACTCATTGTTAAACTTTCTGTGTAAGAGTAAGTATGTCTGAAGAAACAGTTTTTTCTTTCTCTCCCTGGCAAGACCCTAAATAGGTTCACTGTTATGGTAATACAAATACTACGGGATAACAAACCCCAACTATTCTGAATACGCTAACAAAAAGCATAAAAAAAATGTTTCTACTATAAATAGATCAACCTTGATGCATTTCTATCAGCTTAGTCTTGCACTGGAACCTATAAACTGCAATATAGCACTGAGAAAAATTTCAGAAAAATCAGTGTATGGGGCAAGAAAAGGGAACTACTAGAGCCTGATCTTCCTGATTTTAATATAACTTGAAGGCAAGGAAAATAAGATACACTGTTCGTCCAGATTTTCACTGGAATCCTCAGCTCACTAATACCTTTGTGGTACAGAGATTGTTATGAGCCAGTTACTATATTTTGTCAGTTAAGCAAAGCAGCAGAAGTAAACAAATTAGAAAAATTCAATGTTGCTTATCTGAATCCAAAACAAGAAATTAAATTGAATGTGGGCAATCTTAAATTTGGTCATCATTTAGATAAACAAGGATAACTAAATTGGTACAACATTTGCAAATATATGCAATATTTTAAAACATTTTCTTTTTAAAAACCAAATATTTGCTCTATTTAATAGCTATCTGTTTATTTTTGGAGATGAAATAATTGCACTACTCTCTGTCTTTATTAAACACTGGGTTTAGAAAAGAAGAGTTCATACAAACAAGAACTCAGCTTTGCCTATGTCACACCAAATTCTTTAAAAAGTAACAATACCATTATTATAATATGGTGGTCTGTGTTTTGCTTTTCAGTACACAGCCAAGCATATTGATATGGTTTAGAAATATTTGATGTTGAAATGTATTCGATAAATTTTAAAAATATTTGGCACAAGACTTTATTTTTATTTTTATTTGATGTTTTCAAAGAATTTTATTTCCCTCCCCCCCAAAAGAAGAGCCATTGAGAATCAGTGCGTTATTGAAGGGAACTTATTCAATAGAGAAGTCACGTTTTGAAGCTACCTGAAGAAATAACTGGTATCTTGAAAGGTCACTCTCAGCTGAAAATAAAAATACATTCCATCTTCCTATTTTCAGATCTTAAACCTGTATGTCCTGAGCTACCACATCAGTCAGAAGCATGCCTTTCTTCTTTACAGGCCTCTCTAAGTAAGTACTGACTCATTTATGTGGGAAATTTGTCTGACTTCCAAAGGACAATGAGACAGCTGAAGGTACTTTTTAGAGAGGTGTATTCACTTGAGTAATACAGCAAAATACTGAAATAGAAACTTCATCTCTTGGGACACATAATTCTGATGAAAAACAAATACATTAGGCTGTGCAGTCAGATTCATACACATTCAGTTTCCTGGAATTGCCAAGACATGTCAAGCTGTTAATCATGTTCTGAAGATCATCTGCTGAGTCCAACACTTCATTTTAGTAGAAGTGTCACTGCTGAGGGTTGAGTTTTGCCTTCCTTTCTCCAGCAAAAATTCCAGCAGAGGTTTTTGCTAAGCAAAGTTAACAGGATGTTATATAATAGTGCATATTCATATGGCTAATTCTTTTCTCTCTCTTAACTCTTGACACAAAAAAAGTTGGATATAGTGAGAAAGAAAGGAGTACTGCAAAAGAGAATAGCATGGCAGTGATAGTACAACACACTGTGTTAATGGGCAAGAGTTGATTTCTGTTTTGACAGCTTGATGTCATAACTTAGTGAGGTGCACCTTTTCATTCCACACTACACAGACACAGAAAGGTGTAAAATACAATAGGTTTTTCCTGTGATAATGGGGGAGCATTCTTTTATTTTCTATTAAAGGCTAATTCCCTCCCCGAAATTTTGTGGATATTGAAATGTTATAAGCACATTATGTTTGTCAAGCCTGACGATGCATTACAAAAAAAAGGCACTTTGACAAAGAACTTTTATTATTGAGTGAATCTATGATGTCTTCATAGATTCTTCATAGGTTCTTCATAGATACTGGATATGGATCTACATGTTTCCTGGTCTGATTACCAATATAACATTTATGAAGACTCCTTGTTTAGCACAACATTGGTGATCAATGTTCAAGTGGAAATTTCATCACCTCTTGAATCTGAGAAACTTCAAAGATGTTGGTCGGTGTGAAAGAAACCCCAAAACAAACTAAAAGGAGCACTGTCATATTTGTGGCTTTTAAACTGCTTTAATGATCATCTAGCTGGGGAATATCCCTCAAACTTAAATAATAAATTGAGTAACGTGGACATTGCCAGCCTCTGAGTGATCATGGCAATCTGGTATATTCAGTTCTAATTACAGCAGAGAGCAATCATCTGATTTTTGCATCTGGTAGTAAATATTCTCATGCATCTCTGAGGAGTAGGAAGACTAGGAATTCAAAGCTGTGCAGTCAAGGTGCTTCTACTTTGTCCTAAAGTGGTAGCCATGAGGTACCCCACAAAAAGACAGGATGGTTTCTATATCCATTTAAACTGTCAGGTGAGCTGAGACGCCTGACTTTGTTTACCACTTTCTAGAGCAGATATAGATTTGGGCAAAAGTGTAATTTTAAAATATTGAGATAGGATTAGTAGGAGAATTTAGATACACATAACAGAAAAGGCATGTCTCTTGTATGCTTTATGTCTCCAGAGAGTACAAGCATGTGGAATGATATGTATGTTTATTGTGGAATCATTTTCTTCTTTGATGTGCATAGTATGTTATAGAAAAACAAAGTATTGCTTTGAATGCAGAAATCACTTTGTGGCATAGCTTTGGGAATCTCTGCACATTTAATAAGGCTTGCTGTGAGAAAGAATCACTTTGGCTCTCTGGGGGAGGGGGAAATAAATAATTAAAAGAGGCTGATTATATAGCTAATACTACATTATGCAAATATGCAACCCAGGGAGGTTTAACACACAATGCATTGATTTATATGCCACTTAAGGGCACCTTATCTTTCTTTTTCTTTATTTATAAGCTGGACTGTGTGTATGCATATCCAGAGAGAACTCAGGAGTTGCTACTCGCCTTGGTGTTTCAGGCCAGAATTTAGAACTGGTTGAAATGGGCAACCAAATAGAAAGCAGGGCTTGGTATGCACCCATAAATACCATGAACTTCAGCCTAAGCTGTGAGCCCTTGGGCAACTTCAAGAAGAGGGAATAGATATTTCCTTCTTGGAAGTTTTTTTTGTTCTTTGGGTGATGGGTCAAATGAAAGAATGTTTGACAAGGGTGATTTTACAATAGATTCCTGTTAAATTATGGTGGTGAGTCACCATATCTATTTACAGAAATAAAGGATAAATAGAGGTACTTTTCAATGAAGAATCTCTCTTAACAAAGAGGGATGGATTTAAAAGAGAAGGAAGTTCTTATTTAGAAGGATGTCAGAAAAGATGAACTAATATGAATTCTTAAGCCATGAGTCTGCATCAGTGGTTTGTTGAATATAACAAAATTGAAGCATATAAGTTCCACCATTGATTTGGGTTACACACCTCCTTTTTTGCTAGGTATAATCAGGGAGTCCCACAGAAGTCGTATTCTGGAAACACACAGAATTAATGAGTACTTCTGGTGGTAGCCCTGGAGGCTAGCAATGCATTTTTGATCTTGCCTTTGATTTGCTAAATTTTTAAAATGTAGTTTTCATCCTAGTTCATGCTAGTGTCAGTGTGTGTGAGAACTAAATTAGTGTTTGTTCATCCAATGTTGCTTCCACCAGATGGAAACAGTGACGTTCAGCCTGTCCTGGGGATATAGCTGTCAGAGAAACAGTAAAGAGCCATCAGCTGGTGATGCTTCTGGATATTATTGATGGAGATTAGAGTTGATCTATGAATTGGAGTCTTGTATTTTTTATAATTAATTTGTGAGAAGTTACTGTTGTTGTGGCTTTTGTTTAAACTATATTAATCTAAATTGTTAATTATGCAAACTTTTCATACATATATTACCCTTCTGTATATATTCAGGGAAAAAATAAATCTGTAATACTAAAGTGAATTAATCATAAATCTAGCTCTGTAGCTTTAGGAAAGACAGACTATCACCATGTCTTCCCATTAGGAAAAGAGAATAGTTGAGATTTATTACACTGTTTTTCACAAGTGTAGATTGCATAGTACAGTGGACTGAGATGCCAGCAAAATGTAGCTAGAGACTCTTCTAGTATCTTAGCATATGTTTTTGAAATGTTTTTTCCTATCAAACATGGCTCGTGATCTGTTGTGAAGCCACTGATGGATTATCTATCGACCCCTCTACCATGATGAGTAAAAGCTCTGTGAAACAGTGACAAGTTACAAGACAGTTTCCTTAAAATTCAGCACCAGCAGATTATCTTTGAAGTGAACTTCCCTGCATATTTTTTCTGATAATATTTGGCTGGGGAGAATTCTCTCTTTATCAAAGGTCTGTTACCCCAGAGCCAAGATGTTGATGGCTGATGAAAGTGCTACAGTGCCTTGTTACACTCAGCAGCTTAAAAGTCAATAAAAACTAGTTTTTGTCTTGTTGCACTCTTTTCTTCCTTTTCTTTGGAGGTGTTTGCTATAGGCAAGGTAAGCTATTAAATGCTTCTTTAATCTGAATCAGAAGACTTTTCAAATAAGTTTTAATATTTTCTTTTTAAGTAGCCTGTTATCAATCGAAGGAAGGCTGAAAACTAGAGAGGCTTAATTTATCTTTCCAATGACAGGAACTGAGAAAAAAATTCACAATTTCAGTGTATTGTTGATGAATGTTGTTCCTGTGAATAAAAAGATTTAGACAGCAGTTGTGGACACTATTCTTTGAGAACAATGGCCATATACAGTACTTTAATAGAACTGTAAAGGCATGGGTGATCAATACTCATGAGTTGTTAAAATGAAGACTTTGAGTGGAAACCAGGCTAGGAAAAATGTAACACTTGCATCTTATTTGGGAAGAAGCCAACAGTCCTTGGATTTGGGTCATGTCATTACTGTCCTAGGAAATCCAGGGCCATCAGGTTAAACAATGGGCTTGGAAAGATTTTTAAGTGGTTTGTTGATCCACGATTTTGGAAAATGCCTCATTGTAGGTCTCTCCCTCTTTTGTTAAAAACAATAAATGGTGTGGCAGGACATTGCAATCTCAGGATTATTTCCTCTCTTTTTCAGGTCTTGCATTGCACTGGACCACTGCCTTACAAGAGCCTAGAATATCTTAGGAATCCCTATGGTGACCACATCAATGTCAGCTTTCTAACTTTCCAATTTGAACTCACTTCCCACACTTCCTTACTTTCACTTCTACCTTAAAAAGGACAGATGCAGCTCTGTGACCTGCTTTGACAGACATTTAACTGTTCTTCTTTGTTGTTTTTTAGTGTGTCTTGCCATTCTTACCAAAGCTAAATTCTCAATATCCCAATAGAGCAGCTGGAGGCTGATAAGCTATTACAGCAAACGAATGCTGCCACAAAATTAAACTATAGTGCTTGAGGTTTATGTGGAGAAATGTGTTTCTATTACTTGATAAGATGTAGATTTTTCCTATGCAAGTTGTATTAACACTGTTTTCTCCTTGAAAAATACCTGTTCTCTTTCTCCTTTGCTTCTGTCCTCACTGATAAAACCACAAATCTCTTTGTTTTCCCAAAGCAATCAGCTTTCAGAAGTTTCAGTTACAGCCAAGAAGCTTTTATTCTACCAAGTGTCTAAAAAAAAGATAAAAGGAAAAGTACTTTTTGAAAACTTATATGGTGAAGATATCACTAAATGAATTAACAGCTTCTTAATTTTCCCTAATATTTAGACATCATCTGTCACAGCACAAGTTTCTCCTTTCTAAATCCTACTAACACACTACCTCTCTCAGATAAGGTGTAAATTAGACCTTCTTACCTAATCTTGTGTATGTTCATGTCAATACACTGCTTTATTTTGTATAGTCTCTTAATAAAATGTTTCATTTATGCTCTACCAGTGTTCCATTCAAACTTAAACCTTGTGTCTTTTAGCCTTTAGTGATTGCAAGTTTAGCTGTAAGTGACCATAGTAATTGGTAATATCAGAGGCTGATTCACTGGCTACCTCTCACTGTATTATTACCCAGAGCAAAAAACCCACATGAAATCTACTCATCAATTTGGAGCCATATTTAAATAATGACAGGGATCTCACTCTCTTGTGCAGGGGCCTTTTAAGTCATTCTGTGCTTAGTAGCATAGTTTTTGCATTCTAATTTTAGGCATTAACCACATCGTTGAGACAAGAGGAATTTCTTTTTCAGCTCCTCTAGCAGTTTGTGTTTTTTTTCCCCAAGTACTTCCTGCTGTAGTTATTTTCAGTGGAGCTGAACCAGTTGGAATGAAGGGGTGGACGTGTTGGTGTGGAGCTGGTGGTGGCCTGGGTGTTTGCTGTGAGCTGCTGTGGCAAACTGCTGGTGCTGAATGTGCCTTGTCTACCCTGTAAACATCATTTAGGCACCATGGGGTGGTGGCAGTGCCAGAGGTCAGCAGTGCCAGGTCCAGCCTGAGCCTTGTGTTTCCCTAATTGCAGCAGAGGCCATTTTGGCTCTGTCGTGGATAGAGACAGACCTGAGTATACTCCAACCTTCTGACTGCAGGTTTTCCAGCCCTCTGAAAGCTTTGGGTCTTGAGGACAACATGCTTTTCTTTTTTAGCAAATCTGCTTATAAAGTTTGAGTTTGTAGGCTTATTCTCATTGGTTTTTTATTTCAGGGAAATACAAACCATCTGTTATAAGTTATTCAAATAATATATATTGGTTTATGCAGAAATGCCTGTATCACTGAATAAACATTACAAAGTAAACTAATGCCCACTGTTCCTACTTTTGTTGATCGAAAAGTTTCTAGAACTGAAGCATTGCTATAATTTAACCTGAAATGAAATGGAATTGTGATTGAAAGGGAGGTTACACTTCTGAATGTCACTGATTCAGGTGCTCTAGCTGTAAATGAAATGTACCATCTTCCACCAGTTATAAACCTCCAAAACAAGACCACTCTAAATGTAAGGGCACACACAAAACCCCCACACCTATGAGTTGTCTGACCTCACTAAAGTACTTACATATATAAATTAAACCTCCAGGAAACCAGGGCCCCACATGGGTTTGTGCAAATCCAAATGTCTGTAAAGCAATGACTTGATGAAACTTAATTTGGTTTGTTTTGTAGTATAATAAAATTCTTTAGTTTAAAAGTCACTGAATGTTTGATGAATTTGATCAATATTAGCAATAAACTGAATTTTATTTAAAATATTTCCAAATATAGGTAAAGAAGGTCTAAATAACCTTGGAAAAATATTAAAGGATGGATGAATTTTGTTTGCAAGTTGGTAAAATTAAAACCCTGCCATGAGACCACCCTGCTGGAGTTGTACTGTACCTAAAACCAGCTTACTGTAAGCTCTCCATCACACTTAAAAGCAAGATAAAAGGAAGAAAAACAAACCAAATCAAATTCAACCAAAGTTTTTCCTCCTATTGTGATGCAACAGGATATGGAATTGTTGTGTTAGGTGAGATTTATGATTGCACCAGTTTTGTTCAAATGTAGAGACAAGGATGAGTATTATTGTCTGTGTAGTGGGCTTAGGTGTGACCCTGTAGCTCTCTTTGAGCTGTTGGAAGGCATCAAATTGCTGCTCCACAGAAGCAGCTGGGATGTATAAGCTGAAAAATAACTCTAAATACCTCTCACTTCATCCTAGTGGGGATGTTATATTGGGAAATATCTTGAAGATATTGAATTTGGACATAAAAAGCAATAAAAGTTTGCTAAATTTGTCATATTACCGTGTCCTAAAAACCCAGGTGTCCAGCAGCCCAGGGGATGACATGAGCACAATAGTGACCCAATTTCATCCACTTTTTCCAGGGAGATAATGGAAAGGATAAGAAATTGAGTCTGAATAGGCTAGAAATAATGAAATGACACATACAGATTTGAAAAAATATAGTGAACTATATGTGGACACATTTCAGACAAAGAACGGTCACAAACTTCTCATTTGTGGTTAAATTTATATACAAACACTTGGCAAAATACACAGCTGAGTAATGTAACGTGTAATATAGCTTATCTTTCCTTTAGGAAGTGTAAGGACACAGGTGTTGTCTCTGTGTTTCATCAATACTAATGTTAGGTAATATAACAGACAATTCCTGACTTGTATGTTGGAAATATGGAGGACAAAAATGTGAGCAAAAATGCTAACTTGTTTTAAAACTCAAAAAAGGCTTAGTGGGAATTCAGGTCTGCTCTTATTCTAGCAGATCTGATTAACCTATTTATAGTGATAGTAAGGATAATAAAAACAACAGCAGATAATTAATAATAATAATGGTAATAATAGTAATAATAATAATAATAATATTCCTTTGAAGTTCAATGACAGATGTCTGATCCTTAGAACAATGGGCTTTTGTACTCATAGCTATTTACCTGGAGCTGTTCAATGCTCTGGAGCCCTCACACTCCATCTCTCTCCAAGCTTCCTTTAGTCTGTGAGGACTTCCTCATGGTGTAGCTTCCTGCCTGAGGAACAGCACTCTTGGGAAGAACAAGGTTTCACTTCCAGAAATGATAGAAGCTTTAGAAGAAAAATGTCGTCTTCGAGAAGACATAGTTTTGCATTGGTGACTGGGCTTCCTAACAAAGTTGATCCCAGAGCCATAAAACTGCAAGTGCTTAAGGAGAAGCTTGAGTTAGGCTTGATGATTCCCACCTTAAATTTTGGGCTGATTGAGGAATGGAAATGGATCTGTGTTTTTGTCATTGTTTTTCCCTTCTCCACCCACAGAGACATTTTCAGACAATGTGAATAACTGCTTGTTTCTACCAGAGAAGCTGAGACCCCTAAAAGGACCATTTTGCTTTTTTGTTTTTTTCTGCCAGTGACAAAATCTAGCATTTGGACACAAGGTGAGTTCCCTGCTGGAAAGCCATCAAGCAGAATATATGCAAATCAAGTGAAGGATTGCTGTGCTCCAGTTTTCTGTCACCTCTACACTATGGATGCAGGATTCCCTGTGTGTGTAGCATGGGCACCTTCCAACCCCACTTCACACTCTCTTCACCCACCTTCTGGCTACCACAGAAATGCAAGGAATCTGTATCCAAAAATCACACCATTGGGATTATTTCTGGATTCCAAGATAGACACATGCAACTTTCCTGAACCTGTTACCTTTTGGTTCTTTTCATGGTAAAGATTATGCAGATATATCCTACAGGAATAATTTTCCAAGCACAAACAGAATTTGGGCTACCTCTGAAATTTCTGCTGTGCTTTTTTGATAACACATTAGGGTGCAGTTTGTAGCCAAAAAAGGGCTGATTTTTTTTTTTTTTTGTTTCATGTAGGATAAATATCAAAAGCCCATATGGTAGCTGTCCATCATTTTTTAAAGAGTTTTTAAGCTCTTAAAGCATTAAAACAAACATTAAAATAAAGCTATTTATCTATACCTATTAAAAAATACAGACTATTTTAAGATTAAATAATGCCATTTAAGGTTTTGTAGAAGGTCTTGTTACTTAAAATAGAAAAAAAAATAAGATCTCTTATCTAAAAAGAGTGGAAAAAATACCCTCAAAAGATAGAGGAAGTCTTTATTCATTCTTTGTCTAGACTAAAATTTTCATACATTTATATATTTAAATATTTCTATAAATGTTTTGAGAGTAAACAATAAGAAGATTGTACATCTGGATTGAAATTTATATCAACAACAAACAGTTGTGCCACATTCCTTGTGAGACATCCTGGCAAGCATAAGATGTGCTAGGAATTCAAGATGAGGTCTCAGATTTCATCAGGACACCAATTACTGTGTATGAGTTATGAAGCACTTCTATTGTTTCCCTCTGAAATATTTTTTCGAGTGAGTTTAGCACACATGAAAGATATGAGAATGACAGCTCCAGAAAATGAAGGTTTCTGCTTATCTTTGTAACAGGCAAAAAAGCAGACAACTGAGGAGTGAGTTTGCTCAGCACAGTTCTGGGAGGAAACTTCTAGGAGTGGGAGCACAGTAATATATTTTGACCTTTATTCAATAACCTAAAGAAACCATACAGACACTGTTAGTCCAAATAATCACAAATGCTAAATATACCTTGCATGCAAACCTAGTTATGTGCATTCACATCTGTTTTGACTAATTTAAAAAAAAAAAAAAATGAACCCACATAGAATAGTCATGGAGAACTAAAAAGGTTATTATCTTTTTTTCTTTGTTTTCTTTTTTTTTTTTTCCTACTATCTGTTTTCATGTTCACAGCCTTTGACCTCTCTATTTACGCTGCCACAACGATATCCATTAGTGGAGTGGTAAAAGAGGTTTTCTTTTTTGTAGATGTTAGCAGAAGCAACAACTTCCACACCAACTCCAGAAGCACTGCAGCTGAAATACAACCACTGGACTGTAACAATGATACAACAAAGCATCAGGAACTGGGCAGTAGCTGTATTGTCATTAAAGCCCACACCATGGCTTAATAGTCTTTCTAGCTGTTTTGGTAACAGAACAGCAGGAAGTTAGTTCAATAGGCAAGACTCTTTTTGGTTTGTTGTTGTTTTTGTTTAGTTGGTTTTTTTTTTTCCCCGTTGGTTTTTTTAACCTTTTTTTTTTTTTTTTTGTGTGTGTGTGTGTGTGGTTTTGTTTGTTTGTTTGTTTGTTTGTTTTTTGCTTTGCTTGTTAGGGTTTTATTTCTTTATTTTTTTATTCCTTCTTCTTTTTTTTCTGTTATTTTGTTTTATATCAGCAGCAGGGACAGAGTGCTTGTGACTCTCTGGTCTCAGTTCCCTTGCATTTAGGCACACATCTAACTGAACAAATGAACAGTCATCTATTTATGAGTAGGCACTGTCTTAGTGGAATCCAGTCTTTCAGACAAAACACTCACTCTTCTTTATATGTAATTCAAGGTTTTAATAGAGTGCCAGCATCTAGAATACAAGCTACTGTTCCCTAGAAACCTTTGGATAAATTATAAGACATGAATGCCTCTCAGTGAGATTTTGCAAACAAGAAGAACTAAAAATTAATGGCCATCACTGGCTGTATGTTTCCAGCAAAATATGCTCCAGGGTATATTGACATTTGTCAATTAACAATTAATCACCCTGAAACACCCAGTGTGGACAAAGAAGGATTACAGCATTCCCACAGTATAACTGTTGGAGAAAACTTTAATTATCTATATTATTCTAAATTATCTGGGATGTGAAAGGAAGGGCTTATCCTGTTTCTCTTCAAAATAAGTGCTTTAAGATGACACACATTTTCCTCCACACTTTCCAGAAAGACACCCCAGCCTCCCTTTCATCATCCTATTTTGTAATCAAAAGCTTTGTGTTTTGTTATATAGATTCAGGCATCTTGGGACAGTATTGCTGTAAATCTTGATGGATGACAGAGCATCAAATGAATTGCTGTAAATATTAAGTGGCTGTATTCTGGCACTGCTGAAGAAATTCAGCTGCATATAAAATAAGATGGCAAAGTCTAAGTAATATGATAGTAATAAATGAAATCTGAGGGCTAAGTAAATAATAGCCATACTTAGTTTTGTTGCTGAACTTTAGTTTCCCAGACCAAGAAAGGGGAATACAGTTAGAGAGAAATCTTTCCAGCATAGCAGTGTATTCTCACATCACACTGGACTTATTCTTTGGGGTTTAGAATTTGTGGTTCAGAAGGGTTTTGCAGTCCTTTGTTTCTCTTTTTATTTTATCCTTTCTTTAAAGAAGACAAATTTTCATTTTAGATAAATTACTTATAAATAAACCTCAAGCACACGTCTTTATTGTAGGGTATTGTATAAAATTGGACTTATATTCAAGCATTCTGACCACTTAGGGCTCATACTAATTTTTAGTTGCCAAGACTTTTTTAAAATGAAGCTCTGCATGTGCTTTAGTGTAATATTTGACAGGAATCTTTTGGTGTTCAGGATGTGATTTAGATGCACAGGTTTAAAGAGTGAGATGGTGTGTGTGCTAGTGTAGATAAGTGTCTCTTTAGCTTTGAACACCTAAGTAGTCAATCTATTTTCAAGTCTCGTGCCTAAGACTAAGGCTGTATTTATGTGGAATAAACAAGAACTTTGTTAGAATGGGAGTCTATGTCACAAGAACAAATGCAGCCTAAACCAGTCACAAAATGACACATCATTTGCTTCAAAATCATGTATTTAGTGTTTTCTGTGAAATGTTTATGACATATCTTGCCTTGGGGTTTTTGCTTCTGCTTTCCCTCTCACTTGGTAAGTTCCTCTGCTCAGGGCCCACCTTCTGTCAAACCCATTATTTGGAAATGTCACTAGGATAATGACATAAGAGGAAGGTGAGAAACTGACATATGAGGCTCCACATACAGCAAGACTGTTGCTCATCTGTAATAGGAACCTGTGATAGAAACAACAGAAACTCTCCCTTTTGAATAGGGTAGAATCTGTACACGTGAAAGGGATAAGCTACTGATTCCAGACTTGTGACTGTAAATTTTGTTGTACCCATAATTCTACACAAAGATTTGAGGTTGATTTGCAGCACATTTATAACTCTGTGGATTCCAGTGGCTTGGTCTTATTTCAGATTTGATCACTGTTTTGTCATCTGTTACACCAGTTTTACATTAATGAATCAAACCCTAATTCTGAAATGACATCTGCCATCTTTTCATTCTACTGTACATCACCTGGCAGCTGCATATGGAGTTGCCATGTAATTTATACTTTGCAGGTGTCGATAACTCCATGTCAGAAAACAGAAAGATGCATGGATGTATTTGGTAATTACTGTGTTACTAACAGGGTAATTGCACACTTATTTCTCTCTACAAATTACATGGTAGTCACACTCAGAATTACCATTAAAGACGTCTTCAATAGTTGCCAGTAAATAATTGCTTTTTAATTACAATATAATTACGTGCTTATTACAGTCTGGTAGAATAAAGCAGTACTTGATTTTGTATATTTCATGCCATTGTCACCACAGCCAAAGGTCCACGGATGTCATGCACATGAGCACTGTCAGTGGCAGCACACCAAAACTTTTGAAAGTGTGTTTATCTGAGAATAGGAAATGGCTACTTCTAAGGGGTTGATGCTACTCTTTGAGGAATCAGTTTATCCTGTTATCAAAGTACCTCTCAGTTAAGGTTAAGTCTGCCATGGTTTTCTAATGTCATGGTGACTCTGTTTTAAATTAACAGGACTGGTCTCCATGGGTGCCCAAAGCTTCAAATACAGTTGTATGTCACTTTCCCATTGAGAGTGGTGACCCTTCACCCAATAACTGACTCTAAGCTACCCTAAAATAGATTGGTGTCCTGGTTTGAAGGACAGGTGTCTGAGAATAAAGGCAGAAGCTTCTCTTTGAAATGGAGAATGTAAACCCCCTCCCTTTGAATTATTATAATTTTGGAATTAAAGGGCTTTCAGGCAAAGATATGGGAATTAGGAATAACAGTTCTTTACTAGGAAAATTTAAAATAGAAATACACTATTACAAAGAATAATCCCAACCCTGACAGAGTCAGAATGCATCCTGACACCCTGTCAGTCAGGGTGTTGGCAGCAGTCCCATTAAATGGTGGCTGTATCCCCCTGCAGTGGCAGGTATGGTTCAGCTGAAATAGTGCTCATGTAGAAGGTCCAGTTTTCCTCTGAAGGTCCATGGATGATGTGGAAAGGGCCAGCTTTCTTCTGGAATTCAGTGAAAAGAAGGTATCTTGTTGTCCAAAATCTCAGTTTTTATCTAGGTAGGAAAGGCTTGCTTCCTCCCTCTGGCTGGATCATCTGCCATTGGGATGATGTAATTTTATCAGTCATACAGTGGGACTGAATGGCCCAGCAGCAGATGATATCTTCCTGGAGGGAGGATGGGTTGTGGAAAAGATAAAGATGATTGCTTTACTTACTTACATAAAGATGGCCCATTAGCAGATAGTATGCGTCACAGAGAGAAGGAATCGCTGCCCTACCCGGCTTCAACAAATGGTGATAGAATACACATTACTGGCCACATCCTGTATTACAACCCAGGACAACTGGCTACAAATTCTAGGATGGAAGTAGTATAAAGTTCATATGTAGTAAGAACAGCAGAGTAATCAAAAGATAGATTTGTTTTCAGGGAGGTCCACTCAAATGAATCCCCAGAAACCTAACAGAATCTGTCTACATATCATACCAGTAGCAAAGATGACTCCAGATCTCAAAAAGAAACAAGACTTTCAAATTCTGCTAAATTTTCTAAAATTTCATACTTTCCTCTCTGGGCCTGGCCTAGATTAGCTACAAGCGTCTAGCTACAGCATCACCTTACAAAGAAACACAGATTTGCTGAAATATGGGTAAGAAAAATTAAGTACTTTGCTGTAAGATCTTAGAGTCTGGTTTATTGCAAACACAATAAGAAAATTACATGAGTTTCAATTAATCATTAGGATTTGGATAGCCTGAGTTCTGCAGAGTGTTAATCACAGTTTAAACAAATAGGTAGCATTTTCAACCATTTAGAGCATGCCCTGCTGTTCAACATCCTTTACATATGAATTAAATTCTTCCTGTGATTCTGCATAGAAAAACAAAGCAAACTAAACAAAACCAGACATTGAAAAAGCTCAATTTCTGTTTTGACTTCTAAGGTGTAAAAAGCTTTTCAGTTTGCTGGTTTATCATCCTCCCTAGTGGCACTTTCAGGCAGTGCTTATTCTTATACATTGCCACTTTCAATAATGTTCTGATTTGCAGATAATGGGGAAAATATTTTCTATTTCAAGTTTCAACCTGAATCTGATCTTTCATACAGACAGAAAGCAAAATGATTAAATGTAATGGAGATGTAGAAGTTTTAGCTAATCATGGCTATTGAAATAAGATAAATACTTTCAGTTAACCTTCAGCTAAATTTTCATAACATCCTGCCAGTATTCCACTCTAGCAACATTTTTACCCTCAAGGATAGCTTATATATTGCTCACAAATTATCTTATCAGTAGATGAAGTTGAAATGCAAAGAGCAGTCAACAACTACTGTGAACAGAGTCACTAAAACCATTATCTTTTTTACATACTCCTTTGATTGCAGCTCATTTAAATCTATTTTTAAAGGTTGGCAAAATAACAATAGGCTAAAATAATAAATTTCTTTCTCCTTAACTAATGGTGCTTGTTTTTTTGGTCAGAATTTACAAAAGGATTTAGCATGCATGACATGTTGGCAGTCTTAATTTTCAGGGACTTCTCTTTTAATCTAAAATATTGCACTTTAGTTTTGAAACTGAATTGCTAGGATGGACAACAAACTGCAGACCACCCAGTGGTATTGCAAATAATTCAAAGGGAAATGCAGTGTTTGAAAGCAGTATCACTTCCTAAAGGGCATTTGCTAGCAGACAGAAACATGGACAGAACTACTGTCTCAGATGAATTCTCCAGCACAATAATGGCTTGTCTGCACTGGGATTTAGAAATTAAAGACCTCCTACTAAAATAGTATATTAAGATTTGAGTGTTTAAGAAAACAAGGAACTGGTGGACTCCCAGTGTTCTCAGAAGCCAATATCAAGTGGGCAAAACAATTATTTCTTTGTGGGCTTTGGGAGGTCTAACATGATTTCCCTGGAGTGTATGCTATCTATATACTGAAAGTTTTCACTAACCTTTTGCCTTTCCAGTATTGAAAAACTGTTTTGATTATTTTCCTGTGATCCATCCCCTTCATAAACCAAAATAAATCTGCATCATGCATTGAGCTTAGAGGGGTTAACAGGAGATTCTGACTCTACTGGTAGGGGAAGAAGAACAGTCACAGGAGCTCCCCAGTTCAGGACTACATCTCCACTTAGAGGCTACATGATCATACATACCACATTCTTGGAACAAACTTTTTCACCTTCAAAGCTTTTTGCTGAAGCAGCAATATTCTGTCAAGAGCATTGAAGCAGAGGAGTGTTATAGAGAGTGGAGAGAAGCAGTAGCTGATCTGGAAAAGGGACCATTTCAATTTGATGAATTCATCCTCCCCAAATAAATCAAGGAAGACCTTCATCCATCATACTCTTGATTCATGCATACTCCACCATTGGAATAATTGAACCTGGAGTAGTTCCACTAACCAAAAAAACATAAAATCAAAATACAGGAGGAAACCAAAGAACAAGATGAAAAAATCTGGTGAGCTAGGGCAAAATGGATATGAAGCAGATGTGTATTTGCAGCTTGTTTCTTTTGTACGTTTCAGTGATTTGAATATATTGTATAAGATTTCATTATTTTAGTAGGCCAGGTACAACGCAGGAATAGCAATCCTCCCTCTGTTTCCCTTTTCCAGCCTGTCTAGCCTGTAAGCTGTCTGACACATGGGCTCACCTCAGTGTCTGTGTATAGGATTCCAGTTTTGATGGGGTTGTCTGGCTGCCACCCATAATTGATGGTACTAACACAAATCAGGTCTTTTGCATGGACCTTTCCTGTGTGGCCAGGATTTACAAGTGATTATACATGGCAAACACAGTGTGTTAGCCCCTCACTCCCTCCACACACAACCTTTGTTTCCTGTTTCTGTTCATTTGCTGAACTGTCTTACCAAGCACTTTTAAGCATCCTTTTTTTAGCTGTATTTTGATTTAATCCCTTTGTGCTTCTGAACATAACTATAGGTTTAGGGTTTCCTGGACTTTTTATGTATGTAGAACCAATGTTTAACAGATATATCTCCTTATCTAAGCATAATATTTAAAGCTTTCCTGTAGCCTCATTAAATGAATTTTTAAAAAAGGAACAACATATAATTAGGCTAGTGTCATGTACAGAGTTAGTTATTGAGCTTAGTTATTAAGAATAATAGAGAATATTATTTACTTAACAGTGACTGTGTGCTGTATCTGTGTGTAGTTTGGACAGAAAGACTCAGAAAGAAAGGATATTCTGAAGAAAGTTTGTGTGAATGGAGCTATCTGCAAAGTATTGAAGTAGCGCTGCTTGTGCCTGTTTTATTTGTCATTTTATGGGAGGAAGTTGAAAATGCAACTGGAGATGAAGAGCTGCAGGGAAAAGAGAGGGCTATGAGCAAAGCTAAAAAGGTGGAAAAGTCTGAAAAAATGCATGAGGAGCAGTTAGTTTGGTGGGTTGTATTGTCTGAATAATGGGAGGTGAGAGAATAGGTGGGAAAAACTGGAGGTGAGGATGAGTGGTTTTATTTTTAATTGGATGAGGAATCCAGGAGTAAGGTGTCAACAAGGGACTATCAGGCAGTCATTTACTTTCAGCATTTCTTCTACCCTTTCTTGAAAAGGTAGCCATCTTGACCAGATATTCAGAATTTCTTTTATAGGCATTGTCACAAAGACACACATGATCCGTTGTCTATAAATTGAAGCTTGTCTATAATATTTTCCTCTAGCTATGGATTTGGACACTACAGAGGAAAAACACATATTGCATGCACACACTGTACAGAAAAATCTGGTAACAAACATCTATAGGCTGACTAAGAAAGAGTGCCATATCCAGAAAGACAGAATGATTTCAGGCTGACAGCATTATTTTCTTTTATTATAACATGCCTCTGAATTGTGTTGTGACAAAAAATTTGAAAAGTTAACATTTGTTTTTGAATGAGTGGACTTGGGTAGGCATGAGAAAGAATACACTCTCTACTAGCAAATCATTTTTACATTAGTCAAAGCAAAAGCTTCACAGAAAATGTATGTAAATCACTAACTTTCAGGGCACCGAAGGGAATGTACTTCATGCTATAACTTAAATACTAATGAAATCAAGTGAAAATGATATTCATTAGTCAGCTGTGCCTTGATAGGGTTCCCTGTGGACTGATACAAATTCACCATTAGAAATGGATTCTCTCACAGTCCACAGTGAGCATTTAATCCCTCCGTAAAGCAGATTTAAATTTGATGTTTAATATGTCGGTTTTTCATTTCAGGTCTCTTATGTTTCCGTATTTGCAGCTTGTGTTTAATCTTTTTTAAGTCACTCTAAGTTTCTTATCTGCATTCTCTTGGTTTTATGTGCATATTATTGGCCTATGCGAATCATACAGCCATAGGTATTAATGGTAATCAGTGAAAGTGAACTAATTAGCACACAGCTCAATATAATGATGTCTCTTACAAGCCAAATGACCCACTTTGGTTCCAGTTCATAAAAGGAAAGTGTTTTAGGGGTAGCATCTTGAAAGGTGTCCAAGAAAAGGACAGCCATGAATATTTTTCATCTCTTTCCATATAGAAAAATAATTTAAAATACTTTTTGCAGCATCAGATTCTGACAGATTATTTGAAAGTAGATAAACAGAGGCTCACATTTCCATGTACACAGACATACACATGTTCACACACATAATTTCAGAAACCTTAGCTGAGATCATTTGAGATGAGTAAGAAGTGAGATTTTCTCCAATATTCCTGCAGATCAAATCCTGCTGCTTGGCACTGTGAGTATATTCTGCCCACTCAAGTTTTGTACTAATGCTAGCTCCTCATTCCCTTACATTTTGTCAGATTTGCACAGGAAACACCAGAGAACCAGCATCAAGCCTTGGTTTGAACAAAATTTTTATTTAGAGAAACCTCACACCTAAGTGAATAGAAACCTTTCTCTAGATAGGAAAACAAAAATATGAGAATGTAAAAATCATAGTATTTCTTAGGAGTATTTCATTATCACCAAGTTTTCTTGACTTACTACAACATCTAACAATATTTAGCATTACAGTATTGCCAGACTGTGAAAGAAACAAGGCACAGTATCAGTGTCTCATGTGCACTGTGCACTTTTAAAGTTGGAAGGGAAATCTCTAGGAGTAATAAGCATTACTCTGGGCTGTGTGTTTTGCAACACTATAAATTATAAATCAAAATGCAATGTAAAACCAAACCAGAGAGTGAGCTCAAGCACAGATTACTAATTGTCTAGATTCCTTATAGTCAGCATGTTCCCTGCTAGTCAGCACTTTCCAGTAGAAAAATCAGACATGGTTCAGGCCATGGCTATATCATTCCCAACAGGTAGTGTAGACAAGAATACACAAGATATGGTTCTCTCCAAACTTCCAGGGTAAAGTGACAGCCCTAAAGTGGCCTTCCATGCTCTCATTTTATCCTTGACATGCCTTTCTTCCATGATCCCCCCATCGCAATCCTTTTCCTCATTAATTTAAAACAGGTGTTCATTTCTCCTCAATCAGTCTTTATACAAATCCCCCAAATTCCTAAAAACTTAAAACAAACCCTTGGGGTACTGGATTTGAAGAAAACCATGATGGTGTTGATGTTGAAGACACGTTTGTGGCAGTCAGATGGACAGTAGCTGCTCTGCTTCCTTCATGAGCACACAGACCTGACCTGGCACTGCCTTGCAGCCAGGTGTTGAAGTGCTGCTCTCCTGCTCCTCTTTGATGATGTCCAGTCTCTGGTGATGAAACAAAAAAGTTGGTGAAACTTATTTTTTTCCTAGAAAGCAAAAT
Source organism: Erithacus rubecula (assembly GCF_903797595.1). NCBI lineage: Eukaryota > Metazoa > Chordata > Aves > Passeriformes > Muscicapidae > Erithacus > Erithacus rubecula. The sequence goes on from NC_136689.1 coordinate 104,578,847, forward strand.
TTTACCTCCTCTCTGGTTTGCATTTTCAGTCTGATTATCAGCCAAGAGTATTATTGGTTTAATCAAGCCCTGGTCAGTAGTTCCCCAATCCTGCTTTACATTAAACAGTTTGAAATGACAATACTGAACAGGAATTAAGCTAATTCCTACTTCTGTATCATAGCAAGATTAATAATTGGAAAGCACCTCCCTACAAAATTCTTTCAATTTGTAGGTCTGAACTTCACCAGCATGGGAAAAGCAAACAATTGTTGTGAAAATCTGTTTTTGTAGATTTTTTGGACTGAGTTTTGAAAAAAATTGCCTTTTAATCTAGCAGACTTCTTGTGCAAAGGTATAAATTTTTGACTTGTTGCTGTTGCTACTAAAAACCTTAGCTAAGAACAGAACACGATTTGCATGTAAAGCCAGCCACAGTTTACAGGCAAAGAGAGCACAAATCAGGCAGAGTTTTCATCACTGTTGTGATTCACAAGAGTGGATAAAAAGCTATGGGCTCAACATGTGGCTCCACCTTCCCATCCCAGCGTTACCATTGTGGCTGTGCTGTGCAGTCTGTTATCTCTCTTCCTCAGGGCTCCATCTCCCACAGTGTTTATTTCCCACTCTTATCTTTCACAGTGGTCTGGCCTCTGCCCTGGGGAGTGCTGAAAGGTGGGAAAACATAGGGTGAAAGGGAGAGCAGTGAGTGCTTTCAAAAACGTGATGAATGTGCCACTTATGTTCAGTTTGCAATTTAGCAATGTTGAGGCTAAGTATGCCATTTTATGACACATTTTGTTTTCACAGTTGCTAAGCAGGGGGTGAAGTGGAATTAGCAACCTCCCCTCTAAATCCAAAAAAAACCCCAAAAAAGCAAACCTAACCCTTTTTTTTTTTTTTTTAATGTAACTGGCCTTTGTAATAAATTGGTTACTGCTGTCTAATAATTTATGCTGGCCTGACATTAGTTTGTTTTCTGGATGAATGTGTTGGTCTAATTCCAGAGGCATCTGCCTGCAAAAATACACAGAAAAGAGAAGACTAATAAACTTAGCCACTGCTTAGCAAATACTTGAGGGGGGAATCATTAGGTCAGATTCTGGTTCAGCATTGTGAATCTACTAGACTTAAAAGACTAGTTTTACTGCTAAGGCTCAAAGCCCAGAAAAAAACTGTAAGAACTAATGACAACTAAGCACTAAGGAGCACCAAGAACAATTCTTTCTTCAGATAAAGAGATAAATCTATCGGGTTTTTGAAGTGCCCAAATTCCTGCTTTGGGTATGTGAAGAATTTAGTTTAGTTGACCTGGAACTAAACTAGCAGATGAGAAAGGTTTCTTCTACTTTTTTTTTTTTTTTTTTTTTTTTTTAATTTTTTGGGGGTTTTTGGGGGTTTTTTTGGTTTTTTTTTGGTTTGTTTTTTTTTTTTTTGTTTTGTTTTGTTTGTTTGGTTGTTTTTTTTTTATTTTTTTTGTAAAAGGAAAAAAAAAAGAAGAAAGAATATGGGCACAATTGATGAATTGAAAGTCCAATGACATATACACATTTTGTTTCAGGAGGGTTCCCAAATGGAAGAAATGCAGGTTTCTAAACTTACTTCAACCTATAGATAACTACAGCTCTTGATACTTGTTACTTTGATGCAGGGAACTTTAAAATGTGATCATTTTGAAGATTGTAGAGTAATAACATATTATAAATCAAAATGTACTATTTTTTTAAACAACTAAGGGTTCAAGTTTGACTTTACTTCAAATATTTCATACTTTCTAAAGCGAATTTGGATGGTCAAAAATTCCAGTAAAATGGAAAAATAAAAAGAAATGGAATCAAAGAACAGGCCAATTTTTCAAGGCCAAGTATAAGACCTAGAATAGATTGAGACTGGTTTTTTATACCTAGCCTATCAATGGAGTGTAGTGATGGATCTTAGTCCTCAGCCTATTACTTTTCACAGCCTCTCCCACTTACAGAGTCATAGTGACCAGAATGGTTTCTTCATGGAGAGTTGGTCTTCCCAGCCTCACACACCTCAGATAAACTGGGGTAGCAGTAACAGAGACTAACATGAAGCTACAGAAACCACATGGACACCTGGAAGGAAGTGCTGAAGCTGAGGTTTTCTGAAGAGAAGTTTATGGCCTTTAGAAGATCTCTTCCAATAAATTGTAAGTGACAAGGTGCAAGGGCTATGTCTTTGGCCTTTTTCACAGACAGAACAGGTCCTCCTCCTGCCTGTGCTCAATAAAAATGTGGAGAAAAGTCTGATGGAAAAAATTCTCAGGAATCATCTGCAAAATGCTCTCTACTTTCTCTCCTTTCTTCCCCCCAGCACTGCACACAGTCTGAAATCAGAATTTACTGCCATTTTGCTGATGATTCAAGAGGCAGTGACCTTCTTTCCCAGAAAAATAATGAGTCATCAGCACAAAGCACAGTAAAACATGGTCTTTGAGTGGTCCTTTTTCCATGTCTGCCTATTTATCTAAGAACTGTGAAATACATCATGGGCATTAATGCCTGTAAATTAGCTGGCAGAAGGTGGGTTGATATTTCTAATCCAGAACAGATTCCTGATGTATTCAGTGAGATCAACTTTATTTTAACTCTACTACCTTTTAGTATGTTTATTTAGCTGATGAAGACGCACTAGCCTAGCAACATTTAGCAATGTACTCAAGGTCCTGTATGAACACAGTGAACAAATTCAATAATGAACACAGAGATTTTAACTCCCACACTTCTGTTTCAAATACATTTTCTTGGTATGCTCCACGGATGTTACTCAGGCAGCTCACAGGGAGCAGATTTTTTTTGTTGGAAATGCCACCTTTCTGGCAGTAACATTTTGAAGTGATGGTTATTTGAATAGCACAAATGACCTCCCTCTACCTTTGTTGTATCTGCTTGAGAATTTTCTTTCTGAGTTTTAGCTTGTAATTGTATTTTAAGGGCTGCTTCTGGCACCATTCATAGTAGCAGAGCAGCGATTAATTCTGACTACCTTGATTTCCTTTTTCTCCTCCCTTTAACAAGTTTTTCACAAGCTTTTATCAGCATATACGAGGCCAGTGAACATAACAAACATAAAATAGACCTGTGAGACTCATTCATTAGACACATTTAATTTAAATGTGGGTGCAACTTGCCACAGTGCCAAGCCAGGCAATGCACACAAGTGAAGAGCACAGCCAGCAGTGATGAGAGGGGAGCTGGGGATGCTTTCTGCTTTGCCTTGTCCTCACACTGCTATGTGCCTCAGTGATTAACCTGCATTATTCACACAAAACCAGACACATGGAGAAAGGTAGGCACGATCCAAACATAAAACCTAAAGCTTTAACTTGAACTATGCATAGCTAGCTTTAAAACATAAAACATTTATTTAGGCATGCAGCTAAGGACCACAATGTTTATAAGCTTGGAGGTTCAGCAGTTTTTCCTTGCAGAGTGATGTTTGCTACATTTTAAACTCATCTGTGCTGCTGGTCAGGTGTGCCTGTACATGTATCTTTATACATAATTTGTATGTATATTCTGTGGGGTGTGTGTGTGTTTAAGGAGAACATATGTACTTACACACAAAATGTGTGTGCATACAGTCCATGCAAATCCATCAAATTTCTGTGAAGCTCTGTGAAATACTTAACTAACCTGGAATCAAAAAAAGAAAAGTCCAATATGACACCCTTTTCCCCCCAGATGAAATAATGCAATGTGAAGAATGAAACTGGTTGATGAAAAACCTTTACACATCTGGTTTATGTCATCCAACATCAAATAGTGTGAGTCACATCACTTTCCCTTCAACCCTCTTCATCTGCTTGCTTTTGTGTTATTCCTCTATGTGCAAATTGTTTGTTAGGCTAGAAATGTGATGGGGATAATGATCTTGCTAGTGCTGATGAAATATATTTCCTAAAAAATTAAGAGGGTATACAATCTTTTATGGATATTGAAAGAAAGAATGTGTCCCTTATTAGGTATTTTGTGCCTTCTGCAACCCTCTGAGATGTCTGTAATTTACTTTCCTATTTTGTTTTTGAGCGTTCATAGATCTAGACCTTGTTTGAACCAAAAAGATTGCAATAGTCTTAGGGAAAGATAGAGCAGGCCTTTATTCCTAGATAAAGTAAACTTAAAATTTGATTAATTACATTTCTTTTTACATTAGATCTGCTTAAAAATTCTATTCAAACTATAATGTCATCATTAAGGCTCTTTCAGCATGGCAGAACTGACAATAGTTAGTTCCAGCATGCAATTAGGACATACAAAAACCTCCACTATAAACAGAATTTTAATACCTACGACATCATCAGAGGAGAGATTTTATTTTATGGATTGCTTTTATCCTATTTTGAGCATCTAGCATGAGCTGGTGTTTTTTGTTAATGTGCAATGAAACAATGACAAGATCAAGTCAACTAGCATCTAAATTTTCTCATGTCAGGAGGAGTTGTGAGCTTTTTTCTCCCAGCAGCCTCACATGGTTCTTCAGTGCTAAGGCAATGCTGCAGCAGTTCTGACACAATATGTGAGATTTAATAGTTTCAACAATGTTCCACTCTTACTTAGCCAGTGTCCACAATTTATTTTCCTTTACTGATTTATTTCTTTTTGCTATATGTGAAGATAGTAATAGAGCTAACCTTTATTTTGAATAGATAGGTATTAGAAGGGTATTCTTTGTCTTTCTGCCTGTATGGATTTAGCTAACATTAATTTTCATTTATAATCCTGATTGCAAAAGGCATGCACAGAAATCCGTATATTGCTCAGTGTTCTTACTGGAGCACAGAGGTGTCAAATACTATCAGGTACTAAATTAGCAAGGACATTTTCACTGAAATTGATTTCTTGAGTCTTTGGAATCCTTGAAATCACTCAAAGTCCTTGTTGCTTTTCAGGTACCCTATTAATCTTTATAGTGTTGTATTGGCATTGTTGGCTAAAGCTTTCCTGCTCTGCTCCCTGGACAGATGCGAACAAACCACAGAAGGGCAGGGATCCACTTTTAATTCATAAGAATACACATCAGGTCTCTAAACTGGAGAGAAAAATCATATTAATAGCAGTCATAATCAGAAGGTGTAGATGAGACATAGGGTGCTGAATTATTCCTGGATAGAGATATGTCTGAGTTGAACCCTCTGCTGATTTACCTTTGCTTGTCTGTAAGTGTGGTTTAAAATCTCATAAAGAAGTGGTTCAGAGCAATGTGAGTGATTCTTATCAAAACTCAACATCTGCCAAAAATTAATAGTAGAAGCTGGGGGTGGGGGGGGGTGGAGGGGGGAAGAAAAGGAAAGAAAAAAATGCTTGTAACAAGGAGTAGGGAGTGTAGTAGAAGGAGGGAAGGAGGTGGACTGCAATTGTAAAGCCCCATTTGCAGGGAAACAAAGAGCAATCAATGTAATAGCAGTATAAAGCAGTCAAAAAAGGACAAAGGCTGCAGTCTGACATCTTTTATTCCTGAGCCCAGGTGGAGCTATAATTGGCAGTCCCAGCTTGAAGATGAATACAGTGTAAAAGAATCCTCCCCTTGGAAGAGCAGACAAAGAAGTGTCAGGTTTTCAGAACAGTCAGAGAATCTCTCTAGCTTTTTCAAGGGAGAGGACCAAAAAAAAAAAAAAAAAAAAAAAAAAAGTGGTCATAGGGGAATGAAATCTTGGCAGGTTTTGAAACTTGTGGCTCGAATCTGTGAATTCCATGGCTGCTTTGCTTTCCTGCTTACAGTCATTATCGAGCAGCAAGAACAGTCACCTAAAGAGTTCCTGACATCCTTGCAAAGTGTTGCTGGCCACATCTGCTAATTTGGGTGCCAAATGCTGATTCCTCTGCTCACAGTTAACAGGGATGACAGAAAATCTGGGCAAAATCAGTCGTGATCACTGACATTTGGATTTAGCTAATGCAGAATGAATGGCTGCTTTCTTCTTACATAAGAAAGATAAAGCATTACACCACTGAATATCCTCAGCCTTCAGAATTCCAGCTATAAGGCCCCTTCCACAAAAAAGAACACACAGACTGTGTTGAAACATAAAGAAAATCTGTGTAAGCAGAGAGGTAAAAATGATTTATGCCTTTTTCAATGTAATTTAATATCAATGCCTTGTGTCTCTGTTTTCTTGGCTCAACTCTGTGAAATTAATATCTTTTTTTTTAAGTCTGTGAAAAATCTCTGAGGTGCAGATCCCAAAGTACATAGATTTGGTGATAAGAGTGCTTTATTCCTTTTCTGAAAACAGCAACAGAAAATAGCTGAAAATATATAAAAGACAACATCTAGGGAAGCAGTGTAGCACTTACAGCCTCTTCTAATAAACTAGTTTCTTAGGAAATAACTGCTTTAAAATTTATCGGAAAGCTACACTTCAAATTAACCAGCAAAAAATGCTCATTTTCTTTTCAGATATTATGTTTAGGTGTGCTTAACTATCATTTACTCAGTGGGGGACAGGGATAAAAACATCATATAATATGAATGCAGTGGTCTACTCTTCTTCTGGCCAATAATAGATCAGGACTGAGGACTTAGTTTTCTGAGGTTGTTAGTTTGTAGTCGTTGACCTTCTGTTTCAGTTTTTAATTTAAACTCTGGATGAAATATTTTTAACCTCTAGAAAATTCTACCATTAGTTGTTGACCTTCCAAATTTTTGATGTTAGAATGTCTACTCAAAGTGTTCCTTTGCATTTTTGGGGGTATGTATGTGCCTATTTATGTCTGTGTGTATATACGCACATGTACAGATACACAATACATCTCAAAACTTAATTTAGTGACCTAATCAGGTCTATCACACGATTCTCCTACCAGTAGTGGCCATGAGCAGATGCTTAGAGTAGGTGCAGTATGAATGTGATCCTTGTGACTGATATTTTCCTGACAAAATATATTTTCAACCAAGAGAATTTACTGATCTGGGTTTCATGTCTGCAGCTCTCAGAATGCGGTGTCACAGTGCTCATGTGCTCAGGCTGGCTAATGGAAATAGCTCCTGACAAGTGCTGTCCCACAAACCATGTCCAGGCATCATCTGGCATGTGCCAAAACAATGTTAAGGAGTGTAAAAATAATAAAAGTACAGCACTGTACTGTACTTCTGACTGTGCCCTGGCCTTATTTTGTGTAGTAGGATAGTGTAGGCTAAATCATTCCTCACTTACTTTCTGTTTATGTGGGCTCTTCCAGTCTACAAAAGAAACATCTGGAAACAGATATCACCTCTGCCTAAGGGCAGTAGTAGATGGAGTGTCAGCAAGCTTTCATTTCTGCTTCCATTTCCGTTTTGGTCTGTTCATGGACATTTCTACACGTGTAAAAAGTAGGAGCTAGAGATCAGTAATTAGCAAAATACATAAAGTATTTGCTATAGCTAGAATGGGGAGAAAAAGGTAACAGTTGCAGCAGATGAAGATGTTGGTAAGCAGCCCAAGCATTGCATGAGCAGAGACCACAGATCTCGTTTTCACCTCAGATGTGCACAGCCTGATTTGAAGGGTCAGCTCAATGAATTCAGTGAGACATCAGTTTGAAATTCTAGAGCATTTTATGGTAGGGTAGTTGAATTTTACACTGACTCACTTTGCTACTGGGCCTTCTGTGATTGCTAACTTGTTTGCCTAATGTCATCCACCAATTATGAAATAGTATCTCTCCCTGGGATCAGTGTAACTAGGTTGATGAAATGTGCACCATAAACAACAATTATATGAAAATTAAGGAGAGTTTTCTAGTGAGTACATATATGGACAGTGATTCAAGACTGACTTTGTCACTCATTTTAACTTCTAAAAGCTGTCTAAGCTACTTTTATGCAACCCATTTATCCAACTTTTTCTCCTAGTGACTTTCCTGTCCTTACAAGTATAAAACAGAATAATGATGTTGAAGTATATCAATATGTATTAGCTCTACACATGCAATGAACTGTATTGTGCAGTAAAAGCAAACACCTATATGCACTCATAATTACATGCATTCTGATATACGTGTAAAGCTTTGTGATTGCCATTAGTCTTCCTCACTAATTTTTAACATTTTGTGTAATGCATATACATATGGTTTCTAAGCATATGTAAAATTATTATGATATTTTTATTCATGGAATTTATGTGTATCTGAGCATAAAGTAGCAAGTTTCATACTGAAAGAGCTTAAAAAACAAACTGCTAGAGTGAGGTGCCAAAGACAGGACAAATATAAAACCTAGGTAGGAAGTCAGGACATCTGTTTTCTGATAAATGTTATGCATTTTATTTTTCACTTATCCAGCCCTGTGCTATTTATCACTTGTGTTTACCTGCTGTACTTTCCACACAGACTGCAAGTGCCTGAGGCAGGGACTGTTTTCTTTGTTATATGTCTGTACACTACACAGTACAATCGATCCTTGATTACGTGCCTAGGCTGTGCCATGGTGTATATAAATAATAATAACTTTCCAGTGCATGGCCTTTTGTGACTGAATTAAAGACAGAGTGGGATGGTGAAATAGCTCTATTGTAAATTGAAGTCAATAAGGACAGCAGACAGGCCTTGTTGTCCCTGAATACATCATAAAAATAACATGCATGAACAGTGAAACTCTATTTTGGTTGAAAAGGCCCATTAACTAGCAATGACCTATATTCACTTTATTTCTCAGTGTAGTTTGCATGACCTTTCATACTTGTCAGCCAGGACTCAGCTGGATTTTTCTGCCAATGCCTTAGAGTATGACAGGTCTTAGTGGTCTTCATAATCTATTAATCCTAATCCAATCTACCAGTATAAAAAAGGCTGTTAATTTATATAAGCAGAACTAACAGTTTATGAAGTGGACATTTGTCCTCTTAGAAAATATTTGGAATAACATATCCATGGAAAGATGTATTCATCATGGAAGAGTATAGTTGTGAGACAATTGTGATCTTGTCCTACTATTATTAATTAAAAAAAAAAAAAAAGAATTAGTCCCCCAAGTTTATGTCAAAAGAATATGGAACTAAGTAGTTGGGAGCTTGAAAAGAATGTCAGTGGGCAGAAGCCTATGAGTATGGCTGGGTCCTGCAATCTTCCTTGATGGCCTGCTATTTCAGCATCAAGTAGTTGAAAGGAGGAAGAGTTAAGACTGTCTGAAAATCAGAGTTTGTCATCACTGACTTTCTGCAGACACTGTTGGCAAGTGTGCAGTAGCTGGACTGGACTGCCATAGGGAAGGATGTAGCCTCCTGGGTGCACAGTAGTCAGTAGAACTGGAAGATTTAAAGAATGGCTTTGGTCCTTGAACAGCTCCTGAAAGTGGATTTTAAGCCCTAATGAGGTCCCTGTGGTCTCTGTGATGAAGCTGACTGTCCATGATAGTCCCCTCTAGACCAAGATTCTTCCTTGGAGACAAAGTTATGGAGGTGCATTTTATTCATCTGTTTTGTAGGTCACAGGGGTACCAGTAACTAGGATCAGCTCCCCACCTAAAAGACATTGCTGAAATAGTTCTGTGGAGCATAAAATTAAGAATGAAAAACACTACAAGGGAGGAAAACCTCTTAGGAATAGACAGCAATCAAGAATATCATTATAAATTAAAATAAATTATGCTGCAAACATTATTTCTCAAATTACTCTATGCCAAGGTCTTTAAAAAATGTCTCTAGCAAACTAGTTTTATTTCTGTCTTACCTCGATCTTGACTCATCCAGTCTGTTTTTATCCAAGGCTCCATTTCAGGAAAATATTAAGACAAAGACCTTCTGGAAGAGTAATTCAGAACTGCCTTCATGACAGTTGTGATATCATCACCTTTATCTCTACTTGGTTAAGCTTATCCATTGTTCTTGATGGTGTGTTGGGAATCTGGGGTTCCAAAGAACCTTATGACCATTGTGGGAATAAAAAAATTCCTGATGTTATTCCTGGGAAAATCCTGACAGCAAGAAGCTGGCCAGCCCCTGAGTAATTCTATCCAAATATGAGAGGGTTTGGTAGTGCAAAACTTGACTGGTTTGAAGTTCACTTTCACTGAGAGGCTTATTAATATTTTCTGACAGAGCAAACATTTACTTGGTAGAGTTTTTATATTATGTAGAAAAATTTGGGTAATCCCATTCTTTGAACCTGGGAAGTTCTCATTAGAAGCCAAAATTGTGAAAAAAAAACCAAAACAAGTTTGACAATGTCTTCTAGTGCATTTCTCAATATTTTCCAATAGTAAAAATGTTTACATGCTGCCTGCAAAGAATGAGTAATTTTCCTTGTTTTTACATTTTAAAACTTGTTTTAAATATTAGGGAAGAAATTTAGGAAGTCTTCCAAAGCCATCTGGACCACCTTAAATAATATGTATGACTTGCCTGGTTTACCCTATGGCATCTTTGAGTTTGCTCAGCAGAGACATAGCAGTGTATGTGGTACATTACATGTAGCTGTCAGGGTATAGAAACTAAAAGCAGGACAGCAGGGGAACTAGAAAGTCTTGCAAAAAAAACTACTGCAGAATATTTTTTTCCAGTGCCCAGAAGTACTGTTTTTACTGTAGTGTAAGCTTACTTGCCATTTGGAAAGATGTTTGAGGTAATACAAAATCTTCCTAGGTAAAGAGAATGTCATGCTGTTTAAGCACAGAAAATGCAATTGACATGTGTGTGTATGTATGATTGTAGCCTACATGTTTTAATGTGTAGGTATTATACCTTTAAATTGGATTTTCCTCTCGCTTTCTTTGAGTTTCTTTATTCACAGTATCTCAGTCTTGGCTTGGTTACTGATCCATTTTAACATCTTAGGTAACATTTTGAAAAGTGCCATTGTATGTAATCAAGTAAATGGCATTCAGACTCTGCAGGCAATTTAGGTGCTTTAGAAAACGGGGTCAAAGTTTCCTTGTCGTTTGGATGCATAAAAAATTTTATTTTTTGTGTTTATAAAAATTTATTATTAGTATCACAGTAACATAGAGGAGGCCAGTCATGCGAACAGAACTCCATTGTGCTAGGTTTTGAATAAACATATTCTAAATAGACAGCCTCTGACTCAGAGTATTTAGGAATTACTCTTTTTTCCCCCTATGTCTGCCCCTCTCTTTTCTTTTTGTATTACTTGCTTTTAAGCAAAATGCAAGTAAAGTTAAGATTTAAGTGTACAATGTTTGGAAGGAAACAAAACTGAGTGCACTCATCCATGGTTTTTAGTAAGAAGAAAGAAGAGCTGCAAAAATGCTAAAAAGTCCAATGCTAAAAATTATATTTGATTGTGTAAAATAATTTATTAGATTTTCATGTATTGTACATTAACACAGATGTCTATTTATTTACAGGAATGGAGCTGTGTTCTTTTGAGTCAGACCCACTTGTCCTCTGGAAGCACTTAAAGAATTCTAGCTGGATAATTGTGGTCAATGTTCTTTGCTTATGTTGACATGTACATTTGACAGCAAGGTAAAATAATTTTACCCTGTTATTCTCTTTATATGGCCTGTCTAGAAGCCAACGAAATTCTGGTATAGTGTGGCAAAAGATTTCTCATAAACTGCAAAAAATGAGTGGTATTTTCTTCCCTGATCTGCACTTGGATTCACAATGTGCCATGATATCAGAAAGTCTGAGGTAACTCCTTAGGACATGGATGTACATCTATGCTCAGCTGCTCCTTCCAAACTGACTAATACAATTGTTCTGTGGTGTTTTCAGGTTCTCAACATCTGCCATCCAGAGCACCAAACTCCTCCTCTCTGCATATTTCTGGAATTCTTCATCACAGAAAGCACTGTGTGAAGTCTGGTATTTTCCCTGATTTTCTCAGCAAGTGAAGTTGGAAAATATCTGGGATATTTATCTGAACACAAAAACTCCAGAATTTTCCCTGGAGATGAAAATACTAGAAATTGTTCCTCCATATCCTTAAAACAGTAGAATACTGAGATGGTTGGGTAGAATGGAATTTTGTCATATTAAACATATGAGATGTCAATTATTTAGGTTTAAAGTGTGCGGGCAATAATAAATATTTTTTATTTGTTGTTACATATGTGAGTTTTCCAAATTGATTAAAACATTTGCAAAGAAATTACCAACAGTAACTAAAGTAACTGCTTGGGAAAGGAGAAGATTTATATATCTTAACTATAGTGGGGGTGTCTTTTTGGGTTTGGTGAGTTTTTTGTGGGGAATGGAGCAAGTGGGATTTTTTTTTTTATTCTTTAACCTGAAAATGCCTGTGAACTAACTGGATCAAGCAGATAGCTCAGGTCTGACCTAAAAATTAGTGAAATATAAGGTTTCAAAAGCGTTTTGTAAATGCAAATTTAAAAAATGGAAATATATTTAGAAACTGAGCCCATTTCCTTCTTAAATTAAAATTTTCTTCCTTCTTTCATCTCCCATGCATTTCTATTTCCCTAACTATTGATTATTGACAAAACCTTAATACTTGCATTATATTTAGAACTTTTAGCTGCTAATTGCTGAAACCATTTACTAAGTAGTTTTCAAATGGCCCCAATCAGTTCAGTCACTGGGGGTCTGTTTTAGGGCTGAGACATAAATGCTGCATAGAATTACCCATGCACAGAGAAACCTGCTAACCAATAGAAAACGGTACTATCAATGATTAGTAAAAGTGTCCCAAAAATCAATGCACAGCAGGGATTTGAAATGTTAGTGATTTCACCAGTGTTTCAAGATGCATCCCCCAATCTCAGCTACACCTTAGCACTAAGGTAATTTCATTTGGCAGGAATCAGTTAAGTGTTCTGCGTTTTTAAAATTACAAGAGCCTTTTAGCTGAAAAGGCCCTGTATCTGCAATCAAAAGTTCCACAGGCTTGGCCATATTGCACACACTCAAACACAAAGGGAACAATTACTGCCTATAATCTCTCTCTGCTCCTTATAGAAGATATAGGTGGAGCATTAGGGAACCATCTACAGCTACTTAATCTGTAGCCCTGGTTTTGGCAATGCTTACAGTGATTACTGTGCTCACTAAAATTTGTCTCCATATTTCTGTGCAATGATGGAGCTCTGGTTTCTCTTGCTGAATTATACTGCAGCATCATTCCCTTCCTGCAGCACAGACATGCTACAAAGCACTGGGAAAAAACAGCTGGTACAGGCCCAGCTGAGTTTCTGGTTCATGAGTACTATTGCACTGGAATTTTCCTAAATCCTGCTTATGTCATTTACCTCACCAAAGCAATGCTTTAAATCAGGATGTTTTAAAAAAGATCTTTCATGTGTGAAAGTCTCACATCTACTTTTGTGCTCTACTCTGACATTTTAAATGGAATTTGTGAATCTGCTTCCTTTACTTCTTTTCTGTACGCTGTTCATTCGGACTAGAAGTTGATAACTCCAACAAAAAACAAACAGAGCTTTTTATTTTGGGAGATAGAGAAATGTTTGGTTTGCAAATGAAATAAGAAAAATAAATTGAGATTTTCTGTCTATTTGAAAGCATTCCTTTGTCAGAAAATCCATTTCTGTTCCCAATCTACGTCTCTTTGAAGAATAATTCTCTGCCTGACCTTTGCAGCCAGTTTCTGACCTTATTTCGCCTCATTTTAATATGTGTGTGTACATTTATATTCAATGCTCAAAGATAGAATACTGGTACTTCTTTTATCATCTTTGTGCTAGATGAATAGATAACATGCTAAGAATTTTCTTCTCCCTACCATGACCACTGTGAATATGTATACACACACACAGAATTCCATCTAAGTCCCTTGTTTCTGAAAATGTTTAAACAAGAAATAAAACCATAAAACTGCTAAAAAAAATGTAAAAGACATAAAAATACTTATAGGTTAGAAAGTTGACATAAGCAGGTAGGAAATCTTTCATCTCCTGTTAACTCAGGTGTGTTTTACTGGTCAGACACACTCAGCTAATATTTCCAAACAGATATTCAAGTTGTGTTCTGCCTGGTTTTTTCTATTATTTTTATATTCTTGCCACAAGCATCTGTTAATAGAACCAGGCATAAGAATGAATGAATAATAAAAGGCTGATAAGCTTTTAAGGAACACATCTATTTTAGTAAAGAAAGTGAATGCTGCATCTTGGTTTTTGCTTAGTTAATCCTATTACTTCCTAAAATAATTCCTCATGACTGGCCAGAATTAAATCTAATAGGAACAGCAAATGCCAGTTCAGTCTCACTTAATCTGATCCTAATCTGATGGTAGACAGTGACTTGCTTCAGCATGACCTTCATGTGTTTCTTTGTTCTTAATTGGCTAATTGCTTTACTTGATCAAACAATATTGTAGAAAATCTGGAACACAAAAGTTAACCTTATTGGTTTTAAGCTTTATTATTACAGAATTGGAGTTTTCATGGAGAAGCAACTAAGAAAGATCTGAACTATGTTAGTCATGTTTTTGCAAAATTGCAGAGAAAAGAGCTGGAGGGGCATCAGTGATGAAACTGGCACTGATACTTGCTGAGAGCCAAGGCAGTTAAACTTCTTTTTTTTTTAAGGCACCGTTTTAGTTCCTAGGTGTCCTTTCAGAGAGCTTTGTTTTTCTTTTTTTCTGTTTTTCAGTGAAAGAGAAAAGTCACAAAATTTAATTTTTAACTTTCATTTTCATGTTATATTAATAGTTTTCAAATCTGAATGAGTCAATTGGCTTAACATGGGGTTAATTAGCATTATTTGAAATTGACCACACATATTAGAATAACAAAAGCAAATCAAGGAACACATATACGTAAAAAAAATAGTGGAAGGGATGGAAAAAGAAGATAGATTTATCTGGAATCTAGCATATAGGCTTCATTTTCTAAATCTTAAATAATCATATATAATATTTTCAAAGTTATTAGATTTTCACATACTGATAGTCTAGTGACATTACAAGTAAATTTTTTAATCTGAAAATTTTATCTGATTTTCCCCCTGATTTTCTATTTATATATTTGTTCATTTTAACATTATTTCTCTTTCAATATTGATCTTCTCATTCCTAAAGCAATTTGAAAATGCAGTTTCTGTTACACTTCAATTTTTTCCCTCAGTATTTCTTAATATTTAAGTATAGTAAATAATAAAAAAAGATCTTTAATTTTGAGTAGAACAATTTCCATTTCTTTCCCTTATACATTTATCTTTGAAATTTAGCAGCTAAAAGTGATATAAAATGTTAAAATACATTTGAATATGTGAAGACTGATTTATTGTAAGGGCTCTTCATAAACAAAAGGCAATAAGTGTTTTTGAGTGGCTCTAGAGACATTCACACAGCTTCTGTGATCTATGGGTAATACAGATAAAATCAGACCTTTTTTTTTTTTTTTACTGATTTCAGGGTTTGGATCTCAGCAAAAAATATATTAATACTGATGCCAATCTTGATTTGTTATCAAAAATCCATTTTCCCAAGGTTTATTGCAGCATAGTGATCACACTAGATCTAATTAGTCATCACTTCTTTCTTCTAAAATTTACATACACAATAGCTTCTTTCCAGAAATGTGAAAGACTCTTCAATCAAGAAAAATACTCCAACAAACAAACAATCAAGCAGCAAAACAGTAGCAACAACAAAACAACTCAGAAGATTTGGCTGATGATATATCTGAAGGAAAAGTGTATGGAATTAGGTCCTCAATAAAACCAGAGTCTGCATTGCTTTACTAAAGAAGTTTTATGACAAAACTGTTCAAGAGAAATCATAACAGGCAGACTAGATAATGCTGTGTAATCCTTGCTGTCAAATCTGTCACCTAATTAATCAACATTCTCCTCCAGGCTCACTCCATTCTCTATCAATATCCCAGTTTTCCTGGCCCATACCTTGATCTCCCCCACTTCCAACAGTCAGATGTTAACAGGGTGGAACATGGAAAATATTCGAATATTCGAGGAGGGAGGTGCAGCATGCTTCTCTTTAAAACTGAGGAGATTATTACTTATTGCAGGAGGTACTTGATGACAAGGTGCACAGTATTCTCTGTCATTTTTGCTGTGTTTCACAGGTGTTCTGAGTACTTAACTCATTTCTGGATCACTTGAATTAATAATGCTCAGAGTGTAACTGGGTAGCTCCCATAGCCATGCAAACCTTCTTGGACATGAAAAATTGCAGTAACTTTTAGTTTCAGTGGGAGCACTTATTAGTTTTCTGTTGAATTTTGAAATTAACATTCTCAGTGGCTCTAATCTGTAAAATAAACCAGTCTTTTTTTTTTCTGTTAAAACAAATGGTAATCCAAACTTGTAAGAAACCTGCAAACTGAGACAATAAGAAAAGTGAAAGTTCAATCTCTCTAGTGTCATCATAAGATGTTGAAAAATGGCTGGAACTTATGTGCCTATACTCACTTTTGGTTTGGTACTGTGGCAGTGTAGAAGGCCAATATTATCTAATCTAAAGGGCACTAAATGTCAGTCCACAAGTGTGACTTTTCTATAGGATGTACTTGCATCCAGTCTCCATCTCAAAGACATTCAGCCTTAAACTTTAGCCTACGAGTCAGAACTCTCCATATCAGTAGGGGATTCAGTTATGTGATCCCCACCTTCCAAAGCCTCCATAATCTGCTCCTGTGGGCCAGAAGGTAAGTAGAATTATTTGGGAAAAGATTGCTGCTATTTTTTTCTAAAATGTGGAGTTTCTATATTCTATCAGAGGTCTCCCATACATCTCTCAGCTGGCAATGTTTCCTCCTGACTAAGAGACTGTGTCAAGGCTGGATGGCACACTGGAGGATCACCTCTGGGGGACCAGAGGTATACAACTACCCTCTTTGTCCTCAATAGGGTGAGCAGGGAGTCACTGGGCAGCGCTGCAAAAATGAAAAGTATGGGGAGTTGTTTGGATAGCTGAAAGTTATGTTAGATTTTCCAATTCAGATTTATTGGTAAATGTGACTCTAGGCTGACTAATAAATGGTTATGTATGCACTGGTTTTCAACCACATATACCCTAACCAGGAGTTCAATTAGTCTGGAGCCCATA
Organism: Erithacus rubecula; assembly: GCF_903797595.1. Classification (NCBI taxonomy): domain Eukaryota; kingdom Metazoa; phylum Chordata; class Aves; order Passeriformes; family Muscicapidae; genus Erithacus; species Erithacus rubecula. The sequence continues at coordinate 104,595,778 of NC_136689.1, forward strand.
AAGAATTCTTTAAAAGGAAAGTTCTTTTCCTTTTTCTACAGGATTCATCTGACTAATATAATGCATCAAAAGTAATAATATAAACAGTGTTTCAGGTGAATTAAAGTTATTTTGCTTAAGTTTGTTCCTTGTAAGTTATGGAGATATTTCTCCCACTGAAAATTGTTAGCAATATATTTTACCTTAATCATGTTTTTCTATAAATTTTATGAAGCGCTATTTCACTCGCTTTTTTAAAATTAGAAAATTACCATAGAAACTGTTTCACGTTTTAAAAAAGACATCAGTATGGTAAGGAAAATGTAAAAATAATGCCCACCATTCAACAGAGGAAAACACATTTACGTTCCATCCTTTACCTAACTAATTTTGCTTCCCATTAAAAAGAAATGTTTTTGCTAGTAGTTCATCTTGGCAGCCTCATTTAGCTTACGTTAAAGCAAGTCAGAGCAGGTTCTGACAGTAAACAATGGATCTCAAATGACAGCACCCTGAAGTGAGCTCCAGTGGTCCTCTGGTCCAAGCTCTCCAGCTCAAGCAGGGTCAGCTAGACTCAGTTGCCCAGTCCTGTGTCCAGATACATGTTTAGTATCTCCAGTGTTGGAGACTTTACCATGTCCTTGGGCAACATGCTTGAGTGCTTTGTCACCCTTACAGTAAAAACTTCTACAGCATTCTCACGAGGTAAAGTGGTATTTTGGAAGAGAGACCATGAAAGCAAAGACAAAACACACAATTATAGATATCTTAGAATGCTTTTTTCATTGTTGAATGTTTCATCTTCATTTCTTGTTCAGTTCAACAGAAATTAATGGAGTTGATATATACCCAAAACCTTAAAAATGCTTTTCTTTACATACCAAAACCAAATAATTTGTGTTTTACACCCTTGGCTGTAGTACAATTTAAGGCCTAATATCACAGGTACTCCAATTTATGCACTCAGGGCATGTAGGTGCATTATTCTGATCATGCAAAATTGAAAGCCAGGATGCATTTAATTTGAAAATATAGCTTTTTGAATCAGAGTAAGTGTTTAATGTATTAAAAGTTCATCAGCTCTCTGATCTTTTCTGCACTGGTGGCACAACAATTATTTTTTGAGAAACTGCATGAGATGTCATAAACACAGGGTTATGACTTCCCTCAGCTGAAGGAAAAACTGATTTGTGAGGGAGAAACAAACACCAGCATCTTTAATAATAGCAAGAGGAAGAAAGAATGCTGCTATCTAAGGAAATTGTTATTTGAATGTGTTTACGTTATGGGATTTTTCTTTAATGCACTCAATGTGAAAGGCTTCTTCATAGGAAATTGAAAGAATTTCTTTGGTTTCTTTATTTTTATTTATTTTAATTTTAAGGAATTATTTTACGGTTTTCTGTTTTTCCTAATGAAGGAAATTGAAGACAAAAAGGGAAGGTAACTTATTATATATAGCCTACATTAGTCATCATGTGTTTGGAATAATGTAGTATTGATATTCACTAATCCTGAGTAAAATAATATGCTTTGAATCTAAAAACTAAAGGCCAAATCCACCAGGATTTCTAGTCAGAGCTGTGAGTTATGGTTGTGAGCTATGATTCCTTTGAACAAAGACTAAAGCAAGGCAAACTCTTCATGGCAAATACTTTATTTGATTTATTTTTTTCTGATTTTATATGTGAAATTTTTTCACAGGACGAGATTTTTGCCTATTAATTGGCAAGTTCAAGTTTGTGCGAAAAAAAACCCAAAAAGCAACAAAAACATTTTACATCAAGACGTTTTAACCTTTTATTCCAAACTGTTTCTTAATATTTATTTTTGTCAGCAAGAAGAAGAAGGCACCGAAAATCATTAGGCAGAGTGTGCTCTGTGGGCAGAAGAGTGGAAGGGAATTTTAGCTGCTCCATTGACGGATAAGGTGGATACTTGCATGCCTGCCTGCACACCTCAGGGATCACATCAGGGTCGTGCTTTCTCTGCTGCACTAAGGACTCCACCAGTGCTAAAGGAGGGGAGAGGAACCACACAGCTGAATAACTACAGTCTTCAGCAGAAATAAGCATTTCCACTTCATTATTTTCATCGTTTTTTCCTATCTGTCTTTTCACTCAGTTCCCAGAAAATTGGCTGATTTCTTGGACACATTTTTGTCAAGATAGGATTTGAGGAGGGATTTACTCAAAGGTTTGAAGGAGAGAAGAGTTTAGCTGGTGGACAAAGGCTAACATGGCTGAAGTAAAAGGAATGCTTTCATTTATGTTGACAGAGAAGCAAAAATGGCTAGCATATGCATGGACCTGAGAAGGCAGTGCATTTGCTTTTGAAGAAAACAGTGTTCATAAGCAAGAAAAACCTAGAGCTGAAAGCTGAATGTGCTGTACATGACAATAGATTATAAGTAACAATATAAATTTATAATCTTTATTACAAATGAAAAAATAAATAAACCATAAAGCATTCTTTGATATATATTTTTAATATAAACATATTTTTATATTTCTCATAAAATTCCCGAACAGAGCTTATTTATATTCAGTGGTCAAAATGGAAGGCAACAAGTCCCCCACCTCATTGAAAACTATTTATCAATGTCCAAAAAGTGTCAGTATCTGTGATTATGGTTTTGAGAAGTGCTAGGAAGGCATCATATATCAGCCAATTTTGATCAATGGTTATGCTGCCTTCAGTTATAAACTACAGCAGTTCTTTTTCCAGCTGCAGGAAGGAACTTACCCAAAGCAGCTGCTATTATAAGATTTTCATCTGAATTTTTGCTCCCGTTTTAGCACACAGCCTTTGGATAGCATTTGGATAATCAATCTTTTGGCTGCTTATCTAAACCACACCCAATATGTTGAGATTTGCCCTTCACCATTGATGTAAATTTGTTTTATTAGTCACATCAGTTTGAGTACTTTTAATTATCATCATTATTCAGTAATAACCTCATGTTTGAAGAGAGAAAGGATACCAATGGATATTGAACCTCTTATCCAAGAATAGGAAGGCTATTGAGTGAGATCTATTTTAGGAAGAGGAAGGGAGCAGATGAAAGGCGATATTCAAAGTCCTTCCTATGAGATTTATAGCTTAGCAATAGATTAATTGCTATAAAGATAAACACATGTGGATACTGAATTCTGATACTACTTCCCTGGTTTTGAGTACCATTTAAATGTGCATCTTTTTTGTGCAATCAAAATTTTGCAAAGAATAAAGGCTTTTTTAAAGTCACATCTCCAGTACCTCTGAAGTTTCACTTGATGCACTTGATTAAAAAGAAAACATTTACCGAGCACAAGATTTCTCCGTGGGAGTACAATGAAAGAATCGACAAAACCAATTTCACTCTAATTTGAGAATGCAGTGGTAATACCTCTCTGCTGATGCTGATGTGTCTCACCTTGTACCCTACTGTGTTAGGGATGGGGAAAGTATCTGTTTGAGCACCTGTCTAATGGGCTTGAATGGTGTAGGACTGAAACCTATTCTGGTAATGGAGCTTTATAAAGGGCTCTATGGTCTTTGAACCTGGCACTTTTCCAAAGCAGAGGGGCACTGTTGTGGCTTACTTGTCATTTCTGCACACTAAATAAAAATGAAATCAGATTCCAAAGCAGCTCCTTCCCAGATCACCTTTGAAAGTCACAGAGGCCTACCATCAGGGAGAAGCAATGGGGGAAATTGGAGGCCAAAGGGTTTATTCCAAATATAATGCAGAGCTCCCTCGGGAAGCAGAAGAGAGCAGCTGAACTACCACAGGGCATAACAGAACAGTCAGTAGGAATGAGAGTGCTCAACTCATTAATGCTAGAGGCGGCCAAATTAGTGTACATAGGTTTGTATGTGATGAATTTCCCTTCTGTTTGTGAATCACTAGGAAATGGGTTGTCAGAGGCTGGTATTTCTTGCTGCACAGAACACACAAATTTGTGCAGTTAAAAAGGAATGAAGTCCAGTGTAAGTGTGTGCATTGAAAAGGACATAAACTTTTGCCTTTTTTTTTTCTGCTTCAGAGAGGTTTTGAATAGCAAAAAAGGCAAACTGTTCCCAGCATGGCATACTGCAAAAATGTTTTTCACTTGCTGAGCAGTGAAGTTCCTGCTAGTACTGGATCCAGTGGAATGGACCATGTCCTGAAGCTGGTCTTGCAGTATACAAGCCTTCACCATCCCACCATGCAAAACAAGAGAAGCTCAGCACTTTATCTGAACCCATACCTCCCACTTTTACAGATACCTCCCTGGACTTCAGGAATTTTTCTTTTTTGGTACTTTCTAATTGCAAAGCTGGACTAAACCAAATGCTTTACAGTGTTTTTAGACAGCAAAGCCAAACAAGCCTCAAGAGTCCAGGAAGCAGAATCATATCAACATTTGGCTAGTCAGAACTAAGTGTTAAATCCTACATTTCTTCAGATCATAGGGATCATGGCTAGTCATGGATCATCACCAGAATACCCCAACGACTCAGAAAATAAGTTCTCCCCATGCTGTTCTTTTCCCCTTTTTCATATAAACTGGCAAGTTTGTGTGGATGGTTACTGCATTCAGGTGACCTATTGAAAATGACAACTTCAGGGGAAAAAACCAGGTACATTCCAGTCCAAATGGGAAAAATACTAGTTTTAGTTTCCAAAAGCTAACAATTTAAAATAATTGAAGTGATGATTTTTATAAACAAACAAACAAACAAAACAAAACAAACAAACAAAAAACCCACCACCATTTATTTAATGTTAAAAGCTTGAATAGTTGAGTTACACATTTTATTTAGGTCAAAACAAAAAAGGACTCATTTTTGGCCTTTTTTTTTCCTTCACTAAACGAAGAAAAAAAGTACTCAGAAAACTCCAGTACTGCTATAATACCAGGCTCTCTCTAGTGTTAAAAGAACTCACAGACTGAATGTCCCCTCTTGACAAAAGATGGAATTTTATACCTGCTAGCTTTAAGTTGACCCTTTAGTACAGATGGAGCTTAACATTATAATACGTCAATGTTCTTTCTTTTGTTCCATCTGCATTAATTGAGGAGCCATTTCAAAGAAAGAAGTGTGGTGCCAATTACCACAAAAAAACGTGTGAAATTCTGATTCATACCTGTGATTCAGGAGACCATACTTATGTTCGGTTTCTTTGAGAGCAAAAATCAAGGAGAGATTGACATTTTATTCCCCCTCTCTTCTAGATGGAAGTAAATTAGTACATTATCCACCTCTCAACTGACTCATAGAAATCTTATTTCAGATCATAATGTTGTGCTCTTTGTGACAGAGACAGGGTTATTTTTTACAGGATTCTGTGAAAAAAAAAAAATAATGAACAAACCTTTATCTCCTCTAGGCTTGCCTGCTGTTGCATTTTGTTAGCATTTTGCAGTACTGACTTTTCTGAACAGAATCAGTAATTTGCATTAAAACTGGGGCTCTGGACATGATCCCCATTCCAGATGTAGTGCATGAAATACTGCTGTACCACTGACTTGTGAGCCTACAAGCCATTTTCTAAGGCAGTGCAGAAAACACCAGAAAGAGTAGAGAATGGAGCAATAAACGATATTAGAAGACTGGTAGAGGAAGAGAACATTAATCTTCTAGTCCACTTTGGGTTTTGTTTTGATTTTTAGGTTTTTTTTTTTTTTTTTGTTATATTATTAATCTTACTTTATTTAAAAGCAAACTTTAGCTTTCCCCATTAGTCCTTGATTTTAGTGACCACACATGCCTGGTGTTTAACCACAGATTCAAGTGCAGTAAAGGAATGCAGTCACCTTTGCTTTGTCCCACTCGAATTTGTTTGAAATGTAGCAGTTAGAAGCAGACAAATCGTTGAAGAAACACACAAGTACAAAGGAAATGCAGGGCAGGAATTAAGGTCAATGATTTTCTTCTGCTTCTACGGTCATTTTCACCTTTTCAAAATGAACCCAAAGTGGTGCTAAATCAGTATCAAGGCCAAGCAGTACCCATTCATATCCACTTCACACTCACACAAGTCACTCCACGAGGATGAAGGTACTCCAGGATCAGGGCCCTAATCTCTTTATCCCAGTCAATTCATGACTTGCCTTGGACAAATTGCCAAGCTGCTGCCCACTCCTGCTGAGCCTGCAGAGGGCTAAGCCATGCTGTGAATGGACCATATGGCCCTTCTGACAGCACTTAGGCTGTAATCAAGTCTCAGCATGACAGAAGGGTATCTCTTAGATCCATTATATATAGACTTCAGCTCAACCCTTCCTGTTTGTTGCTCTGTCTTTTATAAACTCGGAAGGGTTTTAAGTTCGATAAGCAGGACGCGCATTCCTGCGCATTGTGGTCTGAAATGTGCTGCGTCTTTGCCTTCAGAGCAATGCTCTGCAAGCATGGCACAGCAAGTTACTAATCCTCAGCTTTCTGTAAACTCTCTTTTACTCACAGGGACAGACACTCTCAGCCCTTCTGGATTCTGAGGAGTCTCCACTTTACCTGGCAGAGGCAGACTTTTTGTGGTCACTTGGTGGCCACAAAACTGAATACAAGATAAGTCTCAAAGTTGAAATAGCCAAGTGAAAATCCTTAGTGCACAAGTATAGAATCATAGAATGGTTTGTTTAGAAGGGAGCTTAAAGATTATCTAGTTCCAATCCCCCTGCTATGGGAGGTTGTACCTTTCCACAGTTTTTGTAGCTTTGCCCAGTCAGAATGGAATGTTAAATTCTCAGTTGTCAGGCAAGCCATACTTTTTCTGGCTGTTTGGAGAGGAGATGCTGAGAGTTCAGCTTTCTACACAGTTGAACAGATCTGATGGCTGACTAATACTGAAGGTTCCAAAAAGCTTGTAGGAGGTTTTAAAGACAACAAACCATGAGGAAGGATGAAAGTCTTTTCCACACTGACTCACCTCCTGACAGCTGGACATTAAAATTACCTATGTTCTCCCTTCACAGAGGTTCTAGTTGGGGCTTATGGGCAGTTTTGGTGCTGTTACTTTTGAACAACAGCTGAAGCAGAGTGGAAAGGAAGTAATAGATTTCTCCTCAGACTAGTCAAATATGATGGATGTGCCCAGGACTTCTGAAGGTATTATACTTCCAAGGCATCTTGCTGTCCTGTACAGATTTTCTCCAGTTTCCTTCACAGGATAGTGCAGCTTTGGGCTGCTTTTTGCTGTGGGCTGTGGCCAAAACCACAATGGAACAGATTATTCTTTCTCTTTTCTCTATACAAACCTGCACTGGCAATACAACTTCTCCTAAGTACTCCTGAGGATTTCAAAAGATGGAAGAAATTGTGTCTTATCCAAACATAGCAATAATAATGATAGCATGCAAGCAGATAAGATGCCAATTTAGTACAATTAACTATCTACTCTGCTCTACCTTCATTTGTTGATCTATTTTACAAGGAAATCCAAAGGGGAAAGGAAAATATTTATAATAAAACAGGTGGATCAGAAAGGAACAAAAATTACAGGGAATAAATAAAGTAATGATGGACTTAAGGGGATAAAAATCAAATAAAAACATGCAGAGGGGCAGTCCACACTGATGCCATATATCAGATAAAGCTAACCACAGTCGTACCTGCATGATGCTCTCTGACTACTGGTTGAAGTTAGGACAAATGAGGCAGTCATAAGCTCTTTTAGAAAAATATCTAAGGGTCTTAGAAAAATATTTGGAGTGAGGAGCTCAGAGAGAATTTCTCTTCCTGTAAGTACTTGTGTCTACATTACTAAGAGCTATTTGAAGTACTAACCCTAACTAAGGCCTCAAAGTAGAGATGTTTCAAATGACTTTGAGCAAAACTGAGTGCTTAGTGTCACAAAAGTTAGATTTGTTATGCTGAGTTTGCCCAGGGGTGCCTGTTCATACCTGGACTTGAGCAATTAGATGGTGCTGCAGGAAGTCAAGGAATAATCCCAAGAGGCTCAGAAAGATCACAAGCAACTTTTTCAGAGCTTCTGTGGCCACAGGTCATAATACAGTATGAGAGTGATTCTTGCTCATGGGTGACTGACAGAAATGATGCAGATTTTGACCACATCAAATAGGAATAATGAAATGTATTGCTAGTGCTTCCAGGCTCAGGCCAGTTCCCCTCCTCATCCTCCAAATATGACCTTGCGGAAAAGGTGAATGTGCAGGGCAGGGAAGGAGGCAAAACTCCCATATAAGCTATTTGTCTATCCCAGGTTTCTGGTTGACTCTAATGAAAATTGTTCTAACACTCCAGGGGAAAGAGCAAGTGGATGGAGCCACACTTATCCAGAAAAATGGGAACAGGGACATTAATCTGGTTTTTTGTGTGATGATCACAAATGACAGATCTGACCTTTCCTGAACTGCAGTTATGGGCAGGTCTGCAGAGCCTAAAATTGGATAGGACAGCATGTCTGCTCAAGCTAATAATGCTGCTGGTACTTGTCAGTGGCCATGTCACCTCTGCTCTTGTAAACTGTGAGCATAAACTTTGGTCTCAGGAAACTTCATGACTGTCTGAGAGACAAATTCATAAACTCTTACCAATATAAGACAACTACTGGTGAATTTTGATCTGTTGAGATCTTTTGAGGCAATCCTGTCTGGGTGAGAATGCTGAGATGTGAAGTCATCGATAGAATTAGGTAGCTGAGGAGCAACTTTATTGAAGAGGCACCTGAGTCTTTGTAGAAAGATCAGCACCTGGAAGAAATGCTTAAAACAGCAATCTGTATCCATATTTGATAATTTGAGTTTTACCTGACGGAGGAGGAAGTGGGAAATTCTGCAATATCAAAATGTTGAAGTGTAGATATCCCATATTATGCATGAAAATGAAGTAATTTCTACCAAAAGGGGAAAAAATCCAGCAAACCTTAAAGGAAAGGTGCTGGGGGGAGAAAGAAAAAAGAAACAAACAAAAAAAACCCCCCAAAAAACAAAACAAACAAAAAACAAACAAACAAACAAAAAAGCAAGTTATTATGAAGAAATGCTTGGAAGGAAATAATTGATGGAACTTTGAAGTTATTTTCTGGTCAGCAATAAGTTTCCACTTTTGTATTAGTCCCACTTTTCATTATATCCCTACTATGCCCCAATGTGCAGTCCAAAATGTATATCTCAATGTAGACTTTTTTCCAGTGTTGCAGTCTTAGAAACTGCCTTCAGCTTCATGTGGATTATACATGATGGGCTCCAAACTGCCAGACTGGATTTGAATAACCTCTCAGAGATTCAGTAACTCGCAGCTGAAATGGCAGAGAACTTAACAGTGGAGCTTGTATGCATTCATCTACTGACAGTATCTGAGTCAGCAACTGCTTCTAAGAACCTGATCAGTCATTAGGGAAAACAATGAAGGGCAAATTGTTCAGAGGCTAGGTTCCTATACTTTTGAAGACTACCTAGAACAGCAAACCTTATCATTGATCCCTACTTAAGATGTGTTTTTGCAGCTGTCTCAAATTTTCTATGACAGATGCAACTGTCATGTTTTTTGTTTATGGATTTATGGATTAAGTCTCTCATCCATCAGCTGGATAACTCTCTTTACACAGTACCTCTTAATTAAAAAAAAAAAAAAAAAATTGCATATCAGACCTGGAACATAGCAGGTGTAGTTGTCTCCATACCATTGCCAAGTCTGCTTTATAGAATAGATCATAGAATTATTTAGGCTGGAAAATTCCTTCAAGATAATTGAGTCCAACCTTTAACCCAGCACTGCCAAGTCCACAATTAAACCACGTCACTAACTGACATATCTACAAATCTCATAAATCCCTCTGTGGATGGTGACTCAACCACTTCCAGGGCAGCCTATTCCAATGCTGAAAATCCTTCCTCTGAAGAGTCAATCTAAACCTCTCATGGCCCAGCTGTAGGCCATTTCCTCTTGTCCTACCATTTGTTGCTAACAGAGAGTATGCTCATCCAATCCATGAGCAGTTTCTCCAGGAGGATGCTGTGGGAAATGATGTCAGAGTTCTTACTAAAGTCTAGATAGGCAACATCTACAGCCTTTCCCTTACCCACTGAGTGGGTCATACTGTCATACAAGGAAGGGGGTTTGTCAAGCAGGACCTGCCTTCCATGAGGCCATTCTGTCTGGGCCTGATCCCCTTGTTGTCCTGTACACGCCAGGCAATGGCACTCAAGATGATCTGCTCTGCGACCTCCACTGGCACTGAGCTCAGACTGAGGGGTCTGTGGTTCCCCAGATCCTCTTTCCAGTCCTTCTTGTAATTATCACAAGGTAGCTTGGACCTCTCTTGTTATCTAGGACTGCTATAAATTTTGGAAAGTGGCTTGGTGAGCACTTCTGTCACCTCTCTGATTTAATGATAGAGTACTAGCCCACCACTTTGCCTCTCCCTTCCCAGAGTCTATAGCCATCCATTGTGGCCCTCACTTGTGCAAGCCATCCCACCATGTTTCTGTGAAGGTACATATGTCATAGTTTAATTGCTGCACAGTGACTTCTAGCTCCTCTTTTTTGTTGCTGCATGCATTGGTGTAGTTTACATGCTGATTTATACTTTTTGTTACCATGAGAAAAGAAAGAAAAAACAAACTCAAGATATTTATATACCCTGCTTAAAAATGTTGCTTGGCTTAGCTTTCTCAACATTGCGGCTAGTATTGTGAATATCTCTTCCCCAGGCTGGCATCACTACAGCAGCAGAACCATTATGAGATGCAGTTTTGCCAATGTAAATTTGTTTTTGCTGGCTTTGCTTATCTTGTTTGAAAGCTTTTTTTTTTTTTTTTTTTTTTTTTTTGAAAAAACAAACAAGCAAGCAAAAACTAGCTATTGGTGGATGCCATATTTTTGCTAGGGCTAGAAGAATGTAGATAAGCTTTTGAAAGAAATCTTGCAAAAAAGCATATGAATGTGTTTTCACTCTGGAACGGAAAGCAATACTCCCATCCATTCTAATTCTGCAAAAGTATAATGCTTCAAGAGAAAAGGGCATGCATTCAATAAAATTATTTTCCTTGTGTGACTGAGAAAATTTAGGCCTAAACAAGTTTCCAATAATAAAGTATTTTGAATTTATATGGGATTTTTATACCGCATAATTTAAAATATCTGTTTTCATTAAGCAGCCAGTCCTAATAAATGCTCCCCTGAAAGACAAGTATCTTCATTCCCTTGCTCCTTCCTGACTCCTGCTTCTGTGTTGATTCATCTACACCATGTTGATTTTCCTTGCATCCATACATTTATTTGGAAAGATTCTCATTTCTTATCATTCCTCCTAAAAAAGTAAATTTGTATAAATTACAAAAGACCTACTTGCCATTCAGCTGAAAACATGGCAAGGAGTTGATCTACTTGCAACAGGTAAAAATGTTCTAATCTCTCTGGCTGTACTCTGCATCTCCATTAAATGATTAAAAACTGTATTTTAGTCCTAAATTTCTAAAATAATATCTTATTTATGTTTTCCCATTAGAGATAAAAGTTCCACTTATTTGTCATTAGAAATTTGTCAGCCAGCCAATTTGTGATGACTGCAGAGAGCTGAGATCAGCAAAATTAAACCCCTTCTATTTGTGTGTTTTTAATAAACTTCTACAGGAAGAGATGTAGTATATCACACTAAGTAGGAGTTTTATCTTTGCACATTTTTTTTTTCTCATTATCAATTCAGTGGGTAATTTTTTGAATTGAAATTCATCTTCCTTGAGTTTATCTGCCACAAGCAAAATAAATGCCCCAGGTATTGTTACTTTTTTGGCACAGTCTTAGTGTACACTTTATGGACTGATGTACTAATTTTCGATTGTTCAGATGAAAGAAGATAATTTGGCATGTGCTCTCTGTAGGTCAAAGCCAAGTTATTTTAAGTTTAAGAGAAGACAACAATTGTGACTCATTTTTATATAAGTCCAGTCCTTTTGTAGCATTATGGTTCTAAATTGGGTGAATGCAGAATATATACCCCTGAGATATTTGGCAAAGTAAGTCTGCATTTTAGGTAATTGGTCTACTACTGCTAAAACTCATATTTGAATCAGCACTGGGTAAGAAATACTATACTTCCTTATGAGTATTTTCAAGATGGGAGAAATTGTTGGCAACAAATTATGATAAAAAATCATTTTTAAAGGATTGTCCACAAAGCAAAAATTCTGACTTGTGAAGTAATGTGTGATAGCTTGAATCAATGATATAATTTAGTTTTGACAATTTCAATCTGTTTCAATTTGATTTCCTAGAAATATTTCACAGTTTCTACCCTAGGTTATATTTTGAACTGAAAAATACTTTGATCTGAAATAGAATCAGTTTATGAAGAGGAAAACAACATGTCATAATTTAATATATATTTTACATTAGAAATGTTGCTTGATTGAAATGAGTCCTAGTCTGTAGTTTTTGAAATTAAAAAAAAAAGCTCCAACGAAAAAAAATTCCCAATTCCTTGTATTATCCTCTATTCCTTATATTATGAGGGAGCCAAAGGCAGTTGCTAGGAACAAGGGTCTGCCTGACTAATTTTTAAATACTGCAGCAGATACTTTTAAGTCAAGTTCAACTGTGAGGAAACCTTACTTTTCCTTCTGAGATGATCTTTGCTGTGCCATCTGTAACTGAAGTTAAAAAAATGCTGCAAGAGGAGATAGAGTTCCTTCACTTTTTGGGCACATTACTCTTTCTGCATCATCTAAAAGTTGTCATTCTGTGCTGTCTGACAGCACCATCTGGTTCAGAATATATCTCAGATCTGGCCATCTCTAGAGCTAGATGTGCTGCCACCATATATACTGTGAGTTGTTTTGCCTTTGTACTACATCTTCTGAAACCATCATGCTGATGCAGCATCTTCAGATGATCCAAAACCCCAGACTGTTTAAACAGAAGCAATGAATAATTCACATCAGAAACAGAGAAAATCAAACAAACAAAAGTCAATGGGCACCTCCTGGTTAGCTGGGAAAGATGGGGATGCACAGTATGTTCTGCTGTCATTGTCAGAGAGTACAGAATGACCTTTGTCATGTGAGGAGAACTCTCTGGAGCTCTGGAGCAGTGGCAGATCATTTAGAGGATCACTGGTTCCATATCACTCCTCCCTAATATGTCAACCAGGAATGAGCTATAGCACACAAACCTCTCTCTACAGGTACACTCTTCTGGGAATCATAACCACTAGATATAAAGCCAGTAGTTTTGTGTAGATTTGCAAAGGTTTTTTTGGACTGGGAATATCTTATCTAGCTGCTTAATTAGGGAAAAAAAATAATACTCATAATAGTGATTTTTCCATTAACAGGCAGGAAAACTTTACTCAGGGAGATGAATGAAGAAATTCAGTGGAACACTCAAACTGCCTTGCACCACTTTCTGTCAAAAAGCATCCATAAATCTGATTTTATGTGGTGGTAGCAATAAGCTTCTGACTGCTTTGTCTCATTAGAGTTGTGGGAAGAAATTGGAATATGTCTCTAGCCTGGAAAACTAGGCCCTCTACCTGTAAATTATTAAACCTTATGTGTGTCAGGTGTGCTCAGAAAGGAATGAGCCTGGGAAAAGAGGGAAATTGAGGTTGCATTGTTAGGTGCAGAAGCCAGAAAAGAGATCAGGGGAAGACAATCATATTTTGTTTTGCTTTAGCTTTATGTGCTTATTAGGAAGCATGGAATAACAAAACTACCTTTTAGAGGTCATGGTGACACAGGGAAAAAATGCAGTGAGTGCACAGGCAGCTGAGTGAAACAGAATGTGTGCTGACTAATATGGGGAAATATGAGGGTTTTGAGAAATACTCATACATAGGGAATCATGCTCAGCACTAAGATATCCATTTTTCATTGCATTAGAAAGAGAAAAAAGATGCACACCAGAAACAGCAGATATAGGGATTTGGATCACATGACCTGGATTTATGTGCATAAATACTGGATCTGCTGGCAAGCAGATGCACAGCATCAATAGATTTTTCCACAGTATTGCTGAATCCTAATGGCTCCACCTCTCTTTGCAAGTATCATGCACTACCGTGAGTTCCAGCGTCTCTAACCCACACCTGATTTTTTGGAGGTGTCTAATTGTCCTTGGCATCTCCATGCATCATGGAACACTGTGAACAATTCTACCATGGGTTTTATTTTAAATTATTTTAGGCAACCAAAATCTGACTCCAGGTTACACCTTCACTGTATTTTTTCAGGTTGACTGAGCACATGCTTTAGTATGCTGTGAGTGAGGAGAAAAATAATAATCAAACACTTAAGCAAAAATAGAAGGAGTTAAATGTAAAAGATCTGAATAACTGCAGTGTCTGTGGAAAACGAAACAAATGTAGGCATCTAATATAAAATTGAATTGCAAGCACTGGACAGTAAAGAGCCTGGATTATGACTGTGTCATATTAGAAGTCTGGAAAAGTATGTGCCCTTACATTGTTATCTTAAAGGTACTCCAGAGCAAGGGCAGTCATCTACAGAGATATTAGTCTCTATAGCATAATGTCAGAGATTCAGCCATTAAGTGCCATTGGGAGTGGTACCGTTACTCCTAGGAGAGGTGTCATTACTGCCCATAGATAAAAGAGTAAAAATCTCAATTTATCTTCTTCATGGTGCTATTCAGCAATCAGTTTCTTTTCTACTTCAAAATCTGGATTAAATGAGGCATAGCTGGAGCACAGAATAAAGGGACTGGCTGTTCTGAAGCTCTTGGGAAGAGGCATGGAAGAGGCAGCTTGGGACTTGCACTGCTCCAGAGGAAGCAGTTAGATGGCCTAGTTTCTGGCAGAAAATGGAGAGTATTTGTATTACATATACATCACCACAATGTGTCATCTCAAGTTTGAAGCTCTATGGTCTGACCAAGAATTCATTTGCTACAGTTTCATATACTTGTTGTTCACCACAACAATAAAAAAACAACAAACTCCTGCCATTATAAAATTTTCATTCATACAACAAATACAGAAATATTCATTTAATATACCAACATGCAATGATTTGTAACGATATGTGAGCACAGAAAGGATGACTGACCAGTGGCAGAGTGAACTCTAGCAGTGTGATTAATTCCAGACATTAAATCCTTATAGCTCTCCTGCACCCTCAAATCAAACCCCCATACTTTCCACATTGCTCACTAGACACAGAGAATAACATGATCATTTTAGAAGTTCAGTCTTGCCTGCAGGCAAGAACTTGTCCCGTCATAGCAGGAACAAAAGTAGCACAGCAGGACCTTCACTATCAGGAACAGCCACAGGAATTGTCCTTGTGAAACAACAGCTCTCACATGTGTGAGTTAAAATGTGGGTGTGTGATTTCTATGAATGCCATTCTCAACTGTGTGTATACCAACCTGGATATATAATGGGCATAATCATTGCTTGCAAATAATGAGACATTTACTTCCAGAGAAAATATTCCCAATTTGGAAATGTTTTACATAATCACTATGAATAACAGGGAAGAGAAAGAGGAAACTGCACTGATTCTTCTGAAATCAACCTTTTGATCACTTAAGTAACACTGTAACATGTATAACATGTAAAGGAGCTCCTTGTGGATAGCCAACATGCTGCTTAGGCAAGGAACTGGGACTCTTCATCTGTACTACCCTTCCCTGTCCTCCCACCCCTCCCCTGCTGTTACTTGCAAAGATAAATACTCCAGTACAAATAGAAATATTATAATTGGTCAGAATGTGAAAGAACATAAAATCTCATAACATATATCAACACAGTAATTACATTTCCTGAAACACTTATTTCCTTAATGACAGAGCTGTATCTGTCAACAACAAATCCCCCACTCCCCTCCCCCCTATTTGTCAATAAACTACATTTACACTGGTGGCATCTGGCTACCAGTGACTGGATGCTTTATAAATATAGAGATAGATGAATTAACTAGATTAAATAGATAGATGTAGGATGTTTGAGCTGAAGAGCCATGAACCCTTACTTAAGGGATTTGTCCTATAAATTCTTCTGTACCAGATTACTTTGTAATAATGGTTTATAGCTATCCAGGCTCTAAATCAAAGAACTATTGGCTTGAATGAAGGATGAGGCATGAATCATATTGTGTTATAAAGAAACACATAATACCCTGTTGTTCATTTTTTAATTTGCTACATGAGGAAAAAAACCTTCACTCTTTGACTTCAACACTGCAATGAATTGCAAAATGGCAGAAAGAAATATAAAGATCTTTAGTCTTTGGCATTAAATAGGCTTTAAGGTCTTCTTGATGAACCATTAGTGCCTGCAGGCTACACGCTGCCTCAGTGGGATTCTGGTGCACTCATTTGCTATATTACACTCAAGCACAGTAACCCTTACATAGCTTAAATGCAGCAGCCACACAGCAGGCAGAGGCATATGAGCCCAGTTGTATCGGAAAAAGAGTATCAGAGGAGTCAGCTCAGAAATCACAGTATTATATATAGCAAAAACCTATATGCTGCTTGAAGGAACTACTTTCATTAATTTAAAACTGATAGCATTCTAAACACAAAGAATAGGGAAAAAACCCATTGTGGAACAGTGACAACAAAGCCCAGGCATGAGATCTTTGCATGGAATGCTATAAACTTGTGGCACTTAAGGACATTGTTTAGAGGTAGACTTGAAAGTGTTTGGTTAATGCTTGGTTTTAGAGGTCCTTTCCAACCTGAGTGCTGCTGTGATTCTCTGAATACTTGTTTAATGTTGTGGAAAATTTGAAAATCATTCCTCCTTCATTTTTTCTGTGACAAACATAGATTTTGCAGGTTTTTGGCTTCTTCATTGTATTTTTGAGGGTAGGGTTCTGTGAATCTTTGGTGATTCATACTCTGCTGCTGTACGCTTGTGTGAGGGTGAGGACAGGCTTGCCTGTGAGGACAGGGGTGGCCCATGTCACCATCAGGTAATGTCTCCAGCATTGTGCAGTTGTGCTCAGTATCTTGGACCTTGTCCCATTACCAGTGTTCTGTACCTACCCTCCTTTTGCTGTCATGTAGACAAGTTTTGCCCTCATCTTGTGTTCATAACCCAACCAATTCAGTGTTTTGATATTAATTGTATTTTGTACCTACCCAGAGAGAAACAATGCTCAAGGAAGTGTTTCATTTGTGGAACCCAAAGTTTCCCTCAACCCAGTGCTTTTACAGATGTCAGGTAAGGAATTCACTTTAAATAATTCTCTGTTATATAGGCATAACTTGCTAGAACTGCAAGGATATAATGTCTGAATGAAGCACACTTTAGTTTATTATGTAGGGTCTACAAAGTTTGCCCCATAAAATTACTATATTTTTAAATTAATATTTATAATGAAATTGATCTCTTTCCTTGAAGTAGACTTGATTAATTCTTTCCACCATTATTCTCAGATTAAAAGTATGCTGACTATTTCATAAAAGATTAATTGTTTACATCAAATTGCTAACTATTTTTGCTTCTCTCCTTATCATATAGCTGACCTTCATATTTGGGGTTCTAATTTTTAGAACAAGCTTTTAATGTGTGAATTTGTGATATTTACATTGGCATATTTTGGACATGCAATCCTTTATTTAATAAAGCCTCTTAAAGAACATTGCAAACAGTTGCTAATTAAGCACCATAACTGTCTTAAACCCACAAAATTAGCAATATGCAATTAATAGGATGAGCTGTCACTCATTGAAAGCTTAATATGCAGCAAAGCAGCCAAATAAAAGGATATGATGGTGTAAAATTCTTGACACTATGCTGGTAACCTAGGTGATAGGTTAGGCACAAAACCTCCACTTGACAAGGATACTGGGGATGACTTCACCATTTGCTGTGAGGGCAGTAAGCTGGCTTCTATTCTCTTATACTCACATGCTAACTTGGAGCGACATTATGTGAACTTTGTAATGGTGCTTCAAGAACACGCACTTACACTTTCACTTATGACCTTAGCTGGCCATGATAAATGGACTGGGAGTCATCCTCAAATGTCAGTGAGATTAAATAATCTAACTGAAAAATACTGCTAAAATTTGAGATGGCTGACATAATTGCCATATTTTCAGGGGTATAAATTTCAACCAATTCACTTAGACTGGTGGGATTTAGTTTTTTTTTTTTCCTCACCTTGCTTCCCTTTTAATACGTGCATTATCAGTCTGTATGATCAGAACCCTTCCAGAGCTCTGGAAGACTGGTCAAAGCATAAAGTAATGTATTAGATTTACATAGGTTAGAAACATGTTCCTCCTCCCTGAGAAAAACATTTTCATCAGTTCTTTTGAATTTCTCTTATATTTCTCATTGACTTTAAAAGGATGAAGAATGTGTCACATAATACATTATATATTTTCTCTGTTCAGTTATCAAGATCTTGATATGTTACTTACTGATATTTTTTAAAATTTATTTTAAATATGGCATTAAAATTCACAAATTATTTCAAAAGGAACATAAATTCCACAGAAAGGACAGATTTACAAAATTTTAAAGCAAATTTCAAAAGCTCAGCTGTCATCATACCATCCGTTGCAATGAGTATAAATAACTTCCTTTTAATATATGAAGCATTGGGAGTAGAGAAAAAAAATATATATGCATAGCAGGAAAACTCCAGGTGCTCCTAGAGTTATTTGGGACCTTTTCCAGTTGACAGTATGGAAATACTGTCAGTCAGGCCAGAAAGCTTGTTGCTATGGGGACACAATAACAGAATCATTTGACAACTTGGCAGTTGTTAGAGTTGGCAGAGAGAACCCTGGGAGAGGGGCTGTTGGATGATTTCAGGTGGGTGTGCACTGGGGACGGATGGGTGGCTAGGAGAAAAAAAGACTGAGAAATTCTTTCAATCTCTCCTTTATGTTGGAGTAGGGTTTTAGTCTGTTTTGTTGCTTCTTTCCTTTTTTTTTTTTTTTTTTTTTTTTTTTTTTTGTCTTTTAGAGTGTTCCTACTTAGAAGCTTAACATCTTTGTAAAAAGGAGAGAAGACCCATATTCAGACATTCAGACATCAGCTAGCTATGCATTCACCCTGGGATGAATATATATTGAAGTGCAAAAAAATTATGCAAGAGCTGGCAAAGAGATAAGGCTGCATAAAAAGCCAATATGATTTTGGCAGTTCCCTCTGAGGAGTCATATCATAAACCAAGAAGATTATAGTTCCTCTGTAGTTCAGATGTGATGGTAGTTAGAATATTGTAGTGGCTGCAGTACATAGAGAGTCAGAGATTAACTAGGAAGAATTTAAAAACAGGTAGAAGTAATTATCAAAAACTGGAGGCTGGTTTATAAAGATGAAAGAACTAACACTGTTTAAGTTGGCTGAATGTCAGATAAGATGCATGTCACTGGTTCACTAATATTTCAAGAGTCTGAACATCAAAGCAGTCAAGGAAATATTTAGTTGAATAATAGTATTCTTGGAAGAAATTGGGGTGGAACAGAGGAAAATAAAAACCACACTAGACATAAGGGAAGGAATCCTACTTCTGAGTCTATTGCATTTAAGACTGACCACAGTTTCTGAGGAACAATATTATACACTTGGAAAGTCCCAAATGATGTTGGATGCATGGAAATGTATATTAGGAATGCATGGAAAATTTATATTAGGCAGAAGTTTTAGTACTGTAATGTATTTCAGTGGAGAAATATACAAATCCTTCTATTTCTTTTACTGGCAGGAAGTGAGAAAAATCTGGTGACTGTTTTGGGGTGCTTTTCTAGATGAAAGACAACAAGGATTGAAAAGTCATTCTGTGGCAGTGCATGAGGAGTTGGCAATGTGTCATGTTTGAGTGATGCACTTACATCCAAAAATCGTCAGGGTTCCAATGCTGCAAGAGAATCCAGGTAGAGAAACAATGTCCTAACTCCATCATAGACAAGAAACAGTGAAGTTTCCTAAACTGCATTGTGGTCTAAATATATTGAAGATTGTGTAATTATATAATTTAGGGTATTTGGGAAAGATTTCTGTTCTGTAGCAGTTTTTCAGGGGGATACTCTCTCCATTGTCCCCACTAGAAGAAATAAAGAAAGTGATAAATGTTTTCTATGTTTTCATGGCTCAGTATAAATATCAGATGCGTTCATAGATTTGAATCCTTTCCTAGAGGCAAGCTGTCTCTGTTTCTCTTCTGTTCTCTCATGATCACACCACCCAGACTGTTCCCTTTCCCTGTGCAAATCAAAATCAATTAAAAATATCCCCACAGGACTCAATTTTCAGAGAACCTACATATCCACACCTCTAATGGAAGTCAATGATAGCTGCAGGCATGTGGCATCTCTGAAACTCAGGCTCTATAGAGCTAAGTAAAGAAAAACATATGGATTTTTTAGGTAATATACCATGGGAGAAATCTCTAAATAGGCCCTGAAATAATGAAACTACATGTTTTATACTATAGTCCAACTCGCAGCCACTAGTCCATCTCACCACAGGGGAAAAAGAGGATATTGAGAATTATTGAACATTGGCAATTTTTGCTGTGGATCAGCTTGAAGTTATTTAGCACAGATGTTTCTGTAATTGTGACACACTGGGAAAATCCACATGCTCAATAGCCCTCAAACTTGCACTTCCATCTGTGCAGTATGATGGTCTACAGTTACTGCACACAGCTGCAATATAAAGCACACAGAGTTCTGTCTGGCTTAAGATCTGCTCAAAGATTTTTCTTAGCACCATCTGCACTTTTTATCTACCTGTCTCCCTATGGTTCTGTGTTTAGATGCAGTACGGTTATAAGACAGTAAAATATAAGCCTAGTGAAAATAGTAATGTGTAAAGAACTGTACAAAATTTAACAGTGTGGTTAGAAACCTCTCATGATGATAGGAATTTAACAGTAAACTGTGAAATCCATCAGTATTTCTATTTATATTTGAGTCAGTTTTTGAACTATATTAGTACCAACTGAAAGATAAGATTGTTATACTAGAAAAAGAGCATGATTTAACCCACAGTGGTGAAAATTATGCTTCTGGAAACTGCTTCCTCATCCTAATATCTTCTTAGACTTTGATCACATTCCAAAAAGTACAGGGAAAAAAAATCCACCTCTGCTGATTTAACAAACATTTTGGAATCAAAACAGTGTGTACCAATCTAGAAAATTAGAGAGGAAGACTTCCACTACCTTTGAAATTTAAATAGGATTGAGTGTTAATTATTCATAACTTATTTGCTCAGTTCAGGCTCAGGATACAAAGAAAGAAGAAGGTAATCTTTCAAAATTTAGGAATATGTGGCTCAGTGTAGAGAGACAGAAGCTGTTTTTGGTATTATCCAGGCAGTGAGAAAGGTGTTGGTGTCATATTATTTTTTCCCTATGTTGCTGCAGCTGTGGGTCCATTATGTACTCCTTGTCTGAGGAGAAAGTGAGACTGTTATCTCAGCCCTTGACTTTATAGCCCCAATAGTAGAGTGGATTTGTAATTTAATTTTTCTCTGCAGAGAGCTGCTGCTTTTGTTCTGAAACCCTTTCTTGCAATATCCTGATCCAAGCCACTTCTGTGGCTGGTTGTTACATTGGGAAGTGCAGCAATTCCAACAAGAGGACACTGTAAATGTTTCCCACCATGTAGCCATGCTAAATAATGCAAGAGAACTTCTGTATTCTCCCATTTAACAGGAAACCATCTCACTTCTAAACCAGGCTGTAATCTCACATGATTGTCTGGAATGCTCACAGAATTCAGTCCTGTAGAAACCTGGAATATTAATGACAGAGTTTTGACTTTTGCTAGAAATATCTTGGGATCTGGAACTGTCAGAACCTCTTTTTTATGTCTTCCTTTTTCCCTCTTGACTTCTGCTCTGGGAGCTCAACTTAATCATGTTCTGAAAGAAACAGCTAACTGTACATCAGTGTTGCAGAACCAGCATATTTTTTCTGGGATATGTTTTATCCAGCCTTTCAATCAAATTATTTTTGTTTATTTAGATTATAGATGGTGGAGCCACAGATAGATGCACAGTGTGTAGTCATCCAGCACTGCTGCACATCTGTTACTGTATTTATGTAACACTTTCTTTCTATCAAAAAACAGAGGGCTTGTGCTCTAGCACATAATATTAAGACACTACTTCTCTGGATGCAAAATTAAGTTTCTGCCTAGAGTGCATCAGGACAAGCCAATACACAGACATCTTCAGGAATCCCCAGTGTCAGGAAAGACTAAATTTTATATGGTAATTCTTAAACCTCCGTAAAAACTATGATGGTGAAGAATGTTATGCCCTCCATTCTCATATCCTTTCCCTTATGTTAAGGTTGAATTATTATGCCAAAATTCCTGGTTGGTTTTTTTTTGGTTTTTTTTTTTCCCCTTTTTTTTTGCCTCTTTGGAATGACTCTGGGGAGCCCTTAACAATACATGTCAAAATGTAAGGGCTGCACTGCATTGTGAACTGCTCTTCTGCTGACTCATCTGCCACAGCTAATCAAGACTTTTTGGTCTACATACTACAGCATTTTAAACCTTTTAGCAGTAAAGCAGTGCTTTTTGCTCAAAAGCTTTTAAATTATAGCACATGGTGGGTGGCTGATAAGATTTTTTTTTTCTTAAGTGGAAACTCTTTTCTTGTTATTGCTACCTGGTGTCATGTTCTATTTATCAAGTCACAAAGTCTTTGGTGTCCAGTACCTTTTATTTTCTGAGGTAGGGAATTGTTTTCCATTTAGGCAGCCCCACACCTTTTCAGTTTGGTCCAGTGGCACCTGTTAGTGACACACAAGCCTAGGTTATTTTTTCCTTGTCCCACCAACACAGTAGAAAGAGGAACATTGGTCCTGAGTCTGCAGGCTTCAGGAATGAAGCTGGGGACAGGAAAGATTACAGGGAATTTTCTGGGTACCACAATTTCAGTTCATTGTAGTTTCTTTGGTGAGGAGACAAAAGAGCACAATTTCCAGGATTTTGTAGTTTTATGCTTTCCCTGCTGTTCCAAGTTGTCTGTGTTGTTCTCTTTTGCCTGGAAGTCCTAGCAAGTGCTGTCCAGTCCAGTACTTCCACAGGGGACTCACATGACTTGAACTAAATGATTTTCTTCAACACTTCAGCAGCTGGGGAAAAAAAGCATTGTTTGCAAAGGAACAATATGTGCAGCTTGATGAATGGTACAGTCTCTGTGTGTTGCTTCTATAGAACATCTCAAACGTTGTATCACTGCTTTGTGTTCTCAGCAGTTTTCCTTTCAGGCAGCTCCTTCCTCCAGGATGAAACAAGATGAATATTGTTTCCTTTGGGATTCACAGAAACTGTATTCACTGTAGAAGTAAAAAATTACTGTATTTAGGACCTATATTGTGTAAACTGCTCATTTTGCAGTGATTTTTTTACCACCACATTTCCCACTACTTAATTCTGAAACTTCCTTACCAATTCACTTTATCATTTGGGGATTATAATAAAGAGCTCGTTTAAGGATTTTATAGAGATATCTGTATTTAGAAGTACAGCACATGATCACCCAATAATTTTTTTAGAGGGTTAATATTTACTTCTGATTTTGTGCTTACAAAAAAACCCCAAAGTGGTTATTTTGCAGATGCAGAGATTTAAATTCCTGTACGATCTAATACATATCTTTGACTATTGTACTTGAATAGAAGCTCTACCTTGAATTGCTTTTAGTTTGATTGCAAAATGATTATTAAAAATCTCAAGACTTGCAATGATAGGGAAGTGGTGGATGTCCCATTCTTTGATGTATTCAAGACCTGGTTGGATGGAGCTCTGAGCAACTTGGCCCAGTGAAAGGTGTCCCTGTCCATGGCAAGGAGGTGGAACACAATGATCTTTAACATCCTTCCCAACCCAAACCATTCTATGATTAATTCTATAAATTCTGGAGTCGGAGTAAGTTATAGATGGCATGGTACATGTAGACTTTCAGTTCTTATCCAGTGAATCACACAAACTCTTTGCTGCTACTTAATGATGATGCATTTTTCTGACTCAGCTACACTCTTTTTTATCTCCAAGTTCCCATAATAAGAGTTTGAGAAATTTAAAGATACCTCTGTTTTTAATTTTGGGTGTATTTTGTATTTCTGGCTGGTGTTTCTGCTCCACAGAACTATAGTATTATTTACTTCAGCAGCCAGGAATTATGAAATCCTAGGACAAGAAAAGAACTTCAAGAAATCATCGCTTCCCTTTTGTTTGTTTAACTTTTATTTAAAGCAAACTTCATTCTTTGGTCTTCTCCACTCTGAATGAAACTACTCATTTCCTTCAGTCTTTGCCCATAGGCCATATTTTTAAATCTCTGATCTTTTATTTTAATTTTATTTTATTTTATTTTTTGCTAGACTCTCTGCATTGATCTATGAGTTTATTGAAGTATACTGCCCAGGAGTAGACACAATATTCTGTCTAAGGTCACACTTTTGAATAAAACATTGAACAAAGCAGAGGGATTACTTCACATTTCCTTCCAGTCATAGTTTTTCTTATACATCCTGCTGCAGAGATTCTGAGGTATTTGTCTTTTTCACATCAGCATGACACTGTTGACTCATGTTCACTTTGTGATCTTTTTCAATCCTTCATTTATTTTTTCATAGAACTGTCTATAGAGCATTTCCCTCATCCTGTATTTATGTAGTTAATTAGTCATGACTAAGTATGGGATTTTATTTTTACCACTACTAAATCCTGTAATATTTTCTGTCTGTATCTCTGATTTTTTTAAGATCATCTTGAATTCTGTCCTTGTCCTCTAACATTGTTTTGGTCCCTCCCAGGAAATGGTATCAGTTAATTTCATAAGCCTGGTCTCTGTTCCTTTTAGATTATTAATGCAAATACTGAATTGTATCAAGCACAGAGGAGACAGACCATTAGAATGTGTCCTGTTAGGTTTTCCGATGAAAAACAAATTGAAGACATAATTACATTGTCCTAATACACACATGTAATGGTTGACTGAGAACTGATGATATAGTTATATTGTATCAGCTAAAAAATTGCATTGTATTTTGAGTTTAAACATGGATAGTAAATATTCTTCTAAAAAGGCACATAATATTTCTTTCTGTCTATATATGCCTTTTTAGGGTTGCCACAAATTTCATCTGTGACCTCAAAAATCGTGCTATCAAAACTGATGTTGAAATCTGTAAAATTTTGTGAAACATTTTGGTATAAAAAACTGCTATTAAAAAAAACCCCAAAAATTTTGAAATGTTCCAAGCAGCTCTAATAACTGTAAGTGAACTTCTGAACAGAAAAACTTTAGGTTGCAGAAAGTGCAATGTTATCCAACAAAATAAGACTAAATTGAAAAGAGGAAAAATGGATTAATTTCAAGGAAATCTTTCTGACAATAACATCAATGACTCTGAGCTCTCATGGGAAGATATAGAAAATTCTTTGTGTTTCTGCCCATGGCAAGGAGGTTGGATTAGAACTTCAGGGCCCAGACTTTTTTAGACTTAAGCAGTCAAGTACCCAACAGGGACCAGCTGTGCCATGACAGGCAAATGAGCCCATCTGAGGTCACACAGAGAATTAATGCAGACACTTCACAAGTCTACAGCTGCTAGAACCAAGGAGCACATGACCTCCATTAGGCACTGAAAAGAAGGGAGCCAATTCTCCTGAACTCAGTATAGTTCAGCGCCTGAAATTGTCCACAAGGCTTAGTACACAGTGGATTTTGTTTTAAATTTTTTACTCGTTTCCTATTGTTAGGAATTTAAAGCAATGACACTTTTTTCTTTTTTTTGAGGTAGTCTAGTTTGTATTATAGCATGCTTATTGTAAACCTTCACACAGAGAGAAAAATCTTCACTATTTATGTTTAAAATAACATAATTCTTTTTGAGGAGAAAGAAAGAGTAATGAATATCGTACCAGTGACTGTAGCTTGAAGAATCTGCTTTGAATATGTGAAGGAATCAAAAACAAATAAGATTTCTTCATAAATGTCTGCTACATGTTGTCATCAATTTTTCACTTTATTTACTCCTCGCAGCCAACAACCCTACTCTTCCTACTTTTTATATGTTATTTTATATTGGTAGTAATAAAGAACAAGAGAGAGAAAAACCATATGTGACAGATGTTAAAGGCACACTTAATGTGCAATTGGGAAAAGCATTGCAGAAATGAGGACTACTCAGGACCATACAGTGGAAAGTAGTGCATCACACATAGGAGGACAAAACTTTTCTGATTTGAGGAAGGGTGAATTTAGCCTAGCTCCAGATTAACCATGGTCCCAGAGTCACAGATGTGCGTTAATACTGTGCTGATTTCTAGAGGAAGGTCTTGCAGGATTAGGGATCTGCAGCTAGAGGCTGGAAAGAAGAGGGTGAACTATGAGAAACACATGCCACTGACTTATTTTACATCCTGCTGCCCTCCTAGGTGCAGAAATTCTGGCACTCAGGTATATTTATCAGTTTTGGCACAGTTCCTCCTGGAGCCTCAGGATTCACCTTTAAGGAGGGAGACAGATTTCTGCCAGCTAGAGGCAGCTATTTTGGGTGAGGCTGAGGCTGCTGCCAACCCATAGAAATGGTTTTCTTTGGTGGATGAGTGTCTATTCCTGTGCTATTCATTTTTCACATAATTTTTGTGTTTGAGCAGTCTGTGTCTGAATATCTTCTGTAATTGTGTAAGGAATGCTCAGCTTTGATTTTGATTTTTGGAATTAAACTTGATTTGGATGAATAAGAAAATGAGAATATAGATAGAAAACCTAAGGAAAGTTTTCATTGGGAGCAGTAAGTGTATGGGGCCTTTTGTTTGTATTTGGTTTTCCTGACATGCACATTAAGTAATTTCCATTGTTTGGAGTAATTTAATGACAATTTTATTTAATTTTATATAATGTACATCTTTTTTCTGAAGTTGTAAGGGAAATTCACACAAATTGAATCAGAATTTGTCCTCCTTCCTGAACTTTGCCTGTTTTCATGGCAAGCTTGTCAGAAAAAAAGACTGTGTTCTGCTAAGTATTTACATACAGTATGACAGTTTAGGTTTGATCTCAAGCTGGACCCTAGACACTACTGTAATGCAAATAATAAAAAAGAATTTGCCTACAGAGAGCCTATGTATATATTTCCATATCAGGATTTTTCTTCCATTTTTGTTCTTTCCCTTAGAAGTTTAGAGGATTCTTTACTAGTCACTCAAGTACTAAATATTTAGCATCAATTCATATGAAAGTTACTTTGATCTTTGTGTAAATAAACAGGCACTGTTTCTCCCATAGGACTCTTTCTGGAAAATTATTTCTTTCATCAAGTAGTTTGTTGCATCTCTGTGAACATCAATACTGCTTCCTTCAGAACTTCAAACAAATATTTCCTGCACGTTTACAGAAAACATATTAAACACTATAAATGGCAACCTGCCTTGAACCTGATTCAATAGTAGAAGTGAGGTGTGAGCAGCTGAGTGACACCGTGCTCTTCTGGCATCATTATCTGGAAGATAAATGTCATATATGGGATGTCTTTTATAGCAACATGAACAATACAGTTACAGACGTAAGAATATTTTCTTTATGCAACCTGAATGCTAAAGCATTGATAGTAAAAACCTTGTAATTATAGTTTACCTTTGGTTACTGATAATCATCCTGGAAAGTCACAAAGAATTATAACAAAAACTAAGATGGTAATTCAAGTGCAGATCTTTTATAGATGGGGAGGTAAGAAAAAAATAAATGTAACAAACTGGGAATAGACAGAGAATAGAAATCCCATAATGATTTAAGTTTACCTCTGCAAAATTTTCAGTGGAATATTTGTTCCTTCTCCAAAATAGGTTGCAATCTCTGAGGCCTCATCTCTATTTACTTTGTTATCTGCTTAAACATGTGGCCAGAATCTGGTCTTCAGTATCTTCAGTATCTTCAATGTGATATATTGCACAGGAAGCCATGGATGACTATCCCTAGTTTCAAAATGTTTTCTGCAGAAGAATAATTTGTTGAGTCTCTGAGAAAAAACAAGTGGTTTTAATGAGTGATTGTTTTCTCAAGCCGTCTTCCTGGAACTAATTTGTATGATTGTCCTCTTCACCTTGTTATCATCTCTTCAAATTTTGACTTATCAGAAGGGTATTTTGAAAGTTTTCTGTAGACCTCCTGCTTTCTTATAGAACAAACCAGCCATCTGTGAAGTCAATTTTCATAGCTTTACTGGTTTTGAGTGCTCTTTTTTGTACTTAGAATGCTCTGAAATTATTTTAATTGAATCAAAGTCATAAATTATAATGTCTGGGAGACACTGCAATGTAATTGTTTCTCTTTGTAATATTTGCATTCTAACTCAGTCATCCTCTCCAGCATCCTGCTTTGGAACTCCATTTTGGCCATATAAATCATTCACTTCACCATCAGTCAAGGCTCTGCTGTATAATTCTAATTTTGTTAAGTGATATGAATATTGAATAGCTGAGGTTTATTATCTTTGAATGAAGGCACTCTTTATTCTTCCTGTCTTAAGACTCAGTTAATATTCTGAATAAATACACGGCTTCCAAATAGGTACACAATTGGCCTTTAGTTAATCTTCAACCAAAGAGATTAGGGAAACTCAAGCCTGTTTGATCCTGCAGATCATTTGAATCTACAAATAATTTTCGTCCTTTCCAGTTTCTCTTCACAAGAAGCAGCTTTTCATTTGTCACTGTCCAAAAGAGGAAGTTCTCTAATTCCTGAATGAGCTGACACACACAGAAAATATGAATGATTTTACGACATTTACATATTTATCCAAGACAGCTTACAAACCTGCACTCTTTCAGTTTCTAAGCTATGTAGATAATGCTTTTATATAATTATTAACATTAATTCTCAGTTTGATTTCAGTGTTCAGGTACTTTACGTTACTTGGACAATGAATAGATCCCTACAGCCTTTTCAAATAGACTAAATCCTCAAAAGAGCAGAAAGCCATGGACACAAGATTGGCTTCTAGTCTTCAGTCCAGGAGTAGGACTTGCATAACATCGAAGACCTTTTGGGAAGGGTTGTACCAGAGGGCTAAATGTGCTGTTTCCAGAGAGAATGCTAAAAGAGAGTAGAGCCTTGAACTTTTTGGATGGCCTGTCTTTAAAGCAGACATATTAATTCATGATTATTTGAAGCACCAGTAAACTGAGATAGGAGTGAGGTATAGACAGGACTGCTGAGCAGTAAATGAGACATTGCACTATGCAAATACACTGCTGAAAATCTGAAGAATTGTTAGTGCATGTGTAAAAGATTTAATTGCCTCAAATGCTGTTAAGATCAAAGAAGGACTTTTCCCATTGTAGCAAGCAGTGCAAAGAAGCAACTGCTGATCTGCTCCCTCTATCCCCTGCCTGAATGCGCCTCCTGAATTCTGAGAATTTGGATGTGAGTTAAGCCACCTGACTTGAGCTAAGACAAAGGTGGTACTATTGTCCAATTATCTTAGGTTTAACTACAATCAAAGAAGACTGGAGAAGAAGAATGTACTCACAAGGACAGGCAACTCAGCAGCTGTGCTGAAAATTAGCCCTGTCTAGGTCTGGCAGGGGCAAGCTGTAACCCATTGACTCAAGATGTGAAGCTCAGGTCAAAAGAGGAGGAAGACTGAGCATGGGACTGATTAGCAAAGGAATAATTTCAACAGTAGTATAAGAGAAGTGTTAGCCAATGAGAATTGATTACTTTGTTTGCTAAAATGTATATATGTGAGGTTTTGAGTGACCTTGGGATCCCTGCCACTGAGAAGATCAGAAGAAGTGGACCACCAGAATGCTATTTGGATCCAAGGGTGATGGAATATTATCTCTTAATCTGACTCTCTGACAGTCTATTTCTTTCCCTGTTCCCTTTTTTCTATTTGTTTCTATCTCTCTCTACCTCACATAATTTGTTAAATAAAATCCATACAATTGACTTCACCATGTAGTCTTGTTTGCACCTTAATTCAGGCAAAGACATCTCTCCCATAATTGTAAAATCAGATTTTAACAGCGTGTTATAAAGACCCCTTCCCTAGAGCAATCAGAATTTATAAACACTGTCTCGCTGAAACACTTGGAAACATAGACCATGATGGCTTTTAACAATCATGTATTTCATAGACTCTTGAGTTTAATCAGGAGCGGGACATAGTTCTAGAAGAGATCTTGGATTGATCCAGGGAAATAATCCCAGTCCTCCTACAAGAGTGTATTTTGGGGCCTTGATATCATCCTATAGTCTATCTCATGAGTTTTGGTGATAGCAAAAGTAAACATGACCTCACTTTCTAGAGTTGTGGAAAATGTAATAATGAAAGCATGTATCTATTAATTTGTCAGTTCACAATCTCTCACTTTAGAAACAATCCTGTTAGGAAGTTGACATACTGACATATTTGACATTAAGTTGAATGTTTGGAGTTATTTCATTTTCCCTTTGATAAGTACATTTTAAAAGCTGTGTTTGTTATTTGCTCATGTTGAAGTCTGTGATTAAAGTGTGTGTCACTGATAGTATTAACATACAATCAGAGGCATTGTCATGGTTTGGATTATGGTTGGTTAAATTCCAGAGAGAGTTTTCCAAGTACTATCACTGTACTGTACATTCTCAATCATCAATAGAACATTGCTTAGACACTTATTAAATATAAATAGGATATGACTATAAAGTTTCATGAATTTTTGTCTTATGTTTTTTAATTGCCACTGTTTTCTTTCTTCTTCTAGAGTACACTCTCAGCTGGTTCTGCTGTCCTCTGACGATAAAAACAGTTTCAGGCAGGTCAGTAAAATGCAATGAAGATTTACTTTTCAGAAAGACAGAGGGGTTGGGTTTATTGATTGCAAGTCTTTAACTGAAAGACTAGTCTGTTTAATTTTTCAAACTCTTCTTTGCAAAAACCTGTTTGTTACACAGTAAATCTCCAGTTAACCTGGTTTCTGAAGCCACTTAACCCACAGCAATTACACTGATGGGCCAATGCTATCTCTGGGATAACTCTATTATGAGCAGTTGGATTACACTGTTTTTGGATTACATTGTGCTGGTTTAATCTATAGCAGGAAAAATAACTGCTCAGTATACTTCTGAAAAGAGGCAACTTTCTCAACACACTGGATTCAGGGAGTCCAAACCGGCAACAGTTTCAGAAATATATAGTGGGAGAGGGAAAGAACTCCTGCTTTTCAGCCTCCTACATCCCTGCTGGTCCCTCCCTCTCCTAGTGACTTCTCAGTGCCCTCCTTCCTCCTTCTCCCCTGCTGCTGTTAGCTCTAAGAATTAAATGGGTCAAGCCAGTGGGTCACTGACAGTGCAGAATGCACCTCACCACGTGTTGCCATGAACCACAGAGGATTACATGCTTAAGTTTCTCAGAGCCTGTTTTATAGGCCCTAATAAAAATCTGCTCTTGATAAGACAGGGGGAAGAGGGAGACAGAAACAATGTGCATATTTTAAAGATGAAGACGGTTTTCAGCTAATAGATGTAAAGAAAATATTAGCAAAATTTCTAATGGCAGCTCCTTTGAAAGGACTTTCAAACGGAGTGTTCCTTTGTTCCTTCTCATTAAAGAGAAAAAAAAGACCCTCCAAAGTCCATCCACTCACAGCTCAGGATACTCGTACTAAAAGGGAAAGAGATCAAATCTTTCACATGCTATTTGGTATCAGTCCCATCACGTTATGTAACATGACTGCCTTGTCACAACATAATGCACTGGGGAGGAATGACAAAAGGCGTTTTTCACAGCTACTTTTGAAGAAGCCACAGCACTTCAAACAGGCAACTTAATATATTTTCTTGGTAAAGGACTTGCTCTAAAGACAGATTGAAAATGTGCTCTTTTCCCAAGTGCATCTGTAGAAATACACTCATTCTTCAAACATTGTTGCATGAAATAAATGAACATCATAATACATAATGCCTTTACACAGGAAAGAATAGTTTAGGTACATATGTATTTTAGTTTCTCTGGGTGTATGTAGCAATCAGGATGGTATGTGCAACATATGGAGTTGCACATGCTTAATATCTATGGACTAACTTTTGGGATTACTTTGAGTATGATGATCCTTAGTGTAATAACTGGTTTAATAGTTTTAGCACAAACACTGAAGTTTCAATAAATTATATTTAAATTGCAGTCACCATGAAATGAGAGCATTTGTGCCAGTGGCCATTTTATCTGTCCCACAGTTCTTGTAATAATGGTGACAACTTATTTTCCTGATCCATCAGAAGCTCCCTTCTCACCATTCTTTTCTGAGGTGCTTTGCCCTCCCGTTTTTGTCACCTGTTTTACCTACCTGTTTTCTATACTCATCTCAGCAGTCACTTTGGATGTCTTTCATCAGGTCTAAAGGCTCCAGTAATGGCCTTTGTGTTAATTCCAGCAGTCCATATTGCAGAAATCAGATCAGAGCATTAGCAATGGAGGTTTGACTTGACTCTCCATCAAGACTACAACTCTTGAACTTGGTTACATCCAGAGCTGATGTACGGAAGAGTGCCTGTTCCTTGGCAGCTGCATGGTCTTGTCACCTTTCACTTATCTTCCCAGCAGTGTTGTGTCCTTTGTCACGCTGAACTGCCATTTCTGGAAATGTCACCTCCTCAAGCAGAACAATTATGGATATAATGTATCAGTGCCAAGAATGAGTGATTCAGTAATTCACTGGTGCTTGAAAATGTCAGTTCTAGAAATACTCATGCCTTCCTTAAGTTCGACTGTGGCTCAGGGTTAGTCCACAAAAAAAAAAAAAAAGGGGGACTTAAAAAGTGAGAGAAACTAGAGAAATCCAGAAAATTCTCTATCCTTGACTTCTATTGGTATCTAAGCCTTAAAAATACAAAATCCTAGAATACTTGCAGAACATTTTGCTTTTGAACTTGAAGAGTAGAAATTATCTAAGTTTGAATTTTTAGCTTTTTCATCACAAAAGTAATTTTTTTGCAGGCAGGTTGTTTATGAGACTGAAGCTCATTGCTATTGAAGTAAGTGATTCCAATAACGTTAGATCAAATCTGCTTGTTTATTTTATATTTCACTAGTTTAGATTCAATGCTAATTTTCTTTCCTTGAAAATATTAAAATCCTTTTGCATTAAGAAATTAAATTTTGGGGGGGAGATATAGTCGGTGGTCCCTATTTTAGCTTTCAACTTAACTCATAGAAATAAAAATGTAGCGATAAAAAATGCCTCTGTATTTTCTTTCTAACTAGAGGGGATGGAAGGGAAAGTCAATACTTGGCTGGAATCATGAGCAGCTTGTTGGCTGAGTAAATCAGTCAGGAGCCCTGCAGCTGGTCAGCTTCACCTCACCGATAAATGTCACAACTCACTGCTGTCAATATGAATTACCAGAAAAGGTTTCCTAGGAACTAAGGATGAGGGAGCTGTTTTCCTTTGAATTAATTATATGGGCCAAAATAATACCGAAACAAGATTAGAATAGGTTACTCTGACTAGGAAATTATTTAAATGCACCCCAAAAGCAAGAAAAAAACATGGAAAATATTGTGGCCAGGACAGAAAATGCAGAAAATGTGTGACTTTAGCAGTGGCTTGAGAGGTTAGAATGTGTTACGTTGCAAAGCAAGTTTGCTTTAGTTTTCAGTGCTAGAAAAGGTATCAGAGGAAGAGGGAGTTTTCTATGGAAAATGAAGGAAGGCAAGAATTGTTTAAAGTTATTGCAGTAAAATTGGTTCCCAAGTCACTGACAAGGTGCTCTGTGCAGCTCCAGCAGATCTCCTCGTGGGAGGGTGCATGGGCACCTGGTGCCACCACCTGCAGTCCGGAGCAGGAGGCACCCACTGAGCACAGGCATTCTGTGCTGTCCCTCTGAAACGAGAGGAGCACTGTGAAAACAGACCATGATCCCAAATTAGTTTCAGCCACAGAGAATAAGGAGCACCCACCAGTCTCTGAGCTGGCTGGGCTGTAAGCACTTCTGACATTTGTTACCAGAAATAACAGTGTGTGGGTAGCTGCCTCAAAACAGAATGGTGCAGATTTTAATCGCTTCTTCTACACCTTGTCCTCATGTATTGTGTGTTATGCTGCACCCAGTTGTTGCCATTGGACCTGACAGGATGTTGACATGGCAACATGTTCTTTGGGACAAAACAATAAAATAGTAACAAACGAAAAATGCTATTTTTGTGTATCTGTAAAGCGTATGTCCACATACTACAAGCAGTTACTATGCTGGTCAAAAAAAATTGAATTCCTTTTTCACAGAAAAGGACATAAAAACTAAAGAAGATGTTATGATCACTGATAAAAAAAAATAAACCCATAAAAGATCAAAAACAAAAACCTTCTTGCAAGGAGAAAGACTTTCTGAAAACTGAAATGGGACAGTTATTTTAATTAAAATCCTTAATTTAGAAATGATACATTATTTTAATTTCAATAAAAATGGTTATTTTTATTCAGTGAGACAGAATACAGAACAGAACAGGGTAAAAATATATTTTAAAAGGTGTTAATATGAGTGAATTCTGAACAGAAATTGAAAAAACTCAAAACAAAATTTTCACTCGGTATGGATATTTTATTTTTAACAGTTTACGAAATGCTACTGTATTATTAAGGATACAAAAATAATAAGAATCAGATGCATGATTTCTAAATGAAGACTGTCAAATGCACAGTGCAGATATATAAAAATTAAACATTACAATATCACTGTAAAATTTCTGCAAAGAATTCTTGGTGACATCAACTTGACTTTGTGACACGTTTTGATTTTGAGTGCCTTAAACAATAGAAAATTCTCCTGTCAAGTTTTTGAAGCAACTCTCTATATCCTTATGTAAAATATGGTAATGCACTTAACATTTAATCCAGCATACCTACTTAAGCCACACATTTCCCTACAATATTAAAATCAAACCCCAAGTCAGAAAGCATATTTCCATTTCATTAAAATAATGGTTTTTGACTTTATTCAAATGAATCAAGGAAATAATAAAGTTTTAGGCTTTCTTCCCAATTGCTTTGAGCACCAAAGTGGACAAGTACATTACTTTGATTATAGTAAAATTACATTTCTCAGTGGAAATAAATGTTCTAGCACTGCATGGAAGAAGATAGCAAAGGATGAAAAAATAATGAGTAGCAAGGCAATTTTTTTGACAATAAAGCAGGTTTTGGTACACTTAGGCCATTTCCTTAATTATCTATTAAAATTATCTGGATACCACCTTTGATATCACATGGAAATAAGCAAGATAAATTATAAACTAGATATGAACACAGCTTTTGCTTAGTGTCCTGGGGCTTTGCTCTGCCCACAATACTAATTCACTAACAGTGAATTGCTACCAATTCACTGTTTTCCTCTATGATTTCTAGGAATGTAGCAGTCCAGTCAGAGGCACAGAAGCAATTGGTGCAGGCTGGCAGCCCTGAGTCCCTGGCATATGGCACATGAGTGTTTCTGTAGAGAAACATGGACACTGACAGGTGTCAGGTTCTTTCTAGTCCTGCAGTAGAGCATGCTGATATATCAGAGATGCTGAAGAACAACAGAGAGAGCTCATTCCTGCTCAACAGAACCAATGTGCATGCTCCATAGGGTGCCCAAACCTTTACCTCCACCTAGATTTGCAGTCAGAAATGCAAGAACTCTGCACACTTCACTGGCCCATTATGTTGTAGCAGCTACTCAGCTCCTCCTTTTCAATTAAATTTGCATCTACCTTGATCTGATAATGCAGGGTATTTAGAAAGGAATTGGCAAAACTACTGCGTAGGCAAGTATTGTGCTTCCTTTGTGCTGAGAGGTAACCAGAGCATACCTGTGAAGCTTGATTAGTATTTTGGCATGTGTATAAATCACACTGCAGAATTTTTAGGCTGGACAAACTGCATAGATGCGTAGGTAACACCAGATGCATGTTATTGGAGAGCTGCAACTGAAATGCAGAGCTTTACTCATTTCATTTAGTGTTTTTTTGAAAACAAGAATATCTAATCTTAGTAGGAGACCAGGAATATGTGGTATTTTTGCAGCTTTGGTTAGTGCATGGTGTGATGCTACATCAAGAAAAAGTAAGAATAATCCATAGCTGAAATAATTATTTTTTTTAATTACATGCTTCACCTTTATTTTGTCTTTATTCTGCTCTTTCTCCAGCCAAACTCTTATTGCCTCATATGCATTGATACAATAACTGTCTTGAAAAATTCTTACTCCAGTAATTAGATAGTTGGGAAATCAGTTTTATGGAAACCAAGGACACTTCCCAGCATGCTAGATCACAAAGATACTTGTAATGGAGCATTTGTTTTAAAGTAAAGTACATTCACTTAGTTATGTAATAGTGGAAGTCAGTTCAGGATCCTTCCCTCGTCTATACTTTTTATGTTCTACTCTTGGGAAACACGTTCTCCAAAAATCTTTTCCTTATATTCCTCTTAAAAGCACAGAAATGCTTTTAGCTCCTGCCAATAATCTCATTATTTAAGACAACTCTATTGAAGCAAAAATTAAATGTAGAGGAATCCGCTTCCAAAATATGAACACTTGAAAACATATTATCATAATATTATATTCTATCATATTGTCATATTATCATGATTGCTATTAAGACTCTATGAGTGATCATAACTTATTTGATGCATGTCATTCATATTTTTTCTTGTAAACTGCTTGTGGCTTAAAATTCCTTAATGTATGTTCTGGTTTCCTGTGCTATAGAGCTAGTTTTCTTCTCCATAGCTGGTCAAGTGCTGCACTTTGGACTCAGTAAGAGAATAATATTGATAACAGACGGATTTCTTTACAGCTGCTAACCCTAAATCCGGGACTTCTCAGAAGAAGCTGTGAGGGACCATGACCAGGACAGCTGACCTGAATTGGTCATAAAGATATTCCATTCCATAGAATGTTGTGGCCAGTATACAAACTGGGGCAGCTTGTTTGGGAGATGCCAATTTCTACTGAGGGACAGGCTGGGCATTGATCAGCAGGAGGCAACCAATTATATTGCGTATCAGTTTTATTTTCTTAGGTTTAATTACTGTCTCTTGCTCCTTTTCTTTACAATTACTTTTCCTGATATTGTCATTGTAATTACTTTTATTAGCATATTGCTATATTTTACTTAGCTTCAATTATTAGACCTTTTTTGTCTCAGACCACGGGTTGATTATCCTCCTCACAGGAGGATGGTGGGCAAGTGGCTCCACAGTGCTTAGTTGCTACACAGAGTTAAAAGACAAAAATGTATTGATTTCCCAAAATATTGCAAATATTTAAGGACTTACATCAATGTTTTTGAGTAAGTCCCAATGAATATCTTGCAAGCACTAGCCTGAGTTGCATAAACTACAATGTGTGGATTACAATGTTGATTGTAAGCAGTCCAGTTTCAGAAACACTTGCAATGTATTTTGATTGTCTTTCATACTTTAAAAGTAAATCCCATTTTTGTGGGGCAAATACTTTTATTAATTAAATGAGATTTAATTTGTCTACAAACATCTATTTCTTTAAAAAGTGCCCCTTTTTCTCTTCATGCTTTAATATAGAATAAAAAATAAAGAGAAGTGAGAAAACATAAAATTTCTTAATGAGACATAACCACAAAGATAAATGATGGCAATATCACTTTCTGGCTCAATGGAAATGGCTGTGTGCTTATTGTGGGGTTTTTCTCATTTTTGATTAGAGGATTATAAAATGCCTATCATCAAGGCAGAATTCAGATCTAATGGTCTAACATTGAATTAGATATGCAATTTCAGACAAGAGAGAGACACTCTTCTCTCTCTCTGAGCCTGCCTAGTGTCATTAGGAGCTGTGGAGAATGAAGAAACACAGCAGAGACAGACAGGAGCCAAGCAGTAAATTGACCCACTCATCTCCCTTCTGGAACTCTCCCAAAGAGCTTCTATTTTATGCGACAAACACCTCCATTCCTCACTTGAAGGTCAAGTGACTGATGATTTCTCACCAGTTTCCAGCTCCTCAATACTTAAGAATTTCCAAGTTACATTATCTGTTCCTTTTCCCTTCACATCATCAGCTACTCTCTTTTAGAAGTGGCCAGCAGAAAGCCATGGCTACAAATAACAGTCTATACAAGTTCATAGATACTCCATTCTTACAAATTTCAATCTCACACTGCAGACAATAAATCAATGATTCACCCTTATGTAGAATCATTTATCAGCAATGTCAAAGTTCCTTGGCAACATTATCCACCTTTAAAGAGGACTCTGAACCCTTAGGGACACTGTTGGGAGATTGCAAGGACAACATTCATGGAATTGACTTCACATGAAATAAAAAGCAAACTTAGATTCTCATCTTCTCTCATTCCTCTTTCAGACTGTCATGCATCACTCTCAGAACATAAAGGGGACAACTTTTGCATATTTTCAGTGGGAAAAAATGTTTCCTTATGTATGTCTTTACAGGATGGCCAAGTAGAAGCCAGAACCCTCATAGTTTCTGAGAGTCCTTGAGAAGTGCAAACAAATATCAATGTGTAAATTACGAAGACAATGCCTGGATCCAAAGTAAAACTAGAAGTCACAAACTCTAATCTTTGGACAACAGTTATACCCTATTTGTCAATTATCCTCTCCTATCACATGTTGTGTCTAATACAAAAGAGTGACAGGGTCTGATAAAAGGGAAGTGTAGTTTTTCAACCAGCTGCTGTAAAGATGTGGGTAAGACCTCTGAGGACATTCTCAGAACAATGAGAAATACAAAGATAATGTGTGGCACCTCTCTTCCAGGGACCACTGCAGAAACAGACTACCAACCACAGAGGAAGAGGGATGGTTTGCTCAAGGCCACACAAGAATCACAGCACTCATTCAAGGATAAAGCAATGGGGCTGTACTGCCTTCCACATTACTTTACCACTGTGTTCACCAAAACATACAAATGTTCTAAGTAATAAAGACAGAAATTTATGAGAACTACAACTACATTAACACAGTAAGGGATCCCTAGACTCATAAATACTAAATACCAATCATTGCTCTGCACATGTGCAAAATGAGAAGATGCTTAAATAAGCATGCTCCTTTTAGTTATCTCTGACACTTCCAAATGAATAGTAGTTTATTTATTGTAGGATGGAAAATATGAATGTTACAAAAAACAATCCTGTATTCACGCTTCACAAATTTTACTTACTCATTATAACTTATTAAGCTTTCAAAGAATATTGTTCTTTTGGCACTATGAAAGCTTGGTGAGATTTGAATCATGAGTCAAAATATATACTCCTTGCAGCTACCTGTGATGCTCACAGTAAATGATCCATGAAGTGAATCAGTGCTTCTGATTTTGCCATAAGAAAATACAGAAGATGGTGATGACTCCCAAGTAACACAAGAGAGGAAATCAGAGAGGAGAAATACAAGGAGTACTCATCTGCATGTTTGTCCATGCTCCTTTTTTTTTTCAGCAGCCATTCCTTCACAAATCATGTACCTCTAAAAGAGGACCTTGATAAAGAATACCTCCCTCCACCTTGGAATCTGAAATATCTGCATACCTAGCAGACAGCTCTGGAGAAGTGTTTGGCTGCTGCAGCTCAGATTCCCCTGCCTCTCCACTCCCACCAGCACTGCAATAGGTTAGTTGATGCTGCCATCTCTTAATCTTATTTAGCCTCTCACCTGCCTGCTTGCTATTCTAAATTACAGAGTTAACCATATAACCTGGGTGTGTTTGCTGTATGCAGTTTTTGAAAGCTGGCCTGAATTTCTCCAAATTCTTCCTTCAGCAATGCTACCAGTGACAGGAAACACACTTGGCCTTCCAGACAAGTCAGAAGAAATCAGTGAAGGATCAATCTACGCAAAGATATTTTGAGATGCTGCTTATATGAAAGAGCCTACTAGCATTCTAACAATTCATTCTAACAATTCTTTTATATTCCAGAAAATCAAGTGTGTCTGTCTCAGTAAGAAATATGAATTTTTCTTTTCTAAAAAATTTTAAAGGATATAGTTGCGGAATAACTTGTCAGATATGCAAGGAGAGTTTTCTGCTAAGAGAAACATGATTCAGATTCTACCTGCAGAGAAAGACTCCATTTTAGCTGACACAGTGTAGCTTCTGCCAATGAATCATAAGGGTCCTGGGCTTAGAAACAATTGCAGCAAAATGCAATATATACATACTGCCCAGCGAATGGAGATGGAAGAATCTATACCTGCCCTTGTATCAATCCTGCCTTTGATTGATCTGCATCTCAAAGTTGCCACTTCATGAATTTCACAATTAGGGTTTTAACTTGTTCTTTGAATGTGCATTTAAGTTTCTTGCTGATGTTGCTGTAGTGGTTGTTCCTCTAGTTTTCACTTGTGAAAAATGTCTTTTGTGCTTGATTCAAGTAAGGTGTCTTAGGGATAAAGGAAATATTTCTTGTAGTAGGAATCAGCCTCATGGAAGTTAAAAAGTGAATTATTTTCTGAAAGAATTGACTATTATGGTAAGGAGAGTTTTCATGGTCCTTTTCCCCCTTTTTAAAAATTTCCTTTTCCAGATGGTACATCAAAACTATTACTTGTAAGTGATCATCATTCTCCTCTCTTGACTGAATTTTTTCAGGGCAATTTGTGCAAAGGCCTCACTGTGGACTTCCTGTATGAGAGTACAAAATTGTCCCACTCATTATTTCTTTGTGCTTGTTTACCTGGAAAAATTAGCTGCTTTGGGAGAGAGGCACACATCTTGAATATGATTGTGATTAAAATTTTCTAGACATTTAGATAAATGAGATGTTAGACTCCATTCCTTCATGCACCTTGTCACACTTCCTTTTCAGCTACATTTTTTCCAGAAAAGAGAATTTTGGATTTCTGTCCTACTTCTCCTGTCATTATCAAGAATGCTGAAACCCTAGCTTGTATATTAACTGCTTGGACCATTGTTTCTTGAGACCTGCTTCTTGAGACTGATTTACTTTGAGGATTATTTATTTGTTTGACATGAAGAGACAGTATTCATCCTGTTCTGCAGAAACATCAGTCTGGAAATTTTGGGTTTATATTACTAGAGCTAGGAACTGGAGTTCTACTTTGAACTCAAAGTAATCCAACTAAATTTGATTTTTCAAAGTGATGGTAATGTCATACCTCAGTTAACAAACTGACAAAAGACAAGGGAAGAAATAAGAAAATGCTTTTGTTTGTTTAAATATGCACCCCCCTCACACACACATACCTATCACAGTAACAGAGGAGGAAGAAGGGAACAAAGTATTTTGGTGAAGCTTTGACTCCCTCTTCCAATTTACACAATTTTCAGTACTATATCACTTTCCTGCAATATAGAAAATAAACCCCATTACAATCTCTTGGAACAATGAAGACATAAACCAAGTTACAGCCTTAAACAAACATTTATTCAGGAAATATGTGTAAATAATTGTATTTTTCAGATCACTAGCAAATTAAATATACTTTTAATTTTCATAAAACTGGTAAAATTTACTAGCTTTGAGACACAGAAAGGTTTTATTCTAATTTTAGACAAAATATTTATACTTGAATAGTTGATACCAATGGGCTTTTTTATCTGAAGATCAAAAACATATTTTCTTTTACATGAAGCATTTGTGTTTTGAGGGATCAAGATTCAGACAGTTCACTGGATTCAAATTATCTTTGATATATTCAGTCTTTACTTCTGCCACATTTTCTCCAGGCAAACTAGCATTGCCCTTGGAAATTGTGTTTAATGTTAGTTAGAAAGTACAGTTAGTTAGAAATCAATCATAAAATCACTATGGTTGGAAGGAACCTCAAAGAGTCAGAGACTCCAATCTTCCACTCAAAACAGGATCAGCTGGAAAGTCACACTGTGTTGCTCAGCATTTTCTCCAGTCCAGTCCCCATAAGCTCTAAAGCTGAAGATTTCACAGCCTCACCTATTCTGTTACTTCACTTTATCAAAAATTTTCTTGAGCTCAAAGCTGGATACAGCGTTCTGTGTGGCCTATCAAGTGTCAAGTAAATAATCACTTTCAGGGATACCCTGGACATCCTCTGATGAGCACAGCCCAGGATGCTGAGAACCTGCCTTGCTGTCAGGGCACACTTCTGGCTCCTCTCTAGCCCACTGTGAACCAGCACCCACAGACCTTGTCCAGCAGACCCACTCCTCAGCTGGCCAGTCCCCAGCCCATATTGCTACAGGGGGTTAATCTGTCCAAGGTGCAGGACCTTGCATTTACCCTTCTCCAGTTCCTTATTGGCCTCTTCTTCTAGTCTGTCTAGGTCCCCTTGGAAGAAAACTTTGCCCTTGAGCACATTGACTGCACCCCTCAGTTTGGTGTAAGCTGCAAACTTGGCAAGGGTGCACTTGATCTCCTCCTCCAGGTATTGATAAAGATACTGAACAGGAACAGTCCCAATACAGACCACTCCATGCTCCACCTGTAATCAACCTGCAGGTAGAGTACCAACCACAAACAGCTCTCTGTAGAGGTTGTGTCCACCTAGACCATAATGTCCTGACTTAGATACTGTGTCTAATGCTGTGCTAAAAGCAAAGTAGCCAGTATCTGGCTAACAGTAATTCACAGATCTAGTAATTTAATCATACAAGACAGCCATTTGATTGGCCAGGTGTGGTTTTTCTGCTTCAATTACTGCTAGATATGCCAAATCACCTTCCTCTACTTCACGAATCCAGAAGTGGCTTCCAAAAGGACTTGCTAGATGTTTTTTCCAGGGCCTGAGGTGATGTTGACTGGACAGGAATTCCTTTGATTACATTTTGGGCCTTTTTGTGAATATGGGGAGAACATCTGCTTTTCTTTGGCCATTGGGACATTTCGTGATCTCAATAATCTTTCAAAAATAGTTGAGAGTATTCTCCTGATGTCAATAACCTGACCTCTCAGCATCCTTAGTGTGTCCCATAGGGATTACCTAAGTGGCATCTAAATCAGTTCTGCTCTGTATTGCTGGAACTTTTTTACTCCTTTTCCTGGAGCAAATTTTGTTAACAAAATCCAGGGCATGGGGACCTTAGTCTTAGCTGTGTCTGCTGGAACTAATGAGTTGCCCCATTAGCAACAAGTCTGTAATGAATGAAAACTCCGAACAAAGTCCATTTTATGATGGAATATAGTGCTGTTCACAAGTAAATAGTAAAAACCAACAAGAATAGAAGCCCCAGATGCTCCCTTTGCAATTTCATTTTTATTTTTTTAAATAATCAGGATAAATGACAGAAGCATTTTTTTTAACTACTAATGGTAGGACACATTTATTTAAGTATATTCTCCTCAAATACATCTCATTCCAGACCTTTAGAAATTTTTTTACTAGCTAAAAAAAGTGACTTTGCACTTTTATGGTCATCTGGCTAGTTATTGCAGTCAAATTTTCTCTCATGTCTAGGCTGAACAGAATTTGCTAACTCTTCTTAAATATGCTTACAAAAAAGTGGATAACAGAAAAGTAAAGAGATGCAGGAATGTTCAAAAAATTCACCATAATTCCCTATTTCTACATCAAAACTGAAAAATGAATGAGAGTAACTACAGATGTTCTAAGTGAAACATATTCCTCTGTGACTTCAGAAGGATTTTCTAAAACTCAGGTACTATCCTGACACTTATTTTTTAAAAGAGGAAAAGGAGTATTGGGCCAAAAGACCTTTATTCGTGATACCAAATTAAACATTCAGAACCATGAGATTTTTAGATATCTTCTCATATCGAAATTGAGATAGAAACTGTTTTAATTACAAAGGCTACAGTGTATATTTTTTTTCCCTGATTCTTGTGCCTAAAGCTTAATGGAGTGCCAAGAGACTTTCTAGTTTTCATTTGAAATATGCACAACTTTCTGGTCTCCAGAGTTGAGAAAATAGTTCCTGAAAGCAAATGAGCCCGGCAGTTTATAGAGGGAGAGATGGAAAAGAATGGATGAACCACTCACCTTTATTTAACCTAATGATTTTTGGGCGAGTGATACAACTTCTTTTGGGCTGACTCATGAATTTTGAAAGCTTGAAGTTAGCATTACTGACACTGACATGAGTGTATATAGCTGACTTTCCTGAGACAAATGGAAAGAGAAATGGAAAGCTGCCATTTTGGGCCTCTCACAATTTCAATTAGGCATCCCTGGTAGAGTAATTCCTCCATACTTTAATATCTAAACCTTTTTTTAAAGTGTATTTTCAAGTGAGCTAATAATAGGACTGTTATTTGCACACAGTAGCACTTTAAATCTTTACATCTAGTTAATAAGGTCTCCTGTAAACTGGCTGTTTTTACACCTACTCTGTGTCGAGTGGTGTTGGAGCTACATGCCTCAGGGTGTAACTTGTGAGAGTTTTGTAGTTCTGCCTGGCTCATGTACATTTTGCACATTTCACACATTCTGAGGCAATAGTACCATAAAGGTCATAAAGACACTGCAATAGATTCGAAACTCAGCCCTTAGATCCTTTATTTTAAACTCTGTAGAAGCTTTTAAAGTACTATGCAACATAAACATATATAAGCAAGATATAACAACAAAACATGCTGAGATTTATTGTAACCAATGTCTAACCCTTTCCATCATGTGGAATGCCACCATTCCTATGAAATTGGTTCTCTTCCCACTATCAGGAAAAGTAATCAGTTTTTCTGCTGGAAGAACTATTCCATGTTGAAAATTGAATAGATTTGAAATTTACAAAAGGATTCACTAAAAAATATAAATATCATAAGTAAAGTCTATTAATACAGAAGAGTGAAACATAAAAGAAGGAATAATCTCACCTTCATTCATTACCCATTTTTTCAAATTTAGTCAGGAGTAAATCATCTACCAAAGACATAAGGAGATACTAAATATAGAGTAAACCTCCTCTGGAGGTTCTAGTATTGAGCAGCTTAAGGAGTTTTCAGTATTAACAACTATGAATCATTCTCCTAAAAAAATATTTCTTCTTCACTATTTCATATTCATTATGGGCCTTTTTATAAACACAGGAAGCACTAAAAAATCCCAGAGATGAGCCAAACAACCCTGCTGACTGTCCTAATTAGGTCTTTATAGAAATGGATTCCATTGCCTTGATTCTCTTCATTTACCAGTTATGAAGTTGTGATCCAGT
The DNA here is from genome assembly GCF_903797595.1 of Erithacus rubecula. Classification (NCBI taxonomy): domain Eukaryota; kingdom Metazoa; phylum Chordata; class Aves; order Passeriformes; family Muscicapidae; genus Erithacus; species Erithacus rubecula. The sequence goes on from NC_136689.1 coordinate 104,640,776, forward strand.
TAAGCACATGTTTGATCAAGGGCAACACTTTAAATAAGATTATAAGACTAAACTCTTGTTGATAATGAGAGAAATAGAAAAACTACACTTGCTGTCTCACAGGCTAGAGCTTTGTATTAGTTAATCCCTAACAGTAGCTGGGCAAGTTCAGAAGTTTAACTTGAAAGTTAGCTCTTAAATGATATGTGTTGTCCATAGGTTTTAAAACCTCAGATTGAGTTGTAATGCTGTCTTAGAGAAGAGCAGGAGAACACCTTTTTCCCTAGTTCCTAGGCAGTATCTGCATCAGCATACACTACATCAGCTTTTCTAAAGCTTTCAAAAATGAAAGTGAAAGGTTATTTTTCATTATAATATTTTTTTTGTATACATATCTGACACTTCTCCTTTGCTCGTGGGAGACTGGATGACTGGTATCTTGCCTGGCTAGCTGACAGTCTTCTGCTCACATGTCAAGAAAAGAAAAAGTCACATCCACTGCTATAAACCAAAAGGCTGACTGAGCAAGAGCAGACTTGAATTTTCCAAGGAAACCCTACACAAACCCCATCTCTGATGCCCTAAGTCACCAGAAGGATACAGACATGACTTGATTATAAAATTATTGGTCTACTTTCAGCATCTGCTCTGGTGCTGAGCTGGGAAAATGGAGCCTGAAGCCAAGGATAAAACATTATTATTGCTGTTGACTTGTGTTTTCCTCTACTTCCTGGCCTCAGAATGAGTGTGGCAATGATGCTCCTCGCCAAAAGAAGAGACTGCAGATGAAGCTGCTCTTAGACACCTTTATTTGATACTCTGGCTAACCTATAAAGTAGGAATTACAAACGTTGTGCCCCCAGTACATTTGTGCCCCCACTGCTGTATTGTCCATATGCTTAGAAATATCTCTAACTATAAACATGATATCCAAGAGAAAGCAGTACTCCAGAATGGATTTGTTATTAGATTGTCATATTTCCAAAAGAAAAAAATATTTTTTTTTTGCTGTGTAGTGTATAAAATATTTATTGGGGGGGACTGTTGCTGCTGTTGGGGTGATGTTTTGTGGATTTTTCAGCATAATTTTGAACACCACTCAAACTTCATTTTTCATTTTCTCATTTTATTGTAATGATGAATTTTATGGGAAAGCCACAAAGCAAAGCAAAAGGCAACAAAAACTAGATGACGTTCTATTATACATGGAGTTTCATCTCTGGACAGATGAGATTGATGGACCTGCCTGTGGCTCGTGAATTACTCTCCCTTGCTAACCAGAAATGAAACATCATGTGTCTCCTTATACTTTATTGTTTTTAATTTGGCAGCTATCTTTGGATAGGACAGAGAATCAATGCCATTCTATCAGACTCTATCTTTTATTTTATAAATGTGAACCCTGACTAGTCTTTGATGAAATATTTCACACTGATTACTTAGTCAACATATGAGAACAGGTCTTCTGGACCTAAAGAACAAATGATGCACAGAGAGTAATTAAAGACTATAGGTAGATCTTAAATCATCACTGATACAGAAATATTGCTATGCTAGAATTCTGAATAGTAAAGAAAAACTGTAAATACTAACATAAAAAATTGTCTTGATTGAAAATCCACAAGTAACAGTTGGCTAGTCAACTTCAGCAAATTTATACTCTTAAATCCCATGTCTTTCTGCTAGTTTAGCCTGCAGGTTCTATAGTGAAATCTTGAAAATGCACAATCATACATAAATTTAAATACGCAAATTTAAATGGAGCAGACATTTATACAGAGTAAAAATTGCCATCCTTACATGTTTGAGAATAAGAATCATTAAGGTTGGAAAAGATTCAACAGAACCTCCAAGATGATAAGTCAACAACTGCCACCAAATCTCTGTTTTGTGTCTAGGGCTTGGCTGAAAAAGAAAGGTGTCTTCTATGAATATAGTATGGTGAGAACAGTTGAAGAGAAGAACTAGGACAGCAGAAATGAAGTGAGAAAGAATATGAATAGGACCTTAAAAGAACTTGCAAAAGTGGATTTTTTTTTCCTTGTGAGAGGCAGCAATGCCAACGGGAAGAACAATTAAATGGAGGCTAGTGCTGAGTGCCAAATAAGTAATTTCTAAGGGCTGTTCTTTTTTTCAGTGAGAATAGGAGAAAGATTTAAATGATACAACCCTTGGGCTCATGAGCTTGGCAAACCCTTTTAATTTTTCTGTAAAGACAGTCTTGCTTTGCCAAATAGATTTCACCAAGTTTTCACAGCTCTTTCTAAAGCACTCTAGACAACAGGAAAACATAATTAAACCAAAATAATATAGATATAAATAATAAATTTAACCAAAGCTGGAGTGTTAGGAATCACAAATAAACTGAAGGCTTGCTGAAGGAGGAATTCTTATGCAAATAAGTAATGGAGTTTCTGTTTTCCTGTTTGCATCATTAATTTGTAATAAAACATGAATTAGGAACAGTTTTCTAATAATGTCTTCCCCTCTGTTTTGCAATATGAGACTTATTAGAGAATGTAATCTGTCAAATGCTTTCATTTCAAAGATCTTCTGCTTCTGGCTTGCATTTGAAGTGAGAGTTATTTGTGAAGAACTGCTGTGCAGTCTAGATTCAAACTGTTATTTTTGTGTACAATGATTCTTCCCCCTGCTGTCCTATTCCATTTAACAAGGCAATGCCTTGTCTTTTAGATTTACAGAATAAAGGTGTGATGAGAACAGACAAGTTGAACATACCAGAAGAGTCCACAGGTGAAGGAACAGAGGTTGGTAATATCAGAAATGAGACTTTATTACTCTGACAGCCCAAATAAAGTTTGCAGTTGTTTTGCTGATGATGTGTAGGCAGTAGACCAGAGAAGGAAACTCCATTTGCATTATTCAAAGGAACACAAACCCAATGTCTGAAACTTTCTGTCCTTATGCAGTGACTAATCTCCTAAACTGAGGGGGTCAGAAAGAGCCTCTTGGCCTTTCTTTTTTCCACATTCCCCGGTCAAGCCACACTATGAGTGCTCTGATAAGTTCAGTAAAAGTGGCATTCATATTGTTCGAGGTGAAACTGCCAACTTGATCATTATTTTTTCTTTTCTGCCTTCCTTATTATGTTACTGCATCATTAATCCTCTTCCTGATGCTTTCAAAAGCATTCTGGAGCAAGCTGCATCAGGCATTCTGTGGTGTTCAGTGTGTCTGAGCAGAATTCACCATTCTCTGCTTCATTGTGACTAGCATTTTATCTCAAGATTCCTATTGTAAGCATCCTTTCTGACCCTCCAAAAGTAATCAGAAAGATTTGTCCACTCCTATTAGACCTGCATGGAGGGAAATAATGGCATTAGAGGTCAATTATGGGGGGAAAGAGGAATGGAATCAAAAAGTGCTCGTTTCATTAGTGTCTTCTTGTAAGAAGAAAAAGGCTGTATCTAAAATTGTTAATACAGAAATAGACAAGGAATGATGCCATACATCAAATAGTATTGCTTACAACTACATAGGAACAATAGTGCTAATAATATAAACCTGAATAAAACTGTTTATGGTTATTCAGATAAAAAGGCCAGATTCACTGAAGCTTAAAAAAAGAAGACAGAGTAAAAGGCTCTTTTCTTAGAAAAGGAGATTGAGAATGATGCCTTACTTGTCTTCTCAAGACAGCAGAAAAATAACTTGATATGGAAAGTGTTTCAGCTGGAACAAAACTTTTTCAGGAAAGCAAAGGCTTTTAATTGTACTGTGCAGTCTACCTGGAGAAGAGCAGGCAAGTTTAAGAAACTGTGTCCCCATCAAAAAGTAACTTACAGAAAGAAAAATTATGAAAGGGATTTAAAGATATGTAAAAAAAAAAACAAACAAAAAAACAAAACAAAAAAAACCCCAAACTCTATTCAGGCTACTCTTCTCAAAACTGAAGGCTCAGAATTCTTTTTTCTTTCTTTCATATTAATTACCATGCAGATTAATTTAAATTGTGCTGTTTAGCTACTAGCACCAGTGTTATGGATCCCTATGTGCCACAAAGGCACCAGTGGAGCTGTCTTTGGTCCTGCCTCTAGCTTTACCCTGTGCAAAGCTATCAGTTATTAAGAGCTTTACTTGCACCCATCTGCACGTGAAGTTCAACTTGGTCTCTGCTCTGGGTGGCTTACAAAGGGTTAAATTTTCTGAAGGAAAACATTTAGATTATTAAAACCCTTTCTTATAGAAATTATTTTTAAAAATCAGACCTATTGTAAAATATAAGGATTAATTTATTAATCAGAGCTTTCTGAACTCTCACATTAAGCAGCTTTGTTATGCTAATTCCCTTATAAATGAATAATGGACTTATTCTCCCATTATTGCCTATCATTTTAAAATACCCATTTAGAAAATGAAGATGTCCTTTTCACTTGAAAATTATTATGTATTTTATAGCACAAGTTTTTAAAATTGAATATTTGCTCCCTATACCCTTCTGTTCCCCCCTGCCCTGCTTGTACTCCTCAGTCAATGTTCAAATCAAACACAGCCATAACCATTTGTCACAGAGATACATAGTGTGTGGAAAGAAAGCACAATGGAGACAATGGGCTTTGAGAACAGAGGCCCAAATCTACAAAGCTATTTACTTCTGACAAATTTAGATGTAGCCTTAGTTCCTAGACATTTTAAATAAAATTCTGTAGTGAGTAATGACATAAAAGAAGAAAGCCAAGATGGTGCAGCTGTAGACAGCCAGAAAGTAAAGTCATAACATAGGATTTATGCTGAAAAGAAAAAAATATCTTTACTAGAAAAGCTTCACATTTTGCTGCACATTTTTCACATCTTGGAGAGTTCATCTGCTCTTGATTGCATATATGTGCACTGTCAGTCAAGTTCAAACCCATGCAGCAATTAAATTTACATTGCCAGGTCTCTTACAATGGAGTTGTGCTTTCTGAGGAAAGGTCCTGGCTAGATTGCTGCCTTGGCATGTGTTATCACTTGTGCACCATGCAGAAATCAGAGGGAGAGGAGGGAGGGAACAGGGTGAGTGGGGTTTGAACATACTGCAAACAGCTGGAAAGTAGACACCCTGACATTATTGTGTCCTAAGCACACAAGACATATTCCTTTTGGGAAATCGGCATCTTTAGCCAAGGAACACAAAGTCCCTTGCTCCCAGATCAATGGCTAATATGATTTCTGGAGGAAAAAGCCTTGGTACATGCCATTTGCTACATCCCAGAACAGCCTAGCCCATTCATCTTTTCCTTCTACTCCTATAGACAAATCACAGCTTTAGGCCAAAATGTTCCAAGCTCCCAAAGATTCTATGGCACCACCTGTGGCAAGGGCAGGTTTGTGCGCAGGCTAAAGTGAGGTTGAGCTCAGGCTGCCTGTAATGCAGGTGACACTCATGGCATCTCTTCTGGAATTTGCAACTCAGGAAAGTATAATGTGTCCAAAAAATACATGTGGCCAGAAAGCCCCACAGATGAAATCAGGAGATTTGTCTTCCTTAGCCCGATTTTGGAAGACAAGTCTGTCAGAATGGACATTTTCTAGTATATTCCCTATCTCCAAAACATGAATAGCATTTGTTTTTTCCCTCCTGTTCACAGTCAGGGCTGTAAACTCTTATGAAGCAGAGGTACTTCTTATGATCATAGAATCAGAGAATCACTTGTGTTGGAAAAGACCTTAAAGATTATCTTGTTCCAATCCCCCTGCCATGGGCAGAGGCACTTTCCACTAGACCAGGTTGCTCAGAGTCCCATCCAACCTGGTCTTGAACAATTCTGCTGGACAACCTGTTCCATGTTTCATCCATGTGGCAAGTAATAGAGTGAACCTTGCCATCAAACTTTGTTGCAGTGAAGTATTCTAAATAGTATTAATTCTAGAAATTCAATTATATTACAACCATTTTTGCTAATTTTGTTGATTGCAGTTATTTAAGCAACCTTAAATTGTTCATTTATGACATAAAGGAAACAACAGTGAAGCCAACATGCATGAACTGAAATAGAGTTGAAGGGAAGTCAAAAGAGCTTCTAGGTTCTTGAATAGACAATGTATCCAGAAAGGCTCACATTCTCCTGAATGCTATAACAAAAAATACTGTAATATGAAACTAAGGTTTCTTTTTCTTTTCTTGCTGAACCTAAGTTTGCACCTACAATTTTCAGGCAAGATTTATCCCAAAGCATTTTAGCTGTGGTTTAGAGTCTTTATTTCTTTTTATTGTTTTTATTAGTTTCCCAGCTTTTGGAGTAGATTTCTAATTCAGTTCTTTTGTTTTGTTTTGGTTTATTTATTTATTCCTTTTTAGTACTTAGTAATTATTTTATTTTCCTGCCCCTCCACACATTTAAGATGAACATATTTAAGGACCTTTCGGTTATACAGAAAGACAGTCCACTGTGACAAATTGTGTTTCATTTCAGACTATTATATTTTTCAGCTAAGAATATGAACTTTTCACATCTCTGCTTTTCCATTTCACTATGTGGTATTTCCACCTGCTGAACACAGGGCATTGCCAGCATCTCAGAGTCTGACCTCTTTCTGGCTCAAACACCAAGAAGGTTGTTTAAATTGGTGAAGCAAGAAGAAAAAGGAAAACCAAAGCTCATCTCTGGATCTACTTAGGAGGCCATCAATTTAACACATATTTAGTAAACAGATAAAAAAAAATTATTTATAACAAATAGATCTGTAAGTACTGACTTCTACATGAAGCGCAAAACTATGTATTTTTTTAACTGTTAGAGTTATTATGAATATTAGAGATGGATGACCTGTACTTTTCTCTGCACTCTTCTTCACAGTTCATCTCTGTTGAATTTCTCTTCTTGTGATGAAATCATGGTATTTTACAAGGACAAGCCAGTGTAATTATCGTGTTATGAAAACAGACTCTAGGAAAAAAATGAAATGGACAAAAGGAGAAAAATACTCTGTCAAAAATTAACTGTTAGTTCTCTTTTTTAGCAGGAAAAAATTTAAATTATGTGGTGCAAGGCTTTCCCAATATGTGAATCGTCTTCTTTATATAAATGTAGTAAACCAGAAGTAATATTATGCTTTTATTTACTGACTGCTGAGAAATATTAAGACAGATTCTTCTTCCATTGCATCCACTGTATATTTTGTTTTTCAACAAATAATGGCACACAACTTCTTAGTGTGAAGGCTTCATTCTATGCAGTATACTAAAGCACACAGGGTTTCAATGTATAACAACCTTGTAATAATTTGCAGCTACAGAAAAAAGGTCTGATTACCTTGAAAACAGTAAATATAAATGATTTTGTTCATTTACTATTTATAACATTTTACAGAATGGGATGATGTTTTAGAAAAATTGAGAGTTTGGGGGGGGGAAAGGGAAAGCCACCTATAGCAACTGTAATTATCCTCCAAGTAATTTGCTTGTTTTAACTGTTTGTGCATCACAGGCAATCTGTCTTTACCTGTTCCTTTACTACCTGAATCCTTTTTTTAACTCCAAGGGCAGGCCTAGCCATCTAGATTTACATATCATTGAAATATTCAGTCACCTCAGTTCATACTTCCTCCCTAGGTACAGATACACAGCAAGCAAGAGGGGCCTTTGTGTCTCTCTTGACAGGACGCAGTTGAGGAGAAATCAGATGACTTGTGAAAACTTTCTGATTTTCTCAAATTTTCAGCTAAGTTAATAGTATTTGGAACCACTAATGCCAAAGGATATGACAGCTCAATATGGTCATCTGGATTAAATATTAGCACATATATAAGACCAGGATCAAATTTCCTTTACTTGTAAAAGAGTCAAGATTACACCTGAAGGCTCATGGTTTGTGGAGTGAAACTGTTGTGGCAATGTGCTTCCTGCTATCCATCTAACTAATGTGGTACAGGTCAAGGAATTTTTGTATTTTAATGTGGCAAATGTGAGACAGGAGGTTTCTTATTAAAAAAAAAAAAAATTAGTCAAGGCAGGGGTAGATTTACAAACACAAAGAACAGGAACAATTTAAGATCTGTGCACTTTTCTGAATATATTTTCAACTTCGAGCTCCTCTATTTTTTTTTTTTTTTAAGTAGCTTAGATATTTTCTTATGGGGGACTGCCATTAATTAGATACCCCAGTGTTAATTTTAGTGAAATCACATGAGAAAAAAATGTTCATTTTCATAAAATAGGTTTTTATGCCTCATGCACTCCCTGGTTATTCCTTTGTAGCTGGTTAATTGAACAAATGGCCTTAGCATATGATGAAATAAAAAATAAAAATGCACTGCATTTATATTGTAATTTTCATCTTCAATGCATTATACACATTAGCTAACTAGTACAACAATCTTTCTAAATATATAATTTTTTTTTTGTAAAGCACATAGTGATGAAAGGTAGTGTGAACACATGGCTGACTTGCACCAGGCATGTGGTATGTATTGGTGTCAACTAAGATGAATAGAAGTTGATACAAAGATGCAGTGTAAAGTTAGTTTAACAAAAATTGTGGGGTTTTTTCATTTGGTTTGGTTTGGTTTGGGTTTGTAGGTTTTTTAATGATTTAACTTTTTTTTTTTTTCTCCAATTAATCTAGTAAAAATATCTGTGGAAATGGTTATGAAGCAAGGGTATTCATGTGGTTTATGGATTGGAGCATGCAGACTTGATGTTAGTGCTCAGAACAGAAATCATTGTTCTGTTAATAATTTTTGAAAACTTAACTATTTTTGCCTGTATCTTTTCTACAAATATTGTCAGTTCTAACTAGGGACTAAATGCTGGTAAGGAGCAGGATGTTGATTTTTCTTTTCATTTGGCAATGCTGTTGTGATTTAACTCCATCTGGGAACTAAACTGCACATAGCTGCTGTCAGTCCTCTTGGTGAGAAGAAAGAGAGAATAAGAAGGGTAAAAGTGAGAAAACTCATGGGTTGAGACATCTGCAGCTTAATAAGTAAAGCAAAAGCCATCCAAGGAAAAAAATTAAGCAAAAGGAATTAATTCCTTTAATTATGAATTCTAATAATTAACCACTTCCCATGGTTAGACAAGTGTTTAGGCATCACCAGGAAAGCCAGGCTCCATCATGCATAGCCATTCCTTGGGAAGACAAACACCATTGGTCCAAATGTCCACCCTTTCCTCCTTCTTTCTCCAGCTCTATATGCAGGACAGATGCCATATGCTATGGAATGTCCCTTGGGTCAGTTGGTATCATCTGTCCTGGTTGTGTCTCCTCCCAGCTCCTTGTGCACTCCCAGGCTGCCCACTGGTGAGACGAGGTGAGGAGCAGAAAAGACCTTGACTGTGCAAGCCCTGCTCAGCAATAAGGAAAACACCCCTGTGTTATCAACACTTTGCTCACAAATTCAAAGCATAGCCCCATATCTGTGGGGCTACTATAGAGAAAACTACCTCAGCATAAACCAGTGCCAACTCTCAGTTAGAGTTTAGCTTCCTTGTGTGCTCCCTTATGCTGTTCACTTCAAGATATTGGAAGGGAAAAAACCCCTTAATGTTCAGAATTGCTGTATCATCAATAACATGGGCAAGATAGACTTGTTCTCACATAAAATTTTTTTTTTCATTTCAGTGAAACGTAGTTTGGACCTTAACTGACTTATTTATGCAGTTATCAACCTTGTGTGACTACAAGAACACCAGAAAATTTAAGGGTCAAATTCATCAATAGGCCTTACCTGTTCTGCATTGTTACAGCAATAAAAAAGAAGGATGAAGCTGGCTTTGTAACTAGCTAGTTAAAACAATTTTATTCACTGAGATAGACTTGCTGTGATCATCAAGTTTGACCTTCTGTACCATATATACCTTTGAATCTTTTTTAAGTGACTCTCATATCAAACCTGTTAGTTGCTGCTGCACATTTACTAAAGCAGCACATACAGGTCAAACTGACCCAGATAATCATGTGAGGCACATGAATGGTAATTTAACTCATTCCCTTCAGATTGTATTTGCCTGTATGCAATTGTGCAGTGCTAGCAACTGCAGAATCTAAGTTATGACTCATGTTTGGTGCTAGTTTGAAACAGCACTGTCAAAACTAAAAGTTGTTTTATGTGGAAGTGTGCATCTCTTTTTAGCTTTCTATCTACGTGAAAGATAGTAGGTTTAGATTAGATACTAAGAAAAAATTGTTTAATATATGGGCACTGGAAGAGGTTGCCCAGAAAAGCTGTGGCTGCCCATCCCTGGAAGCATTCAAGACCAGGATGCATGGAGCCCTGATCAGCTCAGTCTAATGAAAAGTGTCCCTGCTCATGGCAGAGGGTTTAGAACAGAATGATCTTTAAGATCCCTTCTAGCCCAGAGGATTCTGTAATTCTGTGATTGCATAATAAGGCATTTATATCAGTAATGGGTATTATTGGTGGAGAAATGATGGCACCAGAGGATTCAGTGTTTTCTGAAAGTCCTGATTTCAAACTCACCTGCCTGCAGTGCAGCACTCCAAGGTGGCTAAACATATGAACAGGCTGCTCCTGAAGTTGCATAGCTGTGTAAGGTTGTGTGAGGTATTTCCAGTCCTTTTTAGGGTGCAGCCTTGTTACCCTAATCAGAGTCCCATGCTAACAGACATGTCTTGGGAAGTTTGGGACAGAAGCTGTTTTCCAGCCTGCAGTGATTTACATAGGCATAGTTGCATTTTCTTCCAGAAAGGAATGAAAATTTCACTAGTTAATCTCCTGTTTCATTTTAAAACCCTCATATTTGTCAAAATCAGAACTTCTAGGCACAGTCTGGACATGAATCAGTCAAAACTGTCTCTCTCCCTGAAGCTTTGAATGCAAGTGTGACACTTAATTTCCTATTTCAAACATTTTCATGTTTTACTGATATTCTGTATGGAAATACCAGTGTCTAAGTAATGATGACATGATGAAAAAAAACCAATAAAATAAAAAGTTTCCAGATTATGTTTTATTATACCATTAAATGTAGTAGAATTGCAGGTAGTAATGCAAGATGAAAAGCTATTGAAAACTGAACCAACAGAATCCACAAGAAACACTCCCTTTCCATTTTTCTCTTCTCACTAAAATCTGTGCAAGTCCTGTGAGTCTGCAGTAATCATCACTTTTTGTAATTTATGTGATGTTTTTCTTCCGTTTAAAATTTGGGCTATCAAATTTACCATAAAGAAGTTCAGAGCAAGTTTTACATCTGTTCTGAATTTGGCACAATCTTACCAGTTCTTTAGCTGATGTGTAGACAACATAGAGAGGGAAAAGATTACTCTAGTTTTGCTTACAAATGAAATAAAGATTTCTGAGTGAGGAATTTTGGCTTACATGTTTCTGACAGTTAAATAGGCATATAAACTAATCAAAGTCTACCATAACATTTCCATTTCTCTAATCCATGTGGTTAACACTCCTTGATTTATAGGTTTTATTAACTGACCACCATTGAAATATATGTCTACTAATGATAGTTTCATTGCTCTTTAAGCTTAGTTACTTAGATATCTTTAGGGATATGAGTAAGGAATCATTTCTTTCTGAGATTTTATTTCATTTGATTTCTTCCCAAGAGGACACTCATAAAAGTCCTGAAAAATCCCAATCAATGCCAATGGGGCTGTAGAAAGACAGTTAGATCTGGTTGTAGGGACACTTACTGAATTGTTTACTAATGCCTGTAAAATGCATGGAACTATAGTCCTCCCTTCCATGAGCAACTGAAACTTTTGACAAAAACTGATTTTCCTGTCATGAAAATTCATTTTCAAGGTGTTGTAGTATTGAAATTGGGCATATCCACAAAACAAATCTATCTATATCTATCTATATCATCTATCTATCTATCTATCTATCTATCTATCTATCTATCTATCTATCTATCTATCTATCTATCTATCTATATCTAATCTATATCTATATCGACTATATCATCTATATATTTATATCTATATCATCTACCTATATCTATCTATATCTAGATATCTGAAATGTCATGAGTGTACTGGTTGGTTCAGAAATAATTTATAAATACATTTTACATATGTATAAATTTTTAATATATAATGGCATTAAACAGGTATCTAGAAGTAATTCTGCTATTAAAATACAAACAGAGAGTTAGATGAATGCATAGCAAGCTGTCTTTCCTCTTTAACCATGTTCCTTGCTAAAATGATGCAGGCATTCATCACATGAAAAAAGGCAAAAAATTACATTTTTGAGAATGTGTACTGTATTTGCAAAGGATGTAATGCAATGTACATGTGCATATCTGTTATACATCAAAGCTTTTTACTTCCTTCTTTAAGGAATGTAATAAAAGATCTACAAGTAAAAGCAGAAATGGGCTTGCACAAAAAAAGCAGCAAAGGTCTTTGTTTTCAGTGGGGGTGATAATCAGTTCTGAAGCTGCTGAAAAGGCAGGGTAATTTTAGGAAGGTGAATACAGTGGTTAGCTTCTGTTGACTCCACCAACTTCATACATCTGCAGTAGAAATTACTTGATTCTCAAATTTGAGACCTTATCTTGTGGGCAGTTTCAGAATCAGCAGGCAGGAAGGATTTGATTACTTCTTTGTAAAAATCTATTAAAGGTAATATTTTTCTATTCCAGGAGTCCTCCCACTTTCCCTAATGTTCACTGGTTTTAGTTTTTGAAGCTTAGTATTCTCCTCACCATTACTTGAAAAGGCACATTCTAGACTTTCAAAAATATCAAAGAAAGGACAAATCCTATTCTGTCTGAGGAACAAATTTTATTGCCACATAAGCATGGCCTATATCAGAAATTTAGAAGCTATACTATGCTTGATTGATATAAAATTAAAAAAATTCTTGTTCACAAATTAGAGCTTCTGTGAAAGCCTATTATATTTGATGGCAATTTTTTCTTAAATTCAGCTGAACTTTTATCAGATCTAGGAAGTTAAAGGGAATTTCACTAGTTTTTAATATTCTGTTCTATCTGGACCTCCTATGACCTGACACAATGGAGAAAAGGGTAATTTTTATTTCAGGTCAAGAATTACTCCTACTCAGGTGTTCACTGGTCATTTACTTTAATCCACAGAAATGTATTTATTCTAAGTAAATAACCCCAAACCACCTAATAGAAAAATACAGAGAAAAACACTCCAGGACTTAAAATTGTTTTCCTGGTGGTTTAAACAAATGAGGACAGCATGACAAACATTTCTTTGACCTATACTGTAGAATGTACCCAGGTGAAGCCTGCAAGGAACTCTAATAGAATATTCCTTGTAGCTTTCAAGTAGAATGAGCTCTTTTCTGACCCCAGGTTTTTTATGTTTCCCCATTATGTAGATTGACTGATTTGATAGGCTAAGGTGACTGATGATAGCTGAGTTTCAAGGTGGCAGTGAATCTGATTGTCTGTGCATTGGTAGAGAAATGAGTACTCAAAGCAATTGTCAGCTACATTATTGGCATTACCCAGAAGAAAAATCAAATAAAACTTTAAAGGAGCTAATAATTTAAAGAATGGTCATTGAATGACAAATGACAAAGAGACCAAAATCAAATAAGAGACCAAAAACCCCCAAGAAAACAAAAAGAAAAAAAGCCCCTGAATATGGTTTTTCTTATCAGTATAATTTTGACTGTTTATTTTTGTGAAGAGATAAAATTAAATTGTCTCTGTGACAGTGGAAAAAACATTGTAGACATTAACTGTAGACTGAGGTCACAGAAAACAAATTGGATCTGCTTTCATAAGGAGCTTCATCATTTTAGGAAAGATGTTGTCTCTATACTGTATTTTATAAAGTCTTGAGTGACAAATTTCAGTTTTGTGTAAGATTGGCAACATGTGTGAAGCAATTCTGATTTAGATATCTAAGCCCTAAAGATAGATATGGGACACCCTGTTTTCCAGTGATTGTCATTGTGTATAAGACAGTGAAGAGTACTCAAGGTTAGTATTGATCCCGAATGACATATCCATATGATGTGCTGTAGATTTATGTAGGATTACTGACTTAGCTTCAATACATTGTTCTGAAAACTGCAATGATTTAGTAAGTGAACCTCAGCTGTAGGAGCAGTGTGTTAGGTAATCACACACTCTCCCAGCTTAATTTGCCACTGAATTTGATCCAACACCAGCCCTTTAGATACAGACCCCATCTCAATCCTTTGGATAGATTAGTCCACAGAGAGACAAATAATCTGTGATTCATAACCCTGTCAAGTTCTTTAATGTTTTTGGAACGTCAACTGTAAAATTATAATGGGATACTCAATATTGAAAGGTTAGTTAAAGAATTTTATGGTGTTGGAAAAAGCACTGAAAGCAATAACAAATGTCTAAAATAAAAGCTGGTTTAATTGTTTTCCTAAGATGTTTTGAAAATGCAAGCAAGGCACTATGCTCTTAAACTGCTTCTACCCGTCAACAGACCCTCACTCTCTATTTAGTAAGTTAATGAAATTCATGCTAATATCTTGCAATATTCCAGAAGAAGAGCTTTGATTTAAGAGGGGAAAGAACTATTGTATCTAGTGTTGAAAGCCTGTGTTTTTTTAAGGTTAATCCATTTGCTGGAGAAGAATTTTTGCTTACGAAAATTGCTAGAACCATTGACACATCTTCCAAATAGGGAACAATGTTTACTAGAAGAATGTGGAATTTAATGGTAATAAATGCAGTGAATTACTGTGCACTAGAATGTCTTCCAAGTCTTGTATCTTTCATCACACACCTTTTTGTGCTCAGTAATCCCTAAACTTACATAATACAGAGAAAATGGCATTCAAAGTGATCTTTATGAATGTTTTTTGTGTTTCATAGCTTGAAGATAAGAGCTTCTGTCTGCTGTGGAAAGTCTCTGTCAACAGAATCTACTTGATCAAAGCATCCTTTGTCAGTTATTAGTACAAAGAGTGAAAATCCACTAAATTGTGATTCACTGTTATCTGTAGCATTTTCAGCTTGCAGCTTTTGCAATTTTCATGCTTCCCAAATTGTAACAATAGTTTACCATTTCAAATATGTTTTTTGGCATGCAGCTAGGAGAATATAAGGGGATATATTTGTTTCTTTTCTTTGGAAAATAATTGAGGTTTGTTTGGTTTTCTTTGTTTTGGTTTATTTCCCCCCTTTCCCCTTCTGCAGTATTTGTGCTACTGATTGTTTGATTAATCATTTTTTGATTTCTAGAGCATGCCTGTATGAATCATTAGTCATTATAACTGAACAAACCTTTACTCAGCCTTTCTGGTAAACTAAGTTACCATCTCATGCAAGACACTAGAGAGGTCTCTAGTGAGGTTGCCATCTCACAGAAGACACAAAGAAAGGTAAGAAAAACCTGAAACTAAATCACTCTTTCATTGTAAAAGCAAAGGGTTCCTGTAGACAAAATTGAAAGACACAAAGATATTAAGATAAGAGAGAATTAAATATCTTGCCCATATCCTCCCATGAAAGGTGACTTCCTAGTATTGTCTCACTTAACTTTTATTTTCTTGCTTCACTTTAAAAATCCTAATATATTGTGTTCCCCTCTTACTCTTTCCGATATTTTTAAACAATTGAATCACTTGCGTGACTGACTTCCTCCACTACGCCTCATTAAGTAATTGAGTTAAATTGATTCAAAATAAAGTGACACACTATTTCACAATGATTGGTTTGAATCAACATTTGCCTTTTTTCCATTGCCTCTTCATCACAAGCTTTTTCTCTCTAATGTTCCCAGAGTTCTTTTCTTGTCTTAAGTTAGGCAAGCAATGAGCATAAGCATTGTTCAGATATATCTGCACAGAATAGTGTGTCAGAGCTCTTGTGCTTCTATACAATGATTAGAGCCATTTTTAAAATCCTAATTAACTTGACACTACTAAAGAAAAGAATTGCCAACCTCTTTCTTTTTTTTTTCTTTTTCTTTTCTTTTTTTTTTTTTTTTTAATTGTCTAGGAAGATTTTCAGAGAAAAAAAATGTAAGAATGAATTAAAACACTCTGAAAAATATGTAGGAGTGCAAAAAATATTCATCACAGAATAGATGAATCTTCACAAAAGGTACATAAGAAACTACAAAAAACCCACAACCAAAACAGAACAAAAGAAAGACTCCAATTAATTTTTAGGAGATAATTGAAAACAAGTGGGGGGAAATTGCTGGAGTCAGTGAGCCATTTTTTCCATTTAAAATCTGGAAAAATAGGACCAGAGTAAAAGAAATTTTTGATGGCGTGTCATAAGAAATGCATTGACACAAGTCATTAAATCAAATCTTTCTGTAATGTCTTTGTGTTTATGGTTCACTAATTCACTAAAATATGATACACTTTTACATTGTGACCTTTAAATTGGGGTAATCACAGAATCATGAAATAAGCTGAGTTGGAAGAAACCCATTGAGTTGGAAGGATCACCCAGTCCAACTTGCATCCCTGAACAGCATCATAATAAGACAAATATCTGAAAAAATAGGGATAGATTGCTGTAAAAATATTCCAGATGAATCTCTGAATGTCAGTTCCTTATTAAAATATCAGTTACATTGCCCCTGACATGAAATTGCAGCAGATTATACTCTTCAGGAAGCAAATACCAAACCTTAAACCTATGTAACTGTGACACTTCCTCTTCGAATAGCTGTTGGCAACAGCAGGTTACTTTTCTAATAAGAAAAGTGTATTTCTAATATGTGAGTGATATCAACCAGACTTTTTAACATCCATTTGCTTAATATAGCAATAAAAAAAAAAAAAAGGAAGAAAATCTGTTTTTCATTTCTCTTTTTCCTGAACTTTTCCCAGTATCATTAGAAAAACAAAAATGCTTCATTGATTAGGTTGCTCAACCAGATTAATGTTCAAGTACTTTTTCCTAGAGAAAAGATCCACAATTTTACATTGTAATATAGCTAATGACCCATGCCTAGTCTTGCTATTGCTGGAAGATTGCTATTTATAATTTCTTAGAAACACAACACGCATTTTAAAGAATATTATGAAGGGTGAGAATTCTACTGATGCTATTCTTTTATTATTCAAAAACCAAAACTATTCCAGGGACCAAGGCTACAGAATATTATATTATGCGAAATCAGAACTTGAAAAATATATGTATTCACTGACTATATTGTGGTTTTTCTCTTTATAGTGGGTTAACCCTGACTGGGTGCCAGACACCCACCAAAGACACTCTGTCATTCCTTCCCACAACTGGGCAGCAGAGAGAGAATATAACAAAGCTTCATGAGTTGATATAAGGTCTAGGAGAGATCACTCACCAAATACTGTAATGGGCAAAATGAATTAGATTGAGAATATTAATTGTGCTTATTGCTAAAAAAAAAGTAATAGCAGTGTAATGAGAAGCAAAAATCTTAAAATTCTTCCTCCCACTATTCCTTCCATCTAAGCTCTACTCGTTCCCCTCCCCAGAGGTGCAGAAAGACAGTTGATGGAGGTTATTGTCAGTTTATCAACACTGCTCCTTATGCTTCTCAGGGAGAAAAATCTTTCCCCCTCTTCAGTGTGGGGTCTTTCCTATGGGACACAGTCCTCAATGAGGTTCTCCAGGGTAGCTCCATCCCAAGGGCAACTGCTACCCAGAAGCAACACGGGTCACTCTTTCACAGTGTGCAGTCCTTCAAGGACGGCCTGCTCCAGTGTGGGTCCTTCTCAGGGTCACAGTTCCTACCAAGAAACCTGCTGCAGTGTGGGCTCTGCAGGTCTCTTCCAGGAGCCTGTTCCAGCACAGGCCTTCCACAGGGTCATAGCCTCCCCTCCAGCATCCACCTGCTTGAGCATGGGTCTCCTCCATGGGCTACAGCTGGATCTCTGCATCCCAGGGATGTCCGCAGGATGCCCAGGGATGGGACACATCTGCCTCATCATGGGCTGCACCTTGGGCTGCAGGGGAATCTCAATCCTGGCACCTGGAGCACCTCCTTTCCCTCCTTCTTCACTGACCTTGGTGTCTGCAGAGGTGTTCTCAACTTGCTCTTCTCTTTCAGCAATTACAAGTCTGCAATAAAATGTTTGGCAGTTTATTTTTCTTGTCAAATATGCTATCACAGAGGCATCACAACTATATCTGATTGGCCCAGCCTTGGCCAGTGGTTTGTCCATGCTGGAATCAGCTGCCATTGTCTCTTCCAGACATGGAGGAAGCTCCTGGCAGCTTCTCACAGAAGCCACCCCTGTAGCCCCACTGCTACCCAGCACCTGACCGTGCAAACCCAATACACTTTCCCCTACTGCCATTTTCCTCATAGTTTTGGGACATCACATATATTTTATACTAAAGTTCTTAAAGCCCAAAAAGCTACTTTCATGGATGTAAGAGTGCCTGTATGGATGTAAGAGTGCCTGTATAGATGTAAATTGAATATAAAGGAACATGTATGTTTGTTATCTGCTGAATTAAGTGTATCCGTCAGTACTTTGCCATAGCAACTTTTCCATGAGCTGGCATAAAAATCTATAGAATTTATTCTAGAATACATTTGCCAGTTTCAAAGATTTGGAATGTGTCACTAAAGTTAAAAGTTTTGGAGAAATTTTATAACAAATTACCCTATGGGTAAAGGTTATAGTTGTGAATGACTTCCATTTGTTTTTAATCCAAAGAGAAACCAGGTTTATTCATTCATACAATTGAAGAATATGAGCATGAAAAAAACATTTATTTTCATAGTCATATGACATTACTTTCAGTCCTGTGTCCCTGATAGTCTGGGAGGTACAGTGTAATTACAAGAATTACCTATCTGCCACTGAAGATCAAGAAATCTATTCTCCATGGAACAGGAAGACTACAGAGTAGTAATATCTGGAAGACAGTCAGAAATAAAGCCAAGTAAAGGCCTTTGAAAATAGGTTCAATAAAAGAGTGGCAAGTTTCAAATAAATGAAACCTTCATATTCATTTATGTACATATATATATCTGGTGAAGGAGGTTCCACAGACCCTTTGGCCAGCTGTTCATAGCCTTCATTGTTGCTATAATAAGAATGCTTTACCTAATATCAGCGGAGTTCTGATTTTTCTTACTGAAGACAATTTTCCTTAACCACCTTAAGTAGATAAAGTTCCTTTTCTGACTACAAAATTGGCTGAATAGAAATTATGAGCAAGGACAGATTTAGAAACATGGAAGCAGGACTTGTCTTAGGTGCTAAATATCATAAAATGCATGCCAGATCAGTCTTCATGTATACACTTCATTATTACTCTTAGAACTTTATTTTTGAACATGATCTGATAAAACCAAAGATGTTAACTCTTTATTAACAGTTCAAGAAACATAATACAAGCAAAGTGTGTGAAGCAGCCTTTAGCTGACGTATGTGACATATGACAAATTCAGTGTTCTCCTTCACAAAGAAAAATGCATTGTCTTTGGGTGGAGGAAAGAGTTTTCTTCCTAGTTTTAGTCTTTACTAATCAATACTTGAACCAGACAAGAGATTCTATTCTAGAAAGTTGCAGGACACTTGCAGAAGGAGTTATTTTCTCCCACCAGAAGGAGATTCTGCTTCAGACTCACAAGGCATAGCGTTGCAATGTTCAGCTGTACATATTACATCAAACACTGTGGTCTCATAGCAATTAGGAAAAAGCTTGTACTTTGTCTTTGATTCACTTCATTAATTTCTTCCTTGTCTAGAACTATATGGGTATACCAAAGAATTATTTTGCCATTCCTTCATTTATAGAGAGAATAGCCAATATTTTTCTTTTATAGTCTCGCCTTGAAAAAGGCAATCCTTCTGTAATGACTTATGAACATTCGTTCAACTCAAGCTATGCAATCAGAATGGGGAGAATTTTTCTCTGATAATAAATCCATGAGCAAAATCAAAACCAGACTGATAATATGAAGCTTGTTCAGCTCAAATCTTTAAATGCTGAAAAGTGCATTTTACTCCATGCAGCACATATCTACCAAAAAAGATTTAATCAGAAAGAATAAAAATAGTGTTCACTTTAATGTTTTCTGTTTGTTGAAATTGTTGGTTGGAGAAATGGTTGTATTATGTGAAGAAGAACATTTACTCTTAAAGTCTCATGTCAAGAAAAAGAAGAAAAATGTTGACTATAATCCCTTGGAACACATTATATTTCAACTCCTATGAAATATACTTCTTTTCCCTCTGGACTAGCCACTGCCTAACCTTATCTGATGCACTAGATCCATGAATTTCTCAATGAACATGTCAGTGTTCATATTTGCATTAAATATCCTCAGTCTCAAACCATTATATATATATTATTTATTAAAAAATATTTAGCTTTGTCAACCTTGCAAGTAAATGCACTAAATTGTACTCATTGGTGGTGCATTTCTGCAACCTGCATAGTTTCAATTGGACCTATTGTATCCATGGGAAGGTTGATAATTTGCCTAAGGATCATTTAGAATGAAGTAAAAGTAGATATTTGTGTCCTTTGTTTTATTAATATTCAGAATAAAATATTTTAAAATGTGTGGACTGTTGTTTTGAGTCATATGTTTACAGAAATAGTATAAGACAAAGTATGTTAAAGTGCAAAACTTCCATCTAAATTCCCCTCTGAGCATGGAAACAAAACTTTTCTCATATGAAATGTTATTGAACTGAAATTGAAGGAGTTAGAAGCTTCCAAGATCTCTCTGCTCATGGTCAGACCCTGAAGCAAGAGCTCAGTCATCAGTACCATCAATTTGTAATGGCCTCTCCCTAGTGATAGGTACAGAAGTAATCCAGGAAACTGTCTGGACAATGATGGATTTCTTCCACCTGCCTGCGGTGACCTATCCATCCATATCTATATTCCAGGAACTGAGGTCTTCAACCATGCTTTATCCCATGACAATGCACATATTTATTTTCTGTTTCATGAACCAAAAAATGTTATAATTAATGGCTGTTCCAGTCTCTAGGTACCTTACCAGAGAATTAAAAAATCAAACTTCTGGAAAAGCAAACTTAGAGCTATTCTCAGTGCCAAAGAAGTGGAAAATAAAGTCACCTCGGAGCTAGTTCTCCCAAAATCAATATCATCTCCTGATTTTTTAAAGTCACCACAAAACAAGACTAGCCATCAATCAGACGCTATTGCAGAAATGAGATAATGTATGCCTGAAGAAATTTACATTTCCTTGAGCTTGGAGGAGCTGGGCAAGAGTAGAGCACCATCCACATCATTTCTTGCAGAGGTTCATAGTTTCAGAACTTGTGTCCAGGATGGAGAAACACTTTTAGAACCACGTCTTATGCTCATGTGTGTCTCTGCCTGGCAACACAAGATGCTGGCGTCAGCCAGGGCTTCTTGGCACTGTTGCAACAGCATCCCTGATGTTAAAAAGGTTCTGTGATACCTCCAGTGCTGTGAGTCATCTTCTCTTGTTCTGCTCTCCCATCTGTTCTCAGGGTGAGTGCCACCAGTGTCAGATGGTTATACACAACCAAATAAGTGCTGAGCAACCACGGCTGCTGCCAGCAAGGCACTCTTTGTCTGACTCCAGCACATAAAATGGCTGTATTAATAGTCAGTGCAGGGCAGCTAATTGATTGGAGAAAGCATTATGAGGCATAATTGATAGGAAAACATACAGACCATACATTTTGGGGCTGCAGAGCATTGCTATCAACTTCATACAAGTGAACCTGTCTCAGTTCTGTTTTGGCCCAAAGCCTTATAAATAGGCAGAGATGTAATTAATTTGTTCCCCAATTGCCCTCTCTTGGAATTGCTCACAAGGTACAAACATAGGGCCTGAAATTAAATCCCATTTGACATTGCTACCTTAAAACTGGTGGCCTGAGGATTTTGCTGGCTGTCCTTAAAATCCTTCCAGCTGACATATCTAACTAGAGACAGTTTAATTCTCCAAATCAATATACAAGGAGAAAAAAAGTCAGCTGGTATTTGACAACAAGATAATACAAATTGTATGACTCCTTTCAGCCTGTTCAATTATTATGAAGGCCAGGGATTATTTAGCACACTTAAGAGTTGTTAATTTTCATAGCAGTATCTTGCAGACAGCCTAAATTAAAACAGACTGCTGCTGTGCTGTTACTTTAGATAATCTCTCAGTTAGGTGCTCTGAATTTCCAGACAAGTTCATTAAACAGAGACAGACAGAGCTGCAGAATTTACACGTGCAAAATATTGCCAAACAGATGTCAGAGTTTGCTGTGCTGGGCCATGCCAATACTGCATTCTTCTCCTATTTGCATATCACCTCATGTTATCTGGTATTATGCTAATTGATGCTATACATAGTACGTGGCCACATGCTCTCTGAGTTTAAAATAGCATTATGACATCTTATCTTGAAAGATGGAATAATTTATAAAGAAGCAGTCAGTTTCAAGTGTTTTCCATTGAATGCAAAAATGATTGACTTAAGATGAAGCACTCACACAGGATTTCTAATGCTGTGCACACCAGGGAGTGACCCAAAACCTGAGTCAGTTCTAAACAGCTTTAGTTACCATCTTGTTTGGAAACTACTATCTGTTCTCTCCCTAATCAGCTGACAATCATGAAGTGAAATTGGCTAAAAAACAAGTGAGGTTGCACACCAATAACATGTTAATAATTTTGAGAAATGTTTATTCTGCTTTTGATTAGAACATAGGAAGTTTGCCTTGCTGTAAAATATGCTCATTGTGGTGTAGACTGAGCAGTAAGATAAAATTATCATGGAAAAAGGGGTTAGATTTCCAGTGAATTGTTTGTGGTATCTACAAGGAATATCTGAAGCATTAAAAAAAAAAAAAAAAAAAAGGTGTGGTAAGGAGAAGAAGGAAGATAATTAAGAAAAAAGCATTATTTTTGAAATAATTTTGATATTCACAGTTTCTAATGCTGGTGGGAGTGGGTTAGGAAGACTCCTTGAAAATGGTTGAAATTACTAATTGTTAACCTTTACATTATGCAGATAATATTTAGTCTAACATTATTTTTTCTGAGTTTTGGAAAGTTTATTGTTTTTCTCAGTCATCAATAATCAATCATAAACACACTAAATCAATCATAAATACACTTCTTTATGCACACAGGAAAATTTCCAGAGAAAGATTGATTGTCCTGATTTTATTGATTTGAAAAGCACATGAACAAATATAACATTAAAATAATCACAGGAAATATTTGCTAAGGACTAGAATTGATTGAAAGCATGAGCAAAGGTTTTTCAAATGTCTATAACAAATATAGATTCTCAAAACAAACTGGAGTGCAGCAAAAGAGTACAGGATAGGAAAAAATTAATTGTCCACTTGTTTTGGAAATGAATTTTTAATTATAAGGTTTTAGGGTAAAAACAGTTATGTCGAACTGCATATTTGCAGGTCACATTGATATTTTTTCACTAATTTGTAACAAAAATATTTCCTTTGTGTGTACAAGTAATTATTTGTATTGTACTATGCAAATACATATACAAATAAATAAATAAATAAATATCTAATCAGACATCTATCTATCTATCTATCTATCTATCTATCTATCTATCTATCTATCTATCTATCTATTCATACTTATTTGTCATTTTGGAAGAGCAATCTTTGATAGAGACATGACAAAGTTGTTATCAAATCTGAAATCTGTACCTTTGATTTTGACCCACATAAAACTTCATCTGCAGTTTTACTCTCGAACAAAATTGTTTAAAATAGAAAACAAAAATTCAAATTTAAAAGGAAGCACAAAATCCCAGAAAATTAGAAAATTAAAAGCTCATTTCCCAAGAAAGGAGATGTAAATAACTGTTTTTTTCTGTTAGAAGGCAGTGAATAATCCAGAAAAGAAAATGTTTTGAACAAACTGAAATTAGGTGTTCCATGTTTTTTTTTTTTTTTACTTATTATTATTTATTTTTGTTTCTCCCAACCCAGCCACTCAACTTACTAGAAGTTTAAATTATTTTATTGAAATTTCATTGCCACTTTTCTTATATGAAAAACTGATGGATAAAAAAATGCAACATGATCCTCTGAGGTTAATTGTGATTAATTATTTTAATATGGAATCAATTACTTTAACCTCAGATACACAGCCTTCTTTTTTTTCTCCACCATTACATGATAAATTACCTTTTCCATTACACCCATTAAAAAAAAAATATTATAACATGCTGGACACAATAAAAAAGCAAAATTTTGAAAATATCTGCTTTTGAAATTGAGATTTTAATGTTCCTTTAAACATTTGCAGACTTTGATTAGGAAGTGGGATCAGCAGTAGTAAAGATGTATAACATAAAGAGCAAATAATGTCACTTTTAAATAAAAAGTAAATCTTCAGATGTTGATGGACAAGAACAGAATTCAATCAGCACAATCAGTTTAACTTAGGGGATAGTGCTGCTTGACCAGACAGACCACAAAGCTCTCATAACAGCGAATCTGAAAAATAAAAGCACTGGGCAAGGAGGATTATGTTTTACAAAGAGGGTCATGATTTTGGTTTTTCTTATAACATGTGTTTCTATATAGTTTATGACTTCTACAAATAATTTATTCTGTGTTTCTTTGTTTTTTATGTCTTCTTTCATCTGGCAGCTCATTTTGACCATTGCCTGGTAGACTTTAAAATGGTCTCTTTGCTTTAATTAGCAATGATCTGTGCCTGCTTTCCTTAAAATATTGACATGGCAGTGATTTACATTTTCTTTTTTTAATAATGTAAAGACACAAATCTGGAGTTGCAAAGTTATTTTTTTCAAGACTTGGCATTCATTTGGCCCTGTCAGAACATCCATAAAATCTCAATCAGAACAATGCTTGGGTGTCTTGTTGTTTGGTTAACCCTGAATGAATCTATTCACTGAACTGATAAGAGTGCTTCTTGATTAGGGGGAAAATTGTCAGCTGCAATGTGGAAAAATTTATTGGATTCAAGTTGAGCACTCTGCCACTGCAAAAGCAGAATAAGGTCCTTTGGACAAGTATATATATTTTTTAAATTATTTTTAAAAATTGCATTCTGTCTGAGATCTTGGATGAACTTTACACCCCAACTGTGTTCTGAATCTGTGATACACTCAGCTGAGGAAAAGCATGTGGTGAAATACTGTGTTCAGTGATAGCAGAAACTCAGACACCATAATGTGCTCTGAAGCCATCAAGGCACTGACAGTCAAACCATTTTTGGTGCAATTTCTGTAGCAACACTGAGCACATAGCTGACCTCTTTGTCAATCTGTGTAAGATTTTCAGAAGCACAGAATTTAAGTACTAGATTTGGTATATATAATTTTCCAGGGTGGTTTTTGTTTTGTTTTGTTTTGTTTTGTTTTCCTTTTTCAGGAAAAAAAAATTGAAGAAAAGAAATAGATCAAACAAGTTTTAGTAAATACTCATCCAAATAAACCAAGGTCTTCTTTTCTAAGGAGATTTTTTGTTTGAATCCTACCTGGAAAACAAAGTGTGCACCATACTGAGAACAGATTTTGTATTTGTAGCTTAGGAGCTTCTAAGGTTCCTCTCCACACAGATTTCTCTTCTTGTAGTTTTTGTACTTCAGAAGAAACTCTCGGAGATTTTCATTCTTAGTATAAAGTGTACGTACAGGGTATATTGTCTTGAGTTCTGGGATTATCCCAGGGAATGCCCTCTTCAAGACTGACTGAGGATACTCTCAGTGAGTCTGAGAATATTGGTATTTGATTACATTTTCTGACTTTAAATATTTTAAATCCCTTCATACCAAATTTGGCTGTAAGTTCTTTTCCTGGACAATGTAAAGTACTTTAAAGTTTTTACAAATTGGAATTTTGAAAGAGAGTGACAAGGATTGCCTTTATCTCCTTAGCTTTCAAACTGTGCATTAACAAAATTAACTAAATGTCTCTGCTTTTTTCCTCTTTTCATTAACATAATTTTACTTAGAGCCCACATTACGTTCTGTAGATTCACAGAAACATTTTTGGAGATTTTATTAGAAGAATTTCAGAAACCTCACTTTTGGAACTTTGATATCTGTCATGAAAATTTTTGATTTCTGGTGATCAATGATGAGAAATATTTCCATAAATAGTTTGCTTTTTGAAGGTTGAAGATATTTTTCTTGGTACCTCTTGGAAGTTTTGCCTCTAGGAAATCAATAGAACTGATCTGACATGGTTTTACTGACCTAGTGCATGAAAACCTCAAACTATAGTGCTGAGCTTTTCTTCTTTTAAAAATATAATTCTCAAAAGATTCTAATAATCTTCATGATGCTTTCCTTGTTCTTCAAAAGTGAAGAAAACCAGGATTGCAACAGGAAGAAGGTGAAGTTGCAATGTGTTTTTTCCCTGTGCAGATAAAACTTCCAATATCATGTGTCAAATTCTTCCAAATCAATGTTTGAGCCTTTAAAATTCCCCCCCCCCCCCAGGTTTGGCCGAATTTATAGTAAAGCACACAGCTCAGAATCACTCTGGATAAAACAAATTATATGGTCCTGACTACAGGAGATCTGGCATGCCTGCCTCTGTGTGATATCCAATACTTGCTTGGATGTCCAGGGATCTCTCTTGCTATTTTTTTTTTTTTTTTTTTTTTTTTTTTTTTTTTTGGTATGAACAGCTTTCAGCAGAAGCCAGGATTTCCACCTCTTATTTTCATGTGGCGAAGAGGTTATGATTTTATTTCTGAAGGCCACTTTGTCACTTTAAGATTCTGACAGCCACATGGTGTCCTACTTCAGAAAAACGCACATCATAAAAATAATAGACCTTTGATAATCAGTGTGAAAACCAGGTAATTAAGTTGTTCCACTGGTAAAATGCCAGTGTCACTCACAGTTTCCAAGTCTTGGTTGTAGTATGTGCAATTTAAATTCTTGAGCCCTTCCTTCTTGAGAAATAATTTGTGCTTAATATAGTGATTCCTAGCCTCTACTAATGCAAAAATATTTCCAACACTTTTAAAAACTCCTAGAAATTAAATTTATTTAAAAGATTTATTTACAACTTTTTTTTTTTGTACTTTTATTAATTTCCTTCTTTTATTTTTCTTGCTCATTTAAAATACATGCAGGATTCAAGGGTTTTTTTTTTCCATCTAATTTCAATGCTTTCTAGTATTTTAGGACTATGAAGGATCCAATTTGGGTAACACCACCCTGGAAGAAGGCACTCCCTCACAGTGACAATGAAAGTGATATCAGCCTATGCTAAAATAGCGCAGACATATAAATGGAAGCTTTTCAGTTCAAGGGAGGGAACTTTAATAGTTTTTTTTCCTTGCTGGATTTTTAGTTTTTAAATTCATTCTCTCTTCCTCTCTAAAACAGCATGGATGTGTTTGCCTTTAGGGCATGCTTGAGGGGTCATGAAGTTGACTACTGTAAAAGTGGAATTTGCTTGAAAATCAAATCCTGTGGTGAGATTATCATTCCATCCACCTCCATTAAAAAAAAAAAAAAATCAAAACTAAAAAACCCCAGGATTTAATTGATTCTTACTTTGTGCATTAGGGGCTGATAACTTTGAATTATGCTTAGTTAACAAAATCATGCAACACTTGAGCTTGCTGGTTTTTGTTTTGTTTCGTTTTTTAATTTTAACCAGTCTGTTATAAATATATAGGCACTGTTGTAATAAATGAATGCAAATACATATTTTCTCTATTTTTCACCTAAATAATAGAACAACTTTAGAATAAACAACACAGAAACCTCACATCTTGCCATAATAAAATGTCATCAGAAAAGCTCTTAGAAATGCCTCTTAATTGTTCCTCAGTAGAAGAGATTTACATAATTTCAATTGCAGATGGCATCTGATGTTTTTAGAGTACATGGTCAAAGCATGTTTCTTCATCTTGCATATAAATAGATGGTGATTTTTCATCACATCTCTATATGCAACATAACTGAGATAAAATGAGTGTTAGTGCAGGGAGAAGATATTTTTGACTGCCCTCTTAAAGATGTCTGATAGAGGGAAGCAAGAAGTTAGGTTAAGTGCAGTTTTGAGGACCATCTTTATAAGCTTGAATGTTGCTGATAGTAGAATTCAGTCTCAAGGTCTATGTGGAGAGATGTTCCCTGTTATTCTAGTCTAATTCACACTGAACGTTAGGCATAAAAGAGTACATGGTGAGTTTATTGGCCAAGGTGCTGCTGTGGAACATTCTTATCCTGGGACTCATTTAGGATTATCTCAGAACCACCCTGAGTCACTGTGACCACTGTGCAATTTCTCCTCTGTCCAACTTGCTGCCAGCTGCCATTGTTGTTGGTGTTACTTGATATTATTTAAGAAGCTTAATAATCTAGAAAGTGTAAATGTCTCACCCGAAAGATAAAAATATTTGTGCCGGCTTTTCCAAGGACTTCAGGTGTCACACACCCATGAGACATGTGGACTTTTATTCCGTCCAGAAAACATTCAAATGATGGGAATCACAGAATCATAGAATGATTTGGGATGGAAGACACCTTAAAGGTTATCTAGTTCCAACTCCCTACCATGGCAGGAATGTCATTTACTCCATCAGGTTGCTTAGGCCTCATCCAATCTGACCTTGAACACTTCCATGGATGAGGCATTCACAACTTTTCTGGGTAAAAAAATTATTACTATCATTTTTTTTTTCTACAATGTTCTGATATTCTATATGTTTATATTGCAAAGACTGGACACTTCTATTGCATCATGGTAATTGTTCACCTAAGCAATGTGATTTTGCTTCTCTTTGTTTATTCACTCTGGTGCATATAAACAAAGCTGAAATGGCTTATTTCATGTTCAAGTATGAAAAATTTGCCTGACCATTAGCATAGGAGATTGAATTCTGACTTCTTGGACTAGCCAAGGAAAGAAAACAACAACACATAAACGAGGCAAAAGCTATTTAATCTAAAAGTTCATATGAAATCAGATACTAAAGTCTTCTTTTATTAAAAAAACTCTATGGAGTTTAAAAAATAAAATATTAATATATTCTAATGGAGGATTTAAAGTAAAACCAGTGCATGCTTATTCATCATATTGACATTTATTTCTGTATGTACTTCTAGTCCTGGCCTATGACACACTTATTTAAATTATAGACATAAACTTCCCAACAATTTCTGAATAGACTAATTGTTGTACCTTTACAAGGCTTCACTGGGTTAAAAAGGCTGCCCTAATAGAAGAAACTTCTGGACTGGGCCTCCTGCAGCCATAGCTGCTAGTCCCACACTTCACACTGCATTGTCAGAAGGAATCATATCAATGTGTAGAGACAGTAAATGAAAACATTCTGTTTTTTCACTGGGGTATTTGCCAGAGTGGTTTTTTTTCAGGCTTGCTAAACCAGATGCTATATGTACAGATTTAGTACAGAATAATGATAAAGGTTAATCCCATGACATAACATGAACCTATCAAAATATTGCTAAAACTTCAATAGGAGAATCTTTGTCAGAACAACGGGTGAATGATATTTTATAAACAATAAAAAAATGTAAATAGCAAAAAAAAAATCTTAAAATTGAAAGAAAGGTTTTAACACATTATTATGAAATATTATTTTTTATAGCTTTCTTGTGTTTTGGTTTGGGGTTTTTTTGGGTTTTTTTGGGTTTTTTTTTTGGGGGGGGTTTATTGATTTTTTTTTTTTTTGATGGGTTGGGATTTTTTTGAAAAGACTAGTTTTCATTGGATACTCAGTAAAAATACAAGGGCAGATTTTCATCTGCCTATCTTGGATTTCAAAATAGCAACTTTCAGGATTATTCGCCTACATTTTTTTTTTCCACTTTAGGTGTTGGGCCACTGTTGAGTCTCGACATGGAAGAAAATAATAAGTTTGCAATTCAAAATGAAAACAAGACCATAGGAGCAAGATCAACTAAAAATGCCGCGACCTGTGCTTTCGATGTGTTTGGCATTTTGTTTTGAACTTTTCACTTGGGCCCAGAAAGAACAATGCTTAATTTTCTGATCCCAGATTGAATTTACAGCTCTGGCAGCCAAAAAATAATCTTTGGACTTGTAAATCATGAGCATTTGATCCGGAAATCACTGAGACAGAACAAATACAGAACCTCACAATGTCATTCATTCAGGGTTGCTTTTTGGCTTGGAAGAGGACATGCAAACAAATGAAAGTTCATTCAAGCATATAAAGACCAGTTTTCCAAGTGAAAATCAGCATCATCTTTGTGTTGGTCCTTTGGCCATTTCCAGCTTTATTATGCTTTCAAGGACATTTTGTCCTCACTTGTGTAGCAATGTGTTTTGCACTCAATGCAGTTATCAATACACAAGTCTTTGAAGAAGCTTGTATTTAAAGGAGAAACATCTACCTGGAATCAATATATTTAATTCCTTTTGTCAATTAGTCTTATTCAAGTTTGTTTGTAATATTTTAGGCCTAGCAATACAATATTTAAAAGACAACAGAACAGCAAGGAAAGGGAGGAGATGGGATTAGAGAAATGAAAAAGAAACCATGGTTTAAAACAGATTGCCTCATGCTCATTATTGCTACCCTGTCAAAAAATGTGCAGAGCCCTCTGTCAGTGCATAGACCCATTCCTCTTTGTTCTTTTTAATGATTTCTTAGGGAAGTCACATCTAAGTTCCTTCTATGCATCCATCAGTGATTGTGAATCAGAAGGCATGTGAGGATCCATTCATTTACATCATAATTCTGATGTCAACCTTTCCTGTTACCACAGAAACACAGCCCATGACCATGCTTTGTATTAAAAAGGAAATATATGATACCATCAATGATGACAGCTTCCATGATTTAATCTTTGATTTTTGCCATAAAATCTGACCTTTACTTGATCTTACTGCTTTGCTTGCACATTTGATTCTAAGACTGTTGATAGCTTGGCTTCATTTGCTTTCTCAGTCTGTTCTAATACAAATTTTCAAGGGCTGGAGTTTCCCAAATGCATCAGTTCTCTGTGGCTTTTGTCTGTTAAATAGAATGTTGCATTTTTACCAACATAGGAAAACACTGCCTCTAATGTCTCTAATGCTCATCATAAATTATCTTGTCTTTCATATCTAACATATAATCTCTCTGGAATATTTTCTTTATAAACCATTGTTCTTTTGTCTGCCTGGGTAGCAATTTCTACATGTCAGACAAAGAACACACAGATCAAGTCCATTCTTAGCTGTCAGGGATGGTTATAGGTCATAGCCATTTGATATTCCCTTCTGATGACTTTTATTTAAGCTCTCCTCCTGCTGAGAAATCTGATAAGTGAGTTGTATTTGCTGTTTCACCTGCATTCCAACTTTTAGAGTTCAGGGAACCTGGAATTTGATAGTAAAGATCTGAACCCATATATCACCCAGTGTTTGAAGGTTAGCAACATAAATCTTTCAATAAAAGAACAAAGGTCTACCAGCATGTTCACATTTCCTTAGCTTTCAGTGATAAGGAAGCCATTTTCAAAATAGCAATTAGGTCAAACAATGAAAATGCAATTACAATATTGTGTGATTTTGTCCTTCATAATATAGAGTCAGCATAGCCTTGAATTTATACTCAGCATTAACTGACTAGTATGCAAACCTTCTGATTTGCCTCTAAATATGTTCCCTGCTTTTTTGTTGGTCCTTGTTTGTGGGGGTTTTTTATTATTGATTGGTTTTGGCTTTGTTTTTTCTCCACTTGTCCTCTTTATGCTAACAGTTATTGCCTTTATTTCCTTTTTCCCCCATAATTTTATTTCTCACCTTTATATCTCATTTTACTTCAGGTGTTCTTCATTGTCTAATGGAAAGCAGAGTCCAGTTTTAGATAAAAATAAATTCTATAGAGAGTTCTGTTGTACTAGTTTAGGTACAGGAGAAGACTGATGATAGTAATTCAGAACTTTTCTATTACCCCTTTTAACTTCCAAATGCTTCTCAAACAGGAACTTTTCAGAGATAGGAAAAGTGAAGAAGGGATAGTAAATTGTGTGCTCAAGGCTAAAGAGAAGGATTATTGTCAAACACAATGGAGTTTGTGTGCCTTCTTTTGTTCAGATGAACCTTTCCCTTATGGCAGCATCTTAGCTGACATGTGCCTGGTTTTCATAGCCTTGATGCATTGCCTCCTACCAATGTGTTTTCTGTGGCTGCTCAGGAGACAAAAAAACTGGAATAGGAATTGAATGTTTATAAGCTGATCTGTGAAATGAAAAACAGGGCACCCCTGAGTCTCAGACACAGCCAAGCTCTGCTTATGTTTCTGGAAACTGAAGAAGCCTAAAGGAAACATGTTTTGTAAGAAAAAGTCTTTTTAAGAATACACTTCTTGTATCTCAGTCAGGAAGAGCAAATTTTGCTATAGCAATTTTAACCCTGACCCCAGACTTATCATAGACTCTCTAGGAACTGGGTCAAGACTCTACTCAGATTTTCATCCTGCATAAAATGGCTGGGTAATGATCATGAAGCAGCCTTTTGAAGTACAATAATATCATTTTACTGTATATTTTAGCCAAAATTCAGTCTGCGTGGGCTTCTTCAGGTTTGTTGGGACTATCTCTAAATCAATTATACTTAATGTAAATGTCATTGAAATCTAAGTGTTTATTATTGGAATTTTGGAGGGAGGACAAAAAAAAAATCCACTTCACTTCCATAGAGTAAGAGAGACTAGCCCTCCCTTCTTAAACAGAAAAAGATTAGAACACCTATTTTGTTGCTTTGTTTGGTTTGGTTAGTTTTTCTTTTCTTTTGCTTTTAAAAAATGGAAAAAAAATGAGGCAATTGATTTATTTGAATGTTGCAGTTTCAGCTTTGGCCACAGTAATGAGCAAGCTGGGCTGCACCAAAAGAAAATAAATAATTGGAGACAAAAATACAAATAGTTGGGAAAAAAAAAATCCTGAGAGACAGAAATAAATGTAGAATACATGATTATGACAAGTGCTAGCATCATCCTGACTGCAAATAAATGAGCTAATTTGCATGGGATTTTTATTTATGAATTCAAGGCTGAGACTGAGCCATAGTAGGAGTGCAGCCAGGAATGCTCATGTTCCCTGCATTTCATGCAGGTTATGGAACACAGCAATATTTAATTGTGCCTGTATGGAAAACAAGGGGCAGTGGGATATATAGATTTTGGTGGAGATTTCTGAAAGCATAATATAAGAAAAAAAGCCTCAGAAAGAGTTCAGAAGCCAGCTTTCAGGGATGAAGTCAACTCAGAATAAGCATTTAACACCAGTGAAATGGTATAGTAAAGCCAAGGCAGCTATAGAGTTTTGGCAGATGCACAGCAGTGAAATACAAGAGACTCAGGCCCTTCTGGAGAGGCTGCTGAGATCTAGAAACATTATCTGAGGTACATCCAGTAGCCCTGGATACCTGTATACCTGGGCAAATGAACATTTGCTTTTGTCAATTCTTGCTAACTGCTAGCAGCTTCACACAGAAACAACACAGCAACTCTAAAATGATCTGAAGAAGTGTGTTGAAAGTATGTGCAACTTTTTAGGGAGGCAAATTATGCTGTTTTTGCAGAGTTTCATATTGGCAGAGAACAGGGATAAATAGTAAGGATTTAGAAGCTTATAGCATCTTAACAAATAAGTAAAAGAATAGTGAAAGATTTTTAAAGTTAAGCAAAAATGTACCAAGCCTACAAAAACACTTTTTAAAACCCGTAGTTGTAAAGTCCTATCTTTGAAAGCATAAGGGAAGCTGTAAAGCCTTTCAATTAAAACAATTGAAAAGATAATCCATATCTTCATAATCTGATACCTGAAAGTGGTTAGGCCTGGAAGCATAATGCATGTGCCTTAAGAAACCAAAGCCTTTTCTGATAATATTTACTCCATTTGTTAATCCTGTAAGGTCACAGGACACTAAACCTTAAACTGTGGCAGCCTGCTACTCATATGTGGGGCTGAAATTACACCAGCCTGGGAATAGAGCCAGGACTGCCAGGTGTGTATTGCTTCAGGATAGGCTGATGATCTTGAATAAAATGCTTTTATTCTCCTGATTTTTATTTATTGGGATTTAGGCAGATATCTCTGGAGAAAGAGCTGAATTCCCTTGGGATATCTTTTCTAGGAGGAGAGAAACACTCCACAAGAAACTGAGAGGAGACTTCTGCCAAGGTAATCTGCCAAAGATTCCCTCCTTCTAAATCTGCTAACATGAGCATACCTTTTAAATATGCCAGCATGGTTTGGAAGGCATGTAAAGAATCTAAGCGAGCATATAAGCAGCTAATTTGAAGTGCACAGATGCACTTTCCCTTGGGAATTATCTCAGCTCCTGAAATTTCATTCCAGTAATTACCAAGGCAAATCACAAAGA
This sequence comes from Erithacus rubecula, assembly GCF_903797595.1. Classification (NCBI taxonomy): domain Eukaryota; kingdom Metazoa; phylum Chordata; class Aves; order Passeriformes; family Muscicapidae; genus Erithacus; species Erithacus rubecula. The sequence goes on from NC_136689.1 coordinate 104,674,957, forward strand.
TTTCCATTTACTAGTCTGGGGCTTCCTGAAATCCTCTAATTAAACTCCAGCAAGATGGTTTCAATAGAGCTGGGATTTGATTTTTTATCACGCTCTTTTCTGTGCTTCCTTCCCCTCCACCACGGTCCTGTGGTCAGATGAACAGCTCTGGGTGAGAAGGCACAAGTCTAATACCAGGAGGAAATTATATGCCCTGCAATAGTAAGATGCTACCAGTTTCCTCCTTCAGTATTCTCTGTCATGAGAATAATGTTTAATACAGTCAAAAGCTGATCTTACAATATGGAAAAAAATATGGAGGCAAAACTATGTAATATTCATAAAGAATCTGTCAACACTGAAACTTTGGATTTTAATGAATTATTTTTTTTATTATACTAAATGCAATTTAGTGGTCAAAGGTTTTAAACTTTACTTTCTTCTTTCCTCTACTAGAATCTTTCCCACAGCTTGACTGTCCATTGCACAGACAGGTCACTAGGGCAGTCTGCCCTGCACATTGTTTTTGTGGTGACAAAGTCCAGAAAACCCTTTTGTCCTTGAGGGTGATTATTTCCATACAGCCCTTCTAACCACTGCTAGAAATTAGACACCTGGAAATGTAACTACACTAGGCAGCAGCTGAGACCAAGAGGTGAGAAGTAGCAAAGTATGACTTTAAACCAGACTCTCCTGTGCATATTTAACTGAGCTCTGCTCAAACTACAGCCCAACAAAAATCAGTGAAATAGTGTCCAGCAGACTTTTATGGTTCTCCTGCCAGCTTACATTTAGCTGTTGCTATGTGGACGTTTGTATACCAGCTTCAAGTTTCTGTTGAAAAGGAGAAGCCTTTTACGAGTGCACATCATGTTTATGCTTTCGCATAATCAGACTGCTCATCTTTTCACAGGAAAAATGAAAGCACAGCACAATAAGGATATATGGGACCGTAAGGATCACAAAATCACAGAATCACTAGGTTGGGAGAGACCTTCAAGATCTTTGAGTCCAACCCATGCTCTAACACCTCAACTGAACCATGGCCACATCCAGAATTTTTTTAAACATCCAGGGATGGTGACTCCCTGGGCAGACCATTCCAGTACTTTATCATCCTTTCCATAAAACATTTTCCTAACCTATATTTCTCTTGGTGCAGCTTAAATCTGTGTCTTCTAGTTCTGTCAGTTGCTGCCCGGAGAAAGAGACCAACCTCACCTGACTACAAAAACCTTTCAGGGAGTTATAGAGAGTGATAAGGTCACCCCTGAGTCTCCTCCTTTTCTCCAGGCTAAACACCCCCAGCTCCCTCAGCCATTCCTCACAGGGTTTGAATTCCAAGCCCCTCTCCAGCCTTCTTGCCTCTTCTGGACATGCTCAAGCGTCTCAACGTCCTTCCCAAGCTGAGGGGCCAGAACTGGACACAGCACTCAAGGTGCAGCCTCACCAGTGCTGGGTACAGGGGAAGAATGACCTCCCTGCTCCTGCTGGCCACACCATTCCTGACACAGTCCAGGGCCCATTGGCCTTCTTGGCCACCAGGGCACACTGCTGGCTCATGTTCAATCAACTGTCCATCAGTGCCCCCAGGTCCCTTCCTGCCTGGGCACTGTCCAGCCACACCATCCCCAGCCTGTAACACTGCAGGGGGTGATTGTGGCCAAAATGCAGGACTTGACACCTGGACTTGTTAAACTTCATCCCATTGGACTGTGCCCATCCATCCAACTGTTCCAGGTCTCTCTGCAGAGCCCTCCCACCTTCCAGCAGATCAACACACGCTCCCAGCTTAGTGTCATCTGCGAGTTTACTAATGAAGGACTCAATACCATCATCCATATCATCAATAAAAATATTGAACAGGACTGGCCCCAGCACAGAGCTCTGGGGGACACCACTGGTGGCTGATCCCAGCTGGATGCAGCACCATTCACCATTCTCTGGGCCTGACCATCCAGCAGCTCTTAACCCAGCAAAAAAGTGCTCTTGTCCAAGCCATGGGCTGCCAGCTTTCCCAGGTGTGTGCTGTTGGAGAGTGTCAAAGGCCTTGCTGAAGTCCAGGTACACAACATCCACAGCCCTTCCTACATCCACCGGGCCGGTCGCCTGGTCATAAAAAGAGATCGGATTGGTCAAACATGACCTTCCTCCTAAACCCATGCTGGATGCTGGCTGGGCCTGATAGCCTGGCTATCCTGCAAGTGCTGCATGATGACACTCAGTATAAATTGTCCCATAACCTTACCAGGTACTGAGGTCAGGCTAGCTGGCCCATGGTTACCAGGATCCTCCTTCCCACTCTTTTTTTGTCAGTTGGCCATCTTCCAGTCATCTGGAACCTCCCCAGTGATCCAGGACTGCTGGGAAATGATGGAGAGTGGCTTTGCCAGCTCATCTGCCAGCTCCTTCATCACCCTGGGGTGGATCCCATCTGGTCCCACAGATTTATGAACATCCAAGCTGCTCAGCAGTTCTCTGACTGCCTCCCCCTGGATAACAGGGGGACCATCCTGCTCCCTGACAGCATGTACCAGCCCAGGAGGACAGCTCCACTGAGGACAAGCCATCTTCCCACTAAAGGCTGAGGCAAAGAAGGTGTTAAGCACTTCTGCCTTCTCATCTGCAGTTACTAAGTTCCCTCCCTCATCCAATAGATAACAAAGATTGATCTTACCCTTCCGTTTGCCATTAATATATTTGCAAAAACATTTTTTATTATCCTTTACAAAAGTTGCCAAATTAAGTTTGAACTGAGCTTTAGCCTCCATATTTTTTTCCTACATGCTTCAGCAACCCCCTTAACTATTTCCTGAAAGACCTGACCATTCTTCCAAAGATGACACATTCCCTTTTTATTCCTAAATTCCTTCAAAATCTCGTTGCACATCTAGGCTGGATGTTTGCCTCATTGGCTCATCTTTCAGCACACAGGGACAATCTCCTCCTGTGCCCTCAAGATCTCTGTTTTGAAGCATGCCCACCTTTCCTGCACTCCTTTGTTTTTAAGGGCTGCTTCCCAAGGAACTCTCTGAATAAGTCTCCTAAATAGGCCAAAGTCTGCTCCCAGGAAGTTCAGTGTAGGGTTTCTTTATGTGCAGAGCACTTAAGCAAAGAGCAAAACAATAGTCAAGCAAATGAGCCACACAAAAGCTACTATATAAGAAGAGAGTAAAATTAAAAATAAAATAAAAAAGAAAAATAAAGAATAGTTTGGAGATGAGATAATTAGAGATTACTGGCAACATAAACTGACACTGAATGAGCAAGGTTTTCAGAAATCAAGTGCTGAACACTGATCAGAGGTCAGTGTTGAAGTAACACATTTTAGTGGGTAGCCCTTGATCTGGAGGAATTTGGATTGCTTCTAAATGTCTGCAGAACATCATTATTAGAAACACCGTGATAATCCATTTAATCAGGACCTATATATCTGCTAGAAAGACTTTAGGGTTCTGATATTTAAAAAGGAAAAAAGAAAAAAAAAAATAGAAGAAGAAAAAATGGCCAAAAAATGAAAGCCGGTAACATCCAAAGACCAAGATATTGAGATCCTTGCTGTATTAGGTAATGGGATATAGTAATGGTGCTCATCAAAGAAAAGTGATATGAAGGGATTTTAAACCAAGATAAACTTACTTGCCCTTTGTCATGAGACAAGAATAATGGGATAGTAGATGAAACTGAAAGGAAATAAATTCAAAGTGATAAAAGAGAGGGGTTTTTTTATACAATGCATAATTAGTCAAACTCACTGCTATAAGACTGCACTGAGACATAGAGCTCAGAAAGAAAAACAGGCATTTATATGGATAATGAGGACATCTTTAGATAAGATGAAAAAGAAAAAAGAATATAAAGAGTACTGCTTTGTGGCATAAATCAAGTACCATCTCAAGATAGAAAGCATTAAGAAATGGCATAGGACAGCTATGACCCTCACAAAGATTATAAGCATCCTTTAGGGGACTGAACTATTGTCCTAAGCATGAAGGCAGATACTTATACTTTTGATGCATTTTATTTGTGAAACCTTCTAGGTTCGTAACCTCCAGGTCTACAAAACAAGGACTGTAAGACACTCAGCAGATGCTAACAAGCAGAAAATATTTGGGCGTGGAGTAAGGAAGAATATGACAGCAAGAAGAACAGGGAAAGCCTAGACTTGATTGGCCTCATTCTTTCTGCAGTAGCAAGATTGCAAAAGGCTGTGAATTTCAGCACAGCTGAAGTTTAACTACTCCAGCCTTCTGTTTCTGCCTCAGTGGATTCTGCTTCTATCAGCATCAATGGGAATGGAATAAGGCTTTAGGGCAAGCATTTAGCATAGACTTAAAATCCACAGTTTTATTTAAGCAACTTCTCTGGGGGGTATTGACTAGTAAATCTTTGAAAAAGCATTTTTAATGTCAGGTTTTCTTACATCATGTGGTGGTACTTCACTGTTTAAGAAATGATTTTTCTGGTTCTGACTTGCAGCATGATGAATCACTGGGTGACATACCAGTGTGCTTTTAGCACCGTTGTGTTTGCATCAGGGGATGGTTGGGTTGATGTGCAGAAGAGAAAGCCAGGCCAGAACCTTCACCCAAGAATAGATCTGTAATTCAACAATACTTGTAAGGGTTTCATTATTTCCTGTTCTTCTATTTTGGAATTCCAGTTGCAGCCTAAAATGGAGGATATTATTCTTTTGGATTAAGGTTATATTAAGAAACTTAACTTCTTCAAGGACCAGACATGTAGTATAGAGTACCTGTGAACAGGATTGAAGAAGATCCTGGACATGTGCTTGCAGTAGCAGGAGGCAAGCAGCCAAACAACTAATTGGGTTCAACCAGAAATGTCCAACTTATGTTTGCAATCTATTGGGGTTACACAAGGCAGCATTAGAGCTGTCACTGTTAGCTTTATGAAAAAGGAAGAATAATGTGCTGCATGGTAGAAAGAAAGAAAAGCAATGTCTGGAGGGAGAAGTAGTACCAGCAGAACATCTGGAGCACTAACTAAGAGGAGAAAGAAGGTGTCTATGTAAATACTGGAGGCAAATTAATTACGATAGTCACAGTGTTTACCAACCCTTTTCTATCTTTAGACAAAAAAGAAGCCAAAGAAAACAGTAGTCTTTTGAGCTATCAGCCCCATTTTGCAATTCACATACATGGAAAGTGAGCCATCCAAAATTTAAATTTGCTATGATTCATAACTCTCTAATTTTGATTTATGATGATGTATCCTGTGCTTCATGATGCACAGTCTGAGAATGAGATGCCTAGTCTAGAACACTCTGGTGGGTAGGTTAGAGAAATCTTTTTAAAAATAAGTTATATTCAAAACAGTCCTAAGAGAGTAAGGTATGTCAATCCATTCTTAAAAACTTGTTTTCACAGGAGAGAAAAACATATGAATATATGTATAGACACATATAACATCCCGACCCATTAACAAGGCTTTAAGCTCTGGCTTGGCAAGTTATCAGCCACTTACTTTGGATTTCAACAATTTTAGTCATGTTGAAGCCAATGTGTATACTTTAATGGTTTGCATACACTTTAAATTAGACATAAACCTGCTGAATCAGCAACAGAATGTTTCTTTTTTCTGAGCTGACATTAATAATCATGTTTTGGATCACTGGCCTTCCCACCCACCACAAGTGTTTGCATCTCCTTCACAAGAGAAGCAAGGAGCATCTTATAGCCATCTCAAATCTCAGAAAAAGAAGCTAGAAGGGAGCTAGGATTTTGACTCCTCATCCCAGTTTCTCTTTTTAATACCACCCTTTATTCTAATTCAAGCCTAGCTGGATTGCACATCACAGAGTTCACTAAAAAAGAGGAATATTATGCTTCATACAGAGCGAATGTCCTTACGGGTGCTATCTCATTTCAGAGCTGTGTCTGCTTCTTCTACTGACCACATTTTGACCAGTTAAAATAATGCAGTCTTCAAATAGTATTCTTTCCCTCTTGGGTCAATTTCCTTAGTCTGGTGTTTATTTAACTGTGCAGAGTATATTCCTACATAACACTATATGTTGTAATTAGAATACCTTGCGAGGTTGGGAAGACTGAGTTTTTTCTTCGCCTTTTGTTTCAAAAGTAAACAGATTTTTCAGTATTTTCTATGTCTTGTATTGGAAACCATTCTTGCACTCACAGATTTAGAATAACTGCCTGTGTATGTATACCTTTGAGTAAATCTCTATGTGCATAGAAGTTTGCATATATGCATATGTAGAATCACTTCTGTGAACAGATACCTGTTTGATCAACCATGTTTCCCTTATTTTTCTTTTTATCTCTCTGAGCCATCAGTGACACATCAGGATATGACTAACAAGCTCCACACAAAGCAACAGTATTTTATCTGAAGAGTTATTTATCAAAGGAGTCTGCTCCTTGCAAACTGGTCACTGAAATCATAAAACAGCATTAGGTAGAATATATGATTGAACTGTTTTTGTTGGTAAAATAAAATATACTTATCTGACTTACCTTTTCTTAAGGGATTTTCAGGCAGCTCTTTTTTAAACTTTAGTCAAAATGTAATCACTCTCTCTTTTTATCCAAATGTTATGTATGGTTCTTCGAGAATTTTTCACTGATAAAGAGCTCCTCAGGTTTTTTTTCTGTGCTTATCTTGAGATATGAAAAACCTGTTATTGTTCAATACTGAATAGTGGAGATAATACCCAATTTCTAAACTTTCAAGTGGAGCTTCATCTTGTACTCAGTGAGTAGAATAAGATATACATGACAATTGGCATTTCACATACCTTTATCTACAGTTTTTCCACCCAGTCACGAAGTTATGCAAAACACTTCTAGAGAGATGTGAGAGAGGAAAGAACACTGAAATTAAAACCAACCAAACAAAACACCCCCACAAAAGTAAGATATTTTTTCTTATTGCCTTTGCTACAGCTTTCCAATAACTATGAGAGAGTGGCATATACTGAAATCAGACTACCATTTCAGAGAAAGAAGCATACCCAACATTCTTCTGTGTTCTTTCTAATGCATCAGTGATCTTAAAAACAAATAAAAGGTCATTATCTGAGAGTTGAAGTACTAAAGACTGGAATTTAGCAGGATCAGACGCAGTCCTGCTGGGAAGGAGGGAGAAAAAAGTCTGTCTGCATTCTTTCATAGCTTCATAAGTTCATGCTAGGCATGACTGGTTGGCCTAGGAATGTCTACTTCCATGACATCCCATAGAAATAATTGACATCAAAGAGTCTCACTGAAGTATGGTGGTGTAAAGAACTATTCATGAGGTATTTCAGCTTGTTTGCCACCTGAGTGCACAGTCTGGCCCATAGTTATTATTATCAAAGCTTGTGGAAGCAAAACCTGTAATTCAGAGAGCATGGGACAGAGAGGACAAGGTCGTATCAATAGATACAATAGCACCCTTTGTGAGGATGAAGTGACTTGGCACAAAGATGATGACACTAGAGATCTTGAGACCTGTGCCAAATTCTGCTGATTAGTGACTGAATTTAGCAATCTGTTCAGTGTCCTATGTGAAAAATTAGCATTTAGTCTTCACCCAGCTTTTATACACAAACAAAAAATTACTAGCCTGTGTCCTGGTTGGTGACCACAGCAGGGAGACTGAATTACAGAATCACGAAATGCCTGAGGTTGGAAGGCACCTCTGGAAGTTATTAGGTCCAACTCCACTGCTCAGGCAGGTTCACCTGGAACCAGTTGCCCAGGAACATGTCCAAATAGCTTTTAAATATCTCCAAGTAGGGAGACTCCACTAGATTTATGGGCAACCTCTTCTTGTACTTAGTCACCCCATAGTAAAAAAAAAAGGTTGATATTGAGATGGACCCTTATGTGTTTCAGTTTCTGTCTACTGGCTCTGGTCCTGTCATCAGGTGTGGTCCTGTCATTTCAAGTACATCCATTTCTCTCCTGTCCTGAGAATCCCAGAACTGGATATGGTAATCCAGATGTGGCACTCCCGATGTGGCATCACCAGTACTGAGCAGAGAGGAAGGGTTCCCTCCCTTTGCTTTCTAGCACTTCTCCTAATGCAGCCCAGGACAGCAGGATAGATGACCATGAATGTTTGTCCTGTGCTCTAACTCACAACTCTGATCTTTTCTGAAAAAGGATACTGGCAGTACTGCACTCTGAAGCCTGGACTGCCATTGTCTGTTAGTTAAACATCCTTTCTACTGGTAAACACAGAAAGTCAGTCTTTAGGCTTGTCAGTCCAATATCTGCTCTAATCTAGAGTCTCTTTTTCTTCCTTTTCAATAGCGAGGCAGAACCTTGGCAATGACCAATCACCCAAACCCTGCCTTGATATCCTCACCCCCACTGGGTTTGCACAAAGGAAACAGCAGGAATGGTGCCAAAATTAATCTGGCACAGCAGATAAAAATAGCTGCTATTGTCCAAATGGTATTAGAGTAATTTTCATTCTTTGTATAACACCCAATAGATTAAAGCACTTATATATTTAAACCTGAAGTTTTACCACACAAAGAAAACCAGTCCAATGCAGAAAAATTACAAAGGAATTTGTCATTCTTTCTATTTTTTATGTTTTTGAAGATATTTAATTAATTTGATTGAATGAGTTGTTTGGATAAATCTAATCTGTAAAGATTATAAAATCAGAAGTGTTTTTAAACCATAATAATATCTATTCTGCTAGCACTGGTACTTATGTCACTTGGTTTCCTGCAACAATCTCTTCATCTAAATTTTATGTATTTATCTGTGTATCTTTCATGTTTATACACCAAGCTTGCTGGCTCAGCTAACACACTACCTAAAATGACGTAGTTCTGCAAAGTGATGAAAACATAAAATTATTTCAGCCTGATCTGGAGCTCACATCTTAGTACAGAAACCACGCTTTATGAATTTTTCTCTTCCAGCATAGTCCCTGGTAAACTAAACATCAGCAAAATGTTGCTGATTGCAGTAAATTGGCTATATCTTTTATTGAACCTTAAGCTTTCATATAGTGACACATCAAGTGGATATGGATTAGATTTTAGAAAGGGTGCATGACCTAAAACTTAACAATAAGAGAAAAAAAAAAAAAAACATTGCTCATTTTACTGGCTATTCAACACAGGATATAGCATAAACCTACTGTGCTAACTTCAGCTGGAATAGAATTCCTTTTCTTCTTAGTAACTGGTACAGTGCTGTGTTTTGGATCCATTACCAAAATAATGATAACTTGTTGATGTTTTGGTTGCTGCCCACTAGTGCTTGTCCTCTACATCAAGAACTTTCAGCACCTATACACTGCCAGCAGGTTAAGGAGAGCTGGGAGGCAGCAGCACCAGACCAGCAGACCTGAGCTGGTCAAAGGGTTATTCCATATCATGGAATGTCATGATCAGTACATAAACCAGGGGAGCAGGCTGGTTGTCACTGCTCAGCAGGTGGTGAGCAACTGTATTTGGCATCACTTGTGTTTTTTGGATTTTATCGCTCTCCCTCTCCTTTTTGTTCCAACAATAGCAGGAATATTAATAATATTTTAATTTTTTCAATAATTAAAGTGTTCTTAACCCAGGAGGTTTATTTTTTTCCTCTAATTTTCCTCCCCATCCTATCATGGGGCAGTGCAGGGTGTGAGCAGAGCAGTCTGTGATTAAGCACCTACCTATCTGAGAAATTTCTATTTGCCAGGGGTGTGTAATTCCCAGGCTCTGAGAAAACAGAAATTATAACTTTTATTCAATAATTTTTTCCTTTAGAAAGGAAAATATGGTATTTTAAGTGTTGGACTTGATAACTCTTGTGGGATCCTTCCAATTCAGAATACCCTGTGATTCTGTGATCTTGCTCATGTGATGGAAAACCAAAGCAAAAAAAGCCGTTAGACTCAGCACATTTTATAAATTACTGTATTAGGCAAAACAATCAATGAGAAATAAATTTTAACAGGGAACATCCATTTACCCACTTCCACCATGGTGTCCTTGAACATCAAGCTGTTGCTTTAGTCACTGTTCAGCCTCACTCAAACATTTTCTGTTATAATAGAGCATGCAATCTATCATCCAAAAAAATTGCAATCAAGATTTACAGATTATGTCCCTAAAACTCAGCACAAGCATTTTAAATAATCAATTGGTATTTAATTAACACACAATTGCTGCTCTAATACTGAATCAAATCCTCTTAAAGTGTGTCCATAATTCCCACTAGAGTGGTAATGTCCTGAGAGTGGAAGAAATACCCTGCGATCATTAGAGGAGTATTGCAAATTATGGAGTTTTTGTCAAGAGATTAAGCACTTCCAGAATCTATTACACATGGAAAAAAAGGCACTTTAGAACAGAAATGAATTATGGTACCTCCTTCCAATCCTTTAAAATACATTTTCTGAATAAACAGATTATCTCACCATTCTTTCCAACTAATATGTCTAAGACATCTGCCTAGTAATTTTAAAAAATATGTGACAAGAAACTGTTTAGGAAAAATGATGCAAACACAATTTTTGTCAAGTTAGTTGCAGCACCTCTCATATGAAGACAGGCTGTGAGATTTGAGGTTGTTTAGCCTGAAGAAAGGAGGAGTCCAGGGTGACTTTACAGAGACCTCCTAGTACCTGAAGGGGACTTACAAGAAGGCCTAAGAGGGATTGTTTTTACTAAGGTATGCATTGATATGATAAGAGGGGGTGGCTTTAAACTGACAGAAGGAGGGTTAGATTAGATATTAAGAAGAAATCCTTTATTATTAGGTTGGTAAGACACTGGAACAGGTTGTCCAGAGAAATCCTGGGTGCCCCATCCCTGCAAGTGTTACAGGCCAGGCTGGATGGGGCTTTGAGCAATCTGGTCTAGTGGAAGATGGGCTGGCCCTGCCCATGGACAGATGGGATGGAGCTAGATGATTTTTAAGGTCCCTTCCAATCAAAACTTCAACTTATAACTGCTTATTTAGTGAATGAAATAAAGAATTATGATATATATATATAGACTAATTCTACCTAACTTGTCACACCACAGCTAGAATGTACAAAAAAGAACAGATTTAAGAGGAGAATAAGAGTTGTCTTGAACTATCCTGCTGTGCTGAAGAAAGGATTAATCAAAGCTAGAATTGTAAGTCCAGCACATATTTTGGCTAAGGGAAATACATGTATTCAGCTCAATACATGGTAGCACATTTTGTGATGGCACCCAGCTTTTTCCAAGCTGTGGTTTCCCCATGGGGAATGTGATCCTTCACATTTAGTTGGCTTTTCACTAACTCTTTTTTTTTTCTTCCCCGCAAGGACCTTGTGATTTTTCAATGCCTTTATAAACCTAGCACTTATGGTCTCCTGAGGCAAAGATTTCTATGATCTAATTGCTTACAATGTGGAGCAGTACTTCCATTTGTTTAGCCTCACTGCCCAATCATTGTAGAGCATTAACTTCTAGTCTTGCTGCTCTATTACATAGATCATCGTTTTGTATACTTTTGTCATCTGCAATTTTAATCTCATGATTTCAGTGGGAGGCTGAATAAGAGTCCTGAAAACTGATGCATTCCAAACTAGAAGATTTTGTACTAGCAATAAGTATTGCATTTCAAAAGAGTAGAATATACACAGGTTAAGTAGTTTCAGTACTTCATGAAGTCAGTGGAATTCCAAGTTGCTGTTGCTGTTCCACAGGTCTCATAAAGAAAAAAACTCTTCTGTTACATATTCCCATGATTTTGTGCTTGAACATCTATCAGAAAAACAGGAAAAAATCTAGGTAAGTATCAAATTCAAAGGTATAATTCTGCAATGCTTAAATCAATTATTTCTACTACCAGATCCAGGATTCTTTTTAATGTGTTTTGTTTTGATTTGCTTTGGGGATTTTTTGGTCCAAAATGATATATAAATACATCTGTACCAGTATTTGTAAAATAACTATGTGCCCTCCCACCTGATATACAAATATTCTGTTTCTTGAACTACTGTGATTCTCACATATATTGCTTCTCAAATATATGCCTCTGTGTGGATCTATATCTGTATCCATATCCATATATTTGTATTTCTACATACACACACAAGTGACCCCTTCCCTTGTATGGGTAAAAGTTGTTTTAAAGCCCATGATTAAAAACTTGTCTGTAAGTGAAAATCACCAAGGAGAACTATTCTCTGGAATTTTTCATCTGAAGTGCTGCCTAGGTATATCCACCAGAAAATTTCTTATTTTTCAGTCTCATCTCCTACAGAATTAACACATGGTGGTGATCATGTCTAAATACTTGGATATACTTAATTCTGACTATATTTTGCAGAAAAAGGTGCTTGACAACTAATTAGGTTTTCTAAAATTTTGTAAAACCAGACATGGCAAAACAAAGGAGGAAAATGCTAATGATTTTCAAACAGAAGATGCAGAAGGAAGCTGGACATTAGCAGACATGGAACAACCAATCTGTGAGAGAGGACACATTCCTGAACTACAGAAACAATTCAGCTGGAGCTTATTCTATCTTAAACTCCAAAGCTGCTCAAATGCACATGAATCTATTGAGAAACAAGGCTCCTCTTTAGACTGGGACAGATATTATTGTTACCATGAAGGACTATTAAAAAAAGTAAATGTTATATGTATGCTTTATATGTACACATATATATGCACAGACAAATCCAAGGACATGTTCATGTATATGCGTAGAGGAAAAATTTGAGGCTTTATTCCCTTTTCATTTCATTTCATATTACCATAATTTTATGACCATTTGGAGCTCTTCAGTGAATCATTCTCTTCCACATAATGATAGAATATTTTAATCTTGGAAAGTATTAATATGAAGGTTGGCACATTAAAGACTAAAACCATATTAGTAACATTAATAAAAGTAATATTTATTTTTTAAGAGGCCAGCTGGCTACATAGAATCCCAGATTTGATTAATATCTTTAACTTATTAGTCTCCTCAACTTTATTTTTCTTTTCTTTAATCCATTTATATTAATTAACTCCATCAGCTATATTATAAGTTCATTCTACTACTCAGCACCTTCTCTATCTAATAATTGATTTTTGAGTTCACTTTCTATTTATGTATATTTTCTTTGTCATTTAAACTCCATTCTGCTTGACCTGAAATCTCACTGAGATAATCAGTCTTAGCTAGGAAGGACATATTAGATAGTAGGAATTTTGGACAGGTGTAAAGCTCATTAGGTAAAAAAAAACATCTGGGTTGCTGAGCACAAACTGTGGTAGTGAATGGATTTGTATCCTGCTGGTGACTGATAAAATATGATGTTCCCCAGGTGTTCACTGTTGGTGTCAGTTCCATTTAATATCTTTGTCAATGACCCAGTTGAGGGGATCAAGTCCACCCTCAGTGAGTTCACAGATGACACCAAGGGAGTGTTGATGTGCTGGAGGGCAGGGAGGCTCTGCAGAGGGATCTGGACAGGCTGGATCAATGGACCAGTGGTGTGAGGTTCAGCAGGGCCAGGTGCTGGGTCCTGCACTTTGGTCACAACAACCCCAGGCAGTGCCACAGGCTGGGGGAAGGGTGACTGGAAAGCTGCTCCATGACAAGAGACCTGGGTTGTCCAATTTTGGAACAGATTGCCCAAGAATGTGGCTGAACCAGCATTCCTCAAGTTATTCAAAAGTCATGTAGATGTGGCTCTTGGTGATATGGTTTAGTGGTGGACTTAATAATGCTGGGTTAGTGGTTGGACTTGATGATCTTAAAGATCCTGCCTAAATTGAAGAATTTTGTGCTAAATTTGAGGCCTGAACAATTTATAAAACTATTTTTTCTGATATTATAAGATGAAATCTTCATGTGTTAACTGTTTTTTGTTTTGTTTTTTTTTTGTTTTTTTTGTTTTTGTTTTTGTTTTTTAGGGTTTTTTTTTGTTTTGTTTTTGTTTTGTTTTTTGTTTTATTTTGTTTTGTTTTGTTAACATAGACACCTCTATACTACTTCATATTTTTTCTACTGAGCTATCTGACTATCATCAAGTAGGTATTGAGCAATGACTTTTAGCTGGAAAATGCAACTATTTCGTTCATCCTCCCTTGGGTATGGATATTTTATTTCTTTTACAGGTATGATGTATTACACATCTTGACTGTTAAAGAATAGATCAGAAAGGGCATTGTGAACGAAAAGAAGTAGGTGAGGTTGGATCTGACTCAGATTTTCTAAAGATTTTTCCTACAGTCTTGAATAAGCCCAGAAAAAAACCACCAAGTTTTTCTTCCCTTGAAATATAGATCACTTTAATAAAATGTTTATATGGTTTTGAGTAGCTCTTCTTGTCCCCACCCCTTGTTACTAATTTTTAAACTTGAAGTAATCTTGGAGTTTTATCTTTCTGGAAATCTTAAACCAATATTTTATAGAATGAGTGATGAGATATACTTGATGGAATCCCATGTTGCTTTAGCAGGATATTAACTTATTTACCTTTCTGCAGGATAATGTCATCTACTTAAGAAGCAGCAGTTGTGTGTGTATTTAAAATGTCATTTTTGTTGTCTCTTAGTCAAAAACTAGGCCACCTATTTTTAATGACAATGAACTCAGTAACAGCACACTCTGTGAATAAGCATTGTGCTATTTTTGTTCACTTTATAATATGGAAGTCAAGCAAAATGAGACATTCGATGTTCAGATGATAATAAGGGGAAAACCATATGAAGGCTTTATATTTTCTCTTTTCCTGTTGAATATCGTTGAACTAGATAAAACCTTTAGCCTCTAGAAAGTAAGAGATCTAATTAAGCTAAACCCAAAATTCTATGTTAGTGCAATAGGATTTTAAAAAGTACTTCTACCTTGGCAAAATGACAATATTTGCTTTTTTTTTTTGTAATTTGCAAATAACAGTGTTTTTATTCTAGATATTATTTAAATGATCCAGTCTTTTCTTTCAATTAATAGTTATCTTTTGTTCAGTTGTCAAAGAGTAACCAAATTATTATTATGTCTGAAATTTTTATTTCACTTTGTTTTTGACTAGATTTATAAGACTGAAACACATAGTTTCTGACAAATGTCAACATCTGAGAACTTCACCTAGATTTTGGCTCTTTTCCAGCACACATGGTCTAGTTTAGATTTTGCACAGAGTATCCAGCCAAGTGCACTACCTTATTCCCAACTGCTAAATGTTGACACTTTCTTATATGTATATCAGGTTACTGTTTAAAACAATGTCCTTGGGAATTATCAGCAAACTTTACTTTCTGTTATACACTGATATTATACATGGGAGACAATTATTGAAAGTGTTATGAACAGATGGTGCACTAAAGAAAGAAGAATAGTTTTCAATAATGAAACATAATGGGCTAGTGTACTGCACAACAATGTTAAAAATCTTCTGCTTTTTGATAGTTGAAGAATAAAATTTAGTTATTATTTGTGAATCTATATTTGCATGGAAAAACTGCTTTTCATTATAATGCCTTCAGTTGCAACCTTTCTGTAACAGATCATTATTTTCCTGGGTTTAGAGGACAGTTATAGATGTCCACATGTATATGCAGGTGTTCACCAATGAGAGTTCAAGTCCTTCCTGTTTTCTTCTTTGCTTCTGCAGTCCTGTTAGCCAAGAGTTTATGATAAAAGAGCCAAAAAACTTCCACCAAAAAATTAGTTTCAATCCTAGAATGTTTCTTTTTTTTTTTTTTTTCATTTTAAATTACAAGTAAAATTAACTGAGCTGGTCTTCACAGCTCTAAGTGGTCTAATTATCCCAGTGAATTTTAATCTCTCTGAATTAAACTCCTCAAAAAAAAGAAAAAAAAGAAAAAAAGAAAAAAAAGAAAAAAAGAATCACAGCTAGCTGATGGGGAATATACCCACTCCTGAACTCTGATTAATATAATTGCATTTTAAGAGGCATCATTCAGTAGTTTAACATCTCTGAATGACAGGTGAATATTACCTGAGAATCACCTGTCATTTAGACCACCCATATCAGATACACAATGTGAAATACATCTCTTTCTTCATATTTTCCCTTAAGATCCGTGTTAATTCCCATACTGTATTATAAGTGAGCTGCAGATTCTTATAATTTCTATTTAATTAACAGAAGATATGGAATAAGGTCTTTAAATCATCAGCCTTCACAATGCTTTTGAGTCCTTGTTTAGGTACCTTTTGTATTTTCCAACGGCTGACTTTGAACCAGTAGCTTTCAAAGAGCTCAGAGGGAAGTCCTTCCCCAAAAGACTAGAAGAGCTTTTCTCAAATATCTATTCCATGCATTATAAAGTGACTTTAAAGGACTGTTTTAATAAAAAGAAATATTTCCATTTTTGATCAAAAATGTACGAGAGAAAAATATTAAAAACTATGATGGAAAATGGAAGGAACGATATTGTCTCTTACAGACTGAAATTTTTGAGTCAGTTTTAAAATGGGAGTGGTATGAACAGCCAGCTGATTTTATCCAAATCCATTCAGCCATGTAAAATTGCTAATAATGTATCAGACATCTCCTTCCATCCAGTAAATACAAAGCTGCTGTGCTGTAGCTGACTGGATTCAAGTTAAAATCCTAAATAGTGAAAACCTCTCTTAACTCATGAATCTCTTAAACATATTTTGTTGTCTTTTCCAATATAGTTAAATATCTGATGCAGTATCAGTCCCCTCAGAATACATTTGATTTAGGACTATTTTAATGTCTGTATAACCATAAAGTGCTAATCATTACAGCAGGTCTGAGTTTTTCATCACTCATTGAGTAATACAGGGCTTTGAGAAACTGCCTCAGAAATTTCAATTTTGAATGAGAATCTTACAGCATTAGGTATTTTACTCAGCATCTTATTAAATAATTTAAACTAAATATTTGAGAATCTTGTGAAATGTTAACATATGAACCCCCTGTCTGGACTTGCCCTATAATTTCCTTGCAATTTTTTGCTTTTCCTACTGTTGAGCTACAACCTGCAGCACAAAAATCTCCCAAGTGGTTCATGGAGTACCTGGTGATAAAGAGTATGCATCTCCTGATTTCAATTTCCCTACATACTCAGGTCATCCAAATGTTATCAAGTATTTTGTCAAGACAGGATGAGAGTTGTAAATAAGATAACTGGGAAACAAGAGAAAATTTCCCTGAAAAATCTCAGTGTGGTTGGTTGAAAGATTTTTGTTTGTTTTTGTATTTTAACTGACACCTTTCTCTAAACATTAAAGAAAATTGAACATAGTTGTAGCAGTGGTATTAGCTCAGAATATATATCTAAACAGTCTTGTGGCTTTGAAGAGTTAACAACTTATTTTCTAATGAATAATTTTCATTCAGTTAATATTGTATCTTCTAGCCCTGTTAATTTTGTAAGATGCAATTCCCATTTATTATTATGTAAGTTTTTTATGGATTTTATGAAAATAACTGTAACGAAAAAATTAATGAAAATTTATGAAGAAAAATGAATAAAAGAGAAGAAAACTTCTACTGAGGTTTACTGGCTAATCCTTTTTTTTTTTTTTCTCCATATGTATTATATATGAAACACAAAAAAATTGCCAGTCAATTATTTTCTTCTTTGAGGTGGTACGATGTAAACATTTTCTTTTTATACGTCTTTAAAAAACATGCTTGTTTTTATCAGAGAAGCATTTTTTTTTTTCCTATAGCAGGAAATGTGCATTTTAGCTGATGCATTTCTTTGTCCTATATTCTGAAAATCATATTTATTTGAATCTCTGACTCTCTCTCTGGATCAGATCCAGAAAGAGAAAAAAAGTTAGTTTTGGCTTGACACTAGTTAAAGATTTTTAAGTAAGTAACATTCTGATTCTGCTGCTGGAAAATGAGAAGAGGAAAGCCAGATAGTTTCTCGTGATGATCTTTTCCTTCATGGGACCTTAATGTCCCTTGGAACTGAATGCAATGAACAGATAAAAATTCCCCCACAGAATATCCAGCTGGGAAACATATGCTTCATGCCACCTCTCCAAATCAAAATTAAGATCAGAGAGAAGTAGCAATGAAGTCTACTGGGAGATGAGTTCAGATCTGAAAAGATGGGCAGGAGGACAGAAAATGTGCTGAAAGTATAAGGAAATTTCACCCTTGGAGAAATTTTGTTTTAATATATAATAAAGTTGTGATGTGAGTTTCAGAACATTGCATTTACAAAATTGCTCACGCAGGGAGCAAAACTATAAATGACAGAATGTTGCTTCTGCAAATGAATATTTTTCATATTGTTTTCTTGTTTCATAAATATATATTTACACCCACTTTAAGGTGCAACTGCTGAAAAAAATTCTAGAAATACACCCATAAAATAACACTAAACAAGACCATAATGAGGACTTCTAATCATAGTTTGCCTCTTAGAATTTTTGCACCGTAAGGGGTCCATTTTACATGTACGTCTGTGTTTAGAGGGTCACATATTATCTTAGCGGTTAAATATGCTGAAAGCTCTACCAATGCAAATTCTATCAGTAGAAAAAAAATAGTAGCTTATTTTATATTTGCAATAGTGAGAGAAAATATTTAAAATATACATTTTCTATTTAGATGCAAAGACTCTAAGTATTTATTAATTTATTCCTCTTCTCCTGACCCACACTTATTTGTTCTGAAATATCTTGTGTGTTTCTATAATTTTAAGTTTATTGTAAGAGAAAGCAGGTGGCATTAAATAACTTACATGAAATGGATAGTGGGTTTTTTTAACATATTAAGTAGCATATATTGCGCTAATTTTTTTTTTTTTTAAGTCCTTTCTTCCTTCCCAGCTTTCATTTGCACTTAGCAGGAAAATCTCTGGGGCATTGAACTAATTGTCAATGAGAAAAGTGAGAAAACTAGGCAAACAGCATAAATTGTATGAGAAAAGTGGAATTAATGTTGAATTTAAGTTTTCTAACAAACTCTGTTTAAGGTATTTAAGATTACTCCAAATGCATGATATTGAGAATACAAATGTATTTGAATATGAATATATTTGTTTTCCATTAAAGTAATGACATACTGTATAATATTATTTTAATGCACGGTTATTAGTAGTATTTGTGTTACTATTACTAATATTTTTTCACAAAAAATATTTCCAAGGTAAGAAAACATAAGAAAGCTTTCTTGTGGAATAATCAGATCTTTGTGGCTGAAAGGGAACCTCTGCTTAGTCTTGCCTTGTTCTGCTGTATACAGCTGCCTCAGTACCTCAGTCATGCCAAGAGTTCCATGTAAACACTTTCTGAGGCTGTTCTGAATGTTACTGTGGCTGGCTTCTTCCTTGAGGAAAAGAAGCAGCAACAAAACTGCTGTGAAATCAGGAGAAGCTGTCTTGATCTAAAAAATGAAAATCACTTAGTTATAGAATAACACTTGTCTTCCTCAAAGGAAGATTCTTCAACAGTGTTTTTGTTTATGAACAAATTTGGATGTTTACTTTTACCATACACAAATTTGATTTCCAGAGGGTGTTAACAGTTATGTAGAAAAAAGATGCAATGTATCATGGAAGGCACTGCCTTCCCTTCCCTTATTTATGATTTTATCATTTTCTCTTGAACCTTTATATGCACTTATTATGCAGTGAGTTTTGCACTATATGATTAGTTTGTTGTTTGCTGTTTATTTGCCCACTCATCAGGGTACAGATTGTGTGTGGGTGTAGGTTCTTGCACTGTGACTGCACAGCTTGTTTGTGGAGGACTGCAGCTATCCCAGGACGAGCTTGTGGAGTCATTGGTACATACTGTGCAAATGAGCCTGTCATAGTCCCAGCTCTGGGGAAGGTGTGAGAGAATGTCCCATCAGCATCTCTGCCTCATTCTGCCATTAGTTTATTTGAGACAAGTGATGGAAATCCAGACCATCCCGTTAGATAACTGTCCTGGTTTGAAGGACAGGTGTCTGCCAATAGTGGCAGAAGCTTCTCTTTGAAATGGAGAATGTAAACCTCCCCCTCCAAATTATTATAATTTTGAAATTAAGGGGCTCTCAGGCAAAGATATGGGAATTAGGAATAACAGTTCTTCACTAGGAAAATTTAAATAGAAATACAGTATTACAAAGAACAATCCCAACCCTGACAGAGTCAGAATACAACCTGACACCCTGTCAGTCAGGGTGTTGGCAGCAGTCCCATTAAATGGTGGCTGCAGTCCCCCTGCAGTGGCAGGTGTGGTTCAGCTGAAGCAGTGCTCCTGTAGAAGGTGCAATTTTCCTCTGAAGGTCCAGGGATGATGTGGAAAGGTCCAGTTTTCCTCTGGAATCCATTGGG
Organism: Erithacus rubecula; assembly: GCF_903797595.1. Lineage (NCBI taxonomy): Eukaryota > Metazoa > Chordata > Aves > Passeriformes > Muscicapidae > Erithacus > Erithacus rubecula. The sequence continues at coordinate 104,695,169 of NC_136689.1, forward strand.
AAGAAGGTATCTTGCTGTCCAAAATCTCAGTTTTTATCTAGGTAGGAAAGGCTTGGCTCATCTCCTGGCTGGAGCATCTCCCAGTGGGATGATGTGATTTTATCAGTCATACAGTGGGACTGAATGGACCAGGAGCAGATGATATCTTCCTGGAGGGAAAACGGGTTGCGGAAAAGATAAAGATGATTGTCTTAATTTGTCTTAAAGATGGCCCATTAGCAGATAATATGTGCCATGGAGCTAAGCAAATCACTGCCCCACCTTGATTCAACAGATGGTGATAGAATACACATTTCTGGCCACATCCTGTGTTGCAACCCAAGACAATGGCTCAACTTTTCTGGCCTTTCTGGAAAATAGCTTGTTTTCTGAAGGACAGTATTTTTGTACCTGGAAGCCTGTTTGTTCATTATGTACTTCTTACATGAATTGAGTCCTTCATAGATTAGTTTTGTGTAAAGATCATGATTTTATCCAAAAAGTGAATTTTGAATGAGTTTTTTGAGGACTCTCTTAAGGCTGCTAGTGCAGATTATACAGGCCATATTTTTTTTCTCATAAGAAATTGTGTTTTTTTTACTTCTGTGCATATTTATTAAGGTAAAGAGTAAACTAACATGCCACCTAAGTAAAGAGATGAAATTTCTACACCTCCTATTCCTTAGTTTTGTTGAATAGTTTTGCTTCAGGATTGAAACCACAGACCTGAGGGAACTGCCTTTGAAACTACATGAAAACACTTTGGAACAACATGAAAACACTTGAGGGATTTTAGTCAGCAACCTGGGAAGTTCTGCTCTCTGACAGATTTGAAAGTCTGCTAAGAATACTCTTACTTGAGAACATGCCTTACTGTATCTCACACTAGAGTGACAGGCTTGGTATACTAGGGGATAGAAATAAAATCCCATCTAATGGATGGTAGTGCTCAAATCTCCTGACCTCCCAGGGTGAAAATGAGAACAAATCTTAGATATTTTTGAACAATTCTGGTTCCTTCCTGTAAGAAAAGAGATACTTCAACAAGAAAAGTTACACTAAGGGTAACAAGGATGATCAAAGGTATGACATGGCTTCTGTAAGAAGAGTGTTTAAATACAGCAGTCTGACTGGAAGAGAAATGATCTAAGCTGGATATGGCAGAATGTCAGAAGTGTCAGGGAGAAGGTAAACAGGAAAAGATTGTTTACTGTCTCCTCTAATACAAGATGTAGGGAGCATCAGATAAGAAAAGTATGTCTGAAGTTCTAATCAGAAAATAACCCAGGAGATACTTCTTCTGGTGTAGCTATCCATGCAATTCTCTGCCACAAAAAATTAGATATACTCTGACTGTAAGTGAGTGTCACATTCATGAAGGGAAAAAAAAAAGTGACAGCTACACAGCAAGAGTAGTACCTCTCTACATAGTGTCCCTAACTGCTATAGATTTGATGTATATTTTAAGGAGTGCCTTCTCAGTGATTGCTAGACATCTGTTATTGGTTTAGTCAAGTACACAAAACTAGGATAGCTGCTTCTTTGGTCTGATATGATGTGACTTATGTTATTCCTGTAAATGTTTCTTGTTAACAGAAATTTCTCTTGCCTGACTGTAATTTCTTACCAATGTCCACTATTCCCCTTAAGGATTAAACCTCATTTGGAAACTGATTTCTCTGGTCACAGAGGAAAAACACCTATGGCTTCAGAGCCCTGAAGTTGCTACAGAAGCTTGCCTTTACATAGACATTATTCCAGGAACAGGGAAGGGACTCTGTGAGGTGCCAGAAGCTCAGAGGAAAAAAAAAACAAAAACATACAAGCAACCCAAATCTTTCAGCATAGTCTAAGGTATCAAGCAAAAGTTGATAATACTGTATAGGTATTTAGGAGTTAATTATGATTGGGACTATTTCAAGTTAAGAGCACATGATTGTCTCTGTGTGAGAAACCTGCTCACACCTTGCATGTGTGTGTATGTGTGATGAGTTAAATTAAACCTGCCAGGGAGTAAAGGGACAACTGTTCCTAGTTACCTGTCAGTGAAAATGTCCTCAATAACTTATATACATATCATGTGTCATAAAATGGACATATGCTTTCAGAAGTGTCTATATACCCATGAAAGATTTTCAAGAGCTAATCTGAAAGGAAATGCAACTTTCTTCTGAAAATGTCTCATTCACCACAGAATCTCTTTTCAGGAAACAACTAGAATAAAATTTTTGCTTTAATGCACAGCAAAGTGATATAAAATAGGGTTATTTTGATTTTTTGATAGATAAGTAGCTGTTTTCTATAAGGATATTTTGTCTCTCTTTTTTAATATTAAGAAAGCTATCAGTCTCTGGTATAGACTGCACATTTCTGAATAATGTCTCAATCTTCCCAGTGATGACATTTTTTCAGAACTGGTGACAGAATACAACAAACTGTTCTTGTTTATTATTTTAGTTGCTTAAGTTTACAGTTTCATAATAACATATGTAGACTACTTAACTTATAATTGGTTTTTGATTACTAGGGTTAAAAATCCATGGATCAGTCCTTTAGATCTTCTTGAAATTTCCTGTGATTTCATTCTTTAATTAATCCGTGAAACTGCTAACTAAGGAGGAGTGAGTTGGTAGAGGGAACTGTCATTATTTACATTATTTACCATTATTACATTTAGGACCTTTTTATAAAGAACACCTATCCACTTACTGTTTCATTCTGAATCAATAAATAATATTTGTTGCTTTCTTCTAACAAGCAAATGGTGAAAGGAGAGAAAATCATAGTGATGGTCAAACACAATTCATCAGACCAACATAAAAAAAAAATTAAGTTATGTCAATTTCATAAACAGGGATCATATTAGACCTCTACATAAAGAGCTTAAGCCTTTATGCTTTAAAAGTGTTATTACTCTTAAAACATTTCAAGCTATTATTAAAGGAAAACATGAGACAATGACTAATGGCATGCATTTTTGTTGCATTTATGTCCAAACTGCAGCACAATAGTACAAAACAAGGGAAAATTGGCATTATATCCACATGTACTCTTAATACTATGAGCATGAAAAAAACAAAACAAAACAGGAGGTTAGAGTTTTAGCAAGGGGCTTAAAAGGACATTTAAAAAATAAAATTGATTGATCATAACCATGATGGTCATAAATGTTTCCTTTTATTTATAAATATTTCTCCCTATTTCTGACTTTCAAACGATGTTTTAATAAAGCCAGTGCACTATTTTATTGATCATCCCTTTATTTCTTCTTAATTTTCTGCATCCTGTGATTTTACTGATGCAATTATTAAGCAGTTAATTGGCTGCCAGTAATATATCTGTTACAATTTTCAGATAATTGCATTTAGAGTGATCCTGTCTAGAATATGAAGCAAGTATTAACAATGCTGTCCTTTACTTCAAGTAGTGGAGGTTTTTGTCTGGAAGATGAATGCATCTGCACTTCTCTTGACAGAAATACAAGGCTTTCAGCTTCTAGAGCATCCTGTCAGCTATCACTAGTCTCACTTTAAATCAAGTCATTTTACCCAATACCATTTGCATATTAGCAGTAATTAATTATATGCTGTATTTGGCAACATTTGCATGTTGATTCATTAATGAGTCTGCTCCTTGGTTTGTTATGCTGTTTTTAAACTTTATACAATTATCAGAGCCCATGCATCTAAAAGAGTGGATCTCTGTGAATTCTTTTCTCCTGTCTACTTGTCTGTCCTTGACAATACTGTGATACTTCAAAGATGGCTAAATAATCCTAACAAGTGAAAATATATTGATTTAAGTTCCTCCAGATCTTGTACACACAGAACACTGCAGGGTAGAATAAAACCATTTCACTTATGCTGAGCTAATAAAGAAAAATTCCCCTTTTTACTTTTTCTTATTAGAATGAGACATATCTGCTGATATTGCAGATTTGTCCATTATTTATACGTAGGCATCAGAAAATCATGAGCTAAAATAAAGAATGGAAAAGCAATGTAAAGCATGTTCTTCAAGAATAAGGATAACTGTTTGGAATCTTTTATACACTTAGAAAAAACATACACATCTATTCTGATTATTAATTTTAATTACTATTAATTATTATAAATGTTAAAATGGAGTTTTGGACTTGAAAAATTTTCTTTAGTGTTTTAGTGAAAATTTTCAACTGCAAGACAATTGAATTGACACAAACTCTCAAATATGCAAACATTTCATTTCATATGTTTTTCAAAGCAACCTATCCAGGCTTTCCAAATATAGCTGAAATGTATATTTCACTGCAACAGCAGTATCACAGTTAGCTCTTGCAGTGGAAGTTACATCTACAAAGATAATTAACTCTAGAATTATATAAATCCTGAAGAAGGAACACTGCACTGACATGGTTGGACTTTTCTTAAAACTCCTACAGAAGCATCCCTGGTATAAACTTATCTTCTGTTCAAACCCCACAATTTGATGAAAAATTTCACTTTATAAATAAAAAGGATACAATCAACCAACAACTAGCATTTTTCCACTTTCAAGTTTTCTTCTCACATGTTTGTTTTAGAGGACAAAAAAAAAAAAATAATTAAAAGAGTAAAAATGAATTTATATTAAGCGACAGTCATAGATTTATCCGCTAGGTTTTTGGTTTTAAAATTGTGGGGGCAAAATGCCAAACAGCTTTCAATGTAAGCCCTTGTCACTTGGAACTAATATAAATATTCTCCAAGATAATCCATCCTTGTGCTTCAAGCAGCTTTCAGTCTAGGAGGAAAAGTATGAATATTGGTAATTCAGACTGGTATTAGAATGGTGTACAAGTTGAACAGTGAACAGTTCAAACAATCTGAGAGTTTTCTGCTGAAGATGGCCTAATTCACACACAAGGTAGGTGTTCCTGATGGCAGAAATAGACATGAAATGTAAATTGAAGCCTACCCTTCATCACAGGACCTTGAAGCAAGGACAAGTGTCTGTGAGATGATTTGCTGAAGGGCCAGTGGAGGGTTTCAAGGAGGGAGCAACCATAGTCTGTTTAATTGCCAGCTAAGCTAATTTTTAATGGGCTAGAAAGTTCAGCAGTGATAATGCCAGACCTAAGCTGCATTCATATTTGCTGGATAAACCCAGTATTTCATAACCATTTCCTGAATTTTCTTTTATTATTCCCTGAATCTTCTTCTATCTATTCTCTTTGCACAAAAGGGCTATTCCTTTCATGGTTAAAGTCTGACAGTAATGCACTGGAACACATCAGCATGAAATATAGGGGTTTATTTTTAAACATTCTTGATCATATTTTTAAAGAATAGATACTGAAACCACTTTAGGACCTAACTGAAGAGACCTTTTAAAATGTCCCTGCTGGCTGTATTGTGCTGATGAGCCTGATAGTGAAACTGGCCTTGCTGATATAATAATGTCTTTGCTAGACTGTAAACAATGGCTTTCATCAAGATCCTAAAGGTTTTACAGACAGAATGTTCTTTCAGGGTTTCCTGATTTTATGGAGTCAGAGTGATTGTTTTGCTTTTGCTCCCATTGTGTAATTCTCCCCACCCTCAATGTCTTCTTATTCTTATAAATCTTGACAACTAAAGACAACTGCTTAAAGTACTTTTAATGCACTGACAGCTGTTAATATTATAGATCACTGTACGTTGAAAGTAATGTCTTTGCTCTGTCTTATTGAAATGGAAAGAAAAGATGTTCTAAGAAATTCCTCTTGGGAACAGGTTTCATTCTGTTTCTGAAACGTGCACATGAAAAAGGCAGAGCTGCAGCATTGTACTCAAATTCCTTTCACCTTCTAAAATGTTATGTACCCTTGTGGACACTGCTGAAGGCCTAGGCACATTTTAGCTAGGCCTTTTTCTCAAGTTTCTCAGGCCATGAAACTCTCTCAGACTCAGCTAGGATTTTTCCCAAGCTAAAGACTCCTTCTTTAGTGTAAACATAAGACAAGGAATCATAACAGAGATAAACACCTGCAAGGTCCCTGAGAAATCCAGGGAGGAAAGGTGTCTCCTTCTCTGGCCAATGATCTGGCTATATTTTGTTTTGCACGAATTGCCTTCTTTAAGGCAATGGCTGCTTTCAATAAATTGCTCTTTCTTGCTCTCTTCTGCACCAAGCAGTGTCTTGTTGCTGTTTTTTCACCACTCCATAATCTTTCTCATGGCAACATACACTGGGGAAGGGATGGATACTATACATTGCACCCACATCTCCACAACAATAGCACTGATTAGGATATTGGGATACAACACCAAACCAGAAGAGAAACAAACATCTATATACCCAGTGAAAACACCTTTCCACCCCTTTCAGTTGTTGTGTGTTTCCCCAGCTTCTCTCCCAGTCTCCACTGGAGATACCTTTCCTCCCTGTGCTGTTGCCACAGGTTAAAACCCTGCAGGTTGTGGTCAAGGCATAGTGGTTTAGCTCTTCTAGCCTCCCCTTTAGAGGTCTGTTCCACCCTCGTGATTCTTTGATTCTGTTTTCATCCTTTGTGCTTCAGGTGGGTCCTCCATGGGTCCCTATCCCTTTGGAGGAATGACAACACCCTAAAACTCAGTGTCCCCTCCAGTCTCTGCTTTTCCCTGCCCTCCTCCCTTTCCTGAGTATTTTCTACCCTTTCTTAAACACACTTCCACGGTGACACCACATCTTGGTTTGGGGGCTGCAGGGGATCCATCTGGAACTGGCTGTATTGGCACAGGGCAGCCTGGTCCTCTGCTCGTGGAGGGCACCTCTGCACCCACCACTGCCAGCACCTGGGCAATGCCACCAGGCAATTTGCACATAAATTTGCAACTCTGCATTGCATGACATGTTTGCAAGTTGCAGGAGGCTTTGGACGATAGAGCCAAGGGAGTGAATATTCTTCCAGTCACACTTAGTTTCCTGCCTGAGCACAACACTCTATAAGGATACCACAGTCAATCACCTGAACTACTCTGAGAAGGGTTTTGATATTTTAAAGTATGTTTTTAATACTTACCAGTAAAATAAAGTGGAGAAGTCTACTGGGGTTTTTTTATTAGATTTATTTTATTATGAATAAGATTACTTTTTTGTTTGGTTTGATTTTTTATTTTTTTTACTTTGTAATATTCTACAGCAAATAAAAGAATGAGTGAAATGAAAAGTCATTTAAGCCAAATAATAAACACTTCATCCACAAAATGTGGAAATGGAGCATGTTCTTTTCTTCTGGAAGGCACCTCTTCATATTGGAAGTGTTTTGATAGATATAACTCCTCAGAACTTTCTTAAGAGATCCCTCTTACATGTTCCCCTTTGAAATGCAGTCCACTTCCAGTGACACATAGAAATCACATTAATAGCTTTTAATTGCTCATTTTTGTTGTTATAAGGGGAGGTTCTGAAAAAAACAAAAAAATTGTAACCTGTGCAGCATGCCTGCAGCTTGGATTTGTGTAAAACTTTTTTAAGGATCCTTCCTCTCTCACATAGATGAGTCAAAAAGAGGACAGGAATTAGGATGGTCATGAGAGTGTATCTGTAACTTGCTAAACCTATTAAAAAACCCCAAACTTACTTTGGTTCTCAGGGAGTTCTGGCTATTGTGGTCATATTATATAGAAGAAGCAGCTGTAGTCCTTAATATCTTCTTCACTGATATTTCCATGAGAAATATATTTTTACTGTAGTGTATCCAGGTTAGCAAGAGTCCTTAAATATTTCAAATAATCATAGAATTGTTGAGGTTGGAAGAGACCTCAGACCACCGAGTCAGACATAAACCTACACAAAATCCTCCAGTTGGTATTTAGGTTTGACTATGTTTTTCCTTCAGGAGCATCTGCTCAGGGAGACATCATGAAATGCAGGTATAGGGCAAGTTCTGCTTCTGGGGCTTGTTGTACAGGTTTGCTCAGGTGAGGGTGATTTATGAACTCTTGAATATTGTTGTTCCTACTTTAGGAATTGGTTTTGACAGAACACCTATAGTGACCTATCTACTCACGTATGCATTTCAGTGTCTCACCTCCTAAGGACTTGTTTTAAGCATGATTTCTAAGGTGCATTCAAAAAGGCTACTTCTTTCCCTCACCATAATAACCAGCAAATTGAAGAAAGATGTATGAAGGCAAGCAAAACAAGGCTATCCATATGCCTACCTTCATGCATAGCCTTATCTGAGAAAAGTAAGGCTGAATATTTCTGTGGCCCTTCCACTGCCAGTCACTGAGGAAAGCAGTGTCTCATAACACTGTATATAAAATTCAGGTGTCTGAAGAAATGGAAGGGGACACATGCAAGTCATTCCTCACAGAGTCTGTCAGCTCCATTCTGCCTGCCTGTACTCATTCTGATTATAAAATTAGGAAACTCTAGTGTGGTGTCCTGTTTATCCAAGCTGCATTTTCTAGAAAGGGTGTCCTGTGAGCTGTGGATTCCTGGAAAGAAACAGATCATATACTTGCCTTGTGTGCAGTCTACATGCAGGAGCATAGAGTGGTTGTAGACCTTTGCTAGCACTCACCCCACCCATAGGTAGGGTGGAATAATTTCTAGGTGCCCTGTGAGTGTTTGCGAGTGCGGCTTGTTCAGTGTTCTGTCCTTTTAATTAAGGAGGTCAAACTGAATTAGTTGAGATTTTTCATCAGACTTAACAGTTGCTTATCAGTCATGATAATTTTTATATATTTTTTCAGGTGAGACTAAGGCCAAAAAACACTGCAAACCCCAAACCTCCAACCCACCATATAGTTCTTTGTATAGTGGGAAGAGTGAATGTCACACTGGAATATGAATTTTAATACAAAGCTTTTATGCATGTAAAATGCAAACTTAGAGTGTTTTTACTGGCAGATGTACTTCTATTCCAAATGAAAAATGTAGGCATATTTAAGGTTCAATAGTATGGAATCATATTTTTAGCAAAAGCAAAGAGGTTAGTTTACTGATTTCCATATAGAATATATGCAGTCTATTTTCAAACTGAGATTAGGCACAGTTTACCTTTTGCTGACAGCCACTGTTTCCCCATGAGCTAGAATAGACAGGAATGCCATTCCTATGCTGATTGGACAGGAAGACTCATTTCCACAGCAGTATGTAATGAAATATTTGTATCTTATATTTTGCTAAATGCTTTTCTCTAATTACTAAAGGGTGCATCCAGTTATGCTCATAAATGCATCTATTAGTCCTGATACCATATACATGTGACGTAGACTAGAGAAAATATGCAATAATCTGAAAAAAATAAAAACTGTTAATGTAAATCTGTCACTATCTCAAAAAGGTTGATGAGGCATTTCTGTAGTTTGCTAATGCTTTATGCATTTACCAATACGAATCAGCAAGGTGCCCAGAAAATGATTCTTACTTGACAGTTTTTTTTTTCTTTTTCTTCCCTGTCCTTATATTTTTTGTTTAATAGCAAATGTAAATTCAGAGGTTGGTAATGAAAAAATAATCAGATTGGACCAGTTATTAGGAAAATGATGAAGGCACTAAATCATATTCAGCAAAATCTAATGAGACGTTGGTACCTTGTAACAACAAGAATCTATAGCAAACCAAAGAAATCTGAAAAAAATGAGAGAGGAAGATGCATTACTGTGTCCCAAAGATATCTTACTGATCTGATCTATAGTATATGTGACCACATGCATAATAAATGACTTCACAAGAACAAGGTAGGACAGTGCCATTTGAGCTATGCCCTTGCATCTCAGTTAAAGATACAGATGCAGCCATCAGCTTTATAATGCTTCTACTTATTCTCCACACAGAAATGTTCCAGTTCTGTTTCCTGAAGTTCAATATAAAAGATAAACACTGCGAGGATGCAAAAAAGAGACCAGTCCTATCTTACTATATGGCTATTTTCCATCTTTTTTTTTTCTACCATAAAAGCTTTAGAATACACAATCAATAAAAAATAATATAAATCAGGTAACAGACTCAGAGAGCTCAGAACCAAGGAAGCTTCATTGACTAAAGAAAATCAAGCCCTTTATGAGTGTTAAATACACAAAAGGATGATTCCAGTGTCACAAGTTTATTTTTATGTTTAGTAAATGTACAGTGACCAAGTACAGATCTGCTGTAACAGATGAATTAATATCTGCAGTTCCCCAACTATTTTAATTTGCCCTTTTGTTAAATGAAGCCTTTATAGACTTGTGGCTTTGAGTAGCTGGTATAATTGAGTTGTATGTGTCCAGCAGGTCTCTGACAGGAGATGCTGTAAAGACAATCAACTAGGAAAAAGAAAAAATTGTTTCACCTTTCCCTTTCAGCTTCTCTTCTCGCTCACTCAGGTTAGGCTACAAAGTGTGCTGGCTGGTACACAAAAGCACCAGTCTGTGGGGTGCTGTAAAACCAGAGCAGAACTAGATGCCATTAGTTTTCTTCCTGATGCATGATAGCACAGTGTCAGTGTTATGTTCATTATTGAGAGATACCTCTGTCTGAATAAAGGTGTAATTAAGTCCGAAGTCAATAATATGTACTTTATTTAACAGTTCATCTGAGGTAGAAAGAAATAAAAAAGCTGGGGGTGGTGGAGGAGAGGAGATAGAGAGGGAGGGGCAAGGAGGGAGGGGCAAGGAGGGAGGGAAGTAAGGGGAAAGAGAGAGACTGAGAGGAAAGGGAGAGGGACAGGGCTGTCCATTGTTTTTTCTTGGCCCTGCTCTTCTCAGTGATGAGGAACCAGAAGCCATTCTTCTTTTCAGTATTTATATATTTTAGCAACTGAAGGAACACTCATTGGCTGCACAGTTCTTTTATTCTAGTAGTTAAATTACTCCATTGCTTCTAATGTTAATTAGTCACATGCTTATTCTTTCTCCTTTGAGTCACCAGGTCTCTTGAATTGGTGGGTTGTCATCTGGTTGTGATCTCCCCCTGCTGGAATTACCTTTTACCCACTTCAAGCTTATTTCAGCACAGCTGCTGAGTAGGCTTTTTGGGTGGCCCCCCATTCTTTATGTCCACTCCTCTCCCCAACTCTTTTAACCTTCCCCAAGGTCTCAGACAACAGCAACACTTTTAGGTTATCTCAAGTTCCAGCTGTGGTTGTTTAACTTACAGTCTAAATTCCAGGTATTCCTGAAGGCATTTTAGTAGGGGCTTTGGTGGTCACAGTTGCCATCTGTTTCATAACTTGGGGTGATCTTTGTCTGACTAATGATATGCATGCAAGCAGTTGCTTCTTTATTCAGTTTGCCAGAGTGGGATTTTTTGTCTGGCTGCATTAACCAGGATGTGCCATCCAGATTATGCCATGGTTGGTATTGCCTTGCTTAGTGGTGGGATTGTTTTTTTGGAGGGATGGGGGGGTCTTTCCAGGGCCCTTTGTGTATTAGTTTGTGGTTTTTTTCTTTGTTTATTTTTCCTTGATTTTTTCACCTGTGCCCTGATAAAAAACTACCCAGACATAATATAGTGAGATTTCCCCCAGAATTGAATCTCAATATTTTTCTGGAATATGCAATTTAAAATTCGTAATTTCACAAAAGAAAAATTAAAAACAAGAATGCTTCAGTGCTCCTCTTCCCATTTCAATATATTTTATAGAAGAACCAGTACTAAATGGAGGCAGTCTGAAAAATAGGATGTACCTCATTCAGCATTAATTTCCAGGTGTTGCAGTTAGACGACTACAAATCTCAGACATATCTCATGAACAAAAATATGCATTCTAAGATCAAGTTCTGATCTTGTTAACTTTGCTGATTTTTATCCTGTATATTTTCAAAAGGAAAGCCTCTCATCTTGCTAAGTGGATACACCCTTGTAGAGGCATCTTCAAATGGAAAAAAAATAATAAATCACAGGGCTGATAAATTAATTATATGGAAATTTAGACAGATATGAAACTTAGTGAGGAGGGAACTTACACTGTGGTGTTGGCACAGAAAGACATAGCTTATTCCTTGTTAGGTTTTTGATAACAGAGGCAAAAACATGGAAGAAAACTGTTTCTAATGAAGTTATTGCATTTTTCAGAAGCACACATAAAACTGGGTATTTTTAAAATGGTAAATTCCCAATTCAAGGCATAAGTGGTTGTTAGAGTCACAATCAATGCTGAATAATTCTGCCACAAAGGAAAGACAACAGACTGGGATTCTCTGAGCATTTCTAGGTCTAATTTGCCTAAGAAGTCATCATCTCCATAGGCAGCAGCTGGAAGAGGAATTTGAGAACAACTGAGTAAGCATCTGTGTCTGACACTGTAAATCAAGACATGTCCCTTCCAGACCACATTTCAAACAGGAACCTTCTCAATACCCTGTTTTTCCTTTCACCACTGCCTTGTGGCACCTGGACTCTACTGACCTGTGATCACACAGCATTTTGCTGTGTTTTTATGCAAGTGCAAATGACCACATAAAACGTGGGGGACCACAGCCATGGTATTTAATGGAAAGGACATTCTGATGCTTCACAACTTCTTGTCCCTTGAGAATTCAAAGCTATCCATGGAAGAAAGTACATAATATAAGACTTCATTTATCTAGAAGAAAAATGGAATTACTTGTCTGGTCTATTAGAATAGCATAATGCATTTTTTTCAGAGTTTGTGTGATGTATCTATTATTCATCTTTTTGATGTCTTCTTCTCATATTTTCATATCAACTCCAAACTTGTATATTCCCTCCTATCTTTTTTTTCTCTAAAGATTGTAATAATTTCTGGGACAAGTGGCCATATTAAATTCATATGCCTTTTACTATATCCTGCAATCATGTACATTATGGGTCACTCAAGGTGAGTAAGCAAATAGAATTTGCCATGAAGCTGTTTACATATGTATGTATACAAATGACAAATGCAGAATGCAATGTCAAAAAGCAAGGAAATGCAATCAAGAATTTTTATAGTGGCATTACCAGTCAAGTGGAAAAATGCCTCTGTAAAACAATGGAGTCACCCTGAATCTGTCAGTTAAAAACAATTTCCAGTATGATTACCACTAATATTACATGTAGAAAAGCAGTATCTGTACAAGCAACAATTTATTTTAGAGTAGCTATTTCTTGGTATTGAAAAGAACAATATTTCCCTCTTGCTTTGCCTTTCTCCTTGAAAGTGCTTTCCTTTTATCAGGAAGTGCAATGTGAATTGGAATAGATACAGGCACTGTGTCTGAATTAAATTATTTCTTGATTTTCCTTTTAGGGCATGACCTGTAATCCCATAACGTTGTGCATGCCTATAAGTTTAAGTTTTTAACCAGAGGAACTCTGATATCTGTTTTAGATTCCCAGTGCTCTTTGATCATTTTGTTATGCACTTTGTATTGTTGAGTACCCCACTGTGGTACCACCTGCATCCCTAAATTTTGTTGCCATGAAGTAAAAAAAAAAGAGAAGGTCATGGTTCAACAAACTCCCAACATTGTTTAAAATTAAGCTTTCTGCAAGTAAGTCACAGGTGGTCCTGTTTCCCTGTTTCCCTTTTGGGGTGCACATATACACATCTGCACACAGCCAAGCCATTGTACTGGGGGTTCAGCACTGCTCAATCCAAAATCATGTAAAATGGACAGAGCAGCGCTTTCTGCAAGGACAGAGCTGCAAGGGGAGCTCTGGCTCCCAACAGGATTGGGACCAGATGCATGAGGTTCACCCAGGAAACACAGTCTGTCCACAGTGGTTGCTAAGAATGTGTTTCTGTTGCACAAGGCAGTACAGCAGTCGAAAAAAGCTGAAGGGCAGTTTCCTACTTCTAATCTAACTGCAGCAATTTGGAGCTTAAAATGGTCTAATTTATCTTGTTTTTAATAACCACAGAAAATTTTCCAGCTAAAAGAAGCATAAAGGAGCTTGAAGAACAGCCCCATTCTTCTCAGCTAACTGTTTAGGGAATATTGCAGGGTCAGCTCCTGCGGTCACAATTATTTGGCATATACTAGCCTGAATAAAAAGAAGAAAAAAACACTAGCTATGATATCTACACTTGGAATGCACAGTCTTTAACAACAAAAGTCGAATAATAAAGCCCCATAACAAAACAAAATCCTCATTCCACCTAAAAACAAGAAAAGAAAGTTCTAATGTTACACTGATCACTCTAGAAAACATTTGAAAGAATTTATGATGTATTATAAATATTTTCTTTTTAATTTAGAAAGGAACTAACTTTCTTATTTTTCATTATGCCAAGACAGATTTTTTTTTTCTAAATTTGCATTCTAATTTTTCTCTTAGAAATCTTAATATAAATATATTTTCTAGAGATGGTAATGTTTGTCTGAGGACAGTTTCTAGTGAATTACAGGTCCTGTGCATGTTAAACAGTAAAAAGGTGTTCTGAATGGATTTATCCTTTCTAAACATTGAGTATCTTTGTCTAAATAAATATTCCCAGAAGTAAATAACAGTGATCCACAGCACATCTGAAAAATACAGTCATGCTTTTTTCTCCTAATCTGTCTGCTGGTGCTTTGGTGCATGCTGCCAGTGTACTGTGCACAAACACTTGGTGAGAAAAAAAATTTTTATCAATAAATTCACCTGACATCATGGTCTAAACTGACTGGATTCTGGTTTTTTAAGACTAGAGGTTTAAATTAGCATGTGCAATAGAGTTCAGGAATTTCAAAAATTTAAATCTTCAGAAACATTCCACTAATATTCTAAGAATACAAATAAAAGTAGTTGAAACCCTTAATAGCATTGATGGGGTTTTCAAGTATATTGGTTTAGAGCTAAATTCATTTATACCTTTGGCCCTCAGCTGGATTTCTGTTCCTAAATCTTGACTATCATATTCTGCCCATGACTCTTACTCATGTGATTTAAAATTCATGAATTTGCAGGAACATAATGGCTTTCAAGTGCAGAAGGACAAATCCACATCTACTGGAAACTTCCATATGACCATTGCAATGGAACTTCATCTGTTTATTCCTTTCTATGCAAACTACTCACATTTCACTGGCATATGGCTATCTACTACATTTTAGAAGATATCTAATGATGGCATTTGGCACCTTTCCTAGACAGTGTATTTGGGTAATGTAATTTCAATGCTCTATCACTGATTGTTTGAAAACAAAGTGTTTTGTTGAAATTTAAAGTAGTTTAGCTTTAATTTCCAGATGCTTCCAGCAATGGCTTTCTCTATGAGATCATAGGCTTCCATTTTAGATGTTTTTATTGTTATGAAGAACATACAGTATACATACAATGTTAGTAATGTGCTCTTTCTTATTCTAAGAGAAAGATCATCTTGTCACACAGAGGTATTTCTTTGTCCAGTTTCTGCATCACTTTTTGCTGCTCTTCAAAGCTTTCTTTTTACAAACCACAGGCAGCAAGAAACAGTTTTAGTATCAGTCTTGACAATGTCACATATTTAGATATACCTCTATACTTGGAAATTATACTCTATTAAAATACAATTATTTTCTATGAAGCCTTTTGCTCACTTATTATGTAAATGAAAAGAAATTCAACCTGTAATAAGCAGAGAATTTGTTAGTTGCATTAATTATATGAGGTAATATTTGGCCTAGAAAAGAGCACTTAGTCTGTGTCTCCAGGACTAATAAATATTGTCCTGTTAATCTGTGATGTGTGTAGATAACGCACTAATGTTGTTGTGACATTAGGTGTTTTGATATTGTCTAATTAACTTACAAAATCATGACAATCATGGTAATGTTGTCAGTGCTGATGTAATGTGAGTGCTTAGGTAACCCCCAAAATCAGGGAAGGTACATGACCATGTGTTTTGTATAAATACATTAACAAATCATTTAGAAGGCAGCATTTTTAGAAGCATTTCTTTGGAGCTTTTTCTCTAAGACAAGATCTATTATAACTGCCACTTATGTTTCTGCCAAACCATGAGCATTGGAAAGAAATTACTGCTAGGTTTTATTCTAATGAAAGAACTTCTCCAGACTTTTGCAGTATGCGACAGTTAATTCACATCTTGTCTACTTTTCTGCTGTACAAATGTTCGACACTCCAGAAATAACTTCAAATGTCAACTAACTACTGGTATGGACAAGCTTATAAAAAGAACAGGTGTATAACTGGCCATGCTTCTACTTGACAGTCAACACTTGGGATTTCATTGGCCTGATTTATCTCAGCCTCCCACAGGCAGCTCATGTTGAATTATTTTAGCTATAGGATCATAGAAATCATAGAATGCCTTGAATTGGGATGGACATTAAAGATCATCTAGTTCCAACCCTGGCAAGGACACCTTCCACTGGACCAGTTTGCTCAAAACCCTATCCCACCTGGCCTTGTTCTACTCTGAAGTTTTTTTTTTGTTTTTTTTTTTGTACAATCCTTTTTTTCTAGGATGAAGTTGTAAATTTTGGAGATATAGATTCTATTTCTCTGTGAAATTGTTTCTTCAACTATATTAGGACTCATTTAATGACAGGATCTGATGCAGTCAACAGTTGCAATTGCTTGGAATGGACACCTAGCCACCACTATTTGATACAGTACAAATCCATATGTCATTCTAAAAGGCAGTGATTTGATATTTATTTCCAGACCACTAAGAGGAGCAGTGAACAAGGTCAGGTTAATACTAATGATTGAAATACATTGTTAGCAACATCCTTGTTCAGGGATGGTTCCACTTCACTAGCTACTCTGAGAAGAGTTAGTTAGCCAATATTTAATGCATTTAATACTAGCTTCATTGGTATTATGGAGGGTTCATTTATTCATTGGAGAGCTCTTGATAAAAAGACAAAGTCTTTACAGAAGTCTTAAGTATCTTATATTCATGCATCAAGCAGGAAAAAAGGAAAACACCAGTAAACTCACAGAAATCCACTGCTTTGGAAAACAGAATTCCCAAGTTATAACTTTTCAACAGAAGTGATAATCTCTACTTTGTGCAAATTGTGTAAATAAGCACCCATGGACAGCATAGGCTTGCTGAACCCAGTTTTCAGTAATACTGAAGACAGAATTTCACAAGGTATCACTATGATTCCATTATAATTTTCTTCCTCCAATTTAATAAATCTTCTCAGGCTGACAAAAGGGCCTGCCAACTAAAAATCATCATATTTTCCCTGGCTATATGTGTTAGTTATTACTTAAAATAAAAATAGAAAAAAAAAAATGAAATCAACACATTGGAAATGAATCTGACAAACCCAGATCCTACAAAGTGTAAGAGAATTTACTGGAAAAATCTCAACTTCCCAGTGAAGTCAGCTTTGTAAATCTACTTCATTAGGATTCTCTGTTTTGACTTCTTTTCCCCTCCCCGCAGTGGTGAGAGCCTATCAGCATTAAAGATAGTAAAGCAGGGTTGCTGTTCATTTTCTCTAGCCACTGTTTGGTGATTAGGCATCTGGCTAGGCTTTTAGGTACCAGCTTAAGAGAAATCTTAAAATAAATAGACTTCTGAATATCTCTTCAGCTTACAGGAGACACATAAGTGGTTAAAGTCTGTAAAGGTAACTTCTATCCCTTAGTGTTCATTGCTACAGTTGCTCCTAAAATGCCACAGAAAGATTCCTAAAATCCAAAAGATTATGTATTATTGCTTCATTTTATGTTACAATATTTCTAAATTATAGCTGTCAGTCACACACAGTTAAAAACACGAAGTAAATAGTGACCCTATAAATAGAGAAATATCTTAGTTGAATATTTGCAAGTTACTGAAAAGATCATTCCTATCCACTCAAGTTTCCAGATGCATAAGTAGAGTAAGGCAAAGCCTGCATAAAATTAAATACAAAATTTAAAAAATCAGCAAAGAAAAGGAAAAAAAAGAGAGAGTCTCCCAAGTGAACATTTTGCATCTACAATGAATAACAGCCGTGTCACTGAATGTTTCCAGATTTTATCCAGGTAAAACATGTGCACTTGCTGCTAGGTAGCATGATAATTAATTTTATTTCCAGAAACGCTGGAGATCAAAGGGAGCCTGGCTGGTCTAGTGAGCTTGGTGGTGGAGATGTCAGTTGAAAGACATTTTCTGTTCACATCTATTACCACAGAAAAGCTGAGACTGTCTTGGAACTGCAGCTTCTTGAAAAGAAAATTGGAAAGTTGCATTCCTGCACCACTGCTTTTCTACTCCGAGTCTGTTGTGCTATCCTCAGGACACTCACAGATTTGGATTTTATTCCTTCCATGGATTAGGACTTTAATCAAGCAAAAATGGAGAAAAACACTGTTTCAGATTCCAGTGTGGTGGCAGAAGATGAGCATTTGAACTGGGGGAAAATAAGTGACTGACTATAAGCATAAGTAATCCTTGTGTCAAGGCTTTGACAAGTCATTTGTTGGAAAACCTATTTTACTGATTGCAGTCTACACTTAATAGATGTGCCATCCAGGGATGTGTCAGCTCTCTTGCAGCATACCAATTAATGGCAGTCACTGGTGGTAAAAGTAGCTCTTTTAATCTTATTTTAAAAAATGCCATACAATGTAATTTTTTTTGTGGAAATGTCTGAATGCGTTTTATCTGCTGAAAAAAGAACAACACTGCTCTTGAACAAGCTAGACAAAAACCTGCCAGCCTTCCTGTGCCTTTTGACTATCTGTCTTTTGCTTTCTATTAGTGTTCACAGTTTTAAAATCTGATCAATAGCGAAGTAGCTTGGGTGCTTGTGTCCCTCCTATTCACACTTTTATACTACTAATGGTTTAAAGTTAATTGAATTCTGCCTTGACAACCCTTGAAATATTTCACATGAAAGATAGATCCTTAAAGAGAATGCTTCAGTCTGTTAGACAGAGGCTTTTTCTTACCCTTCCTGATTTTTAATTATGTGCATGAAAACCATATATTATGGTTTAACTTTGATCTAGAATTTAGACACCTACTGCACTTGCACCATTGCTAGAAAAACGTGTGCTTCAATCCCATCTAACCC
This sequence comes from Erithacus rubecula, assembly GCF_903797595.1. Classification (NCBI taxonomy): domain Eukaryota; kingdom Metazoa; phylum Chordata; class Aves; order Passeriformes; family Muscicapidae; genus Erithacus; species Erithacus rubecula. Next base: position 104,714,014 of record NC_136689.1, read on the forward strand.
TCTCAGTATGACTCTATCAGTATGTGGAATGGCTTAGATTTTAATTCTTTTCTTTTCTTTGGACACCACACCTACAATAAGAATTTTGGAATAAAAATTCTTCAGCTCAGCTCTAAGATGACCCTTCACAGAAAAAAAATAGTGTATTGTTCCAGCAACTGCATTCAAAACTTCAATGTGTACATCACACCCTTGATCTGGCTTGGAAGCATTTATTTTTCTCATTCAAGATGATGTTCAAGAGACTCAACGTCTCTGTCCTTGGAGATGTTCAAGATATGACTGGGCAAGACTCTGAGCAACCTGATCTCTTCAAAATACTTTGAGCAGGGGATTGGTCTAGGTGGCCTGTAATTAAAATGAGTCTATAATTACTACATTATTTGGAGGATGCTTTGACCACTAAAATTTAGCAGTGAAACAAATGTGGTAATTGGTGCTATATTTCTTTGAGGCTCTGAGGTCTTTTTGTTTGGTGAAATTATCCTTAATTTGAGGTCAACTAAGTTTTAACCAGATTTTACAGCAGTGTCTTTTAATCACATAGCTTCAGACACTTCTGAAATGTGGGATCAGATATCTTACCTAAAGCTCCCCAAGTGTCTCAAGCTAATATTGGAAGAATGTAAACATACACTCATTGCCAGAAACATACTAAACTTAGAATAGCTAAAAAATTTTTGAATCTTAAAAAAATCAGCTTGAGTGTTTAAAAAAATTTGCGTTTATATGTAAAGAATGTTTATAATAATGCATGTATTGTAATCTACAGCTAAATAGACAGGATCCAATGTTTGATAATGTGTTGGGTTGATGTGGCCAGAAATGTGTATTTTATCACCATCTGTTGAAGCTGGGTGGGGTAGTGACCCTTATCTCTGTGACACATATTATCTGCTAATGGACCATCTTGAAAACCACGTGGGGTAATCATCTTTATTTTTACACAACCCATCCTCCCTTTAGGAAAATATCATCTGCTGCTGGCCCATTCAGTCCCACTGTATGACTGAGAAAATTGCATCATCCCACTGGGAGATGCTCCAGCCAGGGGGATGAGCCAAGCCTTTCCTACCTAGATAAAAACTGAGATTTTGGACAACAAGATACCGTCTTTCCACTGGATTCCAGAGGAAAACTGGACGTTTCTACATAATCTCTGAACCTTTAGAGGAAAACTGCACCTTCTACAGGAGCACTGCTTCAGCTGAACCACACCTGCCACTGCAGGGGGACTGCAGCCACCATTTAATGGGACTGCTGCTAACACCCTGACTGACTGGGTATCAGGTTGTACTCTGACTCTGTCAGGGTTGAAATTGTTTTTTGTAATACTGTATTTCTATTTAAATTTTCCTAGTGAAGAACTGTTATTCCTAGTTCCCATATCTTTGCCTGAGAGCCCCTTTATTTCAAAATTCTAATAATAATTTGGAGGGAGGGGGTTTACATTCTCCATTTCAAAGAGAAGCTTCTGCCATTATTGGCAGACACCTGTCCTTCAAGCCAGGACAGCTAAGCATCTATTTGGTTTTCACAGAATCATAGAATATTCTGGTTTAGAAGGATCCACAAGGATCTTTTGGTCCTGCACAGGACAACCCGAAGAATCACACCTGATTTTGAGAGCATGGTCCAAACACTTGAACTCTGTCAGAGTTGGTGCTGTGACCACTTCCCTAGTGACCTTGTTCCAGTACCCCTCAGGGATGAAGAACCTTCTCCTAATATCTAAATCTAAACCTCCCCGTCACAGAGGAGGATATATTCCATTCAGAGTTTGTTCCATAATGAAGAATAGATACTGCTGAGAGACCTGATTGAACAGTTATTTTGATCAGTGTTGAATCACCATGCAACCTACAATAATTGAAATCAATCTTTATATGCTCAGTCTCTGTATGAAGTGAAAGCAACACTACTTAATGGAAATGCAAATTTAGGTTTTTTTCAGTTTAGTGAGAAAAGGTAACAAGGTTCTAGCTGAGGGATAAATATTTGCGTGCCGTTAAGGAGTCATAACTTCATTGAATGAAGATTAAGATCTTAAACAAGTAAAGAATAGGGAACCAACTTTTTTCACAACTTCACATTCTTCCACAAGCATCTCAGGAGTCTTTTTCATTATCCATGGTGAGTAGAAGCAACTGACACCTTCTCAGGGATCTTCTATAAGGAAGCTTATGAGACAAGAGGAGTGGGCTGATTAATTGGTTTTTATAATAAAAATTCTGCATTACAGAAGTACAGCTGAAAAGATTGAGGTATTGCTATCATTACTGGTCCTCCACATGAGGAAACAATAATGACTGTAGAAGTGGGCCTCCCAAACTATCTGAAGAATGCAAGGGTCTTTGACATAATCCAGAAACATAAATCAGCATGCCCAGGGAGATTCAGAGCATACCGATTAATTTACAGGCAGACATTTCTGAGCAAGGTTCATACAATAAAGCCTGGTTTGTAAAAAGAAAAAGACAGAAGGAAAAAGAGGATAAAACATGAATTATTGTAGGCTTTTTGGCCATATTAATTATTTTTGGGGGTTTGCAAGAACACATTTCCCTCTTCCAAAGCATCTTCCATTATGTCAGTGTAAAATGGAAGTGATAGAAATTTCTAGAGTGAGCTTTCCAGATTTATGATTATTTTAATGGATCTGTAAAAAAACTGATTCACATTTCCCTTATACTTACTATAAACATAATAATGGCTTGATAAATTAAACAAGTAGACATGTAGCTATAACAGCAGAAAGTTACATGAGCTACTGAGTACATGTTCCCAGAGGTTGGTATTCTCTTAAATATTGAGGGAATATAATATGCACATATAAATATTTAAAAACATAGGCAATGTATACATATATGCTACTTTATATTTTATACCTAAATATATTACATAGTCATATGCATATACATATATAAATATATAAAATAATGTATTATAAAACATGTTGCAAATAATGCGAGTTATATTACAATCTACTATATAATAAAATGTATGTAATATACATAAGTAACAGTATATATAAAATACTTTATACATATATAATGCACACGCACACATACACACATATATATATGTGTGTAGATAGTGAAAGTCTGCAATTGCTTTTTATTATCCCCAAAGCCAGTGGAGGTCATAAAAGGAAATTGCAGGTAACTGTAATCCCCATGAGCTCAAGGTCTGTAAGCTGCAACCTCTTTGTGAAAATCTGTTATTCCAGGGAGCTTACTTCCATGCTGTGTAAAGCCAGTTCACACTGAAGAGTGTACTGCATGTGGAAATGAACTGGAGAGCACAGGGCTACAAATTCCCTCTGAAGAGCAACAGCATTTCAATTATCTCAAAATATTTTGAGAATGTCCGTGAGTAATAAGAAAAATAAAGCCGATGACAATGAGATATTGGAAACATTCTTTAGGGTTTTTTTTTTACAGATACCAGAGTTCTAGAGGAAATTGGAAACACAGCAAACAAGATTGTTTTTACCTATTCTTACTTGTTTTGTTGGTGTTTTTTGTTTTTTGTTTTTTGGGTTTTTTAATGCATTTGTGGTGACCTTGAACATACTTTTTCTGAGCACATCAGTCACAACACAATCTGGGAAATTTCTAGATGACCAGGGCAGGTAGAGTATTATAAAAATATGCTCCATTCTGTATGCATCCTCCTAATGGAAGACATCTAACTATTTCTATGAAGAGCCACTACACTCCAAGCACTCCAAACATTTCATATAAGTAACACACATTCTCAGATTTACTTAACTTTGCATGCTGTGAACATCTTGATTGACTTTTCAGAACTATTCCCAGTGCATAAAGTTAGGCATGTGCACAAAAACTTGGCACGACTTGTGCTTAGGGCATTCAGCTTCCATTGTGCTCTGTAGAAGACTGATGGAGGAGCTAATTTGACTGATGCCAGCATCCTTTTTGCTAAAAGTATGCACCCTAATGACAGCAAAACATGATGTGACTATCCCAGAAATCTTGAAAATACTTTGGAGGAGTGAAAACAGCAGATTTCTCATTTGCATACTGTATGTGTTCTGGAATGGGTAGCTACTGATGGTTTTCTGTTGCTCTACTAGCCTTTTGAATATGTAAAATATTGAATAGGGGTGAACTGGCATTTCCTACTTTAATTGGCACGTGGATAGACTTTTTCTTTCTAGTAGATCCAGAGGATTGTTATGGGTCTGAGATGACTAAAATGGGTGCAGATATTTAACTAAATGCAGAAATTGCTAGCACCATCTATTGGTAAAAATGTAAAAAATTAAAACTATTTTCACAAAACATGCATGTAGTCAAATTAGAGACTGATTGAATAAATGAGAGCTCTTGTTTTAATTATTTTAAATGCCATTAAAATATATGTAAATATATCTTTTTATAGCCAGACATTTTGTCTAGGGTTTGCATCTTACTGAAGACACTTGTTAGTTTAAAAATGCTCACTGTTTAGTATAGAGTGTTTTGAGTCTCTGAAAACATCTGTTTTTCCCTTTCTTGGGAAAGGCTAACCAAGCTAGGAAATGGAGCAGAATCTTGGGTATAGCATGAGTTTAAAAAAGTAGTGAAATCACAGTGTTATCTGCAGAGAGCCGAGTGGACCTGACGAATATTTATATTTTGTTATTCAAATGTGTTCATTTTCTGTGACAAAGACAACAGCAGACCAAGCATGGAAGAAGCATGCTACCTGTAGAAACCAAGAAAAGAATTTTTGAGGAATAGTTGGCTTTAAGCTGAAGGAAGCATTGCCTCAGCATAACCATCTAGCTCATACATGGATGAACTCATGCTCTTCCTGTTTTCACATTGACTCAATAGCATCAGTAATAAAACTGAAGGAAGGACTCCATGGGGCTGACAGGTAAGACACATTTGATCTGCTCTTTATGTGATGGCATATTGACTTCTATGTGATATTTGATTATGGCAGACACACAAAGCACAACAGGTTTCAAATAAGAATTCCAATGGATGAAGCAGAATTTCAGAAAAATACTTAAAGACATAATACTTAAATACTTAAATAATGTCAGAGCATTTCTTCACATACTGCTTCCCCTGGTTCATGATCTCAGAAACTTTTATTTTAAAATCAGCTCTGAACTACTCAAAAAATTTGATATTGTGAAAATTGAATGAAAATTACTGCTAATATGGTGGAATATCCACAGCTAGTTTTATTTTTATACTTAAGTTTCACACAACAGCATACAGAGGTCAAACATAAGCTGATATCTAGTGGTAATATTGTGAAGGATTTGATGGCAGTGGCTCTTTTCTTTCGGCTTTATGTACAACCTCAACATGAGCTGTTTTATGTTTCCCTGTTTTGGCCACTTTTAAATTCACCCTGGTAAAGTCACTTTTAGAAAACAATTCTTCCCCTTATGGGATTGCCAAAATAACTGGTAGGGTCCCAAGTTGAGGCTAAAGGTAATATTTGATTTGTTTTTATGAAGCATTTAATTATGTGTGAAATTCTGATTGAAGGTCAAGACGCATGGGAGCATAGAAATACTCAGGCTAAGCTTTTAATATATTGCCAGCAATAGTAATCACCAGAAAAGCCAAGGCAAGAAGATATTCTGATTCCAAGCAGGACAATAAGTGGAATGTATTAATTTCTTCACTTTGAATCGAATGTGTCTCAGCAGTTCTTTCCTGTCCTCAAGAAAATAATTCAAAAGGGTCTAATTTAGGAATTATCAGGTGAAAGATTTCAGAAGATTTGGCATATTCCATTATGGAAGATAGGCAAAGTGTCTTAAAGAACTTATTGAATAAAGGAGTCAAGGAGGCCCTGGGTTTCTCAGTTCCTGTTCCCTTCCATGGAAGTCCTGCAGCAGCTTCCCCCACTTCTGCATGGAGTACAGAAAATGGGAACTAGGCCAACTTAAACAGTCTCTGCCTTCACATCCTCATTCACTGTCTCCTACATGCTAGTTTCTTCTTTGGCAGTGATGTCATGGGGAGCATTGGGACAAAGTAGGTTAAAAACTATCCTAAAAACAATGGGATTCCTTTCATCCTATCACTACTTGTAGGATGGACTGGCTTACAGAGTGACCCTGGAAATAGCTTTAGCAGATCAGGTGAAGAGGAACAAATCATGGCTGGAGGAAAGGAACCCTGTGCCTCCAACAAGGAAGTTGGTTTCCTGTGGAGCCACATGATGATTATTTTAAAGGCAGAAGGCTGAGAGTGTTGCAAGATGACTAAAGTTTGTCCAACAACTAAGAAAGATAATGGATGAGCTGTGTTCTGGGTTTGTTTTTGTTTGTTTGGTTGGGTTTTTTTGGCTTCAATCCCACATATTTTGCATATTATTGGTGAAATAGAAATCCCCAAATGGGCTTACTTTTGTATAACATCCTGTCTTCTTCATCTCAGAAAAATATACTCCAGATTCAAGCATGTATTTCACTTGCTGAATGACAGACTCCACTGAGGTGAGAGTGATCACAATGGACACGGCAAAACATGCTTGAATTCCCAAGATCTCAAAGTAGTAGGGTGAGGAGACCCTCATTAGCAAGGTCTAATCTTAGTATAGCCAGATAGGTTGTGTGGGCAGTTGTGTGCTAGTATGGCTAGAGCATTTAATAATGTATTAGGATATTGTACATGTCCTATGAGACAACCAAATTCCATCAGACACCACAACTTTGACAGGGTGAACTGCATTAAGGCCACCTGTTGGAATTTCAGCCAGTTGGACATGGAAGGAGGCAGGAATTTGTTCAATCCTATGTGATTTCTAACTGGTACTGGCTTCAGTAATCTCCTGTCAAAATACTTAATGTCATAAAAAAAATGCCCAAATTCCCAGAGGAGGCTTTGGGTCAGTTGTCATGTACTTTTCCCTAAGGTCAGGAAAAGAAATCTGAATGTAATAAAGCCTAGAATAGTTTATATTAATTGCAGAAATATTTGTATCATGTTCCCTTGCAGAAAGCATTATTTTTCTTTTTTTTTTTTTTACCTAGAGGGGGTCCTCTTTAGAAGACATTTGAAAAATCCTCAAACAAAAGAAAACTATGGAAAATAATGAGTTTTTGATCCTGGATCTCAGTAAACCTTATGGGGAAAGTTTTTTGCAACACTGTAATCAAATGAGAATGCAGTTTTCCCTCCCGAGAATCGATATCTCCTTGTTTATCAGTGGATAAAGCTCAGCAGTTGCTTACAGTCCTCATTGACCTTTTTTTTTCTGCACCATCTTCCCCCCCATCAAAAATCTGTGCAGCTGCATCATTTGCTAAAAGAATTGTCAACCAAATAAAGGAGTTTGAAAAGCTCTTTGTTGCCTCTCAAGTCTTGCTGTGCATAAGCGTTGTCATTGCCCTGCTCTACTTTGCATGTCACAGGAAAAAGAGGAGTTTCAATTCAAACTAGCTGTTTCCTACTGGTACTGGAAGACAAAATTTTGTTTTCTTGAAATTAAAGATTCAATGATTAGAAACTTTTGAACAGACAACAATATAAGTCCTGTTTCATAAAACAGAAGAAGCTGTTACTTTTTAATCAGATATACGTGCATCCCAAAATCCAACTGTAGCCAAAATTCAGAAAGTTCCACACTAGAAGTCTCACAGAAATGCTTTGATGCTGCTGGGGTCAAGCTAAATCATTAGGATTAAAAACTAATTACTTTGAGTCACAAAGAAAATATTATATAGGTATGTGTATCTCAGTTGATTTCTTAGTATTATATTTTAATGGCAACTCACAATTTCTGAAAGGACAATAATGAATTATATATAGATCCACTTTCTGAATATTATGTGCCAGCTTAAGTTTCCATTCCCTCTCCCTTCCCTACTCCCAACCTGTCATGAAAACATTGCTTGGTTTGTTGTGATACAGAATAGGGTGAAAAAAAAAATCTAGTTTTTGCAAAACAATGAATTAGTATTGCACTAAATTCCATTTTTTTCCCCTTGCTGAAAGTCAGTGTAATAACTAGACATTGCCTTCCTAGTGCAACAGAAGTCTGAAATTGAGCCATTTCATGGTTGCAAAATAATTTCACAATTGCCCTGCTAAATCACTAGAAAAGATAGAATCTTATAAGTCTTGCACAGTAAAAGAAAAAAAATATTAATGCAACATATATACCAGATTAATGAGATGAGCCATGAAAGTAAAGGCTTTTTGGTAGGTGCTCTAATATGGTGGAGGAAACTCTTTCATTTAATTTTCAGGCTCTTATCCACTTGGAGACTGTTGCCTTATGGAGTGAAATTCATCTGGCTGTCCCTGCATCCAAAAGATGTAGACTATTTAGTGTAAGGCATGTTTGGCGATATTCTATTTTATTGTTTGTAAGAAGAAAAATATTTCTTCATGTTTTTCACATTTTTCAGTCTTTCCCTCCTCATGTGTGCTCTTTTTCTCTCTCTGCCTCCCTTTTCCCATTGTTTATAGTTCAGTAATGATTTTGCTTTTGAAAGAACAAAAAAATACTGTTTTCCCAGAACACAAGTTGTGCTTGGCTATGTTACACGCAAACAAAAAAGAAAATGAGGAATAAAGGACATAAAGTACATTATTTTTCAGACTGATATAAGTGGCTGATCCTGTAGTGACTCTGCATGCAGAATATTCATTAAGAGCAGAGCAATACGGGATGCCCATGCAAATGTCCACCCTGTTGGAATAAATATAGTTAGCATATAAACCTGAATGGACTGTTGATCTGGCTGTCATTTCTAGATGACCTTGATCTTAAATCTGCTCCCTTCTGTGGCCACTGCTGTGCCTGACATTTTCCAAAATGACACTAGGTAAAGATCTATTGTTTCTAGAGAGCAAGTAGGCTTCATCAACAACAAGGAATAGCTCCACTGGAGGTGACTTTCAAGCTCAGGGTACACACCAGTTTAACAGACTGGACATAAATCACTTTGTTTTGCACATCATGTCCCTGCAAAAGTGTCAGGGAGGAAAGAAGGACATTTCTTTAACACCTTCTTATCTTCAATTTTTTACTCTCTGAGGTGGCTGGTGTGATAGCCCAACTGCCTCCTGTGGGAGTCTGCTACAGCCCAGGGACTACCATGTTTCCACAGCACTTAATAGAGACATCACTGGACAAAACATAAGTTCAGGGGAGAATTGTAAAGAAATGTGTCCTGAAAGCTCTGGGAAACACATTACAGAGACAGAGTGATTTGGACTATGTCTCAGGGAAAGAAATACTGAGTTGTCTTTTAATAAAATTGCAATTTTACTGCAATAAAAACAAGGATAAGAAAAACGATAAAGTAGATTGAGAAACAAGGCACAGGTGCTTAGACAGCACCTATGTATGGATAATTCTTCGTCTCTCCATGTCTTTAAATCAAAATAAAATTCAATTTGAAAAAGTGTGCTTTGACAAAAATTAAAACAATGACTCACTAGGGAGAACCTGGCTGACATTCCAGCCTATGTGCACATTCTCAGACATTAAGGTCTTTAGCTACAGCCAGATGTGTGCAATCCTCAAACCCTAAACCTCAGCCCCTTTGGACATAAGTGCACCCCATTCTTGCCCTCCCTGTAGTTCACTGGAGGTTGTAGGTGCTGCCTCAGTAGTCCAGGGCAGCTGATACAGCAGGCAGTCCTAAAGGGTTTCATTGGTTGCTCAGTCTTATTATCAGAGAAGCTTCTAGAAAAAGTGTGAATTGTTACAAGAATAAATTGAATATTTAGCTGAAATTTGGGAACAGATATTAAAAAATACAAAATAAAGGAGCAAGTATATTAAGCGTATTAAACAATCAGATTTCTCATTATCCACCACAATATCTCACTTAACTTGGCCATTCTTAACTTTGGTCTGTGCTGCTCTAGGGAGATTCTTTTGTTCCTCTCCTTAGTAGAGTAGCTCTTTTTTCATGTGCTCATTCTCTACAGGGACTGTGAAGAGCTCTTTTGTCTTTGTCCAGGTTGCAATGCTAATGATTTTTTTAAATCTGCTCTTCAGGAGAACTTTTTCCCTTATTTTTCTTGCTTAGAAATCTTGTCTGTGAGTGACATCAATTATCATAGCTTTTCTCTCTCCTATTAACCTCTGCCAAAGAATTTGAGGTATCATATGCAAATAGAATTGCAATGCTTTGCAATTTTGGAAGTTGAATTTCCCTTACCTTCTTTCCCGTTTTCCCTGATTTCCATTATCACTGCAATTCTTAATTAATGTTTTATTTCTACCTCAGGTTGACTTCTCCTGTTTATACAATTTTTCAAAATTGTGGTTGGATTGTACAATTCCCGTGTGCTAAAAATAAGGTAATGTACAAACTGGTTATTAATGCCAGAATGATCAGCTAATTGCAGCATTGTGTATAAACTTGATGGAAAAAAGAAACAACGGAAATAAAGATCAGTGTATGAGTTGTTAATTGTCCAGAGTATCTTCCCACTTGCCACACATAACAGTCCTTTCACATTGGAATTTGTAATGTATTTATTGTACAAAAAGTCAAATTAGATGTTAAAGCAATGGCCAAGATCTGTTTATATGTTGACCTGATGGGACAGCACAGCGATACCTCATACTCACTCCACGCCAGGAGAACATGGACAAATCTTACATTCTGTGTGCTTGTGCTATTAGCCAGCTTCTGTACTCCAATACATCTTTGATAAATCGCTTTATTCTTCTACCTTTGTGATCTTTGATGTTTTATGGGTTTCTTTGTTTTTTTTTTTTTCCCGTATAAAGTTAAATCCCAGTCCAAAATTTGCCATTGGCTGTAGAAGTTCCCTAAATCTTCTTGACAAGGTAAATCCTATGTCATTTTGTGAGGCTACAGTTTTTTTATTGATGTGGCTTCTTAAAATAAATTTAATTGGGAGGGTTTTGTCACCTGTAATACATTCATTTTGGTCCACCTGGATTCTAATCTCTTTGTAAATATTTCTCCTTTACTGACAGCAGCGTGTCTCAGGAGACACTGGGAGCTGTAGTCTCTTACTTAAGAGTTTTCTTCCCCTGTCATCTCAAATGTCATTTCTGAAACATTTATCACAAGACACTGTCATTGGACAAACAAAGGGGCTGCATGATAGTGGTTCAGATATACAGAGCCTCTTTGCTTCAATGACAGGTCCTGCTGTTGGCTACTGGAGATAACAGGAAAGTTCAGATCTGTCAATAGATGCGGAGGGAAGGACAGGGGACAGTATCCGAAATGGCACTGCACATGCTCGGTGAGGGCAGGAGAGCTGTCCGTGAGGAGCAGGTGCAGATTGCAGCAAAGATAGCACTCCCTGGGAAATGATAACATTTGTTGAAAGGGCAAGGGAGGGATCTGCCCTCAGAACTCATGTATTGTTAGATGTGTGCTGGTACAGTTCGTGCATGATAACCATTGTGCAGCTTGTTTTCAAGAGAAGCTGCCTGCTTCCCTAACAGGCTTTGTAATACTTTTTTGCAGTATTTTTCCCAGTTGTGTCTGGGGCTTTTTTTTTGGCTTGCTTTTTTTTCTTTTCTTTTTTTTTTTTTTTTTTTTTTTTTAATTGTGAAATTTCCTTGTCAACATTACTTTGAACTTAAAAGGCAAAAATGATTTTCTGCTTCAGTATTGTTGTTGGTTTTATCCAGTAGACCTTTCCTAAAAATAATAATAAAAAAACCCCACTGAAGAGTGAAAGGGGGAGGGAGCGGGCTTTCATTCCAAAACAAATATAAGAATAAGTCAGTTTGGGGAGGTTTTCAAAGGCACTGAAAAACACTATGACACATATATAATTCTCCCATGCCTCATTCTGTAATGAAAAGAAATTAAATCTATACCTACACTTGAAGGTCTGTGTTGATTTTCATTGAATCTGAGCTCCAAAGTCACATAGTCAGCATTAATTTTTGCAGCTTTTAGAATAATTTTAAGAACACCAAATTTAAAATACAGGGAATAATTATCCTATCCTAAAACAATACATGTGGCTGGACACTGGCAAAGTAGAAATGAAAGCATGAGAAAATACCACAACTAAAGAGACAACACATTTCACTTAATTTGAGCATATGGTCATCATGATGAAGTCTTGAGGTGTTACATTGATTTGGTACAAGCTGCATTGTCACATATCTCACAGAATGGTACTTTTCCTTACTTGTACACAAAAGACATATGTTAGATAAAGGTAGTGTTTATTCATAGGAGAAAAGAAAGGGAATACTAAATGCTGAAAAAGTGGGGAATCTGAACTGGATAGGGCTGGTAATTAGGAGTCATTACTTGAGACAAATGCTGTTTTTGTGTGGGTTTTGGACACATTCTCAAGTCAAATAATGATAAATGGAAGTACACTTAAGCCAAAGCCTTTAAAATCAGAGGGCTCTTTCCTCCCCTTTAATATACACAGAATGATTATGTGCTACTGTAATATCATATTAGAAACTGTGTCTTATCTATGGTATCACCCTGTAACAGTCTGCCATTTGGGTCAAACATTTCATGCTCAGCAGTGTCCTTTAAGAGCTGAAGTTTTGAAAAGTGCTAATGGAATCACATATCATATTTGAGGAACCTTCACCTTCAATTAATAGTATATAAGTTCTTTTGAGCTTGAAAAAATGTTATAGCATGCTTTTGTACTAATTATTTTGGTAATAAACCAACTGAGAACAGAAGTGCCTTTTTTGGTTTTTTCTGTAGGATATTTTTACCATTCTGTCCTATCAATGTGTCTTTATTTCTTATCTCCTTTGGAAATTTTTTTCTTCCTCTCCTGTGTACTCTATTAAATTAAGAGTTTAAGCTGTGGGAATAATAGAGCCCTTGTAAGCTCTTTCTGCACTCACTATTCATTATTTATCCCGTGACCAGGTACAGTGGAAGCAGACACAAAGCTAAATGCTATTGGACTAACTTTGATGCAGACAGTTCATTGTCTGAGAAAAAAAGGGCATTTAAACCTCAATGTTCTCAGTTCCGTGATTTTCAACACTACCTCTTTCCCCTCCTTTTCTTTTATTAACTGCTTTACTCCAATGTCTTTTTGACTGCAGTAACTGGCACTGTCTGCAAAATCCAGTACAATGATACTATTCATCCTGGCTGTGCCATTTATAGATTCCATAGCATGCCCCATCCCTATGGTAAGGATCATTCCGCCTCGTCACTTTCCTTCTTTTGAGGCAGTGATTGCTGAAGCAAAGGCCAATATATGGAATCTGATTAGCACATCCCAGGTCTGAAAAGCTGAAGTGGAGAGAGCAGGGCTGGAGGGTATAACGAGGCACAGAGTGTGTCACAAGGCTGAGGTGTTTATCAGCACACCCTGCCTGACTATCCATTGGGCAGCATCACTGTCCTCTGCAGGGGGCTGCTCTCCTGCCTGGAGCTGGATGGGTACCACAAAGCTGACAGTAGCGAGGGGACTCCAAGGAAAATATTTGTGCTGACAAACTGAGCGCCAAAATGAACATGTTAATATTCGTTGATCTCTTAACCACAGTTGTCTGGTTTCTGGTGTTCCCATGTCATGCAGCTGTGCTTCTTGCAAGTCTGAATGTTTTATGAAGTTTATGGAGGCATGATATTCACTCTTGTGTATGGTATTCAATAACTGTTTTCAGTTTTGGTTATGATTTTTTTTTTTCAGGAAAAGAGGAAGACAAATGGAGATGGAGATATACCTGGTTAATTCTGTTATTTTATGATATCAGGACCTAAATAGGTTTGGTGGTAAGTTTTAGGAAACCCAAAGAGTGTTCAAAATATGTTCAAACATCACACTGCAAACTTAATCTGCAAAACAAATACTTACTGAATTACACCACTAAAGTTCCAATCAAAAGGTTGCTGAGAGGGTCTCCTTCATAAACTTTTGGGTTATTTCTGTTTTTGACCTCTGTTTACTCACTTTATCTATTCTTTTACTCATTCCTTAACCATTAATGCTGTCTTAATGGAAATACTCAGTTTACTATTGATCAATTAAGCCATGCTGGGATGTAATCAGGGCCAGATTATGGATGGATACCTCTAGCACTACCTCATAGGTCTACATTTGAAATGGAACATTTTTTCCAAAAGTTGTTGCTACAAAAAATATTGTTTCTTTCATTTCAAGGGCATTATCTGATTTTTAGATCATAGTTTTTGAGTACAGAAATTAGATTTTGATAACTTTATTGTCAGTAAACAAACCAAGGCTTAAGAATATTTCTGGGGCCTTCAAATTCTAGATCATTTTAAAATCATCTCCCTGGACACTTAGTCATTTCCCTTTTTTTCACCTAATAATAAGTAGAAGAGTCTTTAGATTTTCACCTTTTAAATTAGTTAATCAAAATCAAACTCAACCAAGCCTCAAATCCCTTCAAGGAGGCCACTCTAAAATATTCTAAGTCTTTAGACAAGTTAATTTTTCATGTACTTAAAAGCCTGTCAGACCAATAGTATCAAACATGGGTAATAATGCCTGCTTGATAAATGTGGTGAAAGGTCCAGTGTTCTGTGTGATATCACACAGAAGAACACAATTACCTGTGTTCTTAATCCCTAACCCAATTTGATATCTGATATTTCTGAGGAGGCTTGTCAGGTGTGCTGGTTTCCACTGGGGTAGAGTGAGTTTTTTTCTCAGCAAGTAAGGTGCTACACTTTGGACTTGTGCTGGGAACAGGATTGGTAGCACAGGCATTGTTTTCCTTGTTGTTGTGCAATACTTACACAGAATCCAGGCTTTTCTTGCCTCTCATTTTGCTCTTCCAGTTCTGTCCCCCATCCCACCCAGGGGAGTGAGTGAAGGTCTGGGGAGCCTGGCTGTTGGCTGATGTCAAACCGTGCCAGCAGAGGAGCTCCACATTAGACAGATTCACTTTAGAGTATCAATGGATGGATGAAATGAAACCTTGACATTAAATGAAGGGACAAGCATGGTGATTCAGAATAAAAAAGTAAAACTCCTTAAAAAAAAAAAAAGTGTTAAATATTTTGTCTCTATTGCTCTGCATGTATAAAAATCTGAATATCAGACAAGACTCTGCATCTGCATTGAACCAAGAGAAATAAGATGACCAGAATACCAACACAAGAGAAAAGAGCTAAGCAGTATTATTTACACTAAGATTAGGATTGCCTGCAATAACCCGACTCTGTGTTAAAATAAACACCCTTTTTAATATTTATTTGTTAAAAGGCATTTCAGTCTCACCCTGAGGAAAAACCCCACATGATTATGCAATCATTTTGACAGCCAGCTGAGTTGTGTTATAATGGTTTGACTTGACATTTGGCACATATAGCATATTTATGAAATAGAAGACAATCTTTTTTTTATTTTTTCTGTGACTAGGAGAGAAATCCTTGAAAGGAAATCTATTGTGTAGTTTGCCTATGAAAGGCTCAGAAGTTTCAGAATTCAAAAATGGTTTGCATTTAATTTAATGAACATATAACGCCTCTTTAAATCTTGCCCCTTTTACTAAAAAGTGTTATTGTTTGGTATTATCTCCTTAAAACTTTTAAACCATGCAGTGCATCTTTATGAGTACAATTTAACAAAGAATTTGAAAAATGAAAGTGTATTTAGAATCAAATTTACTCTTTTACTGTAACTGGAGCATATCTTATGAGCTACTTACATTTCATTTAGATGACTGGCAAATATAAAATATAAGAAGTTTTGGCATCTGTGCAATGATGAACAGGTTGTACATTTGAAAGCACGAGAAAATAGCCTGATTAATCCAAAGCTAAATTTGCCACTGTTGAGATGGAGTTAAACAGTGTTTGCATCATAAGCTTTTTCATCATGACAGATTTATTTCCATCACTTAACTCATTATGTCAATCCATGTCTTCCAATTGTATTTCTGGACCCGAAGAGGTAATAGAACTCTCAGTGTTCTGCACAGGAGTAATTTTCATTGGGACAAAGTTTGTTCTAAGTCAGGATGTTTGAATCTACAAGTATCCTAATATAATCCAGTTTTATCACAAAGAGAAATCCTTTTGAAATTACTTCTTTTGAAATGTAGATTGTCAGATTTAAGCTCTAATGTTCTCCTTAATGCTAACTTTCAGAATTAAAAGAAAAAAAAAAGAACTTAATGATTCAGGTAATAAGTTTTTAAAATCCAGACTATTCCTTAAAACTGTTGCTTGACCAATGGAACAGAAGATGGCCAGTATGTAATACGTGCTCTGACTGTTCCTTTCATACAAAAGCACCTTTACAATAAAGGATGCTGAATAAAAACACCCTGAAAGGCCAACAGTTCCTCTATTTAAAAGAAAAACATCAACATGCCTATTATTTGTGCTCAGCAGGCTTTCTATTCCCTTTCATATTTTCTTTAGGTACGAATGCTGTTTTGCAGCAGAGCTGTTCAGCAGACCCAGGGGAGACAAATGTCAGTTTTCCAGATGGCAAACTGCCAGCTTGTTGATGCCAGGCTGAAAGGCACTGAGGGAATTCACTCTGTTGCAGAAGCAAAAGAACACCACTTCCTAACACACCTCGTGTACAAGCTTGCTTCTCAACAGCTGATGCAGGAGCCAGAAAAGCTTCAGGAGCCCTCCTCAAACAGCTTTTTTGGATAGTGTCAGGTTTCTACACATCCCCAACATCTGTTTAAAGTTTCTGTTAGCTTACAAAAAATACCTTCCATCTTTTAGGAAGCAGGAATTAAAGTCTAAAATCTATCAGAATTACTTGTTTTCAGCTTCAAGTTAGCCACCTTTTGTTTTACAAAATGCTACCTGAAGTTATTTGGTCAGATGTCTATTTAATAATGTCATGCGCTTTATGTCTCTAAAGAGGAAATGCTACTATGCAAACATAAAATCCCAGGTGGAAAATTACTTATATATCATTATCAATAAATTCTAGTATTGTGTCTTTATTAAGACTGCAAGTTATTAGAGTGCCATGGATAAAGCCTGGTCAAAAACACCCCACAACAATTCATGAGGTATTCTAATGTAAGCTTAAAATGCTTGTATACATCTGATCCATGGTTCAGGTGTAGAATACAAAGATCTCAGAATTCAATGGACTATCACATATTGGTTGACTTTCTAATTTAAGAAAACTGGGGGGTTTTTTTCAGAAACATATAAATAATTAATTTTGCATAAAAGAACATGTAATTTTGATTTTAACAAATCTGACAAAATTAACTCAAGACTTTCTGTGGAAAACCCAGATTTGTGTGTGTTAATGTCCTTTATCATAAACGTGCTCTTTTTCTGTCTGAATAGAGTCAGTCAAAGGCTAAAACACTTTCACAGGTGAACATTTAAAAGAGGTGATATAGTTTATTCTTGCATTAATTACCTGACTTTCTAATTCTAAGTGCATTGAGAAGACTTGCAAAACACCTTAAAATGCCTTGACATCTATCTTGCACTGTCAGTGTCTTATTCAAGAAGGACAGGATTGATAGAGGGTAGCCAAGTCTCCTCCTGATCTTTCCTTTACTTTCCTACAACAAGACATTAAGCGTGGAGCTGATTTCAGCACTGTTAGCTTGAAGGTTATTTTGAATATATTTAGAGAAGTGCAATATATTTTGTCTTTCAGCAAAAAAATCCTGGAGAAAATGCAGAAACAACACTTGGAGAGAAGCATGAGTCAGTGATGGATAGAAGTGGCTGGCACAACACAACTGAGTAACTCTATCCCTTGCCAGTTCCTACTGGAGCCCTTTCAATGTGTGCAAAGGGTTTTACACAAGAGCTATTTTCATAGCAGTGGAAAATGTTCTGCCTCATGGTCTCTTACTTTTTAATTTTAATCCATGTAATGTCAGAAAGATGTGAAGTTAAGCAATGTAAGGAAGTTTTAATGAAAAGAAAGTAAAATGTAAAATGTAAAAATTTTGTTGCAACAAGAAATTGGAAAAAAATTCCATCCATACATTCAAACTCATGAACCCTCAAAAATTTATTTATCTGTAAGGATGCAATTAGGACATTTTTACTTCAGCCTACCTAATTAATTTATCAGTTATTAATTAAATTGCAAATAAAACTCCAAATGAAACAATAATTTATTACCTACAAAATTAATTTTGAAGTGGACATAATTTTGGATGCCAGCAAAAAAATCAGATTATTCAGATGCTGAACAAGATATGGTGTTAATGTCTATTTGCAGGTGACATCAATTTCTAGTTTCTATTCAGAAAAGATCATTTACACACATTTGTTCGTGTTTGTTCATGCATAAGGTTCATTGCAGCTGTTCCAGCTGTAATTACAATTCGATCTTCCTTTGTCATACAGGGCCTATACAGAATGGTTTCATTACTCTATGACCTAGTAATGGTCAGTTGGAAGTTCTTTTTTTGGTACCCAAACAATATGTCTAAAAAGTAGCACAATGTTATTATTTAAAATCAAGTTTAATAGAATTTCTGATCTAATCAAGGCAAAAAAAAAAAAAAAAAGATAAATCCGTATGAGTCTGGAAGAACAGTTTTGAATGGCTTTGAAAAGAGGGAAAATGTAGACTGGAAATATTTGAAAGTTCAATTTTCTCATCTCTGTTGAGCACATCCTATATGGGTACAATGTAACTTCTGTTGGTTTGTTCTATAGGCAATGAAGTGCATTAGGTAATATTAAAATGTACAATCCATTTTTTTTTGCCATCAAGTGGTCAATTATTTATTTCTAACAGATACATGACAGCTGAACAGCCAACTCTTCGCCTGAATACTAGAACAAAAGCTTTTTTTATTTAACCAAGGAGAGAATAAAATACATGCTTAATTGTTATCTAATTTGCTAGCTTGCTATTCTGCTGCAAGAAAGCTCTCCTGTTTCAAGCTGTTTCTTGAGATGTAAAGGTACTCTTTTCTTTCATAAACTACTTGAGCATTTATCTACCCTTTCGAGGTTGTTAGAGCATGCTGACCACTGTAATATCAAAAAATTCTCAGGGCATCTTTGGTCAAGGTGGGTATGTATTACACAAGCATCTCTCACACATTTGTTCACTTCATGCACTGGAGGAGAAATGTTTTAGTATGGACTTTACAAATGCGTGTCCACCACTTTGGAAAATTAATTTGCATCTTCTTTATGACATAATTTTAATGTCAATTGAAGACATAATGTCACAGATATGATGTTCCTCTCAGATGGAAGTAAGATCACACAGTAACAGCTGGTAGCAACAACCCTGCACTGGTACTTGAACCTCTTCACAAGTTATTTTACTGAAATTGAATAAATATAGAAATATTCTTCATGATTTGTAAAAGTTTTCTTTTTCTCATGTATTTTCAGTAACTGCAGGTAGAATTAAATTATCACATTAAAGTATTTAGTACTTATGCTTTTCTTGGTTGTTTTAAATGAGAAGTGCAAAAGGTCAAAAAAATCTAGAACACCAGGAGATCAGAAGTGCTGCCAGTTTATAGTTTCCTTTTCTATATAGCTTTTTTTTTTTTTTTTTCCGTTTAATTATTGTTATATCGTTCTTATAAGATCTCCTCTTCTGGTCTAATCTGCTTCTTGCTAGAGTTGGAAAAGGCCCAGTTCACTGGTGAATGCTGCCCCAGCTACTCAAAGTGTCCTACCCTCTGCAGGGTACCCTCTGCACTAATCACTTAATGGACATTAAAATCCAGGACAGAATTTGATAGCTCCCAAGGGAATTATGCTCCTCAGTGCTTGTAAAACCCCAGAAAAATGAACTTTTGCATTTGAATGTAGGTTAAAATGTCGAATGCAGCTTTCCAAATTACTGACAGAAATATAAGGATGTACTGCACTCTGGGATCATAACCCTGAATTCAACATGCTGGCAAAGTTAGTATTTCTAACTAGTTCTGAGTATTTTTTAGGCTTTTTAGAAAGGTCTGCTGAATCCTAATGCTTCATATTAGATTTGTCTGCAAATTCCCCTGCAAACAGTTTTCAGATAGCCTCTGCCAAATGCTGTTACGCAATATTTGAAGCCTTGCCTAAGTCTTCACGTACTGCTTGAGTGAGGAGTAGTGTGGGGCTGTAAAATGCTCTTGGGCTTTGTCTGGCCTCTTCATCCTCTCCCAAGGGAAGGAGTAGAGAAGAAAACTCCCTCAGATTCGTCAGCTTCCTTCTTTCCAGAGGACTTGACATCCTTTCACACAACCAAAAGGGATGATTTTGATTCAGAAAAATTCTTGCAGACACATCTTCCTGCGAATATCATCACAAAAAAGGTAAATAGGAATTAGGTGCTGGGTGTAAACAGAAACTGCATTTTGTCCCATCCATCTGTCAAACATCAGCTCCTTAAAAGGGCCAGCACTGAGGGAGATGAGGTCTTCTAAACCTGGTGATAGATATTTCCTTTTTTTTTTATTTTGGCTTCGACTCCATTACGCACTGCAGGGTAAGACACCTCTGGGAGGTGTCTGTTGTTTTTCTGCCAATTCTCATTTCTCTTGCTTCCAAAGGTGGGAATTGGAAAAGCTTCCCCCAGCTGCCCCATGGTGAGGAACACCTTTTACACACACAGCATGGGGGTATGAGGCTCCACAATTGCTCTGCTGAATATCATTTGTACTCACCAGACATGTGCATACATGCACATAGCCACACATCCATCCTTCCCCACTACGTAAGGGAAAAATCACAGGAGCACACTGTGTAAAAAAATTGCAATTTTCATTTGAACTATTTTAAACTAATTGCTCTCTTCCTTAGATAGTTTAAATTCTGACTTCAGTGGGATCTGCTGACATGCTTTTTTATGTCCAGTGTATTTTTCTATGACTGTTTTGGAATTTTTCTTAAATTTGTGCGTTATCTGTTTTCTCAGTATCATGACAGCTACTTCTTTTCTAGGTATCTTTTAGTGCAGAAAAGCAGGACAGAGAATCTTCCACTTTATCCTAGGATATGGTTGTGGAAGTTGTGCATGTATAAAAATCCAGCCCTCTCTTTCTGCCAGCCACCCCTTCTCCCCACCCCCATCTCACACATTGAATTACTTTCACAGCAGCTGTTCTTGATAACACTTAAAAAATGATTATATCTGTTCTCAGTTTGGGCAAATTATTGACATCAAAGCTAGTGGCAGGCTCCTTGACTTTAAATTTCAAGATTACCACTAGCAAAGGAGGACAAGCCATGGGAGAGAAGAGTGGGTGGAGGGAAATGTGTGGATTAGGGCTGGCTGGGGTGAGTTATGACTATAAAATGAAAATTAATTGATAAGAAAATTTTGGCTTGGATTAGAGATTTTGGTTTTGTTTTCTGTCATGTTTCTATTATACAAGTTGTCATTTCAGCAAGGAGCACAGGGTGGGAGACCCAAAGCCTACCCTGTGCAGAGGTGCAGAGGGGGTAGGAAAATTAATTCCTATTTAAACCTTTTATTTTTCAACTTGTGCCTTAGCTGTTGCAGCAAGCTAATACAGTCCCCTTTTGTTTACCAACAGCTTGCTATTATTTTGGGTTATTCCGAAAAGAGTTTAATGACTGATTTCATAAAGCAAGAATTTATTGAATTTTAAGAGACAAACAATGAAGATAAATTGGGATGTGTCTAAATGAAATTAAAAATTACTACCTGTACAAAATTTAGAGTGTGCCTGGCTGTACCACAAAATTTTCAGTTAACACTGTTAGGAATTAAAGGTATGTAACTGATAAAGATGGATGTCTCACTTTCTTGGTTCCAACATGTGCCTTTTAAAATAAATATTATAATATTGATCTCTGGGAATGATGTGCATGTGCTAAATGACGCTTGATGTATGACACCAACTTCCTCATCTTAGCACTGATGGATGAGCTTATTCTTCCTATAATGAAAAGTTGGTCAAAGTTTCAATTACACCTTTCGCACCTCCACAGACAAAGCACAATGAAAATAAATTCAACCCTATTCAGCTACCGCCAACCTGGCATTAGCATAGACCCAAAAAGAGATTTAATCTAAACTCCGTGAGAGTGAAATGGGCATCATTTTATATTAAGTCCTGAATATATTATTCTGTGGCATTAAATGTGAAATGCACACTTCTTTTTATTTCAGAGCATTTGTTGTTACATTACCTCCTCTGGAATCAATTGAACCATAAGTGGAATTCATGCAGAGTCATAAAGCACCCTGGGGAAACCCACAGGAAAATATTCTACTGTAGAAAAGAAAAATACCTTGCTTCCTCATTCACAACTTAAGGAACAGAAACATAAAATCCACAGTACACAGGGTTTTTTACCAGGAAACACTACTAGGCAGGTTTTCACCTATTTTTCTCACCACAGGTTACTAATTATTTATACATATTCAGTGTAAACTTAGAAGATGATGTCATGTTTGTAGCAGTGGAATGTTCCTACCCCGAAAATGGAATTTTTGTAGGATTTTTTTATAGATCTATCCTATTCCTTCCCTTCAGGAAGCAATATAAAAAATGGAAATTCAAGGAGTGCAACCAAGACATGCAATTAAGTAAGTGTTTTTCCTAAATTACTTTAGAAACCAACTTCTGCAAGATATTTCATTGCTATTCCAGGTATTTTTCTTTAATATCTGATTTAATTATGGGTACTTAGATTTATAAATGTCTTATTCCTTGGAGAATTTTTACAGGAGTTACAAATTACAGGTAATTCAAACTAACCCTTCTCAAGAGATGTGTTTGGAGAAGTATTCTCTCCAGGCCTTTCACAGAGCTGGGCAGGAATTGGTGGTAGGAAGAAATGGAGTGTCAGTAACTATCTCACATGACACATTTTTTTTCAGAAATAAATTCCAGTTTGGATTGCAACATTTTTGTCATTAGTATTTCTTGGGCAGGCATTTCTGTTATGATGACTGCAAGAGTCTCCCCTGATCAGTAAAGGTCAATATTAAACTCAGTGTCTTGGTTTGAAAAGACAGGTGTCTGCTAAGGAAGAAAGGACCTCTCTTAAAATGTAAATTCACTTCCTCCAAATTATTATAATTTTGAAATTAAGGGGCTCTCAGGCAAAGATATGGGAATTAGGAATAACAGTTCTTCACTAGGAAAATTAAAGTGCAGTAATACAAAAATACTGACAGAGTCAGAATACAGCCTGACACCCTGTCAGTCAGGGTGTTAGCAGCAGTCCCATTCAATGGTGGCTGCAGTCCCCCTGCAGTGGCAGGTGTGGTTCAGCTGAAGCAGTGCTCCTGTAGAAGGTGCAGTTTTTCTCTGAAGGTGCAGGGATGATGTGGAAATGTGTAGTTTTCCTCTGGAATCCAGTGGAAAAAGGCTACTTTGGTGTTCCAAATCTCAGTTTTTATCCAGGTAGGAAAGGCTTGGCTTCTCCCCCTGGCTGGAGCATCTCCCAATGGGATGATGTAATTTTATCAGTCATACAGTGGGACTCAATGTCTCATTAACAGAAGATATCTTCCTGGAGGCGGGATGGGTTGTGGAAAAGATAAAGAACACTGCCCCACCTGGTTTTAACACCTGGCCCATTGACAGAGGATACCTCCCCTGGAGTTATGATGGGTGGGTCATGGATGAGGTAAAGAACACTTGTCTACCTGGTTTCAACAGATGGTGATAGAATTGAAACTGCTAGTTACATCTTGCATTGCAACCTAAGACACTCAGTAAATGAATAGATAGAAATAAAAACATGAAGTTGTTTTCTAAGGTTAGTTTCCTCTCCCCTCTTTCATACATGAAATGCAAGATGAATACATTCTGTCTGAAGGATTTAAAATGCTTCCCTGGTCTGTATGAAGTAGCAATATCTCTTCTCATCAGGCTAAGGAGAATTATAAGACCCCTCTGGTCTTTTACTGAAGTTTTAGTTGGCGCTCACCAAGCCAAGGCCTCTTTTTCAACCTATGAATAATAATAATTTGTTGTATTTCATTTAACAACATGAATCAAAGAGTCAGTTCATTTGTAATTGATGCAAAATAGCTCTACAATTTTTCATGAGTATTAAATCATACAAGGCTAATTTATATATTCAATTACACTTGTAGTAAAAAATTGAATACAGCTCAGAAATCACCTCTTCTCCCTAGGACAGTATAAGAATTCTTTATATACAGAGATTTTCAGAACTTATTCACCAGACCCTAGATCTGACTACCCTTGAAAACAGGTGCACCATTTCAGTCAGATGATTCTTCAAAATTACAAAAAATTAAATTCTAGAAGTCATGAAGATGGGTTTGATTTGGAACTGAGTGGGTCTTTTTCTCAAGAGTACTGTTCCTTTCTGACTAATTTATTGTATTTTACATTTTCAATGTGCTACAAATTTTCTATTTTAAAGATTTATTTTTAGTGCCTGCATTTATCAAAATAAAAAATATTCCATAAGTAAAAACATAATTATTTGAAAGATCCAGACTTTGGGATCATAGTGCATTGCATGTTTTATTCAGCTGCATAATGGCTATACAGTCTATACATTTATGTCATATTTAGTAAATCTGTTTTTAGAACAATTGGTAAACAGTCACAATCTGTTATTTTCAAATTATTTTCCATAAAAAAAATAGTCAGCTAGAAATATATTTAGCACATTTTCAAGTAATTTTATTTTTAAAGTGACTAATTTTAATCTTGGTAGTTAGCATTCAAAAAACAACACTGCAACAGATGTTAATATCCACCAAACAAGATCAGATTAGAAAGGGTTGATGTCCATAGAAGTGGAATTCATATCAGATTCTGCATTAAAAAAAAAAAAAAAAGTAAAATTCTGGCACAATCAATTTTAGAAAGACTGTGAAATCTGTCTGATGGAATCAATAATTTCAGTTTTATGGTATCTGACATTTCTATAAAAAAATTAACCTATATAATGTAAAGCAAATGCATTTATTACAGCAATGAACATGCTGAAATATAATTGAGACTTTGACAAAGAGTAATATCTAATGGAAATTTGCTCAACAGTGATACAATTTCAAAATGAGTTGAAGGAGACATAGAATCACTCAGGTTACGCCAGTATTTATCGCCTCAAGAATATTTCAGCAAAGACAAAAATCCAATATGAATGTATATTTGACCTTTTAATATACTAAATCATTCCTTGACAGTGTTGCATTTCAGCGTGGTCCTCTAACCACAGTGCAGTAGTAAAGCATAGCTCTCTGCTTGGCACTCACACGGAGGATGAAGAGGCTAAATATTACAAAACCTTTCTGGTGAGATGGTGTTTACAGACATTGTACCAGCAGACGAAAAAATTTGCATTTTTGGCTCTGTTGTTTGGATCTGTCCAGACGGTAGCAAGATGCTTTACTCTTAAACCATATAGAATATCAGGGGGCATTAATCAAAGTGGCAATATACAGGAAGCAAAGAACATAATCTTCTGATAAAGAATGAATAAAATCCTGAACAAAAGCCGGCAAAAGCCCTAGCATAAGCCCTGCTTCTAAATCTAATAATAATGGGATTTAAAAGCCAAAAATACCCACTCTCTCAATCCATATAGGCTTCCTACGTGTGGACTAACATGTAGGACAACAGACCTGTTTAGAGGCAAAAGAAATTAATGTCTTCCATGCAATGATTTTCCCTGTGAAATATATATTTGTCCCTGCACACACCGTGGGGCACTTCTAGCCTGACCCTGCAGCATCAGTGTTAGATCCTATGCAAGTGGCTTTCAGAAGCTGACCTGGGACTTATAGGAGGATACAACTTATGTTTGTAAAACGTAAGTTTTGCACATGTATATATCCTATATATAGATACTTTGAGATGAGGAAATGCTGCTTCCATAACTTGAGAACAGAAGGCCTGAAAAATCAAAGTTGTATCTAAAAAATGTAGTCTTAAATGGCTTAAATGCTAAGCCTTGCCAAGGAATTTGAAATCAATCTTAGAATGGTGACAGAAGTACAAGACTGACTACAGAACCCATTTTATAATAGCACTGCTCCAGGAAGGTTATGTATACAGCCAGTTATTGTGGGGAAAATGGAGTACACCGTGTCATGCCATATTATTTGTTTTCATTTCTAAGATTTCCTCATCTCAATCTTTTATTTTGCTCTCACTCTGCTACGTTAAATGAAAGGATTATGAGGTTCGGGTCCCTTTTTTGTCTCTGCAAGTCAGAGGAGGGAGCATTCTTTGTTTCTAGAGAGAGGGTAGTAAAAATCCCACAAGTTTAGAAAATAAATTAACTCTCTCTATATATATGTTTATATATATATATATATATGAAGTTCAGATATATATATATATATATATATATATATATATATATATATATATATGAAGTTCAGATATCTCGAATTGTTTTTCTATCTATTCAATAAATTTATCTGAAACTTCAAATATTTTTGCTAACACTGACATTAGAATTATCCAAGCAAATTAGGTTAATAGGAGAATCACCTTAATGTGATATGGCATGCACAGAATCAACAATTTCTAACAAAGTCTAATATAAAAAAGGTCAGATTTTTCTGAGAACCCTGCAGCAGCTCAGAAAAACCCCACAATAACAGCAGCATAAAAAAGTTCAGGTAATTTCTTCTCATATAAAATTGTCTTCCATCTCAGAAGCATCAGAATAAGGAAAGTAAAGTTATTCTTGCTAGACGTTTTTTCAGCATGAAAAAGAAATAATAATTTTTTAAATTTTTTTAAACTTTTAAACCTATATTAAATAATAAAAAAATAAATTTAAAAAAAAAAGTTTAGAAATAACAATAATAAATTATAGAACCAGAAATAAATTTTCTGCAACCCAGGAAAATAAAACAAAACAAAGGGTCTCTCCAAAATTATGAGTCTTGCCTATGTACACAAATAACTAAAAGGGAATAGTTAAACAAAAGCACATTAAATGTTCCTCCAGTTAAGAAATTAATTCTAAAAAATAAGTATAATTATGATTTAGTGCAATATAGAATATTCTGTCTTGTTGGCTTGTTTTATGCAAATTCTTATGTTAGGGGTTACAAAAAACAATTTGGATCAAATATTCAGGAACCAAGTCTCATCTTGCTACTAGCCAGATGCAGTAAACAAAGTTTTTTTTCCTTTTTTTCTTCCTCCCTCAGTCCTCATTTCTGTCTCTTCCAACCCCCCTGCCCCAACCCAAATACCACAAGATCTTCTCAAAAGATGGACAGGTCGAGTCTTCCTCTTATTTGAGGATGAAGAGAGCTTTACATTTATAGAAAGGGAAATAAAAGAGGGTCACTTTCTTAAAGTAATTCTTTTTTCATGTGCAGGAAGCTCTGAAAGAGGTGTAATCCACTGAGGGAAAGGTCATAAGATCAAAAAAGTGTGCAGTGGTCAAATATACATTATGTGGTGGTTGGTCTCACGGGACACATCCTGCCCAGCTACCAGTTGGTTGTTTTGCAGCAGAGCATTCCCCTGGGATTTGGAAAATCAGAGAGGTGAACAACTGGCACCTGCGAGCCACAGCATTCAGAAACTCAGTCTGCTGTGATTTACAGGGTTACCATCCATCTCACTGTCACAGAAAGGTAAAACTTACCATGATTTAAAAAGGTTGAGGTATACAGGGGAAACTTCTCAGACATAACCCTCTTTTACTGGAATATATCCCAAGATCTAACTTATTCAGACACAAATGCAAGCCTTGATCATCACCTTTTTTGTATTTTCAGTGTCATTGACATTGTTATCTATTTTGATCTTGTAACTATTTTGTTCTTCAAAGATAGCAAATTAGCTGTGATCCCTGACTTATAAACTATAGCTTTTGAGAAGCACAGACTCTCACTTAATCTCTCTATTATAATTCTTCTAGCAGCAAATTATGAACCCAAATGAACCATATAGTCAGTCTCATGGTGAATTTCTTAAAATATTCCATCATACAACATTGTATACATTTCCAAAACTGTTTTATTCAAGAAAGTTCCTATGTGCCAAAAGAGTCTGGACGGTCTTGATTGACAATGTGACAATATAGAATAGAAAAGAAAAAGAGAAGATTTGCAGAGATCCATCACTTGGAAGGTTTTATAGCTTTGGATATGCTGACACTGAATTATAATGCAGGGTAGGTAATCCTTTCAAAATGACAGAATGTCTCACTTTCAGGAAAGAAATGGCTGAATGAATATGGAAAGTCTAAGGTGACAACAATCTTCTTAATGACTATATGCTACCAGGTGGCAAATGTGACTTTAAAAAACAAGAGGATCCAGGTATTTACAGAAATATTATTGCACCCAAAGACAGTTTACAGTCACTATCTCTTTCGGTGAAAATGAGGCTAAGATTTTTAGAGCCATAAAGAAGAGATGGAAATCATAATTCTACAAAGAAAAAAATGCTTCTCTGACTTTCTGGTATTGCATATCACATATCAAACCACACATAAGGGGATGAAGCTGGGAGGGAAAGCCTGTGCAAAAGTATTCAGACCATTTAAATGTTTAGTGTGACTGAAACAAATGATATGTAGAAGATTTTGATGGAACAACTATGTCAAAGGTGTTCAACACTCACTGTGGTTTGTAGCCATCTCTCTAATGTGGAGTGATAGCACAGGCCCAGGTATTACCCAGATTTCATCCTGTGGTGTGGTACAGGGCTACAAACACAATTCCATTATATCATCTTTATAAGAAAAGCTAGCATGGTTGTTCCAGCCTCAATAAGGGTGTGCAGTTTGTTTTTCAGATCCTTCCCTACTCAATTGCTGTCAGTTTGAACTTTGCTCTACTCTTGTTTGATGTGCTGAATGTTTAATACACCCAGTTATTAAATGGCAGATTTAAAATCTCCTTTTATGCTCTTCCCTACATTTTCTAAGCTGATAAAAAACTCCAGCTGATTTTTCCATGCTGATCACCAGTTAATTTAGGGACATTTTCATGAAAGATATCACCAGAGTATAAAGCAGTTGACAGTAGTTGGAAATACAGAATTTTGTCGACTCATCTCTTCTTTTCTCTGTGTTTGTCTTTTAATTGTGTGACTGTGGATTTATTGATTTCTTTTTCACTGCTGGTCATAATAATGGAGCTACTTGTAGAAATATCTAATTATGTTTGGATACTTTACTATTTGCTCCAGAAAAACTTGATGAATATGGCCTGATCTCCCAAAAATGTTTGTTTAATGGCAGCCAATGATAAGGATGATATAGTTACCTAGATATCAGATACTGGGGATGCCATTACCATCAGAAGATGACACTGGCCACTGTAGGCTTACACAATAAATATGTATTAGAAAAGTTGCGCATTTTTTTAATAGCTCAGAGGAGAAAAAAAATCCCTTGCTACAGTTATTCACAGGTTTAGTTCAAAAAGTAAGATATCTGGCAAGTTTTAAATTCTTGATCCCTTCTTTACTAATCTGATATCATAGCCATACTGGTGAAAAAAATTACTCTTTTATAATCTATTTCCAGAAATGCAGGATGTCAACCTCAGGGAAAATTGCAGGCAAGACAAAAGGATACCAATAATTCCTGAAGCCTATGAAGTAACGAATGTAGTGTCCTATAGAATTATGTCTCTTTGAGGTGCCTAAGAAGATATGAGTCTTGTTTGAAGGTTTTGTTGTGATTCTGGCATTTGTAAGTGTACTTTGGCTCTATAGGACACTAAGAGAGTTTCTTTTTTTCTTCCTGTTTTTTGCATATTTTCTAGTACCATTAGTTATCTTTACAGCAAATTATGCTTGTTCCAATTTTGTCAGAATTGAGAATTCATATTCACGTATGAATATAGAGTTATAACCATATATACTGTTTATCCAAAGGAATTTAGGCTAAAAAGCAAAAGGATTAAAAATAATGGGGAATATTTGGCAAGACAGTGCATGGAGACTGAATGGAATTACACACTTGTGAGTAGGAGGAAATCTGTACTACCCACACATATTTGTCTTTTGATAACTATGTGATCAGTTTAGTCTGTACATCTGGATATGTCTTTCAGATGTTCAACCTCATTAAAAGCTTCTCTTTAAATAAAGACTTACTCTTCCTGTTGCATTATTTTTCCAGTAATAGAATTAGAATTAGAGGAACAGCCTTCATTATTCCCAGATGCCTTTTGCAGACTTTATTCCTGAATACCTGAGAAGGTATTCTCCTGTTTCCTAATTTTATTTGCAAAGAGTTTGAGTGATAGGACTTCCAGAATTTCCTTGGAGAGAGCATCACAAGGTCTAAATGATTTCATTCTAAAGCATACTAAGAGAGACTCTTTTTTTCCCTCCTGTTCTGATATAAATTAGTCCTTCATGAATTTAATAAAACTAAAATTTCCCAAGGCTTTTAGGAAGAATTCTGGACATGAAACTCATGCTTTTCATGAGGTGATGATATACTTTCTGTACAGTTTGTAAAAAACAAAAATGACAATTTCTGTGTGTTACAAGTGGCTACTCTCTATCATATTTACAGAAGAAATAAAAAATACATTTTTGTTTGGTAATTATGTTTTTTTCCCATGCTAAATGTCTTCTGAGAAAAAGATAAACTCTCAGGAAAGGAATGTTTGTTTTCGAGTGTAATGCACTTGGAACAAAACACAACCATTATTTTAACTATCCTGTGGCTGCTGAATGGGAAGCCATAAATGCACCCATAATGCTGACTGCCAGTGTTTATGAAGAATTTCCAGGAATATAATAAATCATGAGAATGATTCTTCCACAACAAAGCCCCCAGACACTCTGGGAATCTCCATTTCACTGAGTCATCTGGAATTTAAGATAGGGATGAGAATCGCAGCCCACAGACTCCTAGAGCTGTATAACAGATCTATTCACTAGTGAAGAACAAGACAGTGGGAAACTTTGCAACCTTTGACTATGAATGAAATCTCATTTCAACGTTTTCCAAATGAAGACTGAATTAGTCAGAAGATTAGGTGTAAACTTTCTTTATAAACCCAACCCAACCCCTCTAAAACAAACAAACACACACCCTCTTCCCCGACAAAAAAACCCAAAACAACCCCCCCCGAAAGAGAAAACCAAACCAAGCAAACAAAAATCCAACAAAGAAAACCCTTTTCTTCTTAATTAATATTTTTGAAAAGTCACTTTGAAAAAAAAAATATTGTGAAATGGAAGCTGTAATTTTTGATTAGTTCTTATAGATTCCAAGTACCAGAACAAGTACAGAGAAAGTAGAAATTCATAAGAAACTTGGATCTTATTTTGAGATTGTAATATTGGCTAAGATGGAAATAAATTTGCTCCAACTTCCTCCATAGTTCTATATTCTGACCCCATAGCAAAGGTACTCATATACTCATGATACTTGCATTGCTTTTTAAAAGAGAAAATTTTTAAAAATCATGGGAAGGTTTTTTATCATGTTCAGTTTTGCAAAGTTAACAAGTGCACAAAGCAGCATTCAAGAAAAGTATTTTAACATATTTAGCCTTTTGAAACTCATTCTTCATGATTGCAGATTTAATATCACAAGGATGTCATGATCTACAGGGCCCAGGATCTGTTTCCTTAATAGATTATTTTCTCCCTAATACAGGTAAATATTCTGCTTTTTGGTGTGTTCAACTGAGGCCCAGCTGTTGACTAAGCCACCCACTCCCTTTTGAATGTGCCTCTGTCTCCTGGCCCTCACCTGTACCTGTTGGTGGCTGGACATCCACCCCAAAGATACCATCCCTCTCAGCAAAGCAACAGTCTGTTTTTTTCCTTATCAGTGTGATGGAAAGATTTTTGCTCCTGAAATGTGTGGTAGGGGCATGATAGCCATTAGCAAAATAAAATATGCAAGCTTGACAGAAGATTTTTTATATGTCCTTGGTGGCATAATTTTATTTGTACACTACTCTCAACTGTGTTAGGAGAGAAGTTTTATCTGTCAGTTGAGCTTAAACAAGCTTATTACAAGCCTTGCAATGCAGGGCCTAGTAAGACAAACACAGATTTCACAGATTTATCATATTAAACAGTTAATTAAAAACCAAATATAATCGTTAGCCATTAATCCATACTGATCCTGCCAATACTGCTCTAAATATGACTTCATTTGTGCTCATGTTTTTGCAGTTTCTCAAGGCTGCTGTAACACACACCCCAACAAATTCTACATGGGTGCCAAAGGTGGGAATGTCACTACCTCATTTAGGGGAAGTGGACAGCTAAGAGTTGAACATTCACCCAACACAGCTTCTAACAAACCCAGAAACAGTTTATTTTAGACACCTTTTGCTTTGCTCTTCGCTTTGTACACGTTAGTACATTTGTTGCATTGGTAGATTGATTTTTTTTTTTTTTAATTTAAAACCATTTGGTTCTTCAGGTTT
The DNA here is from genome assembly GCF_903797595.1 of Erithacus rubecula. Taxonomy (NCBI): domain Eukaryota; kingdom Metazoa; phylum Chordata; class Aves; order Passeriformes; family Muscicapidae; genus Erithacus; species Erithacus rubecula. The sequence goes on from NC_136689.1 coordinate 104,746,236, forward strand.
CCTGAATTACTCTAATACCTTTGAAAGTAATAGAATAATTTTGTCTCACCATCTTTGACTATTTTTAGTGGAGACCATAAATTTTAAAATATCCATTTTAATAGAACTGCAGAGCTGATCTAACCAGATTATGACAACATCAGATTTATTTCAGGAATAATTGAAAGATATTACCTAGATAGGCATTGTATTACTGACAGTCTTTCCTTCTTCTTCTTTAATTCCCAAAGGAATTAATATATTACTTTCAAGACAACATAAGCTACCAAAGTTAAGTTATAGGAGAATTTATACACTTTAAGGAAAAAAATTTACATTTTTCATTTAGCTATAAACAGTGTGTATTTGAATAAAAATCAAGACTTCAGCTCTGAGGCAAGATTTTTGTTGATCTTGGGAATATGCTGATTTTCCAGGATGTAATATTCTGTAGGTTTAAAGTGAAATGATTCAGTAACTAGCCAGCAAATCAAGAACAACAATAATTCCAAATGTTTTTAGAAAATAAATCCTCTCATATACTATCCCCCTACTCATCAAAAGATGTATTCCTGATTCAATTTAAATACTACTAACTTTCAAAAAGCCCCTGGAAGCAATTTGTAACCACATCTCCTATTTTCAGCTATGCCTTTTGTGGTGCCAAACTAATCCTTACTCTGACCAAGCAATAAATAGCATGCTTATTGTGTTCAAATCTTTTCAGTGATGATGTAAATCCAGAAAGAATGTGGAGCTTAAATTTCCCATTTACAGTAACTAGTTGCTATATTCAGAAATGGCTCTGCTGATGGCCAAAGGCCTTTTAGTGTTCCCAAAGCTTGTTGGAAAGATTTATTTAACAAGCTCCCAACTGCATATAATTGTGCTGAGCTAGTATCAGCTTGTTGTCATAACTTCCTCCTAAAGTTAAAAAAACTCAGAGAGTTCCCAATTGTATCATAAAACTCAGGAATCTTGAACTGTAATTTCTGCCACAGGATCCTCATGCAAAAATGCCAAGTTCAGACTGGACTTAGAGAAACTTTTCCTTTTCTTTTTGTTCGAGTGGCTCTCAGAAAAGCTTAAAAAATGTTTCTCTGAGAGGAAAGTTCAGGAGTGGTGAACTTTGCTGGGTCTCTCCTGTGCACCTGCTCAGGCAGTTTGGTGGTAATGTGGGTGTGATCCAAGAGCTGCTTCCCACAGAGCGGCGCATGATTCATCACGACACTTTGCTCCCTGCTCTGGAGCTCCTCTGTTCTCACATCTCATGTGTCTCATCAGAATGCCCTCAGCTCCCTGAGGCCTCAGTGACTGAGTTGGCCATGTTAGGTAGGGTGTCTGTTTGCATCCATGATTTTCCCTGGGGGAGGATGACATATGTAGCCAAAAAGAGAACAGAGCTGACCTCCCCTCCAAACAGCAGAACTGCACAGCTTTGGCTTTCAGAGGGAACACGATGTCTGTGCTTCACCTTCATCCACTTCTTCCTAGCTGAGCAAACATCAATAGCTAACAAACCTTCCACATCAGAGCTTGGGTCAGTGCTCTCCAAACTCAGTACAGCTGGGATAGCATCAAAAGCACTGTGCACCTTGTGAACTTGGGAAAGGTCAGAGCCAGTCCTGTAGGAGCTTGCAAACTCATTTTGGGATATTGTCATCAATTGTATAGTCAGCGCTGGTTGCTCAGGGTATGCTACCTGACAAAATCTTAATTTGTCTCCAATTCAGCTCAAATTGCAATTTTAAAAGGTTTATAAATTCTCTAATCTTTGATCATTTTCCATAGGGACAAAAAAATGTGTACACTTGACCCCAAAACACCTTCAGATCTTGTTTTCTAAAACCCAGGAGGGAACATGAAAATACTTATATTTTAAGGTAAACAGAAGACTGAATTAACCTCATTAATTCCTCTCTAAGAAGTAATAAAGCATTTAAGCATAATTTTCACCAAACAGGTAAAAATGCTCTGATTTTGTGGCAGAAGCATAGGAATTATTAACTTAAATATATAAAATTTCTAAGGCTGTGAGCAAATGAAAATAAACCCTCCTATTATAAAATACCTGGCAGCTCTAATAATAGGTAGTGTTATCAGTTCTACCTACAGTAATGTATGCTATATGCAAGTTCAAAAGATATATTTACTTACCCCAGTGAAACCAGGAGGGATTTTCATTACCTCCCATTACCATAGCAAATTGTTTTCTCAAAATTGTCATTTCATTAAAGAAAGTAGTAGGAGACAATTTAAAGATTACTGTAATAGTACCCCCCATAATATTACTTACTGGCACCATACAATATATTATACATTATTAAAATGTACTTTATTCTCCATCTTGATGCAAGCTGTATATGCTGCAAGCATTACTCTCATGCAGGACTGGCAGGAAGACTGATTCAGTAGGAGATGACCCAAAAATGGATATCAAGTCTGTTAAAAAACTCTTTTACTGTTATCACAGTCTGTACTTTTTCCAGTTGCTATTTTCACGGTGGAAATGTGTCAACAATGTTACTTCATGAAAGATTCTCCTGGAGAAAACTTTTGCAGTGTGAGCCCTGCTGGCTGCTTATGGGAGTTCATAAAAAGCTCTCTCAGTCCTCTCCAAATTAAAAACGTGTTTTTTATATGAGCTAGGATAATGTGATATAGAAAGACTGACTCTCTTAGTAGGAATGGGAAAAAAAAAGGCATGAAAGAGGCATCAATTTCAGACCACGAAAATAATTCAAATATTCTACTGGAGATTACATCTTTGTGTCAAACTGTGGATGAGGTGACCATGTCTTTCTCAATTATGGGCATTGCATAGAAACAATAGCTTCATTTATTAGTCTGCTGTATGTGTGCTTACAGTGCTTGTAATTGGGGATGATTATGGTTAATGATTCTAGTAATGTGTACTTTCAAACCAGCAGGACAGTGTAATTTGTATCAAATCTATTCAGTATCTCTTCAGGCATTTTGCTGAGTTTAATCTTAACCCAGTACTTGCTGTAGAGGAAACCTCTGGAAGCTACACAGCTGGCTCAGACAGAAAATTTCATGGTACTTTCACAGTGCACTCAAAAAAAAAAAAAAAAAAGCTTCCTCAGGCTTAATCTCATCTGGGTGTCTTGTAGCCTGTCATACTTTAATAAGATAAGGCCAAGATCTCTAGCACAGGAAACAGTTGTGTGTAGGATGCAAAACAAAAACAAAACATCTTTCTGTGAACAGTGGATGATATTTTTCACAAGAAAAATTAAGTGTTTCTGGAGAAGTGGTTAACATTTTTTATGTTTTTTGGAATAAAGAAACAAAGGCAATAGTCAGGTATTCTTTTCAAGAGGCAGAACTAACTTACCAGGGCATTTTATTGCACATCTTTAAGCAAAAATTATTTCTCAGCTTACCCTTTAAATACACTTACAGTATATAGGCAGCTAGAATCTTCTAACTGTGTGTTGCAGAGAAAGAACAGAAAAATTAGAGGTACATTTAAGAAGATGAAAATAAGTAAGGCTGAAAAATTATTTGAAGTTAACCAAGAATTTTAACTTCAAATTTAACTGGTTTTTAACTTCAGGATTATATTCCTGTCTTTTTAACTTCTGAAAATGTCATTATTATGTCTATTCTTTTGTTTCCTTGCATTTTTTTTTAACTTGGTGGTGCCAGTTAACATTTTCATGTACAATGAAGCCAATGACTCTATCAGCTTGACCAATTTGACCTGACATAGTATCTACTATTGCATGAAGGCTGACTTTTATTCTGAAAGTGTGAGTATCTTCTCAGACTTACTGAATTGCTTATTGATTTCATTTTACATTCAATTACCTGATATTTGTGATTGCCTAGGTTTTTCTTCTCTCCTGTGTTTTGTTATGATCAGTTGTTGTCACTTGTGCACTTTTGTGCTAGCTCTTGTAAATCAGCATGTGGCTCAAAAACTGAGAGTTTTAAGTATGAAGAAGCAAGCATGAAAATACTTTAGCTTGTACCACTTTCATAAGTCTTCAAGGGATTCCAGGCCTCTGGGATGTCTAGATTGTAAGATAGAACAGTGTATATTTGCTTAATACTTTCTCTGTCTATAGGAATTGCAATTTCTATTCTTTCCTGGACCCTACTGTGTGACTCTGAGGCAAGACTTTAGGGAACATCCTCTTTCTCATGTCAACTGTGCCTCACTTCTACCACTGAAAAGAAGAATTCACTGTCAGTAATTGCCCCGCCTTTCCATCCCTTGGGAAGAAAAGGTAAGTTGCTCCCAGAAGTCCATAATTTTATTTAAAATTTCAGTGAGTAGGATAATCATAGGAATCTTTCCTTCTACAGAAATTTCAGGATATCTGTAAAAGGAAAGAAAATTCTAAATCTTGAAATAAAATGAGAAACCTATTACCATGGGAGTGCATAGCATAAACATAAGCATCTGATGTAGGTCTTTCACAAACAACTTGCTGCCTTGTCAAAGGGAAATGAATAAAATCTCACAAAGACTCTAAACTCCTCATGCATTTTCATAGTTGCAGCTGTAGCTTTCAAGGGCTCCATTTCCAAAGGGAAACAAGTCAGAACAGCTTACATACAAAAATATACAATGATCCTACAGCCCAGGAAGAGCTCTGATTTTGAGAAATGCTGCTGTATTCATTCACTAGATGCCAATGTAAGTAGCTGTGTTTCTTATCTGGGAAAAAAATCCCCAGAATTTCTCATCCAAATAAAAGGTTATGATGTTATTACAAAGTATTGGTAGGGTTTGAAGAGGAGGATGAACATTTGTTTTTACAGGTCAGAGGCTATAACTGGTAGGGACTAGTAGATGTAAGCTATCAGACTGGAATTACAGACAGAATTAATTAATAGCTCCCCACTGATTTCAGCAAATGTAGGAAATTTCAATAAAGTTGTGCCAATAAATTTTAGGTGTATTTTAGATGCCTATAATATTAAAACAAGGGATATCTATTGCATTTAGCAACCACCAATAAAATGTGACACACTAGGACTTTGTTTTACACAAACTCATGCTGCAACAAACTAAATGCAGAAGATTTGTCAAGCAATTGGACAGATTAACTCAGCAAAATTTCAAAATGTTGGGCAAACCATATGTTGCAAGCTTAGTAAATCAATCTGACCAGGTTGATACTTCTTCAAGAGCTGAAACACATAAAGGTTTCTTTTTAGGAAAATTTCTTTACTACAAGGATAGTGAGTCACTGAAATAGGTTGCCTAGAGAAACTATGAACTCCTCATCACTGGAGGTGTTGAAGACCAGGCTGGATGGGACTCTGAGTAATCTGTGGAACATTCCCTGTCCATGGCAGGGAGGTTAGAACTAGATGACCTCTAAGATTGCTTTCAACCCTGCTTTCAATAGTTTTTTAAACTATTTTATGACTCTGTGATTCTAAGATGTAATACCATATGACTACAAATTCTGATCACCACTGGATTAAAGACCAAAAATATTCTGGGAACCTGTTAATTTCTTCCTCTTGCAAAACATTTCAACATGATCAATACAAGCAAACATACTCAGATAAATGTGTTAAACTAAAATCTGTCACTTTTTCTTTACAAATGACAAAGCCAATGGCTTTGGTAGTGGAAGGCTAGTGGTAGTGGATGCACTTTACCTCCCATGATGTGTCAAAACTTATGCTTTGCAAAAGAAGTGATGACTTGTAAAAATTACTGATTGATTTGCATCATGGAAGTTGAAATTCTGCTGTAGAGACTTGTTTGCAGGTAATTATATAACTAAACTGCAGCTCATTCAGGAGTTTACCAAACAGAATCAAAATCAAGATTTCTTATCTTAGATGAAACCTAAATTCCTTCATTTTTAGCCACTTAAACAAGATATTCTGGAAAATTAATAGTCCAGCATATTGCATGAAAAACAGTCAAAAGAAACATAAATTGTAATGCTTTCCATTGAATATAATGTGAGGAATCAACACACTGCTTACAAAGAAGATAAAACACTCAGAACCTTGGATGATGTCTTTTCACAATTCCAGACCACATCTTTCACTAAGTTTTGAGGCCACAAGTAATTCCAATCATTTATGACTGAATAATTTCACAGATCAACCATTTCAATCTACCTTCGAGTTCTGAAAATTATCTGCTCAGCAACTGTTCAATTGTACAGTGTTGAAACACTTCTGGCAGTAGGAACATTTGCTTAGTTCTTGATTTTGTAAACGTGGTGTGTGAGGGTGTATACATTTCTTTGAGAAACAAAGGTTCTGCTTTTAACCAGAAAAGAAAGAACACTGAAGGTTACATTGTTGTTTTTGAGATTTTCCACATATAAACAGATGACACATAATATAAAATCAGGTAACTTGATTTTTTTTCTGATTCTATGCTCAAGCAAAGCATCATTTTATGCTTAAAAAAAAAAATCCTTGATTTACCTTCATATGATAATTTCTATCAGCAAAAATTGTTGTAGTAAATTGTGGTTTATTTTACGTCCCCCCAGAAAAACAATTATTGCAAAACAAGCTTTATGCAACTGTACAGATGCGCCATTATTGCAGGAAAAAGGAATTATTTATTTTGTTAGGTGGGATATTCAGAACTTTTGGCAATGCCATTTAGGAGCTATTTTTTATTAGGATAGGTATTAGAATAGCTATCATTTATTATCTAATGCAAGAGCTATTTTTCTTTCTCGTCCATGACATAATAATCTGAAAACAGATTATTGACTAAATTATGTTCTTGCAAGTTAGTAGATACCTTCCTATGGTAGCCTTCTAACTTACCAAATACACTTTGGCTTGACTCTTGGGATTTAATTTAAATTTACTTATTTATAGGCCAGCCTTTTTTCAGTTTTGTGCAGTGTTAGCAGAGTTGGGATTTTATATCTGCTGGAACTGGACTGAGTATATTAAAAGCAATTTCAGGCCATTAGACAAGATAATGATCTCAGTAAAGGGACTAAAAGCAAAATGAGACTGGATTTTGCAGATTTAAAAATGCAAGATCATCCACTTGTGGTTGTTTTGAATAGCATTTAATTTCTTATTTTTCATGTAGCAGCATTTGAATTCCAAGGATGTTCATCTAATGTGCTTCAGCTGTTAGCCTTTAACTGGAGTTTAGCATGGTCATGTGTTCATCATAAGTACATTAAGGATCATTAAATGATTGAAGTAAGTCAGAGAACAGATTCAAGAATGAGCTGAATAAAAATTATGTGATTTAGAGAGGTAATATCTAATTTCCACACATTCAAAAAACAAACAGAAAAAAATGGTATGTTTCACATTTTTAATAATTCCTTTGAAGTTATAAAGCTTCACATTTTTTCACTTGGGTTCCTTTTCTCTCTTATCTCAGTCTGGTGTTTTTTCCAGCACAATACAGAGTTAGCATGGCACCACTGCAGAGTATTGGTTTCTGAAGGAATTTTATTAGAAGGACTCTGAAACTCTAAAGCAGCTGAGTTATTACTAAAGAGGTTACAAGGTGTTTTACGGAGAGTCAGCACTTCCTCCTCCATGAAGAGAAAAACTTCAGGGAAGAAGATATTCCTTGGGTATCCTGTGTTTTTATGAGCCCGAGAAAGCAACCACATTACAATTATCTCATTAAATACAGAATATGACTAAACACATTTTCCTATTAGCATATTATTCTCTTTTCTTCCATAGCCAGCTGGTAACCTTTCATTGGCAAACTGTACAGAGTTACTGTCTAATTGACACTGATCCCAAGCTCTGTGTATTCTGTATATTCTTTCAATAGGTAAGGACCAGAAGAGAAGATATTTTCTTGATACCACAAGCTGCTTTGTGAAAGTGACTGTTAGTAGGGGTTCTGGTTTTAATCTGTACTGAAGACAGTCATGTTACAAATGCAAATTGCAATAATTTCCAATCTTTTTTTCCCATTCCTAAATCCATAACCATTTTTCTCAACTTCAGAAGTACTCTGCAGTTGTTGTGGCAGGTCTTTTGTGTGTTAGATGTTCTCTTGTAAGAACTTGACTAGAATTGCAGATGGAATTTCTATTTTATGCCAGACTTGTGCTGGATGAAAAGTGTAACACTCTCTAAAATTTTCTAAATTTATGTAAGTGTGTATTTATGTATGTATGCATGTATTCAAATGTACTACAGTTTCCTGGCTACAAAAACAAACAGTAAGTTGAAAAAGTTATTAAAGACAGGAAGTAACTGATGTAGAAATAATCTGAAGTATTTATTGCTTTTCTGCCTACAACTCATTCTTTTCTTTTCCTTTTTGTCTGTTTTTGTCTGAGTTAAGGATCATCAGTATATTGTGAAAATTCCTCTTAAATGTAAATGTGCTATCATTAAATAAAAATGTAGTAGAAACCGTTATTGTTTATTTTACATTGATATGCATTTTTTTAGGGAAATAACAGAAGAATTATTGGGAGATGTTTGGGCTGTGACAATCTACCAGTGATGCAGAGTTCTTGTGGTGCCACTTGATCACCAGCTCCTCACAAATCCTGAGACAGTTAGTTTTCTATTTTTCCATCTGCAAGGCTGGGCATAGCAGGGCTGACATTCAATCTGTTGGTCTTTGCAAGATGGAAGTTATCCAATAGTAAGCCTAAAAGAGCCTTACAAAAGTTAGTTTTCTATTTTCCATCTACAGTGTAAAAACTGGGAGATGAAGACATGAGGCTAGTTATTCTGTCTGGAATATCCTACCTATAAGGAACCTTTCCTTGCTCCCATCCAAAGGAGGATGTGACAAGGAAAAAAATAAACCCTTTTGTCTTTCCCTTATCTCTCAGCTTCTAAACAGTGACAGAATGGCCTGGATGCTGTGGGTTGTGCCATCCTTTCTGATGGGATTGGGACTTGCATCAGTCATTGCTTTCCAAGTCCTCTACCCCCACCTACACCCTGAGCCCTTGAAGTCAGCTCAAGGCTCCTTACACTTCTATGAGGTGACCAAGGCACAAGTTTTTAGGTACATGTTGACCAGCCTTCTTGTGCTGCTGCTTCCTTGTAGAAGGACATGCAAGTTCATCCATTAAGACATGAATATGTTAAAGCTAATTTTCTTTTGCTTTTTTTTTTTACTCAAAATATTTATGACAGCATGAACATACTAGATATTTTCAAAACTGTTGTCAAGTTCTGGTTTTGTGAGAAACAAAGGAAATTTTTTTATTTTTTATTCCTTATAAAATAGAAGCTTTGGTGATTTTTAAATTAATTTTTTATTAAGAACTACTTCTTAATTAGAAGTTCTCAAACAATCACTGAAAAAAATTTTTCCTATAAAATTTGTGGCTTTCACAAAATGACTTTGTTTTGTCTATAAAACAGTATAATACTGGAGAAGGGTATTCAATTATTTTATAGACTAAAAATGTATGCATTGCATGCCAGTTGAAAAAAGTCCAGGATTTTAAATTATTTCTTGTAACTGAATTTTAACTTTTTGAATCACTTCCACTATTGTTTGGTTTTCCAGGTGGTTTAGGCAAAGAAACAGAGATATTTTTCAGGGGAGAAGATTGTTACATAAAAAAAAAAAGAATAATTACAATCATTTCAGTAGGGAAAAAAAAGGTGATTAAGAAGATAAAAGTATCACTACTTCTCAAATTGATTTATGGGAAAAAAACCTATAAATGAAAGTTTTAAGCAATGTACAGGAATTAATATCCAGCATTACCAACACTGTAGAAATTATTCAATTTAACTTACAGTGAAAAAGAGTCATAAAGAAGTAAATGCTATTGCTCTTCTGAAGGCTTTTGAATACAAGTGTAGTGCAATTCCTTCATAATATATTTTTAATGAGCAATTTGACCATTAGAAGATTTTTCTATTCATTTGCTCTTGTCTCCATAACTCCCTGTTACTGCTTGAAAATATAATGACAATGTAATCTATGAAAACTTGCCTGCATGGAAAAAAGCCAGAAATCATACTAACAATAATGTGGTGGTCTGTTGCAATATGTTTTTTATGAATCCCATGTATTTTTTCTTTCTGTTTCCCATTTAAACTTATAGCATTATGTGTCACTGATGCAATCAGTTCCTTGGGAGGGAGGTTGTATTTTGTTGTATCTTTATACAGTATGAAACACAAAAGCCTATTTGTCTAGGGCTACTAGACACAATAGTGGTGGGAAATAATACTCCTCATTGCCTGCTGTCCCATTGAAATACGATAAAATTTATACATACAATTTCATTTCATTTGTTTCTTCCTAAATACAAGTTCGATACCACTGTAAGTCTATAGTAAATTCTATATGCCTGGTAAACACACTAAATTTACAATAACATTATTCATAATATCAGAATTACCCAGAGATTTTATTTCAGTGATATTTAAAATCATTGTCTTGAAGGAAGAGTGTAGAATGAGATGTAACAGACTGTATGGATTGTAAATGCAACTGTACATAAATGTTTTATATCATGCATAGACTTAGCTATTTGATGAGTGAGTACCTGCCATTAAAACTCAAATACAATTATTGACACTGGTGTCTGCAAGGTTGTCATGTAGATCAGGCATTCTGCCAGCAGTTTGTTAATAACTTTATACATAATTGCTAGGGGTTTAGGTTTGTGGCTTTTCTTTTTGCTTAATGTAGTATTTTATTGTCAAGTATTCAAAATAAATCAGATTTAAGAAGCACTTGTTTAATATCAAGTGTTCTTTCCAAAAGTGAAAACTACAGTCTTAACAGTTTACCCAAAACTTAAAATCTATACTTTTTCTGAATAAAATTTTCTGATTTTAAAAGAACACCTGACATACTCTGTTTTCTATATGACCACTTCTTGCATATAATCAGACACATATGCAAGTCTTTTTAAAATCTGAATTTACATTAAAAATATTTTGTTTCACTTAATGTTAAATCTCTGAAGATATTTTATCAAGCACAGCCATTAGTACATAATTTTGAAGACAGAAAAACATAATTGTTGTTTCCAGAAAGCAAATTTCAAGTGTGAAATATGCACATAAGGGATGAAAATGAAAACGTAAAATTGAAGCTCATATAGTTGAATATATAGCTCACATGAGTTGGTCATTTGTAACAGATTGAGTTTTGATGCATAGTATAGCATCACTCAATGTTTTATCAGCTTTGCCCATTCTTTCTGCTTAATAAGAATATACCTTCTTAGGGCTATTCATTTTATAGTATTTTTCAATATGTCTATTGTTCTTAGATTTATGTAAAAGTGTATATTTTTTCTTTGCATTTCTTTCTCATCCAAACATATTTTTACAAGGCTATCTGGAGATGTATTTCCTAGAAGAACTTTTCCTCCAGCTGACTTACTCAGAACAGGTATTTCTCAAAAGAGTTGATTTTTTTCTTCAATTCTGCAGTAAACTAAATGTCATCATGGGATTTTTTATCCCTGCTCTCCAATCCTACTGGTGATAAATAGGTTCTACTGGTGCTGCCAGTATTGGCTTAAGTAGCACTCAGAGAAAGGTGGATTGGGCACAGCTTGCAAGTGGGTTTAACCTGCTAAAAGATTACTTGGTTTTTACTTGATAAGGATCTTTTCCCAGATCTTCCTTTATCTGGTCCAAAGGTTATTGCCAGAAACCATCTGCACATGTGAGGTACAAACCAAATGGTTCATTGAAGCTTCACCCTATGTGGCATCCTGGAAATTTTTAACAGATTGAACCTTTCCAGAAATATAAAATTACGTCATTTGGGGGAATATCATATTCTTAGTGAGTACTCTGCCATGCAGTCTTGAAACAGGACTTTTTTAACTTTGCAGGATGATTTTATATACATTTCTAGCATATTCTCATATAGGAATATTTTTAGTCGATATAGATATTAACCTTCATTGCATACAGTCCTATTCCTTCTAATGACAATTAGAAATTACCCACCCATACTAACTTTTCAGTCTGTCTTCCAGGATTTTTTCCTCCAAGAAAAGTACTATGAGTCAGGCAGATTGTGCTACCTTCTGCTGAGCACCTGCTGTTGGCTCAACAGCATGCACAGCCACAGACCCATGCTCATAGCAGGCACCTTAACATGGCAAATATCCATTGACACTGATGTCAAACCTTCATTGCCTCCCACTGTGGAACCTCATGGTATTCCTCTGTGATTTATCACCCTAGAGATCCTCCAGGGAGCTGTGGTGCCTACTACAGGAGGTGGCAGCCCCATGTGAAGGGTGTTACCTGGTCCCAACAGCTACTGGCACTGAGACATGAAATCCAGGCATGCTGCTGACACAGGTTTGCACCACACATCTGCTATGTAGCAGCAAAAATAGCTCTCCTCTCATGCCTTTTTGCTTTTGACATGGAATCACAGAATCAGAGACTTGTTTATGTTGGGAAAGACCTTTGATATGATTAAATCTCATTGTTAACCCAGCACTGCCAAGTCCCCCACTGTACCATGTCTCTAAGTGTAGTATCTACATGTATTTTAAATACCTCCAGGTGTGATGACACCACCACTTTCCTGGGAAGCTACTAGTGGCACCACATACTAATGGCTAGCTTTGCTTTTCTTCTGCCTTCACTCAGAGCCAGGATTGAAACACGAGAGATGGATTTTCTTGTTCGAACTCGGCTGTTTATTAATTCTTATCTATAGTACAGTGAGGTCTACAGCACTTGTAGCTTACAAGATAAAAGCAAGAAAATTGAGTTGTATCTTGCTCATTACAAGGTCTTTTAAGGCCTAGATATCCAATTAAAAGCTAACATCTATATTATCTATACTTTTGACCCAATGACCAAACATTTGTGACCTGCACTGCAGGATTTTCTATCAAACCAAAAATTACTACTTAAAACTAAGAAGAAGGAACAAGAATGAAGAAGAGCCAACATCCAAGAACCTCCATCTTGTCCCATGTCTATTGCTAGATTCTAAAACTCCAAATTCCAAACTCTTCACCATGTGATATCACACACTTCTACCCAAACTACACACTAGTGATTCTAACTTCATCACTCAAATTTGGAAGCCTTCTACAAGGCCTCAAGTCAAAAGCAGTGTTCATTTGAGAGACAGTGTCAGAAAGCACAAAAAGTCCAAAATTCCCAGGCTGCAGGATTCCAACAGGAAGCCTATTCCAATGCTTGATAACCTTTTAGGTAAAGACATTTTTCTTAATATCATGGAATCATTTAGGTTGGAAAAGATGTCCAAGGTCATCAAATCCAACATTTGATACAACACCACCTTGTCAGCTTGACTATAACACTAACATCCAGTCATTTCTTGACTAATTCTAGGAGTGGTGACTTCCCTACCTCCTTGGGCAATCTGTTCCAATGTTTATCAACCAAGAAATTCTTCCTGATCTCCAGAATTTTCACCAGTTTTCTTGCCTTTTGCTGGACACGCTCTAACACCTCAATGTCTTTCTTGAAGTGAGGGACCCAGAACTTAACACAGGACTTGAGGTGCAGCCTCAGTACTGTACATGTACAGTGCCCAGAGGAAAAAACTTCCTTGGTCTTAGCCACACTATCTGATATAAGCCAAAATGCCATTGGCATCCAATCAAAACATCCCCTGGTGCAGCTGGAGGCTGCTTCCTCTTGTCCCATCACTTCCTACTTGGAAGAAGAGACCAGTCTCTCCACCACCTCCTTCCAGGCAGTGGTAGAGACTGATAAACTCTCTCCTGAGCCTGTTCTCCAAGCTAAACAACCCCAGCTCCCTCAGCTGTTCCTCATGCTCCAGACTTTCACCAGCTCCATGCTCTTGGAGACACAAATGGAGACACATTTTCCCTCTTCCCATTTTAAAAATTCTCTCTTTCGTCATACCCAAAGTTTTATGGGAACTTGTTCATCTCTATGGCTACTACATCTGAACTCTGACTACTCTTCAGCCTCTCATGGAGCTGGGGTTAAAAGCAGGCATTTTAGAGAGAAATATTTTGCCCAAAGGATGATGTCTAGAATGGGTCAGATATAGCATGCTTATAAGATCTTTCTTTCTATTGATTATAAGCACATTTGGACATAGTGCTCTAAGCAAAGATTTTTTCATTGTAGATAAATCTAAATTTCCACAAAAATCCGTTCATTATATAATCCTAAATTCCTTTCTGAGCTAGAAAACTTCTTTCCTAACATCCTGCTTTTTGTACTTCCCAGTCTCCATAAACACTACATAAGGAGTAAGAATATGCTAGCACTCTTGCTTTATGGACATTGATTTCACAGATGCCTTTAAAAGTTGTGTTTGAGGAGATATGGGATACTGAAATAAAGACACAGTCCCTTCTCATCCTGCATGTAGACATTATGTATAGTACCAATCATTTGTCTGCCATAGGAACAATAGTCCTAAACATTTGGTAAAATGTTTGAACATAAGTGGACCAAGTTTCAGCTTGTTTTGAATGAAGATTAGATTTCTAGTTTCTCATGCCTTTTGTTTGCATATAAAACATTTGTGCTGCAGAAGAAATATCCTTTTTATCCAGTAATACATTTAGTCACTAAATCACAGCAAGACTTGACTCATTAAATACTTACATGCTCTATTCATTACACATCGAGTTTTCTGCTGTTAATGCCTCTTTATATTTATATTTCTGTGTATTTGTAAATGTTCTCAATTGTGTAATGGTTGTACATATTTTTTAGTTTCCAAAATAGAACACTGGTGGAAATGGCTATCATTTACATAATTGGAGTGGAACATTTTATTTTAATGAAATAATTTATAAATAAGAGCCTTTGAATGAGAACTTAATTGTTTAGTGGTACCACCTGGTATGATGATCTGTTGCAGTAGTGCTAATGAGGATTTTTCAGAATTTTGTGGCAGAAGAAGTGTTAAAGCCAGGATTCAGTGGATGAATCAGCTACTAAAATACCAACTTGACAGTCTTTCAAAACATTAAAAGAAATTTATGTTTCTCTAAGAAGAAAAGAAGCCATGACACATTTCTGATCTTTACTTTCTACCTTTTTTTTCTTTTTGCATTCAGTTACTGAATTCTTCCATGTTACTTAAGTGGAAGCTTTACAGCAGCCTTTAGTTTGAGTAAACAGAAAACAGTATTAGAGGAATATAATTATTTAGTCTTCTGTAAAAAAAAAGCACTACTGAAAAACACTTATTTCTTCATATATTCTAGAAAAACAGATGACTCAGGGATAGGATTTTCAAAAAATGTAGGTATTGCAGGAAGCCATTCTAAACTTCTCGTATTTTGCAGTAACTGATTATAGGTATTCTCCTTGAAACATGTCAAATCTATTTCAAAACAAATTGCAGATTCTTAGGATCAGATCTTTAAGAGATGAGAGTTACCACTGTAGGTAAATTAGGAGCCAAGAAATTATCAGAACTTCTGCCTACCTTCCTCTGTCTCCATAAAGCAACTGCAGCTCTGTGGGCCAGCATAAGTAATGCATGTAATGACTCATACATCTTGAAAGTTTGACAACTATTAACATTTATCACTTTTGAGTACAAACTGTTTTGTTTTTTTTTCCCCCTGATGACTTGTGCTTGCACTTAAACCATTGGCATTGCAAAAGAAATGTCTATTTTACTCTCTAATTCATTTTACTGCCAGACCTGTACATTGAGTGAGACCAGATATTTCTGTGTTGCTTTGAGTACAGTCCTGTCATGATTTGAGACATTCCAAAGCATTAGTGTGTGTTTTGGATGCCAGAAATGCCCTGAAATCAGTAGGTAAATTCAGGATCTGTAATCTGCCTATCACCTAACATCTGGATTATCTGATTCCTCAAGGATTTGAAAATCCTTATTCTGGGATTTAGCCTCTCTTCAAAACCATCCTCCATGACTATTTTAGTCCTACTGGACATGACATTTGTGCTTCATGAAGATCCACCCCATAAAACTGAACGAAATGACCTGAATTGGAAATAGTGTGCAGAGAGGTTATCTTTTAGGAGGACCCACCATCCTGCAAAGATACATTATTTTCTTTTCATCAACCAGTCTTCTTTATACAATAGCCTGTATTGAAAAATCTCAAATTATTCAGTAATAAAACTATTACAATAAAGAATGCATTTGTTACTTTTAATTAAGTTTTTAAAAGCATTGCTTTTTAAGATATTGCTATATTTTTTAATAAAATTGTTAAAATACACGTCAATCCTACTTTTTACTGAAAAGATAGAAAATTTTAAAAACATTGTTTTCCCTCTTGGAATAATTTTACTTAAATTTTGCACTATACCCATTTTGTCATGCTGCAACAGTAGCTCAGCTATGAGATACCTTCTTACTTTACAATCTCAGTCCTTGGATTGCAAGGCTTTCTTCACTGTTTTTAATGCAAAATTTGCATCTTAGAGGATAAACTCACTAGAATATCAAGGCCAAATAATTTGTTAGGATTTTTTTATCTGACCAGAGTTTATCTTACTGTTGCTTTTTGTGTTTAATAAAGTGCTCTGAGGTGCCAACATAAAACTGTCATTAAACGGACTAACTTGGCTACATTCTAATTTTCTCATTATGTGATCACAGGTATAACATAAACTTGGTGTGGAACAAAAAGCAGCAAAATACTAAAACTTTATTAATTTGCACTTGAATAGCCAGCACATTATCAAGCACATGTGAAAACAAGAAACCAGCAAGCTAAAGACTAAGACTAAAAGTAAGTGCTACCAAGTCCTTGAAAAACAAAATACCTTTATAGTGTGAGACCTTGCAAGTAAATTCTCTGTGAAGTGGAGATAATACGGATTTTAGATACTTTTCTACTTATTGATACTGCACATGCTGCCACAGAATACATTATCAATGAAAAATAATAAATATATAAATTAAATCTGCCTATTCCTTCCTGTCTCTGAGGCTGCTTGACAGCAGTGTATTGAAGTACTTCTTTTTGTTCATTTGCTCTAGTTTCCATCTCATTTTCTTTTGTTTTTTGGTTAATAATTTATTCTGTTCTTGGAAACTTAGGCCAAATGCCTAGTTTCACACAAAGCCCTGCTAAGAAATATCTGAACTTTAAAAAAAATTTTAATTTTTTTTAAATTTGTAATTTGTTGTGAACATCCCGTGCTTATTTTTACAGGCAGTTTCACTTCTTCAGGAGACTGCAGATGTGATAAGAAGGCATTGATTTAAAAGCATGAGAATTCCAATAAATTTATTTTACAATTTCCAACGATAACCAAATATATGTCAGTATTCCACAAGAATTCTGTCCTATAGCACCCAGACATGATGATGACTATATAATAAAATCATATTGCTGCAATTCCTGTTCTTAATATTCCATCTCTGTCAGGAGAGATAAATTTGCTATTTTGTGTATGAGAAGATTATCAAAGATAAGACCATCTGCCTAATTCACAAGAGCTTCCATCATTCTAAGGAGAATACAAAGGCTTAAGTTTTTGTTCCACCCATAGCAAGGAGTGTTTTCTCCATCTGTTATTGCACTGTTATCCATGAGCTGAGGGAAGTGGGATTGCAAGGCTACACAAGTCATATTATCAAGTTGCCTCCTTGCTATCAGGATAGTGAAGAAAAGAAGGATTTAACTGTGCTTACTACATTATATCACTCACATTTAGATTGAGATCCTTTTCAGTGGGGAAAAAGTTAAGTCAAAGATTTCTGAAAAGCAATTTTTCTTGTTTTGCTCAATTACTAGTTTGAACTAAGTTCTGCCTTGTAGTTTTTGTACTTTATGAAATGGTTGCTGCAGATATTAATATTGAATAAGAACATATTAGTATGTATTCACACTAATTACCTCACATAATAATTTTTAACACTACAAACCTTCTCATTCATCACATGAATTAGGAGTTCATGTAGAATAAAAGAATATTAAGAAAATTACTGTGTTTGTTCAAGGCTCATTTTTCAAAAGCGCTGTTTAGCTCACAGGAAGGATAGTCAGAAATACTTTAAATGAAGATTGCATACCTAAATAATTAATAGAAGATGAACATGAATTGCTTCTATTCCTTATGAATTATTGATGTTTATTTATTTTGAAATATGTAAAATATAGCTATCCAGAAATTTAGGCATATTCAAAGGTCATTTTGTTTGCAAAATTTATGTACAGGGTATCTTATGCCATTCCCTACATGATCTTGAACAGAAATTTTCTGATCTCCAGAGTAAGCTCCTTTTGCTGTTGCTCAATTTCCAATTCCTTTCATTGGCATTTCATTCCACAGGAATAAATTAGAAATTTGAATGGAAGGACACTGAATTCAGAACCTAAGAGAACAAGTTCAAAGTGAAAAATTGAAAATTCATTTTTACATTAATACTAAACTTCCAAGAGTCTTAGCCCACATATTTCAGCTAGTGTGTATTAAACTGAGACAAAATGCAAAATTTATGGAGGGTACTTTTCCTTTAGAGCTGTATAGTGCACTATATTTACATATTACTAGCAGTATTACACCTGCAGATTTTATCCCTAGTGATTGCATTGGTGATCCTGAGTTTTTCTAGTTTTCTGAGTTTTCTATTCCTTACCCTACTCTACACTGATTGCTGGAGGAGTCATCCTTGCTGAATAAAGCAGATCTTGTGGTGTTTGCAGACTATACCCTGCATAGGCTGCTCTGTACAGGGGAAATATGACACATTCTCATGGGGAATTTTGTAGTGGACAGACCATGAATCAACAGGGATTGACCTGGTGGGCATTTCTTAGTCATGAACATGATTTATATGAGCTGCTTCAAAAAATCTCAGAGAAAAGGCTATAAAAACAAACAAAAATTCAGCATTTCCTCTGTTCCTATTCTTCCTTACATTTAATCATGGCCTTATCAGATAAAGTGATACATTCAGTGTCCAGGTACTGCCCTGGAATGTAGGACAGCTAGGACTTGCATCTTCCTCTGTCAGAAAACACCACTCTTTGACCTTGGGCAGCTTGTTCTTTGGATGTGTGCCTTCATTTGTTGCTCTGTACATAATATCCTCCTATAGAGACCATAGATTGTCTAAAACATGTACACTGCTTAACGTAAGGGAAAACTGAATAATGAAGTGTCTGTGGGATGATAAGTTTCTGACTTTTCTGACCTAGAACAGGACACTTCAAAAATCATACCAAAGAAACAAACAAAAAACCCAAACCAACAAACAAAAAAACCCAACAAAAACAAAACGAAACAAAACAAAACAACAAAAAAAAAAAACCCACAACACAGTTTTGACCCATTTAGAAGGACAACGGAATGAAGAATATTTTAGACATTAGATGAAAACAAGCAAGCTTATGGCATTTTTGTCCTGTTAAAAGCTTTCTTTCCTGCCCTCTTTTGCACACACACAGGGAATTGTACATGAACCCAAGATATAAAAATAGTCAGCTTCTGTCTTTGATTGAGGGAGAAAGACACAAGCCAGATTTATTGGCTGTCTAGAGACCTTATGTTCAGTTTTCTCTTGTCACATTCACACCAATTAAATGTGAGAGTTTATATGTTGTCCTATTTGTAAAAATGACAGCCAGATCCTTGTGTGGCTCATTTAATTGTCTCTGGGGAATAAGTTCCCCCACCCTGGTATAGAAAAGAGTATTTCCTATAGCTAGTATAAAACCTCTCTTGCCTGAATACTTTCAAGATAAAAAAAAGAATCAGAAAAAGGCATGTGTAAGAGACTATTGCTTTCCTTTCTCTCAAGTTAGCACAAGTTTTAAAAATGGAATTGAGAAACACACTAGTAATTAGAAAGTGAAACAACATATATAATATCTATACAAACATAGTATTCAGGTGGTATTGCCAGCATACACAATTAAGTGCCTGTTGCTACCTGGAATGTACAGTCAGAAATGGAAGGCCCAATGAAGTCAAAATGAAGTGTAAAAAAATTTAGGGTAAAAAATATTTCAGGCGAAGCAGCTGATCCTCTCTTCTATATATATTTTTACCCCAGTCTCATTGGAAGACTTCACTCTTCTGTTGCATCTACTTTAAGTTTAAAAAAAAAAATCTCTTAGGGTGTTAGCCAATGACACTGCAGTCAAGACAGAGATTTAGTACATTTCCACATACATGAAAGCCTACCGTGTCTTTTAAAAACTTTTTTTTAGCAGGATTTTGTCAAAGTAGAAAAATCAGCTGAAAAATTTAAGGTATGAATACTGTTGAGTAATTTTCATATTATTTTCTCATCAGAAAAACTGATGAAGCTCAGAAACAGTTCTTTTCTATAAAAATGATTTCATAGGAATCTAGGGAATATGACAGCTAAATACTCCTTAGAAATCAGAGCAAATACTAAAATATTTGGAAATATGTGATCTTTGCATAAAGTATTTACTAAATAATTTTTCCATTTTAATTTCTCTACAGAGTATTCCATCAATTTTTTAAAGCTGAAAAATAATCTGTCTTTTCATTATAAACTCCCCTTATCAAATTCAATGTTGGATTTCTGTGTATGTAATATTATGTATCCTAATTTTTTCTAGTGATTCTATCTTTGATGCTGATTTTCCCCTTCATAATTGTAAAGCCAGTCCTTTGTTATTCTGTGACTCCTACTGTGAAGAAAACTGACCTGGCAGTCTGTTACTTGGTTACATACAATGAATAGATCTAGATTTGACAATATGACAAATAGAGATTTTTAAGAAACACTGTGAGAGAATGTGCTAATTATGTCAATGAAATTAATTGTATTTCCAATATAATTGGAGTTGTATGCAGTAGCTGTTGAAAGTGGTATATTTTTACGAGGATGGATGTTTTGTGGGATTCATGACAATGTCTTAAATACATTAATTAGTACTATATTCAGTTATTATTTGCACCAGTCTCATAAGTACAGATCAAAAAACGTAAAGCTATCAAAACCTATGTTAAAATACAGACATTATTGATTGTCATGATTTCATTATTTTTCTGTTAACTGGAAAATGTCTACATTTAATTTCTTTTGTTGTTTGAAGGGAAGAATAGTGAAATTCTACACTTTAAAATCACAACTTTGTTATTTAAAAATATAGTGGGTTTTTTAATATTAAATAGCAAAGTTTTATTGTATATCTTTGCTTTTAACATTTTGTCTAGCTTAAAACTTTTCCCATCATTTCTGCTTACGTATTTGATACATAGATTAAGGTCTACTTTTATTTTACAAATCCTTTCTGCTTTACTGAAGCAGAGAAGGAGGATGTCATCTCCAACTGCTAAGAATCATCTCTCTGCCAGTTGCAGCCATTGAGATCTGCTTGAAGTTAAAATAGATCTGTTCATTTTCTGACTAACACTCAGTACAGTTCAGTGTACTGCCAAACTGAGAAACAATTATAGAGCTCCTGGAGCAATGCATTACATTTGCATCTTAGATTACTTTAAACATTTTAGCTCATTCTTTGGAGCAGTTTTCCACCAAATCAGCAGTACTCCAGCAGGCAACTTATACCTTTCTGGCACTTTCCACTTGTGTTTATAAAGCAAGTTTTTATTCAGATCATGGACCATTTCAGGAAGTAGGCATTACCTAACAGTTTTATCCTAGGTTTTATTGGCAGCTTTAATATTGAATAATGGCACAATAATATTTTTTTAACTTCCTCCTCCTATGGGTGGGATGAGTTAAGAAAGAACCATATTCAATTTATTGCTTTTTCAGTGGCTCCCTAGATTATTGACAGTCATCCTTATGTTCTTTGAAGAACAATACCTCCACATTGGGCTTCTGTGATTTCACTGATGGAAAATAATAAAAGGCAGTGCAGGTTTTTAATAGTCATTATCTAGTAATAAATGGTTATTTGAAAAGAAAGGGAAAACTGTCAAGTGACCTGCCCCATATAATGACTTTTCCTTTAGGTTCTGAAAATGGTCCTCTGAGTTTTGAGGGGATTTTTTTTTTTTTCTGCACTAGAAATATATAATATACCAGAAGGACAAAATATATTTTAATAGCTATCTATGTTGGTGACTATATTATCATACCTAATGATGCATTCCTGATTTATTCCCTTACTACAGTGAACAGTCATCTCCATTTTGAAAGTGGTGACTACAGATATACAAAACTTATTTATAAAATACAGGAAGAATTGTCCAATTTTCAGTTTCTAGCATCAAAGAAAAATCTATGTCTTATTCAGGGTAAAATACTTTGAAAGGAAAGAGCTTGTCTTAATTTCTGTCTTAGATATATATTTTGAATTGCTTAAGGTAAAAAATTCGAATGTACTCTTTAGCATTGTGGTTTTTTTGTTGTTTTGTTTTCTTTTGTTTTGTTTTTTTGCAGGGGGGGAGGAGGTTGTTGTTGTTGTGTTTGCTTTTGGAGTTTTTTTGAAAGACAACATTTTTGGTGCACACAAAACCCTGAATTAATTTAATAGTTCCATGGAAAATTGACCAATATGAATAAATGAAGCTAACAAAACCACACAGTCTAGCTTTTAGATTTTATCAGTAAACAAAGCAATGTAGGAATTAGGCTATCCTGTAAAATCTTTGATAACCCACAGTCTTACCAATTTGCAGATAATGAATGTGTAGGAGGAGGCACACACTGGGCATGCCAGCTACATGCCAATAACTTTTTGCCTTCCCCCATCCTGCATGGCAACAGTTTTTTTTCAAACTTTATGAGCCTCCATCATTCTGATATTTAGAAATAAGTTGAAAGGGTGAAAGGGAACCAAAGGATTATGAAACTTCTACTTGCCTTGGTTAAGCTCTGAGTATTATCCTGGGTATGTTGATCAGAATTATTACTTCACTCTTTTTCTTATTATTTTTCTAATTTACATCCATTCTAATTTATTTTTTTTTTCTTCTGCATTCAGTTGTTTCTTTTTTATATAAATCCTTCTTTCTGTTTGAAAACAGCCTGACTTTGCCAGCCAAGACAGATTTTTGGCAGTACTCCTGTGAGCCTGTGACCAGAAAATAAGTTGAAAGCAGTACCTTAAATGCTTTGACATTGACACATTTTTGCCAGATCTTGAAGCAGATGATAAAACCACATGCTATGTCTTTTTCTTTTCTTTGGGTTTGTTGTGATTTTCTTTCTTTTTTTCCTGCAGCAATCATGCAGGTAAGAATCCAGACTCTAACCTGTTTATTCTTCCCCTCATCCCCCCGTTTTTCTTTTTTTCATCCACCCTTCTCTTTTGTTTCTATGTTTGTTTTAGGAAACAGAACTGAATTCCAAGAACAACAGCATAAACCCTTCACAACAAATTTCCCCTTTTTCCCAAGAAGGGATAGTAATTACAGACACTCATACTATCTATAAGACTGTCAAGCAGGGTAAGAATCTTTTTAAAAAATGTATCCGTGAATGGGAAAAAGGAGTAGAGTGAAATCTCTGCTTAATTCTTTACATTACAGTGTAAACCTCTTTAAACATTTTTTGTTGCATTCTTTGTAAGTTTTTAAAAATTTCCCTCTTCATTGTGTCTTATGAGGTGAAGCTGACTAAAGTCTCTGTATATCAGGGTTATTGCTCAGTGTTGCATTGATGGCATTATCATATAAAGAACCCTGTGCTTTTCAGACGCCTTAGTCTGTGAAATTGCAAATGTTACATTTCTATTTTGAATTCTATGATTTTGATTTGAGTTTTGTATTTCTGAGAGAAATTCAGCTGAAGTGAACATCTGAATACTGAAATAGGAGAGATCTCATTTGTATCACTTCAGAAAAAAAGAGCTTTGGGTTTTTTTAATACTAATGTCTACAAGGAGAGTGGAAAATCCCTGAAAAATATTAAATTGAATATTTTTTGCATATTAACTTTAAACTAGCTAGATATTAATTCAACATATGTCCCCAAATTAAACAACTGAAAAATAAAACTGAAAGGCTGGACTTCCACTCAGAATCCACATTAATATCTGGAAGCATTCAGAGTGAGGACCAGGTTCAGTCTGCTGTAAAACACAAGACCTCAGTGGATATGACTGTTATGCACATTAGTAAGCTGAGGGGCCACCATAAAGAAATAAAATAAAAATAATCTTATGACAGAAAATATTTTCAATACATATTTATTTTTTCTAGGCATATATCAAAAATGATTTTCATAAAAATAATGACTTGAAGTATGTTTTTAGATATTAAACAGAAGCATAGTATAAACATTAATTTGAAATAGTATCTACCTTTAGATATTAAAAAGTAACTAAAAGAGATTTTCAAATATGAAATAAGATTATTGTTGAAATTCAGAGGTGGCTGACGAAAAATATGAAGATGACTGGTAGACAGCTTTTTTCTAAACAGATTTTCTGGCACAAGTTTTAGCATCCTGAATCATATTAAAATAAATCCTTTTTTGGGTATCAGTTGGATTTAGAATAGAAAAGTGTGCTAGCTGTAATTCTTTACTCCTGAATTTTGAGTAAAGATCAAGGAGGTGGTGATAAAAATTGTTGTCATTACAGGAAATTATTAGCCAAAATAACATTTTTAAACAAACTGAATAAACTAATCCTAGTTCATACCTTGGCACTGTGTTTGAGCAAAATTTCTGGCATGGACCAAAACTTTCTCATGTTTTTTTTTAATTTCTAATGCTTTATCTGTATGATGATTACTTCCCACTGCTGGTACATGTGGTATGGCCCTGTCTATTCTAACAGTGAGAGTCTATCCACACTGACAACAAAACTAAGGAGTTTGTAAAATGCTCAGACAAAAAAACCCCATATATTTATGTATCTTCAAACTGCAGATAACTAATTATTTTAATCAGATATTGAATCAGGCATTTTAATTTAATCAGTTATCAAAAAAGAAGAATTGAGGGCACAGGCAACCATCTCATCACCACCTGAAGAGTGCAGGTGCTGAACAAGGCTCTCTGCTGAAGGAAAACTTGATTTTTATAAAAGACTACTTCAGATAAGGATGTGGGCACAGATAACAGCTAGCACCATTAATATGTATTATCCCTTTTGTCTTTGTCCGTGAAAATGTCACCAGGATTATGCAGAGAATCTAACCTGGATGAATGGATTTGTTCTGCTCTGCAGACATTTTTGTGTTAATAGTCCCATGATGCCAGCAGCCAATCTGCCACAACATTTAACTTATTTCAAGGAGGATGAGTAAACATTTACTGTATATGGAATTTTCTTGCTTATATGACAATTTTTAGTCTGGGATTAAGCAAATGTAACATTCTGTACAGATAAGAAAAAAATAAACCTGACATATTTTTAAAGTATTGGCTATAAGCATGACTTCAAATGCTGAAGCAATCGTATAAATAAATAATTTTAATTTCTCAGAAGCTTAGATTTGAAAAAAATGTAAACCTCTTGGATATAAAATGACATGAACTTTATATAAATTATTAGCCTGGCTTTAATAGCTAATAATAGACTTAAAGTAGGGCTTTGTAAAATTTTAATAGGGTTTTCATGCCTAGTTTAACTTCTTTTTTAACAGAAGCTGAATAACTTCATGTATTTTTGGCAATGTTCTTTTATAGTGTTCTTCTATAACAGGATTATTTTTATAGATATATATGCTTAAGTTGCCGGTGTAATCCTCACTCTAATTTTCAAATAAAGATTCCAATCTGTTGTTCTGGGGACAATTATTGTGCTGCCAGTGGAATTTTCTGGTGACAATAATAAGAGGAGTGATTAGGAAACCCACTGAAAAATGTGGTTTTTCTAGAAGAAGATTTTTTTATGGTATCTTACATTTGCATCCAGCTTCTGATTGCCTAATAATGAAAATTGTTTAATACACTAGATTATGTGTTTATTGCCAGGTTTCTAATACATTTAAACTGCCAGTGACTTGTCTTTTATGAACTCTAACAGGAAAATTATTACTCAATTTGTGATTTGCATAATAGTAGTGCTTTTTTTTTTTCTTATAACTACCTACTCTAATAATATATATATGTATTAAACCACAAATCTGATTCTGTTACTCTTGGTATATAAAATAAACAATAAAAGTAATGATGTCATATTATCAAGGATATATAAGACACACAGGAAGTAGAGGAAAATAATTCATTCCCAAGAGCCAGAGTATTATAGGCAAAGAAACTTCTCTGCACAAAACAGGGTAAGCTTCATGTGTCTACAAATGTCAGCTGTGGACACAGAATAGATTATTTCATCCTCATGGAGTGCAACTTAGCTACAGCTTGACAAGAATTCTTTCAAAGTTTGGAGTGAGAGTTTACATTCTAAAACAGAAAAAAAGAATCCCAAATACTTCTCACATTTCACTTTTAAAAGCAAAGGAAATAAAACACTCAAAGAGAAACACTTGGAACTTATAACAGAGCAAAGTCAGAATCAAAGCAAACAGCAGTCTTGCATCTTTTACACTTCAGGTATTTCCTGGGGACAAGCATTTGCTGAGATGTGGAAGCTGTGGTTAGATTTCAGAAATGCTCCTTAGATGTATAGGTGAGAGGCCAATCCTTGGTACAAATTTAAATATCATCAAAGAACTTTAGAATCTAGCAGCTCTCTCCAGCACAAGGGAAGGAATTGAGGGGAAAATTCATCCTTAGCTCCTTTTTATCATTTCTGCTTTCTTTGCTTATGTTGGCTAAGTTTCATAAAGTCATTTTAGGAACCAAATAGCTCGGAAGGAATTGAGAGATGAATCAGGCAGGATCAAAAGGGTAAGTCCTTTGGAAATTCTTGGAATAAAGAAGTAAGTCAGTGAAGATTTGACTTTTCCTATCTTTCCCAAATCTTTCCTAAACTTTAAGGAAAGTTTAAAAGGGAAAACATACTCTCCATGTGAATACATGGATAGACTGTATCCATACAGAAAACATCTGTCTCCTGCTCATATGGATTTCAAAGTTACCACTGCTGCTCACGATCCCACCAACAACTTTCAATCTCCCCTGAAGTGTTCCTTGAATACTCATTCTCAAATTAGCAATATATCTTACACAAGCTTGCAGAGAACTCAGGGAATAAAATCCAGCACAAAGCAAAAGCCTTTTATGACTTTCTCCCCAGATAACTGAGGATATTTTCTGTGAGTCTTGCATCAGATAATCATGACAAAAATGATCACTTCCATAAGACACAAGGAAGAAAAACTGCCATATTTCACCTTTAGCAAGCTTTACAGCCAGACTTTACACTGTAATTGCTATCCCAAGGTGACCCAAGTAACTGCATTTTCCACTTGCACCACAGCCAGTACAAAGGAAAAAGTTATCCCTGCTGAAGGTATCATGGAGGTTCTCTTGTTTTGGGCAGCTCATATCATGGTCAGCACAACTTGAGAGAATTTCCTAGGCTGAAGTAGGTTTCTCTCAAGGCTGTGGACATCCCAGGGATGCACTGGGGGTAAAGTCAGTTTGACACACAAGGCTATCAAAGGTCAGTTCATATATAATAGAAAGATCAGTTCATATATAATACATAAAAAAATGATAAAATTACATCAAATTCACATATCTGGCAGATGCACATAAAATCAATCTATCACAAGAGCTTTAAATCAGAATATCTCAGAGAATGGATAAAGGAAAGCTCCCTGGAAGCATTTTATGATCTACAGTTCTAAATTGGCAATAAGCAGCATGTGTTAGAGGGAATGTTTTAGTTTCCATGTTTAATTGAATAAAAGTGAATATAGTAATTTAGCACCTGTGGAGAAATATCATACACAATTTGAATTATTTTTGTATGGCTGTGCACATTGCTTACCTGAGTTAACCCCTGAATGCTGGTACAAAGGCAGGAACAAAACAGCCACTCAGGCAATAGCATGATCAGGCAAGGATTTGTGATATGTGATGGAAAGATGTGTTCCTATAAAAGTTAACAATAAACTCATATTGGTTTCTAACAGGCTAAATATTAATGAAGGTATAAGAAAAATCCAAGCACTTCCTGCTACTCTTTCAAATGGAATATTTGTAATTGGTTTTGCAACTTTCAGATACAATACTTTACACTTCAGAGTAAGGCTAAATTCACATTTCCTTCTGAAGCATCTGAAATTAGATTGACTTTTTAAAACTTTTTATTTGCTTTTGGTTTCTATAATTAAAATTATTTTCATGTCCCTGGAATAAATCTTGACCTTATACATACAGGGAAATCTTTTCTATAGAATCTTGGTCTCCAGTCTGAATTTTTTACTGGAAAATAACACTCTAACTTATGCTGGTCAGCTATTAATGACTATAGGGAATTTTTATTCATCTAAGACTATTTTTATTCCAAATTTAAATGTGTTGGTTTGACTCATCCTAAAATGGAAAGATTAGATATTCAGAATTGGATTTAGCTCCCAAAGCTGTTAACAAAACAAGTGTCAAGAGATAAATGTCACATCTAGGATTTTGACTTTTGCCCACCTCCTGTTCCTCAAACATTTGGTCAGAAGAAACAGAATTTAGATTTTTATAATCCTTCAGGGACTTCTTAGGCTTATGGAAAGGGCAAATTATTTTAAGCCACTTAGAAGTGTGTTGACTCTGAAATCAGATTGCATCAAGAGAAGTGCCTGACTTAAAAATTCGTGCTCTCAAAAAGCTGTCTAAACACTTCAATTTCAATTTCTTTCTTTATATATGTGGAATTATCCTAATTATTGATTTTTGGAACCTTTCTATTAAATTATAGTTTTGGACAGTCTTGTCTTGGTGTTCGCTCTCCAGCAGCTTGTAAATTTGATATACAACAGAGAAGGACAATCATATTTCACTGCAGAATAACTTCCAAGACACTTCTTCAGGTTTTGTTATATCTTAACAGAACAGTACAAGTAATTGAACCTATAGTGTTTAGACTTTTTATTTTCTTCTTCTGTGTTTTGTTTTTTTTTTTCTTTTTCCCCCTCACAATTGCAAGGTAGTTTGGGATACAATATTGTATCATTAATATATTTTTTCTCAAGAATCCTTGAATTCAGCCTCCTCTCTGAATGCAGAATGCCTCTTTCTGGGGAAGAACAAATTTGTTATACCACATAATCTGCATTTCTCTTTTTAGGCTACCTCAATGTCATAAAAATTTATTGACAATGAACTAAAATCACCCCTTCCAGCCACAGAGTGCAAATAATTAACACCATATATCCACCAAAAATGTATATGATGGTATCAGTGAAAGAAATGTTCCCAAGTAGCTTTTTGCCCCCATAAGGTTTGCATAACACTGTCAAAAATGTGTGGTTAAACTTTTTTTCCTTTTTTAATATGAGGGCTTTATTTAACCAAATTCTTAGAAGATACTTAATGCTAGATCTTCAGCTGTCTTCCCTAACCCAGTTTATCCTCTGGCATCCTGATCCCAGATGCATTTCTACATAAACAATACAAACAGCTGCCCTGTGGCCGGAAAGGGAAGAAGGGAAAGCTATTTAAGTTTATGATAACAATTAGAAACTTCCTTTCTCAACCTCAGTAAATCCCACACAGAAACACATGTGATTATTTTGTCTAGGAAGTACTGAAGCAGGCAACTGGTTAACCAGTGGGATGTACTCAGGAGGAGATCACTGTGCTCCTTCTCCTGCTTCCTCAAGCCCTGCTGGTGTTCATGAATGCAAATTGCAGTCTGGAAGGCAGAATACATGGCTTGCCTTAGTGAGAGCTTGTACTGCATTAATATTTTGATCATATATTTATTTCTGAAGCATGAGTATTGATGGGTATGAACAGTATCTATAATCTCACTATTTTGCATTCTTCTTCCATCTGAGTTTGTTAAATATGGCTGTAAATTATAAAAAATAATTTTGTACTTGATTTTTTTTTTTTTTTTCTGTTCATGGGCAAATGCTTCAGGAACGTGTGATAATTAAGTCTTAAAAGTATCTAAAACGTAGTTGAGTATGAGATTCATATTTGGGATTCAAAATACCATAAATAATACACATTTCCGTGTCATCTAATGCATGGTCAATGACCCATCAAAAAAGCTCTTCTATCAAGTTTAAGTAGCATGCTCTCTCTCTAAAAAAAAAATAAAAAAAAGAACAAAATCACCTATTTCATGGCAGGTGTTTGCAAAAGCAAGTGTGGCTTTTTTTTTGTATATTTTTTTTTTCAGTTAATATAATAAAATAAACAAATGTGTTTATAGAATTTTGCAATAATAGTAATGATTTTCCTCAGCAAAATGTAACCCCTCAGACAAGGATATGGGCAGGTCTGACATTGCAACACTGGGAACCACAACCTCAGCTAAACCACTGGGACTTCTTTATC
The DNA here is from genome assembly GCF_903797595.1 of Erithacus rubecula. Lineage (NCBI taxonomy): Eukaryota > Metazoa > Chordata > Aves > Passeriformes > Muscicapidae > Erithacus > Erithacus rubecula. Next base: position 104,776,405 of record NC_136689.1, read on the forward strand.
TTCAGTGTAACTAGTAATTTAAATTTTAAGATGTTATCTATGGAACATTTCATGCCTGCATTTCCTTTGCAGCATGTGAGTTCAGAGATGATGCATCCAATATAATAACAAAAAACAATGGAAGGATTAGAAACACATATTTCAGTAAAGAAGTGATGCAATCTCATGCATAGAACACTCAGAGTATCCTGCCTTATTTTCTTCCACTGTTCTTGTATTTATGGGTAGGATTTTTTCACACACACCATTGTGGTTTGTTTTGGTTTTTTTTTTTCTTTTCTCAAAAAGTGCCTTGAATTTCCTACAACTGTAATAAAAACACATATCAGTTTACCTCTCAGATACTCTGAGTACACACATTAAGTACTTGTTTGTATGAAGTTTCACCATTTTGCATTTGCTTTCCAAGAGGTAATTTGATTTACAACTGTATCAGTGCATCTGTTTCTTGATTAGTAAAAGTCATATTACCATTCTTTTCATTTTCTTATCAACAAACATCAGAATATTACTTGTGCTATTATAAGCTTAATCAAATGCACACTTTGTGATGAAGGGCAAAAATTGCTTCGAGGAAACAAGAGATGATCTAATGTGACTGTCACCTCTAACGTTAAGCACCTGTCATGAGCTGATGGGGAAGTAAAAAGGAAAAGAAGAAGTGTATCAGCCTTACTTCTTGGGTGCTTTTAACTGATTTGCACCATTTATGAGTACATCCACTGAAGTCATTCTGAAGTAAATGAATTTGAGGTGTAAGCTCTGTTAGGAAATGTTTGAGCTCTCTTTTGTGTTTGCAGGTGTTTCTGGTGCCTCAATAATAATCGTGGTAAAAGCCTCATAATCAAAGCATAATTAGCAACAAATGTGGGCACATTTTCTTCAGCACTACTGCCAAGCTTTCTTTTCATACCACTTTCACACTTACAAGGACAGATAGCTGACAACCAACTTTGGAAATGATCTGCTGATTTAGAGAAAAGAAAGCTACAACACAAACTGCAAATGGGTGGTGTAACCTGGATTCCTTATTAGAAGATGAAGGATACATTTACAGGGATACTTATGAATATATATTTTATTAGATCTATTTGATTTTCTTTCTCCCTATGTGGTTCTTAACATTTGTATCCTGTTTCTAGAAAGCAAGAGTGTGCCCTAACTCTAGCTACCCTAGCTACTCCAATCTTATTCCAGTTTACTTTATATTTTGGATTTGTGCCTATGATTCATAGTAATTAAAGCTTCCTGCCAAAAAAAAAGGTGCTGAAAGCAACTTTTGGGCTGGATAAAAGAGGTTTAATTAGAAAATAAGCACCAAGCTCATGTTTCCATCTCACAAGTTGTGCGTGAGCACACAAACAGTGGGACAAGTTCTGACACAAAAAGCTAGTCATGGGGTGGGGGTGGGGAATTCAGCTGTACTGTTTTCAGCTTGGTTAATAGAGGAGAAAATTCTAACCACTATTCTTCTTTTCTGTAGCTGACAGTTATCACAAGATGCTCTAAATCAGTTACAATGCACCTGAAAATGGTTTTAGCTTGGTCCCAAAGAAAAGAAAATAGCTGCTGAAAAATCACGGCTCTTCTGGCTGTCTGAGTAAAGGGTAATTGTAGAGTTCAATGCTCTAGTATTTCTGGAAGGTGCCACTGCATAAGGACATATTTTCCTGAGTTCTAATGCACTGTGCAATATGAATCTGTAAATTCTGCAAAAAATCCCCTCAAACCCTACAGTGATCATCTTTTACAGTGATCATCTTTTACCACGTAACACTGAAAACAATTACATAGATAGCAAGAGTTTCCAAGTTCTCTGAAAATACAAACAGTAGAGAAGTTAAGATAGTGCCAGGTTTCAAGGCACAATTAACAAGGACTTTATAGATAAATATACTTTGTTGAAAGGAGATTAAATATACTTCTTCTTTTCAGGGTCAAAAAAATGGCAGGTTCCAGTGTGGTGAAGTTTAGTAAACCCCTTTTCTTTGTCATTCCATATGAGAGTAGTTTGTTTGATATTTTCAGTAGTAGGCTCCCTGGCTCTTCACAGAGGATTTATTTCAGGTTGGTAGTAATCTATCCTGGGCCCTACTCTTAGCTGTAGTTCCATCTCTCAGCCTTGAAACCATGTTGACTCTTGCTAAGACAAATGTAGTACTTGCTGTATTTCTGTTTTGGGTTTGTTTTTTTTTTTTTTATGCCTGGATAACCTTTACCTAATTTCAGCTTCTGTTTCACTATTACTTACTTGAGTTCACCTTTCCAATCTTCTTCAGTATCTTGTACAAACAACAAATTCTATTTTGTGGCTATAATCCTTCCTGGATGCGCAGGTTTAAAGCTGAGCCTGTTAGTCTTGACAAGACAACATTAATTGGAAATACAGTGTAGACCTCCAAGTCTTACACATAAAAGCAAAAAAACCACAACAACAAACAATTAGAAAGTCAATATTTTCCTTATCTATTACCACAAACATCTCCAGTTCCAATTACATGGAAAATGCAGTGAGTCTGGACATTGCTGAAAGACAAATGTGTGGTAAGTATTTTCTTTTAAAGCCTATTGTTCTGCCCATTATTTGCTTTTAGGTTTTGAGGGGGAAAAAAACATGGAAGAAAGCAAAGTGTTCAAAAAAAAACACAAAAAAACCCCAAAGTGTTCAAATATGCAATGGTTATCCACTGCATAAAACAAAAACAAATTTATTTGGCAGTGCCTCCTTTGTATCCAGGACCAAGCAAAATAACAGATTCTGTTCATTCAAATTACACTACCTGGCTTACATTGAGGCATTTTTGCAGTTCAAAATATTTTAAAAATTGATTATTTTTGATTGACCTGTACTTCCTCTTTCACTGAAACTGGAAGTTTCCTGGTTCCCAAGATGTGATTCCTTTATGCTCCTTGGGAGCTCCGTGTCCACGAGAGGGATTTCCTTCTGCACAAATCAGTAGCTGCCCACAATTCTAGCAGACTGTGAAATCAAATTAATTAGACTCTGCAATTCATATTGCAGCAGCACTTAGAGAAGTGGCTGCTCTGGTGTAAGGAAGAACACTTTGTGTCCTAAATAATCCTATTTCTGGATTCCATAGTTTCTCAGGGTCTAGAAGTTTGTCTCTTATCTCTGGTTTGCTCCACAAATGGCAATGCTTTACATTTACAGATCTCTCTCCAAAAAAAGAGAGATATATAAATATAAACTATTTTTTTTAGGCTATTACCTCAAAAAGTTTAGAACTGTAGTTAATTTTTACCAGCCTTAAAGCTACATATGACAATACCTAAACATTAAATGTGGGCAGCTCAGGGAACCTCTTAGAGTAATGAGACCCCTGGCTTTCCCTGCTCCAATTGTGTCAGTGTTTCAGAGAGGAATGGAAAGTTCCTTTATTTTGCTGACACTCAGACCTTATCTGCTATTGATTTTTCTCTGTTGCTGATAACACAAATGCTACTCCTGCTTCATCTGCTTCTTTGTTTCCAAGGGACCCTGCAAATCACATGGGTGATATGTTCCAACAGAGATTAGATCACTTGCTTGCTCATTTGTTCTCACTTTTGGCTTCTAAGTTATTTTTGCAATTTACACATTCAGCAGCTAATCTGCTTACCTCAGACAGACACTCTCCAATGTCACAGCTCTCTAAGCTAATGGTAATTTCATCCCCTTTCCCACTTTTCTTCCATTACTATGACAAATAAACTCTAAAAACAAAAAAACAAAACAACAAAAAACCAAAACCAAACAAAACCCAGAACCAACCAACCAAAAAATAAAAAAAAGCCACCCTAGATTTTTTCTGATATACTCTTTCATGTAACCAAACCCCACAATGCTAACATATATCAGTTATATGTTATAGGGAAAAATCAGTATTATTTTCTATTCTATTTTAGTTCTCTTACATTACCATTCTCTCAGCACTCTTCAGTTTAATGTAAGAATACCACAGTGGGTTCCAAATTTCAAATCATTTAGCTTTGTTGTTATCTTTGTTTGATAGGCCCATTGCACTTTTTGTCAAAAGTATCTGAATCTGAAGTTTACACAAAAAATCAGAAGCCATGCAGGCTGGCATTTCAAAGCTGCCAGACACTAACTTTGATACCACTGAGCTTTCTAGGAAGAACTGGCCAAGCTGTCTCCTGCAGAGTGGCCAATCACCTGTTTTAAATGAAGGCGTGTGGGTGACATAAAAAACAGACTCTGGAAATAGCATCTCTAATTTAATTCCCCTTGGAGTACATTGAAGACTTCAGTTTCTCACAGTGGTGGTGAGGATCCCATAAGAATGATGCCACCTTGCTCTAGATGGGGCTCAACCTCCTCTTCCCATCCATGCTGACAAAGGGCTTTAAACTGTGACAAAGAATCAAAGGAGCTAAAATGAAATCAAAGCTTAAGAAGTCTATTGTGGAAAGAGACTTTTCTATTTAATGTTTAAGCTTCTAATTTCAATTACTTTTACCACAATGGGATTGTAAATCTGGTCTGGTGCTTTTTTATAGGAACACCTACCTCTGCTGCTATTTGCACTCCCTCTTTTATTTCTGCATTTTGACTGGAATGCTCAGCTCACCCAGTCCACTTGCATAGACCAAAGAAATGAAGTTTATGGCTTTGCCATGTCTAAAAAGTTTATTAGAAGTCACATGAGTAAATACAAAGACAAAGAATGAGGTGGCCCCACATTACATATTTTTGTGTCATAGGAGGTGTCCTTCATCAACACAAAGCTGGCTAAACCTGACTTAGCGTCTCTGCTGCCAGTCCAATTGAAGGAAACACAAAAAAAAAAAAATAAAAAGGACAATGTGTCATATTATTAATATCTGAAATTTCCTGAAGGAAAGAATAGTCTTGAGCAGAACTGTGGCAGGCAACAAATTTAATAAGATGCTGTATTATTCACATATACAATTACCCAGTGAAATTAGGGCAAAAATATTTTTTATACATCTTTTATTATCATGATCTAAAACAGCTCAATTTTTGCTGTGAGACAGGCTTGCTGATGGCTTCAGAGAAGGAATGTATAAGCTATTTGAGAAAAGTGTCTTGTTTTTCAGCTACACTTCTTTTAACTCTGCAAGCTACCTCAGAAGATCAAATTAATGTGTTTCTGCATATTTTTATCCTTGTTATGGCCACAGTTAGCCAGACATCAGAGAAGAAATTTGCATTTCCAGTACCCTAAGTTCATATTGCTTTAAGTCAGAGTAATTCCAGAAATTTTAGAACGAGCCTTGATTCATAGCAATATAACCCAGAAAAGACTCTCTCATAGGGTGAAATGGTTCTAGACATGCAACAATTTCAGAAGAAGGCTGTTTGGACATACATAGACTGAAATTTAAGTAACCCCTGCAATCTGAATTACTCTTATAAATACTATTTGACCTACACTTTTCTGTATGATCTTGTCGAGCCTGAATGCAGAGAGTTAAATCAAAGGCTTTTAAAAGGAAACACTGGGAGATAAAATACTGACAAGAGATAATGTACTTTTGTATGGATCACTTGGGATCCTTGGGACACAAAGGGAAGCTTTTAAGTGGAAAATACAACAGGCTTTGCTCTCACTAGGATATTGGACTTTATTCTTTCCAAACAGATCTTGACTCAAAGGGTGTACTGAGGATTTAGATATGCCAGTTTAAGCAGGAAGAAATTAGGGCAGCTGACTGGATATGAAAAAGGAACAAATGACTTATGGTAAGCAGTGTACATTTCCAATGTCAGAGAGGGAGAGAACTGCATTGAATGATATGTACTAAAGCTTGCAAAAAGTTAAAATTGGCATTTCCGTGTTTTTTTCTTTCTTCTTTTTTTTTTTTTTTTTTTTTTTTTTTTAATAAAGGGACAAAAGACTCATGGAGTTGTTTTATTCAGTTCTGGCTTTTGAGGGGTAGGAAAAAAATGTAAGTCTGACACTGGTGAGTTTCATGATTGGTTCATGTTCCTGATGCTCTATAACCTCACAGAATAATACAGGCATTATTTATTTCTGTAGGACTTAACTTTCAACATTTAAAATAACTTCCAAATTGTTTGCCAAACTTTGTGAAAAATCTTCCATTTCTTTTCCCTATCAAGGGCAGCTAAATCTGGGTTGTTCAACATATCTAACCCTGTGGTGTATGTTATGTAATTTCTGGGAGAACCCAGTCTTAGATATTTGCTACAATTTCTCTTTTGCATGTAGTTTGTTAAATTTATCATTATTTTCTGTCAACATTGAATTTCCTTGCTTTAGAGCACTTCCTCAATTACTGATGTTTTCATTATTTTGTGATTTGAAGTTGACATTTAATTTCTTTGATGGGTGTCTAATGGTGTCAATATTTCTTATTTAGTCTCATTGAAGCTCTGTTAATGTTTTATATTCTCTTTGAAAATATAAAATTCTTAATTTTTAATTTTTATTATATTTCTTAAATATTTTATTTTATTTTATTTTATTCAGTTTGCAAAATTATTTGTTGATAAACAATGACGAAGTACTATTTATGTTTTGAAAAATTAGCATATATAACCAGTTGACTGCTTATTGGGCAGTTCTTCAGAAATCAAGCTAACATGATGAATTTCAAGCTGGTATAACAGAGTTGTTTTCAAATTAGGTCATTTTATGATAAAGGGCTTGAAGACTCTAGTCTGACTTCAGTGTTTGTTGCTGTGCTAGTTGCTGTTCAGATGACACTAAAAGAATGGCTAAATTTTACAGAGCTCCCTTTGTGGTCCATTCTGAACCATAGGAGTGGGATAAAAGCTTTTAGAGGGGTTAGGGTGTCATGCAGTTATCAATGCATGGATGATACAGTAGACATTAAATTACTGCAGGTTGCAGGCTGAAACCTGGATCAAATTAAATTAAGACTAAAACCTGTCTAAACCCTCATCTCTGACTGCACTTCCCTGACTAGCTCAGCAAAGATAAGGTGGGTATCAAGTCCAGAGACCCAATGGATGTGCTCAAGCCAGTCAGTTGAAGCTGCTCCCTTCAGCAGAGGCCCCTTCCACTCCTCTCCAGCCCACTACACACCACTCCACTCACTGCAGGAATAACAGCAACTTAGAAACCCAATTACTTTGCCACAACAGCTCATCCCTTTCAGAGGACACACAGAAGATGCAGCACTCAATGCAGCTCTCAAAGGTTAATGCAGGCATGCACTCTACTTTTTTTCTAGGCAGCTTTCTTTTGGCTGTATGAAAATGCAAGATTAAGGTCAGATCCCTTACTGGCAATAGAGCACAGTGTGTTTTGCAACTGATCTCTGCAGGAAACGAACAGATCTGGAAACAACTATTCTTTCCAAAACATTTTAATATAAACCTTTTCAGCTTCTCAAAACTGCAGACCTATGCAATATAATTGTCTCAGTTATGCTATTCCTTTTTTTTGTTTGTTTGTTTTTCAAAATAATCAAGAATAATAAAGTCCTGATACTTTATCTAAGCATCATATTGTTGGGTGAAATGTGAATATTATTATAGGTTTTTTATAGTTACATGAATCTATGACTTCCAACTCAATCATTAGGATTTTCTTCCTTTTTAAAGGTATGAGTGACACTACTTGAATAGAGAAAGATTATTGGCTTTTGCTTTTTTAATAAGCTATTGTATTCATATCTTGCAAAATGCATTAATAGCTTGCTATTTTTTGCCAAAGCAGGTCACATTTTTTCAAATTTCTCTAGGCTTAGAAAAACATACTTAGAATTAAAGTGAGAAAACATAGAAGTCTTTATAAACTAATTTCTAATACTAGAATAAGTTAGAATAGAAAATATTAGACATCACCACATATTACTTTCCTATGAACTAAATAATTTTTTCAATTACAGGCAAATTTTTCAATCCACTATGGAATTGATCCTTTCATAGAATTTCTACTTCTCTTCTTTTCCCCTACTTTACCTTCTTTTCCTTAAAATTGTTCTCTCTCAGGCTTTTTGAAAATTACTTTCTCCTGGATTTTTTGCATTGTTTTACATCACTCTAGTTTCTGTGTGTGTACATACATATAAATACAGGCAAGAACACAATGTATGGAATTAAAGGATGATCACTTCTCCTAATTTCTTTGCAGTATTTAACTGGAGTTACATTACAGGGAGCCAGAGGTTAGGACTATGAGCTTGTCCTAATACAAAGAAAAATTGCATTCTGACTACCAGTAAATCGTTTTGAATCTGAATGTCACCTGTCTTTTCCTGGAGAGTGTACTGTTTCTTGCTGCTTCAAAAAATTGCATTTTCAAGCTGCTGGCTATGAAGTTAACTAGGTGAAATATTTATTCTACTGTCCTTTTACAGCTTTGTAGATGCAATTGTGTCAATTGCACTCAATGAGACCTTATTAGCATGACAAGATATACAGAAGTGCTGCTGAAGCGTAAAAGGGAAGGACTGCTCAGGAATCTCTT